>NC_064620.1:258419045-259669045 GCF_023898315.1 Schistocerca nitens
TAATTGAGATTTCGCGTTTCCGAGGAAACTCACGCACGGCATGCAAATGTGTCTTTATAGACTATTGTCAAAAATAAGTATTTTTTGCAAACTCAAATGTTATGTTTTCTATAGTGACACCAGCAAGGGCACAGTAAAGAGTTTGAGCCTTTCGAGGAACTGAAATGGGAGAATATTGATGTCCTGTTTGTTTATATAGCATAATGATGTAAGTTTGAGTGAAACCTGCAGACTAATTACAGAATTTATTGCGAAGAAATTCATTGACTTGCAATTGTTACGCCACATCATAAAAATTGCATTTACGCAAACAAATGACATTTACAAAATGAAGAAAAAAACAATAAAAATCTTGGGATTTCCTACAGCGCTGATCTTATTCAAATTCGTTCTATATCAAAAGTGCATAAATATATGAATAATTATTACCTAATTGTACATCGAAACAACAACGCTTAAAAAGATTCTTCTTCATCAAAATTTCATATTAATATATGTAGCACTTTCTTCATTAATTTTACTTCAAATCTTATTTTCTGCATACATCATTAGTCTCTGGCGAACTACCCCTGCTACCCTCTAGCAACAACTGCCTACTACTACACGACCTGACATAAACTTTCTGTTACACATACTCTGCCTCAGCGATAGCTGCCTCGCAGCAGTCTTCCGCATGTACATCTTTGTAGTCGATATACCGCTTATGATCTTGGATAATACATTAAAATCTACAATTATGATTATACGTATCCATTTCACAACCCTATGGACACTCTGCGAAGAACCAGGCTGGGGTATTACAGCTTTTAGTCATGACAAACCTACAAATTCTAAATATGCAATACAAGAAAAGTTTCATTGAAGTAAAATAGTATATAAAATTATTTGTCAACGTATACAGTTGTTCTGATCATGGGAGCGATTACCAAAGTTTACAGAGAGTGACTGACTGTGATGCTCAGTTGTACTAGAATTGTCAAAATATCATAAAAATTTACAAAATATTGTTTAGTGAAAGTAGCAGGTACAGAATAGTGACAGTATATTATGTTGTAGTAGTGAAAAATATGAGATAATATTTACATTATTCATTGCAAGTAGTGTTCATGTGCACTATAATTCTTGAAATATATTGCACAGTGAGAAATAGTTTCGCATATGGCTCATGAACAACATATGTCTACACCCTATTTACAAATGCCTATGCCAAATATGTCATAACAAATTACATAAGGCAAAGAGAATGGAATAAGTACTAAATTCAGTCATGGTTTAAGATGAGTCTGATTTCATGCATTCTGCAGGTTAAGTGGCCATAAGCGCTGGCTGTACCGCATCATCAGACATTTAACTATAATAACTCATTTCAATGGAATTTCATTACACAAAGTCGATTAAAGTTGCATGTTGTGGTGTAGAGCATCGGCATTCATGTCTGTGGGAAACCATAGTACCCATTATAGCTTGTTCATTTGACACACTAAAGTCTCGTAGGTCCATTTCTGGATGGAATAACATTTATCATCGCAGATCACGATTTATTGAAGAATCTCGTCGATAGCATGTTATTGATACTGTCACTCGTCATTGCATCTGTGTGCATACACTGATTATTGCATTACCATGTGGAATGATGGAATGATTGATTGGTAATGATAGGTACTAACATTTAAGTATAACACAAAAAGTGCAACTGAGTGTCTGGTATATCTTAAGTCAAAGACATGACTGTGCCAGCATGAAAACATAGACAACTCCTATGTTGTAAATAATTAATGGCTAATATCATATTCATAAGTAATGGTACTTGGTACAAAATGTTGGCAAACACCTAGTTAGGTAAAAACCAAATAACCAAAGAAATGGTTTATAGCTTAGGTAGTAATCTATGAGTAAGAACTTGTTTCTATTATCAAAATCAGCTCTGTAGTATTTACAGCATTACATTATAAAGTGTCTAGTATTTCTTTATACAAATATGCTAGATTTATTTACGTTAAGGGTCAACTGCCAGAGCCTGCACCATTCATCAATTCTCTGGAGGTGATTCTGCAAATCGTCACTATCTCCTGGCGTTCCTACTTTGTTATAGACAACCAAGTTATATGCGAGCAGCCTTAGAGAGCATCCCATGCTTTCTACTAGATCATTTATACTTCTTGTATACAGTAACTGTTCTATCAGACTTCCTTGTATACTGTGAATTTCTGAATGAGACTCAGTAAGATGTTTGCACTTTAGATATCCAGTGGCAACATGAGGTGTATCATACATAGCAGATCACAATGATAAGATACATGAGTGATAAATAATCCATGGCAAGGTAAGGCGTAACACACATAGCAGATCATACTGATGAGATACATGAGGGATAAATAATAAATGGTACCCTAAGGCCTACAATGCAAAGTTGTTCTCCCATTGGTAAATATTTGTACCATAAATTAGCAATTATTGGGGAGTGCGCATGTCTGCCGAGATTTGGATAGTATTATCGTAAGGGAATGTGCTTTTTCTAGCTGCAAAATCTAAATTGTAAGCGTCCATAGTCATGCATCGTTAGTCAAGACCAAAAACTACAGATGAAAATTTCTGATCACGTTGCTAAGCTAAAACAGTGGTAAAATAACATAGACCCACAAAAAAAGGCTTAATTACTAGAATCATATAATACTAGTGCAGTAAAGTAAAACATGCAAGGTTGAGAATGACTAATGAAGCTTATTGTTCCTGTAAAATGCAATTCAATATTTAGCTGTAAATGTGAAAGCCATATACTAGATGCACAAAAGATATTATCATCTACAAGTCATCAGAAAAAAAATTAATGTGGTCCCTTCCATCGAAATCAGTGTCCACAACGAGTTAAACAAATGAACCTTGTAATACTGTATATATTTACACATTATAGAAAAGGATCATCATCATAAATCTCATAGAAAGGTAATCATTTATTTCAAAAAATCTTTATAGTATCAGCATGTAGCATGACATTAGCTTCATTTCTAAATATTCCCATAGCAAAACATAATAAACCTCATAAGCATACTTAAATCTAACATCTTCACTAATAGTCATAACCTAGGTATTTCACAGCAAATTGCTTAGTTATTGTAGGCTGCTGAAAGAAATGGGTAGTAAGCATTTTAAAAGTTACGTAGTGAGTAGCATTTCATCTTTGTATTTTTTTTTCAAGAACTGGAGAGAGAATATTAGTTGGTGAAAGGAATTGTTTGTGCACTACTTTTTTTGTTTGTTTTATATTCCCGCATTTCTGCCTTAATAGCTTATTTTCATTGGCGGTGCGATCCATGCGCGAATTTAGCACTTAATAAAGGCATAATGTCTCAGTTGGTATAATTATAGAGCACATCAATGTCTGGAACAAGAATGATAAGGATGAGTGTACAGTAATAATAAAAATTACAATGTAAAAAATTATCTTAAACCTATGAAACATATTTAAAGTAAGGGCATAGCAACACATCAAAAGCACATAGAAAATAGAGAATACATGTCAACGGCATAAGACATAGTGCAAGAAAAATGTTAAGGTAGAGAATATATATTAATGAAATAAATGTTACGTCGATTTGTGACACATATGCTAACAAGTGTGTCGTAATACAAAATTTGCTCAATGTACATTTTTACGTTAGAATCATGATGGTTGCCTCTGGACTTCCTTGTCTGCAGTGTTTCAATGTGAATAACAATTGGGTGTGGTACACTATGGATACTGTAAAGTCCTGTGTAATGAAGTTCAAACTTGCTACATCGACTTTTCCCTTCATCTGAGAAATGATGTATATTCACCAATATTATTTGTCTGGCTTGGAAGTTACGAAAATTACTCACCTGTTTCTGTAATTCCTTGTGGCGCTCTGCTGCTCGCTTAATGTTGTTGAAGGAAATGTCAGCGATTTCGTGATTACATAATCGACATGGTTCTGAAAAGATACTATTTCTCTAATATTTTTCGGTAGTTCTACATTTTTCAAAATAAGACACGCAATTAACATTGTTCATATATTAGGAATGGAACTGATGACATCCTGAAACGTTAAATGTGTTTGTCCAATTCAATATGTTTTTTTGTGGCAATAAATGTCACAAAGTATACCAATTTCCATCATTAAACGTTTTGAGGCGGTAAATGACGCATAATGTCGGGACATGTAAATACTCTATTACATATAACTCTCAATGTGGCTGTCCAAATCGCTCATCGAAACTGTGATCATTATCAGAAATTACCTTATGGACTTCACCAATATGTGGACTAAAGTCTTTAGTACATGCTGCTGTTACGATTTAGGCGGTTTCTTTGCATAGTGGCGTAAAGGTGACAAATTTCGACTTAAGTTCAACAGCAACAAAAATGTAACAGAATCATCTGTTCGTTCGTGGAATGGATCCAAAAATATCAACAGCGGCCATGTGGTGTAATTTAATGAAAACAATTGGATACAGTGGAGCAATATGAGACGTAGTGGACGATTTTGCTTTGCGATAAATCCTATATGTTGCCAAGATTCGACGTATGCTTTCTCGATATTATTGAAATAGCAGTTCTGTCTGAGAATTAAAAAAAAAAGAAAAAAATTCCAGAACCATAACAAACGTACTGTAGATGCGTAAACCAAATTAATTTTTTAACCCACTGTTCTGGGATGTATAATAACCAGATGTTGCCGTTGGGCGAGAAGGGAGAAACAGAAAATTGTTATGAACAACTTAGTTGTTCCTGATAGTTGCGTTATTTCCGTCATGCCAAAGGAGTTCGACTTCTTTGCAGATACAAACTTTGACCTGTCTCGTCTATATCCTATAATGAAGACGAGATAAAATTTTCAAAAGCTACCTGTAGCACATATAAATCCCTTAACTCACTAGGTGACTTTTCTGTAACGTATACCACGAGGTGAAGTCTCTGAGACCCCTATGTTTAAATCGATATTTAAGGCAAAAAAGCATTTGAAATTTTTAATTTATGCTATATAACTTTATTTTTACCATTATTTAACTGTTGTTCAAATGATTTTAGTTTATTTTATTGCTCTTAACAAAGCCTGCAGCATTCTACTATTTATCACCCAAATGCCCTTAATTTTGTGTGGTTCTTTTAAAAAATAGGCGTAAATGGATTGTTAGAGTTCTGAATTTTACATTCTGAAAAAATATAAAATCTCTGTTGTTGTGTTGTGGTCTTCAGTCCTGAAACTGGTTTGATGCAGCTCTCCATGCTACTCTATCCTGAGCAAGCTTCTTCATCTCCCAGTACCTACTGCAACCTACATCCTTCTGAATCTGCTTAGTGTATTCATCTCTTAGTCTCCCTCTATGATTTTTACCCTGCACGCTGCCCTCCAATGCTAAATTTGTGATCCCTTGATGCCTCAAAACATGTCCTACCAACCGATCCCTTCTTCTAGTCAAGTTGTGCCACAAACTTCTCTTCTCCCCAATCCTATTCAATACCTCCTCATTAGCTACGTGATCTACCCACCTTATCTTCAGCATTCTTCTGTAGCACCACATTTCGAAAGCCTCTATTCTTTTCTTGTCCATACTAGTTATCGTCCATGTTTCACTTCCATGCATGGCTACACTCCATACAAATACTTTCAGAAACGACTTCCTGACACTTAAATCTATAATCGATGTTAACAAATTTCTCTTCTTCAGAAACCATTTCCTTGCCATTGACAGTCTACATTTTATATCCTCTCTACTTCGACCATCATCAGTTATTTTACTCCCTAAATAGCAAAACTCCTTTACTACTTTAAGTGTCTCATTTCCTAATCTAATTCCCTCAGCATCATCCGATTTAATTTGTCTACATTCCATTATCCTCGTTTTGCTTTTGTTGATGTTCATCTTATATCCTCCTTTCAAGACACTGTCCATTCCGTTCAACTGCTCTTCCAAGTCCTTTGCTGTCTCTGACAGAATTACAATGTCATCGGCGAACCTCAAAGTTTTTACTTCTTCTCCATGAATCTTAATACCTATTCCGAATTTTTCTTTTGTTTCCTTTACTGCTTGCTCAATATACAGATTGAATAACATCGGGGAGAGGCTACAACCCTGTCTCACTCCTTTCCCAAACACTCCTTCCCTTTCATGCCCCTCGACTGTTATAACTGCCTTCTGGTTTCTGTACAAATTGTAAATAGCCTTTCGCTCCCTGTATTTTACCCCTGCCACCTGTAGAATGTGAAAGAGAGTATTACAGTCAACATTGTCAAAAGCTTTCTCTAAGTCTACAAATGCTAGAAACTTAGGTTTGCCTTTTCTCAATCCTTCTTCTAAGAAACGTCGTAAGGTTAGTATTGCCTCACGTGTTCCAACATTTCTACGGAATCCAAACTGATCTTCCCCGAGGTCCGCTTCTACCAGTTTTTCCTTTCGTCTGTAAAGAATTCGCGTTAGTATTTTGCAGCTGTGACTTATTAAACTGATAGTTCCGTAATTTTCACATCTGTCAACACCTGCTTTCTTAGGGATTGGAATTATTATATTCTTCTTGAAGTCTGAAGGTATTTCACCTGTCTCATACATCTTGCTCATCAGATGGTAGAGTTTGGTCAGGACTGGTTCTCCCAAGGCCGTCAGTAGTTCTAATGGAATGTTGTCTACTCCCGGGGCCTTGTTTCAATTCAGGTCTTGCAGTGATCTTTCAAACTCTTCACGCAGTATCGTATCTCTCATTTCATCTTCATCTACTTCCTCTTCCATTTCCATAACATTGTCCTCAAGCACATCGCCCTTGTATAAACCCTCTATATTCTCCTTCCACCTTTCTGCCTTCCCTTCTTTGCTTAGAACTGGGTTGCCATCTGAGCTCTTGATATTCATACAAGTGGTTCTCTTCTCTCCAAAGGTCTCTTTAATTTTCCTGTAGGCAGTATCTATCTTACCCTTAGTGAGATAAGCCTCTAAATCCTTACATTTGTCCTCTATCCATCCCTGCTTAGCCATTTTGCACTTCCTGCCGATCTCATTTCTGAGACGTTTGTATTCCTTTTTGCCTGCTTCATTTACTGCATTTTTATATTTTCTCCTTTCATCAATTAAATTCAATATTTCTTCTGTTACCCAAGGATTTCTAGCAGCCCTCGTCTTTTAACCTACTTGATCGTCTGCTGCTTTCACTACTTCATCCCTCAGAGCTACCCATTCTTCTTCTACTGTATTTCTTTCCACCATTCCTGTCAATTGTTCCCTTATGCTCTCCCTGAAACCGTCTACAACCTCTCGTTCTTTCAGTTTATCCAGGTCCCATCCCCTTAAATTCCCACCTTTTTGCAGTTTCTTCAGTTTCAATCTGCAGTTCATAACCAAGAGATTGAAGTCAGAATCCATATCTGCCCCTGGAAATGTCTTACAATTTAATACCTGGTTCCTAAATCTCTGTCTTACCATTATATAATCTATCTGATACCTTTTGGTATCTGCAGGATTCCTCCAGGTATACAACCTTCTTTTATGATTCTTGAACCAAGTGTTAGCTATGATTAAGTTATGCTCTGTGCAAAATCCTACAAGGTGGCTTCCACTTTCATTTCTTCTCCCCAATCCATATTCACGTACTATGTTTCCTTCTCTCCCTTCTCCTACTGACGAATTCCAGTCACGCATGACAATTAAATTTTCGTCTCCCTTGACTACCTGAATAATTTCTTTTATCTCGTCATACATTTCATCAATTTCTTCATCATTTGCGGAGCTAGTTGGCATATAAACTTGTACTGCTGTAGTAGGCATGGGCTTTGTGTCTATCTTGGCCACAATAATGCGTTCACTATGCTGTTTGTAGTAGCTAACGCGCACTCCTATTTTTTATTCATTATTAAACCTACTCCTGCATTACCTCTATTTGATTTTGTATTTATAACCCTGTAATCACCGGACCAAAAGTCTTGTTCCTCCTGCCACCGAACTTCACTAATTCCCACTATATCTAACTTTAATCTATCCATTTCCCTTTTTAAATTTTCTAACCTACTTGCCCGATTAAGGGATCTGACATTCCACGCTCCGATCTGTAGAACGCCAGTTTTCTTTCTCCTGATAACGACGTCCTCTTGAGTAGTCCCCGCCCGGAGATCCGAATGGGGGACTATTTTACCTCCGGAATATTTTACCCAAGAGGACGCCATCATCATTTAATCATACTGTAATGCTGCATGACCTCGGGAAAAATTACGTCTGTAGTTTCCCCTTGCTTTCAGCCGTTCGCAGTACCAGCACAACAAGGCCGTTTTGGTTAATGTTACAAGGCCAGATCAGTCAATCATCCAGACTGTTGCCCCTGCAACTACTGAAAAGGCTGCTGCCCCTCTTCAGGAACCACATGTTTGTCTGGCCTCTCAACAGCAAATACATTTCCAAATAAAACTAAATTCTAGTGTTTAAATATATACACAAAAAATCCACCGAATGGATACAAAATGAAACTCTGTCAAAATGACATTCATTGCTGTGTACTACATTTTTCTTATCACCAATCAGAACACATTCGATTTTAACAGACACTTTAAGTATTTCATTGAACAAACAGACAGATCCCCATCACAACTTTCTTGAAATTTTTCCTCTGAATGATACTCTTATTCGATAGGAGAACTGTGATCACTGGCTAACGTGAAATTGTCGTGTTTTTTCTTGATCTATATCACTGACACCTTCCTCCATAGACGGACTAACAATTTCACCAAACTTGGAAAAGTTAAAAACGACACATTCGTGCCAACACATTTTGAACGATACCCCGCCATAGTGCAGAAAACAGAAACGTAGTTCGCGACGCGCGGTCTAGGAGTCTTCTACACCTATCAATAACCCATGTCAGCGATAAACACAGAAGGCGATAACGCCATCGACAGCAAAACACCGAAGGCCTTGCAGTTTAAGGATGGTAGGAGGAGAATAGAAGCATTCCACCGCAGCTGGCCTCGGAGGTCGAACACGAAAATTTTCGCGCGGTTTGAAGGACTACAAATCGTGAGTCAACAAATAAGAGGCTGTAATTTGTGTGACAGAAGCTTGCTGGGACATCTTGTTGTTTGCAGCAAAGAGAACGGGATAATCTGTCGGACACAATGTTGTGTGTCCCTGGAATATGTATAATATGAAATAAAATTCTTAGAGGTGCTATTTCCATCTGCTAAGGAGAACGTGGGTGAATTTAGCTAAAAGTAAGAATTGTATGACACTGTGGTCTGTGTAAACAGTATCTGCCGTATAGAAAGTGTCGAAATTTTGTAAATGCCAGGCAAGATATAAAGTCTGTAATTCAGTAATGGAGTAGTTGCGTTCTGCTGGAGATAAAATGCGACTGTCAAAAGCAATTTCTTGATTACTGCTTTAAAAACTTCCTGTATTTCTTGAAAAATATGTGCCCTTAGTGCTGTCTGGGAACTATCTGTGCCAACTGAAAAATTCTTTGTAGGGTCTGGATGCGATTAAAATCGGTGCTGTAAGTAAATCATGTTTAAGGTTCGTGAATTCAGAAAGTGCTTGCTCGTCCGAAGACCAGACAGTACTTTTGCCAAGCAACTGACACAGTCTTGGAGTATCCAAAGCAGAAAAGTGCGAAGTTCAGTTCCCTCCCACTTACACCGATTAGCGATCAAGTTCTTTCTGCGACTGGCAGAATAAACACGAAACAAATGTTATCCATTACTGTTTATATGTATTTTCTTCGAGGCATAGATAAACCACAAAGCAACTGAAAGTGAAAGTGTCTCTCCCTGCAAATGCAGCAGTTTTATAGTGTCACAAAGAAATTCAAATACACAAAGCTTGTTTTGATTTTACATGAGTGGCATTCAATAAGTAACGCAAAATATTTTCTGAAAGTAGGTTGCACTCTTTTGGCTACAAAAGCCTATTTTTCAACATAATCTCCGCTTAATGCGACTACCTGATGCCATCTTACGAGGAGGCCCTGTGAGTCTGCATGGTACCAATCAATTTATCGAGATTGGATCCAACGCCTTGTTGCATCAATAAATTCCCGATCATCCACGTACTGCTTCCCGCGGAGTGCATCCTTCAGTGGGCCAGATAGTCGTAAAACGCGAGATCCGGGCTATGGCGTGGACGAGGAAGAGCAGTCCACTGGAGTTTTGTGAGATCCTCTCGGGTGCTTTCGTTCACTGCCGGGTCTACGTAGCCATTCTTCAAGCGCTTATGAATACCTGCGATCCTCTGTTATTCTGTCAATGACAGCTATCTGCTTCTTAAGCTTCTCCGTAACAGACCCCATTTTGAATTTTGAAGCCTACGCATAGAGCCGCCCCCTTTCGGAACTTCATTAAACGATAGGGACTGAAGGTGGAGTATTCAACTATAACCTTCACAGAATATTCTGCATTTTTTCAACCGAAATTGGCCAATAAAAAACGTATAACATTATTTATTGGATGCCCCTTGTACTTACAACTAACAGGTGTTTACTAGTTTCGACTATTAGTAGCGAATAGAGGGTGGCTAAGATTAAACTTTCGCTACTTAGGGCTCCCTTGAGAAACGAGTGATGTTCTGACAATGAAACTTTGTGAAATCATTTGCAAGGAAATGCGAAAGAGAAATAAGAAACCTATTTTAACTTCCACATTAGAGGATAACTTTTGTTAACTGTGCACCATGTTTACGTCCCAGGTCACAAACGTTGGTCAGTGTGACCCCAGTTTGCATCCACAACAGCCTGGAAAAACACTAGAGACTGTTCGCAGCACTTTCAGAACGGTGGACCATGAAATGATCAGCTGTCGTGACACAGCTCGTAGCTTGCTTGAAGACGACATATTGAGTCCAACATTCTTAGCCAATGTAACAGTAACTTCGCCAAGAGTTTGTGCCGCTATTGACCAGCACCCTCTCGACTGAGAATAGCCATATCGCCAGTTAATTCGGAATTCCGAATCGTATTTTTCAGCCCTGGTGCACATTCCTTAAATGCCTTGATACTGGCGAAAAGCTGCAGCGCTGTTGTTGTTTTGCTAAAACAGCTTTACTGTGTGACTTTCAAGTAACATATCACAGTCATTCTCCTCGGTCATGTTCCACCTCCTAAATTCAAGTCGTTTGTATTTAAAGAAATTCTAAAAGTGTATCATTCAAATATCTTGCATTTTGGCTTTTGCAACTGTCGTTATTTTATTAGCGCTGAGAGCAGAACAATGCAGTATCCAGTGCGACACCAATATCAGGTGAGAAACTCATTTCGCACAGTTTATGGGTTTTTCGCACAGGGACCACTTTTGTACTTATTCAGATTTACAGGGCCATAGTAAGCCCGAGTAGATCTAATGTACTTAACCTCTAATTTGTCATTATCGCACACAGGTTTTAATTAGTTTGTGTTTTATGGTATTGCTTTCTTGCTAGTAGACAGACTGTTTAAAACACATACACGTAATCAGATACGCAGTCAGCACACCACTTAATATAACTGTTCTTTGTTAGACATAAACATCACACATTACACGTAACGTTATGTGATTAACACACATTCGTATCAGGGGAGCTACTATCATCGTCCTCACATGAAATTTTCGAAACCAGAAGGAAGTGTTAAATCCTGACCTTTAAGGTGTACTGAAATGCGCCAGGCCAGTACCCATTCTTCATCAGCCCGTTTCTGAATCCATTACCTTAGAATCGGAGTATGGGAGACTGATGTTTATTATAGGGTCACCTTCGTCCACTGATCGATCTTGTCTTTGGAAACCAATACTGAATGAGCAGAGGAACATTTAGTACCGCATTTTGTGGCAATTTGTGTGATATTTAGTGGCGCTGATAACAGTACGTCGAGTTGACGCACCTGGCTCTGCTTGCAAGGAGTTGCGGGTAATCGGATTAGGCTGTCGACTTGAGACGAAACACAGGCAACTGGACTCTATCGAGAACCTGCCCCACTCAGTGGAAGACAACAATGGTGTATAGCTAGGAATGTAGCAGCTGCAGCAGGTACTGGCAGTAACAGCAGTTTAAGAACTAGCTGTACTTGTATCACTTTTTGTGGAATTATTAGGTATTGATTTATTAATAACGGCCGTCAACTGAGTGTGCTACGACATTGGAAGCCTTCGTTTACCATCTTACGTTCTGTGGCACACTGTGGAAGAGGTTTCCACTTATCTGCATAGTTCCACTGCGCCTGCTACGCTTGTCCCTCTCATAGCGCATCTACACCGCTCTTTCTCATGTTTCGTTTTTTTTTTTTTTTATGGCTGTTGTTGAACACTTGAACCTCTCACACAATTTATCGAAGTACTGTGTTAGTTCTTAGTTTTTAGAGCTCCGAATCTTTAGTTCGGCAAACAATGTGAAAATTTCAGTACAATCCAATTTTCAGATTTGAGGTAATAGTTCTTTCTATTGTTTTAATCGTGTGAGTTGAATGTCGACAGCCTAATGAGCAGAGATGTGTGTCTCGAAACGCCTTCTGCCACGTTAAGTACAGATAACATGACTGAGTATTATTAGTTATTACCGAATGTGAACGTTCTCCTTACACAAAAGTTTTCGTGGAATCCAATTTTTACGCATTCCTTTGTCGCTTAGATATACACAGTCAGAAGAAAAAAGTGTGACACCTAGAAGACATTGTCGGATGTTATTGTAACTTCGTGACATACAAACAATTGATGGGTATGTAAATAGTGATAACAGATTGAATTCTGGCGTAATTTCTCTCCTACAGAAATGCTTTTCTTGTCTTCGCCAGTCTACATTTTATAACCTGTCTATTTCACCGATCATCAGTTCTTTTGCTTCCCAAATAGTAAAATGTGGTGCTACAGAAGATTGTCGAATATTCGATCGGTAGATTAAACAACGTTGAGGATGTTCTGAACCAAATTGAGGAAAATTTGTGACGTAACTTGACAAAAAATGAGGAAATTTTGTGACGTAACTTGACATAAATAAGGAATCAGTTGATACAACACGTCCTGAGATATCGAGGAATAGTCAGTCGGTAATGGGAGGAAGTGTGTGTGAGTGTGTGTGTGTGAGTGTGTGTGTGTGTGTGTGTGTGTGTGTGTGTGTGTGTTTTTTTGTGTGTGTGAAGGCGACCAGAGTGCGTTAGTGCTGTTCGTGTTTAGTGCTCCTAACCAGTCCCGGCAGTGTACATAACAAGCATCAACAGTATCAGATGTTGAATGAACACCGTGAATGACGCGGAGGTGCATTTTACTCGTGTGAGACAATGTTACTAGTCGCTGAGAGAGACTGAAAGGGGCCGGATTGTGAGTATACATTTGGCCGGCCGATCGAAACGTGCAGTATCCATATTTGTGAGGCATTCGGATGTGGCACTTCTCCGATGAAGGACTGAACGACAACGTGAGGACAAACCACGACCGACGACCACAAGGAAAGATCCCCTTGTTGTGCATCAAGAATGCTGTAATCCCTTCATATCTACACCTGCCATCCAACAACATGTAAAGGATCCCTGTAACATTCTGTGTCAGCACCGTTAGTCGGAGGTAAACAGCTGGCGGGCTACAGATTTACGACTTCATGACTAAGCTGCCATTAACATGACAACAAAAATGGCTCTGTTTAGAGTAGTGCCGTGGCAGGGAAGAATGGATTGATCAATGGGTCCTCATTATATGTGTTCAGTGATGAATAATGCATCCGCACCAGCCCAGATGACAGTCGCCAGCGAGCGGTGGAGATCCACAGCGGAGCTGTTCCTATTGTCGCTCTGAGCAGAACCATCACATCTGACTTCTGGGCATGACTGGTAGAGATTGAGGGAATTCTGACGGCACAACGCTAATCACGGACAACCTGTGTCAGTAGGTTGAAACTGTATGTTCTGGGACACTAGGACAATTTTATAAGAAATAAAAAAGTACTCATGACTGTGTCACAATTTTCTTATTTTTGACAAAACGTTCCTAATCTCCCAGAACATAATATTTCATTGTACTATCCCTTTTACCTAATAATATAATGTAATATAATATAATAATCCCCCCCATGGACCATGGACCTTGCCGTTGGTGGGGAGGCTTGCGTGCCTCAGCGATACAGATGGCCGTATCGTAGGTGCAACAACAACGGAGGGGTATCTGTTGAGAGGCCAGACAAACATGTGGTTCCTGAAGAGGGGCAGCAGCCTTTTCAGTAGTTGCAGGGGCAACAGTCTGGATGATTGACTGATCTGGCCTTGTAACATTAACCAAAACGGCCTTGCTGTGCTGGTACTGCGAACGGCTGAAAGCAAGGGGAAACTACAGACGTAATTTTTCCCAAGGACATGCAGCTTTACAGTATGATTAAATGATGATGGCGTCCTCTTGGGTAAAATATTCCGGAGGTAAAATAGTCCCCCATTCGGATCTCCGGGCGGGGACTACTCAAGAGGAGGTCGTTATCAGGAGAAAGAAAACTAGCGTTCTACAGATCGGAGCTTGGAATGTCAGATCCCTTAATTGGGCAGGTAGGTTAGAAAATTTAAAAAGGGAAATGGATAGGTTAAAGTTAGATATAGTGGGAATTAGTGAAGTTCGGTGGCAGGAGGAACAAGACTTTTGGTCCGGTGATTACAGGGTTATAAATACAAAATCAAAAAGGGGTAATGCAGGAGTAGGTTTAATAATGAATAAAAAAATTGGAGTGTGGATAAGCTACTACAAACAGCATAGTGAACGCATTATTGTGGCCAAGATAGACACAAAGCCCATGCCTACTACAGCAGTACAAGTTTATATGCCAACTAGTTCCGCAAATGATGAAGAAATTGATGAAATGTATGACGAGATAAAAGAAATTATTCAGGTAGTGAAGGGAGACGAAAATTTAATAGTCATGGGTGACTGGAATTCGTCAGTAGGAGAAGGGAGAGAAGGAAACATAGTACGTGAATATGGATTGGGGGGAAGAAATGAAAGAGGAAGCCGCATTGTAGAATTTTGCACAGAGCATAACTTAATCATAGCTAACACTTGGTTCAAGAATCATAAAAGAAGGTTGTATACCTGGAAGAATCCTGCAGATACCAATAGGTATCAGATAGATTATATAATGGTAAGACAGAGATTTAGGAACCAGATATTAAATTGTAAGACATTTTCAGGGCCAGATATGGATTCTGACCACAATCTCTTGGTTATGAACTGCAGATTGAAACTGAAGAAACTGCAAAAAGGTGGGAATTTAAGGAGATGGGACCTGGATAAACTGAAAGAACGAGAGGTTGTAGACAGTTTCAGGGAGAGCATAAGGGAACAATTGACAGGAATGGGGGAAAGAAATACAGTAGAAGAAGAATGTGTAGCTCTGAGGGATGAAGCAGTGAAAGCAGCAGACGATCAAATAGGTAAATAGACGAGGGCTGCTAGAAATCCTTGGGTAACAGAAGAAATAATGAATTTAATTGATGAAAGGAGAAAATATAAAAATGCAGTAAATGAAGCAGGCAAAAAGGAATACAAACATCTCAGAAATGAGATCGACAGGAAGTGCAAAATGGCTAAGCAGGGATGGATAGAGGACAAATGTAAGGATGTAGAGGCTTATCTCACTAGGGGTAAGATAGATACTGCCTACAGGAAAATAAAAGAGACCTTTGGAGAGAAGAGAACCACTTGTATGAATATCAAGAGCTCAGATGGCAACCCAGTTCTAAGCAAAGAAGGGAAGGCATTAAGGTGGAAGGAGTATATAGAGGGTTTATACAAGGGCGATGTGCTTGAGGACAATGTTATGGAAATGGAAGAGGATGTAGATGAAGATGAAATGGGAGATACGATACTGCGTGAAGAGTTTGACAGACCACTGAAAGACCTGAGTCGAAACAAGGCCCCGGGAGTAGACAACATTCCATTAGAACTACTGATGGCCTTGGAAGAACCAGTCCTGACCAAACTCTACCATCTGATGAGCAAGATGTATGAGACAGGCGAAATACCCAAAGACTTCAAGAGGAATATAATCATTCCAATCCCTAAGAAAGCAGGTGTCGACAGATGCGAAAATTACCGAACTATCAGTTTAATAAGTCACAGCTGCAAAATACTAACGCGAATTCTTTACAGACGAATGGAAAAACTAGTAGAAGCGGACCTCGGGGAAGATCAGTTTGGATTCCGTAGAAATGTTGGAACACGTGAGGCAATACTAACCTTATGACTTATCTTAGAAGAAAGATTAAGAAAAGGCAAACCTACGTTTCTAGCATTTGTAGACTTAGAGAAAGCTTTTAACAACGTTAACTGGAATACTCTCTTTCAAATTCTGAAGGTGGCAGGGGTAAAATACAGGGAGCGAAAGGCTATTTACAATTTGTACAGAAACCAGAAGGCAGTTATAAGAGTTGAGGGGCATGAAAGAGAAGCAATGGTTGGGAAGGGAGTGAGACAGGGTTGTAGCCTCTCCCCGATGTTTTTCAATCTGTATATTGAGCAAGCAGTAAAGGAAACAAAAGAAAAATTCGGAGTAGGTATTAAAATTCATGGAGAAGAAGTAAAAACTTTGAGGTTCGCCGATGACATTGTAATTCTGTCAGAGACAGCAAAGGACTTGGAAGAGCAGTTGAACGGAATGGACAGTGTCTTGAAAGGAGGATATAAGATGAACATCAACGAAAGCAAAACGAGGATAATGGAATGTAGTCAATTTAAATCAGGTGATGCTGAGGGAATTAGATTAGGAAATGAGTCACTTAAAGTAGTAAAGGAGTTTTGCTATTTAGGGAGTAAAATAACTGATGATGGTCGAAGTAGAGAGGATATAAAATGTAGACTGTCAATGGCAAGGAAATTGTTTCTGAAGAAGAGAAATTTGTTAACATCGAGTATAGATTTAAGTGTCAGGAAGTCGTTTCTGAAAGTATTTGTATGGAGTGTAGGCATGTATGGAAGTGAAACATGGACGATAACCAGTTTGGACAAGAAGAGAACAGAAGCTTTCGAAATGTGGTGCTACAGAAGAATGCTGAAGATAAGGTGGGTAGATCACGTAACTAATGAGGAGGTATTGAATAGGATTGGGGAGAAGAGAAGTTTGTGGCACAACTTGACTAGAAGAATGGATCGGTTAGTAGGACATGTTTTGAGGCATCAAGGGATCACAAATTTAGCATTGGAGGGAAGCGTGGAGGGTAAAAATCGTAGAGGGAGACCAAGAGATGAATACACTAAGCAGATTCAGAAGGATGTAGGTTGCAGTAGGTACTGGGAGATGAGGAAGCTTGCACAGGATAGAGTAGCATGGAGAGCTGCATCAAACCAGTCTCAGGACTGAAGTCCACAACAACAACAATACAATAATACACTAACAACTGTAATAAAAATCATTTATTTTATATACATTTCGCATAGATGAATGTAATAAATATATAATAAAAATAAATATGTAAAATTATTTACTTTCTGCTTTATCAGTAATATGATTATTATGACTTGTTGTTTCTAAATGTTTTCTGAAGGAAGATTTATTTATAGTTCTGCCACATTTACAAGTAACATTAATTTTATTTCGTTCGTTACAGCATTCTTTACATACAAATTTATGTCCACCTGGTCGATATTTATCTTCATAAAATTCCTTGATACCTTTTTTAATCATACATTGACTACACTGTCTTAATTGTGGCTTGGCACAACCTATAGACTGCTGTAGCAGTCGCTTAGTATTGTCCATTTAAATTAGATAAAATTAATGAGAAAAATAATTTTCCATTGTAAACATAAGCAAGTGTATTAGTTAACAGAAGCTATTTTTTTACATTGTGAACTCTATATCAGGAAGTTAATTTTCTTCAATTTTTAGGTTTCTTCATTCTTTTATATTTCAGTTTCATTTGTCACTTTTAGTTATATCAAAACCATCAATTAATTTAGAAAATCTGTTTGGTAAAATAACTTTAAAAATCATTGTTAAGTTGTAGACAAAGTTGTTCCCCATATCTAGCATTTAAATATTCACAGTCCGTAGCATTATATAAAACATAAATCTCTAGTTCAGTTATTTTTTAAATTTCTTTTGAGACACTAACATCATTGAGTTTATTGATTATAGTCTCCATTTATATCGAAAAAAATGTATTAGGTTTATATATAATTATTATTTATCAGATTTTCAATAAAGACTAATGAACATATGGTAATGTATCTATTGTACCTATGGCAAACAAGAACGTCTCCTCAATGCTTTCCACATGCAGTGCCTGAGATCCATCCTCAGAGTTATGTGGAAGGACCGAGTGACCAACGAAGCAGTGCTATCTAAACCTAACTGCAACAGTATTTCAGCTATCTTGAAGCAGAGATGACTCCGCTGGCTGGGACACATCCACCGTATGGATCCTGACAGATTACCATGTGAGGTGATGCTTGGAGAGATATCTATAGCCCAAAGACCTGTAGGACTTCCTGTATTGATGTACAGGGACTCCTGTAAACGAGATTGGACAGCTTTGGAATCGACACAAACAGATGGGATGCACGGGCTAGCATGAGACCAGTGTGGCATGATGATATATCATCTGGAATGTCGAAGCGTGATGAAGGCTTGTTAGACAGCAATGCTACCACTGCTCCTGCTGCAGCAGCGCGATACACCTGTGACAATTGTGGCAAGAGATGCTGTGCTGCCAACGGTTTCACAAGTCATAAGAAAAATGCAACCTATAAACACACAGACACTGCAACAATTATCTACCAAGATGGTGTGGCCGATATATCTTTAATTATCATGAGGACTTAGTGCTTTTCTGTTCAATGTAATTGTAAATATTTCATGTTTTTCACTTTTAATTGAATTAAATTTTCTATATTGTTACGAAACAATCTTTATAATCTTCTAAACTTATTTTGCTTTTAACAATACATTTTTAATTCCTTTAGAATTCTTTTCTATTTTGTCACCAACTTTATAAGCATAGATATTTGCTCTTAAACCAAAAAATTCTTCCATTATTTTTCATTACATTCATCTTTCATTTTACCAACAACTTTCTTTTTACTTGTGGAATATTATATATATTAACTGTTGGATAATCACCTATATCAAAGTAATCAATGATCGATTCCATATCTTCATAGAAATCGTAAATTTTAATATTATAAATATAACTATCTGTATCTTTATAATATAATTCATTTTTCACCATATTTTGGTTTCATAACTCTGAAGCGACAATCATACATTAATTCTTTTGATAAAACAAGTATACTTAATCCAACATAAAAAGGTTTATTAAATATTAATTTAGTTTTATTCATATGAATAGCAGCTAGATTTTCATTACATATAGATATATGTTTAAAGTTTGGTTTAGCTGTACGTTTATCACATATTTTACTATTTGAAGCTAATTTTATATTTTGTCTATATCTTATAATTTCCATTGTACTAACAAACACCGAATGATTCATTAATTTATGAAAATGTTTTCCAAAATCACCTGTAGCTTTAGTTTTTAACTGTGTATTTTGATCTATATACTTCTTTAACCAATCAGATCGTTTGAATTTCAAAACATTAAATATTTTCGTCAGTTTCATTAATAAAGGTAAGTGTTGTTTACGATTTCTATAATGCACTACATAATCACACTTTTTATTTAAAGTAGTTACTAATTTACTTTCATTTGAACATGGAATAAATTTTGATTCAGGAGCTATCGGTAAATCTTTATGTAAATCATGTAATTCTTTTGGATATTCTAGATCTACTTCAAACATATATCCATCTTGACTATTGTTTGACATTGTGTTTATTTTTGTACAAATAATATTATTTGGTTCTTCCCATTTAAATCCACCACATGGTAATTAGTTCATAGCATCATCGTATAAATTATTTCCATCTAGATATATTATATAATTTGATAATCCTGTATTATTATAGTCTTTTAAATATTTATTATTTGCTTTTTCATTTCTTTTACAACATTGTCAATTTCCACCTCTTAATCCTTTTTTAACCATTAAAAGCCTGTCACAATCAAATAATAATTCTAGGTTTTTTATTGGTAATTTTTAACATTGCATCCCCAAGTAAACCTGGTGCTGTAAAATACCAAGAAGGATCAAAATTATATTTATTTATACATGTTTTTCTAAAATATTCAAACACATCACTTAAGAATAATACATCAGTTTTAAGATGTAAACCGTGATATTCATAAAGATGTTTTTATATTGAATTTTTCTCAAATTAATATTGCATGTTCTAATCTTCATCACTTATGTGACAATCATATAATTCACAATTAGCCATTTTCAAAGAAACCTTTCAAAATCAGCATAAATAACAAATCGAATTTTATGTGTAAGTTGATAATTTTTAAAATACATGAAATTTCCTTCGTCTGTGATTTCAACATTTAATGGTTTATTTTTTAAACAATTTTTTGTGTGCTCATCTAATTTTCCTTTACTATTTAAAAAATGTAAGATCATAATCACATGGACATTTACATAGTGTACATACTGTAGATTTAAAATACTTTTCGTATTCATCAAGAAAAGTGGTTTCATTTTTTCGATTACAGAATATTATCTTCCAATTTTTCAACTTCTTGTTTTATACATTCTATAAATTTTTTATGACAATTTGGTCCTCTATAAGCAACAAGATCTTTAGAAATTCCATAGATATATTTAATATAATAACAATATCCACTTGGTTCATGTTTTTGTTTTTTCATTGCATATGGTTCACAATCAGCCATTTTCAAAGGAAACTTTCAAAATCAGCACAAAATAACAAATCGAACTTTTTGTGTAAATCGATAATTTTTAAAATAAATAAAATCTCTTTCACCTGGCATTTCAACATTTAATGGTTTATTAGGTAAACAATTTTTTGTGTGCTCATCTAATTTTCCTTTACTATTTAAAAATGTAATAAACATAAATTACAAATACATTTTACTTCAGTATGTTCAGTCATTTGGCTTGATTTAAGTATAGATAGATTTTTAATTAACAATAAAGTGAATTATTATCTTTCTTGAAATAAAGTAGATTTACATTTTTTCCCTTTTTAGATGTTGTTGCTTTTAGTGGATACACTTGATAACATTCATCTTCAACATCAAATAAATAAACATTAATAGATTATAAATCATATTTTCTATTTTTGGAATATTATCACCAAATACTGAAAATTCAATATTTTCAAGTTTTCTATCAAGATCTAGACTAACATTTTTATATTTTGTTAGTCTTTCTGGATGTCCATTTACAGGAACATAAAAATCACTTTTGATAATTTTTTTCAATTTAACACAAGCTTTTTATATTTAATATTACCTGGTAAATGAATATAAGATAATCCTCTTTTATCCTCAATCTAATGAGCATCCTGATCCTTGTGCTTGAAAATTAGATAGTTTTCCTAAAATATTTCCTTCGCCATATTTGGATTTTTATTAAAACATTTTTCTGTAAAATGGTAAAGTTTGGTGTCCTTTGTCTAGGTTTTTGAACATTTTCATTTGTTTCATCTTTTTGAAGTTTATATTCACAATATACATAAAATTATATCCTTACCCCATGATGTACTTACAAACAGTCTTTGACAATTTTAAAAAGTTTTGTTTTTACTGCATTTAACATATGATTAGGATCAAGAATATCCATATTATTTTCTCAATTTATAGTTTGCAATCTGTTTCCAAATGCTATTTCAACTAAGAAATCTTTAATTGATTTTCTTTCCTTTGGTTTTACAAATATCTTTGGGAAAAATTGGAATATTCGTTTTAATGATTTATCTTCTTTAGCTAGTAAAACATTATAAAATCATAGAATGGAAACTTTTTCCAAAGATTTTCAATTAATTTAGCTTCATTATTTGAAACAATATTTGTATAATTATCAATTAATTCTTCAGGTATATAAATAATAGTAATATTATTTAATTTTTTATTAATTTCAGTAAAATAATTATTATGGTTTTCGCTTACTTCAGACATGTATTTTTATTATTTTCAATTACTCCAGGAGAATTATTTCTAACAATATTTGGCTAATTAGAAATATAGATTGAATGATGATAATAATAAATCTATATAAATCAGGTTTACATAAACTTCAAATGTTGTAGCTGATTAACAATTTGTTCTAGTTGAACAGCAATATTACTTCCCATTTTACTCTTCTATTTATTACAAAAAAGATTTTAGATACGCAATAAATTTTTTTTACTAAAATAAATATTATTTAATGGATGAACAAGTATTATTAATTAATAAATAATTATTAAAAGATAATTTCGTTTTTTACAATTAGTTAAACAATCAGTTACTTTTTAAACTATTGATTTACCAATCAGTTGGCTCTTCTTTTTATTGCAAAAACTTAATTTGATTAGTAAAAACTATTTCTATTAATAAAGTGGTAGCTATTTATTACATGGATTGATAATTATTCATAAAAATGATTATATAAAGTTAAAGATTTCTTATTTCTTATATATTCTAAAGTACATTCTGACATTTCTTACATTTATTGCTATGTTTTTATGTTTATGTTAATGAAATGAATGTACATAAAAACAATTAAAATCTTTAATTGCTTCACAAATTTTACATTTCTTTTATTCTTAGGTAACATCTTCTTTATTATTCATTGTAGCTTCAATTTCCATTTTTGTATGTTGTTCACTTGAATTTCGTCTTAAATGTTCGTTGAAATAATATTTAGAAATACTTTTCCACATACACAAGGAATTAGATTATTATTATAATTTTCTACATGATATTTATTTAAACATGGTCTGCATATAGTTCTGTAACCACATTTTGGGTATATGTATGTAAAGTTAAATTATCAATTGATTTTTCTATATTACAATATTTAAGTAATTAGGTTTTCACAGAACAATCTTGTTGAACTTGGATGTGCTCCATTTATATAAAAGAAATTTAGAATTGTGAAAAAAGTAAGTTTTTATAATTTTAAATTATTCATAAAAATTATTTTAAAAGTCTTCACCAATAATTATTATCATAGGCTGCATCTTGACCATCAGACATAGCTTTAAAATCAATTTTTTAATTTTTTTCTGTTACTTTATTTATAATAA
Source organism: Schistocerca nitens (assembly GCF_023898315.1). Lineage (NCBI taxonomy): Eukaryota > Metazoa > Arthropoda > Insecta > Orthoptera > Acrididae > Schistocerca > Schistocerca nitens. The sequence continues at coordinate 258,442,125 of NC_064620.1, forward strand.
TAATTCTACAAAGTGGGCAATTATCTATTTCTTTTAACCGTTCATCAATACATTCTTTATGATAAATACGCCAGCAACTTGTTTTGCTTATTTTCAACACCAATCAAATAGGGCAATCAATATCTTTTTCACATACCTCAATTAGTACAAAGCATTTTTAATGTAGTTTGCATGGCGTTTTGGTTCTTCATTTATAAGAAATGATTTTTATTACACCAGCTGAAAAGTAAAACTCCGTAATTTAACTTAATCAAAGATACAAAGTATAAATTTCACAACTGTTGATTTTTCACCAAACTAATAAAAATATTTCCCTTAAATGGATTCGATTGAAGACATGTTCAACAACATTCTTACGTACGAAAATATAGAAGTTTTTATGATTATTGATGCAGAAATTTATTCATGGTTTAAAGCCAAAGATGTTACTGATATGTTACAATACAATCAACCACATAGAGCTCTTCAACATGTTGATGAAAATGATATAAAATTATTAGAAATTCTTCAAACATCCAATTTGGACAATCTAACACGTAATGAAAAAGACACTATATTCATTAATGAATCAGGATTATATTCACTGATTTTATCTTCTAGAAAAGAAAAGCTAAACGAATTTAAAATGGGTTACTCACGAAGTTTTACCATCAATTAGAAAACTTGGTGAACATAAGATTAGAAAATAGTTTATTACCTCATTTAGTTCCTAAAACAATTTATGAAAACTTAAGACCAACATTCATTCCTTTAAAATTATTCGATGATGAATGTGAATATAACTATTACGTCATTAGGAACCCAAAAATTTTTACTAAGCGACTATATAAAAACCAAGATAGACATCCAAATTGTGAAGAAATGTTAAGATTGAACTATAACTCTAATTCAAAAAATTTGAATCAAAGCCTGAAAGAAAATTTAAGGATTGACTGTCATAGGAACTATTTTAAATTTTGGTAAACTGTAATCAAGAACAATAGGTCAATGATATAATTAGTGTTAATCAAACTGAACTACTAGAAAATTACTTTATCTTTATTTACCATACTGTTATGTGAATTATCAAATAGTATTATTTAACATATACTTTATTCTCTTTCTTTTTTAAAACTTTTTCAAATAAGTATACATTTCGTTTTCTGTTGTTCTTGTTCTAAAAATTTCCTTTTATATCTTTTAATTTGATTAAATTGGATTTGAATAAATAGCATCTTCAATTTCCAATAATTCTGTTGACCAATTAGCGGTATATCCTTTTTCAAAATGTCCTTTAAGTTTACTAATTCTAACTTAATCACCCTCTTCTAAATTTAGCTATCTCATTCGCATCAGCAGAAGCTGAATTTAGTCTGTGACTAGATACAATGTTAATTCTTTTTAAATTTTTTTCATTAACTTCTACTGGTTTAATTTTTTTTTACAATGTTTTGTGTTATTATATTCGTCAATTACATCCTTAACTACATTTAACCATCTATAATATCCTTGTGAAGCAGATTTCTTCCACATTTTTTCTTTGAGTGTTCTGTTAAATCTTTCAACAACAGATGCTTTCAATTTTGAAAAAGTTGAATAATGATTAATGATATATATTTCTTTAATAATTATTTAGGCTCTTTATTATAAAACTCTTTACCATTACCTGTTTGTAACTAATGAGGCTTCTCTCTATGAAAAGTTTTTCGAATGCATCAACTATACTTTTAGCTGTTTTATCTTTAGTAGGAACAGCAAACGCATATTTTGAGAGAACATCAAAACAGATAATAAATATTTATATGCTTTATTTATTTTAGAAATACCCTGTCTTCATTTCAACTAAATCAGCCAGATATCAACGATTTATATTTAAGGTATTACATTTCTTCTCTTTAAATTCTTTCTCATTTGGTTATATGGTCCTTTTATTTTATTTTCACGAATATTATTGACACCTTCACCTGCACCTACAAAAATTTTTTTACAAATTTACCTGTTTCAAATTTACAAATTGTACAAAGACCCACAATTCTTTGTCTTTTAGTTTTAGTTGTTCCTCTATGTGAATTATGTGTATGAGTATACTTTTTACAATTTAATCAATAAATATAATAATCATGTGAGGCATGTTTTCCATTTATATAGATAAAAAATTTATTAAATTTGAAATTATTTTACCAAATGTAATTAACTTTACTTCAACTGGAACACTTTTAACAGAATCTTTCAATGTTATAAATTCGAAAATTGAATTCATGTACGATTATTGTTTGACTATAGTTATTTATTTTATATATCTTATCACCTACACTTACTGTTATATCAAAATCATCAAAGTATAAATTTCTATGTATATTTTTCCCTACAACAACAATCCTTTAATTATGAAACCATATTCAAAATTGAACATTTTTTACCACCTGTCATAAAAGTAAATTCGTTTATTTATATTTCATAAACTTTATGTTTAAGTTTACTTAACTGTTCTAATTGTGGTGTTAAATTTGTTTTTGAGAAATAATCGAAAAAAGCTTTTTCTACTTCCTTTTTTGTAAAGAAATTCATGAAAGTGTTATATTTATCTTGATTAATCTGATTAATTTTTTTTTGAAAAATTGTGTATTGGTGACGGTTGTTAAATTGTTTTCGAATGCTCATCTATTCTGGTTTGCAACAATTTCTTTTTCTAAGTATTGTTTGTTAACTACATCTTTTGCATCAATTGAATCATTTAAATTAACAAGTCTTCTATTTTTAAAACAATATATCCTTTTGAAAGTGTACTTATCTTGATTAATGTGATTAATTTTGTTTTGAAAAATTGTGTTTTGGCGATGGTTATTAAATTGTGTTGGAATGCTCATGTATTCTGGTTAGCAACAATTTCTTTTTCTAAGTATTGTTTGTTAACTACATCTTTTGCATTTATTGAATCATTTACATTAACAAGTCTTCTATTTTTAAAACAATATATCCTTTTGAAAGTGTTGTACTTATCTTGATTAATGTGATTAATTTTTTTTTGAAAAATTGTGTTTTGGTGACGGGTATTAAATTGTGTTGGAATGCTCATGTATTCTGGTTTGCAACAAATTCTTTTTCTAAGTATTGTTTGTTAACTACATCTTTTGCATCAATTGAATCATTTACATTAACAAGTCTTCTATTTCTAAAACAATATATCCTTTGGTTATTTTAAAAATTCCATATAAATTTTTTGTAATTATTTAATTGCATTACTTTTCTTTGGACCTATTGATGATTGTATTTTGTTAAAATTATTTTCAATTTTTTAAAATTTTTTTCCAAATTTTATGTAGTTGTATTAACTACTTGTTCATTTATGTTTAAATAAATATTTCCAATATTGTTCATTTATTAAATCTAAAGTATCATTAAAAATATAAATTTCACATGGTAATTTTAAAACGAATATACATAAATAACCACATATTGGTTCATCAAAATTCTGTATTGTTTTTGCATTGTAATATAATGCATCCTATCCTAAATAAATAACTAATGGTTTTGGCATATTACCACCAATTGAATCAAAAACAACTTTTTTGGTATTATTTTTATAATAACAAATCCAATGTGTACCAGAATTATCAGATGTATTTTAATTTACTATTCCACATTCAGTTTTTAATGGCTTATTTGGTAATTCAAAAGTCATATATACACCACGATAGTTTTACATTTTTAATTGTCTAGTAAGTTCTTTGATGTCAAATTCACTTAATGGATTAGGATTCTTACCAATTACTTTTTCGAAATTTTTTGCTTTCTTTATTCAACTAACTGTTTCCTTTTCCATTTCTAAATTATGTCATTTTGTTTTTCTAATTCTTTATCAGCTCTCTTCCTATTTATAACTGCATTTGCTATTGCTGCAGATCCACCAGCTAAAGAACCAGTTGTTTTAAATAGGTAATACAACTAATAATAATGGTAAAAATACGCCTTCATGTTGTGTTAGTCCCGTACCATCTTCCTTTTTTGTTAATTATTCCATTTTTTGACATCAGGAATACCTAATGTAATAAGTAAATTTCCACCAACTTTCTTTTCTTTCTTTCTTTTTTGAACAACTGTTACAAATGTTTCAATCGCATTAAATTGTTGAGTATTTTATTTTAATTTAATTTATTTTGGGTTAGTGTTGCCACTAGGTAGTAAAATATAATCAACTGTAAAGTTATTCGTATATATAGTTTAAATTTAATAAAGATTTTTTAAATTTATAGTCCCCAACCATTTTCATCAACATTAATTCACATACCTAATATTCATTTTCCATACATTATTCCTCTAAATGTTGTTGCTGCAACTTTTTCACCAAATGATGCATCATCTGCAAACATTCTTTCTTTTGCTGCAAACTGAAGTTCTTTATCAGCTATATGTCTTTTTTCTAAATCTTTATAATATCTATAAGTAAGCAAGTTTCATCTAAAGGATTTATTCCTTTATCTCCTTTAGCTAATCTTTCTTCTAATTTTGTAACTGGACCACAATAATTGTAACCTGGAAGATGCATTTCAAATGGTAATTAAGATATTTTTTAATCCTTATCCACATATATCTCTTTTCCAAAATTTATCTGTAAGATTATGAAAAAAATCTAATTAAAAATGGAATTCCTTTTGGAGTAACAATTATACAATCACTAAATTTATTTCTTAACATTTTACTGGATGGTAACTATGTCATTATGTTAATTCTAATTTCAAGCTAATTCTTCACCATAACTGCTAATCTATCAATGAATTATCTAACATCATTTAACCAAACATATTCAATTCGTTTATCTATATATTTTTTAAGTAAACCTTCTCCATTTCTTGTTGTTATTCAGGAGAACTTGGTTCTAAAAAGTCGATAGTTTGCCTTCTTAAGTTTGAATAATAAGCATCAGAATTTCTTTTATTAAGTTTTTTGCTTATACTTGATCTTCTATTATTTGGATTATTATTGGAATATAATGCTCCTGAATTAAATAATATACCTTATTAATTTGATAAAGCAACAGCATCAAACACTTTATTTTAATCTGCCATTGTAATTAGTTTTCCACTTAAAAGTTAGATTAACCTATCTTTTACTTCATTTATTTTATCACCAATTTTAGTATATCACCATTAAATTCAACAGTTAATTTACGATGATATTTAAACATACCAACTGGATTGAAACCAAATACCATACCTTCACTATGATTAATATAATCTAACTTTCTTTCACTAATATCTATCTATTTAATTTCATTTATCTTTTTACTTTCATTTATTTTTATTTTCATTTTCTTCTTTCATTTATTTAATATATCTTGAATTTCTGATTCACTTAAAATATAATGATATTCTCCAGGAATATCATCAGACTAATCTTTTAATGGTTTAATTGGTGATAAATCTCCAAAATCTTCTACATGACTATATGTGATCATTGGTTTTGTAAACTTCTTTTTTTTCTTCAATTGCTTTTAAAAGATTATGACCTAAATCTTCAATGCCTTGTTTAACTTTTCCAATAGCATCAACAACAGGTTGATCTTCCTATTTATATTTTTCACATTCTGTTTTTGGTTGTTTTTTCCAAAGCTTTAATTGTTCATTTAATTCTTTACCTTTTTCTATTTTGTTTAGCTAGAAATACATTAATTACGTTTCACATTTATGTTTATTTATTTACATTTATGTTTAATGTGCATATTTACGTTTAACATTTATGTATAATGTTGATGTTTAAGTTTATGTTTAATATTTATGTTTAATGTAAATGTTTTTGTTTAATGTTTATGTTGTTGAGAAATGTTGTATTTTATTTCTAAATTAACCTTCATTTGGTTTTCTAGTCATGTCTATTGTGAAAAGTCCAATTTCGTCATTCCAACATTTCTACACATTTCTTTAAAATTATCGTACTTTAAATCTCCATCAAAAAACTCATGGTAAATATGATTTAAATTTGAATCATCTTGTAGACATTTATTTAAAATATTTAAATTGTCTCTAACTAACTGCTTTGGTATTTCTGAATACAATATCTTGATTTTCTAAAATGAAATCAACAAACACCACAACAAAATTATTTTGCATTAATCTAATACCATAATTTCTTCACTATTTTCACGAAAACTTACTATATATTCATTAATTTGATCTAAAATTTATACATTGTTTTATAAATTCTCGATATTTTGGTTGATCAAAACTTTTTGAATGAATAAATAAATGTTTAATTTATTCCAATTAAACCACCCTGGAGCTAAAATATAATTATCAATCATTAATGTTGTTTTTCCACAACCACTTGGTCCAATTATTACACCTCTAATAGAATGTGGTTAAATAATAGAGATGTTTGTTTGTTAAATTATTTTCTGGAATTTTAACTTTAGGTTTCCAATCTGATTTGTTCATTTATTTAATAATATTTTTCAGTAGTAAATGAGCCGCCTTTTTCAACTTAGTGATAAATCTAGTAATCTTACAAACCGATTAACTGTTCCAATATGTGATAGTTTCATTAGTGGTTTTTTATTCAATTTTTTAATGCCAAATAATACAACAAAATATAATAATCTCTATTGTGGTGGTGAATCAATATAAATGCTTGTAGGTCAATATAGAATTAAAATTTTTAAAAAATTATTCATTCTAAAAACCTAATATACACATAAAAGCAGATCAAATTTTAAAAAGAATTGTTATTGAAAGTGATGTAACATTGTATATCGATATATTGGAAGTTTACTTGGTTTTAATAATGTAGTTGTTTTACCTAAAGAAAAAGCTGTAGTTAAAGATTTTCCTAAAATAATTCTTTTTGGATTAATAGATACAAATTTTAATATTGCTAATCGAATGTATGTAAAACATAAGAGGATCATTTTCATAAAGAAACAAATGTTATTGCTTCATTTAAGCATAATACAGAGTTTGATGGCCCAATAATTTATGAAGCAAGATATCCTGTCAATGTTCTCATTTATAATACAACACAAGATTTACAAGTTACTATAACTGATGAAAATGATAATTAAATGATTTTAGTCATGCTACTGTGACAGTTGTATTAGAAATATCTTAATACCTTGATAAATTTTTTCCTTAAAAAATCAGCGACAAACTAAAGTTGTCTTACACTATTCCATTAGTAAAATTGAAAATTATCAATTCTATTCATTCCCTGTGAATGAGAAAACCATAAACAATTGAAATGTTCCTAACAAAGATAAAAAATAAATATTGGTGATGGTTGGCCTCACCAAAATAATCCACAATCATTTATGAATTTTAGTATTATTGGAAATGATGGAAGAGACAATCCAACTTATGATGGAAAATCAAATAAACAGTTAATGGTTAACTACATAAATAAATTGTTTGACTTTGTATCGATACAAAATGGCAATAATATTTAATTTAGAATTGAATACCCTTTTTTTTCATCTGTTTTACTACATCGAACTTCAACCGTTACTGAGAAAATAGTTTAGAAAGACATATAATTAATACAGGAAAAATAAATAGTAAAAGAAATGAAGTTATTTATCTATTATTATTACTTGGTGTATTTTTTAAAGATTATAAAGAGATTATGTGGGAAGGAGATTTAAGTGTAGTTTCTACACATAGTTCATCTTCTGGTGATGTACTTCTATGTTGGCCTTATAAAAATGATGCTGGAATTGAAATAAAAGATACTCTTCCTAAAGATGGTAAAAATGTTATAGAATCTAGGGAAATCCAGGTGCCTGTTGTTAAATATGAACCAAATTATGAACTTGAACAATGTGAAAATATTCTGACAAATCCTAAGTTTCGTATTTCTTTAATGAACTTCAAACACAAGTATTTGCTGGATTATCTGGTAAAAACAGTTTTGAACTAGATATTACAAATTACTATAACTATACAGAATTTGAAATACCATACATCATATTTATTAAATTACAGACAAATCGTTAAAATACTCACTTAGTTGATTTGTCATTATTTGATCATGTTAAACTACAGAATATTTATTCAAAAAATGGTAGAAATGAAGTTTTTCCTCACGAAATGTGGAATAAAAATAATTTTCTAAAGCATATGATTCATTTTTAGATTTTTAAAAGAATAACTTTACTAAAATCAGATATTGATATTAGTCCATTTAGTTTTGTAAATAATTATACAATTTACATAATTAATATGACACATAGAATGTTGTAACTACACGGTAAAATACTATGAAACTTTGTGCAACTATTAATGATAAAATTCCTAATGATACACTTGTTTATGTAAATATGTATGGCAAAAAGGATCTTACACATGATGCACAACATAGAATACGTACTGAAAATTTGCTTCTATATAAATGAATGAAAAACTTAAAGAATGTATAAAAATGTTAACTTCATGTTTATATACATTTCTGAAACATTTTAAGAAGGATAGAATAAATAAAAACTAAAAATACTAATGTAATTTGCTTCTGTTAAATAATATATTTTAATTATTTAGTTATGTTGACAATGTAAAATTATTTTTCTCATTACTCTGTTTTATTTGAATGGACAACACTAAGTGACAGCTGAAGCAGTCTTTAGGCTGTGCCAAGCCACAATTAAGACAGTGTAGTCAATGTATGATTAAAAAAGGTATTGAGGAATTTTATAAAGATAAATGTCGAGCAGGTGGACATAAATATAAATGTAAAGAATGCTGTATGGAACATTGTTGTTGTTGTTGCGGTCTTCAGTCCTGAGACTGGTTTGATGCAGCTCTCCATGCTACTCTATCCTGTGCAAACTTCTTCATCTCCCAGTACCTACTGCAGCCTACATCCTTCTGAATCTGCTTAGTGTATTCATCTCTTGGCTTCCCTCTATGATTTTTACCCTCCACGCTGCCCTCCACTACTAAACTGGTGATCCTTCGATGTCTCAGAACATGTCCTACCAACTCATCCCTCCTTCTAGTCAAGTTGTGCCACAAGCTCCTCCTCTCCCCAATTCTATTCAATACCTCATTAGTTATGTGTTCTACCCATCTCATATTCAGCATTCTTCTGTAGCACCACATTTCGAAAGTTTCTATTCCCTTCTTGTCTAAACTATTTATCGTCCTCGTTTCACTTCCATACATGGCTACACTCCATACTAATACTTTCAGAAACGACTTCCTGACATTTAAATCTATATTCGAAGTTAACAAACTTTTCTTCTTCAGAAACGCTTTCCTTGTCATGACCAGTCTACATTTTATATCCTCTCTACTTCGGCAATCTTCAGTTATTTTGCTCCCCAAGTAGCAAAACTCCTTTACTGCTTTAAGTGTCTCATTTCCCAATCTAATACATTCAGCATCTCCCGACTTAATTCGACTACATACCACTTTCCTCGTTTTGCTTTTGTTGATGTTCATCTTGTATCCTCCTTTCAAGACACTGTCCATTCCATTCAACTGCTCTTCCAAGTCCTTTGCTGTCTCTGACAGAATTACAACATCAGCGAACCTCAAATTTTTTTTAATACCTACTCTGAACTTTTCTTTTGTTTCCTTTGTTGCTTGCTCAATACACAGATTGAATAAGGTCAGGGAGAGGCTACAACCCTGTCTCACTCCTTCCCAACCACTGCTTCCCTTTCATACATCCCGACTCTTATAACTGCCATCTGGTTTGCGTAGAAATTGTAAATGGCCTTCCGCTCCCTGTATTTTACCCCTGCCACATTCAGAATTTCAAAGAGAGTATTCCAATCAACATTGTCAAAGGCTTTCTCTAAGTCTACAAATGCTAGAAACGTAGGTTTGCCTTTCCTTAATCTTTCTTCTAAGATAAGTCGTAAGGTTAGTATACCCTTACGTGTTCCAACATTTCTAAGGAATCCTAACTGATCTTCCCCGAGGTCGGCTTCTATCAGTTTTCCATTTGGCTGTAAAGAATTCGCGTTAGTATTTTGCAGCTGTGACTTATTAAACTGATAGTTCGGTAATTTTCACATCTGTCAACACCTGCTTTATTTGGGATTGGAATTATAATATTCTTCAGGAAGTCTGAGGGTATTTCGCCTGTCTCATACACCTTGCTTACTAGATGTTAGAGTTTTGTCAGGACTGGCTCTCCCAAGGCAGTCAGTAGTTCTAATGGAATGTTGTCCACTCTGGGTGTCTTGTTTCGACTCAGGTCTTTCAGTGCTCTGTCAAACCCTTCACACAGTATCGTATCTCCCATTTCATCTTCATCTACATCCTCTTCCATTCCAATAATATTGTCCTCAAGTACATCGCCCTTCTATAGACCCTCTATATACTCCTAACACCTTTCTGCTTTCCCTTCATTGCTTTGTTTTTCCATCAAAGCTCTTGATATTCAAGCAAGTGGTTCTCCTTTCTCCAAATGTCGTTTTAATTTTCCTGTAGGCCGTATCTATCTTACCCCTAGTGAGATAAGCCTCTACATCCTTACATTTGTCCTCTAGCCAACCCTGTTTAGCCATTTTGCACTTCCTGTCGATCTCATTTTTTAGACGTTTGTATTCCTTTTTCCCTGCTTCATTTACTGAATTTTTATATTTTCTCCTTTCGTCAATTAAATTCAGTATTTCTTCTGTTACCCAAGGGTTTCTACTAGCCCTCGTCTTTTTACCTATTTGATCCTCTGCTGCCTTCACTATTTCATCCCTCAAATATACCCATTCTTCATCTACTGTATTTCTTTCCCCCATTCTTGTCAATTGTTCCCTTATGCTCTCCCTGAAACTCTGTACATTTCAGTTTATGCAGGTCCCATCTCCTTATATTCCCACCTTTTTGCAGTTTCTTCAGTTTTAATCTACAGTTCATAACGAATAGATTGAGGTCACAGTCCACATCTGCCCCTGGAAATGTCTTACACTTTAAAACCTGGTTCCTAAATCTCTGTCTTACCATTATATAATCTATCTGAAACCTTTTAGTATCTCCAGGGTTCTTCCATGTATACAACCTTCTTTCATGATTCTTAAACCAAGTGTTAGCTCTGATTAAGTTATGCTCTGCGCAAAATTCTACCAGAAGGCTTCCTCTTTCATTTCTTAGCCCCAATCCATATTCACCTACTATGTTTCCTTCTCATCCTTTTCCTACTCTTGAATTCCAGCCACCCATGACTATTAAATTTTCGTCTCCCTTCAGTACCTGAATAATTTCTTTTATCTCATCATTCATTTCATGAATTTCTTCGTCTTCTGTAGAGCTAGTTGGCATATAAACTTATACTACTGTTGTAGCAGTGGGCTTCGTGTCAATTGTGGCCACAAAAATCGTTCACTATGCTGTTTTGTAGTAGCTTACCTGTACTCCTATTTTTCTATTCATTATTAAACCTACTCCTGCATTACCCCTATTTTATTTTGTATTTATAACCCTGTATTCACCTGACCAAAAGTCTTGTTCCTCTCGCCACATAACTTCATTGATTCCTACTATTGAAAGGGTACAGTACCGCCCGACATTGAAAATAGGTACAACATACTTCATTATTTTTGTCAGAACAACATTTTTTTTGTAAAATAACTCAATTTCAATTAATACAGCGAACCCGGATACCAGTGTGGGAAGGAATAACAATTTATTTATTTAATTGATCACATGTGCACTCCCACAAAGTAAATCCATACATCCAGTTTGGTGAGATCTGTGAAATGAATGAATGTATGGTCGTCTGCTAACCGCAGATAGTGAATGTGAATATATAATCATCTTTGAGACGATCCTTTGGCCACCTTTGGTGGGACCAAAGAGATGAAATTTACCTGAGCTTTGAGCGTCTGAAATGTGGCTGACCAATATGGTAGCAAGGTGCTCCCCCACTTCAGCAGAGGTGCGATTGGACCTCAAGAACGGCCATGTTTCAGCACTCTGCCGCTGGATCTTGTGCTGTTAAGACCTGTTTTAGTTGTGCTCCGTAAAGACAAAAGAGGGGAGACATGGTATGCATGTGGAATATTTAAGAGTAGTTTGAAATTATAATTTCTCAATTTCAGGAACTTTTGTGGGGAGAATTAAATGTCAGGCAGGTAATATTAATGGGATTGTAGTAATCTTCGGAAGTGACCAACGGTCACAATGAAACCACGTGTAGCAATAAGTTGGAATACTTCTGTGTGCTTAAGTTAAGCTGAATTACTAGCGTGTGTACAATAAGTTGAAATATTTAAGAAATAGTGTGTGTACCATAAGTTGAAATATTTAAGAAATAAAGTGTGCACCATAAGTTGAAATATTTAAGAAATGGCATATACAGGACTTGAAATTAGAGACGAGTACTTCCACGTGGTGAGTACTGTGTGAGTCTCAATCTGTGTATGAGACAAAGGATAAAGAGAAGTACTCGTCCATGGTATCAGTTGAGGACTTGCTTGTGTGATGAATATGTTCTTAATATTACTTGGCGTGATATGATTCCGTGTGACGCTAGAATTCAAACTCTGAGAGAGAAGCAAGGTGAGTCGGCCGTCCATCCAGCAACGCCACTTGGCTTGCATTGCGCAGGAAGACGTGCATTTATCTCCAGAGTTCACAGTAGGAAAGTAGAATTACAAAGTGGGGCAGTGTCGCGTGAAACTGGGATAAATACTAATTGAAGTGGGAAAGCTGAGAGCGATAGTGTTGTGACTATGTAGTGTTTTGTATTCCATGTCGTAGTGTGGTGTATGTCATGTAATTTGGGATATGTGTGGTTTGCATGCGAGAGTATCAAGGTAGTTTCAAAAGATTAGTGGGTTATGCTTGTTCCTTCGGTACTGCTCGGTCTGCAGGAAAGTTTCGTGATGATGATTGTGAGAGTCGAAGTGTGAGGTATAATAAAAGATCCACCATCCTATCCAGAAAGTGCACTGTAGCGTTAAATAATTACGAGACCGTAATATAGAGTTTCACCAATGTAAAGCCATGCCCACTGGGCGGAATTTCTCATGTGTTATTGTTGTAGGTTATAGAATTTGTGTGTTTAGGTTAGAGAATTTATCGTAATAAATAAGATAGTGAAAAGAAAAAGATTGGTGGACTTTTCCTTCGAATTGTATGTTGTCATAATGTCCCGAATTTATAATGTGTGCGCCATTCATATTCAGTGCGGTGGCCACGTGTTGATAAGAGCTGTTAAATAAAAAAAGAAAGAAAATGTGCTATTGCCAGTGCGTAGTGTACAGTCAGAGTTCTGTAAATTACTGATAGTCAGATGAGTGTTTCCGTTGCGTATTAATCATATAGGAGGATAACTTGTAACTTAAGTGTGAGTACTAGAGTTCATGTTACACGATAAATAAGAATGAATCCACTCGCTTGGCAGACCACTCATCTTGCAGGCCTGACTGCTTGATGCCACAGTATGAGCAAGGCATGTGGGTGCCTCTCACTATATCTAAATTTAACGTATCCATCTCCCTTTTTAAATTTTCTAACTTACCTGCCCAATTAAGGGATCTGACATTCCACACTCCGATCCGTAGAACGCCAGTTTTCTTTTTCCTGATAACAATGTCTTCTTGAGTAGTCCCCACCCAGGGAAACGAAAGGGGGGCTATTTTACCTCTCGAATATTTTACCCAAGAGGATGTCATCATCATTTAATTCTACAGTAAAGCTGCATGCCTTCGGGAAAAATTACGGCTGTAGTTTCCCCTTGCTTTCAGCTGTTTGCAGTACCAGAAGAGTAAGGCCATTTTGGATAGTGTTACAAGGCCAGATCAGTCAATAATCCATACTGTTGTCCCTGCAACTACTGAAAAGGCTGCTGCCCCTCTTCAGGCACCACACGTTTGTCAGGCCTCTCAACAGATACCCTCCGTTGTGGTTGCACCTTCAGTACGGCTATCTGTATCGTATAGGCCCGCAAGCCTCCCCACCAACAGCAAAGTCCATGATTCATTGGGGGAGGGTAAGGAACGTAATAAAATTAAATTTACTTGTAAATGTGGCAGAACTGTAAAGAAATCGTCCTTCAAAAAACATTTAGGAACAACAACTCATAATAATCTTATGGCTGCTAAAGCAGAAAGTAAATAACTTTAGATATTTATTTTTTTATATTTTTATTACATTCACCTATGGGAAATGTATGAAAAATAAATGACCTTTTGTATAGCTGTTTTGTATTATTATACTATATTATTAGGTTAAAGTGATAGTAGGATGAAATTGTATGATCTGGGAGATTAGGACGATTTTGTGAAAAATAAGAAAATCGTGAGTGACACAGTCACAAAAAAAAATTTAATTTGTTATAAAATTGTCCTAGTGTCACAGAACATACAATTTCATCCTACTTGTGTCGTCATGCGATATTGTATACCAATTATTATGATGAGAATCCCCTCATGGGTACGAGTTGTCTCACCATGAATCACCTGAAAAGATGGTGACCTAAACTGAATATTATGTTACATGTTAAGATACAGGTCACAATACACTATTTTGAGAAAAAGAACATAGGTTACATATGATGACAGCTTTTTCCCTGCTTCAGAATAAAATTTGTTTTGTACAGAATTCATATATGTATATATATCGCAAGAGCAAAATTGCGAAAAGTGTGATTTCAGCCCATGTGCAGACGAAGTATACTGTAGCCTGTCAATGCACTATCGTCACTTTGTGAGCAGTTTTATGAGGGGAGTGCTGGTACACCAGTATGAAGTTCTAAATGATGCAACGATTTCCTTGGACTTCTTTCAAAGGCCATTAGCAACTAGTCTGATTTGAATAAAGCCAATACCCAGGATTCCAGACCCTGAGAAACAGGCCACAGTGTATTCTGTGATAGGAGCCTGCCATCCTTACAATGATTGTATCGTGTGTTAAGGACCATGTGGTTCCGGTGAAAAATGGCAAACAGTTGAGTCTTATACTACATGTTTATAAAATCCATTGTATTTAACATTACGTATGCAGGACATAAGCACGAATTTTTGGCAGAAGAATGAAAAAGACTGGGTGAAGCCAGAGAAGATCAGTGTGGATTTCGGAGAAATATAAGAAAATCGAGAGACAATACTGACCCTCGACTTATCTTGGAACATATGTTAATACAAGGCATACTCGTATTTATAGCAATTGCAGACTAATAGAAACATTTTGATAATGTAGATCTGAATACTGTGGTTGAAATTCTTATGGTAGCAGGAGTAAAACACAGGTGGCGAAAGGCTATTTACAGCTTGTATAGTCGAGGGACAGGAAATGGAAGCTGTGGTTCACAAGGGAGTGAGACATGTTTGTAGTCTATACTCTATGTTATTCAATCTGTACATCGAGAAAACAGTAAAAGTTAACCAAAGAAAAATCTGGAATCGGAATTAAAGTTCAGATACAAGATATAAAAACCTTGAAGTTTGCCAGTGATAATGTAAATCTGTCAAAGAATTGAAAAGACTTGGACGGGCAGTTAAACAAAATGGGCAATGTCTTGAAAGGAGGGTATAAGATGAACATCAACAAAATCAAGACAACGATAATGGAATATAGTCAATCAAAGCAAGTGATGCTGAGGGAATCGGAGTAGGAAACAGGACAAGTGGTAGACATGCTTCGCTATTTGGACAGCAAAATAACCGATAATCTCCTAAGTAGACAGAATATAAAATGTAGGCTGGCAAAGACAGGAAAGCGTTTCTGAAGGAGAGAAATTTGTTAAAATCGAATTTAGAGCTAGATGCTAGGAAGTCTTTTCTGAAATCTTCTGCAGTGTAGCCATGCATGGAAGTGAAAAACGCACAATAAATACTTTACACGAGAAGAGAATAGAAGGTTTGGAAATGTGATGCTACAGAAGTATGCTGAAGGTTAGAGGAGTAGATCGCGTAACTATTGAGGAGGTAGTGAACAGCATTGGGGAGAAAAGAAACTGTGGCAGAACTTGACTAAAAGAATGGATCAGTTGATAGGGCCCATTATGAGACCTCAAAGGAATCGCCAGTTAAGTACTGTATGGAAGCACAAAGGGGTAAAATGTGTAGAGGGAGACCAAGAGATGAATACAGTAAGTAGATTCAGAGCATTTTAAGTTGCAGTAGTTACTCGTAGATGATGGACATGGATAAAAGTGAGGTAAGGGACCCTAGTTCGGAAATGAATAAGTCAAAATCTACAAGCGCAGATCATTATTATATTTGATAATATTTATTTATTTCAAATGATCTAGTTAGGGCCATCAGGCACTCTCTTAAATCGTACCATTGCTTCACACATAAAGTAGCTTTCCTTCAATATAGTTACCTAAAGAATTACAATTTTACAATAACATATAGTACTAAAATGATTTGAGTGTCTGGAGTGAGTAAATAAAACTGACTGAGAACAAATATAGTGATAATAGTAATAATGGTAATAACAAGAATATATATATATATATATATATATATATATATATATATATATATATATATATATATATATATATATATATATATATATATACGAGTGAGGTTTCTACGGCTGCCGCCGCCTCTCGCATCTCAATATCCATCGTTCACAATCATTCCAGTCTCCTTCATTAAGACCTCTCGCCGCCATTGCTCCGTTGACGTTGTCTTTCCAGCATCTCGCAGGTCTACCGCACTTTCTTCTTTGATGTCGAGTCCATTGCCATACCCGTTTAGCATACGCTGTAAGTGACCATATTAGAGTAGGCGCTTCCTTTCTATGTAGTCTAGGATTGTGCTTTTGACATTCATAACCTCTCTGATTCTATAATTTGTAATATGGTCAAGTCTGGAGTATTCACAACTCCATCTGCAGGAATCCATCTCGACAGCCAGCAGGCGATCTTTCTGCCCCTGAGTTAGTTCCCACAACTCTGCACCATATTTTGTGATACTTTCAATAATTGTGTGGTACATGGTATGTTTTATTCTGCATACTATGTTTTTGATCCAGAGAATACCATTTAGTTGTTTTATGGCTCGCTTGCCCTGGCCTATTTTATTGTTTACATCATCCATACTTCTACAATTGGATGACAGTGTCACTCCAAAGTACTTAAAATTATGACACCCTTTAACAGTGTGAGAACCGAGCTATCTGTATAACCTAGTAGACAAAAGGACAGCAAAGGGCATTAAACCGAACTTGTCTTTGTAGACCTCCAGAAAGCTTATGAAACAGTTCCACAGAACAAGCTATGGACAAGTCTGATTCATAATGGCGTGTCACCGAGCTATGTGAAAGGTGTCAGACTCCAGAGATTTAGGTCACAAAGGGACTACGCCAGGGATGCACACTTGCCCCTACACTCTTTAAGATCTACCTAGAGGAGGCACTAAAATCGTGGAAAAGGAAATGCGGAGGAATGGGTGAGATCTTGTTAATTCTATTTTTTGCTGACTACAAGGTGTTAGTAGCTGGAGATGAGGAAGATGCAAATTACATGTTCCACAAATTAAAAGAAGAATATGAAAAATGGAGTCTTGTCATAAACGTATCTAAAACAGAATACCTGAAAGTGGGAGAAAATACTGTTAATGACTTACAGCTCGGCTATCTGTATCGTATAGGCCCACAAGCCTCCCCACCAACAGCAAGGTCCATGATTCATTGGGGGAGGGTAAGGAACGTAATTAAATTTACTTGCAAATGTAGCAGAACTGTAAAGAAATCGTCCTTCAAAAAACATTTAGGAACAACAACTCATAATAATCTTATGGCTGCTAAAGCAGAAAGGAAATAACTTTAGATATTTATTTTTTTATATTTTTATTACATTCACCTATGGGAAATGTATGAAAAATAAATGACCTTTTGTATAGCTGTTTTGTATTATTATACTATATTATTAGGTTAAAGTGATAGTAGGATGAAATTGTATGATCTGGGAGATTAGGACGATTTTGTGAAAAATAAGAAAATCGTGAGTGACACAGTCACAAAAAAAAAATTTAATTTGTTATAAAATTGTCCTAGTGTCACAGAACATACAATTTCATCCTACTTGTGTCGTCATGCGATATTGTATACCAATTATTATGATGAGAATCCCCTCATGGGTACGAGTTGTCTCACCATGAATCACCTGAAAAGATGGTGACCTAAATTGAATATTATGTTACATGTTAAGATACAGGTCACAATACACTATTTTGAGAAAAGGAGATTGCACCAGCCTTAGAACACTCGGAAGAGAGGAAGATCAGTTCAGAAAGAAGGATATACAAAGGTAACTATTATGTACAGGGACTATGGCAATCCTTATTGTTTCTTTAGCAGATATGTCATTAATGGTGTTCTTTTTCTGTCCAATATGCTGTGGGAGGTTATTCGACAGTCGTATTTCTTTCATTGAAGAGAACTTCAGGAAATTGGCTAAACGATGCATTGTGGCACACAACATTTTGTTCTGATGGGAATGGGTGTTTCTGCCAAGTTGTTCAGATACAACTATTAAGGTCGAGGAGAGGTGTGAGGGACAGTGCTCCTTGATAATCCAGGAGAGGAAACAGAGGGTATAGAAATATGTAAGCTTGTCTGCACGCACACAGATATAACGAATACAGGCATTCATAACTAGTTGGAGAGCAAGATGGCCGCCGAGTAAGTGACGCCAGAAACCATTTCCAGAAAGTTAAGTGATTTAGATAGGAATATAATTTAGTTTAACGCCGACAACAAATTAAATACGTGCATTAGTGTATCGTTTAGTCTTGCCGTTAAAGGTTTGACTTTTCTTTGCGTATTTTTTCAGAAAACACGAAAAGATCGTAACTTCGCGAAGTCGCGCTTAGGCTTAAATTTTGTAAACGTGTTTATTTCTTGTTTCACGGTAATTTAACTAGTTTCTCGGTAACGGATAAGTAAACTACCGTAAATAGCGAATAACTTCATTGTTTTAATACAGATTTCAGAAAAACAGCGTAACTTTATATCAGAAACTTGCTTATATACATTTGTTTATAGGCGGAATTTTAAATCAGAAACTTGCTTATATACATTTGTGAGTAGGCTTAATTCTTGTAACGTCTTTTTTTATTTTCGGTAATTTAATTGATTTATTCTAGCTAAAGTATTATTTTTGCCATGAGTGAGAAGTGCCTGACTTGCCGTAGAATTGTTAGTTCCGGGGTTTGGTGTGATGGATGCAGTAGTTTTTTTTCACTGGGGGGACTGCAGTGGCGTGGGTGTTGGGAAAGTGGATCAGGCTCATCAGTGGTTATGTAGGATTTGCAGCAGAGATAGGAAGATAGTGGAACAGGAGGGGAAAATTGCTGCCCTTCAGGCTGAGCTAGATCAGGCTAGGGAAGATCTGGACAGGTTAAGGAGGGAGAAGAGCAAAGAGAGGTGGGAAGTGGCAACAGGTAGCAGAAGGAACAGGCCTAGAACTAAGCCTGACAGTTTTGTGGTGAATGTCAAAAATAAGTTTGACCTGTTGCTTCAGTTAGAAACTGATGAGCGTCAAGCAGAGGTAGGTGTAGACAGGACACAACAAACTTTCAGTAGGAAATTGAAAAAGAATGTAGGAAAGTCATCGAAAAGGAAGAAAGTTTTGTTGTTAGGCAGTTCTCATGCCAGAGGTGTAGGCCAACTTCTGCAGGAGGAATTAGGACCAGAATACCAGGTCACAAATTTTTTCAAACCAAGTGCTAGTCTGGATCAGGTGACAGAGGATTTAGGTTCACTCTGCAAAAGGATTTACCAGGGAAGACACCGTGATTATTGTGGGAGGGCCAGGGAACAGCATCGACAGAGATCCTGGGTACAGTATAGAGTGTGACCTGGTAAAGATTGCGTCGGCATTGAGACACACCAATGTTGAATTTGTATCTGTCCTGAGACGCCATGACCGGCCTCAATTGAACTCTTCTGTTGGGAGAGTTAATTTGGAGTTGGAACGGCTGCTTGGGTCAGGTGCGGGGGCTCATATTGGTGTGGTTCCTGTTGATTATCTCAGTAGGTGGGACTATACCAGGCACGGCCTACATCTCAACAGGAAAGGGAAGGGGAAACTGGCTGGGGTAATAGCAGGAAATTTAAGGGGGGGAGGCACTGCCATGAATGGTAAAATACCAGTGGTTACAGGTGTTGGAGCAGCACCTTTTTTAGGATAGGTAAGACAGAAAGATGTCAAGTTCTACGAGAGGTTAGGATTGAAACAAATCTTCAGTTTAGGAAAGAAATTAAACAGCACAATTCTAGCACATTGGATCACCAATCACAGCTGTCAATTATAAATTTTCACCAATCACCAGAAATTTTATCTCCACCAAGTTGTATCTCAGTCCTAGGTAATTGCATTGATGAATTAAAGTCACCCAACCCAGTTGACATAATCTGCCTCTCTGAACACCATGTGACCACTGGTATAGGAACTAGGCCTAAGCACAATGAGAAACTCAGACAGGAGAGTACTACAAATGTTAGAATAAGGAAAGGTTCTCATTAAAGTATAATTAAAAGTAATGTAAGTATATTTCATCAAAATATTGGGAGTTTAAAGAATAAAGTAGATGAGCTTCTGGTTTGTTTAGAAGATTTAGAAGCTGAGAAAGAAATAGATATACTATGCCTGTCTGAGCATCACATTGTTACTGATATGGATAAGGTAAATGTAAGTGGATATAAGCTCTCTGCACATGTAATGAGGGAAAATATGGAGAAAGGAGGAGTTGCCATATATGTCAAAAGTTATCATTGTGCAAAAAGTATAGAAACAAAAAAGTTTTGTGTAGAGAAACATATAGAAGCATGTGCCTGTGAGCTTAAATTAAATAAAGGCACATTTATAATTGTAACTGTATATAGGTCCCCATCAGGAAATTTTCATCTATTTCTGAAAAATTTGGACTCCTTGTTGTGCTATCTGTCAGACAGAGGGAAGCAAATTATTATTTGTGGGGACTTCAATGTAGATTCTCTTAAAGAGGGTAATAGGAAAAATGAAGTATTACTTGGTTCTTTCAATTTGACACCCGTTATTGATTTTCCTACTCGGGTGGTAAAGGATAGCAGCTCACTGATAGATAACTTCTATATAGACCAAGATAAGTTTAACCAGATAAATGCTCAGCCTGTTGAGAATGGTCTTTCTGATCATGGTGCACAGCTAGTTACAATATATGACATAGCTCCATTCAGCAATACTAAACAGTCCTCCAAAGTAGTACGTTCAGTCAACAATTTAACAATTGCAAATTTCAGGGAAAGCCTACAGCAGTTAGACTGGGATGAGGTGTACCGTGAACCTGATGCCAATTTAAAATATAATTTATTTCATGACATTTTTGTAAATGCATTTGAAAACTGCTTCCCCAAGAAAATAGTTAAATATACTCGTAAGAAACCTTGTAACAAACCATGGCTTACTAAGGGTATAAAAATATCTTGTAACCGGAAAAGGGAAATATGTATCTGACAGCAAGAAAGAGTAGTGACCCAGAAACTATCAAACATTATAAAAACTACTGTGTTATATTAAGAAAAGTTATTAAAAAATCCAGGAGTATGTGTATCATGTCTGAAATCAGCAACTCTGATAATAAAATTAAAACAATTTGGAATATTATTAAACGAGAAACAGGTCAACCAAGAGCACAGGAAGACAGTATTACCATCAAATTGAATGAAAACTTTACGAACAAAAAGTCAGAAGTTGAAAATATTTTTAATAATCATTTTCTAAATGTTGTGGATATAGTAGGATCCAGGTGTTCATTAGAAGATGCTAGGCTGTTAATGGAAGAGGCCATACCTATGCAATTTGATACAATTGAAATCTCACCCACTTCTCCCTCTGAAATTAGGAAAATAATAAACTTGCTTAAAAGCAAAAACTCACATGGAATTGATGGCATTTCCAGCAAAATACTAAAAGCTTGTTCTCAACAGATAAGTAAGATTCTCAGCCACCTGTGTAATAGCTCTCTGAATCAGGGCATTTTCCCTGTTAGACTGAAATATGCTATTGTTATACCTTTGCATAAAAAGGGGGATAGATCTGATGTCAACAATTACCGTCCAATCTCCCTTCTAACAGCTTTATCCAAAATTTTTGAGAAAGTAATGTATTCAAGAGTAGCTTCACATATCTGTAAAAATGAAGTACTAACAAAATGTCAGTTTGGTTTCCAGAAAGGTTTTTCAACAGAAAATGCCATATATGCTTTCACCAATCAAATCTTGAATGATATGAATAAATGAACACCACCCATTGGGATTTTTTGTGATCTCTCAAAGGCTTTTGATTGTGTAAATCATGAAATTCTGCTAGACAAGCTCAAGTATTGTGGCATGAGTGGGACAGTGCACAAATGGTTTAATTCGTACCTAACTGGAAGAGTGCAGAAAGTTGAAATAAGTAGTTCTCATAACATGCAAAGATCAGCTCATTCCTCAAACTGGGGAACTATGAAGAATGGGGTTCCACAAGGGTCAGTCTTGGGTCCTTTGTTGTTCTTATTATACATTAATGACTTGCCATTCTATATTCATGAAGAGGCAAAGTTAGTTCTCTATGCTGATGATACAAGTATACTAATCACACCTGACTTACAAGAATTAACTGATGAAATTGTCAATACTGTCTTTCAGAAAATTACTAAGTGGTTCCTTGTAAACGGACTCTCACTGAATTTTGATAAGACACAGTACATACAGTTCTGTACAGTGAATGGTATGATGCCATTAATAAATATAGACCTTAATCAGAAGCATATAGCTAAGGTAGAATATTCCAAATTTTTAGGTGTGTCCATTGATGAGAGATTAAATTGGAAGAAACACATTGATGATCTGCTGAAACGTTTGAGTTCAGCTACTTATGCAATAAGGGTCATTGCAAATTTTGGTGATAAACATCTTAGTAAATTAGCTTACTACGCCTATTTTCACTCATTGCATTCATATGACATCATATTTTGGGGTAATTCATCACTGAGGAATAAAGTATTTATTGCACAAAAGTGTGTAATCAGAATAATAGCTGGAGTCCACCCAAGATCATCCTGCAGACATTTATTTAAGGATCTAGGGATATTCACAGTAGCTTCTCAGTATATATACTCTCTTATGAAATATGTTATTAACAATCAAACACAATTCAAAAGTAATAGCAGTGTGCATAACTACAATACTAGGAGAAAGATGATTTCACTATTCAAGATTAAATCTAACTTTGGCACAGAAAGGGGTGAATTATGCTGGCACTAAAGTCTTTGGTCACTTACCAAATAGTATCAAAAGTCTGACAGATAACCAACAAGTATTTAAGAAGAAATTAAAAGAATTTCTGAATGACAACTCCTTCTACTCCATAGAGGAATTTTTAGATATAAATTAAGAAAAAAATTAAATAAAATAAAAATTAAAAAATAAAGAAAAATAAAAAACACAAAAAAATAAAGTTGTTATAGTAACTTAAGTATGTTGTTAAATTAACCTAATTATGTCATGTATTGGAAAATTCGACTCGTTCCACATCATTACGAAATATCGTATTCATGATCCATGGAACTTGTATTAATCTAATCTAATCTAATCTAATCAAGGCACCGTCAGTTTTCCTGAGAAACGACTTGAAGAATAACATCAGTGTGATCAATAAGTGGAAATGGAAGTGCACAGTGAAATACTGGTACCGGTACTGTTATTGCTAAGATTGTAGGATGGGCAACTTTCAGAGGTGGTAGCATGGACTGAAATGAGAAAAAGAAGTCCAGCAATCTTGCGCTCTGAAATGGCTGCCTGAGGAGCTATGAGCAGCTGTTCATCTTCGATACTGTGAAAGACATCTCCTCCACTGAACAAGTACTCGTAGCTCTTAAGGTATGTGTTTCACTAGACATTCTTTTCCTGTTTTACTCTATACTACCACTACTGAAAGTTACCTGCCCTGCATATTAGCAACAATAGTAGCGGTACATGTACTCCTCTGTCAGACGGATCAGAACGGTTTTCCGCTTATAAATTTCCGCTCGTTCATTTCCGGACGAGGGTCCCTTACTTTAAATTGATACACTTATCCTTCTCCATCATGCCTGAAAGTGTATAAGATTGCCAGGGAATCACAGCATACTTACACACATATACAGGCGCCGGCACCTATACATCAGACGATCCAGTGCTGGACGGTGTGGCCGAGCGGTTTTAGGCGCTTCAGTGTGGAACCGCGAAACCGCTACGGTCGCAGGTTCGAATCCTGCATCGGGCATGGATATGTGTGATGTCCTTAGGTTAGTTAGGTTTAAATTGTTCTAAGTTCTAGGGGACTGATGACCTCAGTTGTTAAGTCTCATTAGTGCTCAGAACGATTTGAAGTCAGACGATCTGTATTGTCATTGATTGACGTTTCCGCACACGAGCTCCTATCCTCATTTTATTTCACAAAAAGCACCTTCTATATCTCCATGTAGTTTGTCAGTGTAATTTTGGAACATCCTGTATGTGCACACCTTCGAACAAATGAATGGATTGAGGCATATACGTTTCTATAGTGCAGTATTGTGTCTTCACTAGAATTCCGCATACTGTTCAGAAGTTTAGTGAAGACTTGTTTAAGACGTTTGTTCAAATGAAATTTGGGAATGGATTGCGCCTTCAGCTGTGGCCGAGCGACTCTAGGCACTTCAGTTTGGAACCGCGTGACCGCTACGCTCGCAGGTTCGAATCCTGCCTTGCGCATGGATGTGTGTCATGGGGGACTGATGACCTCAGATGTTAAGTCCCATAGTGCTCTGAGCCATTTGAGCCATTGGGAATGGGTTGCCTTCTGGAGCAAGATTCTGTTTTCATTCCTTTTTAATGGAAAATGTTTATATTGGACTCCTAAAGCTGCAATTTGTAGCAAAGGGAAATTTCTTGCTACCACTAAGCCGTGGGAAGACGAAAAATCACGTTGCAGCCAGCCGTATGCATTGATGCCAGAGAAGTAGGAAGATCCTATAAACAAATCTCTGGTCATGGAAAGACTACATTAACAAAACTCAGAGGGCAAAACGCTAAATTCATGTTCCACCACAGCCATTGCAGTTAGTTGCTGTGGTTAATGTTACAGCTGAACTATTTTTAAAAAATACATATAAAACGGGAAATGTTGAACGATATAAACTAGTTTCATAACAAGAGAGATTTTTATATCTGAAATCATACGAACTGCAGAAAGTCGATGTACACTCCTGGAAATTGAAATAAGAACACCGTGAATTCATTGTCCCAGGAAGGGGAAACTTTATTGACACATTCCTGGGGTCAGATACATCACATGATCACACTGACAGAACCACAGGCACATAGACACAGGCAACAGAGCATGCACAATGTCGGCACTAGTACAGTGTATATCCACCTTTCGCAGCAATGCAGGCTGCTATTCTCCCATGGAGACGATCGTAGAGATGCTGGATGTAGTCCTGTGGAACGGCTTGCCATGCCATTTCCACCTGGCGCCTCAGTTGGATCAGCGTTCGTGCTGGACGTGCAGACCGCGTGAGACGACGCTTCATCCAGTCCCAAACATGCTCAATGGGGGACAGATCCGGAGATCTTGCTGGCCAGGGTAGTTGACTTACACCTTCTAGAGCACGTTGGGTGGCACGGGATACATGCAGACGTGCATTGTCCTGTTGGAACAGCAAGTTCGCTTGCCGGTCTAGGAATGGTAGAACGATGGGTTCGATGACGGTTTGGATGTACCGTGCACTATTCAGTGTCCCCTCGACGATCACTAGTGGTGTACGGCCAGTGTAGGAGACCGCTCCCCACACCATGATGCCGGGTGTTGGCCCTGTGTGCCTCGGTCGTATGCAGTCCTGATTGTGGCGCTCACCTGCACGGCGCCAAACACGCATACGACCATCATTGGCACCAAGGCAGAAGCGACTCTCATCGCTGAAGACGACACGTCTCCATTCGTCCCTCCATTCACGCCTGTCGCGACACCACTGGAGGCGGGCTGCACGATGTTGGGACGTGAGCGGAAGACGGCCTAACGGTGTGCGGGACCGTAGCCCAGCTTCATGGAGACGGTTGCGAATGGTCCTCGCCGATACCCCAGGAGCAACAGTGTCCCTAATTTGCTGGGAAGTGGCGGTGCGGTCCCCTACGGCACTGCGTAGGATCCTACGGTCTTGGCGTGCATCCGTGCGTCGCTGCGGTCCGGTCCCAGGTCGACGGGCACGTGCACCTTCCGCCGACCACTGGCGACAACATCGATGTACTGTGGAGACCTCACGCCCCACGTGTTGAGCAATTCGGCGGTACGTCCACCCGGCCTCCCGCATGCCCACTATACGCCCTCGCTCAAAGTCCGTCAACTGCACATACGGTTCACGCCCACGCTGTCGCGGCATGCTACCAGTGTTAAAGACTGCGATGGAGCTCTGTATGCCACGGCAAACTGGCTGACACTGACGGCGGCGGTGCACAAATGTGCCATTCGATGGCCAACACCGCGGTTCCTGCTGTGTCCGCTGTGCCGTGCGTGTGATCATTGCTTGTACAGCCCTCTCGCAGTGTCCGGAGCAAGTATGGTGGGTCTGACACACCGATGTCAATGTGTTCTTTTTTCCATTTCCAGGAGTGTATTTATTCAGATACTGTGAAAACATAACATTTGTGGGAACCCATTATGCACAGGCTGCTAAAATTCATATTGTTGCGTATGACATAATAGTCCTTAACTTTCAAATGAGTTATTACTCTCATATATCCCACTGTAATTTTGGTTGTAGGGAGTCAAAAATACCAACAAAAATTTGCTGAAATGAATTTTTTAAATTGAATATTGTATTTTCCCTTTTTTCACAGTAGGCGACAAGATGTCAAAATGATTGATTTTGGCCCAGCTTTGGCTTATGGAATGCATTAAATTAAACCGAAACGTATTTACAGAAAAGTAAGAAACAAAAATCCTCAGGTGTTACAACTGTTCACCTCTTAAAACATTTATTAGTATTAAACATTAGTATTAGTATTAGTATTAAACAATTTCTACATGTGTCGATATCTTACGGTATAGCAGCTGTTAATTTTCATAATGGATTTTTTTAATGTATTTGTGATATGTTTGAGGTTAGGCGATGGTGTCTCTGTATCAAGTCTACATATGTGAAAGACGAGCTAGTCACCTAACGCATGGTGGTTTAAAGAGCTTTCAGTATGCAGGGGAGCAGTTGAATTTTGCCAACATCAGAATGATTTTAGGGCAGGAACTGAAGAGTCACTTTACTTTAGTAACCGTACAGCAGTTTCATAAAGATAGAGCAAGTTGGTCAGCAAGATATTTTATAAATTTTAATTCTCATTTATCTTATCTGGTGACTGTGGAGAGGACAGTGTCATACAGCACTGCACCAGACAACTAGGTATCATGGGATGATACACAGTTTAATAATTGCAGTAAGCTTTCTGAACATAATTATTGCTACAACATAGATATTTACCTTTATATCAGGTACATTATTCCTTAACTCTATTCACGTATTCACTTCAGTTCTACTAAAATGCCGCATTGAGTATAGCAACAGCAGAATTATCGTTTCTGTTCCATCAAAAGGGAGAAAAAAACGGCTGAGAGATCATTTATGAGTGGTTATATGATATTTATGATTTTATGTCGGTACTAGTGCAATGCATGTTTTATATTGTACATGCGAGTCCTTCTTGCTTCCAAAGTTCTGGACATTCAGGATGCCAGTTATTAAACATTTTACTGTGGAGAATAAAGAATATTCCCATAGTATTTAGTTTCCAGTCAGCTGTGATGTTTTTAAATTATCTATCGATTTCGAAGTAGTTGCGATTGAGACAATATCGCTGTGTTATCGACATGGTGTACTCAACCGTTTTAACTTATATCACCTCTTCAACACGACTTTTCAGAAAAGTTTCTGTCTTTTGAATATCATCAGTGGTTTCAAGAAGATTGGAGTTTTTCCCCTGAGCTATGATGCTGTACCAAAAGAAGTAGTTGCACCCAGTAAGCTGACTGAAAGGGTGCTGCCATGGACTAGAGAATGATACGCAGCATTCCGTGATATCTTCCCCTGAACAGGTTAAGCTGCTGAAAATGCTGAAGATGAGCTAAATGTTTCAAACATACCTAAGGAATAAACGCCGCAGCAGGACAGGAGGAAAACGGATTCATTGGCAAAATGTCTAAATGTAGCTAACTGCAAACAATATTCCAGTTCATCAACATCCTGCTACACAACTTTAAACAATATACCAAATTCTGCACCTAGTTCATTCAAAGCACAGCGTCCAGGTAACAAAAAAGATGCCGATTGGATTTGTGGTGTTTGCTTCATTTGATACTCATCTGGTGTGAAGGAAGAAACAGGTGCATCATCAACACAATGCACTTTCTGCTTCATACCCTACCATGACACCTGCCAGAAACAATTGACTAAGGAAGCTGTCTACGTGTGTGACAATTGTTGTGAACCTTCAAGTTCTGGAGATGAGGACTGATGCAGCAGGGTGAATGAAACTTAGTATTGCGAAGTAAGCTTATCGCCATTCCAAAGCGAGCTTACCTGTAGCAAAATAAGAAGAGAGTAATACGTTCATAAAATGTGGCTCACGTATGCAGTTACGCAATAAAATTAATTTCCATATTTTGGTTATTTTTCTCGAATAAAGCAATACATTTCTTTAGGCCTACTGTCAAATTACCTTACCTTAACTTACACTACTGGCCATTAAAATTGCTACACCACCAAGATGACATGCTACAGACGCGAAATTTAACCGACAGGAAGAAGATGCTGTGATATCCAAATGATTAGCTTTTCAGAGCATTCACACAAGGGTGGCGCCGGTGGCGACACCTACAACGTGCTGACGTGAGGAATGTTTCAAACCGATTTCTCATACACAGACAGCAGATGACCGGCGTTACCTGATGAAACGTTGTTTTGATGCCTCGTGTAAGGAGGAGAAATGCGTACCATCACGTTTCCGACTTTGATAAAGGTCGGATTGTAGCCTATCGCGATTGCGGTCTATCGTATGGCGACATGGCTGCTCGCGTTGGTCGAGATCCAACGACTGTTAGCAGAATATGGAATCGGTGGATTCAGGAGGGTAATACAGGAACGCCGTGCTGGATCCCAACGGCGTCGCATCACTAGCAGTCGAGATGACAGACATCTTATCCTCATGGCTGTAACGGATCGTGCAGCCACATCTCGATCCTTGATTCAACAGATGGGGACGTTTGCAAGACAACAACCATCTACACGAACAGTTCGATAACGTTTGCAGCAGCATGGGCTATCAGCTCGGAGACCATGGCTGCCGTTACTCTTGACGCTGCATCACAGGAGGGCCTGCAATGGGGTACTCATCAACGAACCCGGGTGCACGAATGGCAAAACGTTATTTTTTCGGATGAATCCAGGTTCTGTTTACAGCATCATGATGGTCGCATACCTGTTTTGCGACATCGCGGTGAACGCACATTGGAAGCGTTTATTCGTGATCGCCATAGTGGCGTATCACCCGGAGTGATAGTATGGGGTGCCATTGGTTACACGTCTCGGTCACCTCTGGTTCGCATTGACGGCACTTTGAACAGCGGACGTTACATTTCAGATGTGTTACGACCCGTGACTCTACACTTCAATCGATCATTGCGAAACCCTACATTTCAGCAGGATAATGCACGACCGCATGTTGTAGGTCCTGTACGGGCCTTTCTGGATACAGAAAATAATCGACTGCGTTCTTGGCCAGGACATTCTCAACAACTGAATACGTCTGGTCAATGGTGGCCGAGCAACTGGCTCGTCACAATACGTCAGTCACTACTCTTGATGAACTGCGGTATCGTGTAGGGCAGCTGTACCTGTACATGCCATCCAAGCTCTGTTTGACTCAATGCCCAGGCGTATCGAGGCCGTTATTACGGCCAGAGGTGGTTGTTCTGGGTACCGATTTCTCAGGATCTATGCACCCACACTGTGTGAAAATGTAAACACATGACAGTTCTAGTATAATATATGTGTCCAATGAATACCCGTTTATCATCTGCATTTCTTCTTGGTGTACCAATTTCAATGGCCAGTAGTGTATATGCTCATAATTGACACAAAGACTAGTTCTGCAGTTACTACACTGTAGCATGTTGGACTTACTTATCATTATATATTTTGGTGGCATATCACATCATAGACAGAACTGTAGCTCTTGAAGATGAAGCTATAGTTGCCTCGAAATCGATAGCAACAAAAAATCCAAAAAAATTCAAACTTATAAATGAATAGTAACCTACACCATGTCTCTCCTAAGAGTTTTCTCTGGTGTTTCGGCAGATATCTGACGTTTTGTATTTGCAGTGTGTAGCTGGATTCACCACAAAAAAACACGACTCACTACATCTTTCATTCGGCACCCTATATCGAAGGAAAACGTCAGTTTGCTTCCCGTTATAAAAAATTTTACGAGTCTTTGCGGTATAACGGTCCCAAAATTAGTCTGATGAGATATTCGTTCTATCGTTTTGGAGGGGCAATAAAACGCGATGGAAAACCAGTGCTCCAGGAATGGCTGAGGAACGCGTCTATGTGGCAGTAGCACTCATCGCGATCCAGGGCATTGCTTTCGCTGCTGCAGTACTGGTTATTCTTCGTGTTTTACCGTCCCTGTCAGAACACAGTGGTAGAACAAATATCTCATTAGACAGATTTTGGAATGCTCTATCGAATTGGCACAGCACATTCCACTTTAAAAATTGTTTCATCTGTAACGGGAAACAAACAGACGTTTGCCATCGACAATAAGCGTCGCATGAAAGACATGATGAGTAATATTCGTCTGCGCTGGCTGCAGTTATACATCGTAAAATCAAAATTGCAGGCAAGAGAGAAAAAACACCTGACGTTCTTACGAGAGACGACAAGCACATACGAGCGTTGGGAGTTTTGTAAGTATCACGAAAAAGCAGACTGTCTTACTCATGAATTAACCAGTGTAGGTGGATGAAACTAACTATTCATCCTCTGCAATTAGTTTGAGTCGTACCGCCATATAACGATCCTGCCTTGGAGGCGGTTAAGTGGGAGATGTGTCTCAAGAGCAGGATAGTGACAGATGGTGACGCGAGACTCGACGCGCACGTAGTTTATGTACCAGCCGATAGAGGACAGTATTGGATAGGGGAATGTGATTTTAGTTACGATTGTGCCCACTAGAGTGCACTAAAGCAGGGCTTCCCAACGTGTGGTATGCGGACCCCTTAGGGGCTTTCTAGGGGGTCCGCAGCCACATTTCACCAAATCGTGTAAGATAATGAGTAAAATTATTGAATAAAAATGTGAAAATCAAATTCATCACTTTTTTGTGTGTGAAAAAGATGTGTAATTTTACTTCAGGTCGTATTCCCAAGCAGCCATTGGGGTTCCTAAGTGAGAAGACATACACAGTTTAGTGCCGGAGAATGGGGCTTTTCTGATCGACTGTTTCGCAACAATATGGGGGTCGTTTGTGAGCTGGCTCAAGGCACTAGATGCGCTGAAACATTATACGCATGCGCGGAGCGAGCTTCGTCGACCAATCACAGCGCTCGCTGGCACTTATACGGCCCCAGGCATCATTAAATGTTAAACTTGCTTTGCCAGTGCACTACCTATATGATAAGTCGATTTTTGACCAGTTTATTACTAACATGGATCGGTGGCTGAAGTTAGGATCATTGAAGAAGGGTGCAGTTTCTCCATCGCCTTCACAACAAGGGAAGTTTCCGGTTGAAATGAATGAGGAGGAAGGACGACCAAAGGAAGAACAATCACAAGAAGCACCACAGCCGGATTTACTATCTGAACACGCTGCAAGTACTCCATTGGTTGCAATATCCTGTGGAAGTGGAATAACCAAGAAGCATGAGTACAACGAAAGCTATTTAGAAATGGGCCTTATGGAGACAAAGGAGGGTAAAGCTCAGTGTGTATTTGTGAGCGAGTCATTCCGAACAGTTCAATGGTTCCAGTTTAATTGCGCCGACAGTTTGAAGGTACTCACTCGGATTTCCAGGCTAAAGACATCGATTTTTTCAGAAGAAAGAGTGCTGAACTAGCTGTGTATCAGCATTGCATGAAAACTCATGCCAAAACAATTAATGAAAATTCATTAAAAGCTTCTGTTTTGTTTAGTTATGGAGAGGCAAAAACAGGCAAAGCTTATACCATTGCAGAAAATCTCATGAAGCCTTGTGTTAAAGATATTGTATCTTCCAGAAAAACACGGGAGAACTGCCGGATATCAGTAACTTCCTGCCACGATATTTCGGCGCAGAGGCTTCTGGCCATCTTCAGGTGAATGCCACTGTAGTAGTACTACACTACTACAGTGGCATTCACCTGGAGTTGGCCAGAAGCCTCTGCGCCGAAATATCGTGGCAGGAAGTTACTGATACCCGGCAGTTCTCCCGTGTTTTTATGGAACAATCAGTACGCCGGGAAAGCTTTAAACATCACATATTGTTTCTTGCATGCTAGACGAAAAGGCAGTAAAGCTTGTATCTTCAGTGTCATTATCAAACAATAACGTCAAGAGACGTATTGTTGAAATGTCAAATGATGTGAAAGACACTCTTGTTTCTCGCATCCAACACAATTCATTTTATCTGTAGCAGGATTAGCGATTTTATTGGCTTTTGTCCCTTATGAATATTCTGGATGTTTTGAGGAGGACCTCTTATTGTGCAGACCACTGCCTGCCAACACAATAGGTGCTGAAATATTCCGTCTATTGAATGATTTTTTAAGGACTAACGAAGTGTCATGGTCTAATTGCATAGATTTGTGTACAGATGGTGCAAAAGCTATGACGGGTCCTACAGTCGGAGCAATAACGAAAATAAAAGAAAACGCCAAGAATCGCAGCTGTAGTGATTGTGCTCTCCACAGATACTCTATAGCTACGAAACAATGGCCTGTTTCGTTCAAGCAAGTTTTAGACGTATCCATTCAAATCATTAACTACATAAAATCAGTGCTATTTAAGTCAAGACTTTTCGCAATACTGTGTGAAGATATGGGAAGCCTTCATCGTTCCCTGCTTCTCCACACAGAAGTAAGGTGGCTCTCACGTGGGAATGCACTCTCTCGGTTGTAGGAATTAGGCTTGGAAGTCTT
This sequence comes from Schistocerca nitens, assembly GCF_023898315.1. Lineage (NCBI taxonomy): Eukaryota > Metazoa > Arthropoda > Insecta > Orthoptera > Acrididae > Schistocerca > Schistocerca nitens. The sequence continues at coordinate 258,475,204 of NC_064620.1, forward strand.
AGCTTTCCTTTTGGTGCACAACACCAAATTAGCAGACCCTATTAATGACGAAAATTGGCAGTGTATACTTGCCTATTTGTCAGATATTTTCTACAAAATGAACGAAATGAATATTTCACTCCAAGGGCAAAGTGAAACAAAGGTCACTGCTATCGTCAAAGTTCCAGCATTCAAGAGGAAAAACAATTTTTGGGCAGAGAGTGTCGAGAAGGGGGAGGTCGAGTGTTTTCCTCAAGGAGGTGTTGAAAAACAAAACATGGACACTTGGGAAGAATTTGTTTCATCAAACCCTGGAACATCTCCGAAGCTTGATGTTATTGTTGGAGCATTATTTCCCAACAGCTGAAGTTGAGAAGCTGCAGAAATAGGAATGAGTGGTCAACCCATTCACTGTATCCAAAAAGCCGAACATTCAACCATCAAATGAATATGAGTTGTAGACAGAAATTGCCACAGACCCTACCTTGAAATCAAGTTTTGACATGGACAGTTACTCACACTTTTGGATCCCCTTGGATAACAAGAAATACTACCCCCTTATTGAAAAGGCAAATCGCATACCGAAGCTGTCTAGATGCGGAACCAGACATCTACCTCCATTTGTCAAGAATTGAACCCAACTTTTCAAAATTGTGTCAGCAGAAGCACCCTCAACCATCAAATTAGAATTCCATTATTATTCCTACAGACCCACCTATAGTAAAGAAGAAAGAATTTTTCTTCGTAGACGCTCAGTGAACGTACCTGAACTATAACTCTGTAGGAATTTTGTTTCTGTCTTCTATCATTTACAAAATAATTATTAAATGAATTCTGTTGGGCCGGCCGAAGTGGCCGTGCGGTTAAAGGCGCTGCAGTCTGGAACCGCGAGACCGCTACGGTCGCAGGTTCGAATCCTGCCTCGGGCATGGATGTTTGTGATGTCCTTAGGTTAGTTAGGTTTAACTAGTTCTAAGTTCTAGGGGACTAATGACCTCAGCAGTTGAGTCCCATAGTGCTCAGAGCCAGCCAATTCTGTTGGCATTGATATTTTTGCTACGAAAATTAAAATTATCTCTAAAGCTTATTTCTTTACTTTATAATACACTCCTGGAAATGGAAAAAAGAACACATTGACACCGGTGTGTCAGACCCACCATACTTGCTCCGGACACTGCGAGAGGGCTGTACAAGCAATGATCACACGCACGGCACAGCGGACACACCAGGAACCGCGGTGTTGGCCGTCGAATGGCGCTAGCTGCGCAGCATTTGTGCACCGCCGCCGTCAGTGTCAGTCAGTTTGCCGTGGCATACGGAGCTCCATCGCAGTCTTTAACACTGGTAGCATGCCGTGACAGTGTGGACGTGAACCGTATGTGCAGTTGACGGACTTTGAGCGAGGGCGTATAGTGGGCATGCGGGAGGCCGGGTGGACGTACCGCCGAATTGCTCAACACGTGGGGCGTGAGGTCTCCACAGTACATCGATGTTGTCGCCAGTGGTCGGCGGAAGGTGCACGTGCCCGTCGACCTGGGACCGGACCGCAGCGACGCACGGATGCACGCCAAGACCGTAGGATCCTACGCAGTGCCGTAGGGGACCGCACCGCCACTTCCCAGCAAATTAGGGACATTGTTGCTCCTGGGGTATCGGCGAGGACCATTCGCAACCGTCTCCATGAAGCTGGGCTACGGTCCCGCACACCGTTAGGCCGTCTTCCGCTCACGCCCCAACATCGTGCAGCCCGCCTCCAGTGGTGTCGCGACAGGCGTGAATGGAGGGACGAATGGAGACGTGTCGTCTTCAGCGATGAGAGTCGCTTCTGCCTTGGTGCCAATGATGGTCGTATGCGTGTTTGGCGCCGTGCAGGTGAGCGCCACAATCAGGACTGCATACGACCGAGGCACACAGGGCCAACACCCGGCATCATGGTGTGGGGAGCGATCTCCTACACTGGCCGTACACCACTGGTGATCGTCGAGGGGACACTGAACAGTGCACGGTACATCCAAACCGTCATCGAACCCATCGTTCTACCATTCCTAGACCGGCAAGCGAACTTGCTGTTCCAACAGGACAATGCACGTCCGCATGTATCCCGTGCCACCCAACGTGCTCTAGAAGGTGTACGTCAACTACCCTGGCCAGCAAGATCTCCGGATCTGTCCCCCATTGAGCATGTTTGGGACTGGATGAAGCGTCGTCTCACGCGGTCTGCACGTCCAGCACGAACGCTGGTCCAACTGAGGCGCCAGGTGGAAATGGCATGGCAAGCCGTTCCACAGGACTACATCCAGCATCTCTACGATCGTCTCCATGGGAGAATAGCAGCCTGCATTGCTGCGAAAGGTGGATATACACTGTACTAGTGCCGACATTGTGCATGCTCTGTTGCCTGTGTCTATGTGCCTGTGGTTCTGTCAGTGTGATCATGTGATGTATCTGACCCCAGGAATGTGTCAATAAAGTTTCCCCTTCCTGGGACAATGAATTCACGGTGTTCTTATTTCAATTTCCAGGAGTGTATATTCCGTCCTGTAAGTTAAACATATGGCCAGCCGATACTTCAGATACTATTACTTGCTATTACTCTGACACTATATTGTGGCAACTGGCTGGCCGGCCGGCGTGGCCGAGCGGGTCTAGGCGCTACAGTCTGCAACCGCCAGAATTGTTTCCTTTGAGATAAGAAGTCTTAAGTTCTGCGAAATGCTTTGTCTTCTTATATAGAAACAAGAGAATATGTTTGTTTGTTTTCCTAATTTGTGTACAGTCGAGGCTGACTTCCACGATATAGTGTCCAAGTAGTAGTTGAAGTTGTCAGCTGTGCTACACTGTTGTCACGCCGCCTGCCAGTTGCCAGCCACCAACTGACAGTACACTGTTGCAACGCCACCTGCTAGCTGCCGGCTATGGACTGACAGCTGCCGTTCAGTAGATACGCAAAAACGTAAAAATAAATAGACTTTCCGAGCTGTTTACATGGGAACGAAAGTCGATTGTGGAACTGGAAAATGGCTTTATAAAAGCATATTTCCACAATCGGTTTTGATGTGTTAACCTGACCAACCAAAAGCGGAACTGGGACATCGGCTTACGAAATCTGGTTTTGGAAACGCATGTAAACTGGGTGAATGTATTCCCAGACATTGTACAACAGATGTCACAACAGTCCTTTAAAGGCAATTCCCTGGCCTCTTTTCTTTCGTGATGTGCATGTATCCCGAATCATGGGTCTGTCTCTTTTCTTCATAGCCGCGCGGAATGGCCGCGCAGTCTTGGGTGCCATGTCGTCATGGATTGCTCGGCAGTTCTCGCCGAAGGTTCGAGTTGCCCTCGGGCATGTGTATGTATGTGTGTGTGTGTGTGTGTGTGTGTATGTTGTCCTTAGCGGAAGTTAAACTTAGGTTAATAGTGTGTAAGACAAGGGACTGATGACCTCAGCAGTTAAGTCCCATTGACATTGCATACTTTTGAACATTTCTCTTCGGATTTAACGAAAAACCTCACACACACACACACACACACACACACATACACACACACACACACACGACTGTTACGAAACATGCATGCTACTTACACAACAGAAGCCAAACAGTGGAAGTGAACAGACCACAAGCAGCAGTTTGTCAAAAGCGAACAGTTTGCACGTGACGTTGATTGCTCTTGGAGGAAGGCAGCTCTAACGTGTGATATTTCAATTACCAAGTAATTTTAATCAGGCTATAGTGTGTTGAACAAAGGGAGTAAACCCACTAGTAAGTGTCTGGATACAGTGGGAATTCAAGTAGGATCGTTAATTTCAAATTGGTTTCATTCATCTCTAAACCAAAGACTATTGATATTTCGTGGGGGGGGGGGGAGGATGGGGGTCATTGGGAACATGGCACTTGCATTAAGAAGCTTTAAGTTCCGATGGGTTTCGCTCTGAAATTTAAAGTTACTGTGCTCTTGACTGACTAGGGGTCCGCTATGGATTTTCGACTGAAGAAGGGGTTCGCCAGCTGAAAAGGTTGGGGTGCCCTGCACTAAAGTAATAGAATGTTTTTCATAAACTGTTCTAGTATTTTCATAAAGTGTTATTATGTCTTTTTGTGTTGGTAGAATGTTATAAATGTGTTTTAGCAGTATGAATGATGCGTGAGTGGGGTTTAAGGTTAATATGAAGATAATTGCTTAACGAGTTATGTAGTAAGATTTAGTGTGGGAACATTTCGAAGAAGTATGGATATGAAAAAAGTGGATTATTGTCGGATAAATTTGTAAAGTAAGTTTATGGTAAAGGGAAAGTTAATTCAGGTATAAATAACAATAGTAAATCACTTTATGCATAAACAAAACTTCACAATATTAGATAATTACGTCGGTAAAAAGTGCAGTCGTTAGGTTTACTATTTTGCGATTGGTTATTGATGAAAAGAGGGGACTGACGCGGGAGAAGGTTGTTTTGCTATTGGCTGTTGAGTAAACTGACCAATGGTAAAGCAATATTCTTCGCGCGCCTTTCTCTGCTGGTAGAGAAGACTTAGAGTATTCTAGAGAAGAGTCGAAGGCTAGCCATGAAAGAGATCGGACGTGTGCAGTAGTAGTTCCCATGAAAATTATAAGTTGGCGGATCTAGGAGTGTTTCATACATCAAAAGTGTTGGAAAGTGACGGCATAATTATTCCGACGTGTGTGTAGAAATTTCTGAATTTTCAAGTGAATTTTGTGACGAGAAAAGACATATATTCCGCGTGGCGTATTGAGCAGGTCGGTGGCTAAAAACTGTGACTGCATTTGATACCGACAGACTTAATATTTGGCGAGCGTCCTGAATAAAAAACAATTAGTATTTTTGTAGCTATTACGTTTTCGGGAAATGCAACATCATAAACTTGCTGACGTGAGTGAAAGGGGTTGTGAGTGACTGTGTTAAGACTAGCACGGGCTTGGCAGTGATACTTGTTCACATAAGATTCAGAATATATTAATTGAGGACAAGATTTCCAACCTCTCATTTCGTGTTTCTTCCGAAGCGTAGATTACTGATTTTAATTGCAGCCTGGTTCACGTCGAAGTACAGTAGGTTTCACTCGGCTATCCTACTGATGATCTGCTAGAGACAATGTTCACAGGTAGCTGCAGGTTCGTCGTAAATGGACGGTAAGAACCGCGCCGCCGCAAGTTGATTGTAGTTTTCTTATAATCAGTAAAATACGATAAATTCGAGCTTTTGGAAACTCTGCAACTTGCAAAAGATAACGTATTTCTTTTTCTGTATTATTCTGGGAGAAATATGGCTTTCGTTTTATCTCAGAAATCATGATCATTGTAAAGACGTAACTGTACTGGATATACGTTTTATGGTTCGATAGCTTGTCATGTTTTCTATCGTACTGTAAATGTCCGGTTTGTATCTTGATGGGCTGTAATTTTTCACACCGTCTGCATTACACATTCGCTTGGTATCAGAAGCTGCCGTACACAAAAGTGACAGTTAGGAAAAATTTTGAACCTCAGACACATTGAGGGATGCTATAACTGAATCGAAGGACTCAGAAAGTACGTAAACAGGGGCTTTCATCCCCAGCGATAGGGTAATTTGACGATAATTTCTTTCAGACAAGAGGATCGTTGGTGAAAAATGTGAGACTGCACCTGATCGTTACTGATTCCGCAAAAAAAATGTTTTCTGCAGTAACGATTACCCAACAGTTCCACGGAATGTGATATTTGAAGTGTCTCGTTTGTTTTTCGAATGACACATTTGACGTTCGACGCAGCGCAAGGCACCTACCAGATGTCCTTCGACGTCCACCACATCTCAGCGCGGGGTTCCTTATGTAAAATTCACGACTCCAACGGCAACAAAACCAACACCCTACAGTGGGTTTTGCTGGTAAGGTAACCTGTCCTACGGCGCGTTCAGGGAATAACTGTCAGTCTCGTCGCTTCCTATTTCCCCGGTGCAGGCGATAGGGGGTGCGCGCGGGCTGAGTCGGCAGACAGCGCCACCTGCCGCCCCCTCCGCTGCCCTTCATACATAAAGATGAGCGCCGCCCGCCGCTCGCCGCTGTAAATCGTACGGGCCGCCAGCCGGCAGCGCCGCGTCCATCCGTCCACCGCAAATAGGCGCTGCCAATACGACACGCGCCGTGGCGAGGCGCTGGCTGCGGTCGCGTCCTCGTGGAAGTGCGGGGAAGGGAAGGCTGTGGAGTAGGGTGCGAGAGAGAGAAGGGGGGCAACTTCGCACCGCTGCTGAATTTGCATCGTAACAACGTTTCGGTGCGAATTTGTCGGCGTGTAACATAACCGCCCTCAGATGTAGCGGGGGTGGGAGGGCGGGGGGCGAATTTTAGGATATACGCATGGGGAGCCACACAGTAATTGCCCTGTAACCAATCGTCTGTCTCTTTGGGGCACCGCCGAATGTCCGCGTAGCAAGCAGTTTTATAATTATGCAATCTATCGTTTACTCTGCTTCTCTGAAGCCAAATGTGCGCGGTATGCTTTTTCAGAAGAAATTAAGTTCCACCAATGGTCATCTTTAAACTGTGACGAAGTTTTTCTGGGATGTGTATCTACATACCTTTCCCTCTTTTCTTAATTATTATTATTATTATTACAAGTTTCACTTGAAATGCGTAATTTTTGTAAGTACATCTACATATACAGGGTGGTCCATTGATCGTGACCGTGCCAAATATCTCACGAAATAAGCGTCAAACGAAAAAACTACAAAGAACGAAACTTGTCTAGCTTAAAGGTGGAAACCAGATGGCCCTATGGTTGGCCCGCTAGATTGCGCTGCCATAGGTTCAAATGGCTGTGAGCACTATGGGACTTACCATCTGAGGTTATCAGTCCCCTAGAACAGAACTACTTAAAACTTTGAACATAGCTGTTAAGGTTCAGTGACCGTGTCAGAACTATATTAGAACAAATAAGCCTTCGGTCACAAATATTAAGTCAAAATTGACCAAGTTTTGACGCTACTATGAGCGTCGTCTTCAGAATTAAACTAACAGTTCTAAAACATATTAGGTATGTAATACATTAATAAAATTAAACTTTGTACTGACTAGAAAGAGATGCAGTACTTACAAGTCACATTAAAAAAAAATCTAAAACGGAAAGGCGACGTCATGAATAGTTGTAAATAAGATGGCGAGCAGCCCTTAGCGGCTCGCCATCTTATTTACAACTATTCATGACGTCGCCTTCCCACCTTAGACTTTTTTTTAATGTGACTTGCAAGTACTGCATCTCCTTCCAGTCAGTACTAACTTTAATTTTATTTATGTATTACATACCTAATATGTTTTAGAACAGTTAGTTTAAATTTGAAGACTACGCTCATAGTAGCGTCGAAATCTGGTCAATTCTGACTTAATATTTGTGACCGAGACCTTATTTGTTCTAATATAGAACTACTTAAACCTAACTAACCTTAGAACATCACACACATCCATGCTCGAGGCAGGATTCGAACCTGCGACCGTAGCAGTCGCACGATTTCGGACTGAAGCGCCTAGAACCGCTCGGCCATCGCAGCTGGCGCTGCCATAGGTCAAACGGATATCAACTGCGTTTTTTTAAAATAGGAACCTCCATGTTTATTTCATATTCGTGTAGTTCGTGAAGAAATATGAATGTTTTAGTTGGACCACTTTTTTCGCTTTGTGATAGATGGCGCTGTAATAGTCACAAACATATGGCTCACAATTATAGACGAATAGTTGGTAACATGTAGGCTTCTTAAATTAAAATACAGAGCATAGGTAGGTTTGAACTTTTTTTTTCGGTTGTTCCAGTATGATACATGAACCTTTGTGAACTTATCATTTCTGAGAACGCATGTTGTTACAGCGTGATTACCTGTAAATACCACATTAATGCAACAAATGCTCAAAATGATGTCCGTCAACTTCAGTGCATTTGGCAATACATGTAACGACATTCCTCTCAACAGCGAGTAGTTCGCCTTCCGTAATTTTCGCACATGCATTGACAATGAGCTGACGCATGTTGTCATGCGTTGTCGGTGGATCACGATAGCAAATATCCTTCACCTTTCCCCACAGAAAGAAATCCGGGAACGTCAGATCCCGTGAACATGCGGACCATGGTATGGTGCTGCGACGACCAATCCACCTGTCATGAAATATGCTATTCAATACCGCTTCAACCGCACGCGAGCTATGTGCCGGACATCCATCATGTTGGAAGTACATCGCCATTCTGTCATGCAATGAAAAATATTGTAGTAACATCGGTAGGACGTTACGTAGGAAATCAGCATAGATTGCACCATTTCGATTGCCATCGATAAAACGGGGGCCGATTATCCTTCCCCCCACAATGCCACACCATACATTAACCCGCCAAGGTCGCTGATGTTCCACTTGTCGCAGCCATCGTCGATTTTCCGTTGCCGAATAGTGCATATTATGCCCGTTTACGTTACCACTGTTGGTGAACGACGCTTCGTCGCTAAATAAAACGCGTGCAAAATATCTGTCATCGTCCCGTAATTTCTCTTGTGCCCAGTGGCAGAACTGTACACGACGTTCAAAGTCGTCGTCATGCAATTCCTGGTGCATACAAATATGGTACGGGTGCAGTCGATGTTGATGTAGCATTCTCAACACCGACGTTTTTGAGATTCCTGATTCTCGCGCAATTTGTCTGCTACTGATGTGCGGATTAGCCGCGACAGCAGCTAAAACAACTACTTGGGCATCATCATTTGTTGCAGGTCGTGGGTGACGTTTCACATGTGGCTGAACACTTCCTGTTTCCTTAAATAACGTAACTATCCGGCGAACGGTCCGGAAACTCGGATGATGTCGTCCAGGATACCGAGCAGCATGCATAGCAGACGCCCGTTGGGCATTTTGATCACAATAGCCATACATCAACACGATATCGACGTTTTCCGCAATTAGTAAACGGTTCATTTTAACACGGGTGTCACGAAGCAAATACCGTCCACATTGGCGGAATGTTACGTGATACCACGTAACTATACGTTTGTGACTAATACAGCGCCATCTATCACAAAGCGAAAAAAGTAGTCCCACTAAAACATTCATATTTCTTTACGTACTACACGAATATGTAATAAAAAATGGAGGTTCCCATTTTTAAAAAACGCAGTTGATATCCTTTTGACCTATGGAAGCGCCATATAGCGGGAGAACCACAATGCCATCCTGTTTCCCCCTTCAAGATAGACAAGTTTCGTTCTTTGTAGTTTTTTCGTTTGACGCTTATTTCGTGAGATATTTGGCTCGGTCACTATCAATGGACCACCCTGTATACTCCGAAAGCCACAGTAAAGTGTGAGGCTGAAGATTCCCTGTATCTCTGCCAGTCGATTCCGTTCCTGTTCGACTAACAGATAGAGCAAGGGAAAACTACTGTTTGTATGTCACTCACCCCCATCGCATAAGCCCTCACTTCTCGTACCTTATGTTCATGCCCCTTACGACAGTTCTATCCCGGCTGCGGTAGGTTAATTCTGCAGTCCATTTCAAATGCCTGTTGTCTTTCTGAATATTTTATTTATTTATTTATTTATTTATTTAACCTGGCAAGATTAGGGCCATCAGGCTCTCTCTTACATCTAACCAGGCATTCTACTTATTTTACATTCATATGTTTTAGTAGGCATGTTAAACTACATCTAGTACAAAAAGTGAAATAAACAATTTGAAAGGTACACCTGGAAAAATACATACATATAGAGTTTATATTCTTAGGTCACAAGTACTGTTATAATTAGACATTATTGAAGAGACAGATTTTAGATAGGAGTGCTGGCAGCAGGGAGTATGAGGGAGACTCATGGTGAAGGGAGGAGAGGAATAGAAACATAATGAAACATAATTAAGGAAATATAAAGGAAAAGAAGATTGCGTGGCTAATAGAGATAGATGAAGAGGAAGGTATATCAGGAGCAAGATAGCTTTGCTATTTGACAGATGAGGGGATTGTCCTTGTACATTAACTTTGTGGAGAACTTTATGAGGATGATAGTAGGAAATTCTTCAACTTCTTCTTAAAAGCAGCAGGAGATTGAATTTTGCGGAAGGTAAGGGGCAGTTTGTTCCAGAGGCGGACAGCGGCAACTGAGAAGGAGTTTGCAAAAGTTTTTGTTTTGTGAGTGGGCACAGTTAGGATACCAAATAAGAGTGACCTCGTGTTTCGATTATGATGACACGACAGGTTTTTAATCTCTGAAGCGAGGTACTGGGGTGCTTGCGCGACGAGGAGTCGGTGGAGTAGACATAGAGTGTGGTAGTCACGCAATTTGTCCGGCCGCAGCCACCCTAGCTCGGAGTATGAAGCACTAACATGATCATATCGGCGAATGTTGCAGGTGTAACGCACACAGGCATTCATGGTTAGCTCTAGCCGTCTTTTGTTTTCACTACTCATGCCTTGTTGAATCACATCACAATAGTGGAGGTTCGGTAGAACGAGTGCTTGCACGAGCTGGCGTTTCAAGTCCTGTGGAAATATGTTCCGAAAGTTTTTGGGAGCATAGAGACAAGCAGACGTCTTTCGGCACACTGCGACTGTATTCTCCGCCCAGTTGAGATGCTCATCCAAAGTTACACCAAAGTTCTTCACTGTTTTCTGATATGGTATTGGAGTACCGTCGAGCAGAATAGGAGGTAGCCGTTCGCGGAAATCTGAACTTATTAATTTCTGATGGGCTATTAAGATTACTTGCGTCTTTTTTGCATTTAGTTTAAGCCCCAGGTTTTTCGCCCATGTCACTACTGAAGACAGATCATCATTCATCTGAGCGATTGCAGTGTTTACATCTTCAGGTCTGACGCTTAGGTAGAGCTGGAGGTCGTCGGCATAGAAATGATATTTACAGGAGGACAGAACCGACGAAATATCGTTGACACATAAAGAAAACAAAAGTGGTCCTAAGACTGGTCCTTGGGGCACTCCCGAAGAAACATGTTTCCAGGAAGATTTTTCATTTACGCAGACAACACATTGCTGTCTGTGTTTTAAGTAGCTTTCAAACCATCTCATTGCACTATCAGAGAAGTTAAGCTGTTGCATTTTTCTGAGCAATATGTCAAAGCTAACAGTGTCAAAAGCTTTGCTGAAGTCCAGTAGCGTCAAAATTGTTGCCTTTCGATTGTCGATGGCATATTTCAGGTCATCATTTACTTTAATTAGAGCAGTGTTTGTGCTGTGATGTTTACGGAAACCGGATTGAAATTTGTCATATAGGCTGAATTCATGCAAGTGTTCAGTGATTTGATCATGAACAATATATTCAAGTGCTTTGGAAACAGCAGGCAGTATGCTAATTGGTCGGTAATCACTAGGCAGTTGCGGGTTTTCGATCTTAGGGATGGGTCGAATTAGGCTTCTTTTCCATGCAGTGGGATATATTCCGTTCGGGAAAAATTAAATATGTCAGTTAACACAGGTACTAAGATATCGGCAACATTCTTAATCATGGTTATACTGATACTGTCGTTGCCTACTGCATCAGAAGAGATTCTCATTATTGCTTTTCTTGCCGTATTTGTTGTTACATATTTTAGATGGAAGGTATCGTTGTTAGTTATCCTGTTTGGAGATTCTTGTGTACGGTAATTATCAGCTGTGCTGGTATTCAGAGGTGCAGAGAAGAATTCATTTAATTCGTTAGCTGACACATGAAAAGTAGTTTCCCATTTTGCCTTTCCGACCCCCAAGCTACGGAGATTCTTCCATAGAGTCGTGGGCGTCAGATCGCTGCATACAAGGGAGCGAGCGTGCCTGATTTTAGCATTGCGAATGCATTGTTTCATTCTGTTCCGTAGCTTTCTATATTCTTCGAAACGCTCGGGTTTCGGATCTGCCTTGAAACGCCTGTGGGCAGCATCCCTATTAGTCATCATTTGACGTAATTCAGCTGTCAGCCATGGAGCAGGAGATTTTCTTACACGGATTGTGCGCACAGGTGCATGTTTGTCATAGAGGGCAGTGAGTGCATCACCAAGTTCATTAATTTTGCCGTCGATTCTGGGTTTTCTGATTATTTGATGCTATGAGATTTCTGAGCAATCGGCTGTTAGAGCGTCAAGGTCAATACGTTTCATGTTCCTACAAGTTATGTAACGCGATTTGATCCTTGGGGGCTGCACAGAGTAGGCCAGGAATATTACATCATGTGCTAAGAGGCCAGGGGCCAATGTTTGACCAACATCTCTTACTTTGTCAGTCTGTTTCGTTGCGATTACGTCTATTAGAGTATGGCTGTGCGCCGTATGGTGTGTAGGTTGTAATGGAAGAATGTTCATGCTATTGCAAATAAACAGTCTTCTTAGGTTTATTGCGGAGGAAGTGTCTCTTAGCAGGTCTATGTTCAAGTCACCCATTACGATGACATGTTCGTATTGGCACTGAAGTGAAAGTAATTCCGACTGGAAGGAACTCATTGAGCTTATTTTTTGTGGCTTGTACACGACGACAGTCAAGAATTTCCGACTTTGTATATTTATTTCAACGAACATGAATTCAGCCTCTTTTTCTTCTGCATGATTTGACGTACATAAGACTTTCGCTTTGAGATCTGTTCGTATATACGCGCCGACCCCGCCACCTCGCTTTTTTGATCTGTCTGCCCTAAGAAATGTGTACCCTGGGAGATGAAAAGATGCAGAGGATATGTGTGGTTTCAACCACGTTTCGGATAAGAGGATTACGTGGTAGTTTAGTTGGTTGAAGAGGAGGCTAAGTTCTTCGTAATGTGCAGGTAAGGAGTGGATGTTGCAGTGAGCTGCTAAAAGATCTGACGCGTTCCGCTGAGCAGCCTGGAGTAGGGTGGCAGACTGGTTTGTCCCTTTGTTAGGCACTACCTGCCGCGAGGGGCACTGGCCGCTGCTTCCGCCAAGTGACATACCACAGGGGTGTCCGAGATTTTGCGCGCCCTGTTTGTGACACCGCGAGTGCCGAACGAAAGGCGACTGCTAGAGATTTCCTGAGGTTGCGGGAGTATAGAAAATGGATTAGTGGTATTCGGTGCAAGGAGAATATGACCAAAATAGTGACGGCTGTGTGTCACTGTGTATCCTCTGTCGTAAGAGGAGAAATGTAATTAGCGTATTTGAAACAGCTTAGGGTGGAAATAAGGGAAAAGGGAGTGATGTAAGAGGCCGATGCTGCCAGCAGAGAGAAGTAAGCTTAATAATTAATAGATTATCGTAGGAAGCTAGAATTAAATTGAAATTTACTAAAGTGATACTGGTAGTGATTATCGTAGGAAGCTACAATTAGATTAAAATTTGCTAAAGTGATACTGATAGTGATTTTTGTTATGAACAATTTAAACCAAAGAGATGGGTGATTAATGAACTAAAGGAGAGACTAATAATTGCAATAGAACTATTTCAGAACGGAAGAGAATAAAGTGGGAAAATGAAAAAAGTATTAGCAGTAACTAAAATTAAGTAATGGTTAGAGCTACAGACACAAAAAAAGTGAAAAGTTAATACAGTTACAAAAACAATTAGTTGAAGGTACAAATATGGGTATAATTAAAAAATTAATAAAATTACAAGACTATATCTGAGTATAGGGCTGTTACAATTTGCAAATGGTGTTAAGTTTGCACTTTTGGCTCGAGTAGCTTCACTTAATACTATTCAGTTCTGTCATGTTTGTGACTGTCTTCTTTCCCGCTGCTGTCTTAATGATTACTCTACCATCCTGAGTCCACACATTCTGAAAACCGAAATTGGATATGGCACTGTTTAAAATCTTTAGCCGTTCGTGTGTCAGATCTTCCCTTATTGTAAGCCCTGTCCTTGCTAACTTCTTCTTCTGGGTAAAGATCTCTGCCTTTTTACGGTACGAGACAAATTTAATTATTATTGGACGAGGTTTGGTGGCACCTGGTAGTTTTCGTCCCACCCGATGGCTCCTGTCAATGTCTGCCTTGGTCACTTCAACGCCTAATTTTTCACGCGCAACCTGTATAAGCAGGTTGTCCGTGTCTTCTTCCTTATTTTCTACTACTCCAAACAGTCGTAGACTATTTCGCCTTTGGTACTGTTCTAGTTAGTCAGTTGCGGCAGATAGCTTCACTTCATACTCTCGTGCCTTTTTCTCGTATTCAGACACAGACTTTTTTAGTGCTGCAATTTCGGCAGTATTCGCCTCAACAGTTTCACGCATTTTGGCCAATACTGCTGCCGTTACAGTATCTGATATAGTGCCTGCTATCAGATCGAGATTGTTTTTATTGCGAAGCGCAGCGTTTACCTCAGAGCGGACCAGCTCCACTATACCGGGAGCCGCGGCCGCACCTTCCGCCAAGAGCGGGCCCGCCGCACCTGCTGCTTCCCCGCTGCTGGACGCGCTGCTGTTGACTCTTCTTTTTACCATTTTCTCGAAGATATTGGCGGAGCACAGAAAAAAATAGCACTACTGCACAGAACACTGTTGTTTACACGATTTCCACTTGTATTAGACAACACCACCTGCGAGAACACCTTCGAATTCAACTAAATTTCGCTAGCCGAACTTAACACGTGTTACACTGTAGCTGCCATGACACCATGACACCATGAATACTGCTCCCTAAAAAGAATGTTGACTTACTTCAAGGATTTCCCGTTTGAATTCCCGAAGTGCCTTCATATTACCTGTGTGTTGTTCGGGTCTACCAGTAACAAATATAGCAGGTGGTCTCTGAAGTGCCTCAATGTCTTCCATCAATACGACTTGGTATGGATCCCAAACACTCGAGCAGTACTGAAGAACAGGGCGCACTAGTGAACTACATGCAGTCTCCTTTACAGATGAACCACACTCTCCTAAGTTTCTCCCAATAAACCATTCAGCTTCGCTACAACCAACCTCACATGCTAGTCCCTTTTCATATCACCTTGCTACTTTGCATTTAGTCTGTGTCATGTAGGACATTGTTGTATCCGAACATTACGGGTTTGTTGAGACAGCTACCATTCATCACACCAACTAGAAATTTTGTGTAAGGCATCTCGTATCACCCTACAGTGACTCATCTTAAACACATCCCCATATACCACTGCAGCATCAGCAAACGACTGCAGATTGCTGCCCACCCTGTCCCCCACATCATTTATGTATGTAGAAAATGATAGCGGATGTCACACTTCCCTGGGGCACTCCTGACGATACGCTTGTCTGTGATGTACACTCGCCGTCCTGGACAATATATTACTTAAGAAGTCTTCGAGCCGCTCACATATCTGGGAACCTATTCCGTATGCTCGTACATTGGGATACTGCGTCAAATGCTTTTGGAAAATCCAGAAATATCGAATCCGCATGTTGCCCTTCATCCAAAGTTCCCAGCATATCATGTGAGAACGTATTAGACATGTATGTTTTATGTAGTTTGAATCTTATACCCGGAGGGATTCTGCGTAAAATCAAAGGAACGGACACTTGATGGTAGATGCAAGGAAACAGAAACAAAGAACAGGGTTGGCGTCAGATTTCCTAGATATGGAATGAATGAGAATTAGAGTGGCTCCAGACCAACCGATAGTGGAAAACAGTTGTGTACAGCATGAATAAATAACGTGTGGTTCAAAGTGATTAAGATTCTGCAAATGATTTATAAACATCCCATTCTTCTTCGTGGTGCTATTTTAGTGGATATCGTTGTAGTTTATCTGACATTTTCCTACACGTAATGCTTTCGAATGATTGCTTTTTGGCTGGTTCATTCTATGCCCTTTCTACCTTCGACGAATGCTCATCTGAACATTACACACACGTCGGAATTACGTGTTCTTCGCCGTTTGACGTTACGTGACCAAGTGCAAATTGTCTGCCTTTGCAATGCACATTATAGTGACCTTATCGTTACCATGAGTAGCACTACGGAACTCACGGAACGTAGAGTGCCACTTGACAGTAGACACCGAGCATGTAGACAGCTTCCGGCCAGTGCTTCATTGAATGGTATTAAACACTCAACAGCAGTGTGCGTGCGCCACCATCGTTTTCATGATTTTTTCTGCGGGAAGCGCTCGACTTAAAACAAATTGAATGAGTATCAATACAATTTGGTTAGACATATCCTCTGTACTAATCTGGCGATACCTTATGTAGAGATGTTCTGTCATTAAAGACTGTTTTTCACTACGAAATTAGTGGCGTTGTGATTCGTAAGAGATCTCCTTCGTAAATAAAAAGTCAGTCCGTATTAAAGAAAGGAGATAGCAAATATACCTTCCGATGCGTGATCTGGCGGACAGGTGGAAAACATCTGAAGGCTCGTGAACCTTTTCAAAAATGATGATGATGATATTCCACAGTGTTTAGTAGGAGAACTGGGAAATTACAGCAAATGTAGTAGGTCCTGTAGAGCCTACAATTCGTGCAGGGTCTCGCAGTTGACGCCAAATCCAAACAAATGCAGCGTACTGTACTTAAATATTGTAAATGAATGAATATTATGAAGGGCGTGCAATAAGCAAAGCAGCACATTTTTTTATAAAAGCATGTTGGTTTTATTCAGGATTCCAAAACACCACGTTACTCCCCATTCTTTCGGCTACAAAATCATATCTTTCAACATAATCTCCGGTCAATGCAACGCCCTTGCGCCAGCTTAATAGGAGGGCATGTACGCCCGCATGGAACCAATGTACCTGGTCGACGTCGGAGCCAACATATTGCTGCATCAATAGCCTCACCGTCATCCGCGTGCTGCTTTCCGCAGAGTGCATCCTTCACTGTGCCAAACAGACGTAAGTCGGAAGGTGCGAGATCGGGGCTGTAGGATGAATGAGGAAGAAAAGTCTAATGAAGTTTTGTGAGCTCCTCTCGCGAGCACAGGCTAGTGTGAGGCCAAGCGTTGTCATGGAGAAGAAGTTGTTTGGATTTTTGTAGCGATGGACACACCAGAGATGTTCCTTCAGTTTCTTGGTGGTAGCACAATGCACTTTCGAGTTGATCTTTGGGTCATTAAAGAGGACAACAAACAGAGTAACCCTTCAAAGCTGCAAAAAATCGTCTCCATCACCTTACCGGCAAGGGGTGTCGCCTTGAACTTTTTCTTCAGAGGAGTGGTGGTTGAGACGCCCTGCTAAACCCGCAGGACCGGACATGTAGTTTAACTTGTGGAAATTAGCCAAAATAAGCGGCTGTAAGTTACACTCACAACCTTTTATTTGAACAAACATTACAAAAGCCAAGAACAATTAAAAAATACACACAGCTTTAGTTTTCGAACTTAATTAGTGGCTGCATACGCCTTACGATCACATGCATTTAAGGCAAGACAATTTTAATTTAAAAGCGGCTGAAAGTCAATAACTTAAAGGTCAATCAAAATCAGAAAACTAAAAGGCAAAGCTTTATATTAAAACCAGTTCCTTAATTAGGCTGAAGGCCCAAAGAATCTGACACTTTAAGAGCAAACAAATTCAAAATCGGCTGAAGACTCAACACTTAAGACTCAATAACATCAATTTTAAAAATGCCAAAGGCTTTACGTAAAACAGTTCTTAAATTAGGCTGAAGGCCCAAACCATCCGACGTCTGAAGGGCAAAACAACTTTAATCCAAAAATCGACTAGAAGCCATACAAGTACAAACCAGAGGAACAAATAGGAAAAGACTGTACACCCAAGGGCGCTGAGACGTTCCGAGTATCGGCCTGGAATTCAAACACTAACTCTCGCTTAGGTGAGATAGGCAGTCGGCCCAACCATTGTCGATCCGACAACAACCCAACTGACAGAGAGTCAACGGACCCACCAACAAGATAACCTCCGCTTCATCCGACCAGCACAAAACAGGGGGTTCAATGGAACAAAGTAGAAGCTATTGGCGCCCGCAACCAATTAAACATTGAGCTGTCAAACTACACACCCTGCTGGACAGCGGCAAACGATGGGCCGGCCGGTGTTTCCGAGCGTTTCTAGGCGCTACAGTCTGGAACCGCGCAACCGCTACGGTCGCAGGTTCGAATCCTGCCTCGGGAATGGATTGTGTTATTCCTTAGGTTAGTTAGGTTTAAGTAGTTCTACGTTCTAGGGGACTGATGACCTCAGAAGTTAAGTCCCATAGTGCTCAGAGCCATTTGAACCATTTGGCAACACGATGAGGAAAACACACTGCCTGAATTTACGTCAACGGCCAGGGTAGGTAACCAGAACGTTAACGGCCACAAGGCAGAAGCTCCCGCTGGTTCACTTCAACTCAAATAACCAAGTACAGTTAAACTCCACCAGAGGGTGGCTAAAATTTGCCAACTTGAAAACACACGTTGTTCCTCGCAGGAATATCCCAATAGCTGACAACGATCTCCAAATGACACAATGTGAACAGTCTTTATTTACTGGTAGATTACGTCAAAACTCAACTTTCATGTCCAGGATCGGTGAGCCACAATCCTCGTAGCAATGGGAACAGCACCACACACTCCGACACCACATAGAGGCCGCCAGTGGGCCCGGCGAAACTACGCGCTGTGGAGATGTCCTCGCTACTCCACGTCAACCGACCAACTCCTCAGGCCCAGAAACGGTGAAAGGACCAAATATACGTCGGCGATGAGCCAAACAACCGAACGAGCAATTAACGGTCGCCGCCCCCCGCCCCCCCCCCCCCCCAATCTCACTCTGTCGGACAGTTCATGTGTGTCGCCAGAGATCAGCGATCACTGGCTGTCGGCGCCACACCGGCGCTCCTTCCCCGACTTCACTGCTGCTGCTTCCCGACTGCACTGCTGGTCCATCCCGAACTGACTGGCGGACACACGATGACCCGGAAATACTATCAGTCACTCCAGAGATGGTACAACAGTGCACTTATCGATACGCACTGCTGCTGCCACTCACCGGCAAGCAAGGCAGGGAATTAGTGATGCTAGTAAATGTAATAAGAAAATGAGGCGGCAGTACCCTTATGGAAGATGACAAACAATAAATAGGATAAACTAGAGCTCTACACGGCTCAGTGGTGTGACGCCACTCCATGTATTGCCGTTTTGCTTCTGGTTCGATATAATGGACCCAAGTTCCCGTGCCTGTCACAATGTTAAACAAAAAAATTGCAATTCCGCGTAAATAGTGCTTCTCTCCTTATGATTTCCCGCTAGACGGCGAGGAACCTAGCGGACACACGCCTTTGAGTTCCCCAACTGATGGATGAGTGTATCATCATTAACAGACACATCCAACTGACCAGCCAGGTGTTTGATTGCGATCCGTCGATCACCTCGAATGAGAGTGTCCGTACTTTGCAACATTATAGGAGTCACAGCTGCGGCCGGCCGGTGCGAAAGAGATCGGATAGATTTGCGCGACCTTGTTGTGATGATGACAGACGTCTCGTCCAACGGCTCACCGTGTTTTTGTTCACTGGCAGATCTCCACAGACATTCTACGAGCGCCTATGAACTGCTACGATACCCTCGCTTTCCGCCAAAATAGTGACAGCTCTCTGCTTGGAGAGCACCCTCCCTTACAGATGCCATTTTGAAGGCTACAGATAGTGCCTCCACCTATCTTAACATCATGAAGTGTAAGGGCTGAAACGGGAATATTCCGCGATGTCTTACAGCAAATTTAGCATTTTTTCGACTGAAAGAGATTGAGAAAAACAAAGAGTTGCCTTACTTATTGAACAGCCTTCGTAATAAATCCCAGGTTTAAAGAAGGTGGGTGGTAACAAATGTGGATATTACGGAACCACCTGTTTACTCGTATTTAGAAAGGAATGGAAAGATAGGTAAAGCTGAACTCTGAGATTAGTTTAAGTTCCGGAGAAATCTAGAAACATACAACAGTGCAGTACTCAGCTGTCAACTCGACAAATTTAAATCTGAAATTAAGTATTCATATAATAAAATAAAAACTATACAGAAGATATAGACAGTGTGCCATAATGGAAGCATTGTAGATGAAGGTGATATAGTTGCCAATATCTTTAAAACACATTTTTTGACAGCAGCAGATCAAATTCGTTGTAAAGGGTCTAGAGTTGAAGCCATGAGTCTTCTACAAAAAGCAGTGCAGCCCTAAATTAGTCAGATGCATGTACTCTATATTACAACCGAAGGCAATGACGCAAATGAAAAATAAAAATTCCTGTGGTGTGGATAATATATCTATCAAAGTACTGAAGCACTGCTTCAATGCTGCTAATACATATATAATGAGTGCATAAATCAAGGTACTGTCCCTAACAGGCGCAATTATACAATTGTGAAACCACTGTTCAGAAAAGGTGATATAGGTGACGCTACCAACTACCAGCCAGTTTCATTGTTAACAAGTCTCTCTAAAATCCTAGAGTAACTAATCTTCAGATTCTCTAAAGCTTTCGAATGTGTCCATCACCAAATTCTACTTAAGAAGACTGAGCACTATGGATTAAATGATAAAATAACGATGTGGCTCGAGTCTTATCTAGACGACAGAAGGCAGAATGTAATACTGAACAATTCTACAATGGCACCTGCCATCACTGGCTGGGTCTCTGTAAAATGTGGTGTGCCACAGGGCTTCGTGCTTGGTCCCTTACTTTTCTTCATCTTTATCAGTGATCTGCTATGCTGTATGACACAAGAAGCAAATATCAATCTGTTTGCTGATGACACAACCATTATGATTGACGAAACACCCTACTGAAGTCTAGAAAAGACTTCGATCACTGTGTTCAGAGATGCTCTAGATTGGTTCACTTCAAATCATCTGTTACTGAAAGTTAACTAAACTCAGTTCATTTAGTTTGAAACAGCAAATAAAATACAGGGAGATATTGGATTACAAATGTTGTGACTAATAGAGAGAAACAATGTAAGAAGAAATTAACATCAAAGCAGGTAAATTATACGTAACTCAGTTACGTCAGTGCATTATTATACAAATCTGATAGTGCCTACATTGGTCCTCATAGTGCAGAAGCAGGATTTCGATGAAATGGGAAAAAACAGTGTGCACACCTCACTAAATGTACGTTTTCACATTCAGAATCAGTTTCGCACTCGAGCACTCCAATATCAAAAGTCACGCTAATTACATTTTCAAATGATGCTGTGGGTATACAAGTATCATAACCTACTTTTCGCCAAGCGTACTGCAACTTAAGCGTGTACTTTGGTGCAAAAAACTGATTGTAAATCTCAGAGTGAAGTCTGATGGTGCATCTTCACTTGTTGTTTGGCTCATTGTGGTCTTGTAAAATCAGCAGTCCCTCTGATACAGCGATTATATTTCCGAAAGATATACGAGACGGGATTGACAATATTTTGTTGATTGCGTTGGAAATATCTTCAGGAAAACATTTAGGAAAACTTGCATCTAGAAGGATATTATCCGTATGATCTGATCAGAAGTTACACAGCGACAGGTTCTTTTCACTTGTTCGCGAAGGATCAAAGTTTGAAATCGTTTCATGCGTTGTTTGGTCATTTTCCCACTTTTTCTTCCCTCCATATCAATGTTTTGTAGGCACGTTGTTCCAAGTTCCTTTGAAATATGATGACCGAAAGTACGTTGTGCCTCTTAAAAACAAATGTACTACCTGCTTCCTAGTCTGCCTCTCATTGATAAAGTCACATCAACCTCGTAGCTTTGGATACAACTGTGTACAGATTGCAGTACACCAGCTGTAGTCCTTTCCTTGTGAGATAGTGTTGATGATGGAGACATTTCATGCTGGAATTAACTGTTCCACTGCTCACTGTTCCAAACGTTTCCTTTCCCCACACCCTACTCTGTCATAAATATGTTCATTTCCTCCACAAACTGTTGTGCCTGCTGGCGTGTACTATTCTCGTGTTCCATGTTCTTGTGTGTCGCATATTGTAGTAATATGCTTAGTTGAAATACCATATTCATCCTTAAGAATGTTGATAAAAGAAATCGATCCTCTGAAATTATCCAAGAGAGCAATTTTGGACACTTGCAGTGCCCACATTTACAGATTCCAATAGTGAACTGTAGATCCATACGACCTTTCTGTATCAAATTCAGATATTACATGCCTTTTTATAGTTTGTATTTGTGATAGATTGTTTCCTCTGAAACGAGCTCCTGCTCGACATATAATTTGCAAGAAATATAATTTGGGATTAATGTGCAATTTCATTTACTTTTAATGCACTTCTTGAGCCTCGTAAGTTTTCTTTAGAAATTGAAGCCGTAGTTGTAATAGTCTTCATGAATGTCATCAGTATCTTCTAATACACTGGGCCTCGTTTGTATGGGTGAAGATATTTCGTATCCACTTTCAATGGACTATTCCGTTGCTCTGGAGATGAACGTCGTGTACTGCTTGAACAGGCAGATTCAGATTCAGATACTTCCTCTCCTTCAAAATCAGTGTATTTTTCAGCGTAACGTGATGTATTTCTGTGTCATCCTCGTTTCTGAATTATTATGTCATATAATATATCCACAAAATCGCCATCCTCGACCCTTATTACATTTTCGTATTCAGCACGTCGCAGGTTTTTTCATTAATATTAGGACCACATTCGTAGAATTAATTCTCTTCATGACATCACTGTACATACGCAATAAACTACAAGCGAACACTCAAAGAGAAGCATTTATACTGCAGCTATACCATTCACGAGGGTCGAGCATTTGTTAACACAGTTACAACTTGGCCCCGTCTCATGGCGCTGGTAGACAAGTGCTGAGTTTTGCATGTAAATAACACAGACCACTGTTGTTTTTATGTCCTAGTGTTAGTCTAATCATAGTTTCGTGCGGTTCCAAGCGTTCGAAGTCAAAGGAGTCCCTTGTTAGTGTGGGAACTTGCCTGCTTACTGCAATCAAATCTTTGTTGCAATGAAACACACAAATTCATATAAAATTAAAATATGTTAAGAATTGTATATAAAGCATTTTATGTCTAGTTTACGGTCTAATTTTATGTGTAAATAACGAAGTAAATGTTAATATAAACAGAAAAAGTCAACTGCAACGCTGTTTGAAATTTATCTTTCGAATAGAGTGAAATGTACGATATCCTGACTTAATGTAACAGAATATGTATCTCTATTTTCTATTTATAGCAAATCTTTTCCCTATCGTTTGTAATTATATTATGTATTTGCTAAAGCTACTAAATATGTACATGTCCAGTATTTACTTCTTATACGTAATGTAAGACAGTCGTTTACCTTCCATATTCAGTAGTGTTCTTTTTACAGATGAACTACATAAACTTAACACAACTTAACTGATAAATAACAATAATGGTTGTGCGTAAATCATTATAAATTAGCTTCACATCAAGTTTAAAACAATTATTATAGTATAAATAGCTCCATATCTACAATAAACGGCTCTTTGGCACAGTTACTTCCCACCCACTCCTGTGATATATGTCAGCAAACCACTCATTAATAATGTGTCATATTAAGTTTCAAACTTGTACTGTTCTAAATATAACCATATTAGTTTCTCCACGAGCAATAAACTAATTCATAACTTATATTTAAAAATTCCAGTACTCAAAATACCTGATATCCGTAATCTTAGGTGTTCTGTGTGCCTCTAATTTTATATTGTCCAAACTGCTAGAGTTTTAACATAACATGCGGATAACACACGGTGGCACCCAGGCAACATTTGCTGCCCCAAAACTGGCATACACAAAACCGCATCGAAGAAAATTTGTAAATACTGCATTTTTGCTAAGAAGGGAATACAGATGAATTTGGTCGACGGTATAGAAATATATATCCACATTCAAAATGAACCTTACTGCATTTTGATTGACCGAGTAACGCTACAAGCGGCATGCACCTACAAAATTTCACCTACCTCTATAATGTTGTACAGATAGAGGAAATATGTATACTATTATTGACTTGATTGGTGAATCGGAAAGGGATACCCGACATCACTGAAAGTAATCTTCAGAGGACTTTGCTAGTACTTTAAAAATTAAATCTGTAGCTTCCCTCACAATTTAGTGAAAGAACAAGAATCTTCACGTCAGTGTATATTATGGTTGTAGAATAATTCTATTGAGAAAGGCTGCCCTCTGATTTCTTGCTTCAACTTTAATAAAAGGCTGGTAGCCTGGTTTGAAGCCCTGAAATGTTACCCTTCATATCAGATCGAACTCTAGGTAAATACATTATATATGTTAAGGAGTGGTAAGGACTTTCACAGAGGGCAATGGAGTAAAAAAAAGCGGTGGGGTTAACCAGAACTAACCAAGACAAAACTAAAACTAGGTTCGTCACTGCAGATCTCATGCAGCTACCGACTATGTATGTAAACATATTGCATCTTATAAATACAGTCTGAGCAATGCAAATGATTCAGCCAACTGTGCCGTATATATAATAAGCCGAAAATCCAGAGCTTATGTGATAACAGTAATTATCTCGATCTCTCTGTCTCCACTGGGACATGTCTCAAAGTTCAACGACAAACACACACTTACGCCTAGACGAAATCTTTACTTAATAAAGCTGCAGTCTCTGCTTATGAAAGAATGCTTCAACCTAGCTTAGAGTACAATAGGAATGAGTGGGGTACATTCCTATAACGTGGTTCTTGAATGAACACTGGTGGTGTTATTGAAAACGTGGTTCAAATGGCTCTGAGCACTATGGGACTTAACAGCAGAGGTCATCAGTCCCCTAGAACTTAGAACTACTTAAACCTAACTAACCTAAGGACATCACACACATCCATGCCCAAGGCAGGATTGAAAACGTGAAAATATTGATTAAACCGAAATCAGGTCGAGAAAATTATACGTTCGTAAAAATCCCATGTATACTCAAACGTAATACATTACATATGCATGAATACGGAATAAAATATTTCATACGTAAATACAATGAAACAGACCATGTGCCATTAAATTCCTATGAGAGACAATAGGCGAAATAAAATCTCGGCATATTATTATCAATTCCTGAAATATTCCCTTTTGAATGGAAAAGTATAGAGATAATTCACTGGAAACTGCGGATCACTGAACAAAAAAAAATTATGTTGATACGCACATGTTTGAAAGAAGATGAAGGAGCAAATAAAGACATAACATTCCACACTTTAAACACGCCTCCATATATTATCGCAAATAGCAATATAATTACATGTATTCACAGTTGTGAATATGAACAACCATAAGCTGCAGAGTAGAAGGACGACAGTAAAAATTTGTGCCGGAGCGGGACACGAATCAGGATTTCCCGTTTATCGCCAGCGATTGCTTTACTATTTGGTTGACCGTGCACCACTCCCGGCCGAACCCAAACTTCTATATGTCGTCATCCATGCGTCTACAAACTGCACTCGTACATCCATTATGTGTATTCTCGTACAGATGAGACATTTTACTCGAATGTCGCTTGCCCGGTGTCGGCGGGTAAATAAGATACTGCAGTACCTGTGTTGTTCTGAATTACTATGCGAAGTTCCTGTGGGCACTTATGCATGGTCAAAGGAAAATTGCATCGTAATTCAGAGCAACACAGGTACTGCAATATTGTATCGTAGATATCTTATTCTCCTTGACCAAAAACACATCTAATATACGGTCATGTACACTCCTGGAAATTGAAATAAGAACTCCGTGAATTCATTGTCCCAGGAAGGGGAAACTTTATTGACACATTCCTGGGGTCAGATACATCACATGATCACACTGACAGAACCACAGGCACATAGACACAGGCAACAGAGCATGCACAATGTCGGCACTAGTACAGTGTATATCCACCTTTCGCAGCAATGCAGGCTGCTATTCTCCCATGGAGACGATCGTAGAGATGCTGGATGTAGTCCTGTGGAACGGCTTGCCATGCCATTTCCACCTGGCGCCTCAGTTGGACCAGCGTTCGTGCTGGACGTGCAGACCGCGCGAGACGACGCTTCATCCAGTCCCCAACATGCTCAATGGGGGACAGATCCGGAGATCTTGCTGGCCAGGGTAGTTGACTTACACCTTCTAGAGCACGTTGGGTGGCACGGGATACATGCGGACGTGCATTGTCCTGTTGGAACAGCAAGTTCCCTTGCCGGTCTAGGAATGGTAGAACGATGGGTTCGATGACGGTTTGGATGTACCGTGCACTGTTCAGTGTCCCCTGGACGATCACCAGTGGTGTACGGCCAGTGTAGGAGATCGCTCCCCACACCATGATGCCGGGTGTTGGCCCTGTGTGCCTCGGTCGTATGCAGTCCTGATTGTGGCGCTCACCTGCACGGCGCCAAACACGCATACGACCATCATTGGCACCAAGGCAGAAGCGACTCTCATCGCTGAAGACGACACGTCTCCATTCGTCCCTCCATTCACGCCTGTCGCGACACCACTGGAGGCGGGCTGCACGATGTTGGGGCGTGAGCGGAAGACGGCCTAACGGTGTGCGGGACTGTAGCCCAGCTTCATGGAGACGGTTGCGAATGGTCCTCGCCGATACCCCAGGAGCAACAGTGTCCCTAATTTGCTGCGAAGTGGCGGTGCGGTCCCCTACGGCACTGCGTAGGATCCTACGGTCTTGGCGTGCATCCGTGCGTCGCTGCGGTCCGGTCCCAGGTCGACGGGCACGTGCACCTTCCGCCGACCACTGGCGACAACATCGATGTACTGTGGAGACCTCACGCCCCACGTGTTGAGCAATTCGGCGGTACGTCAACCCGGCCTCCCGCATGCCCACTATACGCCCTCGCTCAAAGTCCGTCAACTGCACATACGGTTCACGTCCACGCTGTCGCGGCATGCTACCAGTGTTAAAGACTGCGATGGAGCTCCGTATGCCACGGCAAACTGGCTGACACTGACGGCGGCGGTGCACAAATGCTGCGCAGCTAGCGCCATTCGACGGCCAACACCGCGGTTCCTGGTGTGTCCGCTGTGCCGTGCGTGTGATCATTGCTTGTACAGCCCTCTCGCAGTGTCCGGAGCAAGTATGGTGGGTCTGACACACCGGTGTCAATGTGTTCTTTTTTCCATTTCCAGGAGTGTAAATGCACTGCAAATGTACAGTGTAGCAACATTCTCACCGTAATCACTTCAGTGTTACCATTTCACTATCATAAAACAATGTATCTTTACTATAAGGTAAATCGGCACGTCCTGTCATCACTGCAGGAGGAAGAAGTGCAGAGGGCGCTGTGAGCGGCCATAAAGGCACTCAAAATTGACGCTACCGCCCAATATTCTCCAGCTGGAGCTCGTGCGATACGACAAGAACAACCTCACTGTTTCCACCCAGAGATGCAATGCTCTAGCAGACAGATAGGTGACCACAGATCTTTGCAGTAGAAAATTGAGTATGGTCACTCACATGAATACATGGCGTGAAATGTGTCTCAGTTTCAAAGCAGACGCCTTTGCGCTTTGGTACAGCCAATCAAATCACTGCCTGACGCGGCATCAGATGTAAAGACTAGCTCATATTCAGCATATCACACGTAAATTATGAAGAGATCTTGTATATAATGAAAACTTTTTAAACAAGAAAATCATCAATATCTTGCTATATCGTAAGACGGAAGGTGAAATTTATACAAGAAATCATTGGTGCTGTCTGAAGACGGGCTCAGGGCCGAAACTACACAGCGAAATAAATCATTTATTGAAAAAGTGTGGCTGGAAGCACTTTCTTCTTTCATGGAAATCGATCAGATTAGATGAATTTTTGTTTGAGTGTCCTATAATTTAGCGATGGCAAGTACCAGGTGGTTATGATTAAAGTGCAGCTACCCAGGAAGGTCTTGTGTGTTCTGCAATCACCATCTGGTAGCGAAACTTGGTGGATGTGTCAAGGGATTAATATGGAACCGATTTATATTGGCAAAATTTAGTTACAGTTGCGGCTACCAGATGCATATCTAGTGCTGTGGATTGTTTGTTTATACTATGGTATGAAATCCAAGCTCTAATTTGTTAACCATGATGTGGATGAGCGGTATGGCACTCGAGAGAGGAGACACTGTCCTGTTAGTGAAACTGTTATACACTTAAGCCCCTAAGAAACTGGTATAGCCATGAGTATTTAATTACAGAGATATGTAAACAGGGACATTACGGTACTGCGGTGGGCAACGCCTTCAGAAGCCAACAAGAGTTTTTCATTTTTCAAAAAAAAATTATGTTCACTGCCTAGGTACTTGGAAACCTTAAGAAATTTAGAGAGATAAGAACTAAAATCATGAAGCTCAGCATGGAAACAAGCTTCAATAAAGAGTGTATTGCCAATTTTGTTGTTCATAATTATGTCAAGATTAATATGAAAGCAAATTCTCCTGTAATTCCATTTGTACAAGGAAAGAACCGCTTTTTATGTTGTTGTTGTTGTGGTCTTCAGTCCTGAGACTGGTTTGATGCAGCTCTCCATGCTACTCTATCCTGTGCAAGCTTCTTCATCTCCCAGTACCTACTGCAACCTACATCCTTCTGAATCTGCTTAGTGTATTCATCTCTTGGTCTCCCTCTACGATTCTTACCCTCCACACTGCCCTCCAATGCTAAATTTGTGATCCCTTGATGCCTCAAAACATGTCCTACCAACCAATCCCGTCTTCTAGTCAAGTTGTGCCACAAACTTCTCTTCTCCCCAATCCTATTCAATACCTCCTCATTAGTTACGTGATCTACCCACCTTATCTTCAGCATTCATCTGTAGCACCACATTTCGAAAGCTTCTATTCTCTTCTTGTGCAAACTGGTTATCGTCCATGTTTCACTTCCATACATGGCTACACTCCATACAAATACTTTCAGAAACGACCTCCTGACACAAGATCGTTTAAATAATGAAATGTACAGGTTACATCTATTGTCAAGTAGTCAAATGTCACCTCTTACCTATTCTAATTTACTATTTGTCATTGATGAAAAGATAAATTTTATGCGTGAACATGTTCTAGATAAACATCGTACAATAATAGAAATTCGCATTGATAAACAACATGTAAGCTCGTTTGATTACCCATATAACTTACATATCATTTATCCCAGAGTTTAAAATCTTACCATCATCCAATTTACTGCAGGTGAAACTTTATTGTTAAATAAAGGCCTGAAATATAATTTAAATCCGGATTTAAATCATGATAATATGAAGCGAATAATTGCAGAGGTAAAGGATGCCACAAAAAGTTCTAAAGCTAACCATTCAGAAATATGTAATATTGCTTCAAAAACAAAAGATTTCATTACTAATGAGAAGAATATACGTAAAACGAACAAGGAATCCAATATAATTAAAATATTAATAGAAAATTGTTTTCAGGTAGTGCTATCGTCACCAAAGCAGATAAAAGAAACACCCTACTAATTATCGATGAAGTCGATTACATCTCGAAAACTCAAGCGTTTTTTCATGAAAATGAGATAAATGAAATCAATAGAGATCCAATCCCAAAATTTCAAACTAAGATAAGAAAACTGATTGATGACAATAATATGCTATTTTCACCTAATGAAAAAATGGCTTTGAAGATAACGAATCCATAATTACTCAAATTGCGATCTCAAGTGAAGATTTATAAAGAAAATATGCCAATCCGAACAAATGTGAATAATATGAGTTGCCCCTCATACGAACTTAATAAAAAATTGAATGACATCTTAACCCATTAAGTACCAGTGTCCTATTTTGAGGACGGAACATATATTGATTATAAATACACAATAAATTATTAATTTCCCACTATTAATGTTCTACGTCATTTGTTGATGCTTTTTATAACAAATCTATGCTTACAGGAAATTAAAAGCAATAAATCCAAACATTAATTGATTATTGAATACTAAGGCACACTTTTCGTTATTACAGGTATTTATTTTATCGATAATTTAGTAATATTTGAAATATGTGGCAAAGACCTATTTGTGATTATTTATAGTCAACAATGTGTCTTTTAAACTACTTGCATTGTTAGCTCAATTGGAATTATATTCATTGTTTTCCATTGTTATAAAATATGGTGTACTCGAAATAGGACATGGGGACTTGGTGTTATCATGTCAGTTATTTGTATTGCTGCATGTTCGAATATGGAACTCCGCTACTGCTGATGTATTTTCTTTTTAGAACGTGGTATTTTTACCATATTTTGTTGCTGAGGTAAGTAACGACCCCTCTTTTATATATACAAATTACTGGATATGAAGTTACTTTGAAATTTACAGCGTATTATGTAAGTATATTTATGACTATGTTACCCATTAGTAAATAATACAATTCCAGATGGACAGAGGTTTTACGCATTCCCTTTTCTGTAGTTTGTGCTAGTGTATTATTGTTTCATTTCATTTCATTTTATTAAATTTTATTTCATTTCATTTTATATAGATTATAATGGCCTTCAGACGAGATAGATATCTCACTAACGAAGGAATGGAAGAAATAATAAACAGTGACACATTCTATAATGCGGTGTCAGATGATCAGGACCATATTGATATCACTGTATGTCTTCCTGAAGTAGACTGTATGATCGACGAAGAAGAAGGTCCAGATGATGTTACTGGAATCGTGGAAGTCTCAGATGTGCGAGGGGCTATTGAATTACATTATGTTGCATCAGAGAATAACGAAGAAACTGTATGTAAAACTTCACTGCTAAGTACATTCCAAGTTTCCAGAAGTAAATCGAAGAAGAGACGCTGTACTGATGAAAAAAGCAATTGGAAAAAGACACATCTAGTTTATACAAAGCTGTCTCAAACTAGTGAGCATGACATCAGCACAAAGAGAGAGGAATTGAAGGAACAATTTTCTTCCTTGACTCCGAAGGAGATGTTTGAAGAACTGATGAACGAAAACATATACGAGTTCATAGTGAAATAAACTGTGAGATATGCAGTAAATATGAAGAATATTCAGGATTTTATCCTCACAGTTGTAGAAGTCAAATTCTTCTTTGTGCTGACTACCATAAGCTCCCTGCTGAGAAGCTATACTGGTCTGAGGATGAAGATGTTGGCATACCAATAATAAAGACAGCTATGTCCAGGAATAAATATCAGAAGTAGAAAACATTGCTTCATTTTCAAGATAATGACTTAGCTAATGAAAACAAAGAGAATCGCCGATTCAAAATTAGAGCTCTGTTGAAAATGATAAATGAATCTTTTCAAAAATTGGGAATATTTGAGGAAAATTTGTCAAGTGACGAAATGATAGTCAAATACTATGGACGAAGTGGGCTGAAACAGTTTATTCGAGGCAGGCCTACTAGATTTGGCTATAAGTTGTGGTCTCTTTGTGGAGCAAGTGGCTACTGTTTCAAGTTTGATTTATACTGTGGAAAGGATCCACAAGATACTGCAAGGGATGACCTGGCATTGGGACCAAGAGTAGTCCTAAACATGCTGGACTGCATTGAAAAACCCGAGAATAATTGTGTGTACTTTGACAATTTCTTCACTAGTAGAAATCGTCTGATTCATCTAAGAAATCTGGGTTTTCGAGCAACTGGGACTCTCAGAGAGAATCTAGTTGGTGACTGTCCATTACTGAGCAGCAACGAACTGAAACAGACAGTTTGAGGAAACTATGACTACCAGTTCCACAGGAATGGTGAAGTCTTATTTGTTCAATGGCATGACAACAGATGCGTTACGATTGGTACAAATTTTGACAAAGTTGAACCTTTGGGAGCAGCTACGCAGTACAGTAGACAAGCAAGTAAGAAGACACAAGTGCAACTACCTGCCGTTTTGAAGTCATACAACGTGTATATGGGAGGTGTTGATCACCATGACTGATTAGTTGGAAAATATGCGACGGTAATTAGAGGGAAAAATTGTAGTGGGTCCTATTTACAAATATGCTGGAAATGGCCCTCGTAAATGCCTGACTCTTCTGCAGACTAGTGCATGGGAAAAATGCACTGGATTTACTGGATTTCAGACATGCTGTTACAGTTACATACCTGAAATTGGACACTTGAAAACCGAATATTGTACGTCCAATGGAATACACTTCAAGTCAGATGAGAGTGATACCAGACATCAGGTTTGATGGAATTGGTCGTATAATTTACAAAAGACTTACGCAAAGAAGATATGTAAGAGTTAAATGCAATGGGAAATCAAAAACATATTGTGTTAAATGCCATGTAACACTGTGTGTGAAGTGTTTTGTACCACTGCACAAGAAATAAATAGTTAAGACTTGAATACAGTTTAGCATGCTATACAATACTGTTCGATCCCAGCATCCTATTTTGAGGATGGCCATTATATCAGCATGTATGAATATTCTTTGGCTATTTTTGTACTTATTGTGGTTCATAAACTATGTACATTATAATTAAGGAACAAAAAATACAATTTTTTAAAATTAATTTGGGACTTAATGGGTTAAAGTCTTTTTACATCTACGAAAAAAGCTTTAACATTAAAAACAGTTATGAACTGGCACAGGCAGTTTACAGTATAGAGCTACCCGATGGTGCTAGATTCGCCTCACTTGATATTGAAAACCTATGTACTAACTAACATACCAATAAAGGAAACATTTGATATTATTAAAAATAATTTGTTACAACACAAGATTATAGAGTTTATTGAATTATTTGAACATACAATAGCTTTTAACTATTTCACTGTTTCTCCTTTAACAATAATATATATTCTGAAAAAAATGGGCTTCAGTGGGTAATTCCATAGCTGACATCCAGGCAGACATTTTTGACAATCATGTTGAATTACAATGCTTTGAATAAAACCCTGAAATTACTAATAAAATCATCTACTATAAACGAAATATTAATGATATACTATTGCTCTATAATGGGACTACAGGTGAAATAGATACATTGAAAAACTGTTTGAATACAATACATCCCAAATTGATTTTTGCAGTTGAAATTGAAATCTACAGAAGAATAAATTTTTTAGATCTTACTATCAGGAACAGGGGGAATAAACATCACTTTACTATTTACAGAAAACCAACCACATCAGATGTAATCGTTAACAACACCTCTTGCCATCCATCTAAATATAAAAAAGCGTTCTTTCAATCAATGATTTATAGAATTAAAAAATTACCATTGTCTCCAGATGAAATCCAGGAAGAAAGATTAATACTAAACCACATTGCTATTGCAAATGATTTCAATCCCAATGACATCGACTTTTTTGCTAAATAAGCTACAACATACATATTGGACATCTGAATCTAGCAATCGAAAATACTCTAAAGTGACATACATGGGAAATATTTTCTAATAAAATAAAGAAATTGTTTAAAAATACTGAACTTACAATAGCTTTCACCACCAACAATTTGCTTCATAACAGACACAGACATCATATTGATGAAAAAGATACCAGATACCAAAACTCTGGAGTCTATAAGTTACTATGTGATTGCAAGAAACAATATATTGGACAAACTGGCTGCAACTCTCCTGTTCTTTTTAAAGAACATACATCAGGTACTAGTCGTAATAAATCCTTATTTGGCCTATATTTGCATGACTGCAATCATTCAAAATAATTAAAAAACTCTTCATATTACCCCAAAAGGACCTTTACTAAATAGAAATTTATGTACATTATAAAAACAAGCCTCTAGCCTTACTCAAAGAGCAGCTCATCTTTAAAGATAAATTTTTCTTTGATCTTTTTGAAGACTTATAATAAGTAATTCTGCTCTTTCGTTCTCAAATATGTTGTGTCCTTTCTCTTTTTATAATTCATGTTGACTCTTGGTTTTATCATTAACGTTTCTATGATCAAGGACATAATTTTATATTTATAATTTTCATATGCTTTATATTTTATATCTTGATATAATCATGACTGTTGTCCCATTAAGTTCATGATAAAACTTGGATTTACTCTATGTTAGTTCTAGCAAATTATATCCCATTTTTCCCATATTGCTATTGGTTTCCTGGTTATAGAGGTTATACTACTCTAAATTCTATACGTAACGTAACGTTTAAGTCACATATTAGTGACAGCTATCCATCATCACGGGATTATTTCCCTTAGTGTACACAAATATGGCCATTAGTCTATCTAGTAGCATCATGATTCTACTCTTTAACTTTTTCGTAATCAATACTAGATAGAATAGAACCTGCATAAAGTAACTTTATGCTACACTATAATATCTATGTCTTCGACTATGCATTAATGTGAAGACTGCCTCCTCCCACATTCATTGTAATGACTGTTAAAACCACCATCACCTAAAGCTATTTACAACATGTTATATCGACAGAGGACGTTAGTCTTCATCCATAGCGATCTTTGACAGCTCTATAGACTGCAGCATCGGACAAGGACGCTGTTTCCACGGCAACTCTCGATGTACCTCCACTATCACTGTCTCACTGTCGATATAGCAACCTTTGGTGCATCCCTTACCGAATTAACATTTGAAAGCAACGTACTTTTAGCAGATCTTTAACCAAGTAACCTTTATAGTTTCAATTTTATGACCAATAATCATTTATAATGCTGTTACGATGTAATTTAATTATAACACCCTTTTAAATCTACTTCTTGTGATTACCTAATCATAGATGTCTTTCTGATTGGCTAGCAATTATGTCACACTCAGGACGGTGGGTGTGAGGAAGCCTATTTCATAACCATTCCCTCCTTGTCCGATTAGCAGTTATTCCAACGTCGAGGGTCGGCGCAACTTGCTCCGCCGAGTCCACCCGCCGTTATGGGTATATTTATTTACTAGTTCTACATTTTGTTATATATACTTACTATTATAACGATCCCTGTATCTGGTAATATGTTTTTTCAGAGTCTGAAAATGGTTCTGAAATAGAATCGAGACCGGTGACTCAAATAAAAACAGAAAGTTGCGATCAAGACTGTTTTTAATGTTTAAAATTTTACAGTTGTTAGATCGGTTACTGCTGCTGCAATGGCAGGTTATCAAGATGTATCTGAGTTGGAACGTGGTGTTATAGTCGGCGCACGACCGATGGGACTCAGCATCTCCGAGGTAGTGCTGATGTGCGCATTTTCCGCTACGATCATTTCACGAGTCTTTCGTGAATATCAGGTAACAGGCAAGACATCAAATCTCCGACATCACTACGGCAGGAAAAAGATCCTGCAAGAACGGGACCAACGAAAACTGAAGGAAATCTTACAACGTGATTGGAGTGCAACCCTTCCGCAAATTGCTGCAGATTTCAATGCTGGGCTATGAAGAAGTGTTATCATGGGAACAATTCAACGAAGCATAACCGATTTGGGCTTTTGTACCCGAAGGCCCTCCCATGTATCCTTGATGACTGCACGAAAAAAGGCTTTACGCCTCGCCTGGGCCCTTCAACACCGACATTGAACTGTTGACGACTGGAAAAATGTTGCCTGGTCAGACGAGTCTCTTTTCAAATTGTATTGAGCGGATGAACTTATACGGGTATGGAAAGGATCTCAATAACCCATGGACCCTGCATATCAGCAGGGTACTGTTCAACCTGGTGGAGGTTATGTAATGGTGTGGGTTGTGTGCAGTTGGAGTCATATGCAACCCCTGATGTGTCTAGATACAACTGCGACAGGTGACACATATGCAAGCATCCTGTGTTATCACCTCCATCCGGTCATGTCCACTGCGCATTCCGACGGACTTCAGCAATTCCAGCAGGTGAATGCGACGCCCCGAACGTTCCGAATTACTACAGCATGGCTCGAGGAACGCTCTTCTGAGTTTAAACAGTTCCGATGTCCACCAGACTCCCCAGACGTGAACATTATTGAGCATTTCTGGGATGCCTTGCAACGGGCTGTCCAGGAGAGATCTCTAGCCCCTTGTACTCTTACAGATTTATGGAAAAACCTGAAGGATTCATGGTGGCAATCCCTCCAGCACTACTTCAGACATTATTCGTGTCCATGCCACGTTGTGTTGCGGCACTTCTGAGTACTCGCGGGGACCCTACATGATATTACCAGTTTCTTTCGCTCTTCGGCGTACATTAACAGGAGCAATTACTTCATTAAGAAAGTATCGTGGACTGTAAAGTCTGAGTAGACGCCTGATGTATTTAAATGGTTTTAAAAAGGCGATAATGAAATTAGGAAAGAAGGGCGAGATTGGTGCAGCAGAGAAGCGCGTCCTATGCCAAGGGATGTTAATGACGAGGTTGCTGTTGTAACTGAGTATGCAGCACGTGCTAGTGCTTCAGTGATGTAATGACAATTATAGTTTAAATCCTCTGGATTGTGAGACAGCTTCGTGTTTTTTCATACGAACAATGTTTCGACACCTCTGCTGTGACCTTTATCAGGATCTGGTGGTGTCCACAATAGACTGAGCACTGCCAGAGACCCATGTCGGCTTCTCTTATAATAGGAAGTTTACCTGTGCTTGTGCTGGAGGAGAGGGATTGTTGAGTAAATGTCTTGTGGCTACCATAGGTGGGCCATCGGCATTGAATGATAAGAATGTTAGGACTACATCAGTTATTCGCAAGACAGTGACGATGAACAAGTAACGTAACTCACACAGTTACTAAGTTGAATACGAAGTTCTTTTCAGCAATAGTTAGTGTGGGGTGGGGTTTTGTATTGTAAGTCAGTCTCCACTTATCTGATGCTCTCATAGAGTCAGTAGTGGGACAAAGTATGTGCAGACCTACATTCCAGTGCAAAATTTATTCAAGAAGGCGATGATGACGTCGTCTAAGATGCTGGCGTATAGACTTGGCAACAGTGCATGACCACCACCTCGGCACGAGTGCCGTAGCGCTCGACGTGGCTGCCACACTCATCGACCATCACAGCAT
This sequence comes from Schistocerca nitens, assembly GCF_023898315.1. Lineage (NCBI taxonomy): Eukaryota > Metazoa > Arthropoda > Insecta > Orthoptera > Acrididae > Schistocerca > Schistocerca nitens. The sequence goes on from NC_064620.1 coordinate 258,511,917, forward strand.
GCTGTCTGGACGTAAGGACGGTTAGGAGGCGGAAATTGTGGGCCCGACCGCTAAGGTCGCAGGTTCGAATCCTGCCTCGGGCAGGGCTGTTTGTGATGTCCTTAGGTTAGTTAGGTTTAAGTAGTTCTAAGTTCTAGGGAACTGATGACCTCAGATGTTAAATCCCACAGTGCTCAGGGCCATTTGAACCACTTGAAGAAATTGTGAATGCGCCGCATTGAAATGACAGGGTAGTCGCACTCCATACGAATTCGTTTTATATTTTACATACCTCAGCAACATTAGACAAAACAGAACAAATTCTCATTGTTATTTAGTTACTTTTGGCAAGCTGAAGACACAATATAACTTTTTCTGATACAAGCTGTTGGCACATGGACAGATGCAGACTATTACATCGATTTTCGCACACAGGTTTCAAAGTAATCGTGATTTATTTCGTTTCGTAATCAAAGAAACGTCTTTCATACATATACAGGGTGTTTCACTAAATGACTAAATGTGTTTGCTTCTGCAAGTTACGAAGTAATAGGTGACGGAAATATTTATTGTGGTAGGTCACCATAAGAAACGTTACACTATCTGCGGAGCTATGAATATAGTTTATTGTGTTATTATCCAAAGAGTTACAGCAAAAAAATTATATTTTTTTAAATGGAACAATAGGGTTTCTATCATGCACTGGAACCAGTAACACCAGCTGTGTATACATCAATTAAAATTACATTCCTATCACTTTCACTTTAGGAGCTACGACCCTTCAGAGTTTCAGGGGCAGATACCACACACGCTGCGCATAAAGCAATTTTCCTTCTAAACGTGGTGCGGCCGAGTTGTATCGTCGTCGTTGTCACGGAGCAAGAAGGTTCTTCGGTGCTCTGTTACACTGCCGACTGTCGCCGCACACGGCCGTGTACCCGACAGTTCGAGCCACACAAACAAACGGGGCTCAATATACTACAATTACCGACATCGGGTGAAGATGGCATACACGAACAACAAGTACGTTGACATGTTGCTGATGCTCGGCGAGTGCCGACACAATGCCACTGAAGCATCTATGGCGTACACCGTGAGATACACTAGGCGAAGAGCTCCAGCAGCCATTACGTTCTTACGTGCCGAACAACGACTTCTGGAAACAGGCAGTTTGTTAATGCGCCAGAGTAACAGACGAAGAACTGCAAGAAGTGAGGAGACGGAGTTGTCTGTTTTAGCTGCAGTACACCACGATCCTCATGTCAGCTTACTAGGCGTTGCTGCAGTCGCTGGTGTCAGTCTCACATCTGTGTGGCGTATAGTACACGGCAACAGGTTTCACCCCTACCGCCTGTCACTGACCCAGGAGCTGCATGGGAACGATTTCCGTGCGAGAGTTACATTCTGTGAATGGGCCATGCATAATTTCACGCTGGAGTCTTTACAAGGTGTTATGTTCTCTGATGTGTCCACGTTCACAAGTTATGACACAGTGAAGCACCATAACGTGCACTACTGGGCCGCAGACAATCCTCGGTGAATACGCCCTGTCGACCGTCAATGTAGGTGGCCTATTAATGTTCAAATGGCCCTGAGCACTATGGGACTTAACATCTGTGGTCATCAGTCCCCTAGAACTTAGAACTACTTAAACCTAACTAACCTAAGGACATCACACATATCCATGCCCGAGGCAGGATTCGAACCAGCGACCGTAGCGGTCACGCGGTTCCAGACTGAAGCGCCTATAACCGCACGGCTAACCGGCCGGCGGCCTATTAATGTATGGTGTGGAATCCTTGGGGATGAAATCATCGGTCCACACTACTTCCCAGGTACACTGACAGGTGAGTTACATCGCGCGTTTACAGTCGTCGGTTTGGGTGGTCTCCTTAAATATGTGTGTCCACACACGAGAGTCCATGTGTGGAAGCAGCACGATGGTCACCCAGCCCATTCTGCGTATGCTGTTGTGGAAGAATGAAACAACAGGTTTGCGGAAAGGTGGTTGGGGTGCCTTGGTCCTCATTCATGTCCCGCAAGGTCACCCGATTTAACACCATTAGATTTCTTTTAGTGGGGATATCGAAAGGATCGTGTTTACGTCACTGAGCCCACATCCCCAGATGATCTGAAACGGTGCATAGAGGACTCATGTTGCTCCGTGACACCGAAGATGTTATATCTCGTCTGCAGATCCTTTAGAAGGCGCATTGGGTTTTGCACTCAGGAACATGGACACATATTTGAACATCTCATTTAAATCAAGTTCCCACCGCTAGAACACCCATTACTCATCACACAGCCATGCATTATGTACAGCGTGTGGTATCTGCTCCTGAAACTTTGAAGGGTTGCATCTCTCAAAGTAAAAGTGATAGGAATGTAATTTAAAATGATGTATACACAGCTGGTGTTACTGATTCCAGTGCATCATAAACACAACTATTGTACCATTTAAAAATTATATCTTTTGCTGTAACTCTTTGGACAGTAAGACAATAAACTATGTTCATAGCTCCGCAGACAGTGTAACGTTTCTTATGATGACCTACCGCAATAAATATTTCCGTCGCCTATTACTTCGTAACTTACAGAGGCCAACACATTAAGTGAAACATCCTGTATGTTGATGAAAATATGATAGCACTGCTGCAATCGCGTTATGGAGACGTGGAAACTCTACCTGAAGATAGCAACGTCAACGTCCTGGGCAGTTGTGACGTCAAAATTATTTGTCTTTGAAACAGGAATTATACTGCAGATCGGACACTTACATCTGCACATGCACAGGGGCATTCTCATCATCTCGATAATAATTTCAAAACAGGTATAAGACTTGCAGTGTCCTAAAAACGTTTTCAAAACTATCCCTGTAATTACTGCAAGGCCACAATGAATTCTTCAGACCTCGCATTTCCCTTAACGCCAGGTGAGTTTAGTGAAATGGACTGTCTTTGACAGAACGTGTTCCATTTACAACGTCTTTTTCTTTTTAACTGCATCGCCATAAAATCAAAAAGAACTGATGTCACTTGATCTGTCTGGATACAAATCTAGACAAGAAGAACCGATTCGTAGGACACAATTTAGGACAGAATAATGTTATTGGAACAATAGCAGAAGCATCTATTGAGGAAAGGAATCGTCCACAACGACCATGGCTGTCATACATGCACAATATCTAAGGTGTGCGACGTATGTAGAAATGCAGAGCGAAACAGACAGAAGGGCATAACGTGACATTGTAACGCCTGTGTTTTTAGAAGTACGCTGCAATGTTTCTTTCATAAATGCATGCAAGTCTGCAGGAATAGGCAGTACGGCGACTACAGCAGTTATGAAATTCATGAAATGTAGTGGCAGTTACAAATATGTACAACAATCAGCTGTGCAGTGGAATGACAACAACGAAAATTTGTATAATATCGGGACGCGAACCTAAATATCCTGTTTAAGGCTAGTGGCCACATTATCATTAGGTTATTAATGCACGATTCATGGCCACACCGCCGGCCGGTGTGGCCGTGCGGTTCTAGGCGCTTCAGTCTGGAACCGTGGGACCACTACGGTGGCAGGTTCGAATCCTGCCTTGGGCATGGATGTGTGTGATGTCCTTAGGTTAGTTAGGTTTATGTAGTTCTAAGTTCTAGGGGACCGATGACCTCAGATAGTGCTCACAGCCATTTGAACCATTTTGAACCATGGCCACACCCAAACTTCCATATGTGGTCAGAGATGTATCTACAACCTGCATTCGTACATCCATTAGGTACATTCCACTATAGGAGACATTATTTAATTGAAAGTCGCTTTCCCGGTGTTGGCAGATAAATACTTCTCAACAAACAGGCACAGGTGTTACTTGTTTATCCACCGACGCCGAACAACCGAATTTAAACTAAACTGTACAGGAATATACATAACGGAGGTATGAGTCCACGTTATAGGATGTATGAGTCCACGTTATAGGCATATGTTTAACGACACATGGAAGTTTCTGTCTGGGCCGAACGGGGTAGCCTGCGGTCTAGGGCGCTTTGCCACGGTTCGCGCGGCTCCCCTCGTCGGAGGTTCGAGTCGTCTCTTCAGCTTTAGTGTGTGTGTTCTCCTTAGCGTAAGTTAGTGTAAGTTAGATTAAGCAGTGTGTAAGCCTAGGGACCGATGACCTCAGCAGTTTAGTCACACAAATTTCCAAAATTTTTCGGTCTGGCTGTGAAGCATGCACGGATAGGCAACCACTCGCGATTAGCAGGAAATCTGGGTTCGAATTCCCTCCGGCACAAATTTTCGTTGTGTTTCCATTAGAAGATTGATAGTTGTCCGTATATGCATTTCATGTAAGGGTGTACTGATGCAGTCCAAAGGTTTTAACTCTGGAGAATCCAATGACTATGACTATAGTTCACAAAACAATTCGTGCAGGACGTTAGGAGAAGCAATGGAAGGCTTCCAATAATAGAGGAACTAATGGTGTCATGTGACCAGTCTAATAAGAAAAAGGGTCTAGTGGCTTGTGTAACCGAGCTGTAACAGTGATGCGCCGTAGTTTCGCTCTTTCCTTTTTTGCGGTAACAGCAGTAGGGAGGCGGGGCGGTGTGGCGCGGTACGAGGGCGGCACTTGGCACGGCTGCGACCTGCGGCCACTTCCGGCTCATCAATTAGGACCGCCGCCCGGGGGCGGCCCATTGTCCGCGACGCGAAGGCTCGTAGCTTTCTTAACGTTGGCTCCTTCCACGGTGGGCGGCGGCAGACCGCATCCTGCAAACCTTTGCTCGGTGAATGTACTGCAGCACCAACGGAAGCGTGAAATGGGCCATGATCCTAGATAAACTAGGGCGTTGTGGCTGCATGCAGCACTAAAGCTGGAACACCCTCGATCTCACCTTCTCGTGAACTATGTAAGCAAGCCTGCCAAAAAATTGTCCCATCGTCTCAATCCCAGGAGATACTGCGTAACACCGCCTACAATCGTCACATTGGTCCCAGTTTGGTGAGAAGGAGACTAAACTAGTTTCTTCAGGTAACACCACAACTCACTGAACCCAGCTGTCGGTGGTTAGATGTTGTAGAGCAATAGAAGTCTGGGGATGTTATTGCTACTTTCCAAACTGTCACAGATATTATCGATGGAATGTTAATAGGGTGCTTTAGTGGGACAAAGTGCTATAGGAAGCCCGGGTGTTCACCAAGTGAGGAGTGTAAGCATGGAGCCCCTGTTAACAAGGCCGTGTCAGTAGTAGTAATACTAGTAGTTTTACTCATCCGTAGATTTTTTTTACAAGGATATAGAACATGTCAAAGTATTTACAAGTTTAGACTAATTTAAAATAAGCTAATAGTATATATGTACATTTATAGAATTCTAGTTAGAGACAATTATTAGATTTACCCGTATTATACAATACAATTTTTTTTTTACAAATAACTTATTAGATAATGTAATGTCACACTGTTCATTCATATCTCGCTATGTCATTGCACACACAATACACACATTGTTTCATAACGCTTCACTCACTAAACATACACACACACACACACACACACACACACACACACACACACTGGTGATCTCTGGACCATTTTCTGTACCAGAACTTCCTATTTGCTATCCTGAAAACTGAGTCAGCGTCCCTCTATAATGAGTGAGATGTTGAGCTGAGAAAGAGGAAGAGATGTTAGTATCGTGCAATGCATAGCTCGGTGGTAAGTTTTTCTAGATAAGGAAAAAAATAAGGAAAAGAAACATAGTGTGAAGGTGATATGTGGGATGTTAGATGTTTTATAATCATTTTTATTATTTATTTTTATAACAGTTTTTTACCAAACCCCTACTCTGTTTTATCTAAGTAATCCTTCAATGTATAAAATGTATTGCATAACAGGTATTTCTTAGCTGCCTTTTTAAATGAAACGGTAGTTTCATTCTGAAGCAGCACAAGAATGGCCAACAACTGGTCACCGTCAGCGTTGAAATAAATATTCTGGTTCACGTTCACGGTAACCAAACATTTGGGCCAAAACCATTCCAAGCAAGACACTCCTGAAACAGAAAAGAACCACATCGGCCATGTACTACACCCTCCACACATTGCGGCTTAAGGGCCTCATGAGCCCATCCGTGCATTCGATGCCAACCATCATTTTGAAAAGAGGAAAGATCACGAATGATCAAACCATAACGCACGCATCCACTATATATGTTGGTTTCGCCCTTTGCAATTATACAGACTCTTATGTTGCTCTGAATAGTAGCCTTTAGCGAAAAAGACGACTGGAGACGTCGACTGTATGCACTTCCCTTCACAATAATTGCTCGGAAAATGGTTGAGTCTGACGTACATTCACCGTCAGCAGCAATTACTGTTAGATTTGAAACCGATTGTCACTAACCAGATGTGACTCCTGTCTCTAATAAATATCGGTTAAAATATTAATGTGACGGTTGAACTGACACTGTGCGACACAGCTGTGAGTGTTACAACATTATTGTCCAACATTTTTTTCCATTTTGTATAGCAAGAAAAGGGCATTGTTATTCATAATGTCGTAACTGGAACGTCCATACACGCACATCTTCCTGCTCTGAATTGATGCAGCCGACCACTTCACTGCCATGACATGTGTCAGAGTTCGAAGATCACATAAGCAATTAGTACCAACAGTACACCACCTACAGCCCACCAAAGCAGTCTGTGTGCCATTTCTAGGGTACGACAAATAATTTGTCTGGTGAGTTATACCAATAAAACCATTTTTTCAATACTTCCAGCTACCTCTGAAGTGCAGGCTGAGAAATAAATACACGCTCCACCGACATTAATGTGACTGCCACCCATTTTCAACGTCAACGAGCAGTAACCCCTTACAGATGGCAAGTAGCAGCTCTAACAGAGGATGGTAGATAAAGCATATCGGGGGGACGCAGACAAAGCGTAGTGTAATGCTGAAATAGAGTGATGTATTCAACATCCAGAAGGGCATCGTCATTGGCGTTTGGCTAACGACAGGAAACATTCCGTGACGGGTAAATCTGTAAACAATTTTGCGAACGCTAGGTGTTTTCTTTGATTTAACGAAGGCTTTTTACTGTGTTGACCACAAAATATTACTGCAGTTGGACCATTATGGAGTAAGGGGAGTAGCTTACAATTGGTTCGCCTCTTACTTTAAGAACAGAAAGCGTGAGAGTGGTAATGATGTTCAGTCCCAATGGGGCACTGTTAAGTGGAGCGTTCTCCAAGGGTCGGTGCTGGGGCCACTGATGTTTTTTATTTATATAAATGATATGCCTTCCAGTATTACAGGTGATTCAAAAATATTTCTGTTTGCTGATGACATCAGCTTGGTAGTGAAGGATCTTGTGTGTCATATTGAAACATTATCAAATAATGTAGTTCATGAAATAAGTTCGTGGCTTGTGGAAAATAATTTGATGCTAAATCACACTAAGACTCAGTTTTTACAGTTTCTAATTCACGATTCAACAAGAACTGACATTTTGATCGGACAGAATAGGCATATTATAAGCGAGACGGAACAGTTCAAGTTCCTAGGCGTTCGGATAGATAGTAAGCTGTCGTGGAAAGCCCATGTTCAGAATCTTGTTCAGAAACTAAATGCTGTTTTATTTACCATTAGAACAGTATCAGAAACAACACGAAAAGTAGTCTACTTCGCATTTCGTTCGGACATATAGTAAGCTGTCGTGGAAAGCCCATGTTCAGAATCTTGATCAGAAACTAAATGCTCCTTTATTTACCCTTAGAACAGTATCTGAAATAAGTGATAGAAACAACACGAAAAGTAGTGTACTTCGCATTTTTTCATCCGCCTATGTCATATGGTATTTTTTTGGGGGTTAATTCTTGTGATTCAAAAAGGGTAGTTTTGGCTCAAAAACGGCCTTTTCGAACTATATGTGGAGTAAGTTCGAGAACCTCTTGTCGACCCCTATTCAATAGTCTAGGAATTCTGACATTGGCCTCACAGTATATATTTTCTTTAATGTAGTTTGTTTTTAGCAATATTAGCTTATTCCCAAGAGTTAGCAGCATTCACTCAGTTAATACTAGGCAGAAATCAAATCTGCATGTGGAATGCACTTCCTTGACTCTTGTTCAGAAAGGAGTGCACTATGTGGCTTCATCCATTTTCAATAAGCTACCACAAGAACTCAAAACTCTTAGCAGTAGCCCAAACGCTTTTAAGTCTAAACTGAAGAGTTTCCTCATGGCTCACTCCTTCTATCCTGTCGAGGAGCTCCTGGAAGAGCTGAAAATTAAGCAAATTCTAGTGTTACATTGTTGATTTTCTTTATTTAAACTTACGAATTTTCGCCTGAATACGTTTCTTGTATTTCATTTTACCTGTTTCTACTATCGTGTTATAATTTCATGTATTGTCTCGTTCCATGACCATGGAGGCTTATCCTTAATTTAGTCCCACGGAACAATAAATAAATAAATAAATAAAATAAATAAATTCGCTTGAAACCGTCTCAAAGTACACCGTGCATGGCTAAATGGCACTACCCAGAGCCGGGCCTGAGCCAAGTGTGGCGTACCATGGGCCATAAGTGAGAGTTGTGAACGACGGCTGCGGAGATGCAAACGGGCGAACAGACGTGCAGCTATTGGCTAACTGACCAGCCGATGAACCAAGAAGCTACCAACATCTCCCCAATGACCTTATAGGCCTCCGCAGCAGTGCTATTCAATGGCTACAAGCGCAGGAATTTGCACGCCCGCACCTCAACTGGACATTCGCGGAATGGTGACAATTGCTCATTCAGATGAATCATGCTTTATGCATCATCGGCGTGGAACATATGAAAGCAAATGCCCTGAACAATCATCGGAATAGTCCAGGTCGAAGAAGGAAACGTTATGGCCGTGAGAACCTTCCCATAGTATTCTCTGGGCGATCTAGTCATTCTGGAATGCACCGTGGATCAACACCGATATGCACCTATCTTTGAGGACAATGTCGTACCCGCAGTTTCTTTCTCCTCAGCACAGTGATATCTACCAGCAAGGCAGTGCAACATGTCGCACAGCTCAGTGAATGCATGTGATTCCAAGAGCACCAGGATGAGTTAACCCTCCTCCCCTACCCACCCAACTCCCCGAGTTTACACCCAATCATGAATCTGTGGGGTCACCTCGATCGCATCGTTCGCGCCATGAATACTTAACCGAGAAACCTGAACAAGTAGCCATGCCACTGTACTCAGTATGGCTCCATATCCCGGAAGTGCCTTTCAGAATCTAACTGATTCTCTTCCTGCACATGTCTCAGCAGTGTTTAATACACACTCATATATTTACTGATGTGTAACATGTGCTTCCGCCCATGTCATATTCACTGCCTATCACACCTATATAACAAAACCTTTATGTACAAGAATACGGCCCTACAAGCAACTAAAATAATGATTTCATAGAATGCCACTATCCCCTACCCTTCGCTGGCACGGAATAAGTGTACCGTTATTCATGTGAACGTGAGTAAGTTTTCTAAATGGGTGTGAATTGTGTAACTTAGGTGTTACTTGAGAACCAGCCAGTATTCAACTAGTGGGATGTGGAAAACAGCCTGAAAACCACAACCAGGTTGCCTGGAACACCGACCCTCGTTGGGCCGTTTCAACTCACCAACCCGAAAGTGGTGCTTCGACACGCACGGCTATCCAGACGAGTTCTTTTGTTACCAATACTAAGTGAAAACCTAATAAATCCCTTAAAAGCCAGCTTACACGGACTTATATACACAATTGGATTTCCCCCAAAGATACTGTAAATAAAATGGAAACAACGCCGTTAGGTAACGCTGAATCAGAGCGAGGAAAACTGTGTGAAATCTGAAAGAGAAAGATGGTTGTCATGTATCCTATCATCTGCTTGTATCTCAGAACATTCTTGTGGATGCGGAGGTCAGAGGCAGAGTTATCCGGATGAATTGGGGGTATTTTGCACACCGTGCATTATCAAGGGGCATAAAAAATGCCCAACTTAAAAAAACGTAATAAAACATTAAATTCGTTAATTTTTGTTGCATTATATTAACAACATAATTTTTAAAGAGATACTAATGAGTTAGTAGACTCCATAACTTGACAATTATCTTTTACAACACACTTAGCATCTGTCTACGGATTTTCAGTGATGTGCACTACGAAGCTACATAGCCACCACAAAGAATTTAAAAAATGCATATTTTGTTAATTGTTGTAACTTTGACCTACAAAACACTTTTTAAATAGATGTTCGTGTCTAAGTAAGGTCCTGAACCTGAAAATACTGAATATGAGACTCATTGCGGAAAGTAACATCTCTCGTAAAGTTAAGTTAAGTTTAAGTGAGAAATTTAAAACATTTATGAAACCTGATACAAGAAGCCATGAAAATAATAATTAATTCTTTCAAGATCTGAAATGTAAAGTGATTAAATTACATTTTTTTTCGAAGGTTTTCTTGAAGTGTCCCACCCATTCCTCTCTTGGTACTGCGAGGGTAAACTTATATGTATACCGCTTTCCGCCTACATCACATTTACTGTCTATCTATTGCAGGACTATTGTTATATTTTAATATGGCCCTTCAAATACCACAAATAACAATTCTGCACAGCAAAAAAATCCAATATAAGCCAGCATGTAGGGGAAGATGATGTCCGGAGGTGGCACTATGATTTACTTCATGATACAGCTCTTAATCTGAATCTTCGTTTCTGTCAGAATACTTCTGCATTGCATTCAATTCATCTTTCGGGTTAGAACTGTGTGGGAAGAGGGAAAAGATGAAGGGATTCTTTGATCACGGATGGTGACAGTTTAATCAAATCAGTTATGGCACTGCCATAGACAAACACTTCAGAGCGCAATTATAACATTAAAAATTCAAGCCACAAATGGAGTTACGCGGTCTGTCCCACTTCGGAACTAGTCATTAAATCGACGCCCTTTAAATAAGTATGAAACTTCGAAAGAGACATTAAATCTACTATGAAAGGCTGAGCCTCGTGTTCGAGACATTAACGTTATAAATGTGGTATAATACGCATTTCAGTCATGATACATTCATAAAGTGATCTGTTAAATTCTGCAATCTACTCTCATTAATGTAAGCAAAGAGGGGATAATGGTGGAAGTGAGTGGTGTCATTCCGTATGCACGTTGATGTGTTGTTGCAGCCGGGAACACCTGAGATCCTTTTAGATTTTTAATTCATTAATTAATCTGAAGAAACGATTAACCTGCCTGATGAACAGCTGTTGTAAAAGGATTGAAATTCCCCAGGAATAGAAATAGTTATATATGGTTTCTGTTTTCTGGAAAGGGAATAGAAGAGACACAAACTGCTATAGAGGTATTAATGTCAACTGTACAATGAGCCGCTTATATGCCAAGGTAATGTTTGAAAAAATTAGACAAGACCAGAGAGATTTTAGGCCGAACAGATCATATACATATAACCTATTTATTTTACAGCAACTAATGGAGAAATTTATAGAAGTACGCTAGGAGCTACACATTGCCTATGTTGATTTAGCAAAAGCTTACGATACAATCCCTAGATCTAAGCTGTGGGAAGCTATGAAGATATAAGTATGGGTGATCACCTCTTACAAATTACAATTGAAATGTACAGAGATAATGTGGTACAGATTAAACGAGGTTCAAAGTTAACAGAACCTAGTAATGTCACTAAGGGTTTGCTACAAGGTTGCAGTATGTCACCCATCTTGTTCAATTTATATCTAGAAGTGGCGCTCCGAAACTGGAAGAACAGCTGCAGAGGAATGGGAATCACTGTCAACGATGTACAGATATTTTCATTAAGTGTTACTGACGATCAAGCTATTATATTACAAGATGATTATGACACAGATGGTGACAACAAATCAGTCTAACAAAAATAGAGTATCAAGTGGTGAATAGTGATGCTAAATTTGAAGTACACATAAATGACAAAGCAGTTATGAGAGACGTAGAGAAATTTAAATATCTCGCGGCAAATATTGATAAAATGGATTGGGCCATACGGGAGTAGAATATTGAACACAGCAAAGCAGAAAAGTGTATGAATACTTTTTGGTGTGATAAGAATATTTCCAACAGCAAAAAGCAAAGAGTAGGTTAGATAATGGTGGAATCAGTGCTATGCTATGCATCAGAAATATGGATCTTAAATGAGGATCTCAAAAGAAGACTCATAGCCATGGAAATGGATTATTTGCGTAGAAGTGCCAGAATATCAAGATTCGAAAGAAAAACTAATGATGAACTAAGACCTAGAATGAGGGTAAATGATACAATGATAGATAGAATTGAAAGAAAATCATTAAAATGGTACGGACATATGATGAGAATGGCAGATCATCGGTAGCCAAAGAAGGCTTATGAATGGATACAACTCGGCAGACGTAAGGGCGAAAGACCATGACTTCCTTGGACAAACCACATAAATGAAGTAATGGAACATCGCGACATCGACAGGGAAGATACGCTGGATAAAGAGGCTTGGCGGAGGATAACAGGAATATAACAAGATATTATTAATTAATCTTTGTATTGCTTAATCCTGTAGTAATAAATAACAATTCATTAATAATTCAAAATCGAGGATTTTCGCACATGCATTAAGGTGATTCCTGATTTCTTTCTCTGAAGAATTTGCCACAATAACAGTAAGCTATTTTCATTGGACGATGTTTTCTTCCCTCAGGAGCTGTTAACCACAAACAGGTTTTCGGAATATTACACAATACGGAAGAGCAACATCGGGTTCGATTCTCAGAAATTTACCTGTTGTTGGCAACAAGTAGAGTTAAGAGATATGTCTGCAAAACAAGCAAGAGGATTCTCAATATCCGCAAACAGTGCTGGGTATTGATTGGATCAATAGATCATAAATTAAGTTTTCCTCGAAAAACAAGACTTATAACACACTGAGCAGCCAGTATTGGTGTAGTAAAAACTGAACTGCCATTAATTTGTAAGTGTCCACTTTCGTCTACATCCAGCAATCAGACTACATTACCAGTTCGCGTAATATCGGCAGGACATCTGTAGATTATAGACACAAGCTAGGGACCTATTTATAACGCAGTTGTTCTGCTTTTCTTACCTCGGCAGTGCGTACTATTTATCGTACTAGTATACGTATTTGTCTGGCACATCAACTGTAGCTTTGATTCAATGCTGAGAGTACATAGTGGCAAAGTCACATAAAATGGCTAATGAAATTCGTTTGTGGAAAATAGTGGGTTACACATAGCTGTATTGTCTCTTCATTAAATAACCAGAAACATAAGATCCTTTGACATAATGTGACATCTTTAATCAGATGTATGACAAACCATAGCTATTGATAAGCATCATTGCGTAAGTCAACTACAATATATTCATCACACAGTAGGTCATACGGCGAAGCACAGCGAAAAACTGAAGTGGCGTTGTAGAGCACCATTGGTCGTAATTTAAGGAGAAGGTTTCACATACTTTGTGGTAAGTTCCTATGGGAGCAAACTGTTGAGGCCATCGGTCCCTAGGCTTACACACTACTTAATCTAACCAACTTACGCTAAGGACAACACAAACACACCTATGCCCAAGGGAGGACCCGAACCTCCGGTGTGGGGGGGGGGGGGGAGCAATAATTTTCTGACAATGTACGTCTGGTACACAGCATTGTATGTAAGTCAAAGCATGAACCTTGGAGAAACGAAAAAAGAAGAGAACTGAAGAGTTTTAATGTGGTGCTACAGAAAAATGTTGGAAATTGGGTGGACTGATATGATGAGAAATGTGAAGCCAATACGGTAAGGCAGGTGCGAGGAGGAGACGGGGTGGTTACAGCTCTTGCGGTTGGATAGCGTTCTAAACAGCTGTCGTTACGCCAGTGATATTAATTCTCATTAGACAGGGAAGAGGAAAAAAATTATATCTTGCTCAACCGATTCGAACTTCTTTGTCTACTTCAAGGAGACGTTCACGTCCTGTAGTGGATTTCCTATTTCCAGTGTCTTAGAAGGGCTAAGACATCTCTTTCCCGCCGCGGTTAATGGAAGGAAATCTCTAATCTTACATGTGGATCGTAGCACAGGCCCTATGATCCAAGTTGGTGCTGCATCATGTTACGGAAGTCTTACATGTGGATCATAGTATACGCGGTATCATCCAGTGTAATATCACAGTAATATAATCCATACACCTGTTTATTTTCGATGCTCGCTAATAATAAGAAAATTATAATCCTCCGGAGAAGGTCACTGGTTGCTGATTTTTTTCTGCGAACTGGGTTACATTTATAAGAGGAAAACAAGCAAAACAGGCCCGTTTTTATTATTATTTTAATGAATAAACGTAATGAATCGTTGGCCTTTATAGGTAAACATAAAATAATTTCTTAACAGTGACCGGTTTGGCTGGCCGGTGTGGCCGAGCAGTTCTAGGCGCTTCAGTCTCGAACTGCGCGACCGCTACGGTTGCAGGTTAGAATCCTGCTGTAGAATTTTAAAATGTGCGGTATTGAGAGGAGTTCGCTATTGGGAAGTTTCCTTTAAAGGAAATTTTACTGCGTACATACATGCAACGCCGAAAACCCCCGTCACTCTCCACAGCCTTTGGCACAGTTAAAAGTTTTCTGTACCTGTGGTATTAAAAGGAAGAGACGGCGAAAACAACCCGAGAGAAGTCCAGTCAAAATGCCTTAACGTAAGTGATACCAAGATTTTATTGATGAAAGAAGAAAATGGAGAAAATACAAAATTTCAGTAAATGAAACAAGCAAAATGCCACACAGACAGCCGGCCGGTGTGGCCGAGCGGTTCTAGGCGCTTTAGTCTGGAAACGCGCGACGGCTACGATCGCAGGTTCGAATCCTGCCTCGGGCATGGATGTGTGTGATGTCCTTAGGTTAGTTTGGTTTAAGTAGTTCTAAGTTCTAGAGGACTGATGACCTCAGATGTTAAGTCCCATAGTGCTCAGAGCCATTTGAACCAAACAGTGGCCGGTTTCTATATACACAGAACATCTTCAGACCATAAGATATTTCCCTCAGTGATCCGCGGAGGTGCTTGGAGGAGCAGAACTGCGTGCCAGAAGGCACATTGGTCAACTGCATTGAGTTGAACTAAATACAGTTATTATAATTCAATGCATGTTATCAGAAATCAAGAATGAGGAAGATATCGCCCTACCAGATACGCGTTCGTTATACAGAAGTTAGCGTCTAGGTTTGGCCGAAGATTGCACAGGAATTAAGTACACAAAACGTAGAAACAGTTTATTGCTCAACTGCAGTTAGCCTCCCGAAGGAGCACTTGGTCGATACCATTAACAGAGTGGACATGGTAGAGTATGTTGCAAGGAAAAGCACTGATAAGATAGGCAAACCTCGTGAGAAACTGTTAACACGTTGACACGGCGGCGTCGAAGTAGACTGACCGAGAACGACTGCATAACTCATCAAAAAAATAACGAGACGCTGGTAGCTCTATAGCTTCACCGATCAAGTTCTTCCGCTGAGCAGATCCCACATCACGTACCTCTAAATGTCAACTCATTGGATGAGGAGGGAGTGGGGGAGACCTGAGGGGTCTCATCGCCGATCTTATTTTGGCCAAGCCAAGTTCGAGCACATCCCACAGTTTCCAAGACGAGGCCATGTAGTGCCAAAAGCATTATGTTTTGTACTCGTGGCACCAAGCTAAGTCTTGATATTCGTCGCCTAGACACCAAAATGGGCCCTTTCTACCACACTAAGGCTTTAGAAGCAGCTATTATGCTCGTACGTGCACCATTCGTGTTACTTTAAATAAATGTGCCATCAGTTTCGTACTTCGTATGATGAACGTAAAAAGGGGAACAACTTAATGAAGGTGATTATCTGTTGTGACAATTTTTAATTCTTAGTTTAATTGGCCGATTTGAGATTGGTATGAAATAGTTAAGACATTTTTAGTTTTCCTATGAATCGACTCGTTATATACCAACTATTTATTCCTGAAATTGACAACAGGTTCGTAATTTTCATATTTGCGCTCTGCATTTTCAAACAAAGCTCGGGAACTCCATTCTATAGCACACGTTTCGGAAACGAAGCGCTGCAGATATCCGCAGATTCGACGAAGAAGAAAATATGTGGAAAACACTGACAAAAAGAACGAACTGGATTGTAGGGCATGTGTTAAAACACGTCTGAGAATAACGCCTATGGCACTAGAAAGACCTGGACCTCCCCTCCCCGCAACCTTTCCTCCACCAATTCCTAAAGAACAGTAAAATAGGAAAGTATTAACATATTTATCCCTTTTTATGTAGAAATTACCAACTATACAGGTTCTTTCATACTATATTTCATTTTGGCGTCGAAGTGATGAGCGGTCCCCGCCGTATAGTACCCCGCAACACCTGCTTTTCCATCGCACACAGCCTGTAGACATTCCATTGCTTCACGTCACGGAACCGCCTGCCACAGCATTTGCAACCTGCTTGTATGTGGGAACGAGCACTAGCTGCCTGTTAGCTGCAGCTCTGCTCGTGAACAGAGGTTCACTCAGAAGACTCATCAGTCTCCTGACTCTTTTGAGGGGCCCATCCACGAATCAATCTCTTGAGCTAAACTTGTCGTCTTGAGAAGAATCTGCAACCTTCATCGTGCGTTATTTGCTGGATGTATTCCAATCTCTGTCTTCCTCTACGGTTTTTACCGTCTACAGCTCCCTCTACTTCACTGGAAGCTATTCAGAGATGTTTTAACTGATTTTCTGCCATTCTGTTCCTTCTTCTTGTCAGTGTTTTCCGTACGTCCATTTCGTCGTCTATTCTCCGGAGAACCTCCAAATTGCTTACCTTATTAATCCACTTCATTTTAAACATTCTTCTGTAGAACAACTTCTCAAAGGTTCTGATTCTATTCTGATAAGGTTTTCCTACATTCCACCTCTCACTGCCATACAATGCTATGCTCCAGACGTACATTCTTAGAAATGTAATCCTCAAATTAAGACATATGTTTACTAGAAGACCCCTCTTGGCCAGGAATCCTCTTTTTGCCAGTGCTAGCCTTCCTTTGATGTCTCCTTGCTCCATCCTTCAACGGTTATTGTATTGCATAGGTGTCATAATTCCTTAAGTTCATCTAATTCGCTATCCCCAGTTCCGATGTTAAGTCTCTCTCTCTTCTGATTTCTGCTAATTTTCATTACTTTCCTCCATCTTTGATTTACTCTCAGTCCATACTATTTACTGATTAGACTGTTCATTCCATTCCACATACCCTGCAGTTCTTCTTCATTTTGTCTCAGGGCAGCACTTTAATCAAAGAATCTTATCATTGATATCTTTCACTCTGAATTTTAATCCCATTCCTGAACGTTTATTTTCCTCACTGCCTCTTCGAGTGATAGATTGAACAGAGGGGCGAAGGACTACATCCATTTTTTACACCCTTTCTAATCCGAGCACTTCATTCTTGATTTTCCATTGTTTCCTCCTCGTTCTTGTACATATTTCTTTCACTACAGCTCACCCTGTTTTACCAAAATTTCGAACATATTGCACAATTTGACATTGACGAACGCTTTTCCCAAGTCGACAAATCTAGTGAATGTGTCTTACTTCCATTATCAACCGCAACGTTAGAACTGTCTCTCTAGTGAAGTTACCCTTCCTAAAGCCAAACTGATCGTCATCTAACAGACCCTCAATTTTCTTTTCCATTGTGAAGTATATTACTTTCGTGAGTAACGTGGATGCATCGGCTGTAAAGCTGATATGTGATAACCCTCGCACTTGTCCGCTCTTTGTACACTCCTGGAAATTGAAATAAGAACACCGTGAATTCATTGTCCCAGGAAGGGGAAACTTTATTGACACATTCCTGGGGTCAGATACATCACGTGATCACACTGACAGAACCACAGGCACATAGACACAGGCAACAGAGCATGCACAATGTCGGCACTAGTACAGTGTATATCCACCTTTCGCAGCAATGCAGGCTGCTAATCTCCCATGGAGACGATCGTAGAGATGCTGGATGTAGTCCTGTGGAACGGCTTGCCATGCCATTTCCACCTGGCGCCTCCGTTGGACCAGCGTTCGTGCTGGACGTGCAGACCGCGTGAGACGACGCTTCATCCAGTCCCAAACATGCTCAATGGGGGACAGATCCGGAGATCTTGCTGGCCAGGGTAGTTGACTTACACCTTCTAGAGCACGTTGGGTGGCACGGGATACATGCGGACGTGCATTGTCCTGTTGGAACAGCAAGTTCCCTTGCCGGTCTAGGAATGGTAGAACGATGGGTTCGATGACGGTTTGGATGTACCGTGCACTATTCAGTGTCCCCTCGACGATCACCAGTGGTGTACGGCCAGTGTAGGAGATCGCTCCCCACACCATGATGCCGGGTGTTGGCCCTGTGTGCCTCGGTCGTATGCAGTCCTGATTGTGGCGCTCACCTGCACGGCGCCAAACACGCATACGACCATCATTGGCACCAAGGCAGAAGCGACTCTCATCGCTGAAGACGACACGTCTCCATTCGTCCCTCCATTCACGCCTGTCGCGACACCACTGGAGGCGGGCTGCACGATGTTGGGGCGTGAGCGGAAGGCGGCCTAACGGTGTGCGGGACCGTAGCCCAGCTTCATGGAGACGGTTGCGAATGGTCCTCGCCGATACCCCAGGAGCAACAGTGTCCTTAATTTGCTGGGAAGTGGCGGTGCGGTCCCCTACGGCACTGCGTAGGATCCTACGGTCTTGGCGTGCATCCGTGCGTCGCTGCGGTCCGGTCCCAGGTCAACGGGCACGTGCACCTTCCGCCGACCACTGGCGACCACATCGATGTACTGTGGAAACCTCACGCCCCACGTGTTGAGCAGTTCGGCGGTACGTCCACCCGGCCTCCCGCATGCCCACTATACGCCCTCGCTCAAAGTCCGTCAACTGCACATACGGTTCACGTCCACGCTGTCGCGGCATGCTACCAGTGTTAAAGACTGCGATGGAGCTCCGTATGCCACGGCAAACTGGCTGACACTGATGGCGGCGGTGCACAAATGCTGCGCAGCTAGCGCCATTCGACGGCCAAAACCGCGGGTCCTGGTGTGTCCGCTGTGCCGTGCGTGTGATCATTGCTTGTACAGCCCTCTCGCAGTGTCCGGAGCAAGTATGGTGGGTCTGACACACCTGTGTCAATGTGTTCTTTTTTCCATTTCCAGGAGTGTATTTGAGGAATTACGCTGAGGAGCCAAAGAAACTGCTACACCTGCCGTGATATCGCGCAGCCCCGCTGTGAGCACTCAGAAGTGCCGCAACACGACGTAGCATGGACTCAACTAATGTCTGAAGTAGTGCTGGAGGAAAATGAAAATACGATTTCTGCATGGTTGTCCATAACATAAATCTGTGAGAGAACGTGGGAGTCTCCTATCTCTGTCTTCCTCTACAGTTTTTACCCTCTAGAGCACCCTCTTGTTCCGAAAAGCACAGTGCAAGGCATCCCATATGCACTCAATAATGTTCATTTGTGAGGAATTTGGTGGCCAGCGGAAGTGTTCCAACCGAGACGAGTGTTCCTGGAGCCACTCTGTACCAATCCCGGACGTATGGGGTGTCGCATTGTCCTGTAAGAATTTCCCAAGCCCGTCGGAATTCACAATGGACATGAATGGATGCAAGTTATCAGAAAGGATGCTTACGTACGTGTTACCAGTCAGAGTCTCATACATACTACACACCAACGTGAATAGGCGTTTTGCTGCCACTTTCACCAACAGTTTTAGAAATACTGGTGGAATGATATCCACCCTCTGCGGCGGAGCGGGGTTTAAAATGTTCGATAGCACTGAGTGAGCAAGCTGCAAATTAATTTACCCCTACCTCAGTACAGCGTTCGTTCACTATCTGTTGCTCTGCATTCGTAGGTACTGTGTAGATGATGTTAAAAGCAGCGTTGGTGAAAACCATCATCCATACTTACGATTGCACAGTCCGCGTAACTCAGGTAACAAAATATACCTGTAAATCTCTAGTAATAACGGGCAAAAGGGGATGCTTTCCTCCTACATTGAAAATATCCACTTCCCGATACTAATGTTTTTTATTGTCTTTTAGTTATGGTGTCAACAAGCCCACTTTACGTCGATAGCACATCTGCTACTAGTTCATATAGCTTATGTCACACGCAAGATAGCCAGAAATGTATTAGTCCAACCAAAATATTACGAGATTAATACAGTCAATACTCTGCTACGAAATGAGTTTCACACTCGGTCCTTTTCAGTGGATTCTTCAAAGGTAGATGCTCGCCAAAAAATGTTCTGTAAATGCATACTGAACACGCCACGCAGAATTCTTCACAAAGGCCGATCGTTTAACCCACAGTTTTGTCTACAGCAAACACTCCAGAATCTCGTAGACTTCACGAAACTGAGCGTAAATGCATCTGTTTGCTCGGCGATGTAAACCTAACGCGAAATAACACTCACTTCTTCATTTTACAAATAACTTTTTCGGACGCGTCTAACTTGAGCTTCTCGTCCGGCAGCTAGTCCGCGACTGCCTGAATGCAGTTGCTTTCAGGGCATATAACTCATTCCAACGCGGGGGAAAGTTTACTCTGATTGGTTGATCAAAACGAACAGCCAATCAGATCTGTCTTTCAAGATCATATTCGCGCTTAAACTGTTTTACTCCAATCAAAATTCGCAGATGCTTTTACGTCATTTCACGCTGCAAATATTAAGAGACTTTTCCAGCAAACGAAACGAAACGAAAACTAAGAGAAAACTATGCTTTAAATGTACTTTAGAACTGATTATCCTCTTATTACCTTTCTGGCTCCCTTATTACAAAAGCAAACACTGTAGACATACGTCATCCACCAGTTAGGGGGATTTACAGTTTTCATGACACCCTGGTGGAGTAACACTTTCTAGTTACGTAAGGTGTAATACAATATAGAATTGAAATTTGACGTATGTCCCACATACACACTCACATTCACTGTCATTTACTTTCACCCTAACACAAAATATAAATATTAACTTTTAAACTGTTGTTTTCATTACGAAAGAAAAATTATCGAAAGTTTAGAATTGAAAATCTTTATAAAATAAATCAGCACAATGAGAGTGCTATTACTGTTTTCAAATAACAAAAGAAATGTAAACTGTTACTGTTCCTATCTGAATTTACTTTCTTAAGCGTCAGTAAGTACTTCTTATTGGATTTTTATATCTCCGAAACTATTATACGTAGTGGTATCAGATTTTGACACTAAGTTCGTCTGAATAACAAAAGGTCATGTACCAAATTTGGAATAATACAGAAAATATTTAACATAGTTATTTAGTTTCTTCGGTGAGGTGAATAACTGATTGTAGTACGCGCCTCAGTGAGCATTCTTCCTGTCCGCTTTAGCGACCAGTGTGGCTGTGACACATACGGTAGGCCACAAGTCGGCCACCGCCGAATGTGCAAGCTTCCAAAACAGCTTGCCACAACGTAACAAAACTTATTGCAAAAATCTGTAGGCGCGTAATAGCTGGGACGCTACACCTCTCTACCTCATTTGATCTTAAGTTGTCCAAAGGTCTGTTATATCCATGAGTAAAGTAATTTCTGAATTACACTGTTCAAATGAAAATAGGCAACTGTTAACAACAAATGAGGCAACAGCAAGGACTTTAAGCGTGGCGCTAGGAGCCATAGACCCGCAAACCGGCTGGCCGACGCCAGACTGATGGCAACTGCGTTTGGTAAGGATGTAAAGCTATGAGCTACAAATGCACAAAGAGGGCTGTGTGTACTTCTGACAATGGTGTCCCTGATAAGTATTGGAGTTAGAGTTAATAGGCAAACAGCACTTCTAGTCAGACAGAGAGAGAGACAGAGAGAGAGAGAGAGAGAGAGAGAGAGAGAGAGAGAGAGAGGGACGAGAGGGAGAGAGAGAGAAAGCCTTCTGGTGTGGACAGCAGTACCTCATGAAAAGCCAATACAGGGCGTAGGAGGCAGTGTGCGACTGTATTAAGAGAGGCGTCTCTACCCTTCTACCTAGCCTCTGAAGAACCATTGAAGAGTAGTGCAAATTTAAAGCCAATAAGGAGGCAAGTAGTACTCGACATTACGTCATGGCAATAGCTGGTGGGGTCGATGGCGAGAAGTGAACAAAATTCGGCAGCAGGAGGCTCCCTGGGAGAAGAGATCGGTAGGACAGCGCTAGAGAGAAGCTGAGGCTAGTCTGACGAGAGGTGCTGAAGGCAGACAGCTGGGAGAGCCAGATTCCGTTGCAGAGTTAGCAAGATGCGCTATTGGGCAGATAGGCAGTAGCTGTGGGTCTCTGAGTTTAGTTGAGTGGATCGCTCGTCTTAGAACAGACGGAACGAGTTTCTCACCACCGTTTCTATATGAGCGTTGACACCTTGGTAGAAGTATCTCAGCCAGAGCAGTTGGTATTCACTCATACTATTTCGGAACAAACCTCACATTGTTAAACGTTTCTGGATAGTTACATCAATTACTCCCAGCCTTTTACTTTTCACTCCAGAGTTATTAGTTACACTAACTGACCAAAAGCATCAGGACACCCCAAGAAACATGCGTTTTTAATATTAAGTGGCCTGTGATGCCTCCTACTGCCAAGTACTCCATATCAGCGACCCCAGTAGTCATTACACATCGTGAGAGGCATAATTGGGCGCTCCGTGGAACTCACTGACTTCGAACGTGGTCAGGTGGTGGGACGTCACTTGTGTCATACGTCTGTACGAGAGATTTCCACACTCCTAAACATCCCTAGGTCTACTGTTTCAGATGTGATAGTAAAATGGAAACACGAAGGGACACGGATACCAGGAAAGCATACGGGCCGACCTCGTACGTTCACTGACAGAGACCGCCGACAGTTCAAGAGAGTCGTAATGTACAATTGGCAGACATCTATCCAGACCATCACACAGTAATTCCTAACTGCATCAGGATCGACTGCAAGTACTATCACAGTTAGGCGGGAGGTGAGAAAACTAGGATTTCATTATCGAGTGGCTGCTCATACGCCACACATGACGCCGGTTAATGCCAGACGACGCCTCGCTTGGTGGAAGGAGCGTAAACATGGGACAACTAAACAGTGGCAAAACGTTGTGTGGAGTGACGAATCATTGTACACAATGTGGCGATCCGGTGGCAGGGTGTGGGTACGGCGAATGCCCGGTGAACGTCATCTGCCAGCATATATAGTGCCAATAGCAAAATTCGGAGGCGGTGGTGGTAAGGTACGGGAGTGGTTTGCCTGAAGAGGGCTTGCAACCCTTGTTGTTTTGCGTGGCAATATCACAGCAAAGGCCTACACTGATCTTTTAAGCACCTTTTTGCTTTCCACTTTGGAAGAGCAACTCGGGGATGGCGACTGCATCTTTAATACGATCGAGCACCTAGGCACGGCCTGTGGCGGAGTGGTCACACGACAGTAACATCCCTGTAAAGGACTGGCCTGCACAGAGTCCTCACCTGAATCACATAGAACGCCGACTTCGTGCCAGGCATCACCGACCGACATCGATAGCTCTCCTCAGCGCAGCGCTCCTTGAAGAATGGGCTGCCATTCCCCAAGAAACCCTCCAAACACCTGACTGAATGTATGCCTGCGAGACTGGAAGCTGTCATTAGGGCTAAGGGTGGTCCAATAACATATTTTAGGACATCATCTTTACTGCAGTGACTGTTATAAGTTTTTATTGCAATTTCGGCTATAGTGTTTAATAAAAACTTATAACAGTCACTGGCGTAAAGATGATGTCCTTCAAAAAGTTTCTTATGACTGTGTATCCCAGCTACAACAAGTGTAATAACATACTGAATTCCAGAATTACCGACGGAGGGTGCCACGAACTCGTAAGTCATTTTCAGCCAGGTGTCCGGATACTTTTGATCACACAGTGTAGGTCAAAATTCTTCCTCTTATTGTGGCCAACGAGTTAAGCCACTGTTACGAACCGTGCCCCCCATCCTCAAGCAATACACAGGTTTAGGAAGCGACATACATAAATTTTGGTGTAAGGTGTTGGGTACCACAAAGGCACTAAGGCATGTGGGAGGTGGGATCCACTGATGGAGGCCAGTATTTATTGCTACAGCGACTGTGGCAACCTATAGAAACTTGTGGCGACTCACAACTTTCAGCGCAACTCCGAGCAGCTGGAGGTTCGTGGATTCGTGACCGAGGGTCCGGAATCCTCAGCGGCATACACAGTAGACGTGCCTTAGCAGCGGCAGCCGAAGCGATCGAAAGGGATGGCACAGTCAAGCAGGACAGAGGCCGACGCATCATGACATCGCGGGAACACGGGCTGTGCGCGAGCACCGAGCGATGCAGCACTCTACGAGGCTGCGCACCACAAGAGCAGCTGTACCTATGAAAACTTGTTATAACTATACTGTATCTTTAAAGTATTAAGATGGTTAAAACTGGTAAAATGCCCCAAACGATTGAGGCCTCTTCTTCCACCAGTGATGGCAGAATGTAAGGGGGCTTTGTGTAATGTTTAAAATTATTCGAAGGGAACAAACGAGACCTTAGTGTGCTTATCGAGAATGCGGATGCGGCGTTAGAAATAGTTAAGCTAGAGGAATAGGAAATGTCATTGAAATTTGGTAAAGATACACTGAAGCCCAAACGAAGCTGATATAGGCATGAGTATTCAAATACAGAGATATTTAAACAGGCAAAATACGGTTCTGTGTTCGGCAACGCCTATATAAGACGACAAGTGTCTGGTGCAGTTGTCGTATCGGTTAACGTACAAGGGCAGGTTCTCAAGATTTAAGTGAGTTTGGACGTGGTGTTACAGCCGGCACACTAGCGATGGGACACAGCACTTCCGAGGAAGCGATGAAGGGGTGATTTTCCCGTACAACCATTTGACGGGTATGCCATGAATATGAGGAATCTGGTAAATCATCAAATCTTTGACATCGCTGCAGCCGGAAAAAGATCCTGTGAGAACGGGACCAAAGACAACTGAAGAGAATCGTTCAACGTGACAGATGTGCTACCCTTCCGCAAAATTTCTGCAGATTTCAGTGCTGGGCCATCAACATGTGTTAGCGTGAGAACCATTCATCAAAACATAGACTATACGGATTCGGAGCCGAAGGCCCACTCGTGTACTCGTCATGACTGCGCGACACAAAACTTTACGCCTCGCCTGAGTCTGTTAGCACCGACATTGGACTGTTGATGATTGAAAACGTGTTGCCTGGGCGGACGAGTCTCGTTTCAAATTGTATCAAACGGATAGAAGTGTACGAGGAATTCATGGAACCCGCATGTCACTGGGAGATGTTCAAGCTGTTAGAGGCTCTGTAATTGTGTGGGGCGTGTGCAATTGGAGTGATACGTCTATATAAAACTGTGACAGGTGACACGTACGTAAGCATCCTGTCTGATCAGTTGCGTCCATTCATGTCCATTGTGCATTTCGACGGACTTGGTTAATTCCAGGAGGACAGTGCGGCACCCCTCATGTCCATAATATCTGCATATTGGCTCCAGGAACACTCTTCTGAGTTTAAACACTTCCGCTCTCCACCAAACTTTCCAGAGACGAACATTATTGAGCTTATCTGGGATGCCTTGCCACGTGCTGTTCAGGAAATATCTCCTGCACCCGTCGTACTATTACGGATTTGTGGACAGCCCTGCAGGTTCATGAGATCAGTTCCCTCCACCTTTACTTCAGACATTAGTTGAGTTCATGTCGCGTCGTGTTAGGGGGCCCTACACGATATAAGTTAGTGTATCAGTTTCTTTGACTCTTGAATGTAAAATAACGGTGATTCCAGTTCAAGACTGCAAGTACGTGAAAGAACGGGTATGTGGGGAGAAGTAAGGCGCATATATTTCAAGCAATTAAGAACAAGGTGAACCGATCGTGTTGTGGTCAGGCGCAAGAGCTGATGAAATGGGAAGAGATTTCCGGGAAGCAGTAAGCGTGTTACAAGTCGGGAGAGCGTGAAAGGTAGAGTTGGTAGATTCATCGGGAAGAGCTCGTTTCATTTAGTGCGTAGGTGATGATACGAGGGCTATTCGGAAAGTAAGGAACGATAGGTCTGTCAGTGAACGGACGAAGTGGGCCTGTACGCTTTCCTGGTATCCTTGTCCCTTCACGTTTCCATTTCACTATCACATCGGAAACAGTGGACCTAGGGATCTTTAGGAGTGTGGAAATCTCGCGTACAGACGTATGACACATGTGACGTCCAACATCGACAGTGAAAATCAAAACTGTTTTATTTGCAACGGTTAGCTACACTTTCCAGCTACTTCTCTACATAGCCGCCGCTCAGAGTTAGACATCTGTCGTAGCGTTGTACCAATTCTTCAGTTCCCTCGTTATAGAAGAAAGCCGCCAGTGCTTTTCGTCAATTTTCTTCTCTGGACTGCAGTTCCATGTCTGTGTCAAACTATTGTCTTCATAGCCAGCGGTTCATCTGAGCAGAGTGCGGCCGAGAATTGACTTGTACAACCAACCCCATGAGAGTTATGTTACGTGGATTGCATAGTTTCAGTCGAAATATTTCGCCAGGCCTCATACTTGGCGAGAGATGCTAATTTATAGCTACCTTTACGTTCTCACTGTGAGCTCAGAACTGAAAAGAGCGATATAATGCGATCGACTGGAGCACTAGATACAGTACCCAACCCATCTGAGCATAGCTTCATCAGATTTTCGCTGTATTTTCCATTTTGCGACCGATCGTTTCTTACTTTTCGAATAACCCTCGTAGAATTCAGACAATAGTGCGAACCCGAGTAGATGAAATGGGTTTTGCATCAACAGTGGAGTTTGCACTGCAAGAGGAAAGTGCGATATTGTCAATGAAAGCCCGCATCTCGTGGTCGTGCGGTAGCGTTCTCGCTTCCCACGCCCGGGTTCCCGGGTTCGATTCCCGGCAGGGTCAGGGATTTTCTCTGCCTCGTGATGGCTGGGTGTTGTGTGATGTCCTTAGGTTAGTTAGGTTTAAGTAGTTCTAAGTTCTAGGGGACTGATGACCATAGATGTTAAGTCCCATAGTGCTCAGAGCCATTTGAACCATTGTCAATAAAAGTGTGAGGACTGGCCCCGAGGGGAGCGTTTAATTGTGAGAGGAAAACAGTAAAGGGCTCATAAGAAATTAAGGACTTAAGTTGGGTAAGACTGAGGGAAGTAATTCCTATAGATATCAGAGAATTTAGGGGTAATCACAGACAATGCTATGGAGGAACGGAGAAGTCCACAGAGCAACCTGCCGGGTAATTGTGGCAACCCTTGCATGAGAGTGAAAGACGTAGCGTGGTTCAAAGTGTAAGCGGCAAAGCCATTGCGCTAAGGTTTGTCACAAAGGGCCCTTTAACGCCTGGACAAAAGGCGCGGTGTTTCTGTTGAGTAAAGCAGGCAAAGTGGTAAAGGGAAACTAAATGGCGGCAAGGCTGCACAGTCGAGCATTGTCGCAATAGAAAATGATGTTTTAGTATTACACTGTGTAGGTTTAGGAAGTACTTGAAATTATTCATCTAACGATTTTTTTGGCATTTCGCCAGCACTAGTGGCTGGCGCTGTCTATGTTTCACACTCCGTTGCTGGTGGGGGCTGGTCGGCAATGAAATGTGAAATTTTGACAGTTCCAGCCAATCGTGCTGGAGAAACGTCAGAAAAAAAACATCAGACGAACGTCGGCCGAAGTAATTGAAACAGAAGTCAACAGACAATTTGTCAACAATTGGCCACAAAAGCCTTAACGGTTATGTACAGCTGTGTTTGTTAAAGAGAAGAAGTATTCAAGTTTGAAATTGCAGAAAATGAAGCGAAAGGATTCGGTTTAAAGGCGTAGTGAGTGAACCTATTAGTACAGGAAAGTGGAAGGTGAAGTGTCAGGCCAGAGCGAAAACGAAATGGTTATTCCAAGACAGGACATTGCACAAGGAGTGCATGTACCTGAACCTTTAATGAAAGTTCGAAAGGGTGAATGCATAGTGAGTGTATTGAATGTGTGAGTGAACAGAGTTCATTTGCAGAATGCCAGAGGAACTGGAACCGCAAGACCGCTACGGTCGCAGGTTCGAATCCTGCCTCGGGCATGGATGTTTGTGATGTCCTTAGGTTAGTTAGGTTTAACTAGTTCTAAGTTCTAGGGGACTAATGACCTCAGCAGTTGAGTCCCATAGTGCTCAGAGCCATTTGAACCATTTGAACTGGAACCGTTAGTAAAAATACGCGAAGCAAAATGGAGTAAGAAAGCCATGAGATAAACAGAAAGTCGTAGTAGTAACTTACAGAAGCAGCTAAGAGTAGAGTATTTAAATGGTGTGGAAAGGAGCGCATTAGTGGAAGTATGTGCTGAGTATGGAGTCGTGTTACATCTACCAGGAAAAAAAATTGTCATACATAACCGCAGTACAGCACAAAATACCGATAGCGACAGAAAATGCAAGGAAGGTAGTCAGATAGTGCTGAACCCCTGAAGCTCAAAAAGAAGTTTTAATGGAGAAAATTGAACAAATGCCGAAATGTGATACATATAACTGTCGAACGTTAGAGTGAGTGGAACTGAGTATCTCCGACGTTTTGAATCAATGGGCGCTTGATCTTGTAAGAAAATACCATCAAATATTGGCGGACTAGAAGGATAGAGACAAAACGGCGTTCAGTTCTAATTATCAGCATTATGAATATAGAAGTAAGCGAATAATTCTGAAGGGAGCCTCATGATGTTTCCAGCGATTGATGAACACAGTCTTGGCAGTTTTGAAAGGTGTAAAATGTTCTATTCATTTACGATATTCTATGTAAGGAACCTGCAGGAGCACACCGCGAAGCTCGGTGAAATCTTTGATAGGTTGCATGACTTGAAACTACAACCTGATAAGCCTTTCTGAAGAAGGAGTTAAGCTTCCTAGGCTATTGCATTACTGCCAAGGGATTCTCGTCGGATATGGCAAAGAACGAGAACGTAAAGTTCTTGCCACAGCTAAAGACAACGAAAGAGTGGAAAGGGTTTCTAGGGTTGGGAGGGTACTACAGAAGATTTATTGCAAACCTTAGCAAAATTGCGAAGCCGCTACAGAAGCTCTTAAAGAGAGGAGTGGAATACCAGCGAGGCGAACGATAAAACTATGCTTTCGAAACGCTGATGCAGGATTTGCTAAATCCTCCGCTGCTTCAGTACCCAGAGTTCACGTAACCGTTTATGTTCAAGATAGATCCGAGCAACGGAGCTTTAGGGGAAGACCTGTCACAAGGAAAGAAATTAGGAGAAGACTTTCCCATTGTGTACGCATTAACAGCACTGAACAAGGCGGAACTAAACTGTAGCACTATCGAAAAGGAATTTTTGGCTAAAGTATATGCTGTGAAACAGTTCGGACTGTACATATATGGACGATGGTTCACAGTGGTAACCGAACATAAGACGTGAACTTGGATATTCAGTGTAAAGGATCCGAGTTCTAGGCTCTTGAAGTGGGTACTGAAACTCGAAGAATACGGCTATAAGATTATATAAAAACCAGGTAGGCTAACCAGAAATACAGATGCTCTGAGCAAATTAATCTCAAAGAGAAGGAAGACAAAGGCGTGAATCAATTTGGAGACAGAGAAGATCTCTAGCAGAAGCGAAAGGGGAGCGTAATACCGTGTATGAGCGACATGCACAAGTGTCTCTCGAAATGGAAAAGTAAACAATCAGCGAAGAAGAAATCACCTTGAGAATAAGGACAACATATTGAAAGAAATAAACGATACCCCCTGGGAGGGCACCAAGGAATGGGTATAAAGCTAGAAAGCATAAAAGGCTCACAAGCAGTGGTGCGGGATGAAGAGCGATATTGAAAATTTTATTCGAAAGCGTCCGTTCTGTCAGAAAAATAAGCACATGCAAGTTAAAACAAAAATGCCTTTAGAAATTATTGACACTACTGTGAGAGTGTTTGAGAAAAATTCTGCAGGGATTGTAGGTCCTCTAGACGTACCACGTACGGGTAAGACATACATGTTAACATTTAGGACTATTTTAACAAATTTACTCTAGAAGTTCTTATTGAAAGGCAAGACGCCGAAAAGGTAGCTGAAGCATTTGTAGAACACATGATATTATGATATAAAATTCCATCAGTCTTTTTGAACAGACCAAGTGTCAGATAAACTGATGTGTTTAAAAGAGCATGTAAATTGTTAAAGATTGCACCTATTCAGACTACAGCCTGTTACCCAGAATCTAACGGTGCTTTGGAAAGATGTCACAGAAAACTTGTTGACTATGTAAGACACTTTGTAGCTCTGAATCAACGCAGGTAAGTTACGATTATGAATAGGCTAAAAGCGAGAGTCCAAGAGGCTCACAGAATAGCAAGAAAATCAATAGTAAAATATTAGAAAGCTAAGAAGAACAATACGGTAGAAAACCATATGTCAAAGAATTCACGGTAGGAAACAGTTACTTCACGATGAATCGGTATGACGTGGTAGATCTAGAAAGCATGTTTCAGTTTTACCTGTGTTTACATTCCACGCTGACCAGTTGCAGCTGTAGCGGCGCATCGAAAGCTAAGTACTAATTAATTGTTTGTGTATAGTGGTTTATTTAGGAACTTTAGTAGTCTTCAACCGGTGTTCTTGGTGTTTTCTGGTGAAAAAACTTCAGAAGAAATTTTAAGGAACTGTTTTCAGTTTCGTTACTGTGTCATTAGACGTTTGAATTTCATTCTGTGTCAGTGTTTTGTTATATTCTCATTTGCTGTTGATTAATACTGTTAATAATAGTAGTTACTTCCCTTGTAGAGTAAGTCTGTGATTATTGTAGTAAGTTTTTTAACATCTTCTTATTGTACTAGCGAACTTAGGTAAAGTAGTTTCCTTGTTTCAATAACTGTAAAACTTTACCATGAGTGAGAAGTGTGGGCTTTGCCGTAGGTTCGTGAGTAGTGGATTGCGGTGTGAGACTTGTTCGAAGTATTTTCACTGGGGGGAATGCAGTGGGGAAGCCAGTAGGCATTTTGGTGAGATCCTCCCCTGGAACTGCAGGTTATGTAGCATGAGTAAGTTGATAGAGGAGTAGGAGCGTAAGATCTGTGCCCTTCAGGTGCAGTTGAAAAACGCACAGGAGGAGCTAGATAGGATGA
Organism: Schistocerca nitens; assembly: GCF_023898315.1. Classification (NCBI taxonomy): domain Eukaryota; kingdom Metazoa; phylum Arthropoda; class Insecta; order Orthoptera; family Acrididae; genus Schistocerca; species Schistocerca nitens. The sequence continues at coordinate 258,543,071 of NC_064620.1, forward strand.
GGAGGGAGAAGGGGGTTGGGGAATGGGAGCTGGCTGTTGGCAAGAGATCTGCTAGGAGAAGGAGATTTTCAGATAGTTTTGGTGTTTGCAATAGATATGACCCACTGTCAGAGTCTAGTGGAGAGGAATCTCTAGTAGCTGTAGATGTAGGAAGTATGCAGCAGACCTCAGCAGTTACGGTGGCTAGGACAGTTGTAAAGTCTAAGAGATAGAAGAAGTTTCTTCTGTTAGGTAGTTCTCATGGTAGAGGTGTAGGCCAGCAGTTGCGGGAAGTGTTGGGGAGTGAGTACCAGGTCACCAGCATTGTGAAGCCTAATGCAGGATTAGCTCAGGTGACTGTTAACATAGGGAGGTTATGTAGGGATTTTACTAAAGAAGATCAGCTAGTGATTGTGGGTGGGGCTGGTAATAGTATTGACAGGGATGGGGAGTACGACATAGATGGTGACCTGGAAAAGATAGCCACTCAGACTGGCAACACGAATGTGCATTTCGTGGAACTGTTTCAGCGTCACGATCGGCCTTATCTTAATACAGCCGTCAAGCGTAATAACATGAGACTTGGGGGTGCGCTGATGATAGAAGGCATGAGTCACATTTCAGTGGTGTCGATGGAGTCTATCAGCAGGATGAGTTTCACTAGACATGGCCTGCATCTCAACGGGTATGGAAAGGGGAGGTTGGCAAAGCTTATAGGTGACAGCGTAGGTGGGGATGGTGGGATCACTCATGGGAAAATACCTGTACTAGTGGGTGAGCTGCACCGTTTTTAGATTGAAGTCAGCTAATAGATATTCCTGCTTAAGGAGAGTCTCTCTAACAAATAAACCACTTTAGACAAAGCTTAAGTATCCGAGTAATGAGGGAATTAGTATATTTCATCAAAATATACATGGTATTAGAGATAAAGTTAGTGAACTGCTTATAGATGTTGACTCTGAAACAATTGGTATATCTGAACACTTCTTGAATAAGGAGATAATTCAAAGGATTCCCTTACCAGGATACAGGTTGGCTGACAGCTTTTCTAGGAGCTTTTTGCGGTGTGGGGGAGTAGCTATGTATGTGAAAAACAGTATCCCATTTGAGTCAATTGATGTTTCAAAGTACTGCACTGAAAAGGTGTTTGAATGTTGTGCAGTTGTGGTTAAATTTAGTGGAGTTAAACTTCTAACTGTTGTCATTTATAGATCCCCAGACTCCGATTTCACAACATTTTTGCTAAAGCTAGAGGAGGTTCTTGGTTCACTTTATAGGAAATACAAAAAGTTTGTTATATGTGGTGACTTCAATATTAATTGTATAAGTGATTGTGCAAGGAAAAGGATGCTGGTAGACCTCCTTAATTCATATAACCTTATGCAAACCGTATTCTTTCCAACGAGAATGCAAGGGAACAGTAGAACAACGATAGACAAATTTTTGTTCATTCCTCATTACTGTAAGGGCATTGTGTTATCAAAAAAGTGAATGGCCCTTCAAATCATGATGCGCAAGTTTTAACTCTAAAAGATTTTTGTGCCGCAGCACATGTTAAATATAGTTATCAACTTTTTAGGAAAGCTGATTCAGTTGCTGAAGAGACCTTTTGTAAACCTTATCAAGGAACAAGAGTGGCAAGATATATATATATATAGTGCTGATACAGTAGACGATAAATATAATGCTTTCCTCAAGACTTTTCTCGTGCTCTTTGAAAGTTGCTTTCCGTTAGAACGTTCGAAACAGGGTACTAGCACATACAGGCAGCCTGGGTGGCTGACTAGAGGGATAAGAATATCCTGTAGAACAAAGTGGCAATTATATCAAAACGTTAGGAACAGTCAAAATCTAAATGCAGCAGCCCATTACAAACAGTATTGTAAGGTGCTTAAAAAAGTTATTAGGAAGGCAGAAAGTATGTGGTATGCAGATAGAATAGCTAAGTCTCAGGATAAATTTAAAACCATATGGTCAGTGGGAATGTCTGTGTTACTGATAAGTCGCATATATGTGCCATATTTAATAATCACTTTCTGAATATAGCAGGTGAACTAAATAGAAACCTAGTTCCAACAGGGAATCATATAGCGCTCGTAGAAAAAAGTGTTCAGAGACTGTTACCTGAAATGCTCCTCCGTGATATTGACAAGAGGGAGATTGAGTTAGTAATTAAATCACTAACGATCAAGACCTCTCATGGATATGACGGGGTATCTAGCAGAATACTGACTCGGTAGTGAAGCCACCTTATGAAAAGGGAGACAGGGATAATGTTGACGATTATAGACCTATTTCTATACCATCGGTGTTTGCTAAAGTTATCGAGAAGGTTGTATATACAAGGTTAATGGAGCATTTCAATTCACATAATTTGCTGTCAGATTTACAGTTTAGTTTTAGAAATGGTTTAACAACTGAAAATGCTATATTCTCTTTTCTCTGTGAGGTTTTGGATTGATTAAATAAAAGGTTGTGAACGTTAGGTGTTTTCTTTGATTTAACAAAGGCTTCTGACTGTGTTGACTACAAAATATTACTGCAGAAGTTGGACCAGTATGGAGTAAGCGGAGTAGCTTACTATTAGTTCGCCTCTTACTTATGAACAGAAAGCAGAAGGTAATTCTCCGCCTTATGGAGAGTGGTAGTGATGTTCAGTCCCAATGGGGCACAGTTAAGTGGGGCGTTCCCCAAGGGTCGGTACTGGGGCCACTGCTGTTTCTTATTTATATAAATGATATGCCTTCCAGTATTACAGGTGATTAAAAAATATTTATGTTTGATGATGACACCAGCTTGGTAGTGAAGGACCTTGTGTGTAATATTGAAGCATTATCAAATGATGTCGTTCACCATATAAGTTCGTGGCTTGTGGAAAATAATTTCATGCTAAATCACAGTAAGACTCAGTTTTTACAGTTTCTAACTCACAATTCAACAAGAACTGATATTTTGATAAGACAGAATGGGCATATTATAAGCGAGACGGAACAGTTCAAGTTCTTAGGCGTTCGGATAGATAGTAAGCTTTTGTGGAAAGCCCATGTTCAGGATCTTGTTCAGAAACTAATTGCTGCTTTATTTACCATTAGAACAGTATCTGAAATAAGTGACAGTTCAACACGAAAAGTAGTTTACTTCGCATATTTTCATACGTTTGTGTCATATGGTATTACTTTTTGAGGTAATTCCTCTGATTCAAAAAGGGTATTTTTTGCTAAAAAACGGGCTGTTCGAGCTACATGTGGTGTAAGTTCGAGAACCTCTTGTCGACCCCTATTCAATAATCTGGGAATTCTGACATTGCCCTCACAGTATATATTTTCTTTAATGTCGTTTGTTGTTAGCAATATTAGCCTAGTCCCAAGAGTTAGCAGCTTTCACTCAGTTAATACTAGGCAGAAATCAAATCTGCATGTGGAATGCACTTCCTTGTCTCTTGTGCAGAAAGGAGTGCACTATTCTGCTGCATCCATTTTCAATAAGCCACCACAGGAACTCAAAAATCTTAGCAGTAGCCCAAACGCTTTTACGTCTAAACTGAAGAGTTTCCCCATGGCTCTCTCCTTGTGTTCTGTCGAGGAGCTCCTGGAAGAGCTGAAAAATTAAGCAAATTCCAGTGTTACATTGTTGATTTTCTTTATTTAAACTTACGAATTGTCGCCTGAATACGTTTCTTGTATTTCATTTTATCTGTATCGTGTTATAATTTCATTTATTGACTCGTTCCATGACCATGGAGACTTCTCCTTAATTTGGTCCCACGGGACAATAAATAAATAAATAAAAAATAAACAATGGCGAGAGCCATGGAAGTAGTAACGGTTGCTAATCCGAATGTGGTCATAAAGAATAGAAGAAACAAAGACTGAAAACAGCTCTTTTAAATTTCACTCAGGGGCAGAATTGTCCAACTCCTTACAGTGATAGCAACATACACCAAATCTGAATCAGAATAAGAGCTGAATGACAGTTTCCTACTTCTTCAGGGTTATATAATGATAATGTAGGACAAGTAGACATACACAGCACTACTTGGAGATATGTGACATATGTCCAAAAAATGGTTCAAATGGCTCTGAGCACTTTGTGACTTAACATCTGAGGTCATTAGTCCCCTAGATCTTAGAACTACTTAAACCTAACTAACCTAAGGCCATCACACACATCCATGCCCGATGCAGGATTCGAACCTGCGATGGTAACAGTCGCGCGGTTCGTGACTGAAGCGCCTAGAACCGCTCGGCCACACTGGCCGGCTGACATATGTGAATTTGGATTCTATAAAAGCAGGATTTCACAAAGCATGGCGATATGGTAAAGCAGCGGTACAAAGATGCATAGACACATTACAAAAGCAAATGTAGGTTTAATAGAGTGTGTGTTGCTTGATAAAAAGGCAACAAATGATTTAAAGAAAATCACAGGCCTGCAGCGACTAGTACAACAATTGACAAAGAACGAGACAAGAAGAAAGATAAGTAAAATACACTTGGACACGGTAGATTACAACGAAAAAATAGATGCTATGGAATGAAACTCAGAAGGGCTACAGAGGTTGACGAAAGAGCAAGCGGCAGTGGTAAGGGCCACTTTGGGAGGGGTGAACAGGACACTTCATACCTTACAATCAAATGAATACGTCTTAAAGACGGGTATGGAAATACTAAAGCGTTGCATGAAAGCATATGTGAAAGAAACCGACGTGGGATTTAAGTGGATAGCTTCCATTGTAACAATAACAGAAGACGTATTACTGATGTCAGTAGTATTTGGCCAGATCAATGAGGAATACGAGCAGATGGTAAAGCCATTGTGAATGCACAAAAGGACGTACTACTGCCTCATATAATCCATGCTGTCCTAATTGTAAACTATTTAAGTTTAATATGTTATTAGCTAAAAGATGTAAAGTTTCCTGTTCCTCGAGCTGAATCATCGGGTTATTTATTGTTAAGAATAATTGAGCTACATGTTTTCATTTCAGGTAATGTATTAGGATATATAATCAAAATTGCAGTGATAGAATGTAACAATTTTAACTTGTATAGGGTACTTGCAATATTGAAAGAGGTACCTGAAATGAAAGGAAAGTATGTGTACAAACAGCCAGAAAAAGAGTTCTTGCTAAAAGATGAATGCAAAAGGCAATGAGCGAAACTTTCAGCGGAGTAGTTAAACTGCAAAGAATTAAGTAAGAACAGGTGACTGTGCAGACAGCGCTTTGCATTGGTATCAACGTTTGATCATCAATAGTGTGAAGCAAAATTATTGCAGCCGGTGAGAGAAATTCCGGAAAATTACGTGCAAGGAGTAATTTCACTCAATCAAAACTTTTGGACGCATCTAAATAGTTGTGAATGGTTATGCGTAGTTCCAAAAGAAGAAACATTAATGGTTTTATGCGGGAGAGAATCTCCTAAGGACGTAGTAAGAAAGGTGTAGATAAAATAGGTTTTTGTAGTAAATTCAAAGGTTCCGGGAAAAGAGCTTCACACGAACGGACAGAGTGATGCACAGTAAAATAACATAAAAGGAAAGGATGTAACACCGTAAATAAATTTACAATTTCATTGTTGTGTTGTAAGCGAGGAAAAGAAAAACATTTAAGTGTTCAATTTAAATTTACCTTTAGAACATCTAGTAAAACAACTGGACTGGTAAAAAATAGTAAGAAAACGACAGGACTATGTCCAGAAAATGTCCTCATACAAGAGAGAGGTTTGAAATATTCCAGACTTCTTGCGCGTTATACAACCACTATATACAGGATGGCGCACGAAACGTGTTACCATTTTGTTTTTGAATATAAACTTTATAGTCAATACAATCTGAAAGGAACACGCTTAGGCCGGGGTGCCTTCGCTTCCAGTACTGTTGCTTCCTGTACAAATTTATCGTACAACTTTGGATGGTCTTCTTGCAAGGGACCCATCGTGTGTTAAACTGTTGTCTAAAACGCCTCTGAGTTACAACAAGGCTTTTCGTTTCATGAAAAAGTAACACAATTGCCGATCGTTGCTGTGTTGTCAGTCTTCCATTGTCAGCCATTGCTGCTTACTAGTCTCCTAGCGGCAGTATCGTGAAATACAAGTCATTTCGTAACTCATTTGTTTTTCCAAGCTCTGGTGGTACTGCTGTAGAGATCCCAGCGGGATATCTAACGTGCGTCGTAAATTGTGAAAGAAACAATTGGTAACACTTCCCGTGCGCCACCCTGTATGTATGGCTCTGAGCACTATGGGACTAAACATCTGTGGTCATCAGTCCCCTGTATGTAATCGAGACCTTAATTATACTAGTTATAGTAATATGTCGCAGACAGTGTAACTATTGTAAAGGATGCTTTAAGGGTATATGGAAATATTTAGAGTACACTGATTCTTGTGGACAGATAGGCATACGAAACGCTATTGTGAATTACTATCCCGAAACTAGTTTGATTCGGAGACAGCTCGATAGAGCGCCTGATGATGTAATTATTTACGGAAGGTTTGCGAAGTAACAAGATGACTCAATATCATTTAGAAACCGACTTTAAGATGAAAAAGTTGTAAAACATGTAAGTAAAATGTAATTGTTAAAATAAAAGTAACCGTAAAAATTGACGAAACAACTCAAATAAATCCACCCATGAAATAAATAAGTGCAAATTATGAAATGAAATGTCAGTGTCACTGGTAAGGTTTAATATCAAAATTTTACTGTGAAATTTCAATGTTGTACTGTTTTAATATAAATGCGTTAATGAGAATGTTAATGTTCTGATGTAAATGTGCATCATCCAAAATATGTAAAAGAAGCAAAACAAATGTAACATCTGTAACGTAATTTGCCAAAGTTGAATAAAAAGAGTCACAATTGATGCAACTCTGAAGGGCAACGCCAATTCTTCCGGCTTGTTAGATGTTATATCCATGAGTAAGGCCAAGTCTCAGTTACATTGTTAACAAGAAAACTAGCAACTGTCAATAACAAAAGAGGCAACAGTGAGACATTTAGGCGTGGCGAGAGAAGCCACAGACCCGGAGCAGGTAGGCCGACGCCAGACTGACGGCAGCTGCGTTTGATAACGAGCTAAAGCTATAAGCTATACGCGCACAAAAAGGGCTGTGTGTACTTCTGGCGACGGAGTCCTCGATATTGGAATTAATAGGCAAAGAGCACTCCTGGTTAGAGAGAGACAGAGAGCGTAGGATGAGAGGGAGAATGAGAGAAGGCCTTCTGGCGGAGACAGCACTAGGTCGTGGGAAGCCAGGTCTTAGGACGCAGTGTGTGGCAATATTGAGAGAGAGGCGTCTCTACCCCTCCACCCAGCCTCTGAAGAACCACTGAAGAATGGTGCACATTAACAGCCAATACGGAGGCAAGTAGTCCTCGACATTACGTTATGACTACAGTGGGTGGGGACGAAGGAGAGAATTGAACAAAGTTCGGCATCAGGACGCTCCGAGGGAGAGGAGATCGGTAGGACAGCTCTAGAGAGAAGTCGAGGCTAGTCCGACGAGAGTTGCTGCAGGCAGGCAACTGGGAGAGCCAGAGTTCGTTTCACAGTTACCAAGAGGAACTGATGGCAGGACAGGCAGTAGCTGTGGGTCTCTTGAGTTTTGTCGTGTGGGTGGCTCATCTCATAATAGACGCAGCGGTGTTTCTCATTCACCGTTTCTGAATCTAATTTCTCCGCTTAGTGGTAGCATCTCAGCTAGAGCAGTTAGGATCCACTCACAGTATTTCTGAGTAAACCTCAGATTGTTAAACGTTTCTGAGGAGTTACTTCTACCTTTCGCAACAGAGATTGTAACATCTTAGCTTGGGCAAAAGTATCCCTCTCAATACTGCCAACCAGCTAAGCCGTTGTTACGAATCGTGTCGCCCAATCTCAAACAAAACACACGTTTGGGACGTGACAGCTCTTTTAAATTCTAATTTCGTACTGGACGCTTATCTCTGAGACAAGACAAAAAAAAAAAAAAAATTGCGGTTGCTAAAGGAATCTTGATTGAACCTAAGCGTGCACCTCTTAGAAACAAATCGATGGCTTCAGGCCTCAAAAAATGTTGAAACCGCATGCTGTGACAACTGAACTGTATGAAGGACGTTTGAGAGCTTCCCAGCGTAACTTATACAGGGTAGTTAAAACAATCTTGCAACACATGTGGGAGATTTGTATTGGCTGGTTGTTTCGATTATGCAGCATAAATTTCGCTTGAAAGCCCTTATGCATCCACCACTTTGTGCCGATCTTTCCAATTTTTTCTTGGGGTTCTGAAGAAAGATATTCGTGACCATCCATTTGGTTTGGACGAGCAGGTGCACGCTTGATTATTATCATGATTTCGTAGGCGACAGTAAATATTTTTCCTTGAACTCACTGACCGTCTTGTCTCATAGTGGGATAAATGTACTTATAGTTACGGGTATTAATCTTAAATTAACAAATTGATTACTTACATTTTTCACCTGTCTCGTTTTCATTTGGCTGTCCCTTGTAAAATACAATACATTCTCTTACATGTAAGGTCCTCAGTGAACTCCGAAACGACCAGTGTGTTACGGTCTCCGTACAAATTCCATTATGTCATCATGTACACTTACCAAACACTAAAAAACTGGTGGAGAAGTTAGTGCAGAGTCAGCAAGGCCAGCATTTGGATGCAAATTCACCATGAGGTTAAACAGTGGAACTTTTCACCAACAATGCCTTTCCGAAAGTCTCCGTCAGTGGAATGTACATCCAGTCGCTTTTTAGAAATTTACAGGCACTGCAGTAACTAATACTGCCACAGCCAATCGGTCCAAAAACGCTTGAGCGGAAAGCTTGTGTTAATATCCCGCATTTTCAAGATCTAAGTGAAAAACACTGTTGCCGAGGAATTCTCTGATACAGCATCTATGTGATCTGCAAACGGGTATTATCTAGAGGAGACTCTTCGCGCCCAGTCGCCTCAGATACTACTATACTTCCTATATTCGGCACCAATAAGCTACTGGTGCAAAACGTCCACGCTGCTACCGACCAAGATCCTTACTCTGGTCACACACGCTCAGGTTCGATAGTTGGACCCAGCAGACTTGGTTACCTCCACCATTCCCGTAGCGTAGCAGTCCAGGTACCAAATGACCTAATTAATTGCCATCATAGTCATCTGTGCCCGTAACTGGTAAATCATTCTCAACAGCCTCTATCAAATGATGCAAAATGCCATATACGGTATGAATACCTGGAGATCGTAATGGCCAGCGCCCTGGGAGTGCGTTATGTTTTCTGGCTAAGGCTGTCGGACAGAACGTTCGAAGGGCAACAACATCTTCCATTCCCATAGCAATGGGAGAAAGTGATCCTGTGCTCTGAAGAGTCGCCATACAACTTGCATTCTTGTGACAACAACCATTGCGCTGCACAAAGCCCTCAACGTTGTAGTCTGGTCTTTCACCAATGATTCCTGGATCGTTAGCTGGCAGAAATAAGTCTATCTACCCCACAGCACAGTTCGAGATGGTGACACCCATTTCGTTCTCTTTCCCTCCTCCCGGCTCCCCTCCAACCGAAGTTGCATCAGCAAGCAATCTGTTTCATCCGTTTAGTCTCAATCCATATTCTGTGTTCAACACACCTTTGTAATTAAAAGTAACGTTATTTTTCCTCACTTTCAGTGAACATAGCAAAATCATCACTGAATCTTATCTTTGATATCCATTTACAATAAATTTCAATCCCACTCCTGAATCTTTCAGCTTCGTCATTTATTCGCTGTGTAGATCGAACAGGTGAGATGCAAGACTATGTGCTACTCATATACCCTTTTGCGATCACGTCGTCCGTGTTTTCCCACTTACTGCAAGAAGTTGTATGGGAGAGCGCTGTGTCTAGGATACTTGTCATATTTTTAAAAAGAAATAATCAGCCTTAATACTGTTTTGATACGGGTCACCCTCAATTCTTCTCCTGTGTCTGACTCTTCATCTATCTTAGAGTAGCACTTGTAACCTACGTCCTCAATTACTTGCTGGCTGTATTCCAATCTCTGTCTTCCTCTATAGATTTTACCCTCTAGATTTCTCTCCACTACAGCGCAAGTTATGTCCTAAAGTTTTAAGTGATGTCTTATCATCCTGCCCCTTCTTCTTGCCACTGTTTTCCATATGTTGCTTTCCTCGCCGATTCTCCGGAGAACGTGCTAATTCCTTACCCTATTATTCCAACTAATTTTCAACATTCGCCTGTAGCACCACATCTCAAATGCTTCGATTCTCTTCCCTTCCAGTTTCCCCACAGTCCATGTTTTTCTACTTCAAATGGTTCAAATGGCTCTGAGCACTATGGGACTCAACTTCTGAGGTCATTAGTCCCCTAGAACTTAGAACTAGTTAAACCTAACTAACCTAAGGACATCACAAACATCCATGCCCGAGGCAGGATTCGAACCTGCGACCGTAGCGGTCTTGCGGTTCCAGACTGCAGCGCCTTTAACCGCACGGCCACTTCGGCCGGCTTTTCTACTTCAAACCCATCTGTCCTGATGTAGGCTTTCTCGCTGTCCTCAGTTTTACTACCTCTCATTATATTCGCATTTCTTCGGTCTACTCTCAGTCCATATTCTGTACTCAGCAGACTGTTTATTCTATTCAGCAGACCCTGTAATTTTTTTCACCTTCACTGAAGCTGGAAACATCATTGACGTCCTTTCAGTTTCATTTTTACTCCAGTCTTTAATATTTCTTTTATTTCCGTATTTCCTTCTTCGAGGTATAGACTGAACAATAGGGGTGAAAGGCTACGTTCCTTTCTTATACGTTTTTAACTCTTACAGCCTTTCTAATCCGAGGATTTCTTTCTTGGTCTTCCACTCTTATTATTCCCTCTTGGCTTTTTTATATGTTGTATACTACCCTTCTCTGATTACAGCATACCCCCATTTTACCCAGAATTTGGAACATCTTGCACCATTTTGCATTGTCGGCAGCTTTTAGCAGGTCGACACATTCTATGAACGTGTCCCGATTTTTCCTTAGTTGCTTCCATTGCCAACCACACCTTCAGAACTGCCTCTGTGGTGCCTTTACCTTTCCTAAAGAAAAACTGATCGTCACCTAATACAGCCCCAATTTTCTTTTCCGTTCTTCTCTCTATTATTTTTCTCAGCATCTTGATGCATTAGCTTTGAATATGATTGTGTGAAAATTCACGCAGTTGTCAGCTCTTGCAGTCTCCGGTATTGTATGGATGATAGTTTTCCTAAAGTCAGATGATGTATCGTCAGACTCATACGTTCTACACACCAACGTGGTCAGTTTGTTGCCACTTCCCCAGATCAGTTTAGCGATTCCGATGGAATGTTATCTAATCCTTTTGCCTTATTCGATCTTAAGTCTTACAAATCTCTTTTAAAATCTGGTTCTGTTAACGGATCCCCTATCGGTTTTAAATCGACTCCCGTTCCATCTTCTATCTCATCAGCAAGTCCACTGCGTGATAGAAGCCTTCATTGCACTCTAACCAACCCATCCGCTCTCTCCTCTGAATTTAAAAGTGGAATTCCCATTGCACTCTTAATGTTACCACCAATAGTTTTAATGTTATCGAAATTTGTTTTGAGTGGTGAGTCTGTCCTTTCAACAATCATTTCTTCTTCAATTTCTTCACATTTTAAAGGCAGCCATTTCGCCCTGGCTTCCTTGTTCTTCCTATTTATTTCGTCCCTAAGCGACTTAAAGTTCTGTATTCCTGAAATTCTCTGAACATTTTTGTATTTCCTTCTTTCATCGATCAACTGAAGTATTTCTTCTGTTTCCCATGATTTCTTCGCAGTTATCTTCTGGTTACCTATATTTTTCTTTTCAGTTTCTGTGGTCATCCTTTCTAGAGATGTCTATTGCTCTTCAACTGAACTGCTTACAGAGCTATTCCTTTTAGCAGTATCTTTAGCCTTAGACAACTTCAAGCGTATATCTACATTCCTTAGTACTTCCATATCCCACTTCTTTGCAAGCCGATTCTTCCTGAACTAGTCTCTTAAATATCAGCCTACTAGTCACCACTACTAAATTGCTATCTTAGTCTATATGTGCACCTGGGTATGCCTTAAAGTCCATTAAGTAATCTAACTGAACATTTTCCCAGTGTACTTCTTGCTCTTGTGATTCTTGAAAAGAGTATTCGTTATTAGTAGCTGAAATTCATTAAGAACTCACTTAGTCTTTCTCCTCTCACGTTCCAAGTAGCCAGCCCAAATTCTCCCGTATCCCTTTCTTCTACTCCTTCACCTATAACCCACGACTATTAGATTTTCATCTCACTTTACGTACTTAATTACGTGTTCGGTATCCTCTTACACTTTTTCTCTTTCTTTATCTTCGGCTTGCGATCCTGTCACGTATACCTGAACTATTGTTGTTGGTTTAATGTCGATGCTGAGGAGAAGAACCATGTCACTGAACTGTTCACTGTAATTCAATCTCTCTCATAACTTTCTGTTCACATAAAATCCTACTCCAGTCATACCGAAATATGATGTTGGAGATGTTACCCTATTCTCATCTGACCAGGAATCATTGTCATCTTTCCATTCCACTTCATTGACTCCCAGCGTATCTAGATTGAGGCTTTACATTTCAGTTTCCAGATTTTCTAGTTTTAGAGAACGCCATTAGCAATTTCTCCTATTTCTTTTCAGTTTTGTTGTTGTTATGCATGAGGATTTCTTTTTGCGCAGCAATGGGAAATATAACGCTTTATAAACGTTTACGTACTATGTAATATGTTAAAGCTTTTTAAGCTATACTTCGTCTGTCACGCACCATTTCAAACCATGAACCTTTTACCATGGAACGTGCGATAATTTCCGTTGAACGAAATATCTTTACTGTCTTAACTATTTTACCACTACTGAAAATTAAAATTTGTGTTGTGTAAGTAGGCTGTTTAGGTTTCTATATTGGTAACGCCATGTAGCGCTCTATATGAAAATCACTGGCTGTGCTGTGTGCAGTCTGTGGCTGGATGGCATTGTTGTAATATTCGCCATTGTAGTGTTAGGTTGTTGGCTGTTAACAACGCATAGCTTTGCGCAGTTGGAGGTGAGCCGCCAGCAGTGGTGGATGTGAGGAGAGAGATGGCGGAGTTTTGAAATTTGTAAGACTGGATGTCATGAACTGCTATATATATTATGACTATTAAGGTAAATACATTGTTTGTTCTCTATTAAAATCTTTCATTTGCTAACTATGCCTATCAGTAGTTAGTGCCTTCTGTAGTTTGAATCTTTTATTTAGCTGGGAGTAGTGGCGCTCGCTTTATTGCAGTAGTTCGAGTAACGAAGATTTTTGTGAGGTAAGTGATTTGTGAAAGGTATAGGTTAATGTTAGTCAGGGCCATTCTTTTGTAGAGATTTTTGAAAATCAGATTGCGTTGCGCTAAAAAATATTGTGTGTCAGTTTAAGCACAGTCATCTATAATTTTTCTAAGGGGAAGTTTCATATGTCGACCCTTAGCCGAGGATACCTCACTGGAATCTTCTGATTTTTTTCTTGTAGTTTGTGTAATTAGTGTAGCTATTGTTTATTGCTAGCGCGTAATTGTAGAGAGAATCTCCTTTGTAGTTGCAGTCTTTCATTGTTGTTGTGGCATGCATGTAGATTTGCACCAACTATTTCGCAGCTGCGCTTGCAATTAACTAGATATTATTTTCAGTACTATGTTAATGTGTTTTCTTATTTTGCTCTTCAAATTGTGCTTTTCTGTATTGTCGTGTGAAATATTGTGACAATAATGGCGTGTGAAAAACGTAATACTAGGTTCCAAAGTAAACTGAGAAATGACAGTGAAGACGAAAGCAGTGTGTTAGCGCCACCGTGTAATGAATTAACTACTGTTCAAACTAGTGATTTGGTAGTTGTGCATAGGGAAATGGAGCGGGCGGCAAATAATGGCGTAGACAGTGAAACAATTAGTGAACAGGGAAGCATTATCGATCGATCTGTCGGCAATAGCTCGCCTCAGGAATCCGATATGACAGGACACAATCTCGCAAATACTGTAGATTCAGGTTTTGGGTCCGCACCGTTTTCTCAAATAAGTCAAGACACATTTTCTGCTTGTCAAAATGTGAATGTTGCCGGTGCAAATTCACTGCCGAAAAGCACTGAGGAACATGTTTCAGACACCAATGCATTCTTATTACAATTAATACAACAAATGGGACAAACGCAGCAAAAGCTTCAAAAGTTAGACACAATGGAACAAAATCTTCGAAAGTTAGACACAGTGGAACAAAGTCAGAAACAAACACAGCAAAAGCTTCAAAAGTTAGACACAATGGAACAACACCAGAGACAAACACAGCAACAGTTAGACACAATGGAACATAATCAGAGACAAACACAGCAAAAGCTTCAAACGTTAGACACCACACTTGAACAGACACGTGAAGATTTAACTACTGAGTTACATAACATTGAATCGAAATGTCAAAAAGTCTGTAATGAAGTAAAAACACAAATTTGTGAGCATTTTCAACCTATTTTTTCGCGTCATGAAAATGCATTACAGAATCACGAAGCAGCAATAAAAGAACTGCAAATTATTGTTCATGAAAATCATGAAACCTTGCAAGCTGAACTTGACTCAGTTGCATCTACCGATTCGGTACACAACTTGCAAAAACTAAGGAAAATTTAAAGGACACAGTAGATACGATTTCAACACAAATGGACACACTGAAACTTTGTTCAGAAAAACACACAGAGGAAATAATTTCACTATCGGATAAAGTAGCCGAACTTTCAGATCAGTTCACTAACTTATCTACAAAGGTAGATGATGATCTGAAGGACACAAGAACTGTAGCATTCACTGACACATAAGAGTATGAACAAATTAGAAAACTCAAACAAAATCAGAATCAAATTAATACGCAACACCATAGAGATATCCGGGAAGTACAAGATCAACTGACACAGGTAATACAAGAATTACGTATTTCAGAGGACACTCGCGCCCCAATACGGTAAGAGGGACATAGAAATACGGAACAGCCACAAAATAATAACACAGCGCATTTCGGAAATTATGAAAGAAATTGGCAAGGTGCACCGAATTTTGAAATGGAACCGCCGAAACGACGTTACAATGACAGATATGCGACTCGCCGACATGATGATTTTGACTATAAGCTGTTCATTACTACACGTAAATTCAAAATATTTAAGAATTCTGGCAACAACATTCATCCACAAGCGTGGCTCCATCAATTCTCTCATTGTTTTCCTCCCAACTGGTCATTAGAGCACAGATTAGAATTTATGTGTGGCTATTTAGAGAATGAACCAGCTGTAAGAATGCGATCGGTCATTCACGATGGTCACAGTGAAGAAGAATTATACCATGCCTTCCTCTCCGCATATTGGTCTCAAGCTACACAAGACCGAGTAAAACATAGCATCATGATGATGAAACACTTTGAACAATCTGAATTTTCCAGTCTTGTCAAATATTTTGAAGACACGTTGCATAATAATCAATATCTTTCAAACCCATACAGCCCTTCAGAACTCATCCTCATTTGCTTAATGAAATTGCCTGAACATTTAAGAAATATTATTTTGGCAGGACGTTGCAAAGACGACATTGAAGCTTTTCAGGGACTCTTACAAGAATTAGAAATTGACACAGACAGTCGCGGGATGCGAAAATAGGAATACAATCACTACAGGTCACATCCGTCACAATTCCGTGACGACAGAAACAATAACTGGACACGAGAAGTCTATTCTTACAACGCAAATCGTGACCAAATCAGACACCACCCATATGACAATCACTGGCAGAGTAATAATAGTTACAGAGAAAGATCGCATTTCCGTAGTAATGAATATGACAGAGATTATCATAGAAACAGACAATATGGGAACAAAAACAATTATTATCAAGGGAGACAGAATAACTTCAGACGCAACAGTTCATCGTGCAGTTACGATTCCGGGAGAAATTCTCCACCACATGACCGACAAACAAGAAACTATGTAAACTACCGACAAAACGACAGACGTGAATTCCATCAGAACTGGCGGGATTCAAACAGAGCAGGGCACTCTCGACAAGGTGAATTTGTAGAAGTTAGGTCTCCTAATCCCAATAAGGACGCACGCCAACAAAGAGACAGACAATGACTCGCACCGCAGGCAGCCACATGCGCCGGCTGGCTCAGCGAAAAATAACATAGACGCTAACCTTCAGAAAAATTCCAGTATTCTTTACCGACGTATACCGCATGATAATTGCATTCAAGTTTAATCTCTGCGTACTAGGAAGAGTAAAGGTTTACACCACATTTCACATGTAAAACCGTTCATTGAGAGATAATCTGTTTTTTAACATAGTCTTTGCTATAAAATTTTTCACTTTACATTATTGTATGCTTTGTCAGACTTAGAATCTGTTAACATGCAACAATGTTTCAAGCTAAATATCCAGTCAAGAACCAAGAGAACTTATTTAAACAGAAATTACGAATGCATTGTTATAGTGAATAGACGTCACAGTGTTATTGTGTGTGTACATTCTTGCTTGTTAGTTGCACGATTACGTAACGACTATAAGGCTCACATACTTAGAACATTTACCAGTACTGCTAATGAGATTTTAATGCAACATTTTGGTTTACTTGAAAATACATTCTGGATTTAAAATACTTTCAGAGATACCAGACGACACAGTTTTTAGTTTATGTGACAACTACACGGTTTTATCACGACGCTACTAATGAGTGACAGTTTAAAATGTTGCTTTTGCGGTGTTTCTGTTTTATATCTGCACAGTTTTTCTGCATTATTCTGGAAAGTAAAACATGTTTTAGTAGTAACTTTTGTGGTATAGCAACAATGAGACAGCCTTTTTCGTGGCACAACAATACGTTACTGTACAGTACTTTCTTCATCACGCCAAAAAACATAATAACTACGATATCTATACGTAAAGCATTTCACTTTTGTTTATGATGAGGTAAGTACATTGACTTCTGCAGAACTTTGCTTTCGGAGGACGATAACTATGACACTTCCACAGAGATCATGTTGCAACAAGACGCACTGTTTAGAGCTACAGTACACGTATTTGAGTGATTAATTTTATACTTATTTCTATTACTACAAATGTTATCTGTATTGTTATGTTCTTTAATGATGTATTCTGTATCTTTGTAATTGTATTCTTATGTTATAAAATTGTAATTGACACCAGTTCATCAGATTAAGTAACTTGTAAGTTACATTTCACTGCACACGTTTCTGTTGGTCATAGTATATGGACAATATGTGAGAAGTAGGGACTGATAGTGTTTGCATGTGTGTTAATAATTCAGCAAGGGACTGGATAACAGCATTGCTGGTTCTAAGGACAATTCCAGAAACTTTGTGAGTTCACAAGTGGTGGTTATGGACTTGCTATATTATCCGCAAGACTCTTCAATGGTGATTGTGCTCCTGCACAGTCACAACAGATGGCTGCTGGCCATCTCTACAAGGACTACAGTGGGTCTGCATCTTTGATGACCTACCAATACCATTATTTCTACAAGGACTGCAGTGGGTCTGCTCCTATGGTGGCCCACCAATACCGTAATCTCTACCAGGACTACAGTGGGTCTGCTCTGTGATGACCTACCTACCAATATTCTTCAAAACGTCGAATGACTCTGCTGTGGGTTAGCTCTATTGTGGCTCATTACCTGTCAGCATGTCAAGAGTCAGCACTGTCTTTCCGTTGGAAGGACCACACTACTTCTTCAAGACTGCTTGGAAATCCACTACTTTCGTGTGCATTTTCTTTTACTGCTCAGACTTTGAGAAAAACACTGCTATTTTACTGTGATGAATGATCAAGACTGTCTTTATGGACTGTGAGAAAATTTTAGCTTTTGACCAACATTGTATCAATAAGTGTGTGCATTTGATATATTTGTTATTGTAATTATGAAAATTTTTTTTTCAAATCTGTATTGGCCACTGCCCAAAACAATTTGTAAAATTTTTTGTGGGGACCATGGGGGCTATGTAAGTAGGCTGTTTAGGTTTTTATATTGGTAACGCCATGTAGCGCTCTATATGAAAATCACTGGCTGTGCTGTGTGCAGTCTGTGGCTGGGTGGCATTGTTGTAATATTCGCCATTGCAGTGTTGGGCTGTTGGCTGTTAACAGCGCATAGCGTTGCGCAGTTGGAGGTGAGCCGCCAGCAGTGGTGGATGTGGGGAGAGAGATGGCGGAGTTCTGAAATTTGTGAGACTGGATGTCATGAACAGCTATATATATTATGACTATTAAGGTAAATACATTGTTTGTTCTCTATTAAAATATTTCATTTGCTAACTATGCCTATCAGTAGTTAGTGCCTTCCGTGGTTTGAATCTTTTATTTAACTGGGAGTAGTGGCGCTCGCTGTATTGCAGTAGTTCGAGTAACGAAGATTTTTGTGAGGTAAGTGATTTGTGAAAGGTATAGGTTAATGTTAGTCAGAGCCATTCTTTTGTAGAGATTTTTGAAAGTCAGATTGCGTTGCGCTAAAAAATATTGTGTGTCATTTTAAGCACAGTCATGTATAATTTTTCTAAGGGGAAGTTTCAGTTGGTGTACAGTCACCTCCATTTCAAAATATATTTAACTTGTAACTATTGTTTTATAACACTTCTGCTTGTTTTCATTCCACTTATTGGTGTATAGTTGAGCAAGAATGTAACTGTTGCACGACGAAATACAGTACTGACAAGATATCCTCAATGGCAGCTCTTTCAAAAATCAGTTAAAACTTTTGTTCCTTAGTACATGACCATGTTATACCTTGTACATAATTCCACATTTGGATAAACCTTAATTTTTGAGAGTAATTACTAGAATTCCAGAAAATAGCTGGAACACGTAATAGGTGAATGCCGTAATAAAAAAATTACTCACTAAAATTATTTATTACAGGCCTGTCTAGAAGTGAAGGCCTGAAAAGTATACCTAGGTATAATACTCCCCCTTACATGGCAACTGCTATATAAAAGGACCGAGGGAGGAATGTGTTAATACCATCCCCATATTACACTAGTTGTAATTGCGAAGAAACTTGTATTTTGTAAAAGAGATGGCAGCGTTAACTTACTCTTGGAAAAGGAGGTAGTTATGTTTCTTTTCACGTGGAATTCCTACTGTTGGTTTTTGCTGTTATTTGAAATGTGAAGGCGGACATTTGGATTAAGTGTTTTTAGACCTCGTCAATGAGAAACCAAAGTTCTTTAGAAAAAAACCCGACTTGGAACTCATGTACAACTGTAAAAGGTTTCGGCGTTCTCGTTGTGCTGTGTGAATTTGTGGAGGATCTACACTGCCCAACCTAGCAGTCACTATCATACCGGTAGTGCCAATATTGGCTAGATCTTGGCCACCTTGACACATTTTCTGCACTCAATTCTTGTTTTATCGTTGTTGTACCACACGGAGGACATAACAATAATGGCCCTGGCGTGGAGAAACAACTGATAGAGTTCAAAATAAATAAGTCGTCAGGTCCTAATGGAACCCCAGTTCTTTATTAAAAACAGAGTACTCTATGGCATTAGAACCTTACTTATCTTGCATTTATCGTGAGTCTCTCGCTCGGAGTATTGTCCCAGGCGACTCAAAAAAAGGACAGGTGATTTATAATGTACTTAGAAGAAAGGTACAGGAACGGAACTGCAGAATTACATATGATTATCCTTAACATGGGTTTGCTGCAGAATTCTTAAACAGATTCTCTGTTAGAATATAATTAATTTCTTTGATATGGAATAGCTCCTGTCCACAAACTAACACAGATTTAGAAAACATATCCATTCTAAACTCAGCTTGCCTTTATTCTCAAGTTATATACTGCTAACAACAGGCAGATTCCTAGATTCTTGAATTTCCAAAGAGCGTTTGACATGGTTTCCCTCTGAAGACAATTGACGAATGTACTAGCATACGGAGTAGGTTCCCAGATATGTGAGTGGCTCCAAGACTTGTTAAATAATAGAACGCAGTGTATTGTCTTCGACGGTATATGTTCATCAGAGACAAGGGTATCGTCAAGAGTGTCCCAAATAAGTGTGATAGGACCGCCTTTACTCTCTACGTAGATAAATCATTTGACGGAAAGTGTGGTCGGAAATCTGTTTCGGTTCACTGATGATGCTATGATGTGCGGGAGGGTGTCGACGTTGAGAGACTGTAGGAGAATGCTAGAAGACTTAGAACAAATTGCCTTTTGGTGTAATGAGGGCAGCTAACTCTAAGTGCAGGGGTGGAGGTTAATGCAGATGAGTGGGAAAAGTAATCCCATAATGTCGAATAAAGTTTTAGCAAATGTGCTGCTTGAGTGAGTCACGTCGATTAAATATCCACATGTAAAATCGAAAAGCGGTATGACAGAACGAGTGCGTATGGATTGTAATACGAATGTGGATTGCCGACTTCAGTTTATTGGGGGTATTTTAGGAAGGTGTGGGTCGTCTGTGAAGGAGACTGCGCATAGAAAAATACTGCGATCCATTCTTGAGTATTGTTCGAGTGCTTGGTATCGCCTCCAGATCGGTTAAAGGAAGAGATAGGTGCAGTTCAGAAGCGGATTGCTAGATTTGTTACCGATAGGATCGATCGACATGAAAGTACTACGGAGATACTTTGTAATCTCAAATGTCACTCCCTGGAGGGAGGGCGACATTTTTTTTTTTTTCAAAAACATGACTGAGAAAGTTTAGAAAACCGGCATTTGAAGCCCACTGCGTAATGGTTCTATTACCGCCAAACTACACCCCT
This sequence comes from Schistocerca nitens, assembly GCF_023898315.1. NCBI lineage: Eukaryota > Metazoa > Arthropoda > Insecta > Orthoptera > Acrididae > Schistocerca > Schistocerca nitens. The sequence continues at coordinate 258,563,862 of NC_064620.1, forward strand.
GGAAATTGAAATAAGAACACCGTGAATTCATTGTCCCAGGAAGGGGAAACTTTATTGACACATTCCTGGGGTCAGATACATCACATGATCACACTGACAGAACCACAGGCACATAGACACAGGCAACAGAGCATGCACAATGTCGGCACTAGTACAGTGTATATCCACCTTTCGCAGCAATGCAGGCTGCTATTCTCCCATGGAGACGATCGTAGAGATGCTGGATGTAGTCCTGTGGAACGGCTTGCCATGACATTTCCACCTGGCGCCTCAGTTGGACCAGCGTTCGTGCTGGACGTGCAGACCGCGTGAGACGACGCTTCATCCAGTCCCAAACATGCTCAATGGGGGACAGATCCGGAGATCTTGCTGGCCAGGGTAGTTGACTTACACCTTCTAGAGCACGTTGGGTGGCACGGGATACATGCGGACGTGCATTGTCCTGTTGGAACAGCAAGTTCCCTTGCCGGTCTAGGAATGGTAGAACGATGGGTTCGATGACGGTTTGGATGTACCGTGCACTATTCAGTGTCCCCTCGACGATCACCAGTGGTGTACGGCCAGTGTAGGAGATCGCTCCCCACACCATGATGCCGGGTGTTGGCCCTGTGTGCCTCGGTCGTATGCAGTCCTGATTGTGGCGCTCACCTGCACGGCGCCAAACACGCATACGACCATCATTGGCACCAAGGCAGAGGCGACTCTCATCGCTGAAGACGACACGTCTCCATTCGTCCCTCCATTCACGCCTGTCGCGACACCACTGGAGGCGGGCTGCACGATGTTGGGGCGTGAGCGGAAGACGGCCTAACGGTGTGCGGGACCGTAGCCCAGCTTCATGGAGACGGTTGCGAATGGTCCTCGCCGATACCCCAGGAGCAACAGTGTCCCTAATTTGCTGGGAAGTGGCGGTGCGGTCCCGTACGGCACTGCGTAGGATCCTACGGTCTTGGCGTGCATCCGTGCGTCGCTGCGGTCCGGTCCCAGGTCGACGGGCACGTGCACCTTCCGCCGACCACTGGCGACAACATCGATGTACTGTGGAGACCTCACGCCCCACGTCTTGAGCAATTCGGCGGTACGTCCACCCGGCCTCCCGCATGCCCACTATACGCCCTCGCTCAAAGTCCGTCAACTGCACATACGGTTCACGTCCACGCTGTCGCGGCATGCTACCAGTGTTAAAGACTGCGATGGAGCTCCGTATGCCACGGCAAACTGGCTGACACTGACGGCGGCGGTGCACAAATGCTGCGCAGCTAGCGCCATTCGACGGCCAACACCGCGGTTCCTGGTGTGTCCGCTGTGCCGTGCGTGTGATCATTGCTTGTACAGCCCTCTCGCAGTGTCCGGAGCAAGTATGGTGGGTCTGACACACCGGTGTCAATGTGTTCTTTTTTCCATTTCCAGGAGTGTACATCGGGCGTAAGGACCATAAGATAAGAGAACCTAGGACTCATACAGAGGCATATGGCAGACATTTTTCCTCGCTCTATTAGCAAGCGAAACAGGAAAGGGACGTCCTAGTAAACAGCCACGTCGTACCGTATGGTTGCTTACGGTGAATGTATGTAGATGAAGATGTAGATATGATTGTTCAACGACCGAAAACGGTTGTCTAACTGCTTCTTTATGCTGAAATTAACAGAAATATATATTCGGACAAAATATTGATCTAATATATTACATTAAACACCGATTAGATCATATTGTGAGCCCAAACATAATGACGTTGCTTGAACAGAATGCTAACCTGCATGGCTTCCGAAAACATCGATGATGTGAAACGCAACGCGCACTTTTCTCACTTGACATACTGAAAGTTTCGGAGTAAGTCAGTCGTTCATGTTGACGCACTATTTCTTGATTTCTGAAAAGCGTTTTACTCAGTACCACACCTACGCTTATTGTCAAAAGCTCTATCATATGCCGTATTACGTGAAATTTGTGACTGGTTTGATGAATTTCTGGTAGGGACGACGTAGCACGCTATTTTGGATGGAGAGTCATCGAGAGATGTAGAAATAACTTCAGGTGCGCCCCAGGAAAGTGTGTTGGGATCCATGCTGTTCATGTTGTGTATTAATGACCTTGCAGGCAATACTAATAGTAACCTTAGACGTTTTGTTGCAGTTATGTATGATGAAGTGCTATCTGAAAGAAGCTGCATAAGAATTCAGTCAGATCTTTATGAGATTTCAAAGTGGGGCAAAGACTGGCAACTTGTTATAAGGGTTCAGAATTGAAAAACTGTGCACTTCACAAAACGAAAACAGGTTGTTTGCTATGATTTTAATATAATGAGTCACTACTGGAATCGGCCCAATCATACAATTACCTGGGTGTAACACTATGTAAGGATTTGAAATGGAATTATCACATACGCTCGCTCGTGGATAAAACAGGTGATAGACTTCGGTTTGTTGGTAGGATGCTGGGGAAGTCCAGTCAGTCTAGAGTCGAAAATGGTTAGTAGTGCAGAATAGATCACTTTTTTTACAATTTAATACCTCGAGATGAGAGGCTTCTGTCTTTCAATGAATATAGCAAGATACTGAGAAACGTCTGTATGTGACCTCTGAGTGTTCCCGCTCGCCAGTTAGTTAGAATGTCTAGGAATGCACACAGACTCAGACGTGACAGCGTACGTTTGTGCCTGACTTGTTAGGACGTCACCGCCTCGTCACGGCAGAGCCACGCGCCGCGCTGGTCTGTCTCGCTGTTCTGACTAACCCCCCTCCCCCGCGCTCCGACACTTTGGCCGCTTCCGCGTCCTCCGCCTCATCAATTACTGCGCCGGCCGCCCGCGGCTGCCCATTGTGCTGCCGCCGCCGCTGCTGCTGCTCCACCCCCTCCTCCGAGCAGCCGACGCCCCCACCGCCCCCGCCGCCGCGCAGGTTCTTACGCGCGCCGTCTCCAGCAGCGGCGGTCCCTGGCGGCCAGCGCGACCCGTGGTTTTGCGGCTGCGGCGGCCGGCCTGTGATGGATGCAAATGACTTCCCCGGGGACGCCAACCTGGCGCTAGCTTCGCTCGCCGGCTGGCTGGGTGCCCCCGCCGCTCTTTTCCGCCTTTGTTCACGCTGCGAACGCCGCCATTGTGCGCCAGTCGTTGCTGCTGCTTGTAACGGCAGTTCCGAAGCTACAAGTGCAGTTGTACCGACGCGACGCGAAGCTGTCTCCTGCGCCGTTAACCCCCTTAACTGCAGTGCTCTGAATCTCATTTTCTCCGGACCTCTAGATACGGACTACAGTAGCTACGCTCGAGTCAGCGACTTCAGCATTCTTCCTTTTTCTCTTCAGGAGAGAACCTACCGAACATTTTAATGATGTTCTCTTTTCCCACTTTGAGTGCTATGCATCTGCAGTAGCACAAGCGTCTTGAACATTACCATTTACTTTTATCACGTAGATCGAAAGAACCCCATCTTTTCCAATTGAATGTTTTCCTTTTCCTAAATATGTTTCGCCATTTGAACCTAGACATTGAAAGGTCTGTATGTAATATAGAAAGGTTTTCAATGAATGAGTGAATGAAGAAATGGAAACATGAATGTAGGTCAAATGGAGATAGATTTGGAAATATTTATTGGGTACTGTAAAAATGTGATTATTTTAAATGAGTTAAGACATGTAAGTCCGCAGCTCGTGGTCGGGTTCGATTCCCGGCGGGGTTAGGGATTTTCTCTGCCTCGTGATGACTGGGTGTTGTTTGCTGTCCTTAGGTTAGTTAGGTTTAAGTAGTTCTAAGTTCTAGGGGACTGATGACCATAGCTGTTAAGTCCCATAGTGCTCAGAGCCATTTGAACCGTTTTTTTAAGACATGTAAATAAGTTAACTTGAGCCAGTGGTAGGAAGAGGCTCATTATATTTCTTGTTTACTAAGCATTAATAAACGATGTGAATCTCACAATCAGACACAATGCACACTTTGGAGTGCGTAAGACTGTAATGTGTGTGTGTTGTTAATGGGCTATGCCCATAAATTTTGTCTGTGGTAAGGTCTTATGGGACCAAACTGCTAAAGTCATCGGTCCCTAAGCTTACAAACTATTTAATCTAACTCAAACTAACTTACGCTAAGGACGACACATACACCGATGCCCGAGGAAGGCCTCGAACCTCCGGCGGGGGTAGCCGCGCGGACCGTGACAAGACGCCTGAGAGGGCGCTGCTATCCCGCGCGGCTACGCACATAAATCATCGTGTTGCTAACTTAACAACAAGCTTGATTGAAAGAGCTTTAGGAGGTACACATGCCGGCCGCGGTGGTCTAGCGGTTCTAGACGCTCAGTCCGGAACCGCGCGACTGCTACGGTCGCAGGTTCGAATCCTGCCTCGGGCATGGATGTGATTGATGTCCTTAGGTTAGTTAGGTTTAAGTAGTTCTAAGTTCTAGGGGACTGATGATCACAGATGTTTAGTCACATAGTGCTCAGAGCCATTTGAACCATTTTTTGAGGTACACATGTAACTAGCCAAATATAGGGACATTAATTAATGGTAAATGGTTCAAATGGCTCGGAGCACTAGGGGACTTAACATCTGAGGTCATCAGTCCCGTAGACTTATAACTACTTAAGGGGCTCCGGAAAGGCTCAAAATCATGAAAAGTTCAATTTTTACTTTTTTGCGTTTTCTGAATCTGCAGACTATTACCTTTTAATAGATATATAATTTATTCAATTCCGAAGACTACAACTATTTTAAATTTTTTTTTGAAATGTGTTCTACATGGGCGTGACCCACTGTGGCGCTGTTAAACTGCTGTCAAATGGTGTTATTATTAACGTCCGTGATCATCAGGTACATTTTAGTGATGTGAGATAAAGTATGTGTTGTGGCTAACCTGTGATGGTTCAATATATATCGCTGGTGTGATTGTCGATTGTTTCATGTTTATTTACTCTGTCGTTATCTCGAAAATATTCGTAATTAATTCTGTTTCTTGAGTCTCTGTTTTGCTGAAGTATAATAATGAGTAAAAGTAAAGTTATTAGAAATCCTCTGATCCTTTCAATGATGGCAACATTGTAAGGTGCAAGGTATTTAGAAATATGGGAATGAAGATATGTTCTAACATGGTACGAGCGACGCTTGCTTTAGACAAGGAACGCCTTCGGGCTGCAGACAGGGCTGTAAAGAGTCTAGAAATACAAGCAAGAGTAAACAGGAGGAGGAACAAGAGGAAGCTGGAGGAGGAGTTTGCAGAGGATGAAGATAATCCATCCTATGGACCTGGAATGCACTAAAAAGTTAATCCAATCTTTGTCGCTCGATTCCCAAAACTTTTATTTTCTCATACTAATTACATGTTTTCTAAGGATCTTCCAAACATATTTGTTTCTAACTTTCAGTAAATGTTACACAGTACCTTCTGCATAATTTAAGACAGCCTTTTTCCAAAAAACTGCATATTTTTGAATATATAAATAAAAAATTGCAAAAAAATGTTGTGAATTTTCATTACAATTGAAAAAAAAATCATCTTTAATAACTGAACAAGAATTTTGTAAAATCCCTGTGTTAAGTTGTAGCCCATATTCCAATAAATAATCTGCAAAAAGTTCAACTTCCTACCTCAAATACTTTGTGAGGAAAGATGTAATTTATAAGCGTTATTTTAACATTGCAAGTATAGGGCGTTCCGGAGCCCCTTAAACCTAACTAACACATCCATGCCCGAGGCAGGATTCGAACCTGCGACCGTAGCTATCAGCATCCGATAGTACAAGCTCCCGATGAATTAACACCGGCGGTTTGTGTGTGGTGATGACAGCTGGACGCCTGAGGATATAGATCGAAATGTGTGGGTTTCCTGTGCACCGAATGTCCAAAAGACCCATCATTCTCACGGCGTACTAACACGTCTAAATAGGATAATGGGCCATCTTTCTCAATCTCCATAGTAAACTTGATGTTCTCATGTAAAGAGTTTAAACGACAAAGGAATTTTTCCAGTTCTTATCCGTCATGAGGCCATACAACGAAAGTATCATCTATGTAATGGCAGAAAAAATAGGCTTTAAGACGGCAGATTTAAGAGGTTTCTCCACAAAGTCTTCCATAAAAAGATTGGCCACCACAGTGAACAAGGGACTCCCCATGGCGACGCCGTCAGTTTGTTTAAAAAATTCGTTATTAAATAAAAAATAAGTTGAGGAGAGAGTATGTTCAAACAAGTTGCCATTAAATTGTAGCGACTCAAATAAAGGCACTTTGGTAAAAACTGAGACAACATTGAAACTAACTAATAATCCGAGCTGCTCATCTTAACAGTCTTCAAAAGACTGATAAAATCCTTCGAATTACGTATATTGTGGCAGCACTTACGCACATACTTTTGAGTAAGGAGGCCTGATGTTTTGCAGGTGAATGAGTAGAAGAACCAATTGTACTTGTACTTGAACACCATCCTTTTGATACTTGGGCAGCCCACACAGCCCTAGTGGAACGGCATTATATAGTCTCAGCCTCTTGATAACTTGTTCAGGTAAAGAACTTCCGTTCTAAAGAGTAGCAGTATTTCTGGATGTACGGCTCTTAAAGCCTACGGTTTTTTGGCGTTACGTAAATGATATTTTGATTGTATGGCCTCATGGCGGAGAAGAATTGGAAAAATTTCTTTGTCATTTAAACTCTTTACATGAGAACATCAAGTTTACTATGGAAATTAAGACAGATGGGACTTTACCCTTTTTAGATGTGTTAGAACGCTGTAAGAATTTTAGGTTTTTGGGAAATTCAGTGTACAGATATCCGCACATACAGATCTGTATCTTCAGATGTCCAGCTGTCGTCACCACGCACAAACCGCCGGTGTTCTCAGTACTTTAATTCATCGGGCGCATGTAATACCGGATACTGATAGCCTTCACGAAAAATTAGTGCATCTGGAAAAAGTTTTTAAAGAGAATGGCTATACTTCGCGTCAAATACGGAAGGCCATGCACAACTATAATAACAAAATTCAACGCTCTGAGGAGACTGGTGACTATAAATCAACTGTGTTCCTTCCTTATGCCGTAAACGTATCTTCTAAAATGGGCAGATTGCTTAGGAAGAATATTATCAACGTCATCTTCCGTCCACGAGCAAAGAGCAGGCCCTTAGTCGGATCCGTTAAAGACGATTTACAATTGAGGAAGGCTGCTGTTTATAAAGTTACCTGTGAGTGTGGCCTGACATATAAAGGTCAGGCGACACGAACGGTCTAGGAACGCAGTGTAGAACACGAAAGACACACCCGTCTGCGGAAACCCTTAAAATCAGCAGTAGCAGAACATTGCGTTTCCTTGGGACATTCAATGGGATACAATAACACCAAAATTTTAGCTCCGGTTTCCAGCTTCTGGGACTATGTAGTTAAAGAATCTGTGGAAATACGTCTTGCTGACCATTTAATGAATCGTGATAGCGGCTTTCAGCTGGATAAAATCAGAATGCTATTATTAAAATTATGCGTCCACAGCGGAATCAACATGCGCAGTCGATACTCAGCGATTAGTCTACCCTTACTTCACTACTCAGGGCAGCAGACACTACTTGGCTGCCTCGCGCGTGTCACATCCTTACGCATGCACTGTAAACCGCCAGTACGATTCGCATGCTCGTAATTCGCTATAAATACCATGACTGCATCAGGTCTCTTCAGTACTTCGTCTACTCACCTGAGGATGGCCGGACGTCTCTGGGCCGAAATATCGTGGCAGAATGTTGATGGGATCCTGCTGCAAACCCGAAAATTACTGTAAGAATAAATACGCCGCAAAAATGTCAGAAGTCACAGTGTGACTGTACACTACAGTAGTCTGATACAAATTTCTGCATTTTTCTAGAAAGTGAATACTTCCTGAATCCCCAGCACCACTTTACCTCATCGTAACAGGAAAACAATTAAAAATTTCTTGAATGAAGGTAGCTTGGTTCTAATAATTTGACATGAATTAGAACCAACAAGAAAGACATTGAAATCTTTTCATAACACCCGTCATGAAGAACATGAAGAAGTTGAAGCTATTTTGTTCTAGGAAGAACTGTACAGGACTGTCAATTATTACGAACAGTACAATCAGTTTCCGAAAAATAATTTAAATCAACGGTTTATCTTCCTGATTATATTGCTGAAGAGGCTTCGTTTTGTGCTTTAGATTTTGAGAAACAATATAAATACACTTTACCGTGACAAGCATCTCACCATCATTGAATTGTCGCTGTTACGTTAAATGGTATCCGAATACCAAACCATATAACACAAACAATTCCCAGAAAAATAGTTGCAGAGTTGAAAGAATTTCAAATATTGTAACAATTAACTATCACAATATTTATATTTGTGCAACGTGTTTATCACTCACTTTTCGTAACATACGTAAGGGAACGCGAACAGTAACTCAGTAGGTGATGCATGCAGCTACGCCACGAAACTCCATGACAGTACTCTTTTTGTTTGGTGTTGAGTGTTCACCGCTGTGTCACTGCACTCACCAAAGCAATAAAATTAGCAGGCCTCCTTTGGACCCGTTTGTCTGCTACAAACGTCTATACTTACAGTATTTATGTTCTGCTAGTAAACGGTTACGCAATTTATTGTATGTTAAATCATCAGGACTGAAGTCTTGAAACAGTGTTTTGCAAGTAAGTATCTCTAATAATAAAACTTTATTTAATGAAATTAATAATGTGAAACTTTGTAGCAAAATTCACCAAGAAATAATTCGGAACTCCACAGTCGTTGTGGGTCGTCTTGGAGTTGTCAAATTGAGCTAAAATTTTTGCACATATTATTTTTATGGACTTGAAACAAATAACTAAACTTTCAGAAAGTGGAAAAGCAAGGGCCACCCTGATGACAATCAGCACAGCATAAAACATCATATACCACGAAAAAACAGTATCCAAGCACTGAAAAACCATTAAAGCAAAATATAATTAGGAGAAAGAAACAATCCTGATATAAAAGCACATAAGAGTAATACACATTACACCCTCACACCAGGAAATGGATTCTTCAACATAAACAGAAAATGGCACACTTAAAATTAGTAACGTCTTGAAAAAATAGAATTAGTATATTCTTCAATACACGTAGAGCCAAATAAAAGAAATTAAAATTTGTGACAGAAAAGAAGGGCAGGTTAAATAGTTCAGAAACATATCATTTAAAAAGTAATAACTACTACTCTAAGTATACTGTGATCAGTGCAAGAAATATCAATATTAGGTGCAAAGAGTCAATGTATCTACTCCAGATAAATCATCTCTACGCCTCATAAAAGAAAGCCACCACCACCACATTGGAATACAAACATGCGTGATATTCACATGCCCATAGCAACAGAAGAAGGAATGATAACACTCCAGGAGGCGAAAAACAAATGTGGAAATATACTAAATGGAGAAAAGTCACTAGGAGAAAGTATTCTCACTACTTCGGAACTTCGCATAAAAATATATTATACACATACATACATACACACACACACACACAACAATCATACACATAGCACCCAACAATCACCCTCTGTGCCTCCCACCTGACCCCAACAATCGATTCCACTCCAGTTTCCACTTCCATGATGCCTCAGTTAGCCTTAAAGCAAGTAATCAAGATGGAGTGCAATGTACAACGTGGTAGGACATGCGTAGTGAAACACACAAGTGTGCCAACCCAATTGGAAACCTATCCGATATGCATCTAGCACATACAGATGAAAAGATGCATACATAAAAAGCACATAAAAATGAGACTAAGGAATGAATCACATGTATATGTGAAAATAGATAATTTAAATAGGCTCTTAAGAAACTCTACGGATCTGCTAACAAAATATGTATAGCTAAATAATTTTTCTATGAAGGACCATTTAGAATGCCTATCAAGAACAGGCAAAGCATGTTTCTTTAGAAACAAATGAAACATTCAGTTGCAAAAGATGGAATGTTTCTCACTTACATGATAACTTAACGGAATTAGCAATGGAGAAAGACTTTCTGCGAGTTTTAACTGACTGTGGATCACATAAACGGTTTTTGACCATCCCCCTCTCATATGTTACCTTCTCTCCCTGTCCTACATTAAATACCAAGTCCTTCTATGTGCACCAACAACTCTATTTTTAACTTTAGTTCTAAATTGCTTAATTGCTCTATAATCGAAACGTTTTCTCGGTAATCTGTTTTAACTTTATATTCCACTGTACCTCTCTACCGGATCTCAATACAGAATATGTCATTCGATACCAAGAAAGTTGAGCTGGTATACAGTGCAATGAAAGTAACTGCATTCCATTCACATAAACAGGCTGACTTCCGTTTCGTTTCAGTTAATTCTGTTTTATTTAGTACTATGTTCCTGTGTAAAACAGGAAACTTTGTACAAAGTCTGTCTTCATGTTTTGTGAACTATCGTTTCACTAGATACGAATTTTCCCTTTGTGTAGTTAATTAACAAAGACATAAATACATCATTTTTAAAAGGCACATTCACAAAACTATTAACGCAAACATTTGTAATGTTTACACATCAGTTTATATAAGAACGATTAAAACACATGTGTATGTAATTATAAAACACCCTTCATTCCACCCAAAATGGCACAAATGATTTAATGGAATTCGCTTATGTTCCATGCCTATGAAGCCTTGGAAAGGTTTATGGCGTTGCATCGTCATCCCTCTTGACGAGATTAATAAATGGAAAACGTGGTGTGCGATAGTTGCATAAGATAACTCTTATTTTTTGACATAGTCAAAATGTACATATATAACCTACGGTTATAACCTATGGTTTCAGAAAAACACTTGACAGTCAACATCGTAATTTTATTTTATTTGATTACAAACTATGTTCACATCAAAATACCTCCCCGTCTCAACATGGGAACTTCTTTGCTTTCCGAGGCTCGTGTCATCAGTGACACTTGATGTTTGTGTACTACCTTATAGTGTGCAACAGGCATCTTGTTCTACAGAGACCATAACCGTCTCTGCTTCTGACGTTATTTTACAATAGACAATGTGGCATATATGATCGCAGCATTCACACATGTAAACTGCTTGATTCTATGTGCATTACATATGATGGCATATTATTCTGGGATAATCGACGCCGTTTTGCCTTTGGATTATGCAACAAAAGGTCCCACTCACACAAATTATGATGGTGTATCCCGCCGTTTGGCAACTGCATAGTAATTACTGTAAGTATTTTGTTTCGATCTGCAGATCGCTTGTATATAAGCCGAAACTAGTGATCAACCAAAATAAACTTACAATTACGAGGTTTTTCGGAATACAACACTTCTACTGTAAATTAAACTGGAAATGGGAATGATTGATTAATATCGATGATCACAAGCGTACCTGCAACTCTGCCATTCATTGCTGCAATTTTTGTTTCAAAATTAGGGCTTACTTGCAAAAACTTCCTGTTTCCCTTACTTTCAGCAACGGAGATCGCAAACTGCAGTACGTGTGTCGATACTGGTTTGTGAATTTTAAGGGCAGGGGGAAGGACTACAGACTAGTACCAGAGGTCTTGTACTTAAATGTAGAATCCTTATATTGATCACAAACACATGGGAAAAGGCGAGGCAACCTTCACAGTGTGGAAAAAGCCAAGAATTCTCTTAGGATACATTATATAATTCCTTCATTCTTTCTTCCTTTTCATTTTTTTGGGAGAGACTTGCAATAATATACTTTTCTTCTTATTTGTGAAACAGTTATATTCCATTTTGCATGATGTTGTGAATTTGCACATTTATTAACATGTGGTTTCAATCTTTCTTTTTCTTTCTACGGTCATAATAATACGAAAATCACAATTTCTCTTAAGAAGTTGCACATTATACTTCCCGCAAGCAAAGACAAATTCTGTGAAGTGGATTTGTTGACATGCAGTACACTACATGTTTCATGATGAAGAGGAAAATACCCTTGAATTCTGGCACTTCCTTAATGAACGCCATTGTGCAGTTGTCCACACTACCGACAACAGACAATTTTTCTGATTGATTTGTGAAATATCTTACAAGTGAAGCCTTAGAAAGCTTTCGATAGCTCGATAGGTGAAACGTCAACAAAGCTATCAAGAGAGCGAAGAGAGACTGATTGTCGTGCCATACGCACAAGCAACGGGAGTGATTTGTTCGTGGCTGCCGTATGGAGTGTGTTCTTTTGGTGCTAGGTACGCTTACGGTTTAGGCACATACAGCGGACGATGAAGCTATTAAGTTAATGCATTACAATACTTCACCCTGTAGTTTGACATTTCGGAAAATGAACTCGAAAATACGGTGTGCTGGCTAACGAATCGCGTGGTTGCTGTATGGACGGTGCCCGGTGTGTGCACAGCATAAACTGTTTTGATGTGTATCGCGAACTACGAATTTGTTTGCGGAGTGGACGAATTTCATTGAACTGTGAACTTAATGAACATACAGACTAGAATGATTACATTACAACTTATTGGATTTTAAACTAATCAGGTGAAAGCTATCAGTTGAGACATTGAAGAGATAATTAATGTGGGCGTGTGTTCATAGAATTAACTTCTCAACACAAATTAACATTTAGTGAAATACTAAACGAAAAATTATAATGTTGGGACTGCCAAACAGCGTGTTTAACAAGTGAGCGGCTTGCGGGACACATTGTGGACTGCATAAAACATTTTTGACAGGTGGGTGGTTTCAGGGAAACATCGTGAACTGTGACGTATGAAATGCTTCTCGCTATAAACTAATATGAAATCAATAACGTTCAAACAGTGGCGAAAAGTGATTAACAGGCGCTGTGACATTGGTGTGCATTACGTGTTTGCTTGGTAAAGCTCGTGTGGACTACATTGTGGGCTGCAGTTACTTCAGTCAATGAAGAGGCTGCAACTATCGCTCTTCCATCAGGACATGCTGACCAGAGGTCATTTCCAAGAGGTCAGTCACAACTGCAGTTATTATATGGGTTACACTTGTTGTTCACGAAGCAGCTGCCCGGAACGATAGCACACCAATGATGTCAGATAACTGATTATTCAGCAAACTTCGTGAATGTCAAAAACATCTCCTTTCATGGAATACTACCACATAATTTTCTTGTTATAAAATATCTTTGTGCTGAAGCTAGCCTTATTGCTTTTAATTGTTGTCACTTTGATAACGTAACATAATTCATAAGCATATGACTTCGGGTATCAAATTAAAATTAATTTTAGAAGTGGTTTCCCACTCTCTCACTTTAACAACAGTGTCAGTCAGGTTAATACTCGTAGTTTATGTCACAATCTCGGTGCTCCCCAGCACTTCATTTGGCATGTGTGGTTTATGACTTGTTTACACGAGGAAATTGTGAACAGAATATTCATATAACTAGATCTGTAGCCTGTAGTAGTGGAGGTGGTGAAGAACAGGAGTAGTGGAGGCGATGGAGAACAGGGAGAGAGATGGATTGAGGGCTATAAACGCTGAATCCAGTGACCTGGCTGAGTGAGTGATTCTGGGAAGCTTCGCTCTGTGGTCTGTATCTGCAGAGGGATTTCAGGCAGTGACACTCCCCTCTTTCCATTTACATTTGGAGCAAGAGAGAGCCGGTTCACAAAACATTTTACTTGGGCCATGTGACAGTTCATCGCAAATGTGGCAAGTTGTTGGAAAGTGTCCGCAGCTCGTGGTCGTGCGGTAGCGCTCTCGCTTCCCACGCCCGGGTTCCCGGGTTCGATTCCCGGCGGGGTCAGGGATTTTCTCTGCCTCGTGATGACTGGGTGTTATGTGCTGTCCTTCGGTTAGTTAGGTTTAAGTAGTTCTAAGTTCTACGGGACTGATGACCATAGATGTTAAGTCCCATAGTGCTCAGAGCCATTTGAACCATTTTTTTTTTTTTTTTGTTGGAAAGTTGGCGGAGGAATCCATTTAAAAGAGGCTGCTGTAATCTGAGCTTACTTGCAAATGGTGAGGAGGTCATAAAACTCCGACTATTCACATGTCAGAAGTTGGTATGATATGGGCAGATCGGCTGGTGTACTTCTTTATAATGGGCAAGACTGTAACTTCCTTGACACAAGAAGTAGCTAGGTTCTTTTAGCCAGGGCTAAAAACTTTTATTCCGAGCTGTCTGGAAAGCTTAAGAGCTTTCTTTCAGTAACTGGAAATGGTAGGCCCGGAACATTAGATCTCTCTGTAAATGTCGGACTGTGGTCCCATCTAGATAGGTGTTTTTGACGAAACATGGCCCTGCTTACTGTGAGAACGACGCCTCCCCAATCTAAACTTTTTTCTATTTCAAACAAGAGAGATTTCTAGTCACTGGTTGGCTTCTCTGAGAATATGCGAAGCAGAGGCTTGCTCTCTAGCATGGGAACCACGTTGCTGTGTCTGGATTGCCTACCAGGGCAACACAACAGTCGAGAGGGGGGATTCAATGAGTAGTGGATAGTTCGAGTGGTTTGTACGACGTGGAGGCGGATTTGTTTTTGCTAATTGGGCCCTTGTACTGAGGCTTGGTGGAAAGTAGTTGTGATTCTTTTCCTTGTTTTGTCTTCTGGTCCTCCCCTGCTAGAGAGCTTCAGGTCTTTCCGTAGCGGGTGAGACTTGTGGTCTGCAACTAGAGGTGCACTAAAAGCCAGTGGCCGTTTCCAACTGTACTGACAGTGAAGCTACATATCATCTGGAACATATTGTGTTTCACGAGGGTGAACTTATTCGTCCTGAGTCGGTCGTCTGACATTTTACAATTCGAGCCCGCACAGTCGTGCCTGTGAGTCAATTAAGTTTGGTCAGACCAGCGAACGGCTGCACCTCACACTAAAGTCAGGTGGGATCTCAGGACTCTGATAGGAATTCTTCCTGAGTACTAGTAATCAGTCCGCATAGTTTGCAGATTTTCGTGGAAACATCAGAACATTACATCTGCTGCAGCGCGCAGCTCTTCGCACAGAGCGCGCGGGCTTCTACTGCCGCCTGAATCAAGGTGAGACAGTAAAGCATTGCTACACCGGCATTGAGGTGTTAAATTGTATGCACAGTTCCCTGTTCTCTGGAGAACCATAGTTTGATGCCATTTGAATAGAATTCGACCCCACAACGGATTCATGTTGCGTTGTAAAAGCGATTAATACAGGGGATAATTTGTGTAAGTTCCACCCCATTGAATGGTTTGCCAATGAAGAACCATCCCCTTCCAGATTACTTTTTATGACTCCTTTGTAAGATTTATCAGTTCGTTGTAGATATAAAACGACAAATTAAAACTGCTTTTGCAAACAATTATGCCATTGTTCTCATTCATACACCTCCAACCAGTCACTGTTTTTTACTTTAATGGGGTGATACATGGATACACCAGCAGTTGAAGGTCCAATCTTATTAAATTAGTTAATCTGATTATTAATTTGTGTTCTCAAAGTGAAAGTAGACGTAGGCAACAAAAATTCCATGAGTATATTTACTAATTTCATGTTGTTGTTATAGTAGTATCACCGTGGTCTAGGGATAGCGTCTTTGATTCATAATCAAAACGTCTTCGGTCCCGGGTTCGACCCCGCCACTGACTAAATTTTGATAAATAATCAGCATTGGCGGCCGAAGACTTCCGGCATAAGAAGTCAGCCTCATTCTGCCAACGGCCTTGTCAAAGAGGGCGGAGGAGCGGATAGAGGTTCAGGGCACTCTCTTGTCCTAGGGGTGGGAAATTGCCCCTAAAGGCGGAACAATCACCAATGATAACGACATGAGGATGCAGAAGGCAATGGAAACCACTGCATTAAAGACACGTAACGTGTATCCACAGGATATGTGACCTGTAATTGAAGAAGTATCATGATGATCTCTCCATTAGCAAAATATTCCGGAATAGTCCCCCATTCGGATCTCCGGGAGGGGACTGCCAAGGGGGAGGTTACTATGAGAAAAAGGTTGAATAATCAACGAAATAATAACGTTCTACGAGTCGGGGAGTGGAATGTCAGAAGCTTGAACGTGGTAGGGAAACTAGAAAATCTGAAAAGATAAATGGCTCTATCTAGATATAGTAGGGGTCAGTGAAGTGAAGTGGAAGGAAGACAAGAATTTCTGGTCAGATGAGTATCGGGTAATATCAACAGTAGCAGAAAATGGTATAACAGGTGTAGGATTCGTTATGAATGGGAAGGTAGGGCAGAGGGTGTGTTACTGTGAACAGTTCAGTGACCGGATTGTTCTAATGAGAATCGACAGCAGACCAACACCGACAACGATAGTTCAGGTATACATGCAGACGTCGCAAGCTGAAGATGAACAGATAGAGAAAGTGTATGAGGATATTGAAAGGGTAATGCAGCATGTAAAGGGGGACGAAAATCTAATAGTCATGGGCGACTGGAATGCAGTTGTAGGGGAAGGAGTAGAAGAAAAGGTTACAGGAGAATATGGGCTTGCAAGGAGAAATGAAAGAGGAGAAAGACTAATTGAGTCCTGTAACAAGTTTCAGCTAGTAATAGCGAATACCCTGTTCAAGAAACACAAGAGCAGGAGGTATACTTGGAAAAGGCCGGGAGATACGGGAAGATTTCAGTTAGATTACATCATGGTCAGACAGAGATTCCGAAATCAGATACTGGATTATAAGGCGTACCCAGGAGCAGATATAGACTCAGATCACAATATAGTAGTGATGAAGAGTAGGCTGAAGTTCAAGACATTAGTCAGGAAGAATCAATACGCAAAGAAGTAGAATACGGAAGTACTAAGGAATGACGAGATACGTTTGAAGTTCTCTAACGCTATAGATACACCAATAAGGAATAGCGCAGTAGGCAGTACAGTTGAAGAGGAATGGACATCTCTAAAAAGGGCCATCACAGAAGTTGGGAAGGAAAACGTAGGTACAAAGAAGGTAGCTGCGAAGAAACCATGGGTAACAGAATAAATAGTTCAGTTGATTGATGAAAGGAGGAAGTACAAACATGTCCCGGGAAAATCAGGAATACAGAAATACAAGTCGGTGAGGAATGAAATAAATAGGAAGTGCAGGGAAGCTAAGACGAAATGGCTGTAGGAAAAATGTAAAGACGTCGAAAAAGATATGATTGTCAGAAGGACAGACTCAGCATACAGGAAAGTCAAAACAACCTTTGGTGACATTAAAAGCAACGGTGGTAACATTAAGAGTGCAACGGGAATTCCACTGTTAAATGCAGAGGAGGGAGCACATAGGTGGAAAGAATACATTGAAAGCCTCTATGAGGGTGAAGATTTGTCTGATGTGATAGAAGAAGAAACAGGAGTCGATTTAGAAGAGATAGGGGATCCAGTATTAGAATCGGAATTTAAAAGAGCTTTGGAGGACTTACGGTCAAATAAGGCAGAAGGAATAGATAACATTCCATCAGAATTTCTAAAATCATTGGGGGAAGTGGCAACAAAACGACTACTCACGTTGGTGTGTAGAATATATGAGTCTGGCGACATAACATCTGACTTTCGGAAAAGCATCATCCACACAATTCCGAAGACGGCAAGAGCTGACAAGTGCGAGAATTATCGTACAATCAGCTTAACAGCTCGTGCATCGAAGCTGCTTACAAGAATAATATACAGAAGAATGGAAAAGAAAATTGATAATGCGCTAGGTGACGATCAGTTTGGCTTCAGGAAAAGTAAAGTGACGAGAGAGGCAATTCTGGCGTTACGGCTAATAATGGAAGCAATGCTAAAGAAAAATCAAGACACTTTCATAGGATTTTTCGACCTGAAAAAAGCGTTCGACAATATAAAATGGTGCAAACTGTTCGAGATTCTGAAAAACGTAGGGGTAAGCTATAGGGAGAGACGGGTCATATACAATATGTACAACAACCAAGAGGGAATAATAAGAGTGGACGATCAAGGACGAAGTGCTCGTATTAAGAAGGGTGTAAGACAAGGCTGTAGCCTTTCGCCCCTCCTCTTCAATCTGTACATCGAGGAAGCAATGAAGGAAATAAAAGAAAGGTTCAGGAGTGGAATTAAAATACAACCTGAAAGGATATCAATGATACGATTCGCTGATGACATTGCTATCCTGAGTGAAAGTGAAGAAGAATTAAATGATCTGCTGAATGGAATGAACAGTCTAATGAGTACACAGTATGGTTTGAGAGTAAATCGGAGAAAGACGAAGGTGATGAGAAGTAGTAGAAATGAGAACAGCGAGAAACTTAACAACAGGACTGATGTTCACGAAGTCAATGAACTTAAGGTATTCTGTTACCTAGGCAGTAAAACAATCAATGACGGACGGAGCAAGGAGGACATCAAAAGCAGACTCGCTATGGCAAAAAAGGCATTTCTGACCAAGAAAAGTCTACTAATATCAAATACCGGCCTTAATTTGAGGAAGAAATTTCTGAGGATGTACGTCTGGAGTACAGCATTGTATGGTAGTGAAACATGGACTGTGGGAAAACCAGAACAGAAGAGAATCGAAGCATGTGAGATGTGGTGCTATAGAAGAATGTTGAAAATTAGGTGGACTGATAAGGTAAGGAATGAGGAGGTTCTACGCAGAATCGGAGAGGAAAGGAATATGTGGAAAACACTGATAAGGAGAAGGGACAGGATGATAGCACATCTGCTAAGACGTGAGGGAATCACTTCCATGGTACTAGAGGGAGCTGTAGAGGGCAAAAACGTAGAGGAAGGCAGAGGTTGGAATACGTGAAGCAAATAATTGAGGACGTAGGTTGCAAGTGCTACTCTGAGATGAAGAGGTTAGCACAGGAAAGGAATTCGTGGCGGGCCGCATCAAACCAGTCAGTAGACTGATGACAAAAAAAAAAAAAGTTGTTGTTGTGGTCTTCAGGCCAAAGACATGTTTGATACAGCTGTCCATAGTACTCCACCCTGTGCAAGCATCTTCATCTATGAGTAACTACTGCGGCCTACATCGTTCTGAATGTGCCTACTGTCTCTTGGTCTTCCTCTACGATTTTTACCCGCCACGTTTCCCTCCAGTACTAAATTAGTGACACCTTGATGTCACAGAGTGTGTCCTACCATTCTTCTAGTGTGGTGGCGCCACAAATTTCTCTTCTCCTCGACTGCATTCAGTACTTCCTCATTAGGTACATGATCTATCCGTCTAACCTTCTGCATTCCTTTGTAGCATCATATTTCAAAAGCTTCAATTATCTTCATGTCTTAACTGTTTATAACCCATGTTTCACTTCCACAATGGCTACACACCGTGCAAATACATTCAGGATAGACCTCATGACAAATCTATCCTCGATGTTTACAAATATCTCTTCTTCACAAGCCCTTTTCTTACCATCGTTGGTCTACATTTCGGCATCACCTGATTTAATTCAAATACATTCTGTTATCCTAGTTTTGTTTTTGTTAATGTTCCACTTATATCCTCCTGTCAAGATGCTGTCCATTCGGTTCAAATGCTCTTCCATGTTTCTTCCTGTCGCTGACAGAATTACATCATAGGCACACCAAATTTTTTTTATTTCTTGTCGCTGAACTTTAATTTCTACTCCGAATTTTCCTTTTGTTTAATTTATTGCTGGCTCAATATACAGATTGAGTATCCTCAGGGATAAGTTATAACCCTGCCTCATTCCCTTCTCAACCATTGCTTCCCTTTCGTGCTCCTCGGTTCTTATAACGGCCATCTGATTTCTGTACAAATTGTAAATAGCGTTCGCTCCCTGTATCTTAACCCGGGTATCTTTACAATTTGAAAGAGAATATTCCAGTCAATACTGTCAAAGGTTTTCTCTAAGTTTACATATGATACAAACGTAGGTTCGTCTTTCCTTAGCCTGTCTTTTATGAGAAGTCATAAGGTCATATTGCCTCACGTGTTCCTATATTTCTCCGAAATTCAAAGTGATTGGGTCCCCGAGGTCGGCTTCAACCAGCTTTTCGGTTCTTTTGTGATTAATTCGTTCTAGTATTTTTCAGCCATGACTTATTATTCCAATAAGTAATAGTTTGGTAATTTTCAATCCTGTCAGCGCATGTTTCTTCGGAATTGGAATTATTATATTCTTCTTGAAGTCCGAGGCTATTTCGGCTGTCTTACAGATCTTGCCCACCAGATAGTATTGTCATGGCTGGCTCTCCCGATGACATCAATAGTTCTAACGGAATATTGTCTACTCCTGGGGTCTTGTTTCGACTTCGGTCTTCCAGTGCTTTATCAAATTCCCCCATTCCGTCTTCATCTATGTTCTCTTCCATTTCCATAATATTGCCCTCAAGTATATCTCCCTTGTATAGACCCTGTATATGTTCTTTACACCTTTCTGCTTTCCAATAGTTGCTTAGGACTAGTTTTCCATCTGAGCTCATTATATACATACTGGTGGTTCTCTTTTTTCCAAAGGTCTCTTTAATTTTCTTGTAGGCAGCATCTCTATTGCCGCTGGTGATATGTGTTTCTATATCCTTACCTTTGTTCTCTAGCCATTCCCGCTTAGCCATTCTGCATTGCCTGTCGATCTGATTTTTCAGACTTTGTATTCCCTTTCCCTACTTCATTTACTGCATTTTTTATATTTTCTCCTTTCATCAATTAAATTCAATATCTTTTGTGTTACCCAAGGATTTCTATTAGCCCTCATCTTTTTACCTACTTGATCCTCTGGTGCCTTCACTATTTCATGTCTCAAAGCTACCTATTCTTCTTCCACTCTTTTACTTTCCCCCTGTTCTAGTCAGTCGTTCCCTAGTGCTCCCTCCGAAACTCACTACGACCACTGGCTCTTTCAGTTTATCCAGCTCTCGTCTCCTTAAATTCCTACTTTTTAGCAGTTTTTCAGTTTTAGTCTCCAATTCGTACGCAAGAAGCCGTGGTCCAAGTCCACATCTGCCCCCGGAAATGTCTTACAAGTTAAAGCCTGGTTAATAAATCTCGGTCTTACTGTTATACAATTAGTCTGAAAACTTCCGGAGTCTCCATATCTCATCCTCGTATAAAACCTTCATTCACGATTCCTAAGCCAAGTGTTAGCTTTGATTAAATTACACTCTGTGCAAAATTTTACCAGGTGACTAACTCTTTCATTCCTTTGCCCCAGTCCATGTTTACTTTCCACTTTTTCCTCTCTTCCTTTTCCTACTATCCAATTCCAGTCTCCCTTGACTAACTTCATACATAAAACTGAAGGCTGTAGCTCACGATTTGAAGGTTACTGAGATGATAATACTTTTCTTTGCGTAAATATAATAACATTTGGCATCACTAGCACATATTTGTATGATTAAAGCAAGCGACAGCTTGTATTTGGCAATCCTTGGGCAGTGTCTTCAGTCACGGCATTTTTGTGAAGAACAGACGTGTATGTATTACTTTTTTCTTCTTTTTTCTTGTGTCAAAGATAGAGTACGGTGCACTAATATTTAGACTCGGTTTCGGCGCCATGCTTTGTATCTCAGTAATTTGTAGCGTATTGTAGTCATTTTATTTCAGTGTATGTGTTGTCTGTGTCATGTATTTTTGTTTCTCATTGTGTCTTGTCAGCGACTTCTGCGTCACTTCTTGTCTGATGTTGCTTAGTTGCTAACAGCATTGTGCAAGCTTTTGTGGTGTTGATTACGGCATTTTGGGGTAGGCTTTGTTTCATGGGCTTAGGCATAAATGTGTGTATTCTTTGAAAGAAGATCAGAGTAGAGTTGTGGTACGTGATGCATTAGAGCCGGTAACTTGCGGAAGTAACAATTTATTTGAATGCTTACAACAAGCAAAGCTCACATATGTAGTGAGAAAATCTGCGCACTAATCACATCCATAAGGGAACACGAACCAGTCATGGATGCAGAAAAAGATAGGATGACGGAAGACGCTCATTTAAATTGCAAACGGGGTACAAACGACAAAGGCAGAGTACTCCGATGGTGAGGGTTCAGATCACTCAGAAAATGAAAGTGAAAACGGTGCTGAGATGGCAGGTAGTAGGGGGACAACCTGCGTGTCAGGACATGTTGCATTGTTGCCAAATTTATTAAAGATGGCGGCGATCACGTCATCCAAAATGACGGCATGTAGACTTGGCAACATCGCATGACGTCTTCCAAGATGGCGGCTTTTGGCGGGAAAATAGGCCCATTGTGCTATGTCCACTAATCTAACCTCAAGAAAAAAATGGTGTAAGTTTAAATTTTGGCGGGAAAGTAGCCCAATTGTGCTATGTCCACTAACCTAAGCCTCCAGAAGAAAAAAAAAATTACGGGAAGTTTGAATTCCAACAGGATAATGCATGCAAAGACGGTACTTGTCTTTATTATTATTATTATTATTATTGATTATCATTCATTATCATTCATTATCATTTATTAACATTCATTATCATTCATTATCATTCATTATCATTTATTATTATTTATTATCATTTATTATTATTTATTATTATTGACCTGCCTCCACTAGAAAATTCCCTCCAAATTCAATATACTACATGATAATGGCTGCAAAACCTTACTTTTGTTTAGAATTCCTAACAGCTCACCAAATCCAACACCTCAAACTACAAATGCCTATATGAACAAGATCATATTATATATACACACACGCTGCAGAGAGCCCTTTAAAGTTTGATCACCCATACTCTAAGCGAATGAGAAGCTGCCTCTGGCCCTTGTTCAAACAGTATTTTCTAACACGCTTTTGCACACTGCCGAGCCTTTCGTCTTTCTGCCGCGACTTCGAAGTCATTGTCTGTATCTAAACAGAAACTAACACCGACTGATGCACAATCTCTCACAGGAAACTATACCTTACACCTTATAAATCATATTCTTACAGTCGATAGCATAACATTGAATGATTTTAAATATAGGACACCCACAACACAAGAAAAATAGAAGAGCCTGCTGGCGTTATAGCCACTTCCCTCGAAAAATATTGACCACCTCTACATTTAAACTCATATGTCACAGTGAGCGAAAAGTTTATAACTCTGCATTCAATTTCTAGTGATTGGTAAAATTTTGCACACAAGTACAAGATCACCGTTTTCGGTGCTAACAACCCTGGAAGTTTAGGTCCATGAACCAAAATTTCTCCCCCAACTCAAGCAAGCCTTGTCAGTCAATCATTATGTCATACCCAATGCACAGATGCGATGGATAAGACACCACCGATCTACTGTAATATTATCCATCACAGCTGATATCGCGAAAAATTTTACAGTAAGTCCAACACTGGGCAATCATGTGACAGCTTGTTTTCTTAATTTCTGTATCATAGCTAAACCATACATCCTCTACTTTGCAAATATCTTTGCGATCATTCATAGATGACTGCTCAACACGTCCATTCACACTTAATTCTCAAACACATAATGACGATCAAATTATACCAGACAACACTATACATATTTCTAAGACCTCGCACGTAGTACTCGAGCAATCTCTCTGCGTATGGTGATCACAGAGCTATCTAGTCCTTTTACGTTAAAAGACCATCCTCACCTCGTCATTGACCTACCTACCCCGCAACATCGCTACCCAATTATTCGCCAACCGAGCAGACGAAGATAGCTACACTCCACCTCTCTTGACTAAATAGAGCTTTCCTAGTCCTAATCCATCCAAGTGCACCACATTTCTCGAAATGTAACCAAGTCTTGGAGCTTAGCACACCATATCGATCTATAGTAACAGATCTCAAAGTGCTTTAATTCAATAGCATACAGTTAAGAAGAAGAAGAACGGAGCGATATTTATACACAACGTAGTTCGATAGATTTTTAAGCAAATCATCCAGTCTATCATGTTTAAAATATTGATCTAGAGACCATGATCGGTGCATCGAAGGTTCCGGTAGGAGATAGAGAGAGAGAGAGAGAGAGAGAGAGAGAGAGAGAGAGAAACATAAACACATACACACTCCTAAGACTAGAACGTTCAGCACTTAAAAACGGGCAATAACCTTAGATCGTTTGCTTTTCCGTCCTGCCAGACATACATCCTTCTCCCCGGTCTCCTTACGCTGAGCTATCTCTACCCCAATCGTAAAACTTCTCCTTTCTATGATACGAGCCCAATATAGCCCTCCGAACGCGTCTAGTGCCCAATGATCACACCAGATCACGAGTCAGAAATAATACTATTACTCCATCAGGTCTATACAAAAAATCATAGTTATTAGCAGCCGGTACATCCTACAAGCAAACAGATACGTATAACAGCAGCGTCCAACATGTGAAAATTAAACGTCATCCCATCACCGACTCTGTAAACACCCGTCTGTAGGGTAAGTGTGTACACAATGATTACAGGCCCTCACAAATACCCACAGCTAACTTAGTTATGACGCTGAAGTCTCGATTTTACACCAAGCATGCGACAGGGTGGGGATCGCGATAATAACAGTGCATTTATAAAAAATGGCACGAATTTTGAATTTTGGCAGGAAAATAGCCCAATTGTGCTACATCCACTAACCTAAGCCTCCAGAAGAAAAAATGACGGGAAGTTTCAATTCCAACAGAATAATGCATGCAAAGACCGTACTTGTCTTTTTAACATTATTGATTATCATTCATTAACATTCATTATTTATTATCATTTATTATTATTTATTATTATTGACCTGCCTCCACTAGAAAATTCCCTCCAAATTCAAATTCAAACATGATAATGGCTGCAAAACCATACCTTTGGTTATTATTCATTATCATTCATTATCATTTATTAACATTCATTATCATTCATTGTCATTTATTATCATTCATTATCATTCATTATCATTTATCATCATTCATTATCATTCATTATGATTCATTATCATTTATTACCATTTATTATCATTCATTATCATTTATTATTATTATTATTAGAAATAATACTATTACTCCATCAGGTCTATATAAAAATGATAGTTATTAGCAGCCGGTACATCCTACAAGCAAACAGATACGTATACCAGCAGAGTCCAACATGTGAAAATTAAAAGTCATCCCGTCACCGACTCTGTAAACACCTGTCTGTTGGGTAAGTGTGTATACAATGATTACAGGCCCTCACAAATACCCACAGCTAACTTAGTTATGATGCTGAAGTCTCGATTTTACACCAAGCATGCGACAGGGTGGGGATCGCGTAAATCAAAGTGCATTTAGAGGAATGTGCAACCTTCATCACACATGATGACCGACGGGTTCACCGTTAACGATCGCAAGTAGACAGCGCTTTAAACCACACACCAAACATGTAGCTGCATATGACTAGAACGCTGGCTATATCATGTGACTAAAGCATCCAAATAGAACACTGGAAAAAAAATCTACCTTCAACAACTTATCCTTCTCTGGAATAAATGAATCAACGTTTGAATCGTACCTAGTCGCAGCTCTGTCTCAATCGATTATCCCGTACACCCTCTGCTATGATTTAACACAGATGTGAATAAGTTTAGACGAGAATGATTGTCTGTCCTCCTGAAAAGCATCAAATACAGTATTCATCTCGCGTGTATCACTGCTACCTCAGTAGACATACACTATAATACGAACTCAACGAGAAAAAATGGACTGCCTTCCTTATTCGGCTCTCTTCGAAATCATCGTTTTCCTGCATTCCTCTTGTTGCCGCATACTTCACTCCATGTACAAATCTCCCCCCCCCCCTAGCGAACCAGAAGATAAGCAAGTACGTTCTCATTTTCACCACATTTCGGTCTATATTAGGTTAGTTTATATCTATGCGCTAATCAGTTTTCACATTTCTTTCGATTTTATGTCAGGTCCATCCATGCGACCGCAGTTATAAACTATTCGGTCATTGCGACATATGAGTTTACATTTAGAAGTGGTCAATCACTTTCAATGGAAGTGGTTACAACGCCAGCAGGCTCTTCTATTTTCCCTGTGTTGTGGGTGTTCTTTATTTAAAATCATTCAATGTTATGCTATCGACTGTAAGAACATGATTTATAAGGTGTAAGGTATAGTTTCCTGTGAGAGACTGTGCATCAGTCCGTGTTATGTCTGTTTAGAATCAGACAATGACTTTGAAGTCACGGCAGAAAGACGAAAGGCTCGGCAGTGTGCAAAAGCGTGTTAGAAAACACTGTTTGAACAAGGGCCAGGGGCAGCTTCTCATTCGCTTAGAGTATAGGTGATCAAACTTTAAAGGGCTCTCTGCAGCGTGTGTGTATATTTAATATGAACTTGTTCATTTGGCATTTGTGGTTTGAGGTGTTAGATTTGGTGAACTGTTAGGAATTCTTGGATGGTTGCACTCTGAGTTATTCGGGGGAAGTATTGGGAATTCCGTTTGTCCGCGCTGGAGGTGGATCGCATTGGCGTCTTCGTGACTTTTTCACTGTTTGATGGTAGAGGATAAAGATGATAGGGCGTTGAGGATCTGTTGTACTTACTTATACCTAGTTTAAGGCGTACAACATTGCGCGCATTTCCGGCGAATGGTCAAAACAAGGTCCTGTTGTAGTAACTGAGATCGTACTGTTTATAGACAGGTTGCAGAAGGTGATAGATAGGTCTTTCTCTGACTTAAATTGCAGAGATCAGGGACCAGGCTTTGAATGTAGTCGTATGTGCTTGATGCTTTGTATAAAAGTTTGAATCTTTAATTGGGTGTGCAAATTTAATTTTACTGTTGAAAGTGCGAGAAAGATGAGTTGATTGGTGTTTAGATAGAGGCTACGTTTGTATTTCGAAAAGAGGGGATGAGAATGGTAAATTGATTGATGGGCATGGTTTGTGGGGTGATATATGAGTGTCAAGATAGGGTTGAGGACGTTTGCGTATGTTGATGGTGGGACAGGTGTGAGGTTAGGTGCTGTGGGAGGTGTAAATTAGATCTTATTTTTAAAAAGAAGTTGTAAAGTAGGAATAATATTGAGATGGTTTTTAGATGGCTGGTCACGCGAAGAGGCGAGAGCAGGGATGTGTAGTTATGTTTAGTTAAAGGGCCGTGTAATGTCTTGTAAGGAGCAATGTGCATGGTGCTACAGTGTTATAGGAGGTAAAGACATATGCTGCTATAATGTGTCTAGCGTATGGGGGCTGCACTTTGGAATTATGCTACATTGGTATAAAGTTGACTTTCACCCACGTTAGGTGGTCGCTTCTCAGGATCGCGGTCCTGGACGAACGTATGTGTGTGCTTTGACCGCTGATGAGCACGTTGACCGCGCCAACTCACGCTTGCGAAAGCCGAGCAGGGGCTGTGCGAGGTCTGAAATCAGACGGATGGGTGACTTCACGATCCAGTGGGCAGGGTACAGAGTGAAGGTACCAACGCACGTCTGCTGAGTTATTTTGCGAGCGGATCTGCAGGCTCTGCTACGCGTTATTAGGATAGTTTACGAGTACTGAGCGTATCTACACATCTGTGGGATGTATTATTTAGTAGCAGTTTGCTATAGTGTGTACTGAAATTATGATTGGGTGCGTGTCTGTGGGCTGTGCAACATGGTCCAGAGCACATCTGGGATTGGTGTTTTGTGATAGCGTGATAGATACACTGTATGGTTAAATAAGTTGTTCGAAAAAAATAAATAGTGTTCTCAATGATTACACGCGCCTGCAGCGCAGATCAGAGTGATTTGGTTTTTCCGTCACCATCTCAGTTGCATGCGAGTAGTAAATGTTTTCCCAGCCACGTTAATCGAGTGTGTCAATGTGCTATGAGCTATTCTGAGAATAGGCGTGAAGGCAGGTCCAGACCTGAGACGCCGGCGGTATACATGAGAAGAACAATGCAGCTTTCACATGTGTCGGCTGTCATGAGCGCTCGGAAGATAAACTTGCCTGAAGACTCTGGAATCCCCTTCCCCGCCGACCGCACTCTTGCGCTCCCTGCCTTGGAGCGTAATCTAAGGCGCATAGGCGATATCAATTTCTCTGGTGATAGGTGCGAATCCGACTGCGTTGAGGTCGTGTTTGAGGGAGGCCGAGCAGAGACTTTTGGTCGGTTTGGCAGCTGGTGGTGTTTGGGCGCGTCTGTTGCACTATTTTGCGAGCATGTCTGTGCACTGTGCGTTGCTTTATTTGGAGAGTTTAAGAGTACAGAGCTTGTCTGCTAATATTGTGTACTGCATTATTTAAGAGCTGTTTGCTATTGTGTGGTGAAATTAGGAGCCGGCCGCGGTGGTCGTGCGGTTCTAGGCGCTGCAGTCCGGAACAGCGGGACTGCTACGGTCGCAGGTTCGAATCCTGCCTCGGGCATGGACGTGTGTGATGTCCTTAGGTTAGTTAGGTTTAAGTAGTTCTAAGTTCTAGGGGACTTATGACCTAAGATGTTAAATCCCATAGTGCTCAGAGCCATTTTTTGAGATTAGGAGTTGTTTACCTGTTTGTGGCCTGTGTCAGATGACCACAATCGGATCAGTGCGGGTGTTATGTTACAAATATACTCCACGACTTAATAAAAGGGCTCCAAATAAATAGAGTGCAGCAATTCCTTAGTTCTCCGAGCAGCACAGCGCAGTGTGAGCTGTTTTTGCACAATAACGGCAATATGGTCAGAATATGAGTGAGTAGACAAATAACTGGACAAATTTATTTGTAGAGGAGTTACAGGTCTGGAATGGAATGAATATCTTGATGGGTGTGGTTGTGTTGCCAAGTGTAGTGCACTACTGGAGTTCAGAAACTGCCTTATGTCAGCCATACATATCGAAACCTATGAGAAGTAAAAGTTTGAAAAAGATATGCAGCAAATAAATAAAGTACACTCATTCTTCCTTCCATCAGCCTATGCACTGAAATTAGTTGCGAAAATTAGCAGTTGTTTGGCAATTTGTAGGTAAATGTTTTGCATTTTTTACAAGCAGTTCACGTGTCTGTAGGCTGTGCTATGAGTTATTTTTAACTGTTTGCAATTAGCAAGCGTGTGTCTAGAACATTATAAATGAGTCATGTAGGAGTGTTTTGCAGGTCTGTATGATGTGGGACATGTCGGTGTGATACATATACTCCATTCCTAAATAAAGTAAATTCGTTCCTCGGTCCATGGACCTAGTTCAGGGTGAGTCCGTTTACCAGAAAAGTGTAGGAAGAGGTTGAGTGTTGGTGGATTAGTTTGAAACAATTTTCTTAGGTTGGTGGCGGAAGCACAAGTGAGCTTTGTTTACCGGCAGATTTCAAACTTGGCACTGGTTCCTAGGAGGAGGAGGGGTCGTTCTGGTCCTCGGAACGTAGTTGATATTAGGGAGTTGAACACGTTTGCATACGTATATGAAATTGTAAATTCAATTATTTAATATAGCGGGGTGGTGAGAGTGAATTAGCAAGCGTTCTCGCGACGAGCAAACACGCTGTTATACGGTCATGGTGGATTCCACTGTCGGTCACACTCTGGCGCCAGACGTATCCTTTGTACAGCACGCAGTGGACAGAAAACATCGTGTCCGGTGTTTGCTCGTGGGCGCGGCCAACCGTTTTTGGCGGGACCCTCAGGCACCGCTCGCCTACCTGGCGTGGGAGTGTGCTTGACGTCAGCGGTCCAGGGAGTGGTCTCAGCCGGCCGCACGTACCTCAGCTGTGCTCTGGACTTTCGCTGTGTGAGCATGGAGAAGTCAGTTGGGACACACCTGCATGATCGAAATGTGTGAAATAAAGAGTCATTTTCCAGGTATTTACAGAAGGCTATGTCCGTCGGTGTATGGAGGGTGTTTGACGTGAGCGGGGCGGCGGCGCAGCGATTGTACATTTATTACGTGCGCGCGAGAGCGAGTCAATTAGCGAGCATTCTAGTGCGGTCAAAAGATGCTGTTATATAGTCATGGCAGATTCCACTGTCGAGCTAACTTTGCCGCCAAAAGTGTAGCACTGCGTTCTCGCTCGCACAGGGACACGTGGCGAATGGCTGTGTGAGGTCGGCATCGACAGGTTTGAACGTGGCGCCGAAAGTGTTGCAGGGAAACGGCCGACCGTTGTGTGATTCAGCTTGGAGGGAGACAATTTTGGCGGGAAACGTGTGGAGGGGACGAATACACGTGGTGAGCGGACGAGGGGCCACTGTGACGTCAAACTCGACAAGTTCCAGCGTGTCCAGCGAAAACTTGTTTACGACGTGGGAGCGATTTCTGGGCTCGCCCCCCACCTCATGTGACAGGCGTAGCCAGTGTCTCCGCCCGCTGGCCAGGGGGTGGCGAGGATTTGAACTACTTCAGTAGGAGTGCGGATGTCGTGGTGACTGCACCGCGATATCAAAGATGTGTGTGCTGCCTGTGTTGGAGAACAAGTGATGACCGTAATGCTTGAAATAAAGTCTTCAGTCCCTTCCCCCCTGCCAAATAAAAGGACGTGAATTATGTTACTATAAGTGCAGTTTATTATTTGACGCAGTTATGATAGGCTACCAGTGAAAAAAAAAGATAAGTGACGGAGAAAGCTCGTACATGTGATCAATTATGGTGTTGGGGATTTGAACTTGTGATAGATTTTTGTTATGGATGTAAGGAGAATGGGTTTCTCACCGAGAAAACCGGACTTCTTGAATAAATAATAAATGATGATAATACATAGAAGTTCAGTTTTCGAGAGAATATTGTGTTGGAATTTGAATTTGGCGCAATTTTCTGGTGGAGGTAGGCCTATAATAATAAATGATAATGAATGATAACAAAGGATAATGAATGATAATGAATGTTAATAAATGATAATGAATAATGATAAAGAAAAGTAAGGTTTTGCAGCCATTATCGTGTAGTAATTTGAATTTGGAGGGAATTTTCTAGTGGAGGCAGGTCAATAATAATAAATAATAATAAATGAAAATAAATAATAATAAATGATAATGAATGACAATGGATGATAATGAATGTTAATAATTGATAATGAATGATAATCAATAATAATAATAAAGACAAGTACGGTCTTTGCATCCATTATCCTGTTGGAATTCAAACTTCCCGCCATTTTTTTTTCTTCTGGAGGCTTAGGTTAGTGGACATATCACAATTGGGCTATTTTCACTCCAAAATTCAAACTTCCTGCCATTTTTTCTTGAGGTTAGGTTAGTGGACATAGCACAATTGGCCTATTTTCCCGCCAAAAGCCGCCATCTCGGATGACGTCATGCGACGTTGCCAAGTCTGCATGCCGCCATTTTTGATGACGTCATCGCCGCCATCTTGAATAAATTTGGCAACAATGCAATGTGTCCTGATACGAAGGTTGTCCTCCTACTGCAGGTCACATAAGTTCAGTAAATACGGAAAGAGGGACATGTAGAGAAATTAATGGGCAAGGCGTCAGAGAGCAGTTAAATCGCGTGCGTCTAGTCCATTGTACGTTACTGGATGTGCGCAATTAGAATCGATCATTCATTTTACGTGAGAAGAGACGACAGGAAAGGGAAGAAAATAGACAGCAGGAAGAAGTCCAGAGACAGAAGTTCCTCACTGATAAAATTAGGGAATTTCATGAGCGACAAGATGAGGACGAAAAGAGACATGACGAAGTTATGAAAGAAATTTAGGAAGCCAAAGGAGAGCTGATGAGGTTGTCGAAAGCATAAATCGGGTCAGGAACGAAGTAAAGGGTGCAAAAGTAAATGGTGAAGACTTCAGGAAAACGTCAGAGGAGACCAGAGCAGTAGCGGTAGAGTTCAAACGTGAGGCTAGGACAGCTAGACGCGTAACACGAGACGCGCGAAAAAATGACCAAATTGCGCGAGATCAGGCAGCCCTGACAAAGGTCGAAGTGAGCGCCAAAAAGAAGGCTATTTCTAAGCTCGAAAAAAAAAAAAAAAGAAAAGAAAAGGAACAGAGAGTAGCAGAAAAGACACAGGAAGAAATGTTAGAAATCAAAGACGAGCAAACTCGTCTCACTAACCAGTGGAATGAGCTGGCGGATGAGATGAGACGAGACAAATATGCGAACGGATCGCTCGTGTAGAAATTCAGCCAGAAGCAACACCATGTGGCCTTGAGTTCGTTGGTGACCAGGAACGTCAAAGAGAAAATTTTGCAACCCAACCTGGAGCCACACCCACGGCACAGACCGATATACGGCAGCAGCACCTGCTTAACGGGATTTCGACGCTAGGCCGAGCGCGCAGTCAGTGGTGCGTAGTACACCAAGTACCGAGCCGGACCACAACTGTGTGCGACTCAGACCTACGGAAACATTGCTGCGTAAGTCTGATGACACGAACAAGGGTGCCATAGCATACAGTGATCGGTCTGCCATGAAATCTGTGGCGCACAGGTGGCAGAATTTATAGGAAGTCTAAGGGTGCAAAATTATGAATATTTCGAATCAAAACGTTTTCTCTCAATTCAAAAATTTCCTGTTTACAAAGAGAACCACAATTCATTGTACTTCAGGTTATGGATTGCTGAGTATGATTGGGTACTACTGAGTTGTGGCCACTAGTATAACAATTGAAATTTATCTGTGGATACCTGGGAGAATCAAAAGCAGAACACATGCATAGAGTTTGCAGCAACTTGCCGCAATTACGGGAAATTTAGAGAGGCTTTCCTAAATACCCACTGATGACAGGACACCCAAGAAAGAATTCAACAGATGATTTTGTTAGGGAAGGATTAAGAAGCATCGGGGTGCCGCAATCGGTCACCAACCGTTTAGTGATAAGGGGATTATGTGGCGCTACTACATGAAATTGCCTTTGAGATACCTGGACTGCTCATTGGCAAACGTAATGACACAATAGAGTTTGACGAGAAAGCACAAAACGCGAGGGACCGAATGAGCAATAATGAACGAAGGTCGAAGATGCATCTGGAGGAAACAATGACAGGCAAAATACAAATACGAACAGGGCAACAAGAAATCAATATCAAGGCCAAAGATTTCATAAGAAGCATCAGTGGAATTACAGAAGCAGAAAGGGACGTATGGCGGTAACTTCCACGAAAATGGATATAGTAGCGAGAGAGAAATGGAAAATTCTACCCACTTCGTACAGCCGGTCTGGAACTCAGGGGAAACAAGGAATAATGCAGAGATTGGTGGATGGGGTCCGCAACATGATCACCAGAATAACGTAGTGGAAATCAGCGTACCTAACTCTGAAACAGAAACCGTTGCAAAAGTACGCATAGCTAATGACGATCGGCCGCTGCGGTCTCGGCCCAAAACAAAGCCACACATAATAACGGTACACACCACCTTCCACTGTTATATCATTTAGGCAATATGAAGACTAATTTGTTTCCAGTTCATTTATTTAGTAGCTTGTTTCTTATTTGCTTGCACTAACACTCTTTGGATTATTTACAAATATTATTGTAATTAGCGGATATTATCTTCTCCTGTGAGCAATGAGTTTGGCGTTCGTAGTTTTCTGTCCAGAATTTTCACTTTGATAATTTACCGCAAATTTTTGAGATACTGGTATCCTATGATGTTTCACAGATATAAGTTTATTTAGTGGACAGGAATGTGCTGATTTCTCGGCAGGAACCTCTTGCGTTTATGACAAAACTGGTTATTTCAACACTTCAACACTGCTGTATTAGTACTTACTCGCGCTACAGCAAAGGTATATGTTGGAACACTGTAATTTTGCAATTTTTGTTCATTCACTTGTGTCAAAAACTAAACCAACAAAGGGAAATTTGAACGGCTGCGGTTATTTTGCCGCAAAGCAGTACAAACAGGCGATACTAAAGTAGAAACAATGTAAAGAATACAGAACTTAAGCAATTGCAACATGCATAACGGTAGACAAAAATGTTTTTCGTGTTTGTTCCAACTTAACGGATTTGCACATACATTCCGACAACCGATTAATGTGCCCAGAATGTGGTGTGACAACCTCTTGTAGCAATACAGGCCTGACAACGACGGGGCACGCTGTGTATCATGTCATCAATCACATGTTGAGACAATAACGCCCATTCTTCGTGCAGAGCTGCTCGCAAGTCATGAGGAAATGTTGGTGGATGTTAATGTAATGCAGTCTGTCTTCATAGAGCATCTCAGACATGCTCTATGGGATTCAACTCGCAAGAGCGAACCGGCCAGGTCATGCGTGCAATATCTTCCGTTCCCAAGGAAACATCAACCACCCGTGCACTACGAGGTCGAGCATTATTGTACATTAGTACGAAGTCTGAGCCCACAGCACCTCGCAACAACTGCACATCAAGTCTCAAGATATCGTCACGATACATGACAGCAGTTAAAACTTGCAGATTCACCCATACAATTTCATGAGGAGTTGTTCGAGTGGTCAACACAGTCCCTGCCGACATCAATCACATGTTGATGCAATAACGCCCATTCTTGCAGAGCTGCTGGCAAGTAATTAGGAATGGCTGGTGGATGCTGATGTGATGCAGTCGGTCTTCATAGTACATCCCAGACGTTCTCTATAGGATTCAGCTCGCAAGAGCGAACAGGCCACGTCATGCGTGCAACGTATTCTGTTCCCAAGAAAACATTAATCACCCGTGCTCTACGAGGTCGCGAATTATTGTCCATTAGTACGAAGTCTGAGCCCACAGCGCCTCGCAACAACCATACATGTGGTCTCAAGATATCGCCACGATACCTGACAGCACTTAAAACTTGCCGATTCACCCGTAGAATTTCATGAACAGCTGTTCGAGTGGTCAGCTTCTTTGTACTAGATGTCAACAACGATTTATACTCGTGTCTGAACCGGATGTTGAGGCATAAAATTATCTTATTTGGTTTAGCAACAAAATCTTTCTTTTGCTAACCACGTGCCTATTAGTAGTTAGTGGCTTTAGTAGTTAGAATCTTTTATTTAACAGGCAGTACTGACGCTCGCTGTATTGCAGTAGTTCCCGTAAGGAAGATTTTTGTGAGGTAAGTGCTTAATGAAATGTTTAGGTTATTGCTAGGATTTCTTTTTAGTAAGGGCTACGCTTTTGAATTAATTATTTGAAGTCAGTTTACCTATTTTTTGAGCACTCTTATTGTGTTGCGCTAGGATACTGTGGGTCTCAGTCACTCAGCAATTTAAGTACAGACACACTCATTTCAATAAAGAAGTTTCAAAATTTCTGCCCATACAAGGTCTCTGCATTCCCTACTCTGGGAGGAGGAAATGTTTGCCCAATAACAGATCTTATGTGTATACGTTAGAAGCTTTGAGCAATTGTTCATCTTCGCTAGACACATGTCTTATACTAAACAAGAGCTCATATCTCTTAAGATATGCTCTTTAGACGCCTTGTTTGCTAGAAATTTTTTCCTTGTTTTGGTGTATGGTATCGGTCCCTTCCCCTTAATACATCTGCCAATCAATTGTGGACCTAAACCATGCTTTCCCTTCTTATATAGAATATCATACAAAGTAGCAAAAATCCTACAAAGGACATAATTTCAAGACGTGTCTGTGCCAGTAACACGTCAAACATGACGTACTATACTTCACCAAAATCACAACCAACAACCTGAAAAAGCAGAGCTATATATTGTTCGCAATAATTGCCTCAAGTTTTATCTTGGCCAAAAAGGAAGAAGATTGCATTCAAGATATCGTCAACACAATAACCGATGACGGCTGAAGTAGAGAGAGTTCAAAATTTAGACTGACAATGGGAAGAAAAGCATTCCTAAGGTGAGAAATTTGTTAACATCGATTGTAGATATCTTAGAAAATGTTTTCAGAAGGTGTTTCTATGGAATGCACCCACACAAGAAACATGGGCGATAAACAGTTCAGGCAAGAAGAGAATATCAGCTTTTGAAATGTGGTGCTACAGAAGCATAATGAAGATTAGATGGGTAGAACACATAACTAATGAGAAAGTACTGAATTGTCTGGGGAAAAAGTAGCACAACTTGACTAGAGAAAAAACCTCATTCTATCCAACAAATGAACTTTTTTTGATATGAAGTAATAATTGAAAAAATTTCATTATATCATATAAAGAAACCTTACATTGCAAAGGTTCAATCTACTCATAGATATAGTAGGGGTCAGTGAAGTGAAATGGAAAGAAGACAAGGATTACTGGTCAGATGAGTATAGGGTAACGTCAACAGCAGCAGAAAGTAGCATCACGGGAATAGGATTCGTTATGAGTAGAAAAGTAGGACAAAGATTGTGTTACAGTGAACAGTTCAGTGGTGGGGTTGTTATTGTCAGAATCGACAACAGACCACCAGCGACAACGATGGTCAATAAAAACTTTCTGGATTTGTGACCGCATTGTCAACATGTAGAACTACTGACGTTTCGTTACTCTTGCAACTGACTTTCTTCAGGGTGTTTTGGTATAGTGCTGAAAGAGAAAACTTTGTTTCATGGTTATAGGATGAAATTAAAAGATAAAACTGTGACGACAACGAATGAAGGTGGTAGAGGAGAGCAGGAGGAAGCACAAAACATCGCTCTATTACCATATGTTCAAGGTATCACTGAACGGGTGGGCAAAATTCTCCGCCGAGCAGAAATCAAGCAGATTTTCCGAAGCAGCAACAGACAACGAAAGACACAGGTGGAGTTTCAAAAACCAGGTGCGAATGTGGATTAGAGAATGTAGGCGAGAGAGCCGACCCATCAGCACGCGGCTATCTGAACGCGAAATGTATATCAGACTAAGACAACTCACCAAGTCAGCGGTGGCAGAAAACCAGGATGCGTGCGGCGAACAGATTGATTTTGGTGAAATTCGCATACTGGTGAAACAGCCTTTTCTTTCCGGAGGAAGATTAGAGAGGCAATAGTAGTAGCCAAGAGACACGCCAACATTAACACAGAGGACGGGTACCGACTGATGACGTTTTGGCTGCCAGCAATAACAGCGTTTCGGGGCAACAGTTCACGTGAAACAATACACACAGGAGCGCCGGAGACCACTGGGCCCGCAGATGCATAAGTTGCGGCGCGCCTCAGTCGAAGCTAGGAAGCAGGGAAACAACGCCACGGCACAATTGCTGCCCGCTTTTCCATTCACCGATTTCCACCAGTCACAAGCAGTAATGCAAATACCAGTCAAAATGTCGGGTTTCCACCAATGAAAAGAAGTAATAAAAACACCAATAAATAACTTCTAACATCGCTCCCCTTCATCCGTAACAACCTCTCGCGATTGGATAGCAGCCACGTTTGCTGACATATAAGAAACAAAGTTTTCTCATTCAGCAGTGAACAAAATCACCCTGAAGAAGGTCACTTGCAACAGTGACCGAAAATCCTGTAGTTTTACATATTGACAATGTAGCCACAAACTGAGAACATTTTTATTGACAGTGACAATGGCCGTGAAAGCCTACCTTCGTATTTAACGACAGTGATAGTTCAATTGTACATTCCGACGTCGCAAGCTGAAGATGAAGAGATACAGAGAGTGTATGAGGATGTTGAAAGGGTAATACAGTTCGTAAACGGAGTGAAATTCTGATAGTCATGAGGGAATGGAACGCAGTTGTAGGGGAACGTGTAGAACAAAACGTTACGGGAGAATATGGGCTTGGGAGAAGGTATGAGGGAGGGGAAAGAATTCAGCTCTGTGATAAATTTGAGCTAGTAATAGCAAATACTCGGTTCCAGAATCGCAAGAGGAAGAGTTGTTCTTGGAAAAGACCAGACGATACAGGCAGACAAGGATTCCGAAATCAGATACTGGATTGTAAGATTCATGCATGAGCAGATATAGACTCAGATCACAATGTAGTAGAGATGAAGAGTAGGCTGAAGTTTAAGAGAGTAGTCAGGACGGATCAATACGCAAGTAAGTGGGATAAGGAAGTACTAAGGGATAGTGAGACACGCCTGAAGTACTGTAAGGCTTTAGATGCAGCAATAACGCAATAGCTCAGCTGGCAGTACAGTTCAAGACGAATGGACATATCTAAAAACGGCAATCACATAAGTTGAAAAAAAAAATGAGGGTAACTGAGAAGAAACCATGAGCATCAGAAGAAATACTTCAGTTTGTCGATGAAAGAAGAAAGTACAAAAATATTCAGGGAAATTCAGGGTTACAGAAATACTAGGCGCTGAGGAATGAAATAAATAGGAAGTGCAGGGGAGCTAAGATGGAATGGATGAATCAAAAATATGAAGAAATCGAAAAGGAATTGATTGTTGGAAAGACTGACTCGTGTATGGGAAAGTCAAACAACGTTCGACGACATTAAAGGCAAGGATGATAATACGAAGAGTGCACAGGGAACTCTACTGTTAAATGCAGAGGAGAGAGCGGATAGGTGGAAGAAATACATTGAGGCATCTATGAGGGCAAAGGTTTGTCTGATGTGAAGAAGAAGAAGAAGAAGTTGGAGTCGACTTAGAAGAGATAATGGATACAGTATTAAAATCAGTATTTCAGAGAGCTTTGGGGGACTTAATATCATATAAGGCAGAAGGGGTGGATATCAAGAATTACGAATTTCTAAATTCACTGCGAGAAGTGTCATCAAAACGACTATTCACTTTTGTACGTTGAATGTATGTGTCTGGTGACATACCATTTGACTTTCGACAAAATATCACTCACACAATTTCGAAGACTGCAAGATCTGACAAGTGCGAGAATTATAACACAATCAACGTAACTACTCATGCATCCAAGTTCCTGACAAGAAATATATACAAGAAGATGGAAAAGAAAACTGAGGATGTGCTAGATGATCAGTTTGATTTAGAAAAGGTAAAGGTACCACTGAGGTAATTCTGACGTTGCAGTTGTTAAAAGAAACAAAACTAAAGAAAACTAAAGACACGTTCATAGGATCTGTCGACCTGGAAAAAGCGTTCGATACTGTTAAATATTTGATGTTCGAAATTCTGATAGTTATAGGTGTACTATAGGGAGAAACGTCTGATGTACAATATGTACAAGAGGCAAGAGGGAATAATGAGAGTGGACAACCAAGAACAAAGCGCTCGGATTAAAAAGGGTGTAGTCCTTCCCTACTACTGTTCAGTCTGTGCATCGAAGAACCAATAATGGAAATAACACCAAGGTTCATCAGTGGAACTAAAATTTAAGGTGAACGAATGCCAATTATACGATTCGATGAGAATATTGCTATCATGAGTGAAAGTGAAGAAGGAATACATTATTTACTGAATGGAATGAACAATCTAATGAGTGCAGAATATCGACTGAGAGTAAATAGAAGAAAGACGGAAGTAGTGATAGGTAGCAGAAATGAGAATAGCGCGATGCTTAACATCAGATTTGACGGTCACGAAGCAGTTGAAATTAAGGAATTCTGCTACTCAGGCAGCAAAATAACCAATGACGGACGGACCAAGGAGGACATCAAAAGCAGACTAGCAATGGGAAATAGGGCGCTCTCGGGCAAGAAAAGTCTGCTGGTGTCAAAAACGGGCCTTCATTAGAGGATGACATTTCTGAGAATGTACGTCTGGAGCATAGCATTGTATGGTAGTTAAACATGTACTCTGGGGAAAATCGGAACAGAAGAGAATCGAAGCATTTGAAATGTGGTGCTACAGGCGAATGTTGAAAATTAGGTGGACTGATATGATAAGGAATAAGGAGGTTCTGCGCAGAATCGGAGAGGAAAGAAGTATGTGGAAAACACTGACCACGAGAAGGGATAAGGCGATAGGACATCTGTTAAGACATCAGGTTATGATTTCTATGGTACTAGAGGGCGCTGTAGAGGGCAAAAAGGGTAGAGATTGGAATACATTCCGCAAATTATTGAGGACGTAGGTTACAAGTGCTACTCTGAGATGAAGAGGTTGGCACAGGAGAGGAATTCATGGCGGCCGCATCAAACAAGCAGGAAGATGGATGGCCCAAAAAAACAAAAAGTTGAAGTAGTCATTTGGACATGAAGGTGCTTGCACAGGTGAGAGTAGCACAGGGATTTGCATCGACAACAACTCACAAACAAAAAACCGTAACACATGTGTGCTTTTACGCACACACACACACACACACACACATACACACACACACACACACACACACACACACACACACACACACACACACAAATAAATTTAGCATTGCCACTCACCGATTATTATATTAAGGATGCCTAACTTGCAGTATTGCATGCCATGAAATTTGTCAAGAAAATGGATCTCCTAGAAGTATTAGAAATATACATTTTTCCACTCAGCTCACCGCACTATGATCTAAACGCACAATAGAATGTAGCTAACAAACAATGTCTACAGATACTACTATGTCCCTTCACACGAATTAAAAACAAAATGGACCCTCAGGAGTCGGTACTCTGAACAAGAATATTGCAATAGGAAAACAGTTGCATGACTTCTCACACTGACAACTAATGCAGAATGAAAGAAAGAAAGGAGATAAATCTGCTCACCACATGTAGCAACCTAATAACAAATATCCCTAATTTTTTTGAATAGAAAATCTTTTATTTCTGTTGTGCAGCCGATGTATGTAAACAAAGAGCGTACAAATCATTTGAAATCAAGTTTGTATCAGTTATATTGGGTGGGTGCATAAGTTCGTAGTGTTTTCCCATAAATTAAATAACCATACTAGATAAAATAACAGAGAATTTACTAAT
Source organism: Schistocerca nitens (assembly GCF_023898315.1). Lineage (NCBI taxonomy): Eukaryota > Metazoa > Arthropoda > Insecta > Orthoptera > Acrididae > Schistocerca > Schistocerca nitens. Next base: position 258,604,279 of record NC_064620.1, read on the forward strand.
CAATAATATATTCTCGTTCATTATGTACTACAGTCTGCCAACGACGGGTCACTTTTCGATTCCGCGACTAAAGAAATCACAATTCTCTGAAGCGGAGCCATATTCGGAGCGCATTGGAATCCGAAAAGGAAGTTCCTTGAGGGTTGTCCGATAGAGAGTGGAAGAGGTTGAAAAATGATGGTGCAAGATCAGGTAACTTCCCAACCCAACTTCTTCTTTTTGTCAGTCTAGTAAAATGTGAGCGAGCGTTATCGTGGAATAGCATTACTTCATGCAGTCTTCCTGGTCGTTTTTCTTGGACTGCGTGTTAGCATACGCCTTCTCCGTTGTTTACAATACATGCCAGCAGTGATGGTTACACCTCGTTGTTCCACCACATATATAACATTAACTTACATAGTCGTGCGCATATGGTTGCAAGGGGAGTTGCTGCTTTGTCTGGGATCCTCCATACCTTTCTTTTACTTATGTTAGCTTAAAGACGTCATTTCTCGACACCAGTAACAATATAAGATAGAAACGGTCGGTTTGCTCACAGGCCAATTGATGACGAGTAAGCAGTGACTCAAACATGGCCACCCACTGGTTTTTGTGGTTTTGGCTTACAGCATGCGTTACCCCCTTTCGCACGGTGGTGTAATGACGAAACTTCATCACTTTTGGTAGTTCTCAAGTACACTGAGGAGGATCATTGTCAATTAATGCATTTAAACGTTCTTCATCGAACCCCGAAGGTTTATTGAACATGGAGAGTCACTAATCTCAAAACTATGCGTAAATCAGAATGAAATTTTCACTCTACAGCGAACCGTGCGCTGATATGAAACTTCCTGGCATATTAAAACTGTGTGCTGGACCGAGACTCTAACTCGGGACCTTTGCCTATCGTGGGCAAGTGCTCTTCCATCTGAGCTACCCAGACACGACTCACGGCCCCTCATCCCAGCTTTACTTTTGCCAGTATCTCGTCACCTACCTTGTAAACTTCACAGAAGCTTTCCTGCGAACCATGCAGAACTAGCACTCCTGGCAGAAACGATATTACGGAGACGTGGCTTAGCCGCAGCCTGGGGATTGTTTCCAGAGTGAAATTTTCACTCTGCAGCGGAGTGTGGGCTGATATGAAACTTCCTGACAGATTAAAACTGTGTGCTGGACTTGGTTCGCAGGAGAGCTTCCGTGAAGTGTGGAAGGTAGGTGACGATACACTAGCAGAAGTAAAGCTGTGAGGAAGGGGCGTGAGTGGTTCTAGGGTAGCTCAGATGGTAGAGCAGTTGCCGACGAAAAGCGAAGGTTTCGATTTCGAGTCTCGGTCCGACACACAGTTTTAATCTGCCAGGAAGTTTCATACACGTGAATCGTTTTCTTGCTGCGCTCTGTTAAATGACGTTTCAAATGTTTCTGGCCTCTTCCTCTATCAACCCTCTACTGAACTCATTACAACAATACGGAGGAAATGTTCCAATTTCTCCATATGGTACTCTATTTTTCAGTGTCCGCAGTTAAACTCACTATATCCAAATGACAAAATGACAATATGTAAACTCTAATAGCAACAGTAAACTACATAAAAAAATAATAGATGAATTCGCCTAAAGCACCCGAAATACCAAAATGCAAAACGAAAACGCTAGGAACTTAGGCACAAACCTAATACTTAGGGAGATAAAAAGATTCGAAGTGTTAGTGGTGGATGCAACATGTTGAATTCAGCTGACCGCATTACGATGAATGTTCTGATGGCGGAATGTTCATTTAAGTGAGGTGTTCAAACGAGATACCGTTTCCATGAATACATAACTCAATGACCGTGGTTTTATATACTGAAGTATCAGCTGCATTTACTTTTGTAGAATGTACTGTACATGTCGGTCTGCTTTAATAGGTGTTATGTCATCTACTGTGCAAATTACATGCGGCGCAGACATGAAACAGAAAATGCAAAATCGGGTGAACAATCATAACGTAGATTTTGGGCGTAATACTACAGTTCTACTAAGATGACACGTAGGTGTCCAAACATATATGGCCAGAGAATTAAAAAAGCAGAAGTTACTTTTTGATATACAGTAGATTCAGTAGTAGCTCCAACAAGCTGTCGTACTTCCCTCAGTTGGATAATGTGTTGTAGAAAAGAACAAACCAAGGAAGTTTGCCAGACTCCGTGCCAAGTGGCAGGCGGAAGACACTGCCTCTCTTTTTCTAATCCTTCATTGTGATTCACCGACTTCGAGGTCGCGGGAGAGATCCTCAGACCGAACTACCTCGCATCCGCTTATTTTACCACTCTTTTCCTCGTTGTAAAAACGGCCGACAATAGATGGCATTGTATTTATGTTCGTGAGTGTATTTCCCGTCTATAGAAATGTGCAGACAAGAAATATCGACAGCGACAGGTCACTAGATAGAAATGATGATCTCAATGACGAAAAGAATTGTTTTCAAATTTACAGAATAGGGATAAGAGTGGATAATTATTGATAAGTATCACTTGTGTTATCATCCTGATTCAAATCTTCAAACCTATCGAGAGTGTCTACTGCAATGTGACTTGAGAACGTTTGAACGGTACTTGTGTCCTAAGTGTACAATCAACACCTCCTTAAACCTCGTAGAGTACTAGATTTGCCAAATATATAGAAGTGTACAATCAACACCTCCTTAAACCTCGTAGAGTACTAGATTTTCCAAATATATAGAATCGTACGTTACAAAATTACAGCGTATAGCAAGGGATATGAAATATTAAAATTATTATGAAATGTTTCCTACAATAAATCCATCATAATGTTTTACGTAAATATAGCTTTTAAATTAACCTTTTTTATAAAAAATAAAGAATATTTTATTTGTTTGATGAGTTTTTTCTTATGTTTTTGTCAAACAAGTCCGTAGTCCAGTCCATTAAATTTTTATACTTTATTTAATTTTGTAAAAAATTATTCTGAGTACAATACTGAAAGTTTTAAATGCTGTATTGGATAGCCTATCAGCACTAATGCCACATAACGGCCACAGCTCGTTTACTTAGAGAAGTCTATATCACTAAACACCAGCACTAGTCATTGTAAACTGGAATTTCGGGAGGTAGAGTTATATTTCGCTGGGTTTGAAGGTGTCATGCTGTCTATTTGCTCCCCTCATCCTCTTGTCTCCGGTGCAGTGCCCCATATTCAACAAAGTGCATATAAGGAGTGCTGGAAATAATTTTTCGTGCAACAGCAATGTATTGTGTCGTCAGATCTGCCATAAATCACGGCCTATGCTTATTTACAGAGTGGAAAACACCGGCTTTCACGTTGCGTGGTGCTCGGATGTCCGAATCCTGGCCATCTACTCGGAATTTCCCCATTCCTTAGTCGTTTCCATAGATGTTCACGAGAGTGGCATGAGAACAGACAACCAGATTGACTGTTTCCAATATTCTTGTTCCCTGAATACAGACCATAACTATCTGTCCTTTGTCGAAGTCGCCTAAGTCAGTTTATTTCCGCATTTGCTGCACACCGCATTTTTCTCAAATATGTATATATATATTTCTTACTGCGTCCTAAACGCCACTACTCATTATTTCATCATCCTTCAACCACTTTCCATAGGTGCTCACGACAGCACTACGCTAACAGGTAACCAGCTTCGCCGTTTGAGAGATTCTCCTTTCTAGCCGAAGCTCCACAACAAATTGCCCTTTGTCGTTACCGCTTATATGAGTGGATTTACACATTTGCCAGCCGTATCTTCGCTATTATGATTGTCCATTCGTCTCTCTTCCGCTTACATTCTTTCCTTACTGCGTCACGTGCTCGCAACACCATCACGATGCATTCAACCTCGCTATTGGCTGGGGTCATAATGGTTTGGCTCATCGGTGTATTTTATGCAAGGTGATTAAGCTGCCGCTACTGCTGGGCTTTATTCCACCAGCAACGACTTCAAATACCACGCACATGATACAGTTTATTGCTCCCTATGTGCAAACTACTATTCCTACAGAAGAAATGAACAGGACATTTTTGTAGGAAATTTAATGCAATCAAATTTTGCAGTGGAATACTTTTTCGAGTTATTTAAGAGAAATGTACTTGAAGGTAGCTTTTATACTTTTTTATTTTTTTTAATAATTCGAAAACTATGGGCTTTGGCCAAAATGCATCCCAGTGCACTGTAAATTTCCTACAACAACGATCTGCTAATTTTTATGTCTCTCCTCATGTTTCTGTAGGATTAATAGTTTTCACAAAGCAATCGAGGTAATGCACGTGGTATTTGAAGGTGTTGCGGGTTGCATAAATTTCAGTTGTAGGGGCAGCTGAATCACCCTGTATAAAAATGTCCAAATGTGTGTGAAATTTTATGGGACTTAACTGCTAAGGTCATCAGTCCCTAAGCTTACACACTACTTAACCTAAATTATCCTAAGGACAAACACACACACACACGCCCGTGGGAGGACTCGAACCTCCGCCGGGACCAGCCGCACAGTCCACGACTGCAGCGCCTTAGACCGCTCAGCTAATCCCACGTGGCTCACCGTGTATAATCTGACTAGTTAGGCATATACACAAATGACGAAATTATTGGCAATCACACTTTCTTTGTCCGCTAGTACTGTTCCCAGAATTCATTCATTTCTTCAATGACACATCCGTTTAGTCAAAATAAATCAGGTGCCTCAGTGACATACCGTCCTTTTTCTCACACGGTTCCTGTACTGTCTGGAACTGCACCATGAGCATGTGGCATTGGTCACAAGTCCTGTTAAAATACAAAAAATCAGCTTGCCGATTAGTTCTCTTCATATGTCGTACGTTGAAAATTACTGTCACCAGGCTTATTTTGCACTCGAAACTTCAAGGTATGTAGACTATTACCATTACATGATTTCTGGCCTTTTGGCTATATCATTCGAAAGGATCAAATGGTTCAAATGGCTCTGAGCACTATGGGACTCAACATCTTAGGTCATAAGTCCCCTAGAACTTAGAACTACTTAAACCTAACTAACCTAAGGACATCACACACACCCATGCCCGAGGCAGGATTCGAACCTGCGACCGTAGCAGTCCCGCGGTTCCGGACTGCAGCGCCAGAACCGCTAGACCACCGCGGCCGGCTCGAAAGGATCATAGATTCATTCATTTGAGCATTGAAACATAGGCATATCGCCAGTCTGTAGAGTCTGGCCACAACGTAATGTATAAACAAGTAAAGCAGCAGAAGGATGAGTAGATATAGAAAAGGAAACAATATGAACTAGTCAGCAGTAACGGAATGGTATATCTAAGCGTTATTGTGCTATTGTTCAAATTTTTGCTATGTTTATCGAATACAAGGGGTTTCAGATAAGATATGTTCCTGTAACAAGTCATGAACATAGTTTATCTCGTTATTTTACAGAGAATTATACACCGGGTGATAAAGAGTCTGTATAAATTTGAAAACTGAATAAATCACGGAATAATGTAGATAGAAAGGTACAAATTGACACACATGCTAGGAATGACATGGGGTTTTATTAGAACCAAAAAAATACAAAAGTTGAAAAGATGTCCGACAGATGGCACTTTTCATCTGATCAGAAAAACAATAACTAGTTTAACAAAGTAAGTTAAAGCAAAGATGACGTTCTTTACAGGAAATGCTCAATATGTCCACCATCATTCCTCAACAATAGCTGTAGTCGAGGAATAATGTTGTGAACAGCACTGTAAAGCATGTCCGGCGTTATGGTGAGGCATTGGCGTCGGATGTTGTCTTTCAGCATCCCTGGAGATGTTGGTAGATCCCAATACACTTGCGACTTCAGGTAGCCCCAAAGCCAATAATCGCATGGACTGAGGTCTGGGGACCTGGGAGGACAAGCATGACGAAAGTGGCGGCTGAGCACACGATCATCACCAAACGACGCGCGCAAGAGATCTTTCACTCGTCTAGCTCCGCCATCCTTCATAAACATCGTAAGTTCCAGCAGGTGTTTATCATCCAGGCTGGGGATGATGCAATTCTGTAACATATCGGCGTACCTCTCACCTGTCACGGTAGCAGTTACAAAACCAGAATCACGCATTTCCTCGAAGAAAAAAGGCCCGACAACTGTAGATGTGGAAAATCCAACCCATACTGTGACTTTCCCGTGGTGCAATGGAGTTTCCACGACAGTTCTAGGATTTTTGGTAGCCCAAATTCTGCAGCTGTGGGCGTTGACAGACCCTCAAAGCGTGAAATGAGCTTCGTCGGTCCACAACACGTTACTCAGCCAATCGTCATCTTCCGCCATCTTTTGAAACGTCCACACCGAAAATGCCCTCCGTTTCACTAAATCGCCAGGTAACAGTTCATGATGCCGATGGATTTTGTACGGATAGTCGGAGGGTATGCTTAAGTGCCAACCTAATAGTAGTGTATGGAATGCCGGTGCGACTGCACGAGCGCTGACTTCCCCGTACATAGATGAACCCGCTACAGTCTCCATTCCTTCCTGAAGTGTCTCAGTAGCATTACGCCTTGTGCTCGGTCGGCCACTACGGGGTCTATCGTCTAAACAACCCGTGGCTTCAAACTTCGAAATCATTCTCGCCACAGCTGCATTTGTCAATCCCCTTCCTATGGCGATAGGATCGTAACGCTGAACTAGCACATTCCCCATTCTGATAATACAGCTTCACTAAAAGTGCCTTTTCAGGTAACGTCAACACGCTGCAACTGCTGCCACATCTGATACTCTCTCTCTTTTTTTTCCTTTATTGTTACTTTAAACACCTGGACATCAGGCGGGCTGGCAGCAGCATCCTACGCTGCTCTTCAGCCTCAGGATTTACAATGAAAAATATGAATAAGACACACAGATTGAACAAAATGGTGGCAAAAACAGTAGACACAGAATACAAAAAACAAGATGTCGTTCACACTCGACGGAAAACACAGGAAAAACTGTCGGCACGGCGCACAAACACTGACGACTTCGACGGTACAGGTGAACGTAGGAACGTGACGGTGAACACTAAACACAAACACAATGGCACACACACGAGAAACTGATGGCGATGATCTCCGGCGCACGAATGTCCATGTAGCGTGTGCGAGTCCGGGGACCTTCCAAGAGGGGAAGAAGGGGGGGGAGGGAGAGGGGAGAGCAAAGACGCAAATGGCAGAGGGAATGGTGGGAGGAATGAAGGTGTGGGTGTAGGGGAAGCCTGGGGGAGGAGTGGGGGAGGAATGGGGAGAAAGGGAGGAGGGGGGGAAGGGGGAGAGAAGGGAGAGAGGGTGCCCATAGGAACAAACACAGGAAGAGGGAGGGAGGTTCAAAGTTGGTAGGAGGGGTGGATGGAGGGGAGGAGGGCTTCATCAGGGAGGGAGAGCTGGCGGATGCCACCTTGGAAGAGGGTATGGAGAGTGGAGAGATTGAGAGCAGGTGGGACGTGGAAACACAGGCGTGGCAGCGGACGGGAGTGGGAGAGGATGGGAGGATTATCTCTCATTACAGCTCCTTTTATACACGATTTTCATGCGCAGTCGCTAACGTTTTGCTGTCCAGCGCCATCTGTTGGACATTTTGTGAACTTTTTTTTTGTTCTAATAAAACACCATGTCATTCCAAGCATGTGTGTAAATTGTAACCTCTCTATCTACATTATTCCGTGATTTATTAAGTTTTCAAATTTATACTGACTTTTTGATCACCCGGTATAATCAGAATATTACTTTTTCTGTCATGTAGCTGGTATATTTAAAGGAACTCTTGACCAACAAGTTTAAATAAAATTTTAGTCAGAAAGCTAAGTAAGTTGAAATGTGGTAGAATTTTCATTAAAGTGAGATGTTGAAGCAAGTGCCTCTTTTACTTAACTCACAACTCAGTATGCTGTGGCGGGCGGTTTTTTTTTTCTCGTTACATTGTTGTCGCTGTGCAGGCTGCAAATTAAAATTCGTCTACATCCGAACGGCGTCTGCTCGATGTCCCTTCACTCGGCAACGTAGATACTTATAAGATGATGTAAAAGCAGCGTTGATAAAAAACACCATCTAATATCTACAATTACTGAGGCCGCAGAACTCTAGTAATGAAAGAAACTTCTATAGAAAAACTGTCATTCAATTTTAACGGTCAGTAAGAAAATGTATTGGCTTCTGGAAAATAATGTCCGAAATTTTCACATAAAAATGTTTATTTTGTTATTGATAGCCAAAAGAAAGGTACTATTCAGCCCACATTTAAACTATGGGCCATTTTCTTCCAGTTCACAACTCATACACACATTTCACAAGCACAGCAGCCACAAATCTGTCAAAACCCAACCTGAACTAAAGAACGTTTTCACTATCATTAATTTCAGCACTAATTTGAGTTATTAAATTTGGTCCTTCTTGTGAATTTGTAAAAAAGAAACTACTCGCCAAAAATGCTCGGTGGTTGAATACTGAAACATGCCATACAGATACTATGAAGGCCAATATTTCACACACGAATATCTGTCCAACAGATTTAGTGAAAATCTCTGAAATTTCACCATGTAGTCCTCAACAGCAACTGCTATCGACTTAGCTCACCAATATCTGAAACACTATGAAAGTCTTCATCTTACACATTATTTTGACTGGCACCAGTAACATGATTGTCCACGTTCAAAGCTAGTGTACGACTTCACTTCTTGCAGCCTCATTCCCAGTGTAACTATCAGGTAATGAGCGGCAACTGTCTCAATTCTAATTGGTTGATCATACCCGCTGTCAATCAGAATGTTCGCTCATGATCATACTCGCGCCAAAACTGGCCTCAACCAATCCTTATACACAGAGGCATTTACGTCATTCCGACATACAAATATTTGCGTAATGTTTAATAAACGAAAACGAAAAGCAAATCATTCTGGAAATATTCTTTAGATACTGATTTTACTCCAGCTGACTTTGTGGCTGCCCTGTTACAATAGCAATCACACCTAGACATATGTCAGCAGCAAAGTGGGTAAATTCCCTAGGATCATTTTCCCATGAGGAGCTTGTGCAAGTCTTGCAGGTTACTTACGATGGTATATCATGCAACATTTAAATCTGACTAATGTCCCACGTACACACTCTCATTTACTCACATTTATTCCCACAATAATATTAGACACAAATAATAATTTTGCCTAATGTTTATATTACGAAAACGAAAAGTAATTGAAGTTACAATATGAAAATCTCAATTAATTAATTCTGCACACTGAGAGTTCTGTTTATGTTTTCCATTTATACCAAAAGATAAACGATTATATTTCCTAACTGAATTTAGTTCCCTATGAGTAGGTTTTTGACTTTTTATAGCAATATTTTTATCTCCGAAACTATGATACTTACAATGCTGAAATGTTTTATACAATCATCTCCTGAATAACTAAAGGTAGTGTACCGATCTTGAAAATGATTGAATAATATTTAATATCATTTACTTAGGTTCATAGGTGGCATGAATAGCTCGAAGTGACACAGCAGCCGTTCTCACGCTATATTAGCAGCAGGTGTATATGACTCATAGGTAGGACACAATTTGCGGTCTCCTTCACAGCCTCCGGCTCCTATACTGTGGGCTGTACTACAATGTAGCTTACTACAATAATTGTTATCGCGCATTAACTCGTGACGTCACAATGCCATTTGAACGTCCTGAGAACAACATGTAAATTTGCAGGCGACACGGAACTACAAGCTTCATTGACGCACTGTCTTTTTGGTTTTAGCTGTATTATGTTTCCTTACACCGCCATATACAAAACAGATTGGTATGCAAGACAAACAAGGTTCGTTTGAAGTGCTTTGACATGTTGATGATATTAGGCATGGCTTATGCAGTGAGCAATGCTGCCCGAAGAGCTCTATTCGACGTTACGTTGTGCATTCAGGAAAATAGACACTGGCTTGAACACCACAGTTAAATAAACATTCCGCCTCCAAAACATCATTTGAAAACAGCCAATTATGTACAGAATGTGGAATCCACCCCCAAAACTTTGAATGTTTCTAGCTGCCTAACAAAAATTTGTAGATATTTGACTGGAATTGTATATTTACAGTTGCATTAAATACATCTCCTAAATAACAGAAGAAATAATGTTCTCTGTAAAATGACAACTTGCTGCTGTAACCCTCTGGAATATAAGTAAATAAACTATGTTCGTAACTCCGCAGAATTCGCAATGTTTCTTACGTTCAGCTATCTAAATAAATATTACTTCCACTTACTATTTTTTAAAGTTCAGAGAAAAGCACCTTTAAGCGAAACACCGTCTATGCCATTGCCATATCACTGCCACTTTCAGACTTGCTCATCCCGGTGTTTTACATCTCCCGATCATCTTTCAACTCCCGCGAACCACCACGCCCTTCCCATTCCGTCCAGTAAACCTTCCCGACCGAGGAGCTCCGAATATGAATCATGTAGCTGGTGTGTAGGTGTTACCTATCTCTGTTAATTTTGGGAGCAACTGCCTTTTGTTGTTGTCCTAGTTGTCCCATTGTGAATATTGTTTCGTGTTTTTGTTTTTCTGTTTGTTACTTATTCATAGTGTGCTATCATGGAAACGTGTTATAGAGCCTGAGCAGCAATGATTCGTTAAGAAGTTACACAATCCTTTATGGAACGTCTGCTAACACAATAAGTCTTGTTAGAAGGCCTTGGAACATTTTTGTGTAAGAGCGACCTGCATAAATGATACAGTCCAAACCGTTTCCAATTTAGACTCACTGTTTCCTTGCGAATTCATGAGGCATAGATGATTTATTTTACCTTGAAGTAATACAAGGTTTTGCAATGAGGTATCTCATGAGTTCAACGCTGAGATTGTTCAACGTTTGTATGGTCTGCGCTAAATACGATGTACACTGCACATTTATTACAGATTGTAGAGGTGGAAATTTCTTCATGAGGTCACATGTTGTGGAATTTTTTGGTCTAAAAGCGTTTGAGGGCTTTGTTCCTACCATGAGTCAGAGTTAAGACTAATCCATAGGGAGAAAGATAGCAAAGAGAAAATCCAACTGCAATTTCGGGACCAGTCGCATGGAACGGAGAAAAGGAGAAAGACTTCCCCGATCCGAGTATCTAATGTAAAAAGGAACTCTCGTACGAAGTAATTTAAATCTAAATCTAATTCCATAAGTATTTTTCACGTATCTAGAATACAACTGCTGTTTGTAACTCCAACAGTCCTATTCTTGCGTCCACGTACGAATGTTTCATGGATGAATGTAATAGCATCTCTAATCCAACAGTTGAACTGGTGAATATAACTGCTGTTAACTCGACTAAAGAAGGATACAATGAAGCAGACAAGAGGGACGTTAGGCACGTAAATTATAGGATCCTCTAACATCAGCGAGATATTTCGTGACCTGTTTCGGAACAATTTTGAAAGAAGTGAACTTCTAGTGCACTATTATGAGCAGACTTGTGAGAGAGAAAAAATGAGTATCAGGAGACGTTGTGTCAATTTGCGTCTACATATCTCAAATTCCTCAGTACATACAGACATTTGTGTCAGGATATTGGTGAATTACTAATACAAGTGAAATGAACTAAGAGACCTTTAGTCGCACGACGGGAATGTGTTGGAGAAAACGTTATCAGCCTTACATTCGTATCTGCATAAAAGGAAGGAACGGAGAGAGATCACACCATTGTTCGTCTATACGTTTGACAAACCGCTCGTCAGAAGATTCTGAACTGAGAAATAGTTAAGGAAATAAGATCAAAATCTCAAAATACGTATCAGGCTGGAAAAAAGTGGTTGCAGAAGGTATACTAGAAAACATGTACTAGAAAAGGGCGTTTTCAGATTTTAAAAGTATGGAATTACCGATAAATTATGTAGGTTAGTGAACAATGTGGTATACAGGTTTCATTGGTGTGTATCAGATGGAAATAAGTGCGTAGAAGCAGTAGGAGAAGTCTCTGTAAGCATAAGCAAGTCATAGTGACAACAAAGTCATAGTGACAATGCAGTCATTTTACCAATAAATTACATACTGTAAAAATTAAGGAGCTGAGTGAATGAAACCTGTAAGACCACATAGAAGATGCACATCATATATTAAGGATACGTTGAATGTAAGAAACCTTTAGGATGATGCCTGGACAGATAGGAAACTATCGAAGCTGAAGTGGAAGGAGACGACCGTCGTATATAAACAGCACACACACACACAGAAAGATCTGTAGCCAGGTTAAAAATGCGATACTGAGAATGGATGAGACCTGAAGCAGACGAAACATTGTAGGCCTGATGAGAACCAAACGGCTTGCGTGGACCGTGCATGTCGTTAGGATAGATAAACACCGACAACTTTTGAATGGATTTCGCTTCCTGCAGAAGAAGGTTTAGAAAAGAAAGGGTGGAGAGACGGAATCCACGAAGATCGACATAGAGTGTGATTGGCGACACAAAGCAGGAAATTTAATCCAGTGGAGGAGGTTCCTCGCAGTGGCGCGTGGTCGTATGGGCCTGCTGGTGTAAAATATATAGAGTAATTAAATAACTGTGCTGGTTTCACAAATGAAATCAATTTGAAGTGGAAAGCAGCAAAGGCAAAAGTTTTTAGAGATTTTACGTGTGGCAAATGTAAAGTAATTTTATAGGGACGTAAGACACTGCATCGAACGAACTTTCCATTTAGAAAGCTATAAATGTAGCAACATGGAAAGTGCAGCTAATAATCACTAACAATTATAAAGGGCACATTTGATAGGTACCATGAATAAAACTACATTATGAAGCACTAGGCACAGTGGTCAACAACTGGCAGACAACGGTGCAGGTCCCGGCCGCAGGAGGTCAAAAACTGGCCAGACAAAAATATTTTGACAATATAAATTACATACTCTAATTAATTACAAAAATATTTTTCTTTGGATAACAATTCGTTTGAGAGCTACCCTTATAATTTTTTCTTGTAGTGTACAATTGACAGCTGAATAATTAGAACACTTAATGGTTTGTTAGAGTAGATTAAAAAACCAGTTGCTGTGTTGTCAAGCACAAGGGGTGCGCTGAAGAGCGTGGGCGGAATGGAGCAAGCTGGCCGACGGTGCAGCGTTCTTTATCGATCCATATAGAAGCTCTGCACATAAGAATGCAACACAGTAATCTTATGTAATGAAGAAGAAAATTTTATAAATAGATTTCAGACCCGTCAAAATGTGATATATCTATTAAATCGCAAAAGGCGAATTCATTTAAACACCATTTTTTTGTGCTCGTAACTCGATCAATCGCTTGAAAGGTGACTTGCTTGGACTATTTAATTAACTGAAAATTTTTACAAAATTTAGCGTACCACTAACATTTATTTTACCAAACAAGACATTAAATTACACTAAAGAAGCTATAGATTGAAGTCTTCAAACAACTAACAGATGGTTAAACACTCCACTGGATGACGCCTGGTTGGCGAAGAGAGTTTAACTAGGTGATCAGTGAGTCAAGTAATCCGACGCTAAAAATGTGGGTAACGCAAGTTGAATTGATCTGACGCTGAGCAGACTTTGATCGCTCAAATCTACTGACGTTTCTGTATATAGATGCATCTCAGAGCAGGTGGCGATTGAAATCCGGACGCCCTGACAGTCCTGGAGCGGCAGTACGTTACGCGGCTTACTTCGTGCGGCGACGTGACTTGCAGATGGCGAGATGCGTGCTGCGGAGGTGATACGTGGAGACGGCACCTGTGAATCGATCGCGGCCACAAAAGAAATGCAAAAATCTCACGTTCTAGAGAGCAGGCACACGGATCGATATTTACTCTCTACCACAGCCCGGAAATCGTAGTAGATTTTAGTGTACGACACACCCGTTTGATGGTCGAACCAAGGACCACATTGTCTCACTTATTCAACAAAGCCCGCATCTCGTGGTCGTGCGGTAGCGTTCTCGCTTCCCACGCCCGGGTTCCCGGGTTCGATTCCCGGCGGGGTCAGGGATTTTCTCTGCCTCGTGATGGCTGGGTGTTGTGTGCTGTCCTCAGGTTAGTTAGGTTTAAGTAGTTCTAAGTTCTAGGGGACTTATGACCACAGCAGTTGAGTCCCATAGTGCTCAGAGCCATTTGAACCATTATTTAACAAAGAACACACGTCAAGAGTGGTAAACCTAAAAGGAATAAGTGTGCTCTTCCCAAACTAGCAGTTCGAGACATTTGAAGTCATGCTGGTGGTAAGAACTTCACCACAGGCTCCCCAGTCGGAACTACTCCCAACTGAAGTCACTCTCAGGACCAGTCCCTAGTAAGAACCACACATGCCAGACCTTCGACCAGAGGTACTTACCGGACCAAAGTCTCTGCACATGAGTACTTCCCACCTATGCAGAAAGTGCATGAACGATACCACCTTCACACCGTATTAAGCCAATCACAAGGCTCTAGAGGTGCTAAATCTCCCCGCCCATACGGCAGCACAAACTCATGTCGAACCAGGGCAAGAGTTCAGAAACCTGCGTCTCTGAAGAAAAAACGAAACCGTCAATTACTGGCTTTTTGATTTTTCGCAGAGGAGGAAAGGATGATTTTATCCGAAGTCGTGTCTTTCTTCACAGCAACAAGTGAAGAGACACAATCTCAAAGATCTTTATCTAAACCGCCTGTGCCATGGAGCTTGTTAGTCCTAGCTATGAGGTGTAATAAAGATTCAATCTCTAAACGTCTCTCAGATGCCGAAGTTTTCTTATACAACAGCGGCAGCCGAGGGAAGTGGCCCATTGGCGTTCTTGCAATACGGGCGAACACGAAAACATGTGAAATTTCACTAAGCATGGCTCTGCACACAATGCCCGGTTTAAGAATCCACTGTGTAGACATGTCTCTTGAAACTTTCCCTTAGAATGTAAAGAATGCGCTGGTAAACTTATACGTTATTTGATACAGAAATAGCTGAGTAAAACTGAACGTACTCAGACAGTTTTCTCCTTACGATCATTTCTAAACTGACACACAATATTTTAGCGCAACGCAATCTGACTTTTAATAATCCCTGCAAAAGAATGCCGCTGACTAACGATAACCTATACCCTTCATGAATCACTTACCTCACAAAAATCTTCGTTACTCGAACTACTGCAATACAGCGATAGCCAATACTGCCAGCTAAATGAACGATTCTAACTATTGAAGGCACTAACTACTGATAGGCATATAGTTAGCAAATGAAAGATTTGGATAGGGAACAAACAATGTACTTAATAGTGTTCAAAAGTCGTTTTACATATTTATTCTTGACATCTATTTTGACAAGTTTCCTTTTTCCAACTTCCAGATCGTCCTCTCATATTAACATCTCAAAAACTCTGGCATCTCTTCTCCCCACATCCACCACTGCTGGTGGCTCACCTCCAACTGCACAATGCTACAGGCTGTTCACATCCAACTGCCTAACATTACACTAGCGAATATTCCAACAATGAGTCAAACCAGCCTCAGACTGGACACACCGCAGTCAGCGATTTTCATACAGAGTGCTACATGGCGTTACCAATATAAAAACTTAAACAGCCTACTTGCATTGCCCCCATGTTCCCCATAAAAAGTTTACTAACAGTTTTGGGCAGTGGCCAATAATGATTTGCTAAAATTTTTCATATTAACGATAGCAATTATATCAAATGCATACCCTTATTGATACACTGTTGGTCAAAAGCAAAAATTGTCCACACAGTCCATAAAGACAGTCCTGATGACAGTAGTAATTGTGGTTTTATGCACGAAATCTGAGCAATAAAAGAATATGCACACAGCGGTAGTGGATTTCCATGCAGTCTTGAAGAAGTACTGTTGTCCTTCCAATGGAAAGGCAGTGCTGATTCTTGACATGCAGACGAGTAATGGGCGACAACAGAGAAACCCACAGCAGAATCAGTCGAAGTTTTGAAAAATATTGATAAGTAGGTCATCACAGAGCAGACTCACAGTATTTCTTGTAGAGATAATGGTACTAATGGTTAACCACAAGTGCAGACCGCCTGTAGTTCTGGAAGAGATTATGGTATTGGTGGGTCACCACAAATGCAGGGCCGGTCGGAGTAGCCGAGCGGTTTTAGGCGCTACTGTCTGGAACCGCACGACCTCTACGGACGCAGGTACGAATCCTGCATCGGGCATGGATGTGTGTGATTTCCTTAGGTTAGGTTTAAGTAGTTCTAAGTTCTAGGGGACTGATGACCTCAGAAGTTAAGTCCAATAGTGCTCAGAGCCATTTTAACCATTTGAACAGATTCAGGCCCACGGTAGTCCTTATAGAGATAATGGTATTGATGGGCCACCAAAGGTGCAGACCCACTGTGGTCCTTGTACAGATGGCTAGCAGCCATCCATTGTGACTGTGCGGGTGCACAATCACCATCGAAGAGTCTTGCGTATCATATAGCTAGTCCATGAACCACCACTTGTGCACTCACAAAAATCTTTTTTTAAATGGTCTTAGAACCAACAGTGCTGTTAAGCAGTCCCTTGCTGAAATATCAATACAGAAGCGAGCACTAACAGCCCTTTTTTTAACTTCTTACATATTTTGCATTTACTATGACCAACAGAAATGTTTTCAGTGAAACGAAACCCAACTATATACTTAAATTGGAGAACTCTTATCTAATTTTATAACATGAAAATACAACTACAAAAGTACAAAAAAACATGGTTAAAAATATAATGATAACATTAGTAGTAACCTAGGTGTTACAAAAGTGTAGAAATAAGTTTATACATGGGTATTATAGGAATTGTGACATAAGAAAATAAATTAAAAAGGTGAATATTAATTAGCACATCAAATTGATACATGGTCATAAAAAGGAAAACATAACGGAATAAGTAGTTTATAAACATTTTTTCAAACTAAAGAACAGGTTGTACTTGAGGATAACAGTACTTCTCATCATAGCGAATGCAGTTTAGTATTAGAAAATTTCTATAACATAACTCTTATCAGATAAACACATTAAGACAGAAAGACCATAGACACACAAGGACACACACAATCATGTAACGGAATAACACAAAAGGAAAGGACAGGGTTTGTTTTCAGTAAAGCATTTGGTACTGCAGTATTTACCATATTTCATTTTCAAACCAACCTTTCTTCACTTCATGGAGATCTTCCTTGGTTCATCATTATTCCCAAAATGTACTATCTAAGTATGCTTTCTGTATAAGTATTTTCAGATATTTATTGCCTCCTTATTTGTTTTCAAGAAAATCCTACCAAACCCTGTTGTCCCTAAGCCCTACTTGTCTATTCGTATCCTCTTCCAAAATAATTATTTCTCATTGTACAATACTCATTTTGGCCCAAATCTTTTTCATATAACTTATCAGTGGATCCCTGTTTTTCATAGTTAATGTCTTATGTAGTGTCTCTCTCTTAAGCTAACTTAAATATACTGAGTTCAGATGCATAAACTGAGGGATAAGGCAATGCAGCAGCACGAACATTAACACAAACAAGAATGAGAAAAAAATGCAAAGTGGCGAAGCTAGCAGCAATAAATATAAATTAGGAAAGTAAATGCAACATTACAACTAACATGAGCTAATGTGCAGCAACAAGAAAAATAAATCAGTAGCAAAACCGGCTAAACAGAGTAATACAAGGTGGAAATCTGTAGGACAATGGCTGACAAACAGCAGCAGCGAAAGCAATAAACTATATCTAAAACTGAGAAAGCTCAAGCAGAAAAAATATAACAGTAAAGATACCAATGCAGGTAAAGGAAATGTCTATAGACACCTTAATAGCTGTGTCACATCTTTACACTAGAGTGTTGCATCAAAATAACTTACTTTACCAAACAAGTTACCAAATGGTTGAAAAAAATTATATAATGAAATCCTGTGAAGGGAAATGTCTATTTGTGCCCCCCCCCCTTTTTTTAAGAAAGTTCATCATAAAATTATTATTTAATGAATCTGTAAACAGAACGTATTTACATTAGTACATCTACACTACTGGCCATTAAAATTGCTACACCAAGAAGAAATGCAGGTGACAAACAGGTATTCGTTGGAGAAATATATTATACTAGAACTGACATGTGGTTACATTCTCACGCAATTTGGGTGCATAGATCCTGAGAAATCAATACCGAAAACAACCACCTCTGGCCGTAATAACGGCCTTGATACGCCTGGGCATTGAGACAAACAGGGCTTGTATGGCGTGTACAGGTACAGCTGCCCATGAAGTTTCAACACGATACCACGGTTCATCAAGAGTAGCGACTGGCATATTGTGACGAGTCAGTTGCTAGGCCACCGTTGACCAGACGTTTACAATTGGTGAGAGATCTGGAGAATGTGCTGGCCAGGGCAGCAGTCGAACATTTTCTGTATCCAGAAAGGCCAGCACAGGACCTGCAAGATGCGGTCGTGCATTATCCTGCTGAAATGTAGGGTTTCGAAATGCTCGAATGAAGGGTAGAGCTATGGGTCGTAACACATCTGAAATGTAACTTCCACTGTTCAAAGTGCCGTCAGTGCGAACAAGCGGTGACCGAGACGTGTAACCAATGACACCCCATACCATCACGCCGGGTGATACGCCAATATGGCGATGAGGAATAAACGCTTCCATTGTGTGTTCACCGCGATGTCTCCTAACAAGGATGCGACCATCAATATGCTGTAAACAGAACCTGGATTCATCCGAGAAAATGACGTTTTGCCATTCGTGTACCCAAGGGTCGTCCTTCAGTATAACATCGCAGGCGCTCCTGTCTGTGATGCAGCGTCAAGGGTAACCACGGCCATGGTCTCCGAGCTGATAGTCCATGCTGCTGCAAACGTCGCCGAACTGTTCGTGTAGTTAGTTGTTGTGTTGCAAACGTCCCCATCTGTTGTCTCAGGGATCGAGACATGGCTGCATGATCGTTTACAGCCATACGGATAAGATGCCTGTCATCTCGACTGCTAGTGATACGAGGCCGTTGGGATCCAGCACAGCGTTCCGTATTATCCTCCTGAACCCACCGACTCCATATTCTGCTAAGAGTCATTGGATCTCGACCAACGCGACCCTCGCGAGCTGCAATCGCGATAGGCTACAATCAGACCTTTATCAAAGTCGGAAAAGTGATGGTACGCATTTATCCTCCTTACAAGAGGCATAACAACAACGTTTCACCAGGCAACGCCGTTCGACTGTTGTTTGTGTATGAGAAATCGGTTGGAAACTTTCCTCATGTCAGCACGTTGTAGGTGTCGCCACCGGCGCCAACCTTGTGTGAATGCTCTGGAAAGCTAATCATTTGCATATCACAGCATCGTCTTCCTTTCGGCTAAATTTCGCGTCTGTAGCACGTTATCTTCATGGTGTAGCAATTTTAATGTCCAGTAGTGTATTAAATTTTATTTTAACCAATGCTGCAGTGCAGCTAGAAACGAGATATCAAACAAATTAGGCAAATATACACTCGTGGAAATGGAAAAAAGAACACATTGACACTGGTGTGTCAGACCCACCATACTTGCTCCGGACACTGCGAGAGGGCTGTACAAGCAATGATCACACGCACGGCACAGCGGACACACCAGGAACTGCGGTGTTGGCCGTCGAATGGCGCTAGCTGCGCAGCATTTGTGCACCGCCGCCGTCAGTGTCAGCCAGTTTGCCGTGGCATACGGAGCTCCATCGCAGTCTTTAACACTGGTAGCATGCCGCGACAGCGTGGACGCGAACCGTATGTGCAGTTGACGGACTTTGAGCGAGGGCGTATAGTGGGCATGCGGGAGGCCGGGTGGACGTACCGCCGAATTGCTCAACACGTGGGGCGTGAGGTCTCCACAGTACATCGATGTTGTCGCCAGTGGTCGGCGGAGGGTGCACGTGCCCGTCGACCTGGGACCGGACCGCAGCGACGCACGGATGCATGCCAAGACCCTAGGATCCTACGCAGTGCCGTAGGGGACCGCACCTCCACTTCCCAGCAAATTAGGGACACTGTTGCTCCCGGGGTATCGGCGAGGACCATTCGCAACCGTCTACATGAAGCTGGGCTACGGTCCCACACACCGTTAGGCCGTCTTCCGCTCACGCCCCAACATCGTGCAGCCCGCCTCCAGTGGTGTCGCGACAGGCGTGAATGGAGGGACGTATGGAGACGTGTCGTCTTCAGCGATGAGAGTCGCTTCTGCCTTGGTGCCAATGATGGTCGTATGCGTGTTTGGCGCCGTGCAGGTGAGCGCCACAATCAGGACTGCATACGACCGAGGCACACAGGGCCAACACCCGGCATCATGGTGTGGGGAGCGATCTCCTACACTGGCCGTACTCCACTGGTGATCGTCGAGGGGACACTGAATAGTGCACGGTACATCCAAACCGTCATCGAACCCATCGTTCTACCATTCCTAGACCGGCAAGGGAACTTGCTGTTCCAACAGGACGATGCACATCCGCATGTATCCCGTGCCACCCAACGTGCTCTAGAAGGTGTAAGTCAACTACCCTGGCCAGCAAGATCTCCGGATCTGTCCCCCATTGAGCATGTTTGGGACTGGATGAAGCGTCGACTCACGCGGTCTGCACGTCCAGCACGAACGCTGGTCCAACTGAGGCGCCAGGTGGAAATGGCATGGCAAGCCGTTCCACAGGACTACATCCAGCATCTCTACGATCGTCTCCATGGGAGAATAGCAGCCTGCATTGCTGCGAAAGTTGGATATACACTGTACTAGTGCCGAAATTGTGCATGCTCTGTTGCCTGTGTCTATGTGCCTGTGGTTCTGTCAGTGTGATCATGTGATGTATCTGACCCCAGGAATGTGTCAATAAAGTTTCCCCTTCCTGGGACAATGAATTCACGGTGTTCTTATTTCAATTTCCAGGAGTGTATATAAAGAAAGGCATGAAACATCCTTCACTAGCCACGTGGCATTTCATAAGGCAGTAAAAAAATCCCTCAACTAGAAATACAGTCAGGTGCATAGATGTAAAATATTTCTCATCGTCTTCTACATCTACATCTACATTTATATTCCGCAAGCTACCCAACGGTGTGTGGCGGAGGGCACTTTATGTGCCACTGTCATAACCTCCTTTTCCTGTTCCAGTCGCGTATGGTTCGCGGGAAGAACGACTGCCGGTAATCCTCCATGCGCGCTCGAATCTCTCTAATCTTACAATCGTGATCTCCTCAGGAGGTATGGGTAGGGGGAAGCAATATTTTCAATATGTCATCCAGAAACGCGCCCTCTCGAAACCTGGACAGCAAGCTACACTGGGAAGCAGAGCGCCTCTCTTGCGCCGGCCGCGGTGGTCTAGCGGTTCTGGCGCTGCAGTCCGGAACCGCGGGACTGCTACGGTCTCAGGTTCGAATCCTGCCTCGGGCATGAGTGTGTGTGATGTCCTTAGGTTAGTTAGGTTTAAGTAGTTCTAAGTTCTAGGGGACTTATGACCTAAGATGAGTCCCATAGTGCTCAGAGCCATTTGAACCAGCCTCTCTTGCAGAGTCTGCCACTTGAGTTTGCTAAACATCTCCGTAACGCTATCACTATTGCCAAATAACCCTGTGACGAAACGCGCCGCTCTTCTTTGGATCCTCTATCTCCTCCGTCAACCCGACCTTGTACGGATCCCACACTGATGAGCAATACTCAAGTATAGGTCGAACGAGTATTTTGTAAGCCACCTCCTTTGTTGATGGACTACATTTTCTAAGGGCTCTCCCAATGAATCTCAACCTGGCACCCGCCTTACCAACAATTATATTTATATGTTCATTCCACTTCAAATCGTTCCGTTCGCATACTCCCAGATATTTTACAGAAGTAACTGCTACCAGTGTTTGTTCTGCTTTCATATAATCATACAATAAAGGATCCTTCTTTCTGTGTATTCGCAATACATTACATTTGTCTACGTTAATGGTCAGTTGCCACTCCCTGCACCAAGTGCCTATCCGCTGCAGATCTTCTTGCATTTCGCTGCAATTTTCTAATGTTGCAACTTCTCTGTAAACTACAGCATCATCCACTTAAAGCAGCATGGAACTTCTGACACTATCTACTAGGTAATTTATAGATATTGTGAAAAGCAATGGTCCCATAACACTCCCCAGTGGCACGGCAAATCTTATTGACATTTCAGTAAATGTTAGAAAGTACGAGCTCCAAAGTGTAATCATATGTTTTCAAGTATGAGCTTGTCGTATTTGTAGTGCTTCCTACAAAGAAATGTCAATAGTGCGATTAATGGCCTCTTTTTTTCTAGATCTGTGCCCCTGTAAGGCACACACTAATGGCTTTTTTCTCCAGGCGACTGTCATGCAGCTGTGCTCCTACAGTGCATTACGTCAATGTCACCCACCTTCCTTACCGAAACATTTACGACAGCAGTTTCCGCTACAGTGACACTCTCATATAAACAAAAAAATTTTCACAGGTTGAAAATTTATGTTAGAAGTTTGTAGAAACCAAGTCTCATATATAACAGTGTCCAAATGTTTTTTCATCATTGTGGTACTCACATCCACATGTACACACATTCATCATTCTTAAAGTACGATTCTTGGTTTCAACCACCCTTTTTACAAACCAGAGTCCCTACTCATTATTCCTTACCTTATTACACATTCACATATTCGTCAACACTTCTTCAATATTTCATCCTAAGAAATATGTAGCATAATTAAATTCCTTATATGGCATCATCTCCTTGATCATAAGCATACCTCAGCAGCATAATTCACATCGTTGTAATAAAATCATCACAACAGATGCATCACATCACAAAATCGTAGCTTCTTTCAATAAATTCAAAACCTAAAAAAAAATTCTCTGCTCGTTTCAACAATGGTGCAAATCTACATGCATGCCACAACTGTTTTACTATGTAACAATGAAAAACTAGAACTACAAAGGAAAATCTCTCTACAATTATGTGCTAGCAATAAACAGTAACTATACAAATTACTCAAACTACAAGAAAAGATCAGAAGATTCCAGTGAGGTATCCTTGGCAAAGGGTTGACATATGAAACTTCCCCTTTGAATGTAAAGAAAGACTGTGCCGGTAAACCTCTTCGTTATTTGATACAGAAATAACTGAGTAAAACTGAATATACTCAGTTTTCTCTTTACATATTCTTATGATTTCTAAACTGGCACACAATATTTTAGCGCAACACAATCTGACTTTTAAGTAATACCTACAAAAAAAAATAGCACTGACTAACAATAACCTATAGTCTTCATGAATAAATTACCTCACAAAAATCGTCGTTACTCGTAATACTGCAATACAGCGAGCGTCAGTACTGCTAGCTAAATAAAATATTGTAACTACTGACGGCCCTAACTACTGATAGGCTTATAGTTAGCAAATGAAAGATGAGAAATAATAATGATCGTATGGCATTGGTCGCCCGGAGATCCCTCGCGGGGCGGTTCGGCCGCCGTTCCACAAGTTCTTTAACGCCACTACGGAGACTTGCGACTGAATGAGGATGAAATGATGATGAAAGACACTCAACACCCTGTCATCTCGAAGCAGAGAAAGTCCCCGACCCCACCAGGAATCGAACCTGGGACCTATTGCGCGTGAAGCGAGAACGCCACCGCATGACCACGAGCCGCGGACAAATGAAAGATTTTGATAGAGAACAATAGTGTTGAAAAGTCATTATATATATATTTCTTTACATATATTTTATGTCCCCACATCCACCACTATTGACAGCTCGCCTCCAACTGCACAACGATATGGTATGTTCACATCCAACTGCCAAACACTATACTAGTGAATATTCCACTAAAGAGTCCAACCAGCCACAGACTGCACACAACACTGTCAGCGATTGTCATACAGAGTGCTACATGGCGTCATCAACATAAAAACCTAAACAGCCTGCTTACAGCCTTTAGACTGTAGCCCCTGCCCAGGCTTCTGCTGGCGGCATGGTAGTTATCGCAGCATTGTTCTGCCGGAGCCCTGCTCCAATGAGGGGCTGCCCTGTCTCCCTGTATAGCTGTGGATCTGACTAGCAAGATATAGTAAGGGATGGGCTCGCCACCAATTGCTTTCAACTCCTAACAACCTGTTTATACGAACTAAGAATCATAAAAATACGTCATGCTTTTAGCGCCCAACCAGCTCCATCAGTGTCTGCTCAGACTGTTAACTTTCTTGAGTCTCGTTCAAGGTGTGTCAGTTTGTAATAAAATCTTTAACAATATTCTGTATGCGAAAAATAGGTAGAGAATAACTTGTTCTCTCTCGAGCCTAGAGCTACTTTATGAAACTTCGGGTGCATTCATTCGTTGGTTGTGATCTTTGACTAAGAAGCTTCTACTTTGTGGTGCGGCTCCTTTAGTGTGGAGCAATAAACATTTTGAAACGGAAGTGGCTCCTTTACAGTGTGTTGGCACGAACTGTGTGCCAGGCGCCGGTATTTTTATAAAGAACAAATTTAAATAAAATACACCAATTTTATCTCCACTTCGCCAACTGTTGTTGCGATCTCGTATGGAGCATTACCTATTATTGAGGCTCACAACGTTTCTTCTCCACCGATGAGGATCCTAAAAAGTGTAATGTTGATAGTGAAAATAAGAAGTTGTTGACTGAGTCGACTGAACAGTATTGTTTTACGCTGCCTGATAGGCCTCTAGCTGTTCCAGTTTTCCTCATGTGCAACTGAACTGTCGCTCTTGTAAAAAGTGCCTATTTAAAGCAACGCTACGAAAAAAACTCATCAACACTTCCATAAAAATATTTCTGTGCTTAATTAAGCACGCAAAGAAAATCTCCAGGCGTATATAGCTTCTTACTAAAAAAGTATGGTCTTCCCAGTTTTCTTTATGAACGAGCAAGAAAAATCTGTAGAAATAGCTATGAGTGTGTGTTGAAGCCATTTTCAGACACTGAGATAGTTACACTGATATAGTAACGAAATGTATGTTGGAAGTGGCCCTGGGGATTTTTGAAGAGAAATAGGATTTGTTGTTGCAAATTAAGGTATTCCATTGTCAGAAAGAAGTGATACAAGAAGAGCCGAAATTTCGGCTGCTGACAATAAAAGTACAAGGTGGGGCGAATAAAAGTGCTCCAGAGTACAAACTTCCAGTGTACAAAGAAACACAGCAGAGGAAAGGAAATAAAGTACTAACATGACAATAGCAGATGTTGAAAGTGACTGACATTCATCTCTTGGCACGTTTGGGCCCTGATGAGCCAGTTGCTGAAAGCGCATCGAAGTGGACTGCTGGAATTGCAGTCCCATCCAAAATATTCTGCTGCAGCTCTTGAAGAGTACGAGGGCTCCCCCACACAAAGTAATCGCACACTGACAGATCAGGTGACAGCTAGAGCCGCGACCAGACTGACGGGGTCTGTCAGGTGTGGAGATTGTGCAAATGTGCACCAAGGGTCGGCCAGTTGTGTGGGCAGTTGTTCCATCCTGTTGGAAGTAACTGTAGGTCATTTCCTCCTCCGTTAATCCTGCCAAAAATTCACGTCCAATCGTATCCACTCCCCTGGGCCACTATTATTTGTCCCCCACCCCCACCCCCGCCCCACCCACACTTGTAGTTTGCTGGAATTTCTGCAGAAGGCGCCTTGTTATGCCATAGCACTAGATGAATCATGTGACGTTGTTGATGAAGAACAAATGTCCATTTACGTCGATTTTTGGATAATGGAAGTAAGGAATTTAGGAAAGAACTACTGACAGTATTCTCGTTCAAAAGGTGACACTCGTGGAGAAGATTTAGTCAAGGTTTTTGATGCCCTCGTGACCAAATGAGACTTTTGCTATGATAAAATTGTGTCTCTTTCTTCTAATGGGGCACCAGTGATGATCGGCAATGGAAAATGACTAGTAAAGAGAACCGAAGATAATGCCGGGGTACTATCTTACCATTGCATAATTTGCTGGGCAGCCCTTTGTGGAAAACTTAGCGTGACTCTGAAAGACGTAATGGACGGGTTGATCAAGTTGATTAATTTTATGAGGTGTCTTTCTGCTCTTCAGCACAGCTCATAGTTTCCTTCTGAGTCATTCGGCACATTCTGACTTACAGCTGTGCAACTGTGTTCGTTGGCTAAATAAAGGTCTAGTGATTGAATGTTTTGGCAAGTAAAAGTATAAGTCATATCCTTCTTAGAAAAGCTGGATTCACAAGAACCAGGAAACCATTTGGAATTAGTTGTAATGTATGGTAGCCGTGGATTTCTTGAAGGACGTCTGAATCATTTAAATACGCTCAATACCGAGCTACAAGGAAATGGAAAATTATTATATCATCTGACATAAAGTGTGTCTTCTTCTCGTTGTAAGCTAGATATCTTTGAACAAGGCATTGCAGGTCAAGAACTTTTTCAATTTCCAACTATTCTTTAATATAAAAATAATTCTGGAAAAGACATTCGAGTATTCTCAAATTGTATGTCAGATCTGAACAAGGAATTGACAGCAAGATTCCAAGACTCCGCAGAGACAGAGAAGCTGCCGTGTATCTTAAAATGCTTTTCGAAGTTTATCCAGCGGCAGAATGGACGAATGTGGCTGTGAAGTTCTTCTGCCTTTCAAGGCTTTTACTCAAGATGGAAATAACAGACTTGTAAGAAGACATTTGCTTGCAAACGTATGAAACTGCATCGGTTGAAGAATTTTGGATTGAACAAGTCCCAGAAAAATGTGTAAATAGCAAAATTAACCACCATAACTAATCTCCTATATTTGGCTCCACATATATTTGCAAAATTTTATTTTCAGAAGTGAATTTTTTGAAGATGAAATGTCGTTCAAGGTTAACGACCGCCCAGGTCGAAGACACTACTCGCAAAGCTGCTCCCGACTGAATCTAACTAAGAAAGTGGCTCAAGAGCGCAAATGCAGTTTCCTTAATTTATTTTTTAATACAAATATGCCTATCTATTGTATTTTATATTATTGTGTGAGTGAAAATTAAAATAAAAAATGATAACGAATATGACGTTTTTATCCTGGACCCGGATAAAAATTTTCAAAAGTATCCGGACTCCATCTAAAATTACTTGCACTAGAACTTCCTAACAATATCACCTTACAAACGAAGTCGTTTAATGTCAGTATGTATGATAGATCTCAAAAAGTCATGGTCTCAGTAAACACGGTTGACACATATGAAATTCTTTAAAAATTGCTAATCCAAGTATAAGGGGCAGGGATATGAAACTAATTCATTGTAATGTTCGGATTCATTAAACAAGTTATGTCGTTACACCATGAAATCTCTAAGGCAGCAATATTTGGCCTCCAGAAATGCTATACTATACCAATTCGTTTGCATATTTCATTCGGAATGAGATCACGATTTACAATGTGTGGTTTTGATAACTGATCATTTCTTTGGCTAATATTGGGTAGCACAAACTAGTAACATTTTCTTGTCGTGTTGCATGATTGACAATTAATTTTAAGTGTGCACATTTCCCTCCGAAAACCAGCAAAGTGTATTTGATTGGCAGATTCAATCATAGGAAGAGCTGTAGAATGTTGTAGAAAAGTGTTCTATAGGGAGTATGAACTGCAGGTAATAGGCTGGCAGCTCCATGACAAGTGTAGTGGGAGGCACTGCTCTTGTAACGGGTACGTGGATTCATTGTAGGGAGCGCACAATAAGACACCGCCAGCCTTGCTGACAACTGACCCATGGCGTGTAAGGTGATTCTCCTGCGTGTGTCGAAAGAGAACAGGTCATTCGAGGAGCGCTTACAGAAATCGCTGACAAGGGCGTCAGTGAAAAACCTCACTGTTAGAAGCTACAATGTGTCGGTTACGCCACTAGAAGCAAGTCAAGTGGTTTCTCTGTAGGCAGAGTGACGATTCTTTGCATCTCTGTGAAGTATGAGGCATACCAAAGTGCTTCTTTAAGGATGAATACTTGAACTGATTTTCTGTTCCTGGCTTACTAGCGAACAGAAATCTTGATTCGTATACTGTGCTGTACTGAAATACAGGGTGGCGTACGAAATGTGTTACCATTTTGTTTTTGAATATAAATTTTATTGTCAATACAATCTGAAAGGAACATATACTACAATGTAGAGCCGTCCATGGAGCTTTGTTCTAACTCAGCACATGCTCAATATGTCCACCATTTCGTTTCTTAACTTCCTTCAAACGAACGCTGCAAGTTTGAAGAATAAGTCTTCTGAGCTCCACTAAATCCCATGGACGTTTCGGGAAAATTTTTTCCTTTGGGTACCCCCAAAGAAGTCACATTGATTGAGGTCTGGACTATTGGGGGGCCCAATTTTGTCCGTCATTGAAGCGACCTGGAAATCTGAGTGAAATGATACGCATGTCCAAATGCTCGTGTAAAAACTCCAACATAGTGTTTGCAGTATGTGGCCTTGCTCCATCTTGCATGAACCACTGCGTGTTGAAGGGCAAGGCAGTAGCAAGAAGCTGTGGAATGAAGCTATTGCGAAGCATGCTCAAATAACGCTCGCTGTTCACAGTTTCTTCAAAGAAAAAGGGTCCAATAAGTCCGTGACTGGAAATTGCTGCCCACTTTTGTAATCCTCGGAGCATAATGTTGTCGTTCATGAAGCTCTTGTGGGTTTTCAGTGGCCCATAAGCGCACATTCTGTTTGTTAACCACACCGTCTAAATGAAAATGCGCCTCGTCTGAAAACCAAACGTTGTTGAGAGTTTCTTCCCTATCCTCCGCCCACTGAGCAAACAGTAGTCTCCGCTGCTTGTGTTCTTCAGTGAACTTCTGTGCACAGGTCATCTTGTATGGGTACATATGGAGGTCACTTTTAAGAATGCGTTGAACGGAGCGTCGGCATGTTCCCAGCTACACTGCTGCCTATCTACACGATTTCCCGGGACATCTCTGTACAGCAACTCGTACCGCTTCAATATTCTCCGGTGAACAAACAGGCTTAGGCCTAGGTCGCTTCGCTTCCAATACTGTTTCTTCCTGTACAAATTTATCGTACAACCTGTGGATGGTCTTCTTGCAAGGGACCCATCGTGTGTTAAACTGTTGTCGAAAACGCCTCTGAGTCACAACAAGGCTTTTCGTTTCATGAAAAAGCAACACAATTGCCAATCGTTGCTGTGTCGTAAGTCTTCCATTGTCAGGCATTGCTGCTTACGTATCTCCTAGCGGCAGTATCGTGAATTACACGTCATTTCGTAACTCATTTCTTTTTTCAAGCTCTGCTGGTACTGCTGTAGAGATCCCAGCGGGATATCTAATGTGCGTCGTAAATTGTGAAAGCAACAATTGGTAACACATTTCGTCCGCCACCCTGTAATTTCAGATCTAGGAGTTGGTGGACGGTATATTGCGTCCACTATGTTGGCAGAATTTATAGGTACGCATCTCACCTCCTCTGCACGGTGACCAACGGCACCGAGCAGATCAACACAGCTTCATCACGTTAAAAGCGGTGCCTGGTTTTTATTTATCCTCGTTTGTGCAGAAATTTCGATGGATAGATTAATAATGAAGCTGAATGAATAGGCGATGGGTATTGCGATTGCAGAATTACTGCTAATATACATAAGACTAAGCAAAGATTATGTCTAACACTGTTTCTGCTCCAAAACCGTAATAGTGATTATCGCCTATTCGGAGCAAGACACTCTGATTTCACCACATCGAGTGTACTTCACTCACGACTCGTAGTGAGCAATGACTTTTCCCTTACTTGAGGAAGGAAAGAGTATGACTTGATATCGGCGGTTCCGTAAGTCTCCACGACCTTACGGAAAACTGCCTACGTAGTTCCTTTGATTGTCTGCTAAAGTTGCAGAGAAAAACTTTTTTCTACTAGTAGCTTTACGAGCTATTCTTGTGTGAATTTTAGTGAAAGAACAAAAGCAGATTTAAATTATTACTACGTTTTTATTACAAAAAATGGCAGAATAAAGCAGTCCTTTACAAATATAAAGAAGATACGTCATATAGTGATTATAATAGCGTAGCAGTCTACCCTTTCCACAATGACGAGGAATAAGGGAAGGTTGGAAAAGAACGTGGAAACTGATCGCTGTCGCAAAAGGTTACATTACTCCTTAGCAAGAGAGTGGGATTAGCAACATGCAGTAGCTACGACTATAAAATAGACAGAACAAGTTATGAATGCTTGAAAAGAAAAAGCCAAGGTGGCCTCCCATCCGAAATTCAAGTAAGTATCATTTAATCCCGTGCTAATTATTTTCGTCGAAATAAACGAGATCGTCTTATTGCGAAGTCATGGCTATGAAACCATCGTACTGTGAGAGCAACCGCTCGCCACGTGGTGGCGTGGCCCAGCGCAACGGATCCCACGAAAGTGACAAGTTCATAAATTTTAGCTTCGAACACATATTACGATAAAAAAGAGCAAAGGCACCGACGGCGCAAGTATGACTATATAAGTTGTTCTTCTTATCCTAACATGAGCTATGATCGACTTCCCGATCCTCACGGACAAGAGACAGACCCAGAGAACAGCATGGCAAAGAAATGTTTACATTTACGGGAATAAAAAAGGGCACAAAAACAAAACTATTAATGCGCTCTAAATGGCGGAGTTTCTAACGTTCTTGCTGCCTTGCAGGCACCGAAGTTGGTGCTCACAGATATGCCTACCTACCAGAGGAACTCAGCACCAAGCTACCAGCCACGGACAACAGCAGACTAGAGACGACCAAGATCCCTCGCTCCCAGAGGGGAGCCGGGAACGCTGGGCAGCGAAACGGGCGCGCTCTTAAACTAGTCATTTAGAGGTCCTGAAATTGCCGCGGAACTGACAGGGAGGCTACTTCGCGCTGTTAAAGGACAGTGAAAAGGGAAGTTTCAAAGTTGGTAGTACTACTTGTGAGACTAAGAAGAGTGACACCTTTGGCCTCTAGAAACTATTCAAACTGGCAGCCCATGCCCAACGAAAGCATCGATCTTGGAGGGGGAAAGGAAAACAAACATGGCTATGGGGGGAGACTGCTAAGCAGAGTATCAAACCCTGCTCCCATCCACTCTCATTAATCAGCGTGATCTTAAGCAACTGAGGCATCCCAATACAATTATAATAGCAGAAATAAATATGATTTCGTTATTAAAAGAATTAAATGTGGAAGGCGTGTTAGTGAATGAGAAAGAAACGCACGTCTTTCAACGTCTTAGAGGACTGTAATTGGTGACGCACGCACGACGGCCCGGTAGACAGGGAACCAGCCAATGTATTGAGTTCCATTTGCTTGTTCATCGAGCTCTTTACAGTCGGTGCCAGGCAAGGTGGACGTGTTCTGTTTCTCGAGGTCAATCAGTATCTCGCCAAATTAGTGTGTCCGTCTAATAAACAGAGGCGCGATTTTGAGGAAAGTCAGAGACGATCTCCGTCTCATCACTGGGTTAAGAGTAGGCTATAAGATTCTGTATCTACATTTTTGCATATTTCTGTTGTTTGAGAACAATAACCTTTCGGTGTCTAGTATTATTAATCTAGTAGGATATCTATTCAACATTATCGATATCCTAATTAAGCCACAGCAGAATATCATCACAACGCAGTACCTCTTCTAAAGTATTCATCTAGATGTAGGTTGTCAATGGCAGGGCTGATTTTAATTCATTTATGGGCGTGATGTATCCAGTGCGGACAGAACATTAGGCAACCACACATACACATGCCGTATGTACACCTCCGCCCGGGGTTTACAAAGCAACGTCGACTAACCCATCTGAAGAAATGAGGGCAAGATATAATTGCAACTGTAACATGAGGATAATCTGTTTGATGATATTATTTTAAATTATTGACTACAGTTTTATATATGAAACAAGGAAGAAAAGGTGATGCGATTGTAAGTGGTTACTCTACAACTCAGTGCAGCAAACAACTCGCCGTGTCAGTAACGAATTCACAAAAACTCGTTAGCAGCAATACCATTCGCAGCAATTTTCTCGCCTCAAATGAGTGCCCAAGCTTACAGAAATTACGAATGGTTCAGAGAAGTTACCAGTGGAATTTCAAAATGAGAGAAATGGTCAACTGGACTGATGGTTCACATTGCACAACGGTACACTTCAGTGGCTTTGTCATTGGAAACCACATTGCTCAAACGAGAGAAACGAGTTTAAATACGACTAGTTGCCAACATTTTCGGTTTTAGAAACTGGATTTGTAAAGAGGCAATTCAAATCAGATTGGCAGATAATTTGATTAATAGAGACACTAGACTTCCTTTTAGCAGCACGTGGAACACTGTAGGATCCCTTCTCAGAACGTCCTTCAGTGCGGCCCGTCAAAGTGTTCGAAACTAGTCTCTGAGTGAGATATATCGTTGCCGCTGGTGTTCTACTAACGGGGGCACAACCTACCCGGTCTTGTAGGTTAGCAACTGTGGCGGGCGAAGCGTGCGCAGTATACGATACAGAGACCTATATAGGACTTCGATTTGCAGCCTTGGCATCTGTATCTTCTTTTCTATATTGTGGCCGACTTTTGGCTTGTGTTTGACTCAAGTGTATTTTAAGTGCCCCATGAATTTCCCGCTGTGTTCTTTTCACTTTATGTTGACTTTTTAACTGTCCCCCAGGGCATGTCCCTGTATTAGTGTATATTTTTACTTCCATTATCTCCATTTTCTCCGTTATGTCCCCCATTTCAACTCCCTTTTTATGTATGAGTTCCTCTTTTTATATGTTTCTGTAAAGCCACTCGACTGAAGAGCGGGAAACTGTGCCTCTGCCAGCCCTCCCCTGCCAATATGGGGCAGGGGCACGAAATTGCAAAAAAAAAAAAAAAAAAAAAAAAAGGAAAAAAGCGTTAGCACCAGTTCTCAGTCGGACTCAGCGGCAGCAGCAACAGTGTTCTCCTGTAGATGCGAATAGTTCAGTTGGTTCGACGAAATATTGAATCGAGTGTATTTTAGGAACCGGCAGCAAACCCGAAAAGGCTTATTAGGTCGTGAAAGCCTACCAAGTCACATATAAGGTGACGTATCCCGTTTCCCAAATGAATACATTTCAAATCTGTCGGTCACGGACTAAGTAGTAACGAAGCGAAGGAACTCTAGATTCTGTGAACTTCGTCACTTTACGCCCCAGTTACAGACTACTTTTTATTGATTCTGACGCTGAATCATGTATTACAGGTTCTATGTTTCGACCTGACGATGATAGCAAGCGAAACGGTGTCACTATTAAAGACATACATGGGAAGAACAAAAGCATAGAAACACCAAAAATACAACGCATTACCATACATAATACGGTGTACAAAAGCCATTAGTTCAAAACAGCTTCCAATCGTCTCGGAACTGATAAATATTGATCCTGTACATCTTTTGTGTGAATACCATGCCATTCTTCCTTCAAAACAGTGGCAAGTTCAGGTAACAATGATGGAGATAGATGGAGATCAAGCACCCTTCTCTCCAAGGTAGATCACAAACGTCCAACACGTGTTAGTACAGACGTGGTAATTATGGTGGCCATGGGAGTTGCGAAAATTCATCCTTGTGATCACAAAACCAGTTCCGGGACATGCGAGCGGTGTGTACTGGGATCCTATCGTCTTCAAACATAGCATTAGCATTGGCGAACAAATATTGTACCACATCATGCACCTGGTCGACCAAAATGATCACATAACCCGTGACAGAGATGCCACGTTGCAGAATAACCATGGGACCCATAGACTATGGCGACATGAGTGGCCAAATCATCACCGAATCTAGCCATGTTTCACTGTTGGCCTTTGTCCTAGGCTTGGGGCGGCGTATGCCAGACGTAAACTCGGCCAGAAGTCGGAAACAGTGTGAACCAAAACTCATCCGACGACATGACGTTCCCCCATTTCTCGATTGTCCAGATTTTAAGACTTCAGCACCACGTTTTCTTGCTAAGGCCATTTGCATCAACGAAGTGTAGTTTTGGAATTCGATCTCGCCCCTGCAGATCCTCAGCTCATGGAGTGCTCGTCGCGTTGTTTTAGTACTCACAGTGTTCGTGAGTGCGACATTCGGTACTGCAATGACTTTTGCAATTTCCTGCCTCTTATTTTCCTACTCGGTCCGTTTCAATGACCGTCCGCCACGATCATTGACCACACTGACTCGTCTACGTTGTGATTTGGTGCATGTTTTCCCGCGTTCCCTGAAGTCTTGACGCAGTGTGATTTGGTGGATGATATTTTCCGCTTTGCCTATATGCGGCATCAACCTTTGATAGGGTACCTCTTGAACCCCAAACAGTTTTGCTAACTTGGTTACGAAGGCACGACACCATACGAGCACCAATAATTGGTCTACGTCCACAATCACTTGGCGCCGACATAATACACTCACAACTACACAGAACGCCGTTCTGACCACGATGCCGTTAGTGCTCAAATACAATAGCGCGATGTTCAGTCTTGTCTAGCATTGCATTTATTCAGGCGTGCACTTCTCGTGGTATTTCCACAGTGTTCTCTAACCCTTGTATATCGATCGATCTACACTGACTTATTCGCAAAATAGTTGCAATGACCGCGGAGTCTTACAGGAAATTTATTTTCGTTACCAATGAGCCAGAAGGTATGTGCACTTTTGTCCGCATCGTCTTTAGGTCGTCAGTACAGCTTAGCGCGCTCCCTAGCAGCTACGTGGCACCGTTCTCTTTGCATGTGGCTGGTTTAGCATAGTAACATAGTTCGCTTTGAGCTCTTGTAAAGTAACATGGTTCTGAGATCCTACGCTTGCATTAATGAGTAACCGCCACCTGTAATCCTTTCTTTCTTGAAGTTGAACCAAATGACTTACACTACACCACGGGCCATTTTTTCACCTCGGGAAAATGTTCATCATTGGACTGAGTACTCCACAAGTTATCGAACAATTGTGAAAGAAGACGAAAGAGCCGGAAGTCCGGTCACATCTTCTACTGATGCCAACACTGAGCATTTTTATGATCTTATTCACACTTACCGAGAAGTGATTGTTGAAGTGGCAAACCAAGGGAATATTAGCCATGGTTGTGACTAACTCGCTATTCATAACGAGCACAACTTACGTGTAGACTGTTTAAGACAGGTCCCAAGAAACTCAATGAAGAGTGTATTTTCTATCGTGTTAGTCTTGATCTCCGGCAGGAAAAGATACCCTGGAAATTTGATGTTGGCATCCACAAAGGTATATTCTAGAACATGAACTGGGAAAAGGGTCAATAGTAAGAAGTTGAACTGACAGTGAGATGCCTCGCAACGACCTGAAGTCTGCAGCTGGAAGCAAATGTCTTGGTATGCTGTCAGATGGTGTTGCTTTATTTTTTCGTTCTTTATAATAACGCACACAATGTTCAAACACGTTAGAATATATATGTCGAAGTGACGGAGTATATTGCATACGGTCTTTATCTTACCTTTAGATATTCATTTGTATGGTCTACTCGAAGATTTTCACAAGTCGTCCATTCACCTTCAGTGAACAAGTAAACGAAGCAGTGCCTACGAGGTTTGCTGCTCAACCAAAACACTTTTACTTTTCTTGAGGGAACTGGGAAGACTGTGCAACGATGGACCCAGTAGAGGAGACTTTTGTTCCTTGGATCACTTTCCAGCCTTATCCCTTTCGCCACCACTGCAACAGAACTTTAAAGTATTTTCTTATTCCGTTTTGAAATGATAACATTAACTTTAGAATAAGGTGATAAAAGTTGTAGGATAGAAATATTCGTATATACACTCCTGGAAATGGAAAAAAGAACACATTGACACCGGTGTGTCAGACCCACCATACTTGCTCCGGACACTGCGAGAGGGCTGTACAAGCAATGATCACACACACGGCACAGCGGACACCAGGAACCGCGGTGTTGGCCGTCGAATGGCGCTAGCTGCGCAGCATTTGTGCACCGCCGCCGTCAGTGTCAGCCAGTTTGCCGTGGCATACGGAGCTCCATCGCAGTCTTTAACACTGGTAGCATGCCGCGACAGCGTGGACGTGAACCGTATGTGCAGTTGACGGACTTTGAGCGAGGGCGTATAGTGGGCATGCGGGAGGCCGGGTGGACGTACCGCCGAATTGCTCAACACGTGGGGCGTGAGGTCTCCACAGTACATCGATGTTGTCGCCAGTGGTCGGCGGAAGGTGCACGTGCCCGTCGACCTGGGACCGGACCGCAGCGACGCACGGATGCACGCCAAGACCGTAGGATCCTACGCAGTGCCGTAGGGGACCGCACCGCCACTTCCCAGCAAGTTAGGGACACTGTTGCTCCCGGGGTATCGGCGAGGACCATTCGCAACCGTCTCCATGAAGCTGGGCTACGGTCCCGCACACCGTTAGGCCGTCTTCCGCTCACGCCCCAACATCGTGCAGCCCGCCTCCAGTGGTGTCGCGACAGGCGTGAATGGAGGGACGAATGGAGACGTGTCGTCTTCAGCGATGAGAGTCGCTTCTGCCTTGGTGCCAATGATGGTCGTATGCGTGTTTGGCGCCGTGCAGGTGAGCGCCACAATCAGGACTGCATACGACCGAGGCACACAGGGCCAACACCCGGCATCATGGTGTGGGGAGCGATCTCCTACACTGGCCGTACACCACTGGTGATCGTCGAGGGGACACTGAATAGTGCACGGTACATCCAAACCGTCATCGAACCCATCGTTCTACCATTCCTAGACCGGCAAGGGAACTTGCTGTACCAACAGGACAATGCACGTCCGCATGTATCCCGTGCCACCCAACGTGCTCTAGAAGGTGTAAGTCAACTACCCTGGCCAGCAAGATCTCCGGATCTGTCCCCCATTGAGCATGTTTGGGACTGGATGAAGCGGCGTCTCACGCGGTCTGCACGTCCAGCACGAACGCTGGTCCAACTGAGGCGCCAGGTGGAAATGGCATGGCAAGCGGTTCCACAGGACTACATCCAGCATCTCTACGATCGTCTCCATGGGAGAATAGCAGCCTGCATTGCTGCGAAAGGTGGATATACACTGTACTAGTGCCGACATTGTGCATGCTCTGTTGCCTGTGTCTATGTGCCTGTGGTTCTGTCAGTGTGATCATGTGATGTATCTGTCCCCAGGAATGTGTCAATAAAGTTTCCCCTTCCTGGGACAATGAATTCACGGTGTTCTTATTTCAATTTCCAGGAGTGTATATAGTGGGCGTCACGAAGTGTAAAAGGGCAGTGCATTTGTGGAGCTGTCGCTGGTAATGACGTGATTCATTTCAAAGGGTTTGCGATGTTATTAAGGCTGCACGATGGCAATCAACAGACTTACAGCGCGGAATGGTAGATGGAGCAAGAGGCATGGGACGTTCTCCATTTTGTAAATCGTCAGGGAGTGGAATATTCCGAGATGCACAGTGTCAAGAGTATCCCGAGAATATTAAATTTCTTTCATGAGCCCTCTCGAAGGGCATCGCAGTGGAGGACGGGCTTCACTCAAAGACCGAGGGGAGGGGCGTTTGAGTAGAGCTCTCAGTACTAACAGATAACCTACACCGCGTGAAATAACCGCAGAAAGAAATGTGGAACGTACGACGAACGTGTGGCGAAATTTGGTTATAATGGTCTATGGTAGTTGGTGATCGAAGCATATGTATTTACTAACATCGCCTGCAGTGCCTCTCCTGGGCTCATGATTCTTTCCTTTGGACCCTAGGCGACGGGAATCCTTAGCCTGGTGAGAGGAGCCTCCCCTTCAGTTGCTAGGAGGTGATGATAAGAGTTCGAGTGTGGTGCAGACCACACTAAGTCATGGACCCAAGTTGTCACCGAGGCACTGTGCCAGATGGTGGTGGCTCCAGAATTGTGTGGCCTGTCTTTCCATGAAATGGTCTGGGTCCTCTGGTCCCAGGGAACCAATATCTGATTGGAAATGGTTATGTTAGGCTGCTTGGGGTTCATCTTCAGCCATTCATGGACTTCAAGTTCCCAAACAACGACTGAATTTTTATGGATGACAGTGCGCTACGCCATTGGCCCACAGGTGATTGCGATTGGTTTAAACAGCATTCTTGACAGAATGAGATTTTCACTCTGCAGCGGAGTGTGCGCTGATATGAAACTTCCAGGCAGATTAAAACTGTGTGCCGGACCGAGAGTCGAACTCGGGACCTTTGCCTTTCGCGGGCAAGTGCTCTTTGGAAGGTAGGAGACGAGATACTGGCAGAAGTAAAGCTGTGAGGACGGGGCGTGAGTATTGCTTGGGTAGCTCAGTTGGTAGAGCACTTGCCCGCGAAAGGCAAAGGTCCCGAGTTCGAGTCTCGGTCCGGCACACAGTTTTAATCTGCCAGGAAGTTTCAGCATTCTTGACAACTCGAGCGAATGATTTGGCCACTGCGATCGCCCGGTATCAATCCCATCGAACATTTATGGGAGATAATCGAGAGATCATCTCGAGCGCAAAAACCTGCACCGGAAACACTTCCTAAATTATGGACGGCTATAGATGCAACATGGCTCAGTATTTATGGTTCAAAAATGGCTCTGAGCACTATGGGACTCAACTGCCGTGGTCATAAGTCCCCTAGAACTTAGAACTAGTTAAACCTAACTAACCTAAGGACAGCACACAACACCCAGCCATCACGAGGCAGAGAAAATCCCTGACCCCGCCGGGAATCGAACCCGGGAACCCGGGCGTGGGAAGCGAGAACGCTACCGCACGACCACGAGATGCGGGCTCAGTATTTATGCAGTGGCGTTCCAGCCTCTTCTTGAATCCATATCACGTGGAGTTGCACTAGTACGCTGGGCCGAAGGAAGTCCGACACGGTATTAAATGGTATCCCATGACTTATGCCACCTCAGTGTATGTGCGCTGCATTCTTATTCTGAAACTGAAAAAAATTATTCCAGGAAAGTAAGTTTCGTTGAAATGTGAAAACTGTTCCAAAGAACAACATGATCATCTAACTAGGAACACATTCCATACAGATTTAAAATTGTCGTAATTGTGAAAATCCTGTTAGTACTGTATTTAATAATGTATGTGCTACATTATTACCCTACTACGTACAAATAATCAGTAAGTGAAATCAAATTAAGAAGAGATGTCATCAAAAACTAGTTACAGTTTAAAAACATTTAGAAATGGAAGCTATTGGCAACTAACACATAATTCCGTTTCCAGACGAGATAAATAATCCTAAGTGCGAGATGGCGGACGCTGCTAGCACTTCCCTTGCTGTCACCCGCTGCAAGATTGCAACACACGAGGCGCGAGGATCGACTGCACCCGCCGAGACTCGCGCCCCGCCTGCTACCGAAGGCAAGGGGCGGACGTCTCACCCACCAAAACAACTACACTCAACATCACCTTACACTCGCCTGTCACTGGACAGTCATGTACCATTGTCCCACCGACGCCGCAGCCTCAAGAGATCCAACACTTGCACACAAACACAGCCAAACCAGCGACGCTGTGCCAACTGCGGTGGGCCCCATGCGGCAAACTTCAGACAGTGCAGCTCATACAAACAGGCGCTGAAGCGTAAACAAGACAAGACCAGGGTACTGTACGACATACCACGCCCAAGGCCAGCGCCGAACGCAGTAAGGAACGGCGTAACGTTTGCCACGGTTGCACGCCCTGGCGGAACGGCACAGGCCGCGGAGCCTCAGCGCCCTTCACACACACGCGAAACAACCGCTGCAACAGCCACACAACAGCCACAGACAACACCTGAAACCCAACAAGCATCGGTACCAACACCTATGCCCCCAAACAACACGACCCCACTTCCGGAAATCACATGCTGCGAAGAAACGCACCATACACAGGAAAACACATCCACACAAGAACCCCCCCGAGCCCCAAGCCCAGAGGAGGAATAGACGTACATGTAAACACAGGGCGGGGAACACGAAATCACCACAACAGGCCACGCAGCAACAACAGAACAGCAACACACAGGAAAACAGTCAACAAGACACCGAGACTGTAACTCACACTACCATCCCCCTTACCACAGAAGTAACAGAGGCGCCACAACCTCTGTCACAAAACACAAATGCCGCTCCCAACAACACACCAGTACCCGCACAAGCGGCCGCTAACTCCACAACAGCACCTCAGGCTGCCACACCCAACACCAACACTCACCTGGGGGAATACTGGAAACACTATTCCCTCGACACACGACCGTTCAAATCCTTACCAAGGTGCTGACGGCCGTCACTACACTCATCACCCAGCTCATGAGCGCCGAACCCGGGCAATACTGGGCTGTCATACACACTGCCATCACAACACTCTTTCACACTCTCACATGAATAATATACCACACCCGGCCCATAACGCAGACCCGCACACACTATCACAGATCCTGTTCTGGAATGCAGACTCGATCCACAACAAAAGGGCCGAATTTTCCGCGTTCATGGAGCGCAAGGGAATCCTTGTCGCGCTACTGAGCGAGACTAAGCTTAAACCACACAAACAATTAAACTTTCCTGGCTACTGTGTCTATCGTACCGACCGACCGGGCGACGCCGTGGCAGGTGTAACTGCAATCATACACAAAGACTTTGAGCACACAAACATAGAGCTCCCTGAACTGGAAAAAAGCGAGGCTACGGCCGTCAGAGTCAAGTTCAACGGAGCCTTCACCACACTCATATCGGTATACAACAGCCCTGGCATCTCAACACGCGATATCAGCACATTACTCAACATTTCACCGCGAGTAATAGTCGCTGGAGATCTGAACGCAAAACACGCAGAATGGAATTCACGCATACGAAATCCCAACGGCAAAAAACTGTACGAACATTCATTAGGCAGAAACTACATTATACTAGCACCGACTGAACCGACGCACATTCCCAATCAGAGGGGACACAGGCCAGACGTGATAGACATAGCCCTCATCAAGGGCATTACATCGACACTCACCGTTGCCGTTGAAAACGATCTGCCCTCAAACCACCAACCTGTAATACTATACATTGAGGAAACACTGCAGCGCATGGAACAACGCAAGATGTTGGACTATGGGCGTGCGAATTGGATATTGTTCAAGCAAACGCTCGATAGGCACATCCCACCTACACAAGAAATTAATGAAACAGCACAAGTTGACGAAGCAGTAGAAACCCTCACTAACGCCGTCGAGGACGCAATGGCAGGCACCATACCTGATCGCACCTCACAACAACGCAGTGCGGCCCTGCCCCAGGAAATCCTGGGCCTAATCTCAATGAGGTATCGCCTCAAGAGACAATGGCAGCGCACCAGGCGTCTTACTTCAAACGGCATATTAACAGGCTACAGGGCATCGTGCACGATAAAATACAGACACATAGAACACAACAGTGGAACCAAAAACTCTAAGGGCTGGACGCCGCACGACCTGGCGTGTGGCAACTAGCCCGACACTTCACCAGGGAGAAAATATACACCCCAACGCTTCAAGGGCCTGACGGACCTGCATACTCAGCGTAAGAGAAAGCAGAACTAATGGCCCGAACACTCGCAGCGTCATTCACACCGAACCTGGTACCATCAGATC
Source organism: Schistocerca nitens (assembly GCF_023898315.1). Taxonomy (NCBI): domain Eukaryota; kingdom Metazoa; phylum Arthropoda; class Insecta; order Orthoptera; family Acrididae; genus Schistocerca; species Schistocerca nitens. The sequence goes on from NC_064620.1 coordinate 258,645,723, forward strand.
CAGTGTTCACACCTGCTACTGACCAAGAGGTTACACGCATTCTAGCCCAACCATCGCGCGACATCATTCGACATGATAGCACAGCCGAAGTCTCCTGGGCTATAATGTATTCCGCTGCTAGGAAAGCCTCTGGTCATGATGGCATTAAAAACAGTGTCCTCCAGGAGTTCACGGATAAAGCAACTGAGTACCTAACACACATAACGAATGCCATACTAAAACACCAACACTTCCCCGCCTTTTGGAAGACGGACAAGGTCCTGATGTTCAGGAAGCCGGGGAAAGACCACAGCCTCCCACAAAATTACCGACCCGTCAGCCTTCTGAGCTCGCTCAGTAAGATTGTTGAGAAGGTGATTCTCAAACGCATCACTAGGCACTGCATAACAAATGACATCCTGAGACCGGAGCAATTCGGCTTCAGGAATCACCACTCCACAACACAACAACTCCTACGGGTCGTTGAACATATAACATATGGCTTCAACATAAACAAAGCTACAGGGGCGGTGTTCCTGGACATCGAAAAGGCTTTCGACCGTCTATGGCACAACGGCCTCATCCGCAAACTCAGCGACGCGGGATTCCCCAACATGCTGCTGCGTCTAATACACTCATACCTCACAGACAGGAGTTTCAACACTGACGTGCAGGGAAAACAATCAACACGACACGGTATACACGCGGGAGTACCACAGGGAAGCATCCTAGGGCCCCTACTGTTTAACCCAACCACACACAACACAATGATGGCTATCTATGCGGATGACACAGCCATCCTTGCGCAAGATTGGAAACCACACATGACCAACCGAGCTAGCGCGAGGTTCAAACAGCTCTATCCTATGCTCAACAGGCGTAACACACTGAACAGAAGGGTGTCGAGGTCCATGTACATGACACTTATCCGACCCCTGATGACGTACGCAACTCCTGTCTGGGGCTACGCTGCGCCTACACGCCTGCGCCGTCTGCAGCTCATATAAAACAAAGTACTCAAAATCATAAGCAATGCTCCACGATACACACGCATCGCGGACCTTCACCGGGAATACCGAATTGAGACTCTCACGGAGGTAATCCACAAACTCACTACAAGACTATACAGAAACTCCAGACATTCGCAGAACCCGTTTATTCTGAATCTGGGACACATCGCCATCGCTTGTCACGATAATGATGCATGATACCTATACTAACAAATCCATCCTTGCATGAGCTATCGCAGCTAGTAAGCCACTACTGCTCTTACTACCCATCCCACTGTCGCAGAGGTTTTTTTTCCCCACGGCACGTGCCATGGCACTTTTTTCCCTCTACTCTTCAAATCGCCACCCTCACTCGCGTTTCGTCCACTATCTATCACCTCATGGACCGTGTTAATGCGTAGCCTTACCCAGACGCACGGACAACATCACAGCCCAGCATCCTGTGATCCACTTACTAAATAACTAACATGTTTACAGAGGTGACAGTAGAGCTTTTGGTTTGGTCACCACTTTGGTGCGGGCGTGGAGGGGCCCCATCTTTTTTCTTTTTCCAGACGAGGAAAATTGTTAAGACATTAAAGGTAATCCGTTATGTTGTAAACACTACAGATTCTGTCGTAACTAGGATTTCCGTTTCAAGGTGGAAGATGGTGCATCACTGACGAAGTATGGCTTAACAGCCCACATGAGATGTACCTAGTTTCAAAAATACGCAGAATTCTACTCACCACAAAACTCTGTAAGTGAAGAGTGAACAATATCCCCAAAATACCTTTAATATGTTATACAGCTCTTATATATGCAGAACTCCTAATATTTACTAACAGTGCAGAAAACACACCGCCATACCTCTCAGCAACAAGGGATATAAAGCCGTAAACTACTTCTGACGGTCCCTAGAGGCCATTCTTTCATGTGATTCTTAAATCAGTCACTAGGCTGAAACACCGACAAGAAAACATCATGTGTACCTTGGTACACTGTTCCCCAGGTACAACACTACTCACTATAGTGAAGAGCGAAGTGACTACGCTGAAAAGTGATAAGATCTAAGTCTTTGTACTGCTGTTATAATAAATTTTAAAAATCATATGCAGGTACTTTTTGACTGACCCTCGTACTAATAACAGTAGCAAGCAGGAACAAAAGAAGATAATAGTGGTTTCAAAGTCCTGTGATATAATCTTTGAAAATAATCTCAGAGAGGTTGCCGCGTTACGAATTTAATGCTTCAACTTAACGGTCAAAATTGTATCCATAATAACAGATCAAAAAGTGTTTCCCTGTTTTAATCATATTTTAGTTGTCCTCCTATGATGTCCCGTACGTGCTCGACTGGAGGTAAAGCTGAGGACCTAGCAGGCCAAGGAAACATGTCGACACTCTATAGAGCACGTTTGGCTACAACAGAGAGATGTGGCCAAGCATTATCCTATTGGATAACGCCCGTTGGAACGCTATTAATGAATGACAGGAAAACAGGTCGAATCACCAGACTGACGTACAGATCTGTGGTCAAGGTGCGTGGGATAACCACGGGAGTGCTCCTGCCGTCGTACGAAATCGAACCCTAGACCATAACTCCAGGTGTAGGTCCAGTGTGTCTAGCACGCAGACAGGTTGATTGCTGGTTCTCGGCTGGCCTCCTTCTAAGCAACAGATCTCCACTCGGCAATCCAGTTGACTGTCGCTCTACACCACTGAAGTTGCCAACGGTGGTGGTTTGGAGTGAATGGAATGCACTCAGTGGGGCGTCTTGCTCGGAGCTGTTCTGGTAGTAACCGATTAACGACACTTCGTTGCGTCACTTTTGTGCCAACTGCTACTGGTTATGATGTTGCAGATGCTGTACGATACAGCACAGCCATGTACCTAATACGACGATCTCTTCTCTCGGGAGTGCCCCGTGGTCGTCAGGAGCCTAACCTTCTAGCGACCGTCTTTCCCGTGACGACCACTGCCAGCAATCATGCACAGTGGCAACATTACGGGCAAATGTGTCTGCAATATCACGGAAGAAAAATTCAGCTTCTTGTAGCCCTATTACATCCACCGAACAAGGTGAGCTGTGGATAATGGTGTCTCATGTCGCTTTAAAGGCATATTTGACTAACATCCATTCTCAAAGGTTACGACCATTATAGCGAGTTTTTAAAGCGAACGTGATTTGTATCCTCACACTGGTACTACTAACGCCACTCTTATACAACTGGCGCCACATTTCAACAGAAGTCATCTTTCAGACATAGAAACGTGCCTACCAACTTCCGTTTATGTCCCACAACTCCTTCCTGGTGTTGGGTTTGTTTCTTCTGTCATGTCATTGTGTTACAAGCAAAGAATGATACGTATAACATAGATTTTTGAGGATTTTGTAAGTGGGAAACAGAACTGGCGATATGGATACAGCAATCGACAATGAAGGCCGAATTCAGGAACGAAAAGAAAGGTGGCAGCATTTAATCTTCTTCTACAGTGAGATTAGAATTGTTACGAGTTTATAAGCAACAACATTTTGTGATAGAATAGTATGAAACGAACGCCAAAACTGTCGGACAACACCGAATGTTTTGTCTATTCTTTCATTTTTCTAAGTACAGGAAGCATCTGCCATCAACTGCGCTCTCTTTTTCGATTGAATTCACTGTAATTACGAGCAGATAAACAAGAAAATACTTTTACTACGGACTCCATACAGTTGTACCACTCGAGATTTAATTAAGAAGTGTGTGTAAAATTTCTACAGCCCATGTCCTACACAGCTTCACTTAGTTTTTGTACTTACGCGTTTAATACTACAATATAATATTTCTATTACATTTGAATAAGTTGTTGACAGAAATTTGGTAGAGATTATTGAGACTAATTTCAATCTCGATTCCACGCTTCTCAAGACTTCTTCTTAGACAGGAACCTGCAGAAATACAAAAACAATGAATAACTGATTTTCTTATATGACCACTACATTCTCGCTTTAATATCTTAGCGTTATTTTAATATGTTCTTTAGAAAACTACACTGAAATGATGTTGTTGTTAACGTTTTGATAACTTCCTACATTGCAACACTCACGACACAATAGCGCAGTCTTTTTTCCATTCAAATTTCTATTTATAGATATTGCAGGCAACTAAGCTGAAAGTACCGGAAATTCATCCCGTCTGAAAAGAAGGTAAGGCAGGCTATTTGAGTGAATCCCCTTACTGAGACTGCAAGCCGTTTACTACATGCGTAAACCAGTATAGCTCCTCGTTCCGTAATAACCACACTCGGCAGTAAAGCAGTCCTCTTTCTGCAAAAACAGAATATTTATGAAAGGGCTATATAATACTGAGTTTCGTGGCAGTAAACATACAACAGCGACCAAACTGCAGCAGCTCTTACAGTTAGCAGCTATGAGCAAATAGACAGCCACCAGTGATAGCTCCCCTCAAATTCTACCAACTTCTCGGATAAACAACAGAGAACGTACTGTGCCCCTCTCGTTCGGTAATAGTCCACAATAGCAACCTAGTATTCATAGTAACAAATAAGAATATGAGGGGACGATGTAAATCTTCTCTTTGTATCTGTTTGACATTAATCTGAGGGCATAACTTATCGCTTTGGAACTAATGTTATGAAAATAATCCCATTCTTGAACGAAAGTTTGGCTCATGAGCAACATTGTGACCTGACTTCTTTCAAATAACTTATGTACGGGCCTCTAACAAGTGTCAGATTATATTTACTCAGTTACCAAAACGTTGAACTATTCTGACATAGCCTATAAGTGTAGCTGCGTCTTATCTTGCACAGATAACGCATGCAATGCGGATGAAAACTATGACAGCGACTTGCACCTCTCTTAGTGATCAGTAATATGAAAGGTCCAGAATGAGATTTTCGCTCTGCAGCGGAGTCGCTCTAACATGAAACTTCCTGTTTCATATCAGGAAGTTTCATGTCAGCACACACTCCGCTTCCTAATATGAAACAGGATGTTTCATACCAGCGCACACTCCGGTGCAGAGTGAAAATCTCATTCTGAAAACATCCGCCAGGCTGTGGCTAAGCCATTGTCTCCGCAATATCCTTTCTTTCAGGAGAGCTAGTTCTGCTAGGTTCACAGGAGAGCTTCTGTAAAGTTTGTAACGTAGGAGACGAGGTACTGGCAGAAGTGAATCTGTGAGGACGGGGCGTGAGTCGTGCTTGGATAGCTCAGATGTTAGAGCACTTGCCCGCGAAAGGCAAAGCTCCCGAGTTCGAGTCTCGGTGCGGCACACAGTTTTAATCTGCCAGGAAGTTTAAATATGAAAGGTGTTCCCAATAAATGGATTTTAAACTGCACTTTAATATCCCGTTTCCCTCATTAAAAATTAAGCTCTACCTTGGACTGGAAAGGATGATGGTTCAAATGGTTCAAATGGCTCTGAGCACTATGGGACTCAACTGCTGTGGTTATCAGTCCCCTAGAACTTAGAACTACTTAAACCTACCTAACCTAAGGACATCACACACATCCATGCCCGAGGCAGGATTCGAACCTGCGACCGTAGCAGTCGCACGGTTCCGGACTGTGAAAGGATGACTGACGCCTGCTTTGACTACGTTGAAGAAACCATTCCGGCATAAGCCTTAACTGATGTAGGGAAATGACAGAAAGTGTATGTCAAATTAGGTGGACCTGAATTTGAACCTCTTACTGTCTGAGCCCAATTTAATAACCACTGCATGAAATTACTCGGTGAATGAAAAGACGCCGTTTGTTTCACAAGTACTGAAAATGTTTCCTGTTATTTGTGTTAGAGTATTTATTAATCATCTGTCTTTTACCATTAAAAATTGCAGTTTTCAATAGGTGAACAACTTCCACTTGATCAGGAAATAGTTAAATTGATTCTGCAGTGAATAAAAGTAGCATTTCTAGAGTGCGAATAGTTTTTTACACCTGAAATAAGGAAATAAAGTAGCATCCGGACAGCCGCGTAGCCTAACACCCTGTAGCAAGAAGCGTGAATCACAAAATTACAACTATTGGTGTAGTGAAAATTTCAGCACGTGTTTTGAAGTTCTTTTCAACTCAAAGCTATCGTACACTGTGTGAAATTTATATGTCAAGAAGGAAAACACTCTCGACAGCATTTATTACGCTACTAATTCCGCGGTTAGCATGTCAGTTGCGAACATGGACCAGGAAAAATCATACACGTGTGACAAATGTTGATGGTGTTGAGACAGCAACCAGGCACAAATTTATTTTCGGTTCCTTTATTCAAAGGGTACCGCTACCGCTTTCGAATCGTTACGATTCATCGTCAAATGGTTTTCATGCTGTCATTACAACATGTGGTGCGTTTTTTACAGATTAATTGTATAAAGTATAAATAATACATAATTGTAAGCGCGCCACATAGATGGCTGCGTTACAGATTTTCATTGGATGTGACTTAGGTGAATTGTCGGTTTGGGGTGTTTGTTTTCATGACATTCGTCCTACAGATGCGAATACATTCGCACTGCATTCTTATCGTTGCACACGTAAATTTTTCTCACTCAACACTTTAGATTTGTCACAGAAAAGATTTCTAACACGCACAACATATTTTACAAAATATGACATTATACATTTGATGTGTTACGACTGTGAAAGGAGCCTGCGACCACTTGAGTTCCACATGTTCGTCCAAAAAATCGTAGCACAACACAGCCACAAATTTCATACTAACAAACGTAAATCCACCTGGTGATGGAGGTTTAAAACCCTGAAACGCGTAGTGGAGATAGATAAACAGTGACTGGTAACAGTAAACATGTTTCATTTAATGTCAATAACAGTCACGGTAAAGCCTAACCAAAAATGTTTGCATTTAAAGTTAATAAAGGCTAGACAAGAGATATATTAGAATTATTATTCTGTAAGTGAGAATGACAGTTCACAAGCAATAGATACATGCGTCCTCCAATAGACCACGTAGATGTACTATACCACGTATCACGCAAAAACAAAAATTCATGTATACCCAAATACCTGAAATACTACACTGAAGTGACAAAAGTTGAGGGACATCATTATGTACATATGCTGATGGCGGTAGTACCATGTACACACAATATAAAAGGGCACTGCATTGGTGGAGCTGTTATTTCTACTCAGGCGATTGCTGCCAGAAGGTTTCAGACGTGATTACGGCCACACGACGGCGATCAACAAACTTTGACCGCAGAATGTTAATTGGAGGTAGGCGAATTTCTTTTGGGAAATCGTTAGGGAATTCAGTATTATAAAATCCACAGTGTCAAGAGTTTGTCGGAATTTCGGGATTTACCTCTCACGACTGATAACGCAGCGGTCGATGATCTTCACTTAACGACTAAGATCAGCGGCGCTTGCGTAGAGTTATCAGTGCTAACAGTCGAGCAATACTGTGTGAAATAACCGTAGAAATCGATGCGGGACGGATGACGGACGTATCAGTTAGGCCAGTGCGGCGGAGTTTGGTGCTGATAGGCTGTGGCGGCAGGTGACGGATCCAAGTGCGTTTGCTAACAGCACAACATCGCCTGCAACACCTCTTCTGAGCTCGTGGTCATATCGGTAGGACCATAGACGATTGGAAAACCGTGGCTTGGTCGGATGAGTTCCAATTCACGTTGGCAGGAGCTGATGGTAGGGTTCAAGTTTGGCGAAGACCTCATTAAGCTATCGACCCAAGTTGTTAACACGGCAATGTGCAAGTCGGTGGTGGCTAGATGATGGTGTGAGCTGTGTCTACATGCAATGGACTAGGTCCTCTGGTCCAATTGAACCGATCATTGACTGGAAATGGTTAGGTTCGGCTACTTGGAGACCATTAGTAGCCATTCGTGGATTTCATGTTGCCAAACAAGTCACTGGCCCAAACTTGTAGCGATTCGTTTGAGTAGCGTTGTACACAGTTCGAGCGATTGATTTGGGCAACCAGATCGCCTGATATGAATCTTTTATTTTATTTTTTTTTATTTTATTTTTTTTTTAATCAGTCTACTGACTGGTTTGATGCCGCCCGCCACGAATTCCTTTCCTGCGCTAACCTCTTCATCTCAGAGTAGCACTTGCAACCTACGTCCTACAGTTTTTGCCCTCTACAGCTCCCTCTAGTACCATGGAAGTCCTATCGGACATTAAAGGGACATAATGGAGAGGTCAGTTAGTGCAAAAAATCCTGCACCGGAAACTCTTTGTAATTATGGAAGGCTATAGAGTCAGCATGGCTTCCAACGACTTATTCAGTTCATGTCACGTCGAGTTGCTGCACTACGGCGGGCGAAAGGAGGTCCCACACGATATTGGCTTTTTACCTCAGTGAAATAAGTGAATGGAAAAGTAACGTGAAACAAGGTCTATATCTAGGGATGACTCACTGAAGTTTTGTCCACCCCGATAGCTAAGTGGTCAGCGTGACGGATTGCCGTCCTACGGGCCCAGGGTCGATTCCTGGCTGGGTCGGAGATTTTCTCTGCTCATGGACTGGCTGTTGTGTGGTCTTCATCATTATTTCATCGCCAACCGGCGCGCAGGTAGCCCAATGTGGCGTCGAATGTAATAAGACCTGCACCAAGGCGGCCGGATCTGCCCTGCAAGGTGCCTCCCGGCCAATGACCACAAACGCTCATTTCCATACTGAAGTTTCGATATGGGTCCTTGTCTACAGGACCCAACCTCGAATCAAACAAAGACCTCTAACTTCCCGTGCCCTGATAACATGCTGCATAGTTGACAATGCATACGCAGCAAGCAAAGCTGTCGCCAGAACTCCTCAGTACTGCTGCATAGAAAGCCGATTTCAGAATGTAGGATAACATAGCTGCTGCAGGCACCGACCACGCGAAGAAACAGGCCAATGGCAAGTGTAAGATTCCGGAGTAAATACTTTGTTCCCCATCCACCTGGGCGATGCGAACACAAACCCTAACCGCCTAGCCACCTGTTCAGTAGTCAGGGCTCTTGTTTAAAGTACACCATGCAGATAGTCTTCAATATACTCCCAAAGATTTGAGTCTCCCCTTCAGACGGAAGCACTGAGCAGATAGTCTTCGAATTATGTTAGCAACTTGCACCTGTCTCAGTGATCAGCAATATGAAAGGTGTTCCCAACAAATGGATTTTAAACTGCACTTTAATATCCCGTTTCCGTCATTAAAAATTAAGCTCTACCTTAGACTGGAAAGGATGAGTGACGCCAGCTTTGACTATGTTGAAGAAACCATTCCGACATAAGCCTTAACTGATGCAGGGAAATGACAGAAAGTGTAAGTCAAATTAGGTGGACATGAATTTGAACCTCTTACTCTTTGATTCCAATTTCGTAACCACTGTATGACTTTATTCGGTGGGCGAAGAGACGTCGTTTGTTTCACAATTACCGAAAATGTTTGCTGTTAGATGTGTTAGAGAATTTATTAACCATCTGCCTTTTGCAACGAAAAAATTGTAGTTTTCAGTAGGTGAATAGTTTCCACTTGATCAGGAAATAGTTAAATCGATTCTGCAGTGAATAAAAACAGCATTTCTAGAGTAAGAATAGTTTTCTACTCCTGAAACAAAGAAATAAAGTTGCACCTAGACAGCTCACCAGCTGTTCGTTGATGAGCATATTTTCCAAAAACTTTTTGCAACTTTGTTGCGTGTGTATCGTCTTATTTTTGTCCACGGAGGTCCCAGTGGACGTGTGTGTGTGTTTGTGTGTCTGTGTGTTTGTGTGTGTGTGTGTGTGTGTGTGTGTGTGTTAGTTATCGTACCTTTCTTATTTTTCTTTCAAACTTTACTACTGATAGCATGTGCCGTTTATAGGCATTGTTCTGTTCTTTCCTGCGATGGACATAACGTTCACCGCAATAATCCTCCAGCATTGAATAGCTTCTTAACTGTTATTTACATTCAATATTTTCATGTCAAAGTTAAAAGCTTCCTGTTACTTGGTTTTCACTGATGATGTGATCTGTTTAAGGCAGTTGGACGTTTTCACAGGCAACGAACCGAGGACATTCTGAATGTCATATCTTATTTTTCTTTGGCTTCGCAGTGTACACTGAAAACTATACGTCAGTTACTAAGTTAATTTGTAACTCAATCTGTTAATTTAGCGACTGTTAAAGTTTTAATTATAAATTCGAAAAAAATTAAGTAACGTATTTTAAATTTTATTTATTGTTGGATGAGTATCTGTTGTCACGGGTAATCCCTGCGCAACAAAATCTTAGCAGGCCGTTACAGAATAACAAACAAGACCTTGCAGTCCATTGAGACGATTGTCAAAGTGGAGACGCTACTATACTGTAGCGCGACGATATCAATACGTATCACTACTTCAGATACGTATCTGCAATCAGTGGCGGATACAGAAAAACCTAAAGCAGGGGGCGCTAAAGATATCTTGAGCTACCTTTACTTTTACTGTAATAAAAAATAATGAAGTCACATGCCAAGTTTAAGAGAGCTTTACTTAAACTGATTATACGCAAAAAGAAGACAATGGCATCTTGTGATATAAAAAGTTACAATTGTGGTTGTCTTCCTGCGTCTATTCTTCCGGGAAAATTGGTTAATTACGTCGTCAGTAGGACAACCAAAGTCAGGGTGAGTCTTCAACAGAGCTAAGCAAATGGTTCAAATGGCTCTGAGCACTATGCGACTTAACTTCTGAGGTCATCAGTCGCCTAGAACTTATAACTAATTATACGTAACTAACCTAAGGATGTCACACACATCCATACCTCATGCAGGATTCGAACCTGCGACCGTAGCGGTCGATCGGCTCCAGACTGTAGTGCCTAGAACCGCACGGCCACTCCGGCCGGTACAGATCTAAGCCACTAAGTATATCCGCCTTCATTGTCGCCTTCAGCCACGTCTTTGTACGCCGCGATGTTGAAAAACTTCTTTTTACTGTAGCAATAGATGCGGGTTGACAAGCAAATATTTTGTACAGCGTGTGAAAAGTAGGATAGACAGATCTAGGACGGACAGTCAACGGTAACTCGATTCAGTCGAGTCGACTGGCGTAAGAAACGAACGAATAGCGTGTAGGCTGACCGGCGAGGGACGGCGCGGGTGGCAAAAAGGGTGGCTCCGCAAGGTTTGGCGGGGGAGGGGAGGGGGAGGGACTCCCCTCGCATCCCCTTCCCCCATGTATATCCGCCACTGCCTGCAGTCAAACAAAAACGTATTAAGTAATTTTAGTTTTGTGTCGTTAATTATAACTACCCCTCGTGGTACCCACCAAGTACGCTTGATGTGACCCAACGAAACACAATTGAGTAAACATATAGGATCCAGTTTTTAGTAGCAAAGATAAGCAGGTCGTGACATTTTTTGCGAATGACGTTGACATACCTACTGCAATAATGACATACCGACATAAGACACTAATTCATATTTCAATGAAGTGTCAGTCAAATTAATTGCTTATATCAACGGCAGATGACTTGTCTACTCTATGATGATGGAAGGTCTCCCAGTTTGTATTTATTTCTGATGTAACCCGAGAGCAGTGCGCATTGCGTTCGTTACCGTTATGCTTTAGTTGTAACGATGAGTTTCACGCGACAGATTTACGCTTTCCGGGGCTGATACAAATCCGTTCGGTTAATGCGAGCCAGAAGTCTGATACGAACATACCGGAACACATGTTTCACACGAACAAAGCTTTGCTTTTCAATGGGGCTAATAAAGCGCACGACAATCGTGAGAGGACATTTCCATTAAGTCGAGACTGCATACATGGTGCTCGCTATCGCAGCAGGTGTTTAGGCAAAATGCCCACTGTAAATATTTCCGCCATTTCTTTATTAAACTCTCTGCTGTAAAACGAACTCGAGCAAACTAATATAAACGATTATTTGTCAATGCAAACGGGGTAAACAAATACGAGTTAAAGTGCAAAGTAAAATTCTGATGGAGGGAAAACAGTCTGTACGAAAGATATGGACGATAATGCAACGACAGAATCAGAAATACCACAGCGTCGTTCCTCCAGCCGAGGTGTGTTAACAAAATATTTGATACTGTCTCGTAACTTCGTAATTTCAAGGGATAATTAACCGTTTCCTGTTGAAGCGATGATGTTATAGTTGGCGCAAGAGCGATGGGACACAGCATCTCCGAGGTAGCGATAAAGTGAGGATTTTCCCTGTGAATATCAGGAATCCGATAAAACATCAAATCTCCGACATCGCTGCTGCCAGAAATAGATCCTGCAATAACGTGACCAACGACGACTGAAGAGAAGCGTTCATTGTGACAGAAGGGAAGCCCTTCCGCAAATTGTTGCAAATTTCAATGTTGTCTATCAACAAGTGTCTGCCAGCTAACCTTTCTTGGAAACATCATCGATATGGGCTTTCGAAGCCCACGGCCCACTCGTGTACCCTTGATGACTACACGACACAAAGCTTGACGCCTCGCCTGGGCCCATCAACACCAGTCTGTCAGGAAATTTCATTTCAGCGCACACTCCGCTGCAGAGTGAAAATGTCATTCTGGAAACATTCCCTAGGCTGTGGCTAAGGCACGTCTCCAATAATGCTTTCCTTCAGGAGTGCTAGTTCTGCAAGGTTCGCAGAAGAGCTTCTGTGAAGTTTGGAAGGTAGGAGACGAGGTACTGGCAGAATTGAAACTGTGAGGACGGGTCGTGAGTCGTGCTTGGGTAGCTCAGTTGGTGGAACACTTGCCCGCGAAAGGCAAAGGTCCCGAGTTCGACGGCTGGTCCCGGCGGAGTTTCGAGTCCTCCCTCGGGCATGGGTGCGTGTGTTTGTCCTTAGGATAATGTAGGTTGTGTGTAACCTTAGCGACTGATGACCTTGGCAGTTAAGTCCCATAAGATTTCACACACATTTGAACATTTTTTGAACACTAGTTCGAGTCTCGGTCCGGCACACAGTTTTAATCTGTCAGGAAGTTTCACTGGACTGTTGATGACTGGAAACATGTTGTCTGGTCGGACGAATCTCGTTTTCATATGTATGTGAAGGAAGGCACAGTAGAGACGGCATGAGTCACGGAAGAGGAGGACGGCCCGTGGCGTAAAGTGAGCCAGTGAGGGTGGATGGCGGCAGTAGGGACGTGGGCCTGCACGGCCTCAGACAAGGTCTGCTGGTGAAAGGAGGTGGCACAGCTAACATCATCAGGGTTGTGATAGGTGAGGTGGTGGCTATCGACCTGGGTAGAAAGGGTATCCCAGTAGGCATTCCAGTAGACACAGGAATAATCATGGACATATTTCGGGGGAGGGTCAATGCGAGGATTGGGACAGGGGCGATGACTGTCTGAAACGGTGAGTAGGATAGGGAGATGGTCACTGATAATAGGGTCAAGGACACCCACCGCTATATGGCCAAGGAGGTTACGGGAGGACAGGATGACATCGGGAGTGGTATTGGATTGCTGGCGGGTGAGCTGGGGAATGAGAACGAGGTCACCTTAGAGGGTCGAGAGGAACAGATGCCACCACCGTAACTGGGTGACAGAACGACTATGGATGTTGAGGTCAGCGGCGATCATGTAGGAGGAGAAGGTGCAGTAGAGGTGGGAAAGGATGTCAAAAGGAATAGGGGCAACAGGATGGACATAGATGGTGGCACAGGTAATGGTAAGGCCGGGGAAGAAGAGACTGAGGATCAGGTGTTCTGCGGGGTCGAGAAGGAGGGGTTGGAGCTGAACAGGGATCTGGCAGTGGTGGCCATTGGCTACTCTTCCACGCACTATCAGGAGGGGATTATTGGAGTGGTAGAGGAGGTAGGGCGATGTGTCTATGGTATGCTGGGGCTGAAGAACGGTTTCGTTGAGGAGGAATGCCTCCACGTGGTGGGCCGTGAGGTTCTGCAGGAGGAGGTTCTTATTTGTGGGAAGGAAACGGATGTTGAACAAGATACAGTGCTGTCGAACCATGACAGGCATTTAGACAAGGGTGTCAAGATGGGAGGAAGTGAAGTGGGCTTGGTTATGGGAACAGGGGGCTTAGATGTTGAGGTGGAAGATGGATCGGGTGGTGAGGGATATCTGCTGTAGGGTGTGGGGATGTTGGAATGGGTGGACATTCTGGAGGATGATGATCACAAACCTGATGATGTCCTCAGCTGTGGGGGGAGATGCAGGGAATTGCCAGGAGAGGTGGGGGCGTCAAGAGAGCAGACGGGGATGGTGGGTTCAGGAGTGGTGGGGAGGGGGAGCGGGCCTTTCTCTTCTGGGAGTAGGTACAGTGCAGGAGGTTGCAGGTGTTGCAGGAAGGAGGGGACTGGATGTTGGGACACTGCCTGAGGAAGTGTGTCTCTTTGCAGTGCGGGCAGATGGGGGCCTCGCGGCACTCAGATGTTGTGTGTGTTATAACACAGGCACCTTTGGCAGTGGAAGGATTGAGGAGGGAACAGGAGGGGCCGACTTTGTACCAGCGATGTCAAAGGAGGGCACCAATCTTCGGGAGAAGGTCGATGGAAGGGGCGTGTTCAGAGAACACCTGCATAAGGTGGGTGGCGTCAGCAGGGTGGAAAATCCGGTGTATCACCCGCATTTCCAGGTATGGGTGTGCCTTATGCTCTGTGAACACCTCCTCCTCCATGATTGTCAGACTAAGCCGAGTGATCATGGCATTGAGGGTCAGTGGGTGATGCAGGTGTTGGGGTTGGCGGGAGGAGGACTGGGAAGGAGTAGGGGTGAGGGAGGCATTGGATCAAAAGCGGGTAGTTGAGATTTTGGAGAGGATGTCCTAGTGAAGGATGGGGCTAGGGGAGGTGATAAGAATGGAGTCTCAGTGTGGGGTCATGGGGGTTTCAGGAAAAGTGCTGGGAGAAGAGCAGGGTGAGGTTCTGGCCTCTTGGAGTGAGGGATCAGGATTGGACAGGAGGTACTTGTAGGAGGAGGGGGAGGAGGGAGAGGAGGTTGTAGAAGGGGCAGTTGGGGAGAAATCCATGGCATTCACGGGAATGGGAGGAGGAAGAGGGTGTGAGATTTTAGAGGCAGAGGAGACGGGGGTGCTGCTTGGATGCTTAACTGCAACAGAAGGGTGAGAAGGGGGCGTGGGGGACTAGAGCAACTGGGAGATGGCGGGAGGGTGCAGGTCCTGGTGTGGGCGGTGGTGCTGGTGTTGGCGATGGTGACTGTGAAGGCAACGACGAAGGCGATGGTGATGGCGATGGCGACGGAGACAGGTGCGCATGAGCCGTGGCCCTCCGGGCCACCACCCTGGTGGGGGCCGCAGGGACAATGGCATCAGAGTGAGGGAGGGGCGGGAAGGGATGAAAGAAGGAGGCTAGGGGGGGGGGAAGGAGCCGGGGACAGGGAGACAAAGAGTGCAGGAGAGGGGAGGGTGAGAAGCGTGAGGATGGAATGAGGGTGGGGAGGTGACTGGGCACACCATGTAATCGTGGTGGCGGCGGAGGACAGTGAGGTATAGACGATGGCGTTGGTGGTGGTAGTGGTGGTGGGTGTAGTCATGATGAGAAGGGAAAAGAAGGAAAAGAACGGGACAGGACTGGACAAAATGAAAGAAGAAGACAAGGAAATCACGAAGACGGACGAGGACGAAGACTGACGAAGACGGACGAAAACGGACGAAGACGCCGACTGGGGCCGAAGCCCCACTCCACTGCCGCCGGCGGGAGGGCGACCGCAGCGGTTGCTGCGCTGCCAGGCTGCTGGGACGGCTGCCGTTGCTGCCTGAATCGCTGGATCGCTGGCTAGCTGGATCGTTGGCTGGCATGCTGGCTGGCTGGCTAGTTGGCTGGCTGGATCGCCGGCTGGCTGGGTCGCTGGCTGGCGGGATCGCTGGTCACCTGCTGCTGCTGTTTCTGCAACACCTAACGCGTCGATAAATAGCAATGCAGTTAACGAAGGGCGGTACTATTCCCAGTTACCGCCGGAGATACGTCCGGCAATTGGCAGGGGCGAAGTTTATATCTCTATCCTCAGCGCCGCCAGTGGCGCTGGAGGAACTAGCACATGGGGCGAGTCTCTATGGCATTGACACCAGCTCGCATCTTTGCGCTTGTGGCGCTTTTGCCATGGCTGTGTCTTGTCGGACGACACAGCAGCTGAATTCTAACTACAATGGACGTTTTGAAACGAGGCTTTTCGTCCAAGACGGAAGAAACTGAAGGTATTATTATCAGCTTAATTCGGAGCTATGTATGTGCTACTCCATCTCAATGTCTTTTATATTTATAATTTGAGCATGCGTTGCAGTGTTTGATTTAAGCACCATACTACATTTTTTTTCTGAGGCTTAATAAAACACTTAGGAAAACTTGAGATCAATGTATTTATTTCGAGGTGGTAGAAGTTTCATTGTGTTTTTGAAATACTGACCACAAATGAAATGGTAGCTGACACGTGAACTGGAAGTACAGGCCACTCACTTTATTCCCAAATCCATGCTAACTTGGAGCATCTACATTTTTTTCCATTACTTCCTCTGCATTTTGGAAAATTTGTTTAAAAAAGTTCAAATGGCTCTGAGCACTACGGGACTTAACTGCTGTGGTCATCAGTCCCCTAGAACTTAGAACTACTTAAACCTAACTAACCTAAGGACATCACACACATCTATGCCCGAGGCAGGATTCGAACCTGCGAACGTAGCGGTCGCGCGGTTCCAGACTGTAGCGCCTACAAAATTTGTTGTACTAATTAATATGTAATCTTTTCATACAGGCCCCTGTGTTCACTAACAGAAATGTCACAGAAGTTTAAAAAATCTCTTATGATAATTACTTTTAAAAGCTGAAAATCGGTCAAAGTGTACCGGGTTCGTTGTACTAGCTTTGTAGAAGAGTAAGAATTAGAAAATAATGTATGGTGAGATAAAATAAATGAAATACTACATGGAGAATGGTAATTTATTTGTGAGAAGCAACTGGAATTACATAGTGTGCCGTGATTACAGTGGCACAGTAGAAGTCTCACTCCCCTCAGCAGATAGCACCAAAGATGCAGGCAACTTTTTCACTTTGGTCGAGAGGACGCTGGAGTCATCAACGGAGGATGCAGTTAGGGCCTCTGCAGTCCGTGAGGCAGCGACCAGAGCGACCGGGTGGGGTGTCGCCGGAAGCAGCGGGAAGTGCGGTTCACCTGGGCAGCGGCAAGGAGACGCGTGGCGGTTGACGGCTTTTCGGGACGACGAGAGAACGAACGGCAGCGCACTGGCCGTCCGGTAGGGAACCCAACACGGGGATAGCAGCGCAGGCTGCACAGGGCAGCGCCAACGGAGGCGTGCCCGTCGAATTGACTCCTGGTGCCTGTAGAGTCTCGTTGTTGTAGTGCACGCGTGGGCCTCGTCCCTGGTACTGTGTGGCCCTTACCTAAATCTCAAACTGAAACACTCCTCTGTTTTAATGAAGCTATACTGAATTGCTTGAATGTGCTGTCCGACAATCTAAGATTGATTCACTTATTGGACTGCACTTGTAGTGTAGTGCAGATTTCCTGTTACTTACCTCACTGCTTCCTTTGGAGATCTGGTTTTATTCCAATTTTTTATTCTTGTTGCCATGAATACCAGGCATATTTCTGTCGTATAAGATACTCAGAATGTTTTATATCGTCTTTTTTTAATATCGGGCTCAATTTTTATGTATTAGTTATTTATGAATCTTCAGTTTAGTTGTTAGAATAAAGTCTTGGGAAAAAATACAGCACACTAGATACAGTTTTTAAACGTCCCCTTTGAAAAATTATAAATTACTGTGCTAATAAACCTTTTATGAAATTTGTTTTTCAAACAACTGAGCAAAACTGAACGTACTCAGACATTTCTATCTTTACTTATTCTGATCAACACTAAACTGACACACAATATTTTTAGCGCAACGCAATCTGACTTTCAATAATGCCTACAAAAGAATGGCCGTGACTAACAATAACCTATACCTTTCATTAATCACTTACCTCACAAAAATCTTGCCGGCCGCTGGTGGCCGAGCGGTTCTGGCGCTACAGTCTGGAACCGCGCGACCGCTACGGTCGCAGGTTCGAATCCTGCCTCGGGCATGGATGTGTGTGTTGTCCTTAGGTTAGTTAGGTTTAAGTAGTTCTAATTTATAGGGGACTTATGACCTCAGCAGTTGAGTCCCATAGTGCTCAGGGCCATTTGAACCATTTTTGAACAAAAATCTTCATTACTCGAACTACTGAAATACAGCGAGCGCCAATACTGCCAGCTAAATAAACGATTCTAACTACGGAAGGCACTAACTACTGATAGGCGTAGTTATCAAATGAAAGATTTTCATATAAAATAAACAACATAAAAACCTAAACAGCATACTTACAGTTTGCAGGAGAGAGGAAAGTAGTGTGAACTGTATAAGTAAGTTAGTGAATATTTATTTTTATTTAAGTACATTATTACATTAACAAATCACCGTACACTGGTAAGCAGAGGTGACAAAATCCATGGGTTAGCAATAAGCACGCATACAGATGGCGGCACTATTGTGTACACAAGGTATAAACGGGTGGCTCATTGGCGGAGCTCTCATTTGTAATGAAATGATTCATGTCAAAAGATTTCCCGACATCATTCTGGCCGCACGATGGGAATTAACACACTTTGAGCGTTGAATGGTGGTTGAAGGTAGATGCATCAGGCATTCAATTTCCGAAATAGAGAATTCTTATTTCCAGATCCATAGTGTCAAAAGCGTCCCGAGAATACCATATTTCAGGCATTTGCTCTCACCATGGACAACGCACTAGGGTTCGCAGGAGAGCTTCTGTAAAGTTTGAAAGGTAGGAGACGAGGTACTGGCAAAAGTAAACCTGTGAGGACGGAGCGTGAGTCGTGCTTGGATAGCTCAATTGCTAGAGCACTTGCCCGCGAAAGGCAAAGGTCCCGAGTTCGAGTCTCGGTCCGGCACACAGTTTTAATCTGACAGGATGGTTCATATCAGCGCACACTCCACTGCAGAGTGAAAATCTCATTCTGGGAACGCAGTAGCCGATGGATTTCACTTAACGTCCGAGAGTAGCTGTGTTTGCGTAAGGATGCCAATGCTAACAGACAAGCAACACTGAGTAAAATAACCGCAGAAATCAATGTGGAACGTAAGGATAACGTGTCCATTAGGTCAGTGCAGCGAAATTTGGCGTTAATGGGCTATGGCAGCAGACCAACGATACAAGTGTTCCTAACAGCAAGACATCGTCTGCAGTGCCTCTCCTGGGCTCTTGACCATATCTGTCGAACCCTGAATAACTGGAAAACCGTTGCATGGTCACATGTATCCTGGTTTCAGTTGGTAATAGCTGACGGAAGGGCTCTAGTTTAGCACAGACCCCACGAAGCTACTGAGCACTGGTACTGAGCAAGCTGATTGTGTCGTCATAATGGTGGGGGTAGTGTTTACTTGAAATTGGACTGAATCCTCCGGTCCAAGTTAACCGATAATTGACTGAAAATGGTTATGTTTGGCTATTTGTAGACAATTCGCAGCCGTTCGTGGGCTTCACGTTCCCAAACAACGGTGTAATTGTTACGGGTGACACTGCGCCATGTAACCAGGCCACAATTGTTCGCGATTGGTTTGAAGCACATGTTGGGTAATTCGAGCGAATTTTCTGGCCACCCACATCCCCTAAATCAATCTCATCCAACATTTAGGGGCCATAATCGAGAGTTCCGTTCGTGCACAAAATACGGCCAACACTTTCGAAAATATGGACGGCTATAGAGTTAGCAGAGATCAATATTTCTGCAGGGGACCATCAAAGACTTGTTTAACCCATCTCACGGCGAGATTCTGCACTACGTCGGGAAAAAGGAGGCCCGACATGATGTCTGGAGATACTCCATGACTTTTGTCACCTCAGCTCATAATACTGTATTGAGATTTCTTTCACGCATTCTGGAAGGTTGGTTTGAAACAATCATGATTTTTTTTTCAGGACCAGAGAGCCATTTAGCTTCTAAATATGTATTTAAGTCCCTCTTCATCAGTTTTCACGTAAAAGCTGTGTTTCAATTTGCTTATCTCTCCAACTGCCAGCTTACTTCAAAGTCTTTCAGTTACAATTCATTACGTTATCTTCATCTTCATCCTGTTGTCCACTCTCAACATTCTCGTCGTAGCCTCTTGATAAAGTTTTTGTATGGGTTCACTTACGCTTGTTGATGTACTCCTATGTACAGTGCATCATCGCTATTGGCATATCCGTCAGCTCAACCAAATTCTTCTATTAAAGTGTAGTTCATGCTTATGCTCCTTGTGTATGTTTTCTTCGGCAGTGTCGTTAATCACCGAACCACGGCCGTTAAAATGCATCCAGTCTTCTGGAAACTGTTGCTGGTTCTGGAGGAAGTTACTTGTCGCTTGATTTGAAGGTGGAAAAGTCTACAGAATTGAATCCAATACACTGATAGATTTTCCGTTATCATGTCCAGATTCGACTTTGTCCATTAAAGGCGAAAGATGTCTAAAAACTACTTGCCTCAAAAAAACTTAGGAACTTTGAATAATCCCCTGATCCCGTGATTAGAAGCATCAAGTGGAACTGGGCTGAAAAAGGTTTATTTTAATGTTTTTAGTACAGTATCGCATGGGGAAGTCCCATTGTCCGTAAACAGAATCACTATCCTCCTTTGTCTACTCAGTCTTCTATCAAATCTCAGCAACCACTGAGCCATTGCTGCCGCAGTCATCCAGATCGTTTATTATCATATAGCCACTCCACGTTAATTTTACCCAAATCAATACCTAGGTTTCGCAGTATTACCAATAATGAAAATGTTTAGAAATTTTCCTCTCATGTTAAGGCAAGGTGGAACAGTTATTTTGAAATTTTGCCTCCTGGACATTCTTCGTCTTTCAAGGCCATAGTTTTACTGGGAAGAATCCGAAAGGGAAGACCAGTCTTGTCACTGTTAAAAATGTTTCTTTCTTCATAACCCTCACAAATTCCTGTTACCCTTTTCTGCCAGTCTCGTACTATGTTTTAGTCCACTGAAGTGGAATGAACACACACGGTTAGAAAAGAGATATCGTGTCTACTAGATTTGTCAAGCCAATGTACAACTGCATTCAGATCGTGAAGTCCTAACTCCTTGGAGATTTCGAGTGCCTTCTAGGGTATCCGAGATCCACTGGCAGGTAAATTATTCCTGGGAGCACCATAGAATCATTGAAAAGTGAAATTGTCAACTTTGACGCCAGGTTTGTTGGGAAAAGAGCATTTACTGGTGAGGTTATCATTACTAGTCCACCATTTCAGAATGTCCTTTTCGTTTCCTAAAATGTGATTCATCTGTGTTTCCCAAACAGCAAACCGTTTGGCGAGATTTCTAACACTAATTATAATCTTTTCGAAGCGACAATTTACTTGAGCACTAATTGCTTCCGTTTTTTTGACATCTTAGGCCTACAGTGCATAAGCGACTTCGTTGGAGACAGAAACACTATGCACGTTAACTTCCAAAAAGTTCAGATTCGTGATAATGATGGTTGCTGTTTCATTTAGAACCGTCATTTTCTTTCGCGCCTTGAGTTATGTGAAAGTTCTATTCGTTGTTGTGGGATACATTTCAGTGTCCACGTCCGCTGCTAAGAAGGAATGAGAAGAATTTTACCGTAAGGACCAATTTTATTCTGCAGTAGAATTTTAAAATGTGCAGTATGGAGAGGAGCTCGCTATTGGGAAGTTTCCGTTAAAGGAAGTTTTGCTGTGTACACACATGCAACGCCGCAAATCCCAGTCACACTTCACAGCCTGTGGCACTGTTAAAATTTACTGTACCTTTGTTAATGAAAGGAAGATACGGCGAAAACGACCAGGGAGAAGTCCAGTCAAAATGTTTTTTAGCACATGTGATACCAAGTTTTTATTGATGAAAGAAGAAAATGGAGAAAATATAGAATTTCAGTAAATGAAATAGGCAAAATGCCACACAGACGTTAGGCGTTGTAAATAGCAAAGCCGGACTGACCAGAAAAGAAATGAACACCGGTAGCATCATGTATTACTATAGAAAAGTAGATGCCACTTGTGGGAAACAAAAGCAGCTGTATGAAAAAAAGGATCATGACCAACCCAGAACTCACCAAAGAAGAGAAGGCCCAGTGGGGTAAAGAATATATAGATGGGCTATACGAAGTGATGAAACATGTTTTACAGAAACTGAAATAGTAGACGAAGATGAGATTGGCACGGTCTGCAGTTGATTGCTGAGAGTTTGCTAGCCGCGCGGGATTAGCCGAGCTGTCTGGGCGCTGTAGTCATGCATTGTGCGGCTGGTCTCGGCGGAGGTTGGAAGCCTCCCTCGGGCTTGGGTGTGTGTGTTTGTCTTTAGGATGATTTAGGTTAAGTAGTGTGTAAGCTTAGGGACTGATGACCTTAACAGTTAAGTCCCATAATATTTCACACACAATTAAAAATAGACAGTGTTGCTACCGTCCCGCGATTTATCGCTTGTCGCAGCTTGAAGGAGGAAAGCGCTCGTTGGTGGAGACTGTTGTGGACGGGCAAGTGATTGTACTGGTTTACCACAGAGCAGATTGCAGCGCTTCGTGGAAGATGAGTTTACAGCAGGCATGAGGTGGAGTGTGGCGAAGCATACTTTAAAATTTGCAACAGACTGTGGAAGAAGCCAGCAATGCTGAGACGTGTTATTAAGCCGTCATGTACGATCTTACATGGAGAGACGCCGCTAAGCGTGAAGGAAGTCCCTCGTTGCATCGGGTTGAGTTGGCCGTTGTAACCGTAGTGAGCGGTGACATTTTTGTGGTTCCGTAAAGTGGGATACGATTAGCTATGCGCCTCTAGTTACTGTTACACCGGAAAGGCATTGTGCGCTGATGGAAAGTAGTTCAAATGGCTCTGAGCACTATGGGACTCAACTGCTGAGGTCATTAGTCCCCTAGAACTTAGAACTAGTTAAACCTAACTAACCTAAGGACATCACAAACATCCATGCCAGAGGCCGGATTCGAACCTGCGACCGTAGCGGTCTTGCGGTTCCAGACTGCAGCGCCTTTAACCGCACGGCCACTTCGGCCGGCGAAAGTAGTTCTATGTGGTTGAACAGAACTGAGTTTAGGTTCGGCATGATATGGCTGAGCGTCTGAAAGGCCGTAAAGCTTTGTTCGTTGTCAGTGCTTACTTTATTTAGTGTGTTTTGCTCTGCCCCTAAAAGCACTGAGCTTCATTGTCCTTATTTGAATCTGGTATGTCAATATGCTGATTAGTTTCCAAAAAATAGGTTTTTCAGAGTATGCTGAAGTTTCTTTTAAGTTTATGTGTGATTTCCATTTTGTTGCGTTATCTTAAGCGGGCTTTTTAATGAATTACGCACCCTTGGTAAAGAGACTTAATCACAGCACTTTAGTGCTCTGTATATTTTGGGAATACCTAAACTCTTCACGGTGCCTCGTATTTGGCTGTGGGCTGTCGTCTTCTTGTGGACAAGGGGGTAAGACACTCTCAGCTCTCCAGCTAGGAGATTCTTCTCCTACTCTTCGTACGTAGAGCAAAAAAAATGTTCAAATGTGTGTGAAATCTCATGGGACCCAACTGCTAAGGTCATCAGTCGCTAAGCTTACACACCACTTAACCTAAATTATCCTAAGCACAAACACACACACCCATGCCCAAGGGAGGACTCGATCCTCCGCCGGGACCAGCCGCACAGTACATGACTGCAGCGCCTAAGACCGCTCGGTTATTCACGCGCGTCATACGTAGAGCACTGTTCACGATAACTTGCACTGTTAGTAACGTAGAACCCGGCGGAACAGAACAAGTGGAAGTGAACAAATAATCAAAACAGGTCCAGAGCACAGCAAAGTTGTCTTAAGCGTACACAACTACCCAGAGAGCAATCCAAATCCTAAACGTAAATCAGGCAAGGTCAAAAATTATACTACTCAATGGCCCGTAACTGAAGGCTTCAGTGATTAGCAAGATTCAGGCTAGTAATAACCAAGTTGCGGTATTTAGCGGTGAACACACGTCGCAGGGCGGTGCCATCTGAGACGATTGCGGCGGCTACTGCGCATTAGGCCGTGTCCTACGTAACCGTCAGAAGCGACCGACAGCGACCGACATCTGGATATGCGACACTCCAGCAACGAGCACCAGTATCGGGCGAAAAGCTCGGGTGACCATCTCCCGCCACAAGATGACTGCTTAGAGCTGACCAGATGTTTCTATAGAAGGGCGCCACTAAACTGTAGAATACCGTAGCTCTTCTTAGGAAAATAGAGCGAATAGAACGAAATGAAATTTACAAAAGGAGGAATGTTCGTGGAGATATTCATAATTTATATCATCGACTACGAAGATCACCAGACAGATTCTTCGAACACAAGTGAAAGAGCAGAGGAACATTCGACTATGTCATTAATAAAGTCGAAAATTTTTTACGTGATCAAGAACCTTTAACAGCCGATAAATATGGAAGGATTACCGGTTACGGGATATACGAATAATGGACACAACAAAACAACAGCTAGCTGTGGTGTAACGGTAGCGTTCCAGGTTTGTAATTATGGCTACGACGAGGTCCTAGTTTATATCCCAGTTACTTCCTATACTTTAACTGACTCAACTACAATTCTGTATACTAAGTCTTATCTACAGGGTGTTACAAAAAGGTATTGCAAAACTTTCAGTAAACATTCCTCACACACAAAGAAAGAAAATATATTATGTGGACATGTGTCCGGAAACACTTAAAAATGGTTCAAATGGCTCTGAGCACTATGGGACTCAACTACTGAGGTCATAAGTCCCCAAGAACTTAGAACTACATAAACCTAACTAACCTAAGGACAACACAGACATCCATGCCCGAGGCAGGATTCGAAACTGCGACCATAGCGATCGCGCGGTTCCAGACTGTAGCGCCAGAACCGCTCGGCCACCAGCGGTCGGCGGAAACGCTTACTTTCCATGTTAGAGCTCATTTTATTACTTCTCTTCAAATCACATTAATCATGGACTGGAAACGCACAGCAACAGAACGTACCAGCGTGACTTCAAACACTTTGTTACAGGAAATGTTCAAAATGTTCTCCGTTTGCGAGGATACGTGCATCCGCCCTCCGTCGCATGGAATCCCTGATGCGCTGATGCAGCCCTGGAGAATCTCGTATTGTATTACAGCCGTCCACAATACGAGTACGAAGAGTCTCTACATTTCGTACCGTGGTTGCGTAGACAAGAGCTTTCAAATGCCCCATAAATAAAAGTCAAGAGGGTTGAGGTCAGGAGAGCGTGGAGGCCATGGAATTGGTCCGCCTCTACCAATCCATCTGTCACCGAATCTGTTGTTGAGAAGCGTACTAACACTTCGACTGAAATGTGCAGGAGCTCCATCGTGCATGAACCACATGTTGTGTCGTACTTGTAAAGGCACATGTTCTAGCAGCACAGGTAGAGTATCCCGTATGAATTCATGATAACGTGCTCCATTCAGCGTAGGTGGAAGAACATGAGGCCTAATCAAGACATCACCAACAATGCCTGCCCAAACGTTCACAGAAAATCTGTGTTGATGACATGATTGCACATTTGCGTGCGGATACTCGTCAGCCCACATATGTTGATTGTAAAAATTTACAATTTGATCACGTTGGAATGAAGCCACATCCGTAAAGAGAACATTTGCACTGAAATGAGGATTGACACATTGTTGGATGAACCCGTGGAGGCCAATCAGCTGCTGATAGTGCCTGCACACGCTGTACATGGTACGGAAACAACTGGTTCTCCCGTAGCACTCTCCATACAGTGACGTGGTCAACGTTACCTTGTACAGCATCAACTTCTCTGACACTGACATTAGGGTTAACGTCAACTGCACGAAGAATTGCTTCGTCCATTGCAGGTGTCCTCGTCGTTCTAGGTCTTCCCCTGTGGCGAGTCATAGGTTGGAATGTTTCGTGCTCCCTAATTGCTTCGAACATCTTCCTGTCGGGACACCTTCGTTATGGAAATCTGTCTCGATACAAACGTACCGCGCCACGGCTATTGCCCCGTGCTAATCCATACATCAAATGGGCATCTGCCAACTCAGAATTTGCAAACATTGCACTGACTGCAGAACCACGTTCGTGATGAGCACTAACCTGTTGATGCTAGGTACTGATGTGCTTGATGCTAGTACTGTAGAGCAATGAGTCGCATGTCAACACTAGCACCGAAGTCAACATTACCTTCCTTCAATTGGGCCAACTGGCGGTGAATCGAGGAGGTACAGTACATACTGACGAAACTAAAATGAGTTCTAATATGGAAATGAAGCGTTTCCGGACACATGTCCACGTAACATCTTTTCTTTATTTATGTGTGAGGAATGTTTCTTGAAAGTTTGGCCGTACCTTTTTGTAACACCCTGTATACTGTTCACACTGCATCGCTAAGTACATTTTTAAGTTCTTGCTAAAGAACATTGAGTGTATACACACCTATCTCAATAAATCAAACACATTAAATCCCTAATAAATTACAATAACCGACCATGAAATTTTACAGATATTTGATGTTGCGAATGTAATTCATCAGTAATCAGTGTTAAGGCCAAGCGTCTCAGTTAACCTAAAAAGCATACGAAATTTTTGAAAAAAAATGTCGAACGTTTTGTGGCGTGAATGGACAAAAATTATGAAAAAGAATATTAGGGAAAATTTGATACACCACATTTTCTGTTCAGTATTTCGGGCATCATTCAAAGGCACGTAGAACGTTCCTCTGATCTATTTATTTCTTTTACACAAGTAATTTCGCAAAATATTTGGCCTGTTTCTTACATTTTTTTTATTTTTAAGTTTTATTCAGGAAGAATGATCTTACTGACTCCTAGTTTGCCTTCCTAACGTCTTCTGTACTAAAAAATCCTAAGTTTGGTACTTGATTCGAAGGAAGGATGATTGATATTTAAATACCGCACCAATGTATCTTTTTATTTGCAAAGTAGCTATGCCTTGAACAGATCAATTTTTTAATACCTCATTTACATAGCTTGGCAGCAGCTTTTCGTGAAATATTTCAATTTTTCCTCAACTCATTAAGTTGTTATGAATTACACTGACTTCAAGATTTTAAACATGGCTGCAACAGCAACTGTTGAAATTCTTCACGATAAAGGATGACAGCCAAAACAGTTGCAGGATAAAAATTTTATTAAAATTCTTGACCAAAGTTTCGTAACACTTACTTCTGATGAAGGTATATTTATATGTACCGAAACCTTGGTCAAGAATTTTAATAAAATTTTTATCCTGCAACTGTTTTGGCTGTCATCCTTTATCGTGAAGGATTAGACTGATTACTTTCAAGCAGTGAAATATTTTTACGCAAGACTAGATCTCTTTCTGGTAACTTTGATACCCCGTTCGCTTCTTTCTCTCTCTTTGTTTGGCTATGTAAATTCGGACGAAACCTCATGGTGTGATTTCAAGGGAGTCTTCTTTTCGCTCTGCTCGCGCGTTTACAGAAACGTATCGATCGATAATCACACCATAAAATAGTCCTTACTGCGTGTTGTCATTTCCAAAATGCGTCGTTTCGATATCTTGAACCGTTTATGAGATACGACGATTCCCGAAGCGCAGGATAGGATTCGGACGGGTAGCGAGCGACCTGTCCGCGGATATAACAACCGATAAAATGGTTCAAATGGCTCTGAGCACTATGGGACTTAACATCTGAGGTCATCAGTCCCCTAGAACGTAGAACTACTTAAACCTAACTAACCTAAGGACATCACACACATCCATGCCGGTGGCAGGATTCGAAACTGAGACCGTAGCAGCAGCGCGGTTCCAGACTGAAGCGCCTAGAACCGCTCGGCCACAGCGGCCGGCATAACAACCGATATCACAAGAATGTAGAGATATATCATTCCGGTCTCAACTTTAAATACAATTTACATATATCGGTTACTTTTCATATGCAATAATGTGTGGCCTTAAATGAACTATACGGAATGTGATTTTACCTGTGTAAAAAATTTGTGCAGCCACATACTCAGTTTCCGACCTTTATCGAGCAAAGATATCAAGCTATAAGATACGGAAGAATCAAATTTTTTCACCGAATAGTTTTCTTAAAACCGGGCGATAAGTATTTCATAACTGCCGTCGCGTCTGCTCCACTGTTTTGCCTAGAAGGCACGTGGTTGTCGCTGTCACTGTCGCCCGTGCTGCAGTGACAAGATTCAAACACATTTGAATTCAAACGTCGCTAGTTGTAGCAGAGGACAGGCAGCGCAAAGGTCATCGCCCACGTAGGACCTTTCTGTAACCAGATCTGCCTTGGTGTTTCGTCGTCTGAAGCTGTCTCTCGCTGCCGGTCGCTTCTGTCGCCTATGTAGAACCCGAACTTACTCGAGTGCAACCCATGTAAGGTGTCAGGCCAATCCAACACCTTCCATGAAAACCCTGACATGATAGCAAATCCGTCAGTATGTCACATAGCTACGAATAAATCCTGACATTAAATTAACCAAAATAATACAACCAACGAGTGAGCAAATGTAATACCACAGATTAACACAAGAACGCCTAAATGCATGTCATACCTTTCCACCGTGAAACCGACGCAGTTCCGAGGGGAGAAACGAGAACAGAAGCCGAGAGCAGAATCGTGTAGGCTAGGAGGCCCTACGATAAGGGATGGACACCCACGTCGCCAGCCGACCGCCAAAACCACGCGCCGGCCTATGTTAAAAGATAGAGCCCTCCAGAAGAACGGAATAGATCTTAACACTAAAAGGGCCACACCAACTGCAAGTTTTAGCGTGAGACTTTTTCACGTCCCTGTGACGTAGCAAATATTAAACACATTGCCCCACCTCGAAAAGCATAATGGTTCTCATTGGATAGACAGAAGTTTTGTAGGCGGAGCTTAATGTTAACATCGAGACCCTGATTGGTCAGTTGAGAACACAGCCAGATAACTTCAATAAAACTAACTTCGGTAAATTGTAGTAAGTAGAAGTTAGGAGAGAGTTGCTTCCGAGATGGCCAGCTGTGTGGAGCTGCGCTACCCGTCGCCCCCTGACGCTGCCTAAACACCGTCAAGGTAAAGAACGCACGCAATGCCGCATAACGCTTCACTCAGAACTGCAGAAGTCTTATCTGTTACATCCCCTTTTTAAATACTAGTGTCGATAGTCAATTAAAGCTCATAGTATTCACATTTGCTACTTGAAGTTAAAATCTGAAATGCGATGATTTTTCTGTTATTTAATTATTGAGAAGCCACATCAGCCACTGTAATTTATGACAAGTTAAATAAGTAATTAAAGATAATTGAGGGTCACTGTATACCATTTTGATAGTTTTCTCTTTCATGAAACTTAACTTAAATCTAGATTATAGATGTGATGTGGCATAGGTCATTTTTCGATCCACTGTAGAACTTGGAAACCCATTCAGGGAATATTCATTCACATTTTTGTTGAATGCAGTTGGTTTTTATCATCCTGTATTAAAATATTTCCTTTTATCAATAGTGCAATTTATAAACAATTTTTTGTGAGTAGAATAAAATTTCCAGTGGTAAACTTAACTGCTTTTTCGACTTTATTTTACCAGCTAACTAAAAATAGGAAAGCCTTGAACCCCTTCCACTAAATTTAGTTAGTATTAAGATTATTTTACAGGGAGTGCAGTGGAGCTGACGCTGAAATCATTAAGTATTTGATTATATCATCGCTAGTCTCACTGAACTCTTCTGAACTCTACATGTCATGTGTGGTCTGGCGTCTCCTTACCAGCAACAGGTTCCAGGTTCAAACTAACGAATTCCCTAAAAAACACGCTCAGAGCGTCGTTGCGCGAAAGTGGTAGGGAGACACGACTTAGAACAAACAGACACCACGCAGAATGTTATACCCATTGCCGTCTCCAGGAGTCCGACTATCTCTCACGTGCATTAAATGAAACCGCAGCTGCGAGTATGGATACCGTCAGCTGTATAATGGAATGAAGAGAATGTATTTTTTTTTCTTTTCGTGAAAGTCCGAAGGAACTTTGCATCGTAATTCGCAATAACACAGGCTCTGCAGTGTTGTACTTGTCCACCAACACAGGGCAAGCGACTTACAGGTGAGATGTCTCTCTGTGCAGGAATGGATGTATGGGTACAGGTTGTAAACACATGACTGACGATATCAGGAAGTTGGCGTCTAATCCTGAGTCGTGCTCTTGTAGTCAAATGGTAAGAGGACCGCTCCCGACAAGCGGGAAATGAAGCTTCGAGTCCAGGCAAAAATTTTCATTGTGTCATTCCCTTATACAGCTGATGATAATCTGTTCATTTCTTCTTTAGATTACATCATATGTGGGTATCCATACCGTTATTGTCAAAACTGGACATCATTTAGAGGAAACGAACAAACAGTAACACTGCTGCATCGACGTGGCCAACGGTACCTGGAGAAACAATGCACGACAGTCTATGGTGTCTCTACGATGCAGTTCCTACTGCTTGCACTTGATACTGGACTATCAGATAAGGAACAATATTACAAAAATTTGTACATATTCTTTTAGTGTATGACGTGTAACAGAGTTGGCAAAGCTGGTGATCGGATCATTCATGGAAAAATTCCTGTATTATACTAGAACTGACATGTGATTACATTTTCACGGAGATTGGATGCACAGATCCTGAGAAATCAGTACCCTTAACAACCGCCTCCGCCGGGCGGAAGAGCCGAGCGGTTCTGGGCGCTACAGTCTGAAATCGCGCGACCGCTACGATCGTAGGTTCGAATCCTGCCTCGGGCATAGATGTGTGTGCTGTCCTTAGGCTAGTTAGGTTTAAGTAGTTCTAGGGGACTGATGACCTTAGAAGTTAAGTGCCATAGTGCTCAGAACCATTTCAAACTATTTCTAAGCCATCAGTATTTGTTAAAGTTATTGAAAACGCTGTGTATGTAAGGATAATTGATCATTTTGTATCTCAGAATTGGCTATCAGATATACAGTTCGGCTTTAGAAGTCGTTTAAGAACTTACTTGATGGGTTAAACAAAAGGTTTCTAATGATAGGCATATTTTTTGATTTAACTAAGGCATTTGATTGTGTTGATCACAAAATACGAGTATTGTTCCAGAAGTTGGACAGTTACAGAAAACGTGGAGTAGTTCACAATTGGTTCACCTCTTACTATAACAATAGACAGCAACAGGCCATTATTCAGAGATTTGAGAATGGCGGTGATGTGGT
Organism: Schistocerca nitens; assembly: GCF_023898315.1. Classification (NCBI taxonomy): domain Eukaryota; kingdom Metazoa; phylum Arthropoda; class Insecta; order Orthoptera; family Acrididae; genus Schistocerca; species Schistocerca nitens. The sequence continues at coordinate 258,676,892 of NC_064620.1, forward strand.
GTGGCGGCCGATGTGGCCGAGCGGTTCTAGGCTGTTCAGTCTGGAACCACGCTGCCGCTACGGTCGCAGGTTCAAATCTTGCCTCGGGCATAGATTTGTGTGACGTCCTTAGGTTAGTTTGGTTTGAATAGTTCTAAGTCTAGGAGACTGATGACCTCAGATGTTAAGTCCCATAGTGTTTAGAGCCATTTGAATCATTTTGATGTAGGGCCTGAATAGAGTACGGTCAAATGGGAGTCCCCAGGGATCAGTGTTGGGGCCCCTCCTGTTCCTTACTTATGTAAATGATATACCCTCTACTATTACAGGTAATCTACAGGGTGTTACGAAAAGGTACGGCCAAACTTTCAGGCAACACTCCTCACACACAAATAAAGAAAAGATGTTACGTGGACATGTGTCCGGAAACGCTTCATTTCCATGTTAGAGCTCATTTTAGTTTCGTCAGTATGTACTGTACGTCCTCGATTCACCGTCAGTTGGCCCAATTGAAGGAAGGAAATGTTGACTTCGGTGCTTGTGCTGACATGCGACTCATTGCTCTACAGTACTAGCATCAAGCACATCACTACCTAGCATCAACAGGTTAGTGCTCATCACGATCGTGGTTTTGCAGTCAGTGCAATGTTTGCAAATTCGGAGTTGGCAGATGCCCATTTGATGTATGGATTAGCACGGGGCAATAGCCGTGGCGCGTTACGTTTGTGTCGAGACAGATTTCCAGAACGAAGGTGTCCCGACAGGAAGACGTTCGAAGCAATTTATCGGCGTCTTAGGAACACGGAATATCTCAGCCTATGACTCGCCACTGGGGAAGACCTAGAACGACGAGGACACCTGCAATGGACGAGGCAATTCTTCGTGCAGTTGACGATAACCCTAATGTCAGCGTCAGAGAAGTTGCTGCTGTACAAGGTAACGTTGACCACGTCACTGTATGGAGAGTGCTATGGGAGAACCAGTTGTTTCCGTACCATGTACAGCATGTGCAGGCACTATCAGCAGCTGATTGGTCTCCACGGGTACACTTCTGCGAATGGTTCATCCAACAATGTGTCAATCCTCATTTCAGTGCAAATGTTCTCTTGACGGATGAGGTTTCATTCCAACGTGATCAAATTGTAAATTTTCACAATCAACATGTGTGGGCTGACGAGAATCCGCACGCAAATATGCAATCACGTCATCAACACAGATTTTCTGTGAACGTTTGAGCAGGCATTGTTGGTGATGTCTTGATTGGGCCCCATGTTCTTCCACCTACGCTCAATGGAGCACGTTATCATGAATTCATACGGGATACTCTACCTGTGCTGCTAGAACATGTGCCTTTACAAGTACGACACAACATGTGGTTCATGCACAATGGAGCTCCTGCACATTTGTCGAAGCGTTCGTACGCTTCTCAACAACAGATCCGGTGACCGATGGATTGGTAGAGGCGGACCAATTCCATGGCCTCCACGACCTCCTGACCTCAACCCTCTTGACTTTCATTTATGGGGGCATTTGAAAGCTCTTGTCTAGGCAACCACGGTACGTCCTTGGGGCTGGACAACGCTTCACATAGTAAGGTGGCGACACATGCGGAGAAAGGGCTACTGTCAGGAGTTCATGTGACGTGTAAGGTGCATGGACTATGTCACATTGACTCCAAATTTCACCAAAATTCTACCCACTTTCACCGTGTAAGTGGCTCATGATTGGAAGGTCGTCACACAGCCTCTTACCAACATTTCACCCTCTTTCTTTTTACGACTCTGAGATGGAGGTCAGGTGCTGGATTTATGTGGTTTTCTTATGAGTGGCCGTAGAAAACGTTAAGACACACCGCTGCTCAGAATGGTACGGAAAGGCCGTAGGGGGCATTTTTAGGGGCGCCTATGAAACAGTCCCTCTCACTGATGCGTTGATTCTCACACATTTCGCGGTCGAAAACGACAGTTCAAGGTGTTATGAGAAACAGGAATACTTTTTCACAACCTTTGACAGTGATGGCATCCTCGGACGTTTCAGCCTTTCTTTAAGGACATTGTGAGGCTTTATTCTCATCGAACGTGATCGCATTCGTGTGGAGCGCATCGTGACCGCAGTTTTTGCTCTCCTGTACAGCTTGGAAGCGCTGGGGACGTTTCAGAGGCATTCGACGAAATTTTAAAGTGATCCGATGAAGCTAAGGGTGCTTATGCTCCAATTTTATGTCATCGCGTTGCGTGATCACTAAATTGACAAATGCGTGAATACAACGTCAAAGGGTGTATCTAAGACCATCCAGTTCAGTAAAACCTCAGTTGATATCCGCCCAATTTTATTAACGATTTTACATAGTTGCAGTGATGGAGTACTAGGCGCTAGTAGATTGGCAAGCCCTTCGACACCCTTCGGTTCCGGATGGTCGACCATCAGGTCATAGAGCAGCACTGTAGCGGCGAAAGAGCAGCAGTGTAGTCTGGTAACTTCACCACGTCCTCCTGTTGCTCACCGCATTGAGAAATGTGCGGGAATCAACGTCAACGCCCCAGGGAAAGGGATGGTTTCATTGACGCCCTTTATTCAAACCCGTGCCGCTTTTTCGTGCCGATTCTGAGCGGCAGTGTGTGTGAAGTGTTTTCCTTATCCACTCACAAGAAAACCGCGTGGTTTCAGCGGTGGACGTCGCGGTTCTGATTCCCATCGCAGAGGCGCAAAAAGAAACGGTGAAATTGTGGGTGGGAGGGGGTGTGACCACCCTGCTATCCTGTGATGGGATTGGTCAGAATTGTGATGAAGTTTGGCTCCAATGCGACGCGATTAATCCACCTTAAACGTAGCATGAGCGTCTGAGCTGTGTCCTGTCTTTCGCATGTGTCGACACCTTGCTGTTTCAAAGATCGTCCCTCTCGAGGCTTACTCGAAAGGTGCCATGCTTTTGAACCATTCCAGAAGAAATTTGTAGCACCTTTTAGCCAAGTGTCAAACTTAAGCGTCAAAAATGGTGGGCAATACAGGGTTTAGAATAATTTACCCTTTAATTCTGCTGTGCAATGTATATTAGGCTGGTATTTCAGAAATCTGAATTGCTGTTCATATCTTCGTAATGAACAATCGTAAAAGAACGGCAGTCATGCCTGTTAAGATACCCCTCGTAAATAAATCATATTGCTTGACAATTCTCTTTACGTTGCCTACGGGAAAAAGTTATTTGGGGTGTTCTGGATAAATGGGATTTTTGCAGTCTCTTCCTTCGCTCAGTACGTGAATAGAATAGTAACGAAAGTCGCTAATGGTGGTACGATGTCCCCTTCTCCGTGCATCCTACAGTGTTTGGCGGAATGTATGCGATTGCCGTGTCTCACAGCCATACCTTTGAGCATAATAATTTAATCGTATACACATTATGCTATACGGCAACCCATTTACGATAAGAAAGAAGTATGATAAAAAAGAATTATAAAGAAGGCATAGTCACTAGCACTGACGTACCCTCCCCTGAAAATGAACTTCACGCTCCGCTGTTTGGACCGCTGTCGGCAGGAAGCTGATGCTTACAGATGCTACCACCAGGCGCGCCACCGTCGCCGCGGTGGCGCTCGTGTCGCGCGCGGCGTTTGACGCTGCGAAGAGCAGCGCCCAGCCCGCTTACGCTCCAGTGTGCGGCCGACCCGCACGCCCGCTGTGTGTTGTGTGATGCGCTCTTCTTGCGCCCGTAGCTTGCCTTCCACCGACACCGCGTACTGCATAGTACCGACGAGTTTATTTCCTGTGCCGTCTCGTGTGCTGAGTGTGACTTGAGAAATCAGTCTCGACGGGTGCCATACTTCCAGACCTTTTTCGGTGGGATGTGTGCTGTCGCCAGCGCCTGACTCCAGCCTGTGACGGTGTTTAAGGTAACAGTGTGAATTATTTCCTTTGCGAGAAGAGTCGTATCAAGTAGATATTATTGGTGAAAATCTGAAGGTAAGGGAACAGTACTGATACCACTCGAGTGCTTATAATGTTGCCGCGCGCAAGGGATTACTATGACAACAGTGTATCAAACGAAAATTCGTCCACGACGGTGTCTAAGGTACAGAGAGAATGATTTCCCTTGCGAAGGGAGTCTTATCATGTAGATGCATTGGTTTGTCTGTGTATCGTATTGACGAAAATATGCGGTAATGAAACACTACAAACGGCACTCGAATGCTAAGAACTTAGACTGCTATGACAACAGTACATCCAACAAAATTTGTTGTATGCTCTTTTGTGGTGATTTGGGTTTAGAAGGCAATGTCACATCCAATGCATTGTTGTTTCGTTAATAACTTCTATCTCCTGTATTTACTACCACGTTTGTATTCAAACGATTTTTTAATTTTTTTAATTTTTATATACACTTTTTTTTCATGAAAGCTGTAATTACGATATGTACAGTATTTAGTTAAGCCGATAACGTTCCGATTGATTTGGATCATCTTCGGAATATCTGTTCTCCACAAAGATGCGCGTAATTCCTTACACAAGGAATTATAACTTTTGATTCAGTCTGACAATCAAAACGATTGATGCTGTCTATCCTCAATGCATGCTTTTCTTTTTTTAATTACTATTCTGACGCACGTCTTGGCGGAGGAGGATTCATATAGTGATGTACCGATATCGTTCGCAGTCTACGCTCATTTCCCACGGTGTCAGGAATTCTATGAATTTTACACTGCGTCATTTTCGTCCGTTGGAACGCCATGCTTCGAAATGACAGTGATTGACAAAAGTTATTTAGCCCGAATTCCTGTTTCATTATTGCCCTCACCCACCGACGACGCTCGAAAGCGTATTAACATATACACTACATTGCATTGCAATTTAGCAAAAATGTCTTTACCTTCGCCCTACAAAATGGAAATAAAAGGCCCTCAAACCGTGGAATAACGACAGAACATGTAGATATGTCGGCAGGCTTTCGTGTAGGAAACACATGCATCTAGAAGTTTTGCGTATCTGACGTTGAATACTTACAGATTTTTTCGCATATTCAGTCCTACAGACGTTGTACGCTGAGGCTACGTATATTACGAACATTTAATCAAACGTCTTTAAAGTTTTACATTGCAATAACAAACTATTATCTAAGATTTAATGTCGTAAAGTCTTTCTCTGTTATTGAAGCCTCTAGGAATGTGAGTCTTCAAGAAGTGTTACGGCTAAACTGAGCGGATGTTTAGCTAATTGAGTAACGAATGGACACTGAACTTTTCGCACTCGTATTGAAATAAACGGTGTTATGGTGATGTCATTGTAGAAACCTTGCCGGAGTTGTAGTACATGTACTGAAATCACAATAGAAATGCGAGTTACCGAAGTTTATCAAGTTTATTTCTTGTACGACATGGTGGTATTGATACTTATTAAGCGTTATTTAGCAACAAGCATCGCGTAATGTGACGGTGATCAGCACAATGTTTGCCATACTCTAGGCTTACGTGACTAGAAGTTACTGTACGCCTTTTATTATAGTTTTTGAGTAAAGGTCCATAATTCCGTGAAAATGCATTTTGTCTCTTCGTTGTGATGTTTTTTGGTCCTTCTATATACTAAGGTTAGTATTATTTGGCGCTAACACTATATGAATGCTGAACAATAAATAAATAATGATGTGATGCACCCTTTGGCCTTTTGATTCGTTCAGTCGGGTCATGCATCCTCCATTGCCTTCCGGGCTCACTACGGGTTTTCGTTCGACTTCAAAATTTCTGCACTCTCTGTTACTATGCTATTTCCATAGCCTCCTGTTAGTCTGGAGTCACTGCGATCGTATTTATCAGTCTTACATATGAAACTTTCGTATTCCCCAAAATATTGTTGTATGGTTGATCGAGAGGATATTCGAAATGTGCCTTTCCTCCATAAAATATACGTGGTCGGCAATAGTGTACATTCGAGAGGACCTTTCTGACATTAAGATCTGCTCGTGTGCATTGTTGTGCATGTTACCTATATCCCCCGAATGCATTAACTTTGTTGAATGTGTACACTAAATATTCGTTTTCTCAGATTCGGTAATAATGGCTAGCTTTCTCATGCAATAAAGGACTCTTAACATTTGGATGCTATACAACTATTAGACACATCAGAGCTTGTGCGAGAATGAGAGATACCATCAGCCTCATGTAATGAATTCGCTGCAAAAAATTATAAACATTTAGAACCGGGAGACGGACCCGAATCTTCTGCTTCTCGTCAGCGCGTCATATCCGTGGTCTGTCTGAGCACGCTTTCAGGCCTTACGCTACAATTCATTATCACTGATGCTTCCGTTTCATTACCATTGAAATTAGAGATACTAATTAAAAAGGGATGTGCGGAATTTGAGTTCAGTATGAACCTACGTACTAATATGAAATGGACGGAGTCAGTCCAACTTCATAAAAATGTTCATTTGAGACAACGCTGGTCACGTGCTGAGTTAATGTAAATCGCTTTTCCATCTCTGTGAGGCAGTTACATCAAACAAGGGCATTGTATCATGGGACGATGCCTAAAAAAACACTGCGGTGTCCAACCCTGCCTTCAGTCCTTGGGCAGCTTTGCTCATTATACTGTGGGTTAAGCTTATGCATCTAGGTTTTGCTGGTACCATTTCAAGTTACTGCACCTTACTTATTTTAAATCCCCATTGCCACCATTCATGTCAGAGAATTAAATTCAGTCGTTATTGTCTCTTCCCATAACGACTCCTCAGGAAAAAAAAAGTTCTATGACTACTCTAGGAAAATAAGTATTTTCCTCCTCAAGATGATGGTGTTGAAATAACAGAATCTGTTTTTTGGAAAAATTACTTTAATCGAATAATGTGAGCTGGAAATCTCTATGTGCTTATTTAGTTAGAGACAAATATTTGTAATTACAGACGTCTGTCAACAGCGTATAATTTTTATCTTCATGTCGTATAGCATTACAGATTGCAAAACTCACTGTTAAGCCAGTCCTGTGGAAATGGCCTTTCAAAATCGCCTCCGTTTGATTAGGATTATTATGGATAGAAACTCCATCGTTCATAGTTTTATGAAAAGAGCTTTCCACCTTGTCATTTGCAAAGATGGAAACTCTGGGAACATTCCTCTCATTCGTTTTGCTATTCATGTAATAACAGCTGCAATTAAATCCAAACCTACACCAAATAATTATGGTTCTTTAGCTGCAATTAAATCCAAACCTACACCAAATAATTATGGTTCTTTTACCAGCATTTAGTTCTTAGAAATGAATACTTGAGTACAGTATGCCACCTGTTCATGTTGTAGAGCATGGTAGAAGTACTAAATACAGTGTTGTTAACATTTATCATGGGTGTTGCCTTTTTCGGTTTACATAATATCTTATTTTTAATACGTTTCTATTAGGTTGCTTTATTGTCTATTATTCTGTTCAGTATAAGTTTTGCGTCTGATTTTAAACTAATTTCCAGATGAGATAGAAACATGAAATTTAAACATAGCTCAGATCTGGGCTGCAGTACAGTTTCAACTCACTTTCCCTTTTTGTCTGCTTGGCAATGGTCGGAACATCTCAACTGACATGCATTACACTGGTGTTATACATATAGTATGCGGTAGAGTTTCAGGCGGTATGCGAATAGATTGGTACGGCTGAGCGGAGAAGCAGAGCAGGAGATGTGTGTAATGTATTTGATATACGTATATATGGATATAAGCTTCCTAACCCCACACACATTTGTACTTGTTAATTTTTAATATTAACGACAGTACTTGTAAGATTTATGAGAAAATGTGGAGTGCATGAAATGGACAATAGTTGGGAGGTGAACTATTCATGCTTCAGTTACGTACAGCATATTCCCCAAGGTTTTCGTTATAAATCTTAAAGGATTATCTTTATGTGGTCTGGAATCTGTAAGGTGTAACAGAATTATTTCATCTTTTGCACTCTGATTTACAGACGTGTTACTATAAAAATATTTTAATCAAATAATTTTATTACTGTTGATGGTTACAGCATCGTGATTCGTATTACTCATGAAACTAGCTATGTGTAGAGATCACGGATGAACACATAAATATAAATTTCTCCTGTTTACGCTGCTACGGAATCATTATTCCTAATGTCACGTAACACGCATACAAGATTATTAAATACTTCTGGAGCTCTAACGGTTAAGGATTTTCAAATCGAAGAGATCGTCTATGTAATTACCAGTGCTAGCTTTACAGGTCGTTCTGTCATATCAGCTCTCTAAAATTGCATCTAATACTCATCTGGAACTCTGTAATGAGAGATTTCTAACGACGTCGAAGCGTTCCGCGGATTCCAGAATGGGCAAGGAAATGGGGCTATACGTAGAGATTCTCTTTGCCAGATGTGAAACATCAGGACAACAAATATCTCAACGTAGTTTCGTAGAAAACGATGCAAAGTTGTGAGATAGCAAGGTTGAAAGATGATTTTGGACTACAAAATACACTTATTCTGTACCTAAATGCTCTACAAAACTGAAACATTGACAACATATTCAGGTGACGTGTGTGACCGTAGAAGAATTCTTGCTTTACCTGGACAAGAGATTCAGAAGAGCCGTAAACACTGTGGACATAAGTTCAAGGCCATCTGCGACCAGAGAAAAGTTTTGGTTTATTAAAGGCTTCCGCACTGTGAACAGGTCCTGAGATCTTTGTAACAGCCTACTTTCGTACATAGTGTACATTTATCAAGTGGAGAATCATGAAATGGACGAGCTACTTTTGAGGACATACAGGCATATCCGCGACATTATCCTTCAAATTTTTTTGTACAATCGTGGCTGACAGTTGTTACTTTACTCTATTAACGGATTATGTAAAATTGTAATGAGCTGCCTTCTGGAGTGGCCGAGCGGTTCTAGGCGCTTCAGTCTGGAACCACGCAACCGCTACGGTCGCAGGTTCGAATCTTGCCTTGGGCACGGATGTGTGTGAAGTCCTTAGGTTAGTTAGGTTTAAGTAGTTCTAAGTTCTAGGGGACTGATAACCTCAGATGTTAAGTCCAGTAGTGCTCAGAGCCATTCGAACCGTTTTTGTAATGAGCGATATGTATGCAGGTAGTGACAGTCTTTCCTCTGGTAAAACTTCCACTTTTCGCCTAAAATTTACCGTAATGATTCGTACTACTCGGCGGTTGTGCCTGTTCGTTCTTACATCTCCAATCCATAACTGTCCAGTTCCATATAGCGAACCATTCCTTTCCCTTGTGCGTTTATAGTTTAGGGAATTCGGTCACTCCTTCCGCCACAAATCGTTACTTCAGTCATTCTAATCACTTGCAAGAGCAGTGTGACGACGATGAACACAATTTCCATTCTACAAAGCTTTGAAAATAAAGCAATAGGCTCTTAGTAAACTTTCGCAATCTTCTATTTAATTTATGTTAGCCACAACCTTTCGAAAACAGAGAATATTATGAGAGCACGATATTAGAGTTTATCTATTTGAACAATCATAATACATTAGAAAACAGTTATCACAAATCTTTTCCTGACAATATGGACCACTTTAACAAAAAAGGATGTCTTGTTGTTACCAAAGCCATCTCTATGTCGGGCGAAGAATTTTTATTACTTGCTGTCATTCAGTACTAGCTGATATTGGTAGTATTGGCATTACACCAACCAGTGAAGTAAAAGTGTAATTTGCACGTATATCTTTAGTGTATTGTTCTCCGACGTACACCTCTAGGTGCAGTGAAAGTATGAGAACAAATAAAAAGTGCTCAGCTCATAGTAAGTGACCCTTTCCTTTCGAAACAATTTTCCTATTTTCCCGACGTAGCTAGCCTGTGCACTTTATCCACAGATTTTCCATGTAATAGCAGAATGTGGAGCTGCACACACTGTCTTACTAGCTGTAAACAGAACTACAACATAGTTTTCCCGGAATAATTTGTAATATTGTGGCTCTTTTAATGTCACACTTCCATTTGTGCTTAACATCTGCAGGTGCAAATGCAGGCTAGAATAGTAGAATCCTGCCGCTTTTTAGAAATATAATACAAATAACAAAATGATCCGGAATGACGATTCAGTCATTATGTCAACAACAATATTTAAAGGAACACAAATTCGTAATGTAAATACCTATGCGATGATTGGTTAAGAAGTGTCGATAAAGGCGGAGAAATCACCTACGACTGAGGGCCTGAAGGTGCGAGTGAAACGGAGCCAACTGCAGTAGCGACAAAAATATTTGTTCTTGACAGAATATGCAGCATTCGTGTGATGATTGTTATTTCGAATAACAGTCCCTGGTTAAACTTCTTCCCACGTTCAGACCATCGGGACTTCCATAGCGAATAATGCTTATGTTCTACAGAACGATTGTTAGAGCATTGGACATTGGAGGTAACTGAATCTTTTTGGCCAATGTACATGATGATTAATTGAGACGATTAAAGAAGACAGGCAAACTTGTACGTTTTACATGTATCCTCAAGGAGAGACGTAGAGCCAGCGTTCGTTAAGTTCGATACCGAAATAATTGACCGTTGACAACTACAGTCGATGAATAGAGAAGACCCCACTGCATCTGGTGGAATACTGAAGTCTATAAAGTTCATGAAAACAAACATTCTACCTTTCTAGCTGCAGTTTCTCGAAGATATATGGTGAAATGAACGTTCCCAATGGGTGGAAAACCCTGGTTGTTGATTAAGCGCTGTTTTGAAACTTAATGCAGAACAAAACTGGGTGCCAGATCGGTCCTCACACCTGGGACCTTTACCTTTCGCGGCAAAGTGCTCCACCGACTGAGGTATCCAGGATGGCTCATGAACTAACCGTGCAGCTTTTCTTCTGTGAAGTTTGGTAGATGGGAGAGGAAGTTCTGGTGTAAGTTCGTTGCAAGAATAAAGCATGTGTCTTGCTCGGATAAACAGTAGGTAGAACATTTGGCCGCGAGAGGCGAAGGTCGTATCGTAGGTTCGAGTACCAGTCCATACCTTGTTTTGATTTGCCTTGAGTTTTCTTCTTGTGTGTTCTGCCGCATTTAGCCGTAGTGTCTGTAAAGATTTTCAGATATTGCCTTCAGTTAATTTGGTGATAAAACTTAAGCTTGCTGAGATAATTGGCCTTTTCACATCCATGCCAGAAATCCCTACCCCAATATCTTGAAGAGGATTATTTCAGCTCGTTCCCCTGCATGTTGTCCATGGCGTAGCCAGTTCCTAAGTAGTATTCCGTGTGATCGTTGCAAAGATTTAGATTCAGTAGCTTTTGACGATAGACCACTGCAGTGCGGATGGATTCTAAATGACGTAGCATCTCTACCTGATACCCTTGCCATGTGTGCTGAGTGTTAAATTCCGCTGCGTTTCAGTCACCTCGATAACGAATCAAAGAAGAACCGATGACAACACAGAAACTTCCGGTGTTGGGAAATATGACTCTGTATCTCCTTGTGTGTTAACATATACTTTGTTTCAAGGGATGTATAGCACATAGACAAATAATACCGCATTTATGTCTCCGTGAATCTGTTGGTCATAACCGTATACATCTGTATGTACATCTATACTTCACAAGCCACCTCATGGTGTGCTGCGGGGGACACTTCCTGTACGTGTCACTCATTCTTTTTCCTGTTCCAACGGTTAAAAATTCGAGAGACTGCTGTCAAGTCTCCATGTGAACTAGAATCTCTCTAATTTTATCTTCGTTGTCTCTACACGAGGTACATTAGGAGGGAACAATATATTGGTTGACTGTTTCAGGAACGTACTCGCTTGAAACTTTAACAATAGGCGATACAATGAATCAGAAGGTTTCACTTTCAACGCCTGCCGGTATAATTGCTTGAGCAGTTACTAAATGAAGTGGTAACGAAACACGCTGCTCTTCTTTGGATCTTCTCAATATCGTCTATCGATCCTATCTGGTAAGGCTCCCATACTGACGAGCTATACTCAAGTATTGGTTGGATGAACGAGTGTTTTGTAATCTACTTCTTTTGTTGAAGCGCTAATTTTCCCAAGGATTCTTCGAAAGAATCCCAGTCTGGCCTCTGATTTACACGCGATTAGTGCAAAGTTGAGAAATGAGGAGGTCCTCCGCAGAATTGACGAGAAAAGGGGAATGAGTATACGGGAAAGAGTGACAAGAGGAAGAGACAGGGAAACTGAACATCAGTTAAGGCATCAGGGGTAACTTCCACGGTGATAGAGGGAGCTCATGAAAGTAAAACCTGTGGAGGAAGACAGGGATTGGAATACACCCTGCAAATAATTTTGGACGTACGTTGCAAGTGCTATTCTCAAATGAAAAGCCACAGGGGAGGAATTCTTGGCGGACCGCATCAAACCAGTCAACGACGACTCAAAAAAAAAAAAATAAATAAATAAATAAATAAATAAAATAAAGTAAGAAGTATAATGTTGTCGCCCCACTTCAAACCTCTCCGTACGCACATTCCTAGACATTTTACAGAAGCAACTTCTTCCAGCTATAGATAGCTCTGCTGTCGTGTAGCCGACAAAACGGTTTTCATCCTATGTATACGCTGTACGTGACATTTCTACCTGTTGGGGATCAATTGCCTCTCCCAGCACCTAGCGTCGATCCAATGAAGGACTTCCTGCAGTTCGCCACAAACCTCCAGCTTTGCGATTACTCAGTATACATCATCATCTACGTCGAAAAGCTTCATGGAGCTTCCAGCGCTATCTGATAGGTCATGTACATATTTTGCGAAAGTTAAGGGTCCTATAACGCTCCTTTTGGATACGCTCGAAGATATATTTACGTCCGTAGAGTTCTCCCCGTTGAAAGTGACATGCTGTGTTCTGTTTCTTAGAACCACTGTAGTCCAACAACACAGTTAGTCTGATAATCCCGTACGCTCGTAATTGGTCACCAGGCGGCAGCCAAGGAACAAGGCATCCGCCTGGGCGCCAGTATCTACCGCCTTCTGGAGTAAAAGAGCGATCTGCGTTTCACACCACCGTTGTCTTCGGAAGCCATGTTGGTTCCTTAGAGTAGATTTTCGGTCTCGAGAAGCGTCACAGTGCTCGAGTATAATCATGTTCCAAAATTTACAATAGACCTACGCCAGAGGGCTACATCTGCATCTGCTCGAGATCCTGTTTGAAAGCGGGAATGATCTGTTCTTTTTTCCAGTCATCAGCAACTTTTGGCTTCTCTACAGATCTACGCTACACTTCTTGTTGAAGAGTGACCAGTTGTTACGCATATTTTATGTAGAATGGTATTGGTAGCCCACCAGATACAATGGCGTTCCCTTTCTGAGCCATTTTAGTTTCTTTCCTGCCACACGATCATTTTTTCCGATGTGAGCTGTTCTGTCGTTCATGATACTATTTAAATGAGGTGCTGCAGTGCGATTTTCCTGTGTGAAACAGTGTTGGAAAAAGACTGTAGTATTTCGGGTTTTCCCTGTATCGTCTTCTGCTTCACTGCCATTATTGTCACAGAGGGTGTGGACAGATGGCTTCGATCAATTTACTGATTTAACACCCGTGAGACCGGAACTTCTTACGATTTTCTGTCAGGTCGGTCCTTTCCGCTACTCGTGTTTCTGTAGGCTTTACATTATTAAGCTCCGATCATCGATTATACACAAGTGCAGAAATTTAAACATCAATCACAATAATGTGTGGTAAATCTCTGTTTTTTTCCAGATTTATTTTTATTATGATCTTGGCCATTCGACCTGGGGTGTCTCTCTCGCACATACGCGTATAAAGAAATCTTTCTCTGCAGTAGCTCTTGCATTCAGATGGTATAGTTCGTGAAGAACACTAAATATTAGATATACTCGAAATCTATTTCGTTAAGCAATACTGGATTACAAAACTCTTTAATGGAATTAAACCACAATTTGTAAATAGTATAATCAGGAATTAAAATTTACGTTTTTTGTGAAAATACTTTCCATTTATTACTAAGCGTTCTGTGGAGTGTAGACCAGGGAAAAGACGCAGCATAAAATGCGCTCAGCGGTGGAAGTCCCTGAGATTTACAGAGAAACGCTCTCTCAGTAATGACACTTCAGTTCACTCATTCTAGTAAGAAAGAGGGCTTGAATTTATTTCATATCTTATTGGAGGCACCGTCGTGGTGCACTTGAAGCAGCGGATATGACAAGGAGGAGAATGGTGGCATCAATTCAGAGGCTAGACGAATGCGCTGTTTCTCCGACTCCCCGGGTTATGAAATGTCAGCACTCACGAGGGAAATCTTCCGTTGCAGAGGATGCGTGCTGCAGCAGAAAGAAATGCTGACCCGCAGGATCTCCTTTGCTGTTCGTCTTGGTCTATGGGAGGAATCTGTGCTGCGCAGCGGCAGATGAACGGGGACATTTTGTTGTAGCGTCGTTAGTAGTATTTCGGCTTGCTTACACATCGAGAGCGGTGGAACAACGGTTAGCAGTCTAGTGCTGTATTCGGGAGGAGAGGGGTTCAAAACTTCCTACAGACACGCTGATTTATGTCTCCGGCTAGTCCCCTGAATCAGCGAAGATGTGGGCTGCTCATCAGTTTAAACATAAGGCCTGTTACGTCCGTCATCCTTTGGCTTACCTGATTAGAGCTCTCTCTCTAACTACCTAGTAATGAATGGGTGTCAAACTTTGCCCCCTTTTCCATCTGCTTCGGAAAAAAGCATATTTGTCCTGTACAATTTTACGTTTATTCTCTAGTCGTTTCGAGGTTTAGATTCTTACGATCAACTTCTAGGAGAAAATGACAATCTATTAAAAAAACTACATAATATACACAAGCACCATAGCAAATGGCACGAGGCAGAAGCATTACTCGACAGTAGAAGCTCTATAGAACGATCTCATTTTTGCCCTGTCATACGTCTGCACATATGCATATTACTTTAAACATACACAAATAGCTCTTTAACAAGATTTATTTATTACTTTAACACATTTTTAAGATAGAACAGGTCGAATGGTTCCTTTTCACGACCTACTTCAACACTTCTCATATTTTTTCTGTCTTCTTCGATCTATGTACATAATAACTTCATCCGTAATACAAATACAACTGTTATGTTCTACTCCGTTACAGTCATTTGAATTGACGTCTTTCACAGGGTTTAGTACAGATAAAGACCTTCTTTTTTATTTGTGCGACTCTGAAACAGGCGCGTTAACATGAGGCTGGAGAGGACGCTGGTAGCAGAGGGCACGTGTCACATTTCAGTGGTGCCAGTTGGGTCTATCAGTAGATGGGGTTTCACTAGGCATGGACTGCATCTCAATAGGTATGGGTAGGGGAGGCTGGAAAAGCTTATAGGTGACGGTGGTGGTGGGATCACTCATGGAAAAATTCCTGTAGTAGTTGGTGTTAGAGCTGCAACTTTCTGAGATTGAAGTCAGCTGATAGGTCAACCTGCTTAAAGGAAGTACCTTAAACTGAGGGGTCTCTTTCAGAGGACGCCTTGGTTCCAACTAGAGAAGGAATTAGCATATTTCATCAAAATATAAGAGGTATTAAAGTTAGTGATCTGCTTATAGATGTTGACTCTGAAATTATAATAATTTGACAGTTCAGAGGCTTCTTTTACCATGATACAGATAGACTGGCTGTTTTTCAATGAGTTCCTTGTGGGGTGGAGGAGTGTCCATGTACATACAAAGCAGTATTCCATTTGAGTCCACAGATCATCGGGGCACTGCGCTGAACAGGTATTTGAATGCTGTGCAGGGACAGTTGAATTTAGTGAAGCTAACATTCTAATTGTTGTGATTTATAGGTCCCCTAACTCTGACTTCAGAGCATTTCTGCTCAAGCTAGAGTGTGTTTCTGATTCGCATTATAGGAAGTACGAGAAATTAGTTATATTTCGTGAGACACAGTTTGAGTTTTTCCACCTAGGGTGCAGGGGAACAGCAGCACAGTCATAGACAACATTTTTATTCATTTTCATTACTGGATGGGCATTCTGTTAGCAAAAAGGTGAATGGCCTTTCAGACCATGATGCACAAATTTTAACACTAAAAGGCTTTTGTACTCAAAGAAATGTCACATGTAATTACAAACTATGTAAAAAAGTTAATCCAACACCAATAGAGAGTTCTTTAAACATTGTCAAGGAAAAAGAGTGGCAGGATGTTTATAGTGCCGATAACATAGATATGCTTTCCTTAACACATTTCTCACGCTCTTTGAGAGTTGATTTCCATTAAAACGTTCTAAACGGGGTACTATCAGTAATAGGTAGCCCAGATCGCTGACTAGTGTGATAAGGATATCATGTAGACAAAAGTGTGAATTATATCAAAATGTTAGAAGTACTCACAATCAAAGTACAGTCGCCCATTACAAACAGTACTGTAAGGTGCTTAAAAATGTTATTAGGAAGGCAAAGGATATGTGGTATGCAAATAGAAGAGCCAGCTCACAGGATAAAATTAAAACCATATGGTTAGTTGTGAAGGAAGTGTCTGGTCAGCTGCACAAGGTCAACGATATCAAGTCAGTTCTTAGTAAAAATATATCTGTTACTCATAAATCAGATATATGTTTAATATTTAACAATCATTTTCTGATCATTGCTGGTGAATGAAATAAAAATGTTGTGTCTGCAGTGAATCATATAATTTTCTTGTCCAAAGCCTTTCCGAGACATATCTAAAATACTCTTCTTTGACACAGATAAGGGGAAGATTGAGTCAATATTTCAGTGAAGACTAAGGACTCTCATGGATATGATGGAGTGCATAGCAGAATATTAAAGTACGGTGCTGCACATGTTAGTCCTGTATTTAGCCATATTTGTAATTTTTCCTTTAGGAATGGTCAGTTTTCTGAACGATAAAGAGACTCAATAGTAAAGCTGCTTTATAAAAAGGGAGAAATGAATAATGTAGACCATTTTAGACCTATTTCTATGCCACGAGTGTTTGCTAAAGTGATCGAAATGGCTGTATATATATATATACTGTATATATATACTGTATATATATATATACTGTCATTTCTTGTTAACAATATTAGCTTCTTTCCAAATGGTTCAAATGGCGCTGAGCACTATGGGACTTAACTGCTGAGGTCTTCAGATATATATATATATAAGGATAATTGATCATTTAATATCACACGATTTGCTATCAAATGTAAAGTTCGGCTTTAGAAGTCGTTTCACAACAGAAAATGTTATATTCTCTTTTTTCTGTGAGGTACTGTATGTGTTAAACAAAAGGTTTCGAGCGCTACGCATATTTGTTTGGTTTAAGTAAGGCATTTAATTGTGTTGATCACAAAATATTGCTCCAGAAGTTGGACCATTACAGACTACGGGAAGTAGCTCACAATTGTTTCACCTCGTACTTCAGCAACAGACAGCGAAAGGTCATTATTCACAATGTTGAGAATGGCTCTGATGTGGGTTCTGAGTGGGGTACAGTCAAGTGGTGGGTGCCCCAGGGTTCAGTGTTGGGGCCATTTCTGTTCCTTATTTACATAAATGATATGCCCTCTGGTATGATGAGTCACTCTAAAATATTTCTGTCTGCTAATGGCACTAGCTTGGTAGTAAAGAAAGTTGTGTGCAACATTGGCTCAGTTTCAAATAGTGCAGTTCATGACCTACATTCATGGCTTGTAGGAAAAAACTAAAGCTAAATCACATTAAGACTCAGTTTTTACGGTTTCTAGCACACAATTCAACAAAACCTGACGTTTCAATTTCACAAAATGGGCATATGATTAGTGGAACTGGACAGTTCAAATTTCTAGGGTTCAGATAGATAGTAAACTGCCGTCGGAAGCCCACGATCAAGATCTTGTTGAAAGACTTAATTGTGATATTTTTACTATTCGAACGGTGTCTGAAGTGAGTGATCGTTTGACATGATATTTAACCTACTTTTCTTATTTTCATTCGCTTATGTCTTGTGTGGATATTCGTGGCTCAGAAACTGGCGGCTAGGGCAATGTGTGGTGTAAGTTCACGAACCTCTTGTTGACCCCTGTTCACGAGTCTGGGTATTTTGACATTGGTCACTATAAATATATGTTCTTTACTGTCATTTCTTGTTAACAATATTAGCTTCTTTCCAAATGGTTCAAATGGCGCTGAGCACTATGGGACTTAACTGCTGAGGTCTTCAGTCCCCTAGAACTTAGAACTAATGAAACCTAAGTAACTTAAGAACATCATACACATCCATGCCCGAGGCAGGATTCGAACCTGCGACCGTAGCGGTGCTTCTTTCCAAGATTAAGCAGCTTCCACCCAGTTAATACTAGGCAGTCATCAATCTGCGGTTGCATGGACTTCCTTAACTCTTGTGCAGAAAGATGTGCAGTATACAGCAGCATCCATTTTTACTAAGCTACCATTCGAATTCAAAATCTTTGTAGTAATCTACGTTATTTCAAATCGAAACTGAAGAATTTCGTAATGGGTCGCTCCTTCTGTTCTGTCGAGGATTTCCTTGAAAGATTAACCTGATTCTTGTTGTATGTTGATTGCATTTACTTAAACTTAAGGTTCATAAACATTTTATTTTTATCCGTTATTACTTTCATGTGGTAATTTCATGAACTTCATGTACTGACATGTTCCATGACCTTGGAGATTTGCTCTTCAATTTGGTCGTACGTAACTTGAACTGTAAATAAGTAAATAAATAAAACTATATTACATTACAGAATGTTACATATTTATGTTGTTGTTCAGAGAAGGGATGCCATGTTATTTCTCTTGCTGTAATCTTTGGCTAGACCAAAGAACATATGTAACCTTTCAGGCATTCATACTGTGTATGTGTTTCAACATGATATCTTTTTGGCGATGATATAGTATTTACAGCTTTGACAGTTGTAATACTCAATTGTTAAGAGTGGCGTGATCACCAAATGTACACTACTCTTATTATGCCTACGCAAAGCTTGGTATATGGGCTGCGTAATACAATTACGACAGTTACATGTGATCTACGTTTGTTAAATTGGTATGTTACAATGCCAGGAGTATGATTGAGTGGTTCGGTGAAAACATTCGCGTGTTCCAGTTTATGTGCTGTCCACCCAACTCGCCAGATTTGAATAAGATCGAACACATCTGGGATGTGAATGAATATGGCTGCAGAGTCTCATCCGCGGAGTTTGCAGGAATTAGGTGACCTATGCCTGCTGAAATGGTGCCGACTCCTAGCAGCGTCCTACCAATGCCTCATTTCTTCCATGCCACGACAAGTCACCGCTGTTATCCGTGCCAAAGATGGACATACCACTATTAGTTGGGTAGTCATAACATTCTGGCTGATCAGTGTGTTGCCGAGCACGTCGCAGGCAACCTCCAATAGATTTTTGTTGTGGCCTTCAGTGCCAAGACCGGCTAGCAGCAGCTGGCCTTGCTACTGAACCCTGTGCAAGACTCTTCGTTTCGAATAATTCAACCTACATCCTTCTCAATATGTTTACTGTATTCATCTCTTCGTCGCTCTCTACAATTTTGACGCGAGAATGCGTTCTACCAACCGATACCTTCTTTTAGACAAGTTCCGCCAAAAATTTCTTATCGCCCCAATTCTATTCAATTCTTCCATATTAGTTACGTGATCTACCAATTTAATCTTCAGCATTCTTCTCTAGCGACAGATATCAAAAACGTCTATTCTCTTCTTGTGTAAACTGTTTGTCGTCCATGCTTCATTTGCATACATATCTCACTCCGTACAAATACTTTCATAAAAGTCTTCCTGCGACTGAAATTTATATTCGATGTTAAAAATTTCTTCAGAAACGCTTTTCGTGATAGAGGCAATGTACATCTTATTTCCTCTCTACTTCAGTCATTATATGGTATTTTGCTACCCCAGTAGCAAAGGTTATCTATTACTTTAAATTTTTCCATTCATAATGTAATTCCCTCAGCACGACCTGATTTAATTCTACTACATTCCGTTATTTTTGGTTTGCTTTCGTTGATGTTGATCTTGTAACTTCCTTCTGGACACTGTCCATCCCGCACGTCCTTACCTGTCTCTGACACAATTACAATGTCATTGACGAATCTTTCCCTCGACTTTAATAGCTAGTTAAAGTTTTTCGTAATTTTCCTTTACTGCTTGTTCAATGTATGGATTGAATGACATGAGGGATAGGCTATAATTCTATCTCCCGTTTCAACCACTTTCCCTCTCATGTCTCTCGACTCTTCTAAGTGCCGCCCGTTTTCTTTACGAGTTGTAAATAACCTTCCGCTCAGGGTATTTTACGCATGGTAACTTCAGAATTTCAAAGAGGGTATCGCGGTCATTATAGTTAAAAGCTTTCTCTACGTCCACAAATGCGATAAACGTAGGTTTACCATTCCTTAACTTATCTTTTAAGGGAAGTAGTAGGCTCTCGCCCAGTTGTAACAGTTTTCTATTCTTTTGTAACAGCTTCGTGTTAAAACTTTGCAGCGCTGACTTACTGAAGTGGTAGTGCGGTAATATTCACACCTGCCAGCAGCTGCTCTCTTTCCAATTTGAATTGTTGTTTTGTTCTTGAAGTTTGCGCGTATTCCGCCTGTCTCTTATCTTCCACATCTTTTAAGCTCTAATAAACAAAATTTTAAAACTGATACAATTTGGGAAACTCTCCCTTATTACGGTGTCTTTCAGCTGTATAAATTTTCGCAGCAGTTATACGTAACTGATAGATCAACTAGGTAATTGTTAAGAGAAACTGCGATATGTTTGATTCATAAAGTGAATTTTATAGCTACAGAGAAGTACGTAGGGGAAGAATAGAGTACCCAACAGTACATAGAGCCACTCTGTATCACACTGCTTCAAGATGAGAAATGAAATCGACTTAAATAGAAATGAAATCTTGTAGATCAGACCGTTCATAACCTCTCAAGTGTAACTCCTTTACAGGATTTAGATACAGCATTAATTAATGGTCGCTCTCGTCCGCTTCTAAAGATTTCAGGTTTGATTCGCGAGACGAGACGTAATCTGCGAGACGCTCCTGCGTGAAGTCGTAATTAATCTCGTATCCGTGGCGTCGCGTCGGGGGCCTATGAGCAGTCGGGCGGAACTCTGGTCGTGTCACAAGCGGGAAGGAGCGTCTGTAGGCGAACTGCCGCGGGATAACAAAAGCCGTGTTAGAGGCGGCGACAATAGCGAGCGTTCGACTCGGCGGCGCAGATCTTCCCCAACCCCTCCCAAGGCGCCGGCGGGCGCCGAGACGCCTGGTTACAGACGCTGGGCCAAGCAAGCGGCTATTCACCCCCTCTGGCGGTGAGAGGCCAAATGGATCAATATTGCCGCCCACAATTTAACACCGCCTCACACAATGCTAATAGTACCTGTCCGTGATTACGATTAGCAACTCACTAAATTCACATAACATGTAACATAGCATCCTGACATCGCGATTCCTACAAGGCCAGTAAACTCCCCATTCCCGAATTCGAGTCTCGATCCGGAACACAGTTTTAATCTGCCAGGAAGTTTCCCCACTCCTAGTTCTTTAGTATTAAAATTACGTGTATGTGTAGTTTCGCAACTGGCGTCAGTACAGCTTTTCCAGACGTCGTCATCGTCAGCCGGATGGTAGTATCTGAAGGTGACCTGCCACTAGAGGCCGAAACCGCTCATATTTGTGATAAATGGCTATGTGATGAAGACTGTTTTTTACTAATTTTACGTAACTCACAGATCACTATCAATGTCATCTAAAATTAGCCCATATATAAAACAGATAAAGAAGTTGGGGCAGGAGAGAAATTCGAGGCGGGCTACATCACACTAGTCAGAAGACTGACGACTCACAAAATATTAAACAGCTCCATACGTCTGATTACTCTACGAATGAGTTATTGAGTTAGTATTTGATCAGTACGCAAATTAACGATATTAGCTGCTGGTGGTCACTGATTTTGTATCAATAGGAAAATTTTAAAATTTTTGTCGGACTGGAATTCAAACCCAGGTCTCTTGCCCACTTCGCAAATAATCTGACCTCTGGGACATCCGGACACAGTGGTCATCGCAACGGCACGGACTACCCTATCATGCCTCCCGTCAGATACAAATTCTCAGATTATCCACCACATTGCTGGTGTAATTCCCCTTGCCCATTACCCTCATTACTCGCGGGATTTCGCAGATTCCAGCAACAGTTAGAGCGTGATGTGCATCAGCTCTGCAGTGATCAGTTGGTTGTTCTTACCTTGATTATATATGGGACGTCTGTTTACTCGGACATGTCTCAAAGAGCAGAATCCAAGAATATATACAAATATTTGATGTTAAGGATGCAAGCGAGAAGAAGCTTACAAAAATTTTGATATTACGTCTAAAATATGCTGGAAACCGCTAAGTGGTCTCATCGAATACTAGACGACTATAGTCCGAGTAATTTGTGCTCCAATCAAATCGAGTGTTAGTTTTCCACGAATCCAATGTTCATGCCGTCATATCTCCTGTACTTCGTCTCATACAATGATAGTATTTTGCAGGTACATTCATTGGAATATGTGGATCGTGTCTGCAAAGTGTGTTGCAACTAGTAGTAAAGAAGTAATCGGTTAAAATGTCTTGCCTAATGCGGCAGTTTTACTACATGAACAGCGAGAATATTGTAAGCGATTAACTTCTTTCCATTTCATCACTTCTTTTTTGGGAGGGTAACAAGCGAGTAAATTTTGGTAAAAATTACGTGCAAGTTCCCAAGAAGTTGCTAAGGGCTTCATCTTCAAATAATGGATGAATATAACTGGATGCTTTGCACACAGTGAGTTATGCTGCCTCAGGACGTAATTACCGATTATTACTATAATAAACTTTTTTTCTCTTCTCTGTGTTGTTCTTCGTCCCGCATCGGCAAAGGGTCTTCATTTCTATGAACTAATTTGGCATAGCTACTTTAAGGGGTAAGCGGGATGCCCTTCCTGTCGCTACCCCGTTACCTCCAGCGACGGAATAAGAGGGCTGTCCGCAAAGAAAATTCCGATCGGCCACGGAATGGAAACAACAGTAAAGATCCGATGAACTTCTGCAAAAAAAATGGTTAAAATGGCTCTGAGCACTATGGGACTAAACATCTATGGTCATCAGTCCCCTAGAACTTAGAACCACTTAAACCTAACTAACCTAAGGACATCACACAACACCCAGTCATCACGAGACAGAGAAAATCCCTGACCCTGCCGGGAATCGAACCCGGGAACCCGGGCGCGGGAGGCGAGAACGCTACCGCGCGACCACGAGCTGCGGACGAACTTTTGCACACATTTATGTTGGGTAGTGTCTCTTGTATGTCCGTCGATAGCGGCTCAACGCCGTTTTCAATTCTGCGTGCACAGTGAGCACGTAAAGATGCGTAGAAAATCTACATCTACATCCATACTCCGCAAGCCACATGACGGTGTGTGGCGGAGGGTACTTTGAGTATCTCTATCGGTTCTCCCTTCTAACCAGTCTCATTTTGTTCGTGGAAAGAAAAATTGTCGGTATGCCTCTGTGTGGGCTCCAATCTCTCTGATTTTCTCCTCATGGTCTTTTCGCGAGATATGCGTAGGAGGGAGCTATATACTGCTTGACTCCTCGGTGAAGGTATGTTCTCGAAACTTCAACAAAAGCCCGTACCGAGCTACTGAGCGTCTCTCCTGCAAAGTCTTCCACCTGAGTTTATCTATCATCTCCGTAACGCTTTAGCGATTACGAAATGATCCTGTAACGAAGCGCGCTGCTCTCCGTTGGATCTTCTCTATCTCTTCTATCAACCCTATCGGGTACGGATCCCACACTGCTGAGCAACATTCAAGCAGTGGGCGAACAAGTGTACTGTAACCTACTTCCTTTGTTTTCGGATTGCATTTCCTTAGGATTCTTCCAATGAATCTCAGTCTGGCATCAACTTTATGTCATCATTCCAACTTAAGTCACTCCTAATGCGTACTCCCAGATAATTTATGGAATTAACTGGTTTCAGTTGCTGACCTGCTATATTGTAGCTAAATGATAAAGGATCTTTCTTTTTATGTATTCGCAGCACATTACACTTGTCTACATTGAGATTCAATTGCCATTCCCTGCACTATGCGACAATTCGGTGCAGATCCTCCTGTTTGTTCATTATACGACTGTGGGGAACTGTATCGAACGCCTTGCGGAAGTCAAGAAACACGGCATCTACCTGGGAACCCGTGTGTATGGCCCTCTGAGTCTCGTGGACGAATATCGTGAGCTGGGTTTCACACGATCGTCTTTTTCGAAACCCATGCTGATTCCTACAGAGTAGATTTCTAGTGTCCAGAGAAGTCATTATACTCGAACATAATACGTGTTCCAAAATTCTGCAACCGATCGACGTTAGAGATATAGGTCTATAGTTCTGCAATTCTGTTCGATGTCCCTTCTTGAAAACGGGGACTACCTGTGCCCTTTTCCAATCCTTCGGAACACTACCCTCTTCCAGAGAACTACGATACACCACTGCAAGAAGGGGGGCAAGTTCCTTCGCGTACTCTGTGTAAAATCGAACTGGTATCACATCGGGTCCAGCGGCCTTTCCTCTTTTGAGCGATCTGTCATCTGTTTCGATATCTACCATTTTGTCATCTGTGCGACAATCTAGGGAAGGAAGTACAGTGCAGTCTTCCTCTGTGAAACAGCTTTGGGAAAAGACATTCAGTATTTCGGCCTTTAGTCTGTCATCCTCTGTTTCAGTACCATTTTGGTCACAGAGTGTCTGGACATTTTGTTTTGATCCACCTACTGCTTTGACATAAGACCAAAATTTCTTAGGATTTTCTGCCAAGTCAGTATATAGAACTTTACTTTCGAATTCATTGAACGCCTCTCGCATATCCCTCCTCACACTACATTTCGCTTCCCGTAATTTTTGTATGTCTGAAAGGCTGTGGCAATGTTTAAGTTTGCTGTGAAGTTCCCTTTGCTTCCGCAGCAGTTTCCTAACTCGGTAGTTGTACCACGGTGGCTCTTTTCCATATCTTACGATCTTGCTTGGCACATACTCAACTAATGCATACTGTACGATGGTTTTGAACTTTGTCCACTGATCCTCAAAACTGTCTGTACTTGAGACAAAACTTTTGTGTTAAGCCGTCAAGTACTCTGAAATCTGTGTCTCTCGCAAAGTATAAGGTCCTGGTGAGAGATTTCACTTGATGTAGTGCAGCCAACCTAATTGTCATGCGTTTCGTTCTTCATGAAAATTCTCGGCCGCGTTCTGCAGGAGCAATAAAGATGAACCTGCATCGTCTTCGATGAGAACTGTTTGATCACTCACAACACAGCCCTTACTTGGCTCGTCCTGAGTTTCATTTCTGCTCACATAAACCACTGGATATGAAGACAAAGTTTTGATACAAACAAGGAGCTTTAGACCAGCGTAGAGAGTTGACGGTAAGCACATGCGGCTGCCTTGGAAATGTGTAAGTCGCAGCGGTGACTTTGTGGAGAAGTAGCTGTAAGATGTGTAGCTAACTATAGCAAAGAAAGTATTTTTGAATTTCACAGTGGTTTCCATTTCGTGCCCTATTGAAGCTTACTTTCCGAATAGTCCTCGTATGTCCCTTAAATTCCTGCGTGTAGCGCTCTTCTTGTGAAAGCGAGTGAAAGTTATTTAAATGTTTTCAGATCGTGTAACTGAGGCAGGAGATGGCACCAGCCAAGTATTCACATAGAGGGACGTGGGATACAACCTATAAACTACATCCAGACTGGACGGCGCTCGAGCCCTCGTCGTTAATACGGCGGATGGATTATATCTGGGGCTGGCGGACCTCCCCGTCCTGGAAGCGGCGTTTTAAAGCACACGACTATCCGTGTGGCTAAGATAATACCTCTAAATGAGGAGATTATGAGAACATCACAATTTTTTAAATACGGTAGGTAACCATAAGAAACACTGAAGAAATTTTTGTTACCCCTGGAAACCATTATAAAGCAACCTGCAACATGAACAGTCTATCGCATTAACTATTTAGTAACACCTGTCTAAGCCTTCTGGATAACGATATCATAGAAACTAATAAAACTCAAGATACAAATGATATTTCTGTATTCCTGTTTAAAGGCATCTCACTTAACGAAACCAGAGTTTTCGCAACATTTATCGAGCTGCTGCCGAAATTTAATCTAGACAGCTGCGCAGTTGTGGTTACGTATGAAGTCCCGGCTGGAGTTGATGCCATTACGTTTTAACTCGTTTGACAACGGTTTGTGTCAAAGATCAATCAGTGCTGAAGGTCTCATGTAGCTACCAAGAGTTTTGGCATTTCTTGGTCAGACAGTCTGTGAAACACATATGAGAAACTGATCCTTCGTTTAGCCAAATAAGGACTGCGTAAGATAGTTCGACGTCCAAGGGACGTCAGCAAATGTTCGAATAACTGAGTTAGATATTTAATGCGAGTTTGACTGATCAAGAAAGAATTCCCTCCAAAAATAAAGTTAAAACGCATTGTTGCTATTGCTGTTTCCATACAAAGAGAGAACAGTACTCAAAAAGAAATTTTTGCCAGTTTTATTCCTATTTATTTATTGTATCATATCAAACCAATGGCACATATAAATTTCCGAAAGTAAATAAGAAAACAGTTTAATTTTTCAAAGAGTTCAGTAGTATTTCTTTGCTTCACTGACCTCCAGTGAGCTTAGTCAATGGAATTTTTTATGATAACCGAAGTCCAAGTATGTTGTCGACTACTTCTTGTAAGGTGTTCGGGTAGATAACTGTGGGACATTTTCTCCTCCTCTAGTTTGGTGATCTCTGCTACTCGCAAAACATACATTCATGCTGCGGTTATGTCTACTGGTAAATTACGAAACCCAACTATAACTTGAACACTTTTAACTAATATAAATAAACGTAATACCTGTTAAAAATACAAACACTTTTGCTAACACTGTGTACCACAAATTAAGTCTCATAAAGCGAAACGTCTTTTCATCCTATCTCACCCGTTGCTCACACTCCTGTGGTGTGTTTGGCTCCATTGCTTATAGTATCTGCCACAAAGTAATACTGGATTCGCATATAATATTGACTTTTCATATAAGGTTACTGTACCATTACAAAGCGTTCTAACGATGTACATGCACAACATTTCCAATGAAGATTTTACCTCTTTCAGGATCATAAAAGGAATTGGTCCGCTAGGTTTTCTTGTTTCGTCATCCTCGTTCTTGTCACCCAAAACACTCGGGATTTCTACGTCAAGCATGGCACCACAGATATCACATGATGGTCAAAATATGTGAAATAATCAAACGTCACATTCCCTCCTAAGTCTGGCAGGTTTCAAGTATAGCAGAAAGCAGACATCCTTTCTCCGATCTCCTGTTGTTGCAATTGATTGAGTAGCCACTTGATGATTCATCAATTCTTGAAACAGTCCGAAATCGTCGTAAGGTGAACATTCTTCCATGCTTTATGAACCACGGCTGCCGCTGACAAAACTACACTACTGGCCATTAGAATTGCTACACCAAGAAGAAATGCAGATGATAAACGGGTATTCATTGGACAAATATATTTTACTAGAACTGACATGTGATTACATTTCACGCAATTTGGGTGCATACACCCTGAGAAATCAGTTCCCAGAACAACCACCTCTGCCCATGCAGCTTCAACACGATACCACAGTTCATCAAGAGTAGTAACTGGCGTATTGTGACGAACCAGTTGCTCAGCCACCATTTACCAGACGTTTTCGATTGGTGAGAGATCTGGAGAATGTGCTGGCCAGGGTAGCAGTCGAACATTTCCTGTATTCAGGAAGGTCCGCACAGGACCTGCAACATGCGGTCGTGCATTATCCTGCTGAAATGTAATGTTTCGCTGGGATCGAATGAAGGGTAGAGCCACCGGTCGTAACACATCTGAAATGTAACGTCCACTGTTCAAAGTGCCGTCAATGCGAAGAAGAGGTGACCGAGACGAGTAACCAATTTCACTCCATACCATCACGCTGGGTGATAAGCCAGTATGGCGATGACGAATACACGCTTCCAATGTGCGTTCACCGCGATCTCGCCAAACACGGATGCGACGATCATGATGCTGTAAATAGAACCTGGATTCATCCGAAAAAATGACGTTTTGCCATTAGTGCATCCAGGTTCGTCGTTGAGTACACCATCGCAGGCTGTCTGTGATGCAGCAGCGTCAATGGTAACCGCCTCCATGGTCTCCGAGCTGATAGTCCATGCTGCTGCAAACGTCATCGAACTGTTCGTGCAGATGGTTGTTGTCTTGGAAACGTCCCCATCTGTTGACTCAGGCGTCGAGACGTGGCTGCACGATCCGTTACAGCCATGCGGATAAGATGCCTGTCATCTCGACTGCTAGTTATACGAGGCCGTTCCGTATTACCCTCCTGAACCCACCGATTCTATATTCCGCTAACAGTCATTGGATCTCGACCAACGTGAGCAGCAATGTCACGATACGATAAACCGCAGTCGCGATAGGCTACAATCTGACCTTTATCAAAGTCGGAAACGTGATGGTACGCATTTCTCCTCCTTACACGAGACATCACAACA
This sequence comes from Schistocerca nitens, assembly GCF_023898315.1. NCBI lineage: Eukaryota > Metazoa > Arthropoda > Insecta > Orthoptera > Acrididae > Schistocerca > Schistocerca nitens. The sequence continues at coordinate 258,705,386 of NC_064620.1, forward strand.
ACGTTTCACGAGGCAACGCCGATCAATTGCTGTTTGTGTATGAGAAATCGGTGGAAACTTTACTCATGTCAGCACGTTGTAGGTGTCGCCACCGGCGCCAACCTTGTGTGAATGGTCTGAAAAGCTAATCATTTGCATATAACAGCATCTTCTTCCTGTCGGTTAAATTTCGCGTCTGTAGCATGTCATCTTCGTGGTGCAGCAATTTTCATGGCCAGTAGTGTATTATTGTGGGGTCATACGATCACCCATGCCATCTAACACCATCGCGCAACTTCCTTACGATGTAAAGTACAAAAGTTTCAAAATATTCACTGGAGCAGCAATCGTAATTTCAGAGTGCGGTCTGTTGAAAAAAAACTATAAAAAGATTTTTATCTCAGGAAATGATGTGATATACTTGAAACGTCTAGAGCTGGCAGCATTTCCTATCAAAAGAAGTTACAGATTGTGGAGTGGTCCACATTCACTACAAGCAACAAAACTACTACTTTTTTTTTTTAAGTCCCGTTTCGTCAATACCGAGCATATCACGTGATCGTAATACGGTAACAGACAGGTTTTCTACATCAGTTTTCTATGCGGAACAAACTGTAACATGAACGCTCGCATCTCCGTTGTATCTTGTTAATAAGGATAATCTGTATGTACATATAGTTTCTAACGCCAATGGTTTGTCGTCTACTTCACAAAGCCATTTCAACAAGAATTCAAGAACGTAATTCGTCTTGTCGTGTCCACCTCCTCCCTCAGTATGACACGTTTCCAGCAGACTCCTTCTGCTTCAGGTTAGTTACCAGCAAGTAAGACGCAGTCCCGAACGAAATTTTTTGCTCCATTCCTTCTTTATTTCTTTGCCGCAACATACAATTTGTCGGCATGAAATCAATTACTTGTACTTTTGACGTCAGTTTTACTAGTACTTCACGCCCTGTAGTGCGTTATGCATTCTTGAGTAAACAAAGGAGCGTCGCGAAGTAATGATTGATGAAACAAATACGGATTTTTCTAAAAGGATGTACTTTGAAGTTAGTGACACTTGATTACTAATTTAGAGCACATTTAATGACTATCTTCAGGTCTCACTGTTTTCAAGTTGGGAGGAGTCAATTTCCTTTAAAAAGAGCGTAGCCCAAAGATGTATAATAGAAGGAACTGCATTATAGAACATTTGTGACCACATTTTATGGTCTCATGCAATGAAATATGGGTAAATAGTAGTTTCTAGAACAGTGTCAGTTCTTCCTAATGTTATTCTCAAATGTACATTCAGTCGGGTGAAGCTGAGGAAATTAAATTAGGAAATGAGACACTTGAAGTAGTAAAGGAGTTTTGCAATTTGTGGAGCAAAATAACTGATGAAGGCCGAAGTAGAGAGGATATAAAATGTAGACTTGGAATGACGAGGAAAGCGTTTCTGAAGAAGAGAAATTTGTTAACATCAAGTATACATTTAAGTGTAAGGAAGTCGTTTCTCAAAGTATTTGTATGGAGTGTAGCCATGTATGGAAGTGAAACATGGACGATAAATAATTTGGACAAGAAGAGAATAGAAGCTTTCGAAATGTGGTGCTACAGAAGAATGCTGAAAATTAGATGGGTAGATCAAATAACTAATGAGGAGGTATTGAATAGAATTGGGGAGAAGAGGAGTTTGTGGCGCAACTTGTCTAGAAGAAGCGATCGGTTGGTATGACATGGTCTGAGGCATCAAGTGATCACCAATTTAGTACTGGATTGCAGCGTGGGGGGGGGGGGGGGTAAAAATCGTAGAGGGAGACCAAGAGATGAATACACTTTTCAATTTCAGAAGGATGTAGGTTGCAGTAGGTACTGGGAGATGAAGAAGCTTGCACAGGATAGAGTATCATGGAGAGCTGCATCAAATCAGTCTCAGGACTGACGACTACATCAACACGTTCAGTATCTCCCAACCTTAAAAATTTTAGTTGTAGGTTCCCTCGTCTACACTCCTGGAAATGGAAAAAAGAACACATTGACACCGGTGTGTCATACCCACCATACTTGCTCCGGACACTGCGAGAGGGCTGTACAAGCAATGATCACACGCACGGCACAGCGGACACACCAGGAACCGCGGTGTTGGCCGACGAATGGCGCTAGCTGCGCAGCATTTGTGCACCGCCGCCGTCAGTGTCAGCCAGTTTTCCGTGGCATACGGAGCTCCATCGCAGTCTTTAACACTGGTAGCATGCCGCGACAGCGTGGACGTGAACCGTATGGGCAGTTGACGGACTTTGAGCGAGGGCGTGTAGTGGGCATGCGGGAGGCCGGGTGGACGTACCGCCGAATTGCTCAACACGTGGGGCGTGAGGTCTCCACAGTACATCGATGTTGTCGCCAGTGGTCGGCGGAAGGTGCACGTGCCCGTCGACCTGGGACCGGACCGCAGCGACGCACGGATGCACCCCAAGACCGTAGGATCCTACGCAGTGCCGTAGGGGACCGCACCGCCACTTCCCAGCAAATTAGGGACACTGTTGCTCCTGGGGTATCGGCGAGGACCATTCGCAACCGTCTCCATGAAGCTGGGCTACGGTCCCGCACACCGTTAGGCCGTCTTCCGCTCACGCCCCAACATCGTGCAGCCCGCCTCCAGTGGTGTCGCGACAGGCGTGAATGGAGGGACGAATGGAGACGTGTCGTCTTCAGCCATGAGAGTCGCTTCTGCCTTGGTGCCAATGATGGTCGTATGCGTGTTTGGCGCCGTGCAGGTGAGCGCCACAATCAGGACTGCATACGACCGAGGCACACAGGGCCAACACCCGGCATCATGGTGTGGGGAGCGATCTCCTACACTGGCCGTACACCACTGGTGATCTCCCCCTGCGGGTCCGGGGTAAGAATAGGCCCGAGGTATTCCTGCCTGTCGTAAGAGGCGACTAAAAGGAGTCCCTCCCCCTCACGGGGGTAGTTAGCGCCTGCGTCCGGAGACGGACGGTTCCACGACCTCTATTTGCGGTCATTTTGCTTTTTCACTTCTCGTTTCTTCCTTTCTTTGGTTGGTTCCTTTCTTTGCTCTTCTCCACCTCACTGTCTTCCTTAGTCTTTCCCCTGCATAATCTCCTTGCTTTCTCATTGCCTTCTTCTCCTTGCCTTCTCATTGCCTTCTTCTCCTTGCCTTCTCATTGCCTTCTTCTCCTTGCCTTCTCATTGCCTTCTTCTCCTTGCCTTCTCCTTGCATTCTCCTTGCCTTCTCCTTGCCTTCTCATTGCCTTCTTCTCCTTGCCTTCTCATTGCCTTCTCATTGCCTTCTTCTCCTTGCCTTCTCTGGTCTCCGCCTCGGCATTTGAGACACTGTCCTCTCTCTCTCTCTCTCTCTCTCTCTCTCTCTCTCCTTTTTCCTCTTCTTCCTTCCTCCCTGTGCGCGCCTGAAGGCCGACCCACGCGTTCGCACGCCTAGCCGGTGACGGGGTATCGCGTAATTCCCCGCCCTGGGTAGACATGTAAGGCACGCGCGTACCCCCTGGTAAAGGCCAGGCCCGGGGAGGGGTGATTGCCTGAGCTGATACCTTCTGACCATGCCGATTGGTCCCTCCGTCTGTTTCTCGGGAGGTGTGACCTGAGGTGTAAACATTCACCTAAGGCGGGAGTGCCCTCTGAGAGGGTCCCCACAAGGAAGGAGCGCGCCATCGGAGACGCTGGCAATCATGGGGGATTTCTCCGCAATGGATTTCACTCCATCTCTCTCGACTTCTGCCCAAAAACGGAAACGTGACCAGCTACCAGTGACAAAAGTACTACCGCCTGCCCCACAGTTCCTCGTCGTTTCTCGATCTGAGGACGGAAAGGATTTTTCCTCTGTCAACCCTTTCGTTATCCAGAAGGGCGTCGATGCCATAGCCGGATCTGTCAAATCCTGTACCAGGTTGCGTAACGGTACCTTATTACTCGAAACTGAGAGCGCCTTTCAGGCACAAAAACTGCTTCGGGCCACACTCCTGTACACATTCCCTGTCCGGGTGGAGGCTCACCGAACTTTGAATTCGTCTCGTGGTGTGGTCTACACTAGATCCCTCGACGGTTTGACTGACGAGGAGATTCAATCTTTCCTCGCTGAGCAGGGCGTGACGGCTGTCCATAGGGTCATGAAAAAGGTCAACAATGACCTTGTACCGACCCGGACACTTTTTTTGACCTTCGATAGTGTTCAGCTGCCATCGCGCATCAAAGCGGGCTACGAGGTTATTTCTGTTCGCCCCTATGTCCCGACACCTACGCGCTGCTACCGGTGTCAGCGTTTCAATCACACTCGCCAATCTTGTTCCAATGCGGCTAAATGTGTCACTTGTGGCAGGGATGCCCATGAGGGTGACTGTCCACCTCCGTCTCCTCGTTGTGTGAACTGTCAGGGTGACCATGCTGCATCCTCCCGCGACTGTCCTGTCTATAAGGAAGAACGCTGTATCCAGGAAATTCGGGTCAAAGAGAAAGTGTCCACCTCGGCTGCTCGCAAGCTATTGGCTAGTAGGAAGCCCACGCTGCTCCCAGCGGGGAAATACAGTACTGTCCTCGCCTCTCCTCGGACTACCAGGGAGGTGGCAACCCAGACCTGCGATCTGACCTTCAGCACCACGGTCGTCCGTTCGGCCAGTGCTAAGATCGCGCGGTCGACGTCTCCTCTTCGTCCCATCACCCCACAGACACCAGCCCCTTCATCAGCTTCTGCTAAGACGAAGACCCAGAAGTCAGATGCACGGGCCTTCAAGAAGGAACCGTCCCGTGTAGACTTCCTACGTAACTCGACCTCCCAGCCTTCGTCCGGTACTTCCACCAAACGACCATCCAAGAAGGCTAATAGGAAGCACAGTTCTCCTTCTCCGCCACGGCGCATTTCTTCTCCTGCGCCACCCAGCGGTTGCCGCCCCAGGCCGTCATCCCTTTCGCCTGGCCGCACCGCTGGTAGCCGAACATCTGGCCGTTCCCCGGCGGAGGAAGCTCCCCCTCCCGGCCATCTTCCCAAGATGGCCGATGAACCTATAGACCCAATGGACGATGACTGTCCGCCTACTGATAGCGGCGGCAGTGCTCGCTCGAAGCCAGGCCCTCAGCGGCCTTCGAGGTGACCCCTTCTTTCATCTTCCCCTTTTTTTTTTTCTTACGATGGCACTTATTCACTGGAATATTCGCAGCATTCGCTCCAACCGAGAGGACTAGAAGTTGCTGCTTCGCTTGCACCGTCCGCTCGTCGTAGCCCTCCAGGAAACGAAGCTACGCCCATGCGATCAAATTGCCTTGGCACACTACACCTCTGTGCGTTTTGACCTACCCCCTGTGGTAGGTATCCCAGCTCATGGAGGGGTTATGTTGCTGGTCCGGGATGATATTTACTACGATCCCATCACGTTGCACACCGGCCTGCAGGCAGTTGCCATCCGCATTACTCTCCCCACTTTTACATTTTCCATTTGTACCGTTTACACTCCATCGTCGTCTGCCGTTACCAGGGCAGACATGATGCAGCTTATTGCTCAGCTACCTGCACCATTTTTGTTAACTGGAGACTTCAATGCCCACCATCCCCTTTGGGGCTCTCCAGCATCCTGCCCGAGGGGCTCCCTGTTAGCAGACCTTTTCAACCAGTTCAATCTCGTCTGCCTCAATACTGGCGCCCCTACTTTTCTTTCGGATACATCTCACACCTATTCCCATTTAGATCTCTCTATATGTACTCCCCAACTTGCACGCCGGTTCGAGTGGTATGCTCTTTCTGATACATATTCGAGCGACCACTTCCCGTGTGTTATCCATCTCCTGCAGCATACCCCCTCTCCGTGCTCATCTAGTTGGAACATCTCCAAGGCAGACTGGGGGCTCTTCTCTTCAAGGGCGACCTTTCAGGATCAAACATTCCCAAGCTGCGATAGTCAGGTCGCACACCTCACGGAAGTCATTCTCTCTGCTGCTGAATACTCCATCCCTCACCCTACTTCTTCTCCACGTCGCGTACCGGTCCCCTGGTGGACCGCAGCATGTAGAGACGCTCTACGTGCTCGTCGACGTGCTTTACGCGCCTTTAACCGCCACCCTACAGTGGCGAATTGTGTCACTTATAAACGATTACGTGCACAGTGTCGTCGTATTATTAAAGAAAGCAAGAAAGCCAGCTGGGCTGCTTTCACAAGCACCTTCAACAGTTTTACTCCTTCTTCTGTTGTCTGGGGTAGCCTGCGCCGGCTATCTGGCACTAAGGTCCACTCACCAGTTTCTGGCTTGACGGTCGCGAATGACGTCCTTGTGGCCCCTGAGGCTGTCTCCAATGCCTTCGGCCGCTTTTTCGCAGAGGTTTCGAGCTCCGCTCATTACCACCCTGCCTTCCTCCCCCGCAAACAGGCAGAGGAGGCTAGGCCACCTAACTTCCGCTCCTCGAATCGTGAAAGTTATAATGCCCCATTCACCATGCGGGAACTCGAAACCGCACTTGGCCGATCACGGTCCTCCGCTCCAGGGCCTGATTCTATTCATATTCAGATGCTGAAGAACCTTTCTCCTGCGGGTAAAGGTTTTCTTCCTCGTACTTACAATCCCATCTGGATTGAGGGACATGTTCCCGCATGCTGGCGCGAGTCTATTGTTGTCCCGATTCCTAAGCCGGGGAAGGACAAGCACTTGCCCTCCAGTTATCGACCCATCTCGCTTACCAGCTGTGTCTGTAAAGTGATGGAGCGAATGGTTAACTCTCGATTGGTTTGGCTGCTCGAGTCTCGACGCCTACTTACCAATGTACAATGTGGATTTCGTAGGCGCCGGTCTGCTGTTGACCATCTGGTTACCTTGTCGACCTTCATTATGAATAACTTCTTGCGGAAGCGCCCGACCGCGGCTGTGTTCTTTGATTTGGAGAAGGCTTACGACACCTGTTGGAGGGCGGGCATTCTCCGCACCATGCATACATGGGATCTTCGCGGTCGCCTCCCTCTTTTTATTCGTTCCTTTTTAATGGATCGACAGTTCAGGGTACGTGTGGGTTCTGTCCTGTCAGACACCTTTCGCCAGGAGAATGGAGTACCACAGGGCTCAGTTTTGAGCGTCGCTCTCTTCGCCATAGCGATCAATCCAATAATGGATTGCCTCCCAGCTGATGTATCAGGCTCCCTTTTCGTGGACGATTTTACCATCTATTGCAGCGCGCAGCGTACGTGTTTCCTGGAGCGCTGTCTTCAGCGTTCTCTTGACCGTCTTTACTCGTGGAGTGTCGCCAATGGCTTCCGTTTTTCTGCCGAGAAGACGGTCTGTATTAACTTCTGGCGCTACAAAGAATTTCTCCCACCGTCTTTACGACTTGGTCCCGTTGCTCTCCCATTCGTGGAGACAACAAAATTTTTAGGTCTTACATTTGACAGGAAACTTAGTTGGTCTCCACATGTGTCTTATTTGGCTGCCCGTTGTACCCGTTCTCTCAATGTCCTCCGTGTTCTCAGTGGTATGTCGTGGGGAGCGGATCGAACCGTCCTCCTTCGCCTATATCGGTCGATCGTCCGCTCCAAGCTGGATTATGGGAGCTTCGTATACTCCTCTGCACGGCCATCCATCTTACGCCGCCTCAACTCCATACAACATCGGGGTTTACGACTTGCGATCGGAGCGTTTTATACTAGTCCCGTCGAGAGTCTTCATGCTGACGCTGGTGAGTTGCCACTCACCTACCGGCGCGATATACTGCTTTGTCGGTATGCCTGTCGGCTACTGGCAATGCCTGACCACCCATCTTATCGTTCCTTTTTTGACGACTCTCTCGACAGTCAATACGGGTTGTATGTCTCCGCCCTGCTACCCCCTGGAGTTCGCTTTCGTCGCCTCCTTCAACACCTTCATTTTTCACTCCCTGCCACCTTTCGAGTGGGCGAGAGCCACACGCCACCTTGGCTCCAGGCTCAGGTTCGCGTCCACCTTGACCTCTGCTCACTCCCGAAGGAGGTTACCCCCGATTCAGTCTACCACTCCCGTTTTGTCGAACTTCGTTCGAAGTTCATTAATACGACCTTCATTTATACAGATGGCTCTAAGACCAATGACGGGGTCGGGTGTTCTTTTATTGTCGGGGCACAAAGTTTCCAATATCGGCTCCATGGCCATTGTTCGGTCTTCACAGCTGAGCTCTTTGCCCTCTACCAGGCTGTCCTTTACATCTGCCGCCACCGACATTCTGCATATGTCATCTGCTCCGATTCCCTGAGCGCTATCCAGAGCCTCGGTGATCCGTACCCGGTTCACCCTTTCGTGCACCGGATCCAACGCTCTCTTCAGCAGCTGGTGGACGTCGGTTCTCCGGTTAGCTTTATGTGGATTCCTGGCCATGTCGGTACCCCTGGGAACGAAGCTGCAGATGCCGCGGCCAAGGCTGCGGTCCTCCAGCCTCGGACAGCTTCTTGTGGTGTCCCTTCGTCAGATTGTAGCAGGGTAATTTGTCGGCGCATTGTCTCGCTGTGGCATGCCGATTGGGCTGCACTTTCAGACAACAAGCTTCGGGCCTTGAAAGCTCTACCCGTGGCTTGGACGACGTCCTCACGCCCTTCTCGGCGGGAGGAGGTAGTTTTGGCCCGGTTGCGAATTGGCCACTGCCGGTTCAGCCATCGCCATCTGCTGACGGCTGCGCCGGCGCCGTTCTGCCCATGTTGGCAATTGCTGACGGTCCGCCACATTTTAACGTCGTGTCCGAATTTTAACACCCTACGTCTCGATATTGGCCTGCCATGTACTGTAGAAGCCATTTTAGCGGATGACCCACGAGCAGCTGCTCGCGTTCTTCATTTTATCAATTTGACAACCCTCTCAAAGGACATTTGATTATGCTGTTTTCTTTTTTAATCCTATGCCTGTCAGTATGTCTTTCATCGTGTTCTCCGTTTTGTTGCTGTTTTAAACTTGTGACCCGCGGTGCATTCCTAAAGTAGTCTGGGCGCTAATGACCGTTGACGTTGTGCGCCCTAAAACCACAAAAAAAAAAAAAAAAACCACTGGTGATCGTCGAGGGGACACTGAATAGTGCACGGTACATCCAAACCGTCATCGAACCCATCGTTCTACCATTCCTAGACCGGCAAGGGAACTTGCTGTTCCAACAGGACAATGCACGTCCGCATGTATCCCGTGCCACCCAACGTGCTCTAGAAGGTGTAAGTCAACTACCCTGGCCAGCAAGATCTCCGGATCTGTCCCCCATTGAGCATGTTTGGGACTGGATGAAGCGTCGTCTCACGCGGTCTGCACGTCCAGCACGAACGCTGGTCCAACTGAGGCGCCAGGTGGAAATGGCATGGCAAGCCGTTCCACAGGACTACATCCAGCATCTCTACGATCGTCTCCATGGGAGAATAGCAGCCTGCATTGCTGCGAAAGGTGGATATACACTGTACTAGTGCCGACATTGTGCATGCTCTGTTGCCTGTGTCTATGTGCCTGTGGTTCTGTCAGTGTGATCATGTGATGTGCCTGACCCCAGGAATGTGTCAATAAAGTTTCCCCTTCCTGGGACAATGAATTCACGGTGTTCTTATTTCAATTTCCAGGAGTGTATTTCGGTAGATCCGTTACGATATCAACACGATGAGTTCATAAGCCGAGGTGGCTCTTGGCTTTGGTTAGTAATGCGTCGAAATGGTCGAATAGCTTATCATGGTAGGATGTGATAACTAAAAACAAGACATGGTAGGCCACATGCGATGGAAAAGAATGTTCCGGAAAGGGTTTATGGTTGAGCATGCGGTAGGTACATGGCGGAATTGTCAGGAAGGTTGCTTTGTACCTATGAAATACTACTCGAAAGTATTGTAGGGATCAAAACTAAAATTGCAATCAGTGAATATCTAATGATGCCCTTTGACGTCATGATCCAGTTCAGAATGATACTATAAGAAGAGCGTGAACTGCAGTGTTCCACAAGCATGGAGTTTTGTAAATAATGATCGAGCGTAGAATTTAAATTATGCATCTGGCAAATCAGTGCTGCCTCATTCATGAATAATTTAATTAAATTGACTACATCTCATATTCCACAATAAAACGTCTCTTGAAGTCAGAAATCTTTACCATTTTCCTAAATGTATTTATGTACGGATATGTAAGATACTTCTGTGCAATTATGAGCATCATTTAAGTCTGTCAAAATTCAAATTTGGTTGCTGCTACACACAAGCCTAAAGTATCACGTAAAAGAACATAAAATTGTACCCTTGTTGGATATGACACACTTGTGCATGTACAAAAATTAGTATATGATTGTTCTGAAATATGTGCCTGATGGCAGCGTATTATGTTTTCATTAACATAATACGCATGTATGCTATAATTTTCTGTTTAGTCGGTGAGTGACCACTGTGGGGGGCACTTATTTCGTTATTTTTAGTTGTAATAAGATCACTGTAAGTTCATGAATCGTAATTAATTAAGATATTTTTGCAACAAGCCAATAATGTGATTAGTGTGGTTTGTTTTCTGAGGAATTGAATAGTCGGCGCAGTTGCGCTTCTTGTTTCTTGTCGGGTCAGTCGGTTGCGGGTGGAGGTCGGCCGGGAGTTGCATTTAGTTTCTGGGTTGCAGCGCAGCCGGACCGATTCAACACTAAAATTTTACGGCTCATAGAGTTCTAGCAGGGCTTGGGGCTTAAACGATTTCACGGTACTTGCGAGTGATGCATGCATTCGCAACTGCAGATCTTCAACGCGGCTCGATTGTTAGTTTTCTCCGTGACGAACTTATACGATAACGTTTAGTCGGGCCATGGACTTTGATTTTGCTGTTGAATCACCGATTTAACTGCGGAATCTGCCGAGCATTATTCGTGAAATGTATTCACAATAGCGAATATGGACCACCCTCAGCTGTACAATGGAATGACGACAATGAAAATTTTTCTGTGACCGGGATTCGAATGCGGATTTCCCGCTTATCGCGAGTGGTCGCCCCTTACCATTAGGCTATCCAACAACGACTCGCACATAGATCCAACATCTCAGTTACCTGTGCTCGTACAATCGTTACGTACACACATCAAAAACTCTTGCAACACCCCGGTTGAAAGAACTCCAGAAGATAGACGTTGACTGGGGATGTTGTTGAGTCCCTGAGATGTCACTAAACCCGCCCAAAGATGTAAACAACCATGCATGAGCAGCGCCTATTAGACAGATGGGGTCCAACAGCCGATAGGTTCTAGTCATTCCACGAGGAAGGATGTACAAGGCTCATGTTTCCTGTAGTTCAAAACGCCTAGAGGGTCAATACAGCATTTCGATGGCGTCCACATTGTTACTTTGTGCCAGGAAGGGCTCTTAACAAGATAAGTGTCCAGGCGTCTCGGAGTGAACCAAAGCGATGTTGTTCGGACATGGAGGAGATACAGAGAAACAGGAACAGTCGGTGACGTGCCTCGCTCAGGCCACCCAATGGCTACTACTGCAGTGGATGACGGCTACCTACGGATTAAGGTTCGGAGGAACTCTGACAGCAACGCCACCGTCTTGAATAATGCTTCTCGTGCAGCTACAGGACGTCGTGTTACGACTCAAAGTGTGCGCAATATGCTACATGACGCGCAACTTCACTCCCAACGTGCATGGCGAGGTCCAACTTTGCAACAAAAGACACCATGCAGCGTGGTACAGATGGGCCCAACATCATGCTGAATGGACCGCTCAGGATTGGCAACACGTTCTCTTCACCGACGAGTGTCGCATGTGCATTCTACCACACAATCGTCGGAGACGTGTTTGGAGGCAACCAGGTTAGCCTGAAGGCCTTAGACACGCTGTACAGCTAGTGCAGCAAGATTGAGGTCCCCTGGTGTTTTGGGATGGCATTATGTGGGGCCCAAGTACGTCGCCGGTGGTCAAAGAAAGCGCCATAACGGCTGTACAGTACATGAATGCCATTTTCCGACCGATAGTGCAACCATATTGGCAGCATACTGGCGAGGCAGTAGTCTTCATGGATGACAATTCGCGCCCCCATCGTGCACATCCTGTGAATGACTTACTTCGGGATAACGACATCGGTCGACTAAGGTGGCCAGCATGTTCTCCAGACACGAACCCTATCGAACATGCCTGGGATATATTGAAAAGGACTGTTTATGGACGACGTGACCCACCAACCACTCTGAGGCATCCACCCGAATCGCCATTGAGGAATGGGACAATCTGGACCAACAGTGCCTTGACGAACTTGTGGATAGTATGCCACGACGAATTCAGGCATGCAGAAATGCAAGACGACGTGCTACTGGGTATCAGAGGTACCGGTGTGTACAGCAGTCTAGACCACCACCTCTGAAGGTCTCGCTGGATGGTGGTACAGCATGCAATGTGTGGTTTTCATGTGCAATATAAAGGGCGGAAATGATGTTTATGTTGTTCTCTAATCTAATTTTCTGTACAGATTCCGCAGCTCTCGGAACTGAAGTGATGGATAACTTTTTTGCTGTGTGTGTATTAACGTGCACGATAGACATTTTAATTGAAGGCCGCTTTCCCGGTGATGGTTGCTAAATACGACATGCCAATGCCTGTGTTGATCAAAAGTACGATGCATTCATATCCGCAGAATCACTGCACCGCACTTCTAAACATCACAGGCACTGCAGTAAGGAATATTATTCGCTATTCACGCAGTCTCACAGCACTTAGCTACGATTTTAATTCATCTAATTATACTAGAAACCGACCTTCAATAATTCTAGTACTTTTTTGTTTATTGAAATTAAGGTAATCAGTATTCGGCCATCATATTTATTTTTGCGTTTACTGAAAATACCATATTCAGTAGCTACTTTTACTTAGCCACTTTGCTGACTACGTTATTTGCTATTTGCGATTAAATTTCTCTTTTTTTATAACTGATTTCATTGTTTATTCATTACTGCAATATATGACAGTTTCTTTACATCAGTTTATTGACTTTCGGTTCACGGCCATAGAGCCGTCTCAATGGTGGAGAGAAGATACAACAGTGTGCTTGTGGCGACATTCTAATCAGTTGTGACGATACGAAAGTCAGAACAACAAACATCCAGTGCCTGAGCGGGAAAAAAATCTCCAATCCCGCCAGGAATCGAACCTGGACCCCTTCGGTTAGCAATATGCTGCGCTGTTCCTGCAGTCACCGAGGCGGACGATGCTATACTTCACGTGTTTTAGATTAGATTCAGTTCTCGTTCCATAGATCCAGAAATTACTGTAGATGGTTCTCGTAGGTGTGGAACATGTCTAAAACGTAAAAAAAAACAGAATATTTGAATATAATACTCACTCTACTAATCATTTGGCTGGATATAGTTAAGATATGCAGCTACATTAAACTGGAACTGCTAATATTTACAACATTAATACACTGTCATAATGCAATATAGTTGCCCACTTTTAATAATGGCTCTGAGCACTATGGGACTCAACTGCTGAGGTCATTAGTCCCCTAGAACTTAGAGCTACTTAAACTTAACTAACCTAAGGACATCACACACATCCATGCCCGAGGCAGGATTCGAACCTGCGACCGTAGCGGTCGCGCGGTTACAGACTGCAGCGCCTAGAACCGCTCGCACACTCTGGCCGGCTTTTAATAACTTCATCATGCACAAAAACCTAATGTTGACTGTTGTGACAAAGTGCTGTAAAATCTAACAGACATTTTTACTTAAGGTGGTCTAACAGTCTCTGTTAAGATAGTCATGCATAGAATAAAAGGCGGTGCGTACCAAAAAGTCTTTTTCAAACTCTGTTTAAACTGTGCTTCATTTGAAACGATGTTTTTAATAATGCTGGCAATTTATTGAAAAACTACTAATCGTTGGGATTCACAGTCATATAATATCCCTTAAAAGACATCATAGTCGCCGTTGACTGTATAAAATATTTATTATTACGTTTGCAATTTCGGCCTTATGGCCATTTTCAAGTAACACTGCAAAAGTTACATTCTGTTAGAATATGTTGTCGGTGCACATAAGCTTGTATGTGTGATCGATTATTAGAACGGTGATAACATGGACACTTCAGTAGTAACAACATATTACGATGTAATAGGTGTCGTACTCATCGGATCTTGTGGGACTCTCACAGTCAAAAGGCTGCATTTTGATGACGACATACTCATGTCAGATCCTTTTATATTCTGACGGAATGTGACTTTTGCAGTGTTACTTGAAAATGGCCATAAGGCCGAAATTACAATCGTAATAATAAATATTTCATACAGTCAACGGCGACTATGTTGTCTTTTAAGAAATGTATTGTAAGTTTGTGTTCCTGAATTAGACACCTTTTGGGACCAAGGTACGTGATTTTAGGTCTTTATGTGCATATATTTCTCTTATTACTAGTACTGATACTATGTATAAAGCTATTGGTTGAAAATAGAGACATATTATTTGCAACAAATTTAATTAAGGAATAAATATTCTAAGAAGCAGTGGTTAGAATAACCAGTTCCTTGAAAAGTTTTCTACATGATGTTCTTGAATTTAAACCAGAAATGAGTCTTACTACATGCTTTTGCACACCAAAAACGTCTGCTCGGTTTGACGAATTACCACTACGTATGACGCCGTATGACATAATGGAATGAAAGTAAGCAAAGTATGCCACTTTCTTATGTTTATATCTCCTACCTCTGTTATAATTTACATTGGAAGTACAGATTTGTTTATGCACTTTAGTAATGCCCTTCCCAACTGAATTTTCTTATTGAGTTGTAATCCCAGAAATTTAACACTGTCAACTTCTTCTGTCTATCTTCATGTGTAATACACATACTGAAGGGAAATTTCTTACACGTTCTGAACTGCATAAGGCTGGTCTTTTCGAAGTTTAACGACACTGCGTTAGTTTTAAAACATTTATTAATATCGGTGAAAATTTCTTTGGCAGCCGCTTCTAAATCTATACTTGACGTGCTGTTTATTGCAATGTTTGTATCATTTGCCAACAAAACAAACTTAGCATCTGGCAATGTAACAGACGAGAGGTCATTAATGTACACAATAAAAAGTAACAGACCTAAGATGGAGCCTTGAAGAGACTCACCTGTAATTAATACCCAATCAGGTGGATATTGATTGTTTATTGACAGGTATTTCGCAACGAAACCCTTTGTTTCTTGTTCATTAGGTGAGACTAGAAGCATTTTACAGCATTGCCAGTGACACCAAATAACACCAATTTATTAGAGAGAATGCTGTGATTCACACAATCAAAGGATTTTGACATCATAAAAAATGCTTGTATAACTAGTGCTGTTGTTATGGCCGAAAGCAGAGCATGGAAGGATCCTAGCCTACGACTACAGAGTCTTAGACACTTCGTCGTCAGGGTTGTTCACCGTCCCAATCTTTAATTATCCTAGCATAAATTAAGGACAACTAGAGCTGTTCCGTCGCAACACAGACCACAAAATATTTATTGGATAATCAAAAGTATACAAATATGTTCTTGGTTCATGAGATCCTGAAACTTGTTCACAGAGGAACTTTTTTTTATGGTCATCAATCCTCTGACTGGTTTGATGCGGCCCGTCACGAATTCCTCTCCTGTAGCTAACCACTTCATCTTAGAGTAGCACTTGCAACCTACATCCTAAATAATGTTTTTGATGTATTCCAAACTCTGTCTTCATCTACAGTTTTTTCCCTCTACAGCTCCTTATAGTACCATTGAAGACATTCCCTCAAGTCTTAGGAGACGTCCTATCATTACGTCCTTCCTCCTTATCAGTGTTTTCCACATAATCCTTTCCTCTCCGATTCCGCGGAGAACCTCCTCATTCCTTACCTTATCAGTCCACCTAATTTTCAACATTCGTCTGTAGCACCACATCTCAAATCCTTCGATTCTCATCTGTTCCGGTTTTCCCACAGTCCATGTATCACTACCGTAGAATGCTGTACTCCAGACGTACATTCTCATGAATATCATCCTCAAATTAAGGCGGATACTTGATATTAGTAGACTTCTCTTGGCCACGAATGCCCTTTTTGTCATTGCTAGTCTGCTTTTCATGTCCTCCTTCCTCCGTCTGTCATTGGTTATTTTGCTGCCTAGATAGCAGAATTCCTCACCTTCATCTATTTCGTGACCGTCAACCCTGATATTAAGTTTCTCGCTGTTCTCATTTCTACTACTTCTCATTACCTTCGTCTTTCTGCGATTTACTTTCAGTCCATACTCTGCACTCGTTAGACTGTTCATTCCATTCACCGAGCGAGGCGGCGCAGTGGTTAGCACACTGGACGCTAATATGGAGGGACGACGGTTCAATCCCGCATTCGGCCTTCCTGATTGATGTTTTCCGTGATTTCCCTAAATCGGTCCAGGCAAATGTCGACATCGTACCTTTGAAAGGGCACGGCCTACTTCCTTCCCCGTCCTTCCCTAATCCAATGAGACCGACGACCTAGCTGTCTGGTGTCCGCACTCAAAACAACACAGCCCAGTCATTCAGTTCAGCAGATCATGAAATTTTTCTTCACTTTCACTCAGGACAGCACTGTCATCAGCAAATCGTATCATTGATATCCTTTCACTTTGAATTTTAATTAAACTGCTGAATTTTTTTTTTAATTTTAATCATTGCATCCTCGATGTATAGATTGAACAGTAGGGACGAAAGCCTACATCCTTGTCTTAAACCCTTTTTAATCCGTGCTCTTCGTTCTTAATCGTCCACTCTTATTATTCCCTCTTGGCTGTTGTACATATTGTATATGACCCGACTCTCCCTATAACTTACCCCTATTTTTCACAGAATTTCGAACACCTTGCACCATTTTACATTGTCGAACGCTTTTCCCAGGTCGACAAATCCTATGAACGTGTCTTGATTTTTCTTTAGTCTTACTTCCATTATTAACCGAAACTTCACAATTGCCTCTCTCGTGCCTTAAACTTCCCTAAAACCAAATGATCGTCATCTAGCGTATCCTCAAATTTCTTGTCCATTCTTCTTTATATTATGCTTGTCAGCAACTTCGATGCATGCGCTGTTAAGCTGATTGTACGATAATTCTCGCCCTTGTCAGCACTTTCTGTCTTCGGAATTGTGTGGATGATATTTTTCCGAAAGTCAGATGGTATGTCGCCAGACTCATACAGAACAACGTGAGTAGTCGTTTTGTTGCCACTTCCCCCAATGATTTTAGAAATTGTGATGGAATGTTATCTGTCACTTCTGCATTGTTCGGTCTTAAGACCGAGCTCTTTACAACTCTAATTCTAATACTGGACCCCGTATCTCTTCTAAATCGACATCTGTTTTTTCTTCTATCACATCAGAGAAATATTCTTCCTCATAGAGGCTTTCAATGTATTCTTTTCACCTATCCACTCTCTCCTCTGCATTTAACAGCGGAATTCCCCTTGAACTCTTAATGTTGTCACTTTTCCTTTTAATGTCACCGAAAGTGGTTTTGACTTTACTGTATGCTGAGTCACTCCTACCGACAACCACTGCTTTTTCGATTTCTTCACATTTTTCATGCTGTGATTTCGTCTTAGCTTCCCTGCAGTTCCTATTTATTTCATTCCTCAGTGACGTATATTTCTGTACTGCTGAGTCTTCCAGAACATATTTGTGCTTCCTTCTGTCATCGATCAGTTGAAGTATTTCTTCTGTTACCAATGGTTTCTTCGAAGTTACCTTCTTTGTACCAAAGTTTTCCTTCCCAACTTCTGTTAGCGCCCTTTTTAGGAATGTCCATTCGTCTTAAACTGAATTGCCAACTGAGCTATTCGTCAGTGCTGTATCTTTAGCCTTAGAGAACTTCAAGCGTAACTCGACATTGCCTAGTACTTCCATATCCCACTTCTTTGCGTATTGATTCTTCCTGACTAGTGTCTTAAACTTCAGCATACTCTTCATCACTACTATGTTGTGATCAGAGTCTGTATCTCCTCCTTGATACGCCTTACAATCCAGTATCTGATATCGGAATCTGTCTGACCTCGATGTAGTCTAACTGAAATCTACCCGTATCACCCGGCCTTTTCCAAGTATACCTCCTCCTCTTGTAATTCTAGAACAGGTTATCTTTATTCTTAGCTGAAGTTTATTACGGAATTCAATTAATCCTTCTCCTCTCCAAGTCCTATTCCGTAGCCCATATTCTTCTGTAACCGTTTCTTCTACTCTTTCCCCTAATACAGCATACCTGTCCCCCATGAATATTAGATTTTCATCTCCCTTTACATACTGTATTACCCTTTCAGTATGTTCATACACTAACTCTGTCTCTTCATTCTCAGCTTGCGACATCGGCATGTGTACCTGAACTATCGTCGTCGGTGTTCGTTTGCTGTCAATTCTGATAAGAACAACCCTATCACTGAACTTTTCACATTAACACACTCTCTGCTCTACCTTCCTAATCATAATGAATGCTACTCCCGTTATACCATTTTCTGCTTCTGTTGATATTACACTATACTCATCTGACCAGATATCTTTTTACCACTTCACCTCACTGACCTCTACTATATCTAAATTGGGCCTTTGCATTTCCCTTCCCTGATTTTCTAGTTTCCCTACCACGTTGAAGCTCCTGACATTCCACGCCCCGACCCGTAGAACGTTATTATTTAGTTGAGTATTCAGTCATTTTCTCAAGGTCACCTCCCTCTAGGCAGCCCCTCCCGGAAACACGAATGGGGAACTATTCCGGAATCTTTTGCCAAAGGAGAGATCATCACAATACTTTTTCAATTACACACCACATGTATTGTGAATACACGTTATGTGTCTTTAATGCGGTGGTTTCTGTTGCCTTCTGCATCCTCATGCCTTAGATCTTTGGTGATTCTTCCGCCCATAGGGGCTGCTTCTGACTCCTAGGACAAGAGTGCCCTGAACTTCTGTCCGCTCCTCAGCCCACATTGACAAGGCCGTTGTCAGAATGAGGGTGACTTCTTATGCCGGAAGTCTTCGGAGGCCAATGTCGATTTTTTTCCCCTTTTCTTTCTTTGGGCCTTGTTCCGCTTCACCGCGGGGTCGGACTTGTTATTACGTATTTGGCAGTATTAGTGACTGAGGGTGGCCGGATGCCCTTCATGCCGCCACTGCCTGTGCTGGTCATTAATCAAAATTTAAGAAGCGACGGGATTCCAACCCGTTACCGAAGTCGTTTTGGTTATGAATCAAAGACGCTACCCCTAGACCACGGGTGAAGGATCACTAGACGGACCTATTTTCCTTGCGTTCTGAAAATTATTCCATATATACTGAAGAACCAAAAAAATGGTACACCTGCCTAATATTGTGTAGAGCCCCGCGATCACACAGAGCACCGCGGGACGACGTGGCATGGACTCGACTAATATCTGAAGTAGTGCTCTAGGGAAGGCTGTTCATAAATCCATAAGAGTACGAGGAGGTGGAGGTGCAAGGTATCCCAGATATTCTCAATAATGTTCGTGTCTGGCAAGTGTTTAAACTCGGAAGAGTTTTGCTGGAGCTACTTTGCAGCAATTCTGGACGTGTGGGGCGTCGCATTGTCCTGTTGGAATTGCCCAAGTCCGTCGGAATTCGCAATGGACATGAGTGGATGCAGGTGATCAGATAGGAGCGTACGTACCAATCACATGACAGTCACATGTAGACGTATCATGGGTCCCACATCACTCCAACTGCACACGCTTCGTACCATTACAGAGCCTCCACCAGCTTGAACAGTCCTCTGCTGACACGTAGAGTCCATGAATTTATGAGGTTGTCTCCATATACGTGCACGTCCATACACTGAATACAATTTGAAAGAGTCTCGTCCGACCAGACAACATGTTTCCAGTCATCAACAGTTCAATGTCGGTATCGAAAGGGCCCAGACGAGTTGTAGAGCTTTGTGTCGTGCAGTCGTATAGAGTGTACTAGCGGGCCTTCGTCTCCGAAAGGCCCTATCGACGATTTTTTGTTGAATGGTTCGCACGCTAACACTTGTTGATGCCCCTGAATTTAAATTTGCAGCAATTTGCGGAAGGGTTGAACTTCCGTCACGCTGAACGACTCTCTTCTGTCGCCGTTGGTCCCGTTTTTGCTGGATCTTTCTCCTGCCGCAGCGTTGATGTTTTAGCGGATTCCTTATCTTCACGGTTCACTCATGAAATGGTCGTACGGGTAAATCCACACTTCAACCCTACATCGCAGATGCTGTGTCTATCGCGCATACGCCGACAGTAACACCACGTTCAAACTCAATTAAGTGCTGATAACCTTCATTGTGACAACAGTAACTGCGCCAGGCACTTGCTTACATAGGCGTTGCCGACCGAAGCGCCGTATTCGGCCTGTTTCAGGCACGTCATGAGTAAAATCTTTCTGAGAGGTTGCATTTGGTACATTTTTCCTCAATTTAAAGACTTCGTCTGAAGAGAGAATTACGTGGAGAGTATTTCGGATATGAAATACTCTTCCGTAGCGGAATTTCTTTAATTCTCGGTCTGGTACCTTTGTTATCAGTGATGAAATTTACGTTGTGATTCAGTGTTGAATTGTTTGGTCTACAAAGTAGTCTGGACGACTGCGGCTGGTATCGGTGACATATCGCCGATCATGCAGCCGAATCGTATCGGCGTTCTGTTTACGTGCTTTACGATGTTGCTGGGCACCATCTGCCAATAGGTTGGTAATTTGTTGAATTGTTCCATCGGACGCACACAGCCGCGTTTTCTAGCAGAATATAGTGTAAGTGTAGTATGACTGTAATTTAAAATTTCCCACTACGTCTTCAATGGCGGAGAATCTGTGTCGCTTTAAAAGATGGCTGCAGTAGCTGTTGTAGAGGCATGTGCCAACGTGTTAGAACGATAAACGTTTCCACTACGTGTTTAAAGAGACTATCACTCCTCTGCTACCAGACGGCGTTTCTGCCGTCGTGATACGTCAGCATATCACGCCACGTGAAACCAACCCGCGCACCGTCAGGTGCTACCCTACCGGCAGCGCCCTCCTCTGGTGCTCTCGGAGAAAACTACGTTCCTGGTTTCTTACGAGCACACACCACACCTTGCTCAGTTGAATACATTTACAATCAACTGAAAATTATAGTAATAGTTCCAACACGACCTTCTGTAATACCTAAGTAGCAGGACAAATGTTAATTTCAACGAGTAACTAAAGAAAGGTAAAGTACACAAATAGTCAACGCTATATTGTATGTCCCAGTTACATTACGAAAAAGTTAGAGGGGTTATAGACGACGTCTTCAGGAACAAATGGGGGATAAGATCATGAGTCCAGAAACGTCATACAACGCGATGTTACAGAGCGTCGAAGTTATAGGCGCCAGAGCCTGCGACTAGGCCACCTTTCCGGCAGCAAGCGTGACTTTGTACGGTGACGGACTGTAGGCGGATCGTCTTGCAATTTTGTTTGTTGTTCAGTGATAGCGACTGATTGCCACGTTCTCCAGTGGAGGAGATAGTGCTGGCTGCTGCACAGAACGGCCTTGTCTAATGTGAATGCGATGTGATGCCTAGGTGGATGACGATTTCGGACATGCGCTTCCAGCTGTACTTTATTTTGCTCCTGGAACCCTTTAAAATCTCCAATGTTTTTCAAGTACAGGAGAAAAATGAGACCCACCTGGAAATCCGTGTCCGAAAAGATCATTCACCGAGGACACAGTGTATCGAATTCAGTGAAAAAGGTCTCTCAACGCTGCAGCTTGCTCCATCTTCTCCACGGCGATTGAGGGTGTCAATCACGATCACCGAATGTCAAACAACATGGCCAGACGTTCCGTGTATGGTCCGTCAGCGAACAAAGCCCCGTTTGCGCCGAAATGGTTGCCTTGTGGCAGGATCCGGCGCCTTCTAACTTCGACGCTCTCTAGCGTCGTCGGATAACGTTTCCGGACATGGGTTCGTATCCTCGAATTGTTCCTCAAGACTACCTCTACAACCTCTAGTAGTATGTGACAATTTTTCCGTAACACCCTGTATATACGGCGTGGTTGATAATAAGTCGTCACAATGAAACCACTACTAGAAATCACGTGCGGATGTGGTCCAGATGGAAGTAGTTTGACCTGAAAGATGACAAAGTGATTTCTGTAGCCTGTGCATATTCGTAAGAGGCTAGAGGAAATACACTTCGAAGATCCAGCAACGTATGAGGTGTAATAAGTAGCAGTTGTTAGCAGCTACCTGAACATTAGTTGAAAGTGCTCCTTTACCGGTACATTTAGATACTCTCGTCCATTGTCATCCATAAAAATGTAGTCATTGCCGAGCCCCTGAAAAGAGGAGGTTGTACAGTGTGACAATGTCGACCGGAAGTACCGTGCTGAAGGACTTGCAGTTCAGTACGCCCATGCTACATATGTCCTACACACCACAATACATGGACCGCCAAAACGACAACGTTCGACGATGTTCATATGCGCTTTGCACTGAATTCATTTTTATGAATGACAGTACTGGACCGCATCGAACAGTGCAAGTGGAGAAATCTTTAAAAAAAAATCATACTCGGCGGATGGGCTGGCAGCCCCCCATCTTTCGTTGGGGAAGTGTATTACAGTGCCTTCAGATGCACCAATGGTCATCCAACAGTTGTCAACCGCGTTGGTGGAGGAATGGAACGGCCTAGGACAACAACACCTTACCAAACTCGTGGCCAACATGGGAGTACATTGCAGACCCTGCACTGGTGTCTCCGGTGATAACGCACCCTATGAAGTACCACGTCCCGCCTTTTGTAATGGCCAAGGAATCATCATGAAACGCTGCAAATTCAGTGAAATTCTATATGAATAAATATGTTATATCCGTTCGTCCCATTGCATATTTCATTTAGTTACCTTCTGTAAGTGTATTGACAAGGTAAGAAATGAGGAGCTGCTCTGCAAAATCGCCGAGGAAAAGAATTATGGGAAACATTGACAAGAAGGGACAGGATGGTAGGACATCTGTTATGTCAACAGGGAATAATTTCCACGATACTAGAGGGAGCTGTAGAGGGTAAACTAGAGATGAAGACAGAGTTTGGTGTATATCCAGGAAATAATAGAGTGGGAGGTTACAAGTGCTGCTCTTAGATGAGAAAGTTGGTACAGAAGATGAATTAGTTCCATGCCGCATAAAATCTTTCAGAAGGTTGATGACTCAAAACAGTTATGTACAATACGGTCCTGCGGCACTTACGTGTATGGCTCAAGTTTCATTGAGCTGTATTACTTGCCAGTGACATATCATGTGAAAGTTACATTCATCCTTAATTTCTGCACACTGATGTCTTCTGCCAATCTTACGTGGTAAGGATTCAAATGGTTGAAATGGCTCTGAGCACTATGGGACTTAACTGCTGAGGTCATCAGTCCCCTAGAACTTACAACTACTTAAACCTAACTAACGTAAGGACATCACACACATCAATGCCCGAGGCAGTATTGGAACCTGCGACCGTAGCGGTCGCACGGTTCCAGACTGTAGTGCCTAGAACCGCTCGGCCACTCCGGGTAAGGATTCCATGGGGCACAGTTCCAAAGTAAAAGCTGTCGAAACTCCAGTCTAAAGTGATAAATGGCCATCGATTTTCCGATGCCCGCGTCCGTGCCTGCGTTAACTCATCTGGTCAGAAAGCGATGCACGACCAACCATTGTTCGAGCAATGGGCCGAAACGATGGAAGGGGGGGGGGGGGTCATAGAGGTTTGACAGCGAGTTCTCGCACAACGATGGCGACAGGGCTTTCGTGTAACATACTGTAAGTGAAGCACAGTTGTTCAGGATGTCCAGAAATTAAGTATCGATTTTGTGAAAGTAATTACTGTTTCACTTACAAACCCAGAAATGCTTCGCAATTGCGAAATATGTTTGGTAATTGCATATACATCCACAATTAATTGCCCTCTCCTCTCTCTTCGACCACGTTTTCATCATCCCTTTTTCTCTATCCATTTCCTCGTCCTCCCTCTCTGTGTCTGTTTCCGTCAGAATCTTCAGTAGCGAATCTTGTTAAAATCTGGAATATTTTCGTCAACATCTTTTCGAGAATTTTGGTAACATTGTTTTCCACTTATATGTATCCCCGTCCGAAAGTTCATTAGGCTGCCGTTTATAAATTGGAAGTAGATGTGTGACAAATCTTTAGAAATTTGTGTTAACTATGCTTCCCCGTTGTATATTACATATATATGTGTATGTTATATACGTTCCAAAAATATGTAGCCTATTTCCGTCGGAACGTTCATTAGTGTCGTGTAAAAACTTCAGTGAATCGGTCAACCACTTTGCGACAGTTTCGGTAACAACGTTTCCCCGTTGCATTACGTATGTGTTTATTCTTCTTCTTCTTCTTCTTTTAGTGATCAACCCTTCATTTTCACCTATACGTTACATCCAACGTCATTCATGATCTGTTGCATGTATGATATCCTTGGTCACCCCCACCGATTCCTTCCCTCAGTAGCTTCTTCTGCTATTGTTCCAATGATGTTGTCGTGTAGTAGGACGTGCCCCTGTTGAACGAACATGTGGTAAACGGATGCCACTATAAATAATCTGTATAGATAAAAATCAATTGCTGCATGTATGAAAAATGATCATCTGAGAAAGCTCGACCGTTACGTTGATTTTTTTTTGTTGTGTTTGTAATTGTGAATGGTAATGGTAATTTTGGTTTGATGAAAGAAAATTAAAAATTATTGCATTCAGTATGACAGTACTGCTGTCATATGTTTTCATAAAAAAAAGAAATCAGCTTGACAGTTACATATATAATATATAAACACATATTTCATTAAATATGTGTTTATATATTATATGTATAACTGTCAAGGTGATTCCTTTTTTTTATAAAAACATATGACAGCGATACTCTGATATTGAATGAATTTTTTTATTTTCTTTGATCAAACCAAAAATACCATTACCATTCACAATTTCGTAATTTTTTCACAACAAAAAAAGTGAACGTATCGGTCGAGCGTTCTCAGATGATCTTTCATACATGAGGCAACAGATTTTTATTTATACAGATTATTTATAGCGGCATCCGTTCATCACATATTCGTTCCATAAGGGCATCATTCGCAAACCGACACAACTCTCATTTGCCACCTCTGGTTTACGTCCTGCAGCATCTGTGGTAATATAGCTGTAACTCCTCCCATAAGTTGAGACAGGGTCAGCGTAAGAGACGTCCCTTGATAAACCCATAGACGAAGATGGCCAAACGTGTGAGATTGAAAGAAATCGCCACGCACATTGTGGGTCGTGCGCACCCAGTCCATCTTGTAGGAAACACTCATTCAAAAATACATGCACATCTGTGGCGTAATTTGTAATCGTTCATCCGCACAAGGTGTGATTAAAAGAAAACAAAACCTCTTGCAGCATATCCAGGCATGTTACC
Source organism: Schistocerca nitens (assembly GCF_023898315.1). Classification (NCBI taxonomy): domain Eukaryota; kingdom Metazoa; phylum Arthropoda; class Insecta; order Orthoptera; family Acrididae; genus Schistocerca; species Schistocerca nitens. Next base: position 258,730,741 of record NC_064620.1, read on the forward strand.
CAATTAATGGAGTTTTCGGCGAAAAGAACGGGCCGTAATTTTTTGTTTTGTTTTGTGTGTATTCCCATCCACACAATAACCTTGCGGCAGTTTCACTGGATTCAAAGTGCTTCACTAGTGGTGCATCAGTCCAGATGATGCAGTTGTGTCGGTCAATCCTTTAACAAGTGTGGCTGGTTGTCTCGTCGTTTAAGAGGATCTGGTTTAGGATGTTAAGATTAGCATCTGCTTTAAGCAAATCGTGGAACACGTTCAAATGCTCTGCCAAACGATCCTTATATAATCGTGGATAACCTGCAAATGGTATGGCTTTTTTTTTTCGCGTATGTGTCGCAACACGTTATGTACCGCAGAGTGTGAAATGACTACCAGCACATCGATTTTGGACTGCTTTCAGTGGATGTTCTTGTACCTCCATTTCGGTCAGCAGAGGCCCATGGGTGGCCTTGTCCAAGTTAGTTCTTAACGGTAACAGTGAATTAAAGAATTGTTCAGTAAATGTTGAACTGCCTTGTCAGTACGTCCAGGTTTAGGACATTGGTGATCAAATCTCATCCGAATTACGCCACATGAAAACTTCTGCAACCTGCTCGTCACTATGTCTACACTCCACTACATACGTAGTTAATATTAAGCTTGTTAGATACCTGTACCAACAGAAAGTATGTCTAGCGGGGCGATGAAGCCCATCCATCGTTTTTAGCAACAACAACGACTTTTACATCTAGGATGACCTGCAATGCACTAGCACGGACATGTTACCTCAAACAATTTTTTCTACAAATTCGATACTTAATTTCTGGACAACCAGCGTCCACTGGGATTGGAAACAATAATGCTCCGTATGTCGGTTAATCTGAAAAAGTGAGGATCCTTGCTTCGTTGACTCTTATGAAATGAATTCCCTAAAATCAAAGTTGCTTGTGCCAATTTTTTAAGTACATATCTGTAAATGTTTTAATACATGCTTCTGCTACAATTTCGAGCGTTCCTCTCTGCTTCGGATACATTTCACTTTACATCTTCTGGACTCTAGCGTAAAATTATCTTCAACTTCCTACTTTGGTAATCTCAAAGATTCGCTAGTACTGTTTCTCCCTTTAATGGTTTCAAAGGGTAATTATTATCAGCTCCATTTTTAACAAATTTCGCGAATCATTCGTGAGTTATTCCAATCATTTAAATACTTTGGTGTCAGTCGTGCAATATATATCTCTTTGGTATCCATCCAAGTTGTTCCTGTTTTGGCTTCTATTACAGTACCTGTTGAGTGTATCTACTAACTTACCCCTACTACCATCCTACTAGTTGGTCCCCTTACACACAAATTTACTTAGATTGTCAACAATAGTTCTCATCTGAAGGTTATTGTCTTTTTTTCCTTTCGATTGCCTAGCTAGATTTTGGGTTAGTGAAGCAATTGGATGGATTGAAGGAGACCTTGTAAATCGGAACATGATATTTTCAACATTAACGTGTCGAGGGCGAGTAATACTGCACGACGCACACTAAGAGTGATGGGATAACTATACATACATATATAGTGAGTATAAAAGTGCAGTGCATTGGCGGGGCCGTCAGTTGTACTTAGGTGGTTTACGTGAAAATGTGTTAGACGTGATTATGGCCGTACGACAGGAATCAAGATTTAGAACGCGGAAGGTACTTGGGGCTGAACGCAGCCAGCATTCTCTTTCGGAACTCGTCAGGGAATTCGGTATTCCGAGATCCACAGTGTCAAGATTGTGTCGAAAACACCAAATTTCAGACCTCTCACAACGGCTAATTCAGGGGGCGACGGCCTTCACTTAATGAGCAGAGCAGCGGCGTTTTTTTAGCATCGTCAGTTGTAGCACAAACTGGAGATTTGTGGTAAGTTCCCACGGGACCCAACTGCTAAGGTCATCGGTCCCTCGGCTTACACACTACTTAAACTAACTTACGCTAAGGACAACACGCATACCCATGACAGAGGGAGAACTCGGACGGGGGTAGCCACGCAAACCGTGGCAAGGTGCCCTAGACCGCACGGCTACCTCATGTGGCAATGGCAACACACAATCAACACTGTGTGGAATAACTGCACAAATCAAAAAGGATGTACTACGAGCGTTTTCGTTAGGAGAGGGTGTGAAATGTGGAGATAATGGGCTATGGTAGCAGACGACAGCCCGAGTGCCTTTGGTAACAGCACTTAACAGATTGGTCGGACCCTAGGCGACTGGAAAACCGTGGCCTGGTCAGCAGAGTCCCCATTTCAGCTTACAGTAGGGTGCGGCGCATTCCCCACAAACCTATTGACGCAAGTGGTTAACAAGGCACTTTGCATGATCGTCGTATGGCTCCATTGTGGTAAGAGCTGTGTTCACATGGAATGGACTGGGTCCTTTGGTCCAACTGCACCGATCATTAACTGGATATATGTTCATCTATTTGGAGGCCATATGCAGATGTTCATTGACTTCATGTTCTCGAACAGTGTTGGAATATTTATGGATGACAATGCGCCATGTCGCCGGGCCACTATTGTTCGCTACTGATTGCATGAACATTCTGGACAATACGAGCGAACGATTTGGCCAAACAGATCGCCCCACTTCAACCCCACAAACATATATGGGGCATAATCGAGAGGTCAGTTCGTACACAGTATCCTTCACCGGCTACATTTTCGCAAATATCACGGCTGTAGAGGCCCCATGGCTCAGTACGTATGAAGCGGACTACCAAAGACTTGGCGTCAGAATGCTGCACCAATCCGGAGAAAAGGGGTTCCAAAGCAATATTAGGAGGTATCCCATGACTTTTATCACCTCAGTGTAGAGCCAGTGACGCAAGCAGTCAACATACAAATAGAAACTGTAGGGGACTGGTTTGCTAGAAGGAGCGCATAGAAGAACAACTTTTGTTTTATAGAGGGGAATCAGATACTGTATTTCAGGTATTTTAGTGATCCGACAGCTTCTTAATCGTTTAATGTAGAGTAAGAACACCTGCTGACACCGGTAATTTACCTATTCATACAACTACAACTACGTATGCACGCAGCATTAAATCATATGTACGCGAATGTGAGTCAGTTCCCTGCTTGCAATCTACATAAGCGAGTCCACATTTCCGTCGGTGATGTACTGTTGGGCATAATAATTAAACAAACAGCCAGAGGTCACATTTCATTTCGGATTGATTTTGCAGTACTGCTGCAGCTAATAATGTTAAAACCTCGTAAGCCATACGGGCAGTGCATTGCATGTGATGACTCTGCCAGGATTCTAACCTGGAATAAGCAGAGCGAACTTAACTGTTTGCATGTTTTGTGAACCTTTGTAGTCGCTCCAACCTCAAGCGTACACAATTGAATTATTTCTGGATTACATGGTGACCTGAATTTGCTTCATTGGTGAATAACTGAATCACAACGATATACTTCGAAGAGAATGATACTGTTAATCATGAGTAACATATCAGGCAAAAAAATGATGACAGTATAGTGGAATTTTACCACTGGCAGGCTCAAGGAGTGTACTTCTCTCACGCCCCGAAATAAAAAAGCTATTACGTGCGCTTTTAATGCAATTAGTCTTGGCACATACCTTCCAAATTTATCGTGTGTGTATTCCTACTGCAGTCATTACAAAGTCAACGTCGTTTTCGGAGAGAACTTCAGCCTTTATGACGGATTAGTATTGTTCTTAAAGTTTTTAACGCGTCAGTTTCACAGATTTAATACTCCCGACTTTCCTTCTTCTGTATTAGGCTATTTATAGCTGTGCAACTGCTACTAAGATTATTCCTTAGCAAGAGCTACAGGATACAAATTTAAGATTATCTGAGCAGTTGTAAGAAGTCGTGGTCTCCTGACCTTCATTGCTTACATATTCCTCCATCACAATCATATTCCGCACATCAAGACGCTTCATTCTAACCCGAACTCGATAAGATAAGGTCAATATTGTATGAATTCACGTAAACGATATGCAAATAACAAGTGTGCACCGGGATTGAAATACTCGAGGCTGGCGTGCACACATACATTCCAGCCACGACGGTCACAGGAGCTTTTAGTTCGGGAGAGGCGGATCACGCACCGGGAGGCCGGTCCCTTCAGAGGACCAGTGAACCTCGGCCGCCCGTGGAGCAGACAGCGTGTGCCCAAGTGAAAGGGGAAACAACCCCGTGTTCGGCTTAAAAGTAAATTCCGCTACATTGTGTGGGAGCGTCCAACCTACGCATTCTTTACACACAGCACGCAGTTTCAGAGATTTTCACAGGGAGACAGCAAACGCCAAATGCCGATACTACAGATTTCTGGATTGGTCGCCTTAAACGAAACGTCATTCTCCCGTTTTAGAAGAGCCATGCTGATTGGCAGACGATATTTCTGACGCCTTGAGCTGAAGGAGTAATGGAAGAGAACAAAAGATATACCCCTTCACATCTGGCTTGGAGAGGCGCCGTTCTGTCGTCGCTCTTGGAGCGAGGAACAAGTCTCTCCTCAGTACTTCACTAGGAGAACACCTCTGTCGAGAGTGAATCGGAGTGCAACTCTATATTGAGTCCTTGCAATTAAGTGTTGTTCACTGTGTTGGCCACCACACTTATTGTGTGGTGTGAACGGACAGAGTTATGGTTAAACGCCTGCAAGCGAATTTTTGAGTGGCATCGAGGTGGACTGGTTATCTGACCCATGTGCCACATCAATGGTTAGACTAGGGGCGATTAGGAATCCTTGACTTCATCAAGGCGTAGGGAGAGTTTGATTGGCGTAGGTCAATCCAGATAGAACGAGAGTTATCTTATTTGTCAGCAGCGACCTGCGCAGACAGCAGTCATCGCAGCTTATGGTATCGTGCGCTACAGCTATTGCGAGCCCCATATTTCCTCCACAACAGTACACTTCACTGCATTTCGCACACGACAGCCTCCACCATACCTAGCAACATTCTAAAGGATAACTATTCAAGTTGAGTAGACGCACCTCTCAGCCATTCTGCCAAGTCAATAACAATCTTCAACTTTGTATAGAAATTTCATTAGCGAATCCTATCCTCGAGAGGTAACTTCACATTCCCAAAAGAACCAGGATATAACTTCTTCAATTCATAACTAAAAGTGCCATTGTGATTTCTCAGAATTTTTACAAAATAAATAATATTTTTCGTTAGTTTCGTGTTTTTCTTACACTAACTAGCACTACTCCAGTACCCAAGTATCCCACTAGTTACAAAAGAAATTTTGTGAACTTTTGTGTCATCTCTTTACAGTGGATGACTCCAGAAGATATGTATTGCTGAAAGTTTTTCAGGCATTTCTCTTTAGAACGTTAGGAGCGTCTGTCTGACTTCTGTAGTAGTGTGGGGGTGGAAATTGCATCTTGCAGGAGCCACAGGGTAAAAGGTACAACTCAGATTAATCCGTTGCACAGAATGACAGAATAGCAGATCAACCCCACACTCACAGAAAATGGCGACCCTGCCAGGATAGGTAAAATAGATAAGCTACCAAGATAGGAAAGTGTCAGGATAGTTAGGTACAGCAGGTCGCAGCAGTAGCACTTTGAAGAACTTTCTTTTATGTATTAAATAGCTATTTGCAAAGATTGGGATCAGAATAGATACAGGTGGTGCAGAAAGCAGAATTGTAGGGAAAAGGGCGTGTGTTATTGTGTTGGAAAATTTTGCATTTTTACTATTTTTGTGTAGCTTTTAGGGCATAGATTTTTCAGGTGATAGGCACAGACGCAGAGTGACGCAGAGACGCAGTGTGACGCAGCATCACATAAGTTAGAATTAAGAAATAACATTTTTCTCCCTTTGGAAGCGCACAGGTAGAGATTGGAGACTGTAGCAGAGCAGACAGAACATTAGCCGAGAAGTCACGACGCTGTTGTTGTTGTTGGTTCAACCAACTGGTAAGTGGTCATACAGTTTTGTAGATAGGGTTGTGGTGTGTTGAAAGAATTTCCATGTTAACGAGAGCACAAGCCAAAAGGTTACATGAGAGACAGCAAGTAGACAAGTTGGGGGAGAATCAACCAGATAGACAGCAAGTAAACGAGCTTATTGAGAATTGGACAGAAGGTGAACCTGAAATAGGACAGACGGTGAATCAGAGAATAGAACAGTTGGGGAGCTGCAGAATCAGCAGGCTCAGTTAGACTGGGTTAAAATTGAGACAGATCAGACAGATGTGAATCGAAGGGATGAGAACATCGAATTTCCAGAATATGAAATTCCAGGTAGGGCACATTCTGAGCCAGAAATAGACAGCCCACGTAGGAAATGTCAAAGATTAGAAGCGAAACGAGCACAGGAAACGCGTTTGTTTGACACATATTCAGGTACAGAATACGCGTCAATACAATGAACCGGCAGTTAGCTAACGTTCAAAGAGAAGTAGACAGTGAGGAAGAGGGGGAACATTTCGAATACGTCGAACCTATCGTACACATTCTAAATATGCCCCCACAGCAGACACAGAATCTTGCGGAGTTACGAGCGCCACGAAAACGTTCCGTAACAGACACAACTGTACCTGCAAACACTAGACATACACAACAGAGAGGGCAGAATGCGGAGTTGTTTGCGCCACGTAATGGTTCAATGACAAACGCAACTAGTCCTCAACAGAGACAGCACGGGTTATTGCAGTTATCAAACTTAGAAACGCCACAGCATAGCCCAGTAAACCACGTAACTGACCGAGTGGAAAACAATAGATCGATAATACATAGTTCAGCAGAAGGTAGCGTTACAGGACAGAACGCGATCATGGAGATGTTACTAGAAATGAATGATAGTATATCGAAACAGAATACACAGGTGACGGAACAGCATCAGCAATTGAAACAGGATAATCAGGCTATAAAGACACAGATCCAACAGGTTAAATTCCAGATGAAAGAAGGGATCGCCAGAATGATAGATCACTCAGATAAACAAAGACGCGAAAGAATCTAGAGAAAGAATTCAGGTACTAACACAAGGTCAGCAACAATTACGCACTGACGTGGACAAGGTCCAATTGGACATCGTAAACGTTGACAAAAAGGTGGAACGTTTTACGAAAAAAGTCACTCGAACAGCAATACAAATTTCGGAAGAACAAGCGATGCAAAGCTAGGTCGCAAAGGTTGCACTGAAAAAATATGATCAGCGGATTAATAAAATAGGACTTAAGAACAAAGATCAGTTTGAAAAGCTTCGAACAGAGTTGATACAAACTATCGAAGAAAATATCGAGACCGATTGCACCTGTAGCGAAACAACTGACGCGTGAAGCATTAATTCAGTACACGAACACGCGCCGTCTAAGAAAGTTCAAGTAGAACCAAGGCTAGACGTAACACTCGCGCAGAAATCTAAACAGAAAACCCCGATTAACGTAATACATGGCATGCCACATGACCAGGTACAGTATCTAGAAAAACGGAACACATACATTCAGCCGATACCAATCGAAAGACAGGCAACTGAACCAGTAAATCCAACGACGCAACATAATAGCAGCACAGGTATTATACCACTAACGACGAGAGTAGAAACACACGAACAACACTTTTGTTCACCAATGATACGATATGACGCGGATATGAGTCAGGAAATTGAGAGTAGGCAGACCGGCAGTAGATTACGAGAGAATAAACACGACGACACAAGCAGTGGCAGATTATTTGGGTCCATGAATCAGCCACAAACCGGATTTATGAGTAGATATGATACAGACCACTTTTTTGCTGTTAGAAAATTTCAACATTTCAAGGAAGAAGGCGGTAGCTTGCATGCACGCACATTCATCGACCAGTTTCAAGTAGGCTTACCAAACCACTGGAGCGTAGCTCACAAACTTGACTTAATTTGTGCACACATGTCAGGGACAGTAGCAGAGGTGATGCAAAAGATCGCGGCTACCTGTACGTCTTACCTACAATTCAGAACAGCATTTCTCGAAAGATATTGGTCCAAGGAGGCGCAAAACAAAATTAAATACAAGTTACTTCAAATGACACCATATGAAAACTCAGGAGAGAAAAGCGTGGTAAAATTCTTTGACACAATGGACAAAAAGAATCAATGCCTAGAAAAACCATACAGTAACGGAGAGCTGATACGTCTATGTAGAATGAAAATACCGGTAAAGTATCAACAGACGACAGCAGGAAGAAATGAAAATACCGAAGAATTCAAAGAGGTTTTAAGGGAACTTGAATTTATGTTTAAAGAAGACGAGGTGAATGAAAAAAGAAAGGAAAGGGAACAGCAAAAGGAGAGGACTAGGAACGAATATTCCAATAATAATAATAATAATAATAATAATAATAATAATAATAATCGTAATCCTAACACCAATAATTTCAGGCAATTTAACAGACAAGGACAGTGGCACAATGGATACAATTGGCATAGAAACGATAACCAGAATAATTGGTACCGAAATAGGAACTGTAATGGACACTCATACAGTGGCGGATATGGATTTAGGAATCAAAATGCCAACGGTCAAGGGTACTTTGAAATAGGTCGCGATGCTAGAAACAGCAACTGGCGAGACCAGGGCGCGAATAACTATACAGGAAATTATGGTCCACAGAGAGAAGAACAACACAGCAAAGAGAAACCAGATGTAGAAGTTAGGCCACCGAACACTGCAAAACGTAAAGATTGGATTAAAAAATGCGAAAGAGGTTAGACAAACTAACGTCCACCCTATCTTATACTAACCACTAAATAAAAGTTAAATTAATAGATCAACAAAATAACACATTAAATTAAAAGAAAAAGAGACACAATACACACAAACAATCTCTTGTAGTATCAAGTGCACTACAACATGCACACAAACAATAAATAGTACACAACAATTAAAAGAATGAAGAAGTGGTAGGACATAATTAAAATAAAGAAAAGAAATAATACATACAATAATTTTTGTCACAATCGTAAAATTTTTGCATTATATAAAATCAAGAGCTTTTTTTGTAAATAACAAATATATGTAAAACAAAAATTGTAAATATTTGTACGCGTCAGAGCGACATCGTCACCAACACCAATCACCAGCTCCCTTAACACTAGATGCTTAGAGATAGTGACGGAGAGGGTACAGACATGTTGAGAAAGCACTTAGGGCAATAGCAACAACATAAAGACCAACGCCACACTAGAAGTGCAGGTTGCAACCAGGTTGGACTTCAGGAGGACAACGCGCAGAGACGGACATTTCATATGTCACGACACTGCTATACAACAGAAGAGCGTGGGGAGAATCATAATATAACGAGACGACAATGAAGGTACAAAAAAGTACTAAGATCTACAAACTCATCAAGTAACAGTTGGAAAGGCAGTCAGATCCTACAAGTCTTATATCACTCCTACACTAAAATTCAGCCCGCATCTCGTGGTCGTGCGGTAGCGTTCTCGCTTCCCACGCCCGGGTTCCCGGGTTCGATTCCCGGCGGGGTCAGGGATTTTCTCTGCCTCGTGATGGCTGGGTGTTGTGTGCTGTCCTTAGGTTAGTTAGGTTTAAGTTGTTCTAAGTTCTAGGGGACTGATGACCATAGATGTTAAGTCCCATAGTGCTCAGAGCCATTTGAACTAAAATTCACGTATTCCTAGCATAAGAAGAACAGAAGAATACAAGAAAGAAGAGAAGAACAGAAGATGCTACATGAAGAAGGGCAGAGGAAATTATGGTCCACAGAGACGCGTATTACATGACCAGTGTGTAGACATAATGTGCTACATACCTCCACAAATCTAGCATCAGTGACGTCTTTAGTTCGAAAGACGGACAAACAAGCTATTAAACAGGTGGTCATAATGTTTTGGCTTATCATTGTATTTACGATTCTGATTCGGTACCCAACGATGTATCTATTTACTGTCGTCACCAGTTGCCACGGTCAGATGCTGCTTGGTTTCCGATTCTCTGTCGTCGTAGAATGTTACATATGGCGAACAAAAGTATTAAATAATCGACAGTATGCCACTGGATGATATTTGATGACTCTTTACAAGAACATCATCAGTGTGTCCTAACAAATAATATAAGCGCATTTAAATTTTTTTATTTCAAGATGTGCACATTTATCAGCAAAATCACTTCAAATAATTCACTGGCAGTTCTAGTTAGGTAAAGTTATTAGTTTGAATGATTACGTAGAATTTCAACTGCTCAAATAAGAGTACACTGTTAGTTAAACAGCCACATTACGTTCATTCGTTATTTCCATTTCCAAACAAGATAATTAACGTTAGCTGTAAAGTTTCTTCACAATTCTCTCTGTTGGCCATCTCAGTAGAAGATAGAGCAGCCGTGAATCTTCTTCAATTTTATGTAGATCCTATCCGTCATAAAAATTTTCTGAAGGCCATATATACTAAAGCGCTGCTATTTTTCGACGACACCGCGACAATACGCAGAGAGGGACCCACAAGACTTGCTCATACTGTGGCATCAAGCAGTCAGGCCTGCAAGATGAGTGGTCTGCCTAGCGAGTGGATTTATTCTTATTTATCGCAAAACATCAATGACTGATTATGAGCTCTAGTACTCACAATTAAGCTACAAATTATTCTCATGTTTGAACATTACGCAACGGAAACGGATAACGCACATCTGACTATTAGTAATTTAGACCACTCTGATTGTTGACTACGCAAGGGCAATACCACATTTTCTTTCTTACTCAACGGCTTTGATCAACACGTGGCCATCGCATTGAATGTGATGGCGCACACATTATAAATTCTGGATATCATGACTACACGCTATTCGAAGAACAAGGCCACCAATCCTTTTTTTTTTACTATCTTTTTTTTATTCCGATAAATTCTATAATTCTATTATTACATTTTTATACAATTATTACACATGAGAAACTCCGCCCAGTGGGCATGGCTTTACATTGGTGATTCTCTATCTTATGGTCTCGTAATTATCTAACGCTACAGAGCACTTTCTGGATAGGATGGTGGATCTTTTTCTATATCTCACACTTCGACTCTCACACCCATCATCACGAAAATTTACTCCAGACCGAGCGGTACGAAAAGGAACATGCATAACCCACTGCCTCTGAACCTATCTTGCTACTCTCCCATGCAAACCACACATACTTAAATTACATGAAATACATCACACTGGCAACATACAATACATCACAAAGAATGGCCACAACGTTAGAATCACTTCACTTTCAGCTTTCCCACTTCAATTAGTATTCATCCCAGTTTCACACAACACTGCCCCACTTCGTAACTTTACTTTCCTACTACGAACTCTGGAGGATATATGCACGTCTTCCTGTGCAATGCAAGCCAAGTGGCGTTGCTGGATAGACGGCTGACTAACCTTGCTTCTCTCTCAGAGTATTAGAGTTTGAATCCAGCGTCACATGGAAACATAACACACAAAGTAATATTAAGAACATATTCTTCACACACACGAGTCCTCAACTGATACCATGGACGAGCACTTCCCTTTATCCTTTGTCTCATACACAGACTGAGACGCACACAGTACTCATCACGTGGAAGTAGTCGTCTCTAATTTGAAGTCCTGCACACGCCATTTCTTAAATATTTCCAACTTATAGTACACACGCGAGTAATTCAGCTTAACTTTAGCACTCGGAAGTATTTCAACTTAGTACTAGCACTCGCAAGTATTTCAACTTACTGCTACACGTGGTTTCATTGTGACCGTTGGTCACTTCCTAAGATTACTACGATCCCCTTAATATTACCTGCCTGTCATTTAATTCTCCCCGCCGGCCGGATTGGCCGTGCGGTTCTAGGCGCTACAGTCTGGAGCTGGTTCGAATCCTGCCTCAGGCATGGATGTGTGTGATGTCCTTAGGTTAGTTTGGTTTAATTAGTTCTAAGTTCTAGGCGACTGATGACCCCAGAAGTTAAGTCGCATAGTGCTCAGAGCCATTTAATTCTCCCCCCAAGAGTTCCAGAAATAGAGAAATTATTATTCCAAGCTACTCTTAAGTATTTCACATGCATACCATCTCTCCACTCTTTTGTCTTTACGGAGCACACCTAAGACAAGTCTTACCAACACAAGATCCAGAGCCAGAGTGCTGAAACATGGCCGTTCTTCAGGTCATCTCGCACCTCTGCCGAACAGGGGAGCACCTTGCCACCGTATTGGTCAGCCACATTTCAAGCGCTCAAAGCTCAGGAAATTTCATCGCTTTGGTTCCACCAAAGGTGACCAAAGGACCATCTCAAAGATGATCATATATTGCACATTCACTATCTGTGGTTAGCAGACGACCATACATTCATTCATTTCACAGATCTCACCGAACTGGGTGTAGGGATTTATTTTGTGGGAGTGCACATATGATCAATTAAATAAATAAATTGTCATTCTTTCCTACACTGATATCTGGCTTCGGTGTATTAAGTGAAATTGAGTTATTATTACAAAAAATATGTTGTTCTGACGAGATTAACGAAGAACGTTGTACCTATTTTCAATGTCGGGTGGTAATGTACCCTTTCAACGTGACATTTGTTCTTAGAGATAAGGTGTCCAGGTAATAAACCGGAAAAACATTTCGGATACTCCTCGTTTTACCGGCAGAGTGCAAATCACTGCTGCCTTTAACACAAGTGGCCAAAATTGACCTACTTCAATTTTCAACTTACAGATCCATCCTGAACTTTCTTCGTTCTCATCTATTGTTTAACACCCAGTTTATACCTAGTTATAACTGGGGATATCACGTGAATCGATTAACAATAAATTATTACATCTTACAAATTATTATAGTAAGAACACTTTTACAAACCACATCTTCTCAAACGAAATAAACTCATCAATTAATCACATCTCTATTGAGAGAAATATGTCAATAAATAAGAAAAATATTTTAAACTGAAAAGAAAATATAAACAGTGAATCTGTAAACAACCTATAATCAGAAAGGATAATCTCTTGTTAATAAAATTTGTATCTCAGTCTTCTTTAGAAACATTTCAGCAGCTACTTTTTCGTATTTCATATTTCGGGACTTTATTGGGCGACTAGAATTCTAACAACATTCTTTAGATGCATCAGACTTCAAAATGTTATCAGTTTCTTCTTCTCTGGATTGTACGCTGTTCACTTACGTGGCCACATGTCAAAAGACTGAAAACCCTTTATTGGAGGCCCGGACTGCTGCGAGACGCGCAGGAAGAGAGCCATTGCGGTTCTCGAAAGTACATACAGGGTGAAAAGTATTTAAACCTACAAACTCTGGGAGGTTGTAGGAGACATAAAAACAAATATTTTTCCCTAATGACATTTTTTCCTATGAGGAGTATTTAAATCGGCAGAGGAAGATTTCTCTGGCGACAAATTAATTAAACTAACAAAAAAGTCCAGAGGGGACATATCTGGGGATCGAGCAGGCCATGGTACAGGACCACCTCTGCCAATCCACGATTCTGGGAACCGTCGGTCCAGGAATCGACGCACGCGACGACTGAAATGTGCCGCCGCCCCGTCATGTTGGAACCACATGCGTTGTCTTGTACGGAGCGGGACGTTCGGCGAGAAAATTGTAATAGTGCCTGCCATTTAAAGGCCTAGGTAGCAGATACGGCCCAATTAAACAGTCGCAAAAACACCGACCCACACATTAATGAAGACCTGCACTTGATGAGCGCTAGTAACTGTGGCATGTGGGTTATCCTCACTCCAAACATGCGAATTGTGCATGTTGAAGACTCCATCACGCCAGAACGTTGCTTCCTCGGTAAACAACACAGAGGATTGAAATGTAGGATGCATTTCACAGTGTACCAGGTACCACTGCGAAAACTGTACTCTGGTAGATAATCAACTCGTTCCAGGTTGTGGACGCGCTGTAAGTGAAATGGACGTAACAATTGATCTGGAAGGACTGTTCTTACATTCGTCTCATTCACCCCCATGTTACGTGCAATTGCACGAGTGCTGATTCAAGGATCCTGCTCCACATGCTGCAAGACAGCTTCCTCAAATTGCAGCGTTGTTACCGTGCGACGGCGTAATCTGCTAAATGACCCGGTGTCACGCAGACGTTGGTACATAGCAGCAAAGGTCGTATGATGCGGGATACGGCGATCGGGATATTGTTGTTGATAAACCCGCTGTGCAGCTCGTCCGCTGCGGTGCGGTACGTAGTACGCACCAAGCATGTCAGTGTCCTTTCTCCAGGGGTATCGTTCTATTAGTAAACAGAGACAATGCACTACTACACTGGTGGACAGTAGTTGCCTAAAACTGAAGAGCGTAATACGCCCTCTAACAACTGAAAATCGTAATACGGCCTCCACCGGTTTAAATAATCCTCATCGGAAAAAATGACATTAGGGAAAAATATTTGTTTTCATGTTCCCTAAAACCTCACAGAGTTTGTCGGTTTAAATTCTTTTCACCCTGTATAGGCATGTAGAGCCATGGGTCGAACAGCCCGATCGCGGTGGCCACACCGATTCTCGATTGGTCTTAAATCCGGTGAGTTTGGTAGCCAGCGGAGTACCGTAAACTCATCCATGTGCTCTTTGAACCAAGCACACACACTGCTAGCTGAGTGACACGTTGCATTGTCCGGCTCGTAGATGCCATAGTAGTGACGGAAAAACAAAACCTATGTAGCTGTGGACATGGTCTCCAAAATAGTTGCGTACTTGTGTTTATCGATTTTTCCTCCCAGAACGACTAGGTCACCCAAGGAATGCCACTAAAACATTCCCCAGCCCGAAACTCTTACTCCTTCTTTGGTTTCATACGTTTCATGCCGTACACAGCAGTGTGTTAGACGCAGGAAAAACGTGATTAATCTGAAAAAGCCACCTGTTACCACTCAATGGACGTCCAGTTGCGATATTGACGTGCAAATTCCAGCATAGGTGCGTGAACCAAGTGCCTGCTGTGGAGGGCCACACGCGAGACGGCCGTTGAGGAGACATTTTTGGTAGCTCCTTGGCTCATCTGGACGGCCAGCTGTTCAACAGGTGCACGTCGATTCGCATTGCACATCTCAGCAGCCACCGTACAGGCTAGTAGGCTAAGACACGTGGTGCACCGCAATTGCCTCGGCGCTGTATAGCCAGTTACGGTATAAAAGAACCACGGCGGCACGCGAACAGTTTACGTACATTGTCTTGCCCTTTCGGAAGTGCTTTACTCTTGGCCCGAGACTAATGATCACACTCTTTTGGAAGTCAGATTAATCGCTCCACTTCTGATTTATGACAATTACGGCGCTGTTCTACGCTTTACGACACGTTTTGTATATCCTCTACTACAATGCAGCCACCTGGCGCCTGTGAGTGGTTACTGTGCGTTGACGTCGAACATAGGCGGTGAGTGGACCGAGTACGTGGTGCATATGTAACGCATTCTAATTGTTGCTCCGGCCCTGTCATTGAACAGCGTCAAGTGACACGTTACATTATATGTATTTTATTTTTATTCATTTACACGTTAAGTTCCGTAGGACGAAACTGAGTAACAAATTTCCAATGTTATAGAACGTGTCAGTAGGCTACATGAAATTACAGCATAAATGTAATGACGGATAAAAATAAAACATTTATGAACCCGAGAAAAATTAGTCCATAAGTTTAACTGAACGCAATCAACAATAAAACAAGAATCAGCCTAATTTCTCAAGGAACCCCTCGACAGAACAGATGTAGTGAGCCATGAGGTAACTCTTCAGTTTCGATTTGAAACAGCGTGGCTTACTGCAAGGATTTTTGAATATGAGTGGTACCTTATTGAAAATTGATGCAGCAGTATATGGGACACCTTTCTTGGTCGGTTCTCTTTCTCAGTGCGTTATCAATACGCAATACCAGTGGAGTTATTTTGTTGGATAAAGCGTTCTTCATTTAGATGGCATCTTCCGCGCTTCGTCCATTGCGCGTAAGCTAGCGTCGTACGCAATGGATTTTTCACTTCTTCCACTACAGTATTATTCCTGTTATATATGAGTCTGATGTTTATTCTCATTGCAGTTTGATGTTTATTCTGATTTCCACTACTCTCCGTCACCTTCATCTTCGCAGTTTCATACTTCTTTTCTAGACAATATTGTTTCTTCAACTACTCGTGCATTTGAAGTGTGCAGAATCGTTAATATGCAGACATTCATGATATACAAATGCAAAAATACGCAGGTGGATGACGTTGATAGGTGGAGGAACATACGCATCCCCTAAGTTTGTTAGTTACACGTTCTACTGAACATTCTCCAAGATAGATCGTAATGATGTGGAACAAGTCGTTTTTAACTGACATCGCAAAGTTATTTAGTACATACGGTTAGATTCTAAACATTTCTAAGTGTTTTTATATATACATTAAAATCTCATGATGATGGGATTCAGTTACATGAGCCACGAGTCTGTAATGGCGTACAAGAACTCGACGTATCGAAAACATACGTTTGTGTGTCAGTACTGTCGTAGACAAAACGAATTTTCATGCGATTGAAGGTATAACCAACCAGTGGATGTCCTATCTAACCAAAAACCTATAGATGCTTACTTGTTCGGCCATGTATTCCAGGGAAATTATTAAGATTGGGAAGAATCACATATGAGGTTCCGCAAGGCTCAATCTTAGGTCCACTTTTGTTCCTCATATATGTAACTAATCTTCCATCTAATAAACGACACACAGGTTTCTTACTGCAAATGACGCTTGTATTGCGATCAATCATCAACAAAAGCAAAACGAGGATAGTGGAATATATTCAAATTAAATTAGGTGATGCTGAGGGAATTAGATTAGGAAATGAGAAGCTTAAAGTAGTAAATGAGTTTTGCTATTTGGGGAGCAAAATAACTAATGATGGTCGACGTAGAGAGGACATAAAATGTAGACTGACAATGGCAAGGAAAACGTTTCTGAAGAAGAGAAATTTGTTAACATCGAGTACAGATTTGTCAGGAAATCATTTATGAAAGTATTTGTATGGAGTGTAGCCATGTATGGAAGTGAAACGTGGACAATAAATAGTCTAGACAAGAAGGGAATAGAAGTTTTCGAGATGTGGTGCTACAGAAGAATGATGATGGTTAGATCACATTACTAATGAGGAGGTATTGAATAGAATTGGTGATAAGAGAAATTTGTGGCACAACTTGACTAGAAGAAGGGATCGGTTGGTGGGACATGTTCTGAGGCATCGAGGGATCACCAATTTAGTACTGGAGGGAAGCGTGGGGAGTAAAAATCGTACAGGGAGACCAAGAGATGAATACAATAAGCGGATTCAGAAGGATGTAGGTTGCAGTAGGTACTGGGAGATGATGAAGCTTGTACATCATAGAGTAGAATGGAGAGCTTCATCAAACCATTCTCTGGACGGAAGACCACAACAACAAGTACATTGCGATCAATCCAAGCATACATAAGAAACAGAAGAAATTGTAAACAGTGTTCTTTGAAGTATCGTTGCCTGGTTGTCTGGGAATGGTCTCACCCTAAATGTTGAACACATGCCACATATTCAGGTCAGCGCATCTGTGGATACCACACCGATGATAAGAGTAATTTACGGTGAGGGAATAATAAATACATTGTAAACGTTAAAAAATTTAGGTCTTCTTATTGACGATAACTTAAACTGGAGAAAGCACACATTGGTATTCCTGAAACTTCTTAATTCAGCCACATTTGCACTCATAAACATTGCCAATCTCGAGGAGAGACAAATCTGTAAATTGATATATTTCGCATATGTTCATTCATTAATGTCATATGGAATACTTTCCTGGAGTAACTCATCTTTAGAAAAAGAATGTCGTCGTTGCTCAGAAGCTTGCTGACAATAATATGTGGTTCTCATCCACGATCATATTGTAAACATCTGTTCAGGTAGTTTGGCAGTCTGATTACCACTCCCTCACAATATTTGTTATAAATAATCCTCTGCAGTTCGAAAGGAATTTTCATGTACTTAGTTGCAGTACCAGAAACAAAAATGACATTCATTACTCTACATTGAGGTCTTTAGCGCAAAAGGAGTGTACAATGCTGCAAGCAAAATTTTTGGGAACTTGCCCAATGACATAAAATGTCTCACAGAGCAAAGTGAAATTTGAAAAGATGGTGAAAAAATTTCTCCTTAATGACTCATTTTACTCTGTAGAACAGTTAACATTATAGTACAGTGTAACAGATGGTGGGTAGGGATTGCTATCTCACACCAGTATAATTTTTTTTTAATAAAAACGTCCTTATAAATATTCAGCATGAAGCTATATTTACAAATTAATTTGTGACGTGAATGTAAAATGACTCGTATCACACCATTATGATTTATCATGCAAATGATCCGTGGAACATGAAAATAACTAACGAAATTAGGCAGGCGTTTAAAGAGTGTCGCGATAAAAATCTACCGTTGGTATAGTGCAGAGATGGGACACAGAGGAGAGGAGGTCGTTCGTAGTCCATTCCTGCCACTGTGCGTATCGGAGGCAGAAAGAAGCAGGTCGTTGCCGCTAAATTCACCGGTTCATTTGTCGCAGTTGAACTTGCGCGCCGCACCCTGATGCCTCCTCGGCCCATTGACGCGCAATTGACTGCGGGCGGCAGTGACGCGGCGCGGCCTGGCGTTTTGCTGGAAATTTGCCATCGTTCCCGCGGTCGGACACCGCGCAAAAAGGTCGCGCCGGCGGCCGCGGCCAGCCTCGTGGAAACTGAAACGACTGCCGACCGCAGTCCGCCGCAAAATGCGAATAAACGTGGGCGGCGTAACGGCCGCCGGCCAAGAGATGACGCGGAAGATACGCCCCTGGTCTGCTACCGCTTCACTGCTCGCCGACGTGTTCCTGCTATCGTCACAATAACGGTTTTCCCACTATGGCGTGTCGTAATTGTAGCAGTCGCAGCGGCCACATTTTCTCTCTAAAGGTGGGTACCTAATTTTCTCAAAACCACTCCACTGTTGCCGCTACTGCTCGTGTCAGACTTTCGAATGTCATTGAGCTTGGAATATTTAGAAGTATAATTGGCCTACATTGCTTCTAGATACCAGTCTTGCACGAGGGGCGTTCGGTTAGTAATGTAACACATGCTTTATATTGGCCAGTTTCGGGTGAAATGATGCGAAATTAGTTGTGATACATAGTGGAATATTGGTGCTCCAGCCTCCATAGTTTCATGAAGTTCCGATACTTCGATGCTAAATACACTCCTGGAAATTGAAATAAGAACACCGTGAATTCATTGTCCCAGGAAGGGGAAACTTTATTGACACATTCCTGGGGTCAGATACATCACATGATCACACTGACAGAACCACAGGCACATAGACACAGGCAACAGAGCATGCACAATGTCGGCACTAGTACAGTGTATATCCACCTTTCGCAGCAATGCAGGCTGCTATTCTCCCATGGAGACGATCGTAGAGATGCTGGATGTAGTCCTGTGGAACGGCTTGCCATGCCATTTCCACCTGGCGCCTCAGTTGGACCAGCGTTCGTGCTGGACGTGCAGACCGCGTGAGACGACGCTTCATCCAGTCCCAAACATGCTCAATGGGGGACAGATCCGGAGATCTTGCTGGCCAGGGTAGTTGACTTACACCTTCTAGAGCACGTTGGGTGGCACGGGATACATGCGGACGAGCATTGTCCTGTTGGAACAGCAAGTTCCCTTGCCGGTCTAGGAATGGTAGAACGATGGGTTCGATGACGGTTTGGATGTACCGTGCACTATTCAGTGTCCCCTCGACGATCACCAGTGGTGTACGGCCAGTGTAGGAGATCGCTCCCCACACCATGATGCCGGGTGTTGGCCCTGTGTGCCTCGGTCGTATGCAGTCCCGATTGTGGCGCTCACCTGCACGGCGCCAAACACGCATACGACCATCATTGGCACCAAGGCAGAAGCGACTCTCATCGCTGAAGACGACACGTCTCCATTCGTTCCTCCATTCACGCCTGTCGCGACACCACTGGAGGCGCGCTGCACGAAGTTGGGGCGTGAGCGGAAGACGGCCTAACGGTGTGCGGGACCGTAGCCCAGCTTCATGGAGACGGTTGCGAATGGTCCTCGCCGATACCCCAGGAGCAACAGTGTCCCTAATTTGCTGGGAAGTGGCGGTGCGGTCCCCTACGGCACTGCGTAGGATCCTACGGTCTTGGCGTGCATCCGTGCGTCGCTGCGGTCCGGTCCCAGGTCGACGGGCACGTGCACCTTCCGCCGACCACTGGGGACAACATCGATGTACTGTGGAGACCTCACGCCCCACGTGTTGAGCAAATCGGCGGTACGTCCACCCGGTCTCCCGCATGCCCACTATACGCCCTCGCTCAAAGTCCGTCAACTGCACATACGGTTCACGCCACGCTGTCGCGGCATGCTACCAGTGTTAAAGACTGCGATGGAGCTCCGTATGCCACGGCAAACTGGCTGACACTGACGGCGGCGGTGCACAAATGCTGCGCAGCTAGCGCCATTCGACGGCCAACACCGCGGTTCCTGGTGTGTCCGCTGTGCCGTGCGTGTGATCATTGCTTGTACAGCCCTCTCACAGTGTCCGGAGCAAGTATGGTGGGTCTGACACACCGGTGTCAATGTGTTCTTTTTTCCATTTCCAGGAGTGTACGATGCCTTCAGAATTCCGTTCATAACAGAGATACGGTACAAGGAAACAGCTGTTGCTGAGTTTCTTCTGGCGGAAAATAGAGATTCGCACATGCGCCGCAATTCTTCGTATACGATGACTACTTCCTTTTCAACTCATGTCGAATGGGTGACACACACTTAAAGCAGACTTCATAGAGGAGTATCAGAAGCATTTTGAAAGCAGTCTCGCTTGCAAGCCATAAATTTTACCAGTATCGCACAAGTCAGTCGAAGCCCAACACCTGGTTCAACTGTCACTGAAATTATGTGAGCATCTCCTTTCGTATCAAGTGTTACATCCAGGTATTTGTATGAGTTGACTGATTACGGTTGCGGCTTACTGATGATAATACGAGCGGCGTGTTCAATAACTAACGCAACACATTTTTGTTCTCGGCCGATTTCAGTTAAAAAAATTCCACATTTATTTTGCAACATCGAGAATATTCCCGCTTCAGACCCTACAGTTTCTTGAAATTCCGATCCTTGGCTGCGCTCTACGTAGCCTTAAAAATGGCGATTGTAAGGAAGGTGCGTTCCAAGCAGAGAACTGTCATTGAGTTTCATTTGGCGGGAAACGAGATCAGATATTTATAGACGCTTTTAGAATTTATACGGAGATCTGGCTGTGGACAAAAGCACGGTGAGTCGTTGCGCCGGCGTCTGTCATCATAGCAACAAGGTCGCGCAAACCTGTGCGATCTCCCAAGTGTCGTTCGGCTGCACACGAGTGTTACTCTTCCAGTGTTACAACGTGAGGACACTATCATTACAGGTGACCGACGGATCGCAATCAAACACCTCCCATCACAACTGGACGTCTATGATGGTAGTGCTGACGCACTCGTGCAACATTTGGCGTGCTCAAAGGTGAGTTTGTAGGTCCATCATGGTTTTAAGACATTTTATTCTAAAAGCAACCAGTTCCAACAATTCATTTTCCCATCTTCGGGTCCCACATGCTTTTATCCAAATAGACGAACACGTGACATGAGTTGCTGTCACGTCTTCGTGTGAAGCATTTGTACAACAACTGGAATTCACGATATCCAGTGTTTTATGGCACTACACGATTAGTTCGTTTATTTGGATAAACGCGTATGGGGCCTGAAGATGGCAAAATGAACTGCCAAAACTGGTTGCTTTCAGAATAAAATAAAATATCTTATACGGCTGTAGGTGAAGTTTATTAAAATTGAAAACTCAAAGATGAGCGGTCGCTGGGTTCCTCGCCGTTTCGCAGAAGACCATAACGAGCAACGATGGACCGTCTGTGCGGAACTGCTCAAGCGCTATGAGGCTGATCCTGACAATTTCTCCTCGATCATCACAGGCGACCAAAAATTGGTTCGTCACCTCGAACCGGAAACAAAACGGCAACCCGTGGAATGGCGCCATACCACCTTTCTCCGAAGAAAACGTTCAGAGCCTTCTATAAATATAAAGGGGCTATTTTCATGCCCTCTCAGATGGTGGAACTATCAACTCGGGATTGTATTGTGCTAGTCTCATGAAATTGAAGAAACGGCTTCAGTTGGTCGCCACAAAAATACGAACGAGCTTCTCCACGACATTACCTCACCCAAATCAGCGTACGCCACACATCATTGGACTCTTCTTCCTCATCCATCCTATCGTCGGTATCGCGCCCTTTACGGCTCCCATCTGTCTGGCCCAATAAAGGATGCACTCCACCGGTACACAGTATGTGGATGGTGAGGTGGTTATTCACACAGCATGACGTTGGCTCCAACGAAGACCACTAGGGTAGCACAAATGCAGCGACACACGCCGGTGAAGGTGACGTAAGGTAGCAGTGAGCGGAGATTATGTTGAAATGTCGGGTTCTGTAGCCACAAAAATGAGAAATAATGTGATTAGTGGAATTCAGAATAAAACCAAGCTGTTTTCTGTAAAATTACTTATTAAATGCTTCTCTTATAACTCCATGAGATGTCGCTATTGCAATCGGATGACGTCGATATCTTGCAACGATATTTCGATTGGAAAACAGGCATCCGTCTTCATTTTAAATTGGAGCACTATGGATTGGTTGGCTGGGAGAACACGACGGGAAATTAAGTCGCTTCATTGGGAATGTTTCTTCGCGCACAGTCGCAATATTGGTTCGCGAAATGCGACATTGTATGTTTAGGTGCATCTACTAAGTGTAGAAGGTTGGTGGGTGTGTGTGGTGCGTGTGTGGTGTGTGTGTATGTCTGTGCCGTGTCTGTGTTGGATGGTGATGAGATAAGATTAAATATGGTGCCAGCACATTGCTTACTCCTGTCGATTAGCAACAAGGGGGCCATCGAGCTGAAGGTTCCGAATCACAACCACTTCATGAAATACAGCTCAGTGGTTTAGAATTTAATCCATGGCATTGCCGAAAATTCTGGTGGATCAGGAACCACCCCTCTTACCTGCCATAATGACAAGGGAAAGCTCCCCTGCGGGCTGGGGGTTACAATAGCCCCGAGGTATTCCTGCTCGTAAGAGGCGACTAAAGGGAGTCTCACACGTTTCGGTCTTTATGTGATGATCCCCTGTAGGATTTGACTTCCATTTTTAAAAATTTTCCCGAAGAGCGAGTCATTTGGGGAAGGGCGCCTTACATGGTACACCGTGTCCATCATGTGCTGAGACCTCTGGCATACTTCGCCGATGTGGATCTGCACTTCTACTCATTCTCCAGCTGTTGGGCGAAATCACCCTCCTAGGTGAGTTTTCCTCGATCCCCTATGCAGTAACACTTTCTGCACTGTCGACGACTAAGGACTTCTTAGTTCGTTTGCGAATGATATCCAGCAGAGTAGCCAGTCTGTTGTGGCGGGGCCACCATGTAGCTCTGCTGATGCCTGCGCCGTCAAATGCCCATGTATGCCACGGAGTAGATGTCCGTCACCCTGGGGCATCGGGACATCCAGCAATGGCCATCCTGCCAGGCCAGGTGGCGCCCATGGGGAGGGTCCCTGGTCAGAATAGTTGGCATCAGGGCGGATGACATGCCATGAAGCATAGTATATCATCTATTGCTGGTGGTCAAACACCAGCAGTCTCTAAGCGTTCAGAGTCTAACTTCAATGCTAAGAAATACGAACACAAATCTACCCCTCCCCCCATCCCCATCACCACAATAAGAGGAACCCCAGGCTAAGGATGGCAGCAAAGCTCATTCACCCCTGTACCTCGTATGTATGAGAGTTGTGGAGCATTTAGAGGACAAGATTGTGGAGGTGGAGGGTTTATCCAAAATGCGGTCAGGGACGGTCTTGATCAAAACAGCATCCTCTGCTAAGTCATGGGCACTACACACCTATGACAAGCTGGGGGAATTTTCTGTTTCCATAACGCCCCATAAGAGCTTAATTATGATCCAGGGTATTACATTTCACAGGGACATTCTTTTGCAGTCTGATGATGAGCTGCCCACCAATTTAGAGCGGCGAGGTGTCCATTTCGTCTGGCATGTCCACTGGGGTCTAAGGGATAATCAGGTTGTCACCGGTGCCTTCATCTTGGCCTTCGAGAGTGACACATTACCCGAGAAAGTCAAGGTGATGGCCTACCACTATAACGTAAAGCCATATAGCCCTCCCCATATATGGTGCTTTAAGTGCTGCAAGTTCGGCCATATGTCTGCTCGCTATAATTTCAGCGTCACTTGTCGGGATTTTGTACATTCTTCACTTCCCAATTCTCCTTGTGCCCCGCCTCCCATCTGTGTCAACTACAGAGAGTACCATTCGCCTAGCTCGCCAGACTACAGGATTCTCCAGAAAGAAAGGAAAATAGTGGAATATGAGACCCAGGACCGACTGACCTACACTGAGGATAAGAGAAAATACGAGAGGCTAAATCATGTGCACATGCCGCCACTACTACAGTGGTTTTACCATATTCCGTTCCACCACATACAGTTGGTTCTCAGAGTCGTCAGACTCCACCTGCCCAGAATCAAATTTTCACTCTGCAGCGGAGTGTGCGCTGATGTGAAACTTCCTGATAGATTAAAATTGTGTGCCAGACCGAGGCTCGAATTCGAGACCTTTGCCTTTCGCGGGCAAGTGCTCTACCATCTGAGCTACCCAAGCATGACTCACGCCCCGTCTTCACAACTTCACTTGTGCCAGTACCTCGTCTCCTACCTTACAAACCTTGCATAAGCTCTCCTGCGAACCTTGCAGAACTAGCACTTCTGAAAGAAAGGTTTGGAAGGTAGGAGACGAGGTACTGGCAGAAGTGAAGCTGTGAGGACAGGGCTGGAGCCGTGCTTGGGGAGCTCAGATGGTAGACCACTTGCCCGCGAAAGGCAAAGGCTCGGTCCCGCACACAGTTTTAATCTGCCAGGAAGTTCCACCTGCCCACTTGATGGTATGAGGCACTTCCCTCCCTGTTGCTCCTGCACAACCTACATCAGAAGCAACATCCACCTAACCTTCAGGGACGTCAGTCCCCACTTGTCAGCCAGAGAATCACAAGTCTTCGTCTCCTCTCGCCAGGAAGGGATCCCTTGGGTCACTCCCTTCCCAGGTTCCTACCAGTGGCAAGGCTGACACCTGACAGTGGCTGAAGCAACCACAGGTAGCTGCTGATAAAGATTAACGGTGCTACGTAGGCTCTGAGACAATCAGTGAACCCCTTCCAACTTGATACACCTAATCAGCAGCGAGAGGAACCTGAAAAGAAAAAGACATCCTAGGACCAATGCACTGTGGTGGCACCCACATCACCATTATTGACAAGCTCTGTGTCGGAGGATGAGGTGGAGATTCTGGCGTCCGCTGAGGACCTTCATATCGCTGGGCCCTCAGACAAAATGGATGTCGATCGAACAGGTACTCATCTGACGGCAGCGGGTGACCCTGAGGCATAGACCCATGCCTTCCCAGTCTCACGATCACATAATCCTCCAGTGGGATTGCAGCAGTTCTTTCCACCAACTGGCTGAGCTGCAGCAACTATTGAGCTTTACAACTGCTTTCCCCTCCAGGAAACTTGGTTCCTGACAATGCGGATCCCTGCCCTCGGCGGGTATAAGGGATATTACAGACACCATAGCGCCTATAATAGAGCATCAGTTTGAGTTTCTGTCTATGTTCTGAGCTCAGTATGTAGTGAACCCATGCCCCTTCAAACCCATGTTGAAGCTGGGGTTGTCAGGATAAGGATGACGCAGGAAATAACTGTTTGCAATGTATATCTTCCTCCAGACGGTGCAGAACACCAGCACTGATTGATCAACTCCATATAGCTTTCCTACTTTTGGGACAAGAACCTCTTCAGGGATGGCGCCATACGTACTGGCCGATGTAGGGAGGTCGAAAATTTGTTGTCACAACTCGGCCTATGCATCTTAGATTCAGGTCCCCCACACATTTCAGTGTGATACATGGCATATATTCGGCCATTGATTTCTCGATTTGCAGTCCTGGCCTTCTCCCATCTATCCACTGGAGAGTGCATGACGACGTCGTGAAAGAGGCCACTTTCCCATCTTCCTGTCACTCCTTCAGCGTCTACACATTCAGGCTTTAAACAAGACAGATTGGAAAGCCTTAACCTCTGCTGTCACTGCTGAATCTCCCCCACATGGTGCCATCGATGTTTGTCGTTGAGCACATCACTACAACAATCGTTTCTGCGGCGGAAAACGTGATCCGTCGTTCTTTCGGGTACCCAAGATGAAAGACAGTCCCTTGGTGGTCGCCGGAAGTCGCTGAGACAATTAAAGAGCGTCGGTGAGCTCTGCAGCGACATAAGCGGCACCTAATAGAGTTTAAGCGGCTCCATGTCCTCATACGCCGGCTTAAAAGCGACAGTAACAGGAATGTTGGGAGAGGTATTTATCGACCATTGGGTGCCATACGTCACCTTCACAAGTCTGGACGAAGAGCAGACGTCTTTTCGGGTATCAGACCCCTAACAATGTCCCTGGCATTAACATAAATGGCGTGTTATCTACCGACGCAAACGCGATTGCCGAACACTTTTCTAAGCACTATGCCCGAGCCTCTGCGTCGGAGAACTACCCCGCAGCTTTTCGCACCCTCAAATGGCAGGAGGAAAGGAAAGTCCCCTCGGTCCCAAACGCCACAATGAAACCTATACCACCCCATTTATAGAGTGGGAGCTCCTCAGCGCCCTTACAAATTGCCCCGACACAGCTCCTGAACCGGATCGGATCGACATTCAGATGATTAAACATGTCTCGTCTGACTACAAGAGACATCTCCTCGTCATCTTCAACCGCATATGGTGCGATGGCGCCTTCCATCGCAATGGCTGGAGAGCATCATCATTCCTGTTCAGAAACCCGGTCTTAATGCACTTATGTGGGTAGCTACCGGTCCATCAGCCTCTCCACTTTTCTTTGTAAGCTGCTGGAACATATGGTGTGTCGACGGTTTGGTGGGGTCCTAGATTCACGTGACCTACTGGCTCCATATCAGGGCGCTTCCGTCAGGGTCTCTCTACCACTGATAATCTTGCGTCCCTCGAGTCTGCCATCTGAACAGCTTTTTCCAGATGCAAACATCTGCTTGCTGTCTTTCTTGACATACGTAAGGCATACGACACGACCCGGAAATATTATATCCTTGCCACATTATATGAACTGTCTCCGGAGCTCACTCCGGATTTTTATCCAAAACTTCCCGCCGCTCAGCACTTTCCGTGTCTAGGTCGGTACCTCGCATAGCTCCCCCCATATTCAGGAGAATGGCATTCCACAGGGCTCTATATTGAGTGTTTCTCTACTTTTAGTGGCTATTAACGGTCTAGCAGCACCTGTAGGTCCGCCAGTGTCACCTTCTCTGTATGCGGATGACTTCTGCATTTCGTACTGCTTCTCCAGTACAGGTGTAGCAGAGCGGCGCCTACAGGGAGCCATTCACAATGCTTAGTCATAGGCTTTAGCCCGTGGCTTCCAGTTTTCAGCCGCGAAGTCATGTGTCATGCATTTCTTTCGGCGTCGCATCGTTTAACCAGATCCAATGTCCTCCCCTGGTAACTGAGTGGTCAGCGCGACGGAATGTCATACATAACGTCCCGGGTTCTCTCAGGGACTGGGTGTTGTGTTGTCCTTATTATCATTTCGTCCCCATCGGCATGCAGGTATCCGACGTGGCGTCAATCGAAAGACTTCCACCAGGCGACCAGTCTACCCGACGGGAGGCCCTCGCCATATGACATTTCCATTTTACGAGGTCCAGAACTTTACGTTAATGACGATCCACTCACTGTAAGGGAAACATATTGATTCTTAGGACGGGTTCCCGGGTTCGATTCCCGGCGGGGTGAGGGATTTTCTCTGCCTCGTGATGTCTGGGTGTTGTGTGATGTCCTTGGGTTAGTTAGGTTCAAGTAGTTCTACGTTCTAGGGGACTGATGACCATAGATGTTAAGTCCCATAGTGATCAGAGCCATTTGAACAATTTTTGATTCTTAGGACTGGTTTTCGACCCTCGATTTACTTGGCTACCTCACCATCGTCGGCTTAAGCGGAAGTGCTGGCAGCACCTCAGTACCTTCCGCTGCCCGAGCAGATCTCTGCGCTGCTGCAGCTCTACAAACATCTTGTTCAATCTAGCCCTGACTATGGGAATCTGGTTTACGGTTCGGCGGCACCCTCAGTGTTGCGTTTACTTGATCTGTGCACCACTGTGGCGTTCGCCTAGCGACAGCAGCTTTTAGAACGAGTCTGAAGACCAATGTCCTGGTGGAGTCCCTCCTTTGAAGGTTAGGCGTGCACAGCTGCTCGCCAGTTACGATGCACACGTTCATAGTTCCCCAGTGCATCCGATTTACCGTCTCCTTTTCCCAACCACGGAGGTTCATCTCCCCGCATCTGCTGCCCTGGTCACGTCTTACGATAGCAGTTCGCATCTGGTCACTTCTTTCTTAATTGGAGTGGAGACCTTCCCTTTACAACCTCTCCTCGACGGCTTATCACGTACACCTCCATGGTATACAGCTAAGCAGCATATTCTTATGGATATTTCGCATGGACCTAAGGACTCCATTAACTGCGTGGATCTGTATCACTTCCTTTGGATACACGACATGTACCAGGGCCATGAAGTGGTTTACACCAACGGCTCGATGGCTGATGTTCACGTAGGCTTTTCATATGTTTATGGAGGACATATTATACAGCACCCCTTGGCAGATTGCAGAAGTGTTTTCACTGCGGATCTGGCGGTCATATCTCGTGCTCTTGAGCACATCCGCTCGTGACATGGCGAGTCATTTTTCATGTGTACTGATTCCTTGAGCAGCCTACACGCTATCGACCAGTGCTACCCTTGCCATCCTTTGGTAGCGTCCATTCAGGAGTCCTTCTATGCCCTGGAATGGTCCCGCCGTTCAGTGGTGTTTGTGTGGACCCTACGACACGTCGGAATCGCAGGCAATGAACTTGCCGACAGGGTGGCCAAACAGGCGACGAGGAAATCGCTTCTGAAGATGGGCATCTGCGAAACTGACCTGCGTTCTGTCTTACGCTGCAGTGTTTCACGGTTTTGGGAGTCGGAATGGTGGAACAGTACACACAACATACTGCGTGTCATTAAGGATACCACGAATGTGTGGAAGTCTTCCATGCGGTCCTCTCGAAGATAATCAGCTGTCCTCTGCTGGCTCCGTATTGGCCATACGTGGCTAATGCATGGTTACCTCCTCCGTTGCGAGGACCCACCTCTACTGGACTGCCCACTTTTAGCCGCTTTGCGCCGGACGTTTAACTTTCCCAGCACCCTACCTTCAGTGTTGGGCGACAATGCCTCAACAGGAGCTTTAATTTCACGTTTTAATTGCGAGGGTGGGTTTCATTATTTGATCTAAGTCTACGCGCATATCCTTTGGCCTCTCTGTCCTCCACCCTAGTGCTTTAAGGGTGGAGGTTTTAATGTGTTGCTGAGTGACTGGCTTCTCGTTTTTATTCTCATGGTCAGCCAGCCATGGTAATCTCCTTTCTCTTGTTTTGATCTCTTCTATATTTCTGGTTTCTCTCTGTGGTTTTCTTGTCCGATTTTGTCCGTTTTAATATTTGTTGCGCTTCTGTCATTAATGTGGTTTTCTTGTTTCTTCCGGCTGTGTTTTTGTTGTGGCGTAACAAGCTAGCTACGCCACACTGAGAAGTAGCCGGAAGGGCACGCGTCAACTCTCGCCGTCTTGCGTTAAGTCTGAAACAGGATACGTGATGAAAGCTATAAAGAAAAGAACGAAGCTTCTCGTATACTTAACTTTAATTTCTTGTTGTACATTGCCCTTGATAATACAAGTGAGACTCTCTCCAGATATGGTTAACTGCGCCTTGCTAGGTCGTAGCCATGGACTTAGCTGAAGGCTATTCTAACTGTCTCTCGGCAATTGAGAGAAAGGCTTCGTACGTGTAGTCGCTAGCAATGTCGTCCGTACAACTGGGCCGAGTGCTCGTACGTCTCTCTAGACCTGCCGTGTGGTGGCGCTCGGTCTGCGATCACACAGTGGCGACACGCGGGTCCGACATGTACTAATGGACCGCGGCCGATTTAAAGCTACCACCTAGCAAGTGTGGTGTCTAGCGGTGACACCACATTTTTCTATGTCTCGATTATTTTATTCTCATCCTTGTGGAATTATTTTCATCAGAACGAGGTAGCAATGACCTAGCGGTTTGTTCCCTTCCCTCCTTTTTTAAACCAACCAAGGGAAAGCAGCCACAAGCACGCCGCGAACCCCATATGCAAGTATTTGCAAGCATTGCGTTGTTTAATAACAATGATCTGAGGAGAACCAGAGTATTCAACAAGGTACGTCTGTTCTTCAGGTAACTTTTACGCTGGGGATTGCCCCTGGAGCTCGCTATCTTTATACCAAACATTGTCGCAATGGTGCATGTCACATTTTCATGATATTTTGTGAAATCAGTCATACTACGTCAATGTGACAACTCTGATGTTGGCAGAGTACATAGACTATACATAAGACCGATGAAATGTTTTCGCAATTGCGAATATGGACAACCATCAGCTGTATAATGGAATAACAGTAAAAATTTGACACTATTTCCCGCTTATCACGAGCTATTTTGGTATCATTGATCGGAGCACCCCTCACTGCCGGACCCACGTGTCTACAAGCTGGACTTGTACGTTAATTAAATATATTCCCGTGCAGGGGAGACATTTTAATAGAAAGTGGCTTGCCAGGTGTCGGCGGACAAATACGACAAAGCAGCACCTGTGTTACAAGGGAAACTCCCCATCGCATAGCCCTCAGACGTAGTGGTAAGAGTGCCCAGGTACACAGCCAGTCAAAAACTAAACACAGATCAAGCATGAAAACAGGAAGTACGCGTACTGGACTGTGTAAAAAAAAGCAAAGCAGAAATAGTTATGGGTTCTGAAGTAAGAAGTACGATACAGAACAAACAAGAACAAAATTGGCTTTGTGGTTAAGTGTTTACAGTGTTGGCCTGTCAAGCGGGTGATCTGTCTTCAAACTTCCTTCATGCCAATTGTTTGGTTTTTTTTCCACTATTCGCTTTTTTCCACTTTGTGTCTGTGTCGTGGCAAAACGTCCGTTTGCAACAGTGAGGTGTAAGGTAGGAATCTATAATGACAGTTGATCGTGTATAACTACTATATTAGCAGACGAAATGAAATGGGTTCCGAACAGGAACCGCAAACGTTTGACGAAACGGAGACAAATCAACCAAATTTCTCCACCGGGAAACACATACGGTTTGTCACGCACATCATTGGTGACAGTACGTGTGTCATATAAGTATCTCTTATCGACTCACCTAATTTGTACGACTGGTAAGTGAGTGAGATATGCCTCCTTGCCCTTTATAGGTGTTGGTATGAATGTGATCACTCCGAAGGAAATGATGAAAACATAATAGTTTGTCACATCAGCTGCAACAAATCAACGCAGAGTTTCACAATCACACAATTTATATGTGATCTGTCAAAACATATCTTTTTATCGTTTTTGAAGCTGCATTCTCGTTTTGGAGTCTTGACTCTTCAACTCCTTTGTTGTAACGTACTTCACACCGCTTTATTTGTTGTTTCCATTTTTGAGAGACGTCTATGTGGTATCTTGCCTGCTCTCATTATTTATTGCGACAGTCATGTATTCTTACCATATGACTCACCTTCTATAACGTCACTATTACCAAGACTACAGAAGGAGAACAAACATTTCAATGACCGGATGTACAGTTCATAATGTTGTGAAGAAAAGGGAAATGGCACGAGGGAGTTTTGAACACAGTTCATCCGTTTGCAGTCCAACACCATGACCAATTACCCACGACGCCTTTGATGTTACGAGTAGTTCTTTATTGCACATCTTTTTCTTGGAGCGTTCACTGTTCGTATTTTGCTTTTTTTCACAGTTCGGTACACCACCTTCATGTTCTCATAACTGATCTGTTTTCATCTTTTGACGGGATATCCACTGGACCAACTTACCACTAAATGTTGCGGTGGGGAGTTTCCCTTGTTAGAAGAACGATGCACCGCTACATCAGACATGTATGCACATCCGAAGCAGTTTAGGCTCGTACTTCTCAACAACACAGCTACTGTAATATCGTAAAAAACCTGAAAACTGTGTGGCAAACGATGGCCACGCACGCCTTACGTTTCTCAATAAGACAGCTACAACACTGCATGAACTATACGGTCATAAATGTCTTGCCCATGATGAGTTTCATTGCTGAGGCATAAAACCTAAATGATTCCATGGTAG
This sequence comes from Schistocerca nitens, assembly GCF_023898315.1. Lineage (NCBI taxonomy): Eukaryota > Metazoa > Arthropoda > Insecta > Orthoptera > Acrididae > Schistocerca > Schistocerca nitens. The sequence goes on from NC_064620.1 coordinate 258,763,126, forward strand.
ATTTCAGCTGGGTAAGGCATGCTACGTCTCGATTTCTCTGAAAGCAGAAATTTTACACCTAACGTCCCAGCGGAAATATAATTAAATTTTTGCTCTTTTCTGTCAGACACTCATTATGATACAAAGTTCAGGAAGACATTAGAAGCAATGGGAACCGAAACACATCAGTATGGGGATTTAGCCACCAACAGCAACTGCGGAAAGTTGAAAATTTGTGCTGGACTGATACTGGAACCTGGATTTTTCTTTTTCTCTTGAACGGTCGACGACCGGCCGGAGTGGCCGAGCGATTCTAGGCGCTTCAGTTTGGAACCGCGTGACCGCTACGGTCGCAGGTTCGAATCCTGCCTGGGGCATGGATGTGTGTGATGTCCTTAGGTTAGTTAGGTTTAAGTAGTTCTAAGTTCTAGGGGACTGACGACCTCAGATGTCAAGCCCCGTAGTGCTAAGAGCCATTTGAACGGTCGCCTTCATGGTCTTGACCATCCGGACGCATTCCCAGACCGACTCATATTTCCAACCCACCCACAAACTACGTGTTCGGATGGCCGAGACGGTCAAGGTGACTGTTCACGAGAAACGGTAAAGTCCGAATTCGAGTCACAGTCTGGTACAAATTTTCAACATTCCTCATTTATGTATTTCAATGCACGATGGACGCTAATGTCTTCCTTTCCTTTTTATCACGTTCATGCATGACTACATTATCACAAATGACGGCTTTTCCTACTGACGTGTCCGAAAGAACAGACAGAGCACATATACAGGGTTTTACACGGTGTGCAAACTCAAGCGATTGATTGATGACAGGATACGAACCAAAAATATCTAACGAACTTGTGTCCCGAAATGGGTGGTTCCCACTCAAGAAACCATTGATTCAATCGCACATTGTTACAGGGACTGCGTTCTAATACGTGCTGTACTAGGGGCCAAAGTTACAGTATGTGCCGAAAATGGTTTCCACGTGCCTCAACGCATACGTGTAAGCGCAATACCATGTTCTGTCTCACACGTTGACGTAGGCGAGGCTGCATCGAAATAGTCTCAAAGGCAGTATGAATACGCTGCTCCATTGTTTCCACACCTGGAATGGGCTCTGCCTACACGGTACTTCTGAGATGGCTTCATAACCAGAAATCGCGCGGGCTGAGATCCGGTGAACGAGTAGGCTATGCAACTGGACCCCCTCACCCCATCCACCGATCAGGGAAGACACGACTGAGAAGCGTCTTGACGTTAATGGTGAAGTGGGCCGAAACACCATCGTTTAGCAGCCATATCAGTGGCACTTCTTCTGGCAGGGGAAACTAAAGTCACCAGCAAGAAACTCCCATGGTTCCGGCCAGTTCGGCGACTTGGAAGCAAGACTGGTCCCAAAATACGGTCGCCAATTATCCCGGCCCACTCATTCCTGTTGCACCGAGGCTGATGATCCGCTGTCAACATACCATGCGGGTTCTGCATGCTATTCCACAGATGACTGTTATGAAATTTGAAAACACTACACGTAAAGTTGGCCTCATCTGTGAATAGGATCGATTACGCAAATCCCGGAATCGTTGCTAACTGGTGAAGAAACCGTTGACAAAACTGTGTAACGTCTTTCGCTAAAACCCTGCAAAAGCTGTGAGTGGGATGTGTAGTAACAACTGCCATGGAGACTGTTCCATTCGGTCGTCTGGGTTACCCTGAGCTGGTTGGGCAACTGCCTGGTACTGACACCTCGGTCGCCTTCCACAACGTTAATCATATTTAAATCTGATGACCGAAGATTTAGGATACGTCCTTCATGACTTCCTGCTTCCGAAACGACCATGCCTCAGACAAACGGCGAAACAATGTTGCAAACATTGAATTATGTGCTGGTTGTCGGCAGGGATAGGTCTCCTGACACAATCTTGCTGCCCACCACCAGTTGCCATTTGCCTTTCCGTAAGTAAACACGAAGTCGGCTAGCTCTCGATTCGAATACGGAACCATTTTGTACAACGCTGTATCACATCCGCTACAAGGCGACTCAGCAACAGAATTGAATAGGACACAATATTACCATGGCAGGAGTGGGATCTAGGGCGTGAAGTATGAGGAACAGTACCACCATCTAGGAGGAAACCATGAATGCTGTAACTGTGGCAGCATGGTACAGCGTATTAGCCCGCAGTCTCTGTAACAAAGTATGATTTAATAAATGGTCTCTTGCATGGAAACCACGCATTAACGGACATAAGTTCATTAGACATTTTTAGTTCCGTATCTTCTCATTGATCAATCTCTGGAGTTTGAACACGGTGGAAAAAATGACCCTGGTAAAATAGCTGCTGCGGCATTTGATGCTGCCGACCGGGGTGGCCGAGCGGTTCTAGGCGCTAGAGTCTGGAAACGCGCGACCGCTACGGTCGCAGGTTCGAATCCTGCCTCGGGCATGGATGTGTGTGATGTCCTTAGGTTAGTTAGGTTTAAGTAGTTCTAGGGGACTGATGACCTCAGAATTTAGGTCCTATAGTGCTCGGAGCTATTTGAAACATGTTTGAACCATTTTGCATTTGATGCTGAGCTACTTCACTGGAATTACGATTAAATGAAGACTACCTACCTACCTACCTACCAATATTGGTATTGGTAATATGACTCTGTATTGCATGTGTTTCAGCTAATGTTTTACCTTTGTGCCAAACAGTGCCTCATCTGCGACTCTTGTGAATCTTTTGGACATAATATTCCGTTTCAGGTATTGCTTTTTCAGCAACTTCTGAATCTGGTAGTTGGTTGAATTCCAAAGACACAAAAGCATAGACACATCCGCCCCCTCCGCCCCCCCCCCTTCCCATCTGAAATGATATACGGATTTAGTTGTGCGAACTGCGGTACTTCCCTCGTTATTTCAAACTGAGATAATGAATTAGCACAGAATGTACAAAGGTAGCGCCAGTACTTAAGTAGCAATCCGAAGTTTTCAAGGAACGGTAGTGAAAAAATTTGGTGGTGCCACGACTGAACATCCAGCATGCTTACAGCGAAATTCGCTTAAATATTTCAAGTTTCCCTACGCTCCGCCAATGAGTGTATGAATTTGATTACAGGATCAATCAACGGTTATCTGCGTTACTCGTTAGCGATGTCGGGCTCTTTACAGTCCCTCTCTTATATACCATCACTCTGATGCAGCACTTCTCATGTTTTCATCATGAGGGAACACGTAGTTTCAGAGAGAAATAATTGATGAGGCTCGCTTTGCAGCAAATGGGTGCTAGCCCTCGGGTACGCTCACCAAGCAAGAAATCGCTGATGCTTTTGATAAATCGATGCTGTTTGTAACACCATTGCCCACAACGAGAAAGCTGTTACGCCTGTCAATTGAATGGCATGAAGTGCCAATCAGGGTGAAGAGGTCACGAAACACAGAGCGGTACAGAGGGGGGCGAGTAATTCCTCCATTTGGCCCTGACGCTCTGCTTCTCTCGCCTCGGTTATTGGCTGTCAATATCACAAACACGTAACGCAAAGGGGAGCGGCGGTATGGGCCAGTGAACAAGCAATGTCAGACGATCCCGAATTCACAGCATACACTGTACACACCAGTAAAAATCGGCTGTAACGAAATGCATCCACCATTCATTTTACATTCAAGAGATTGCCACTGAGACGTCAACGAATGTCCACCATTATTGTACTTTACATGGATGTTTACAGAAAGAATGATAGAACGGCTAGTTATTAGTTGAAGAAAAGTCAAAAGAACTTAGAAGAAATTTCAAAAGACTATGGCACACATTCGTCGTGCCTTCAAACTTTACTATGAAATTAAAACAATGGAACACTTGTTACGTCTACTTTGCTACTATAAACTGGAAATTGGGTATACAGTATTTACACCAGACCACGACTAACCGCTGAGTGATATCAGAGGTGAAGTTTAAAATAGTATCACATTCTTTAGATCAGAATCAGTGACGTCTATCATCGTTTGTCATAACATCAGTCAGTCTGGTACAGTCATTTTTCGCTTCTTATCTTTTGCTCGTATTTAACTCTCTAAATCTCCTTCTCATATTTTAATCTTCGCCTGCTCCTACACGTTCTGCACTTCTTCTGTCAATTCCACGTTCAACTTAAGTATCACTAGATCACTGGATAACTTAGCACTTAATTCGCTATTTTAGTGGTGAATCTGTGACAACAGCCGAAAATCTACTAGGGGTCTATTGAATTATAGCTGTCAGTCCTAGAGTCGTCTGGTAAATGCAGTGGGAGACGGAGACGTAGTTTTGAAGCAAAAGGCCATTACAGAAGATCATCTTTCAGCTAGTAGGTCAGTGCCACGAAACAGTTGCCTAATGTAACTGTTATTTATTTCCTTGCTGCAAAACGTTGTGGCTCATATTTAGGTTCTGTGAAGGACTGTACCATCCATTAATAAAACAAACATTCAATTTTCTATTCAGTTAAAAATTACATCAAATAAAATTATAATATAAAATCGTATTTCTAATATCTAAGGGTAAGAGAAACAAAAACGAGACAGACGGAAAAATGCAAATAAACTGATTATAATTTCAGAAGTAATCGCAATTACTGTTGCTGTATTTTTCCCACTGTGATACAAGATGTTCTGTGCCTTCACACATAAGTATTTATGGTTACTTACGGACCCATGACAGCACCCGAGTATGCACCTCTTCGTCTGGAGCAAATGGAAGGCCAAAAAATGTTTTTCTTACGGACTCCGAAAATATGGAAATCACATGGGCGGAGATTGGAACGGTATGGAGTATGTGTAAGGGCTTTCCAGCGATATATTTTCAGCGTAGTCCGAAGAACTTTGGCCAGTCACATCTGAGAAGCCAATCCATATGCTCGGACTTTCGTTGCCCTTCTGCAGTGGGGCACCGTGTCAAACGCTTTGCAGAAACCTTGGAATATGCAGTCTACCTGCTGCCTTCCATCCACAATTAGCAGGATATCATGTAAGAAAAGAGCAAGCTGATTTATGCACTAGCGATAATATAGAAGTCCGAACTGATTAGTGGACATAAGATTTTCCGTAGCAAGGAAACTTATTACATTCGTACTCAAAATATATTCTAGAATTCTGCAACAAACCGATATTAAGAATGCTGGTATGTAATAATACCAGACCGTTCTCTTACTTTTCTTATATACAGGAGTCATCTGTGCTGTTTTATAGTTCCTTGGGATTTTGTACTGTGCGAGAGATTCGTGATAAATGCAAGCTAAATAAGGGGCCAATGCTGTATTCACTGTGAAACAAAATTGGAATTTCATTAGAATATCGTGATTCATTTGTTTTCACCACTTTCAGTTGCTTATCTATGCCAGGGCTGCCTATGTCCTCCATACGAGGTTCTCTGCAGCTGTCAAACGACGATATACGAGGTGTGATTGGAAAGTTTTAAGCATGTGCTTGTAATTATACAATGGTGGTACTTACATGCTACTGTGATGCGTCTCCTTCAAAATAGTCCCCTTATGACTGTACACACAGACTCCAACAGTGTTTCCACTTTTGGAAACATTCCTGGAAATTTTTTTCCTGGAGTGATTTAAGGACGCTCTTTATATTTGTCTGGATATCTTCAATCGAGTCAAATCGCTTCCCTTTCAGTGAAAATTTCAGTTTAGGCAACAGGTAGGAGTCCGCAGAGGCCAAATCAGGGGAACATGGCGGTTGTGGAAGCAAAGGAATTTTGATTTTGGTCAAAAATTCAACGATGGAGACGGCACGATGAACTAGATCATTGCCATGTTGTAGCACCCAACTCATGTCTTTCCACAATGCAGGCCTTTTCTTCTGCACATTTTCGTGAAATCACTCAAGGACATATTTGTAGTATTCCTGGTGAATTGTCTGTCCTCCAGGGGTAAATTCATGATGAACAATATCGGTAGAATCGAAAAAATCACCAGCATTATCTTCACCTTCGTCCAACTTTACCATGCTTTTTTTGGTCATGGTGAACCTGGAATCTTCCATTGCGAAGACTGCACTTTGGTTTCAGGATCATATCCATATACCCATGATTCGTCACCCAAATATGGGTCATTTTCAGTCCGATTAATCAGTTCTTATCACACTTCACGTCGGTATTGTCTCTGGTCACTTGACAACACCTTTGGAATGAATTTTTAGGACACTCAACACATGTTACAATTGCACTTAAAATTGCCTGAACTGCATATAAACTTAAATTAATTTCATCAGCCATCTCCCTAAATGTAGGTCTACGATCAGAGTGCACTAATTTGCGATATTTCACAACATTTTTATTCCGTTTTGAGGTGGAAGGACGGCCAGACCGTGATTCATCTTCAAATGATTCGCTGCCATTTTTAAATCTGTTGAATCAGACAAACATTTGACTGGCTTATACAATTATCTCCAAAAGCTGTTTTTAATAGTTCGTAAATCTCAGAAGCTGATTTCCCGGTTTTAGTACAAAGTTTCACACAAACTCGTTGCTCCGATTTTACGTCCATTTTCATGCAGACAGAGTCCGGCAACAATCCCTAACAGGCCGGCACTCAGCCAGCTGCCACAACGAACTGAATAAAGGAAACGCAGTTTCCTGTCTGAGGGCGTTCAAGGACAAGGCAATGACTCACTCCCCAACCTCCGTGTACCAGCCCCGCAAACCAGTAAGCAGTAGCGGGTCCATTCTTAAAACTTTCCAGTCATACCTCGTATTTGTACTGTCCTCCTAGATGAATGATTTCGTAGACGCAAAATTTGAAACTTTCCATTTCCTTCTGCTGTCTTTTATTGCCGCATTAAACGGGTCGACGAGTGACTGGATAGAAGCCGTCGATCCGCTAAGCGATTTAAAGTTGAACCAGAGTTTTCTTGGGTTGTCGCCGAGATCTCTCGCTAATGTAAGAGTGAGAGGGTAGAAGTTGTATGCTTCGCGCTACCTTATTTATATAGACGCACTGATTTCTACCGACTTTTGCCTGTCGACCTTCGCGCGTTCTTTTTTTTAACCGAGAGTGCGACTATGTCTGTTTCCTGAGTACCATCTGAATTTTATAACTTAAACACGATGCGTCTTTTCCATTGCTTATACATTTACTCGGAACATACGTACCGAAGGCGCGATTAACAGTCAGTTCAAAATAATTCCACTGCGTCAGTCATTCCGCGAATAAACGATGTCCATTCATTGCCTAAGTGCGATGCTGGGAACTGCTTATCTGTACTCTCGCATAAATACTTTACTAGCGTTTGAAATTCATTTACTACTTTTAGTAACCAACGGTGCTAGTAACCATCGTCGCTAGTAACCACCATGATCACTAATCCCTGTATCTACACTGACCCTGACGATGTCAAGCCTGGTCGTAACTAAAAGATCTAAACTGTTTCCATTTCGTGTGGTCTGTCGAAGTAGTTGGTCAAGGCAGTTTCCAGCAAACGCGTTCAAATGTACTTGACAAATCTGTCTGTCCGTACCACTTGCAAAGATTCCAAAGATGTCCCAGTCTATATTCGATAGGTTAAAGTCGCCTCCACGTAATACTGCATGGTATGGGCATTTCCGCTCTACTGTGAGCAAACTTTCTGTTAGTGGTTCTGAAACTAACACAGCGGAATCGAGTGGCTGGTAAAAACATCCAATAATTACCTTTTGTTCAGTTATGCCAGCTTCTCACGTCCATATAACTTCGCCCTAAGACTCAGTTTCGACCCCGATAGACGCTCTTTAGTCGACTGCAATGTGCGATCAACTTCCTGTGGCGTGTAATCTGTCTTTCCGTTATACGCTGCATGACTCGCTGAATATTTCTGCGCTTTCTAATTCGGCCTTCTCTGTTCCGAGAATAAATTGAGTGCGACTGATGTTTTGGACGGAACTGGAATCTGTCTTCTGTTACCCAAAGTTTCTTCGCCGTTACCTTCCTCGTATCTGCATTTGTCTGCCCATCGTCTGTGATTGCCCTTTTTGGAGATCGTCCCTCTTCAACTGCTGCGCCCACTGTGATAGTTGCCATCGCAGTATTCGTAACCTTAGTGAATTTTCAACGCATCTCATCATTCCTGAGTACTTCAGTATCACAGTTTCTTGCAAACGGCTCCTTCCGGACGATTTTCGTACACTTCAGTGTATTTTTCATCATTATCAAACTGTCATACGAGTCTATATGTGCTCCTGGATGCGCCTTACAGTCCAATATCAGATATAGGAATTTGTCTGACCATGTAATCCAGATAGAATCTCACGTGACTCCGGGTGTTTTACAAGTACACCACGTTCTCTCGCGATTCTTGAAAAGAGTATTCCCTATTGCCAACTGAAATTAATAGGGTGAAGGCAGATGATAAAATGTTGATTATTGGTCGCCATATATTGTTTCAAGCAAACGAATAGCTTTGAGCCAAATATTAGAAATCTGTCTTTCTCGGCTCTCGCTCTTACTGCCAAGCCCTTTAGGAGTCTGTTGCAGTCGTCTACCGATTTATTTCAAAAGGAATGTTCATCCAAATGTGCATGTAATGGGCAACAAAAGACAATGTCCCGTAGTTCTTTGGTCGGCATTCTCAGACGTCTCACTGTCTGAGCTTTGATCGTTCTTGATCTACGTCTACAAATTTCCTGTAGAAACTACTGCGAAGTGCCTAGCAGAGGGTATTTAATGTTATACCATATACCGCGCTAGTATTCCTTTCCGTTTCTTAAACCAATTGAGCGATGGAAGACAGACTGTTCAAATGTTTCTGTGAGCGTTTGTTTTTACGACCGGTCGTGAGTTATACATAGGGAGTTGTAGCATAATTCTAGACTTCTCACTTAACACTAGTGTACTTGACGTTCGCAGAGTAGCTGATATCTATCTTCAAGAGACGATGAATACGATGAGTACGTCCTGTTACTCCCGTGTGGAACGGGTCACATATACCTGAGGAAACTTCTAAGATGAGTGTTAGATCTATTATACGAGGGTCACTACAAAAGGTATGCACACTATTTTTTTTTTGTAAAAATGCAGTTTTCATTCAGCACGTGTGAAAGTTTCAGATTTTGTAGATACATCCTTCCCGCTTGTTTTCAAACTTAGTTCAACCTCTTCCCGTGAGTGGCGTCGTCATACCCTGTCTTCAAGATGGCTGCTACACTTGACGTTCCTCAGAAGCAACGTGCTGTCATAGAATTCCTGTGCTGTAAAACGAGACAGTGGGAAACATCCACAAGAGGTTGAAAAAGGTGTATGGAGATGCTGCTGTCGATCGCAGTACAGTTAGTCGGTGGGCAAGCAGGTTGCGTGTTGAAAGCGGGCACGGCACTATTGAGGATTGTCCTCGCAGTGGCAGGCCTCGTACTGTACACATTCCAGACAATGTGCAGAGAGTTAACGAATTGGTGACTGCTGACAGACGCATCACAGTGAACGAATTGTCACCCTACGTTGGGACAGGGGAAGGAAGTGTATGCAGATTACTGAAAATGTTGGCGTTCAAAAAGGTTTGTGCCAGGTTGGTTCCCAAGATGTTGACAGTGGCTCACAAAGAAACAAGAAAAACGGTATGCAGCAAACTTTTGGAACAGCACGAGAATGGTGGAGATGAATTTCTTGTAAGAATTCTGACAGGTGATGAAGCATGGCTCCATCATTTTTCACCACAGACTAAGAGGCAATGAATGGAGTGGCATCATGCAAATTCACTCAAGAAAAAAATTCAAAACCACACCTTCTGCTGGAGAAGTTATGGCTACGGTGTTTTTCGATTCCGAAGGACTCTTGCTTGTAGACATCGTGCAAAGTGGAACCACCATCAGTTCTGATGCATATGTGACGACACTGAAGAAACTTCAAGCTCCACTGAGTCTTGTTCCACATCGGCAAAAGCAGGATGTTTTGCTGTTGCATGACAGTGCAAGGCCACATGTCAGTCAAAAAACCATGGAAGCGATCACAAAACTCGGATGGACAACACTGAAACACCCGCCTTACAGTCCTGACCTAGCTCCATGTGACTATCATCTCTTTGGGAAACTTAAAGACTTTCTTCGTGGAACAAGGTTTGAAGATGATGACTCCCTTGTGCACGCTGCCAAACAGTGGCTCCAGCAGGTTGGTCCTGAATTTTACCGTGCGGTTTACAGGCGTTGGTATCAAGATGCCGTAAGGCAGTTGAGAGAGATGGAAATTATGAGGAGAAATGAAAATATTGTTGCTAAAGAATGTATCTACACACTGTAAAACTTTCAAACATCTAGAATAAAAGACATTTAAAAAAAAATAGTGTGCATTTCTTTTGGAGTGACCCTCGTACAAGCAGTCTGCTTGTAAACCGACTGCATTTTACCAGTAGAGCACCAGTGAACCGAAGTTCGTCACCTGTTTAATCAATGACTGAAATTACGTGATTTCTCCATTTCATATCAGTTCCGGGGGGTATTATATTAGATACACTCTTTTCCAGTGGTCCATAGTTCGGAGATCTTCAAGAATGTAAAGCTTGTCATAAAAGAACGGAAATAGGGGAGCAGTAAAGCGGCAATGTTGTTTTGGAACAAAGCATTACGTAAGGAAACAAACATTGTACCATGGGATGAACCTGATCATCCATACAGGACATGGTGTACGTGCCTGTAATACGACCTTGGAATGGGTCGATGGTATACAACAGCCTGGCTGCTCAAATCGCCACCTAATACCATCATATTTCACTCTTAGGACGTAAACTCGGACAGAAGATGGAAACAGTGAGCTGTAGGACTCATCCGACCGAATGACGTTCTTCCAATGCTCCACAGTCCAGGTTTTATGCCTTCTGTAGTATGTTTACCTTCTACGGGCTCTTGCATCACTAATGAGTCATTTTGGACGCCCCACTCACCATGTAGTTCACTGCTTATGGAGCGAATTCAGTTCACCAGTGACTTTTGCAGCTGTCGTCCTCTTATGCCCATAACCTCCTCAATGACCCTCCGTCACGATCATCCAACACACTTTTTCGTCCGTGGTGTGACACAGTGGTTGACGTTCTTTCCGCTTTACCTGTACAGCTTAGGTAAGGTACTTCTTGAAACGAAAACGCTTCCGCTACCCTGCGTGCGGTGGACCCCACCGTACGAGCAACACCCATTGGCCAAGATTCCAATTCACATAACTCCAATACAGTGCACTCACTTCTAGACAGAAGGTTGTTCTGACCGCGACTGACACAGCAAATCGCACAGGTGTCGTTCGTAGTAAAACACAGTATCCCAACTTGCAGGCCTTGCGAACATCTGCATTTATGTTCAAGCTTGCATTTCTCATAGTGCTTCCGTACTTGTGTCCAATACCTGTAAGATGTTTACCCCTGTAACATGTTCAAGCTTGCATTTCTCATAGTGCTTCCGTTTTTTTGGACAACCCCTGTAAGATGTATACAGTATAATTTTTCTATATGCTATTCTGGAGCTACACGATAGTGAATGTACTGTGAGAAAGTAAGCCGTGAGAGTATGGCGATAAGAGCCTGGGTGCGTTGGAGGAGAACCTCTGCAGACCGCGTATTCGTTATCTGGAAGCGGCGCTCGCGCTCCCTGGAAGAGGATCTATCAGCCCTGGCCGGGTCTGGACTGGCGGCAAGAAACGGGGCTCCACATCCCGGATCCGTCCCGTCCCGTCTGCTGGAGGCGGGCGTTATTTGTGGCCGCGCGACCCTCGCCGTGGTATTCTGGCGTCCAGAGTTAGGCTCTGCGAGGGAGAACACACACACACACACACACACACACACACACACACACACACACACACACACACACAGAGAGAGAGAGAGAGAGAGAGAGAGAGAGAGAGAGAGAGAGAGAATGCTTAGCGTCACAATGCCTCTGGTTCTATTATTACCTGCTACTTTGTGGAAAACAGACATTTTCAAAAATGGTTCAATTGGCTCTGAGCACTATTGGACATAACTTCTGAGGTCATCAGTCCCCTAGAACTTAGAACTACTTCAACCTAACTAACCTAAGGACATCACACACTCCCATGCCCGAGGCAGGATTCGAACCTGCGACTGTAGCGGTCGCGCGGTTCCAGACTCTAGTGCCTAGAATCGCTCGGCCACATCGCCGGCACAGACATTTTGAGGCCGTAGTTATGTACACAATACAGGCTGATTCCTACAGTAGAGAAAGCAGCAGTCAGTCACTATTGATAGTGCTATTTATTCACACAAATTACGCCGTCACCATTTTCGAAACGACAGGCTCATCTTCACAGGGCTGTTCACGTCCACATGTTCATTTGTTGATATTTGCATTGATTTTCGGATCCTCGGGATGGTAGTGCCGTCGAAATCCGGTGTAGGATTTTCGACGGCATCACCATTCTAAAGATATTTCACAACGAGGGCTACAAAATCAGTGTTAATATCAATAAACGAGCTTTTAGATATGGACACCCGTCTGAAGATGAACCTGTGTGCACAAAACTGGCAACTCCACTATTTGTGTAAACAAATAGCGCTATCGATAGTGGCCGGTTCCCGTTTTTTCATTGCATTAATCAACTTTCCTACTATTACAATTAGGTTTACTGTGGAGTATGACGTACGGCGAACTGTGCCCTCAATCAGTTTTCATATTAAACTTAAGAACTTTTAGTACAATTTACTGCTCGTCTAACGCAAAGAAAATAATTTGCCGAGCGGCACGTTATACTACTTAGCTAATTCAGAGGATGATTTTCGGTCCATTGATCTTGATGCATTAGTAAAGGCGCAAATAAAATCACTTTTGCATCACATGATTGAAAAAGTTTACTGCAGTAACTCGTCATAGCAATGAAAACTAAACAATAAATAATGGGCACACCGAGAACAATCTGAGGCAAAATTAATAATGAAGAAAACAAAAGTGAAGGAAGAGAATAATCAGCAAACACACTGAGCTGATAAGAAATAAATGGTGCCCCATGTGATTGCAGTCGTCATCCCGTTTATACTCTTACAACAGTCAATATAATTCGTACAGTTACATTTTATAGCGCAGGAACTGTGGGAGGGGAAAGTGCCTGGGTGTTTGCGTGGGCGCAAATCCGTAACTGTATTTAGATGTATTTACAGCTTTGATCACATATAGATTGTGACACAAGTAAGATATTAAGCATTCAGTTTACAAGTATGCAGAAATTAATATCTAGCACAATAGAACACACGATGAAATGAACTGTCTCCTCGAATTTCACCACTCTTACAGTATAAGGTGCAAGAAACATTATACCAAAAATATTGAGACAAGTAAATAGAAAATATGGAAACACACAATAAACAGTCTTATCCCAGAATTTCAAAAATCTAAAGTACACCCAACCAAAGGGCGACACCTTAACTAACACTAAACATGCAGTTATCAACAGAGCGAAAGTGAGCATTAACATACACCAGAGAAAGTTACTCTCTGCTGGGCATAATAAATGAAACAACAAAAAGATGACTGTCAACAACAAAGAGAGATTAGTATTTTACATGATACAACAATAATCATCCACTAATTCACAGCATGATTTTGTTATATTTAAACCTCCTTTTCAGTAGACTGCATGTGACACCCTATTCAGGATTCTTCTTTAAACTATAAAATTCACCTCTCCGATACAAATGCTAGATCTTTTTCCTACAATCCACAAACTGTTCCACGTTTATATGCGATGGTGTGTTGAATAGTAATACCTCCAAATTGTTATGTAAAAGCTTTTAACGATTTTTAAATGAAGCAAACTTTTTTAACTTTCTAGATTTTTGTTCTTCATGTCTCCATGTATATTTCTCAATGGTCACCCCTGCGACGAACGCATTTCCACCGACAACATACGAGTTTGTTGATAACGTCACTGCAGAATATTTGACATTGTTGACGGAGCCACAACCTCATCTCTTCTTGCACCGTTTCATCACTATCAAATGAGTTACTCGAAGGTGACAAAGTTTTTGAAACAGACGAAAATCGTATGGGTTTCATTCGGGACACCATGGAGGGTAATTGGTGACAGTCAGCCGAAGGCTCGGATTGTTGCAGATGTCGCAGCGCTCGTGCGTGAACTGTCATTGCCATTCTGAAGGAGAGGGTGTTCCATCTGTGTACTAACTCTTTGAATTCGTATTTCATTTTTGTGAAGGTAACTCTGTAACAATTTAGCTAACCCTTTCAGGACAGAACTTTTTTCTGGTGGAAGGAAATGGCTTCTTTACGCTCTGTTGCCCTTAGGTGATATTTTAATGATTTTAGACAACAGATTTATACAAGTATATGCACCCGTTTCCAACGTCACCACAATAATTAATTTTCAAGTACTCACTGCTGTATTAAATATACTGGTACTTCAATAATTACCATGCGGAAAATCAACAATAACAGTCAGTTATACAGTGAACCAACCAGCAACATCAGTCAGTTCTGGCGCTCACATGCTGCTGCACAATGTTGTATATTCACTTTGATATTTGTACAATGATGCCCAACAGGTGAGAGTACTTGTGCACCATGAAAAAATTAAACATTCACAGATGTGTACACGAGGTTTCTACTGAGGAAAAATCTTTGTTGCAGCTAACACACTCTAAAATTTAATTTACGCAATTGTAGCCATTGCGTCTGAACGGCGATAGAGGATTGCAGCTAGCGTCAGTGAACCGGGAAAGTGGACCGAATAACCTGCATGGCATGCTATATTTCAAAAATGGTTCAAATGGCTCTGAGCAGTATGGGACTTAACATCTTAGGTCATCAGTCCCCTAGAACTTAGAACTACTTAAACCTAACTAACCTAAGGACACCACACACATCCATGCCCGAGGCAGGCTTCGAACCTGCGACCGTAGCAGTCCTGCGGTTCCGGACTGAAGCGCCTAGAACCGCACGGCCACCGCGGCCGGCTGTGCTATATTTCAATCGTTTCTGAGAGCAGAACAAAGAATTAGGAGGCGTTACTTTACAACACAGTTCATGCATACCTCATACTTAAAATTTGTTACATGCTTTCATATATACAGTAAAAGTGCGTTACATACAATTATCCAAGCTGTGCTTTATATCACTTATCTTATGTTTATTTGGTAAACTGTGTGTTTACATATCTTAACACATCCTCTCCCTCCCCCCCGCCCATCTGCCGCCGCCGTGTCGCCTATATAGTGCTGTTTTAAGTGACTGTTCAGTGTTGTGCGTCCCAAGTTAGTATTGCGAACAGCCACCGTTCTGTCGCAGTGACGTTAGTTGTGTTTTTTTTATCTCGTGCGAACAGAAACCAGACTGTCGCCGTGTTTTGTAAATTGCGCCTGTCTTGTGCTTTGCTTTTATATTTTCTTCGTATTGTTTTCTCCATGTTTCAATTTTTAACAGTCACCGTTTTATCGCCTGCTTTTGTTTTTCATATCTCCTGACTCTGTTGTTCAACTTTTCTTTAGGCTGCAGAGCGGCGTATTGTGCTGCTGCCAGCCAGACCCCCCCCTCCCCCCCTCCTCCGAGAGGGGGGGGGGGGCGAATCGAAATCCAATAAAGAAGAAAATCTTAATAAAATGTACATGAAACAAAGTACATATTGTACAATATATCATATAATACACTAATAAAACTGAAAGGGGTTTACATTACTATAGGCACGAGATCTCAACGTTTCGGTAATTGTTCTAGATGGTGTTCTCCGGCAGTTACTGAAAGAAATAGTAGGCTAGTACAGAATTTAGCTATCCAATACATTACAGTTTCTTATCACGGCCGCTACAGGTTCTCTGTGATAGTCTGTTTCTGCCGAGTGCTGAGGATTATGCCGGAAGCAGCGAGAAACGTTGTGGGAATCTTTCATTTCGTCTTCAGTTCGAAGGCCCGTTTCACACAGCGCTCTCCGTTCCCTTGCAAGGCTTCTCATCTTTGCATCACTACAGCCACCTGTATCCCTTTGATTATTCTTACTTTAGCGTAGCCTTGGTACCCCCTAATTTAAGTGGAGTTTTCTCTCCAGTTAGATTCGGTACCTTTGCCATTATCTCTCTGATCCACCCAGGAAATCTACAACATTTTTCTGCTGTACCACACTTCCACACATTGTCTTCTTGCATGAACTATTTATCGTATACATTCCACGTTCATACAGTGCTACACTCCACTCAAAGGACTTCAGAAGACAGACTTCCTCGCATCGAAACTTATGTTCGAAGTTGATTCCTCAATTTTCTCTTCGCCGTCATGCATTATATTGTTTCCAAAGTAACAGTCCTCCTTCGTATGCGATCACCAATTATAATTATAATTTTACTGTTAATGTCAGCCGGCCGCTGGTGGCCGAGCGGTTCTGGCGCTACAGGCTGGAACCGCGCGACCGCTGCGGTCGCAGGTTCGAATCCTGCCTCGGGCATGGATGTGTGTGTTGTCCTTAGGTTAGTTAGGTTTAAGTAGTTCTAAGTTCTAGGGGACTTATGACCTCAGCAGTTGAGTCCCATAGTGCTCAGAGCCATTTGAACCATTTGTTAATGTCATTTCCGCTACTCATAATCTGTTCCGCTTTTCTTCAGTTTAAAGTCAAGCTGTATTTTTTCTCGTTATACATTTCATTTCATTCAACAAGTCATTTAATTATTCTTCGCTTTTAATGATGGTAGCAATCCCTTCAGTGAATGTTATTGATACAATTACTCTCTGAATTTTAGTCTCACTCCTCAAGCCTTCTGTGAACTGAGATAAATAGAAAGAATAGAGGAGGTTTTTTCCACCCCAAAAATGTGAAATAGCTCATGTTGATGGTGATGATAATGTTAGTTTTAATATTGGTCTTGGTGTTCGTAGTGATAGTCGTGGTGACAGAGGTATTACAAATATTTGGTTCGTTTCTTTGCCGTAGAGTGAGCTTTGTTCCACCCGAGTATGGTGTTTCGAAAGCATGAAAGATCGTGATATTTACGCATCACATTAATTTGTGTGTCTCTGAGAACAGCGTAGTTTGGCATCAAACCAACGTTCCACGAGTGACAACTCTGTTCGGTGATGGTGCACAGACCTTACAGCCACAGAATTGCGTTGTAAGTAAGAACCAAAAGGTCATCTAGCAGCTGCTGAATATAAGAACGAGCGTGACGGCGCGTTGGACATTATAGTGGACTGTTATACCCTAATATTCATCCCCTGTCCCACTCCCAACCCCATTTTTCTTCGTCGCTGATGGGGCATTACTCCTTAATCTTCCTTCCTTTTTAAAAGGAAACTTCGCATACGTATCGGTAATTTAAGTGCTGTACGTGGGTGATCTATGAACGTAACAAGCAAGAAAGAAATTTACACAAAAAATTACTACCGCTTGTAGTTTCTAGTTGGTAGCTTTTTGTTTCCCACACAAATTCAGTAGAATACCAAAGAAACATTGTTTTCGTAGCAACCTCATCATTGTTAAGCTGTGAGTGGGAATACTCGCAGATTCAAATTTGGAATCCGATGCACAGAATATCACTGTGCTGTTGTGTACTAGGTTCACTAATACCGCATTTTAAACAGTGAAATCGCACAGACACAGAACGCCAAACATTCTAAGTTTCATTTTCATTCTCGGAATAGTTTAATAAAGGACACATGTTTGACTGGTGAATAAGTTCTTTTCCCAATTAAAGCTGTATTCTGATGACAATATTTTACCAACTTCTACCAACTCGTGTCCTCCTCCTTCCGAAATAGGCAAGTTCCTTTGTCACTTCTCACGAATTGTCATTAATCGAGGTTTGTGTTTTTCATCAGCACACACCACCACTTAAGTCTTTTTCTTGTATATTCCCATACGACTGTGGTTATAGAATATCGTTCTCATCATGCTGAAAACGACCTACTTATGTCTTCATGGCCACAGTAGCACCAAAATCATATGCGTGAAACTAACGGTAAGGTAAACAAAAAGAAGATAAAAAGTCAACAAACTGCGGAGCCTTGTTACACAGTTTCCAGATCGAGTTTTCGAAATTCCCTCACTATGGTCAGACGTTCTCATTTTGGAAACGTTTCCCCAAATATCTTAAACCTACCTACTCCTTTAAACTACACTCCTGGAAATGGAGAAAAGAACACATTGACACCGGTGTGTCAGACCCACCATACTTGCTCCGGACACTGCGAGAGGGCTGTACAAGCAATGATCACACGCACGGCACAGCGGACACACCAGGAACCGCGGTGTTGGCCGTCGAATGGCGCTAGCTGCGCAGCATTTGTGCACCGCCGCCGTCAGTGTCAGCCAGTTTGCCGTGGCATACGGAGCTCCATCGCAGTCTTTAACACTGGTAGCACGCCGCGACAGCGTGGACGTGAACCGTATGTGCAGTTGACGGACTTTGAGCGAGGGCGTATAGTGGGCATGCGGGAGGCCGGGTGGACGTACCGCCGAATTTCTCAACACGTGGGGCGTGAGGTCTCCACAGTACATCGATGTTGTCGCCAGTGGTCGGCGGAAGGTGCACGTGCCCGTCGACCTGGGACCGGACCGCAGCGACGCACGGATGCACGCCAAGACCGTAGGATCCTACGCAGTGCCGTAGGGGACCGCACCGCCACTTCCCAGCAAATTAGGGACACTGTAGCTCCTGGGGTATCGGCGAGGACCATTCGCAACCATCTCCATGAAGCTGGGCTACGGTCCGGCACACCGTTAGGCCGTCTTCCGCTCACGCACCACCATCGTGCAGCCCGCCTCCAGTGGTGTCGCGACAGGCGTGAATGGAGGGACGAATGGAGACGTGTCGTCTTCAGCGATGAGAGTCGCTTCTGCCTTGGTGCCAATGATGGTCGTATGCGTGTTTGGCGCCGTGCAGGTGAGCGCCACAATCAGGACTGCGTACGACCGAGGCACACAGGGCCAACACCCGGCATCATGGTGTGAGGAGCGATCTCCTACACTGGCCGTACACCACTGGTGATCGTCGAGGGGACACTGAATAGTGCACGGTACATCCAAACCGTCATCGAACCCATCGTTCTACCATTCCTAGACCGGCAAGGGAACTTGCTGTTCCAACAGGACAATGCACGTCCGCATGTATCCCGTGCCACCCAACGTGCTCTAGAAGGTGTAAGTCAACTACCCTGGCCAGCAAGATCTCCGGATCTGTCCCCCATTGAGCATGTTTGGGACTGGATGAAGCGTCGTCTCACGCGGTCTGCACGTCCAGCACGAACGCTGCTCCAACTGAGGCGCCAGGTGGAAATGGCATGGCAAGCCGTTCCACAGGACTACATCCAGCATCTCTACGATCGTCTCCATGGGAGAATAGCAGCCTGCATTGCTGCGAAAGGTGGATATACACTGTATTAGTGCCGACATTGTGCATGCTCTGTTGCCTGTGTCTATGTGCCTGTGGTTCTGTCAATGTGATCATGTGATGTATCTGACCCCAGGAATGTGTCAATGAAGTTTCCCCTTCCTGGGACAATGAATTCACGGTGTTCTTATTTCAATTTCCAGGAGTGTATTATCTGTTATAAGTGTTCACAGCTTGAAGGGGTGTAATTGTGATCAGGGCCATAAAATTAACGTACATATAAAAATTATGGCAAAATAACGAAGAATTTTTATTGTAAATAAAAAGACATGGCCCTTATCGAAAACTAGAAAGTCTGCTCTAGTGGCGCCACATTCTCTTATTTCTTGCTATTTTCATTTTACTTTTGATTTCCACTGGGGAACCACCTGTATCTTCTGTAATAGCGACATAAAGTGGTGCAATCTGAGTTAGGCATGACAGGTTTGTTTGCTACATACCTGTTCACCAACATGATCATGATTATCTGACGATGGGTGGTACACGAAACGTGTCAAATAGTCATTGCTTTATTAGCTGGTGGCTTCTTATTTAGTGATTAATAAAGCAGTTGTTCAGTACTCCTATAACTCAATTTGCAGCTCGACAGCTTGATCTACTATGCTACTCTGCACACAAAGCTCATACCTATGTTTTTTACTTACAGACCATGAAGGCTGTTAAACGACGATCTGTTATCTTAGATTTAATTATAGTAAATCATCCCACTGCCGAAGCGTTTCCGAGATATCGTGTATTTTTTTAACAGCTTTTGTTCGAAAGATGTACGTTTTAGTATAAAACCGATGAAAAACATGCTTCAACTAAGACGACAGAAATACAATATGGCTTCTTCTCAGAACTCGAGACGGCAACAGAAGTCGGTAGATATCCCGATAGCTTGAAACTGGGCATTTACACGTCGTTGTGATGTTACGGAGGGGCATCACCTCTGTGAGGCTAACTTTTTCCAGAGAAGGAAAGGTGTATAGGTTGATCTGAAGAGAGACGAAGTATGTGTCGTTTGAAGTAAGGTGTCAGTGATGCCATTAGTAGTAAGGCTAGGCAGACAAAATGCTTTCCTAATTTCCCAAGAACTGAAATTTTTCATCCCCTAAAATTTTCCCAACGTTTCCCTTTCCCCAAAAATTCCCTCCAAAGTAATATTTTTCCCAAAAATTCCATATAAAGCCCCCGCTCTGGAGTCACTAGAGTGATACGAGGGTCACTCCAAAAGAAATGCACAAATTTGTTTAAATCCATCTTTTATTCTACATGTCTGGAAGATTTACAGTGTGTAGATTCATCCTTTAGGAACAATATTTTCATTTCTCCACACAATTTCAATCCTTATCAAGTGCCTTACGCCATCTTGGAACCAGCGCCTGTATACCCGCAAGGTAAAATTCTGGACCAGCCTGTTGGAGCCACTGTCTGGCAGCGTGCACAAGAAATTCATCATCTTCAAACCTTTTTTCATTAAGAAAGCCTTTCAGTTTCCCAAAGAGATCATAGTTACATGGACCCAGGTCAGGACTGTAAGGTGGGTGTTTCAGTGTTGCCATCCGAGTTTTGTGATCGCTTCCATTATTTTTTGACTGACATGTGGCCGTGCATTGTCGTGCAAAAGCAAAACATCCTGCTTTTGCCGATGTGTTCGAACACGACTAAGTCGAGCTTGAAGTTTTTTCAGTGTCGTCACATATGCATCAGAATTGATGGTGGTTCCACTTGGCATTATGTCCACAAGCAAGAGTCCTTCGGAATCAGAAAAACACCGTAGCCGTAACTTTTCCAGCAGAAGGCACAGTTTTGAATTTTTTTTCTTGGATGAATTTGCATGATGCCCCCTCCATTGAGTGCCACTTCGTCTATGGTGAAAATGATGGAGCCATGTTTCATCACTTGCCACAAAAAAAAGGCTCTGAGCGCTATGGGACTTAACTTCTGAGGTCATCAGTCCCGTAGTACTTAGAACTACCTAAACCTAACTAACCTAAGGACATCACACACATCCATGCCCGAGGTAGAATTCGAATCTGCGACCGTAGCGATCGCGCAGTTCCAGACTGTAGCGCCTAGAACTGCTCGGCTACCGCGGCCGGCTCATCTGTCACAATTCTCCCAAGAAATTCATCTCCACCCTCCTCGTACTGTTCTAAAAGGTCGATGCAAACCGTTTTTCTTGTTTCTTTGTGAGCCACTGTCAACATCCTGGGAACCCACCTGGCATAAACCTTTTTTAACGCCAACACTTTCAGTTTTCAGCAAACACTTCCTTCCCCTATCCCAACGTAGCGTGACAATAAGTTCACTGTGATGTGTCTGCCAGCAGTCACCAATTCGTTAACTCTCTGCACATTGTCTGGAATGTGTGCAGTACGAGGCCTGCCACTGCGAGGACAATCCTCAATATTGTCGTGCCCGCTTTCATCACGTAACCTGCTTTCCGACCGACTAACTGTACTGCGATCGACAGCAGCATCTCCATACACATTTCTCAACCTCTTGTGGATGTTTCCCACTGTCTCGTTTTCACAGCACAGGAATTCTATGACAGAACGTTGCTCCTGACGAATGTAAAGTGTAGCAGCTATCTTGAAGACGAGCTGTGACGCCGCCACTCACGGGAACTGGTTGAAATAAGTTTGAAAACAAACAGGAAGAATGTGTCTACACATTGTCAAACTTTCACATATGCCGAATGAAAACTGTATTTTTACAAAAACAGTGTGCAATTCATTTGCAGTGACTCTCGTATTATTCCTTTTGTACAAGTTTATACAGGGTGTTACAAAAATGTACGGCCAAACTTTCAGGGAACATTCCTCACACACAAAGAAAGAAAATATGTTATGTGGACATGTGTCCGGAAACGCTTACTTTCCATGTTAGAGCTCATTTTATTACTTCTCTTCAAATCACATTAATCATGGAATGGAAACAAACAGCAACAGAACGTACCAGTAAGACTTCAAACAGTTTGTTACAGGAATTGTTCAAAATGTCCTCCGTTTGCGAGGATACATGCATCCACCCTCCGTCGCATGGAATTCCTGATGCGCCGATGCAGCCCTGGAGAATGGCGTGTTGTATCACAGCCGTCCACAATACGAGCACGAAGAGACTCTACATTTGGTACCGGAGTTGCGTTGACAATAGCTGTCAAATGCCCCCATAAATGAAAGTCAAGAGGGTTGAGGTCAGGAGAGCGTGGAGGCCATGGAATTGGTCCGCCTCTACCAATCCATCGGTCACCGAATCTGTTGTTGAGAAGCGTACGAAAACTTCGACTGAAATGTGCAGGAGCTCCATCGTGCATGAACCACATGTTGTGTCGTACTTGTAAATGCACATGTTCTAGCAGCACAGGTAGTATCCCGTATGAAATCATGGCGGTTAATCGAGGGAGTACAGTACATACTGATGAAACTAAAATGAGCACCAACATGGAAATTAAGCGTTTCCGGACATATGTCCACATAACATCTTTTCTTTATTTGTGTGTGAGGAATGTTTCCTGAATGTTTGTCCGTACCTTTTGGTAACACCCTGTATGAGTATAGTTTGCCGAAACATTATGTGAGGAGTCAGAGATACAGCATTCTAGAGAAACGGCATCGGTCGTTTGTAACAAATCCTATACGTACACCGTTCGGAGCCTCGAGCTGACTGCCGTGAGTGGAGGGCGTCGCCCCCGCTCCCGCTGCTGCCGCCACCGCCCCCGCCGCCCCCGCCGCCGGTGCGTTAATGAGGAGGTGGGGCCCTGAGTGGTATGACCTCGCCGCCGCTCAATGACACCGCCGGCCAGGCCAGCGCCCGGCCGCGCTCCTCCAGAGGGCCTACGATGGGCAGGCAACCGAGCGATGCCGCTCCAGGCCGGCGAGTAATTGAAGACGGCGAGTGCCGCCGCGGTCGGCGTCTCTGACTGCGCTGTCCGCCGCTCGTTAAGGGCCCCACGCAGCCCTTTCACCCCCACTCTTCCCTATCCTCTCTGGCGAGCACCACTTGCCTAAACTTGGCCGTTTACGTGCACCCAAGTGGCTCGGCGCGCAGAGGGACCCTTCCCAGATAGTTTGTAGGACTAACACCGATCGGACAGATGTAAAAGCGTTTTGCGCCGTTCGCCTATTCTGTACTTGAGAACACATACGCCGCTGCCGCTACAGTTTTGGGCACCCCATAGTGTTATATCTCACTAACTTCTTTACTGATAGACGCTGGGGTCTTAGTAAAACATTAGCCTCCTTTTTCGCCTGTCTTCATTCTCCTCTGCCCATTGCTTTTGTTCTCCAGTTCCTGACTCTCACCGCTTTGAGATCCTCCTCCACATCATTAGGTCACATTTCTCTGGGCGTTCCACTTCTCTTTCTCCCTTCTTAACACCTACAGTTTCCGGCTCTCTCTGTACGTTGCTTGTCTAGTCCATCTTATTCTTCCTTGCTTCGTTTTGACTACAATATTAATCTGTTGAAAAAGCACCTGTAGTTACGCATTTGTCCTTATTCTCTTAAAATTAAGATTTAAAACAGTCTTGAGCGCAGTTTTTTTATTGGAGTGACCGGTTTCGACCCTTTCATAGAGTCATTTTCCGACTCCAGTTGCCGGCCGGAATGGCCGAGCAGTTCTAGGCGCTACAGCTGGAACCGCGTGATCGCTACGGTCGCAGGTTCGAATCCTGCCTCGGGCATGGATGTGTGTGATGTCCTTAGTTCTAGGGGACTGATGACCTCAGAAGTTAAGTCCCATAGTGCTCAGAGCCATTTGAACCATTTTTTAGATTCCAGTTAGTATGAGCGTCGAGGGTCGACGGAACTCGTCTGTCAGTGTCCATCCACCGCTCTGGAGTCTGAAGATGACTCTATAAACGCATAGAAACCGGTCACTCACTCCAATAAAAAATTTGCGATCAAGACTGTTTGAAATTTTAATTTTAACAAAATTTAAGGTCGCTGACTATGTTTTCAGATATATCAAGAATCTTATTCTCCTACTTCTTTCCTCTACAAACACCCCCCCCCCCAATATATGTGTCTCAGAGTCTTCTTTTCCCATCTTAATAAACAGCCTTCCTTCTCTGTGGTCATCACCCAGCCTTTCGAGGCATATATTACTATAGGACTTAATATAGTTAAATATATTAGGATTTTTGTATTCCTGCTACCATTTCCGGACTTTAATACATCCTGCAAGAAATAATATCATTTTCAACTCACTATCCTTTCCAGAATTTCCATAGCTGTTCTATTATTTCTGTTAGTATCGAGCCTACTTATTTAAAGATCTCCAGCGGTACTCTTTCCAATTTATTGTTGTGGAAGTTTCTCTCTTATCCTGACCATGATCCCCCACATCGTATATATTGTTATATCAGGACTGCAAAAACAACGATCGAAATTTTCATATTTTATGCTTGGTGTATGCAAATTGTTAATCATACAGAAAGAAACAACTGGACTTTTCTGGTAGGAAATTTAATGCAGCTAAGTTCTGCATCGGCATACATTTTCGCTGTAAACCAAAGTTTTCGAGTTATTTAAGAAAAACATACAAAAGTTACTTTCAGACCTCCATTTCCACTCATTCCTCACCAGTCAGGATATCCGGTATGTTTTATGAACTATCCCCGATATTCGACATTTTTTAGTCTCTGTTGATCAGGTCATTACGCCACTAGTATCGTGGTGTATTTCATTTATATTATTAATTTAAACATGTCAGTGAGGATAATGCAAGGAAAACTACCTTCCAAAATGAAACTTCTTGGCAGATTAAAACTGTGTGCCGGACCGAGACTCGTACTCGGTACCTTTGCCTTTCGCGGGCAAGTGCTCTACCAACTGAGCTACCCAAGCACGACTCACGCCCCGTCCTTTCTTTCAGGAGTGCTAGTTCTGCAAGTTTCGCAGGAGATCTTCTGTAAAGTTTGGAAGGTAGGAGACGAGGTACTGGCGGAAGTAAAGCTGTGATGACGGGTTGTGAGTCATGCTTGGGTAGCTCAGTTGGTAGAGCACTTGCCCGCGGAAGGCAAAGGTCCCGAGTTCGAGTCTCGGTCCGGCACACAGTTTTAATCTGCCAGGAAGTTTCATATCAGCGCACACTCCGCTGCAGAGTGAAAATCTCATTCTGGATACCTTCCAAAATGTTATGCTGAAACTCATTACGTTGATAATTCGGTCAAAATTTAACTATTACAAACACAGCAGTTTCGTAGTCATTAAGTCTGACGAATACAACGACGTAATTATTATTTATTTCAAGCTGGTAACATTCACAAAATTATTAGGTAAAATTTACACAAACTTCAAATTTGCAAGTTATCGGCTAAGCCGATGGCGTAATAAAGCAGGTCAATGAAGACCTAAACAAGTCGAATATGACAAATAATTCTTGCACTCGCAAATTTTTATACAGTGGCTGGAGGGAGTGCCATGATGGCAGTCCTGACTGGTGGGAGCGGAGTGTTGGGGGTGGTGGAAGGGTACGTTTGATTATCACCTTTTTTTTCTTGAATAACTCGATAACCGTGGCCTCCTGCAAAAACGTATCCCAGTAAAAAATTTAACTAAATTAAAATTCCTACGAAAGGCTTCTGTTCATTATTTCTGTAAGGCTAAAAATTAACGCGTAGCGAGCGAGAGAATATAAAAATATGGCGTTTGGATTTTGAAGGCCAGTGATAACATTGCGGGTTGCATACGGCAGCTGTGTCACCCTATATACAGTGATAACAGACTGCCTAGTCTATACTGGTACTGTAGATATGAAAGAGTGTTTGTCTGTTGCCTTTCCCTAGCTAAACAGCCGAACCAGTTTTCATGAAATTTGGTAAACGCACTGGGCGAATGCTGAGGATGAACGTAGGCTGCTTTAGAAAGACTGTAATAAAAGATGTTTTTTGATCTGAAGAATATAAGGCTAATTAGTCGACATATTCATCTTTACCTTTTGAACTTTATCATATTATGTTTTTATTTGTTGATATATTCTGCGCAATGCGATCCAATGTTCTGAGTACATTCACTGCTAAGTCGCTGAAATGATTTCAGTGAACTCTGTCATAGGTACATCTTGAATCCCGAGGAAGAACATAGGCAATTCTGCAAAGAAAAAAAAATTAAAAAAATTAAAATAATAAAAGTCAATCCCTAAGAGGGTGAAGTAGGGAATGGAACATTTTATTTTACATTAGTGAACATTAGTCATGTTAGAAAACTCATTATATTTGCTGCATAATGTACACGTTGTATACTGCATAGCTACTTAAACAGCACATTGCATAGATGTGCACTCCTGCCCAAGCTCCTCGGCACACACCACTCGACAGCTAAACTGTGCGTCCTGCCACGTCAAATGTGTTGGAAGGGGGTGGTGCAAATTACAAGCTCTTACTTACACCGACACTAGACTGTAGCTGAAGTTATTTCATGCAGAATAGCTTACTTACACACCATCACTCCTCATAACAAACCTACTGGTACGTGAGTGCAGCTATGGGTAATGTAGTAACCACAACCAACTGCGGGAACGCCTTGGGCTGCGGATCGGAGCCGCCAGGCGGGGAAGCCGCCGGCGGTGGAGCACGCACCACCGGGTAAACACAAGGACGAGTCCAACGACAGACCAACGACAACCGACTACGACCTCTATGACGCGGCACAACAAGGAAGAGATAAACAACGGAGGCTTGTAGAAACCACAACACCAAACACCAAAAGTAAATCCACTAGGAACCATAGCCAGGCAAAAGTCAACAACGAGCAACGACAAGAACGCAGTACCGCTGAGATAGAAGCTCAATCCAGAGCGAGTACCAGACTGACTGGACTAGGTTTTTTTTTCCTTTATTGATTTTCAATTCTCCTCGAAGGAGGCTGGCTGGCAGCAGCTTACTACGCTGCTCTACAGCCTACAGACTTTTTGATTTTAAAAACGGAAGAAGAAAAGAAACAAGAAAAACTGGCGAGAAAATGGTGACTTAAAGTGTGAAATGGAGGAAAAATGCGGAAATTTGAAACAGAAAGCAAAAGGGGTTGGCAATGTTAATAAAAGACACAGGAATCAGACAAGTAACATAGTACACACACAATTAAAAAAAACATGGCGACAGTCTGGTTTCTGTTCGCAACAGATAAAAGGCTCACCCAGCGACAGTATGATGGCCGTTCGCAACACTTCCCAAAAAACACAACACGGAACAATCACTGTAAGACACTCACTGTAAAACACTGCACGAAAATGGCGGCACAGAAATGACACTCCCGAGCCAAAGGCAGATGGGGGGTGGGGGGGACCTGGAGGAGGGGGAAGAACAAGGAGGCAGGAAGGAAAAACGAAAAGGGGGGGGGAACCAAGGAGGAAGAGGACTCATAAAGGGGGGAGGGGCAGGGCAGACGCGAGAGGGAATGAGAAGAGGCAGAGAAGGGAAATGAAAAAGGACAGGGGAGAGAAGGTGGCAGAGAGAGGGGAGGTGGGGAAAAATGGAAGGGGGGGACAGGAAGCCTTGGAAAAGGACAGAGGAAAGGAGGGGGAGTGAGGATCAGAGTTGATAGGAGAGAGAAATGGAGGGAGAGAGGGCGTCATCCGTGAGGGGGAGTTGATGGAAGCCACCTTGGGAAAGGAAATGAAGGGTGTAGAGATGGAGGGTAGGGGGTGACACAACAGTGAATACGCGGCAGTGGGCGGGGATGGGAGAGGAGAGGAGCAACCTGGGGGTGAGGGGAAGCAAGGCGGCAGGAGGTGTAGAGGATGCGGATATGTTCGAGGAATAGGAGCAGATGGGGGAAAGGAATGAGGTCATAGAGGATCCGCATGGGGGACGGGAGGCATATACGGAAGGCAAGGCGGAATGCATGACGCTCAAGCATCTGGAGGGGGGGGGGCAGATATCCAGGCAGGAATGGCATAACAGAGGATGGGACAGATTAAGGATTTGTAGGTGTGGAGGATGGTAGAGGGGTGCAACCCCCATGTCCGGCCAGTGAGGAGTCGGAGGCGGTTGTGGGCTTTGGATTGGATGGAGCGGAGATGAGGTATCCAGGTGAGGTGACGGTCAATGGTGAGGCCAAGGTAGGTGACGGTGGGGGTGAGGCGGACAGGACGGGCGCAGACAGTAAGGGAGAAATCCAGGAGCCGGAAGGAGCGAGTGGTACGACCTACGGTGATTGCCTGGGTCTTGGAAAGACTATCAGGAGCCACTGGTTACACCATGCAGCAAAAAGGTCAAGGTGATTCTGGAGAAGGCGTTGGGACCGTTGGAGGGTAGGAGCGAGGGCGAGGAATGCGGTGTCTTCAGCATATTGCAAGAGGTGAACTGGATGGGGGGTTGGGGCATGTCTGCCGTGTACAGGAGATAGAGGAGAGGGGAGAGGACAACTGGAATAGGGCAGAGCGGGTCCCTATATACGAAACTGGAGGGAGCGGCTATTGGCCGCTGTCTGCACGTGGCGTAGCGTTGGCGCGCTCGCTGTGCTAGAGCCGCTGCGCGGAATAGCCGCCGCGGATGCGGAGCCCTCTATGGGCTGACCACATCCATTTGTTGGGGCGCGTGTTCGACTTCCGCGGCGTGAGGTACTAGAGGTAACACCTGATACGTAACATTTGACATCTATAGTTTACTTTACCGTCTCAGTTGCAGTTTCGATCAAAGTCGAGTATCTTCAGATCAGAAAACAAAAAACGATATGCATGCACATTCCACTGTTTTACAATAAGTAGAAAAGTATTGCGGGTAACTCTTTCCTCTATCTATTTACTTCTGTAAAAATCCATTGTGTCCATGTACATCACTTAGTGGCTAAAATGGTGCAGGTACCACCAACAACAATTTCATTTTGTAAACTTCATACAATTACTGACGGAATTTAAAAATTTACAATTATATCCAACTCTACTCATTAAAAGGTGTAATCTTTTTTAAACGTTTAACATATTAAGTGAAGTTTTAAAAAAAGAAATTGTGTAAATATCTTTAGGTAGTATACCTCATGGAGCACAAATTATCTGGAACACATAGAAACTTCCAGAAAACCTTACATATAATTTCAAGACTCGAAATGTTTTCTCGCTGACACTTCTCACAAAATAATGAAAAGAAAAAATTTTCAGGCGTACATTTTGACAATTTTTGCATCGAGCATGGCGTTCTAATTTATTACTTAATTAGTGCGCTCTATTATTATCATATTTTGCAGCGATTATCCTCATGCGACTGAATATACTTACCAAATTACATGACATATAGGAAATATGACGTCATAAACATTGAGATTTGTGAAGCACTATAATTTCTTAAAACGGAGCACCTTAGGGATTTATATGGTTAACAGCAATTTTTGAAGACATTTGTAAAGTAACCAGACTTGGAAGCTGTTTCATTCGTGGTGGTTAGATTATTTAACGAAATGTTGTTGGTGTTGGTGGTGGTGGGGTGGGGGGGGGGGGGGAGGTTGGGTGGGTAAAGAAATGGGGCTGCATGTCAGAATACTTGCAACTTGAACTGCGACTTAAATGGATAAGTAATGAAGGTAGAGGACGGGGTGGGGAAAGATGGAACGGAAGAGGAGGGAGCTGAAAAAGAACTGGGTGAGTGGTATTCGGATGGGACAAAGAAGGCAAGGCGGAGGAGCGAGAAGGAAGATATGAGCGTATCGGATCTACATTGAGTAAAATATTATAGTAACGAATGTCAAAGAAATAGGCTTAAGCTAATGTTATTACATGAGAAAATTATGTAAAAATAATATTAGAACTGTGAAACAGTAAAATAACGGGAGTGCCATTATCTGAAGTAATTTAAGTTACAGGGAATATGACGTGATCTTCATAGTTCATTGTATTTCGTTCATCTTGGTGGCGTTCTGCAGTGCTCAGGTTTTGCAGTGTGTACGGAAACCAGCCTGCAGGGTCATAAATTTAGACAACATCGTCCGTACGAGAATAGCGTTGTGCTACGACTTCGTAAAAAATAACGATCTAGACTCCAGTAATGTTTGTGATACTTATCACAATAAATTTATTGTAATAGATAAATTTCATTGCGATCTAGATTGTTATTTTTAACCAGTCTGCAAGATGGCTGGACGTCGTGTGAGCCGATGTCTCACCGTTGCCTCTCTTTAGGGTGTGATACTGGAGATTTGTTGAGGTGGATGAGGTTGACGTTGTAGTCTACATAATAGTCATACTGCTGCGCCCCTGATTACTCGCCATGGTAACATGTAGATCCCAGAAGTCCATTGAAAATATCGTTTAGGTAGGGTGCTTGGTAGCCAATAGCTCTTTAGGCAGTAATCCGCTTAGTTTCTCAGAGCAGTTACTCTCATGATTGTCAGTAAGGCATACGAAACGGGAATTTGAGTGTGCACTCACAACAGCACTAGTCACTACTGTTTTTTGCCGTCATGCTTGCAGTTTAGTTAAATATACTGTACACCTTAATGCGTTTCAGCCTATGCCATCATATGAAACATTGAGACAAGAATAAACCCAGCTAATGAGAAACAGTTTTATACAAATCATGTAAACAGAACTTGTTACATTTTAAAGTATATTAATACACAGTAGCTCAGGTGTACGTATGCAGGAACTTTGAACGTATTACCAGCTAGAACCAGTACATTCCTTTAACCGTACGTTGCATCAAGACTAGATTACTAATCGCATATGCGAAGTTACAACTGACTGCGAGACCGAGATTCGAACTCAGACTCATTACTAAAAGCGGTCTGCGAAATTGGGCACATGTTCATTATTTGACTGTATGGTGCAAAGTATCTGGTTTCCAGTAAACTCCTAGCAAACAGTCGTTATTTGCAAGCAGTGATCACATACTATTCCTGTGGCTTAATGTTACCCTCAGTTACCGTCCTCACCCTGTGGTGAAGTTAGTCGTCGTAATACTAAGTCTCTCCGGATTCAAAATACCAACTAACAACGAAAACATTTATTTCAATTATGGAAGGTATGAATAAAAACCAGTTAATTAACTTGTCATGAAGAAACCGATCTATTAGTACTTGCGAAGAAACTTAGTAAACTGTTGCTGTTTTCTGCTAACGATTCAACACAACAGTCGCCAGACACCCGAGCATCAGTGATTAATGCAAAGTAAAGTAATAGCGGGTGGTTATAGTTAAACTTTCCCTGATTAGTACATTAAAACACGGAAACTATTTATCGTACGAGTACCAAACTTGGTATCATTACTGCCCAGGGTATGGGGTGTATAATTTCCACGCGTCACAGTGCCACCATCTAGTTCCAACTACGGTCACCAGGTGCAGTGATCAGTCATTGTGATTCGAATACATGACCAGTCGCAGCGAACTTGTTGATGTGTCAACATGGGCCTGAACAAAAGAAGCAGGGCATTATTGATGAAGCTCTATTATCGACATAACATTAACGCTGCAACTGCACTTAAAGAATGTCACCAGCTGAAAGGATTACGAAAGGGTCCTCTTTCTCCACTTACTGTTGTAAGTAGGCTGTTTAGGTTTTTTTATTGGTAACGCCACCTCTGTATGAAAATCACTGGCTGTGCTGTGTGCAGTCTGTGGCTGCTTTGCATTGTTGTAATACTCGCCATTGTAGTGTTAGGCAGCTGGCTGTGAACAGCGCGTAGCGTTGCGCAGTTGGAGGTGAGCCGCCAGCAGTGGTGGATGTGAGGAGAGAGATGGCGGAGTTTTGAAATTTGTCTTGAACTGCTATATATATTATGACTATTGAGGTAAATACATTGGTTGTTCTCTATCAAAATCTTTCATTTGCTAACTATGCCTATCAGTAGTTAGTGCCTTCAGTACTTTGAATCTTTTATTTAGCTGGCAGTAGTGGCGCTAGCTGTATTGCAGTAGCTTGAGTAGCGAAGATTTTTGTGAGGTAAGTTATTTGTGAAAGGTATATGTTAATGTTAGTCAGGGCCATTCTTTTGTAGGGATTATTGAAAGTCAAATTGCGTTGCGCTAAAAATATTGTATGTCAGTTTAAGCACAGTCTTGTATAATTGTTATAAGGGGACGTTTCATATGTCGACCCTTAGCCGAGGATACCTCACTGGAATCTTCTGATTTTTTCTTGTAGTTTGTGTAATTAGTGTAGCTATTGTTTATTGCTAGCGCGTAATTGTAGAGAGAATCTCCTTTGTAGTTGCAGTCTTTCATTGTTGTTGTGGCATGCATGTTAATTTCCACCAAATATTTCGCAGCTGCGCTTGCGATTAGCTAGATATTATTTTCAGTGCTATGTTGATGTGTTCTCTTATTTTTGCTCTTCAAATTGTGCTTTTCTGTGTTATCGTGTGAAATATTGTGACAATAATGGCGTGTGAAAAACGTAACACTAGGCTCCAAAGTAAAAGTGAGAAATAATAGTGACGACGAGTGTAGCTTACCAGCACCGCTGTGTAATGAATTAACAGACATTCAAAGTAGTAATTTGGTAACTGTGCATAGGGAAATGGAGCGGGCGACAAATAATGGTGTAGACAGTGAAACAGGTAGTGAATAGGGAAGCATTATCGATCGATCGGTCGGCAACAGCTCGCCTCAGAATCGGGAATGACAGAACACAATATTGCAAATACCGTAGACTCAGGTTTTGGGTTCTCACCGTTTTCTCAAATGAGTCAAAACACATTTTCCGCTTGTCAAAATGTGAATGTTGCCGGTGCAAATTCACTGCCGAAAAGCACTGAGGAACATGTTTCAGACACCAGTGCATTGTTATTGCAATTAATGCAACAAATGGGACAAAAGCTTAAAATGTTAGACACAATGGAACAAAATCAGAGACAAACACAGCAACAGTTACACACAGTGCAACAAAATCTTAAAAAGTTAGACTCATTGGAACAAACTCTTGAACAAACACGTGAAGATTTAACTACTGAGTTAGATAACATTGAATCGAAATGTCAAAAAGTCTGTAATGACGTAAAAACTCAAATTTGTGAGCATTTTCAACCTATTTTTTCGCGGCATAAAAATGCATTTCAGAATCACGAATTAGCCATAAAAGAACTGCAAACCATTGTTCATGAAAATCATGAGACCTTGTGGGCTAAAATTGACTCAGTTGCATCTACCGATTCGGTTACGCAACTTGCAAAAACTCAGGAAAACTTGAAGGACACAGTAGATTCGATTTCAACACAAATGGACACTCTGAAACTTGGTTCAGAAAAACACACTGAGGAAATGTGTTCACTATCGGAAAAAGTAGCCGAACTTCCGGATCAGGTCACTAACTTATCTACAAAGGTAGATGATGATCTGAATGACACAAGACCTGTAGCCATCACTGACACAGAAGAGTATGAACAAATTATAAAATTCAAACAAAATCAAAATCAAATCAATACACAGTACAAAAGAGAAATCCGGGAAGTACAAGATCAGTTGACACAGGTAATACAAGAATTACATATTTCAGACGACACTCGCGCTCCAGTACGGGAAGAGGGACATAGAAATACGGAACAACCACAAAATAATAACACAGGACATTTCGGAAATTATGAAAGAAATTGGCAAGGCGCATTGGATTTTGAGATGGAACCGCCGACACGACGTAACAATGACCGATATGCTACTCGCCGACACGATGATTTTGACTATAAGCTGTTCATT
The DNA here is from genome assembly GCF_023898315.1 of Schistocerca nitens. Lineage (NCBI taxonomy): Eukaryota > Metazoa > Arthropoda > Insecta > Orthoptera > Acrididae > Schistocerca > Schistocerca nitens. The sequence continues at coordinate 258,797,032 of NC_064620.1, forward strand.
ACTACACGTAAATTCAAAACGTTTTAGAATTCTGCCAACGACATTCATCCACAAGCGTGGCTCCATCAATTCTCTCATTGTTTTCCTCCCAACTGGTCATTGGAGCACAGATTAGAATTTATGTGTGGCTACTTGGAGAATGAACCAGCTGTAAGAATGCGATCGGTCATTCACGATTGTCACAGTGAAGGAGAATTTTATCATGCCTTCCTCTCAGCGTATTGGTCTCAAGCTACACAAGACCGAGTAAAACATAGCATCATAATGATGAAACATTTCGAAGAATCTGAATTTTCCAGTCTTGTCAAATATTTTGAAGACATGTTGCATAAGTATCAGTATCTTTCAAACCCATAGAGCCCCTCAGAACTCATCCGCATTTGCTTAATGAAATTGCCTGAACATTTACGACATATTATTTTGGCAGGACGTTGCAAAGACGACATTGAAGCTTTTCAGAGACTCCTACAAGAATTAGAAATTGACACAGACAGTCGCTGGATGCGAAAACAGGAAAACAATCACTACAGGTCACATCCGTCACAATTCCGCGATGAAAGAAATAATAACTGGACGCAACAAGGCTATTCTCACAACACAAATCGTGACCGAAACAGACACCACCCGTATGACAACCGTTGGCAGAGTAGTAATAATTACAGGGAAAGATCGCATTTCCGTAGTAATGACTATCACAGAGACAATAAGAGAAACAGACAATATGGGAACCAAAACAATTATTATCAAGGGAGGCAGAATAACTTCAGACGCAACAGTTCGGCGCACAGTTACGATTCAGGGAGAAATTCTCCACCACGTGACGGACAAGGAAGAAACTACGGAACCTACCGACATGACGACAGACGATATATTCATAACAAAAGACCTGAATTGCATCAGAACTGGCGGGATTTAAACAGGGCAGGGCCTTCTCGGCAAGGTGAATTTGTAGAAGCTAGGTCTCCTAATCCCAATAACGACGTGCGCCAATAACGGAACAGACAATGACTCGCACCGCAGGCAGCCTCCTGCACCGGCTGGCTCAGAGAAAAATAACACGCTAAGCTTGAGAAAAGATTTAGCATTCTTTACCGACGTATAAAACATGACAATTGCTTTTCAGTTGAAAGTCTGTGCACTAGGAAGAGTAAAGGTTTACACCACATTTCACATGTAAAACCGTTTATTGAAAGATAATCTGCTTTTTAACTTTGTCTTTGCCATATAACTTTTCACTTTACATTACTAGTATGCTTGTCAGACATAGAATCTGTTAACATGCAACAATGTTTGAAGTTAAATATCCAGTCATGAACCAAGAGAACTTATTTAAACAGAAATTACGAATGCTGCTGTCGTAAATACACTCCTGGAAATGGAAAAAAGAACACATTGACACCGGTGTGTCAGACCCACCATACTTGCTCCGGACACTGCGAGAGGGCTGTACAAGCAATGATCACACGCACGGCACAGCGGACACACCAGGAACCGCGGTGTTGGCCGTCGAATGGCGCTAGCTGCGCAGCATTTGTGCACCGCCGCCGTCAGTGTCAGACAGTTTGCCGTGGCATACGGAGCTCCATCGCAGTCTTTAACACTGGTAGCATGCCGCGACAGCGTGGACGTGAACCGTATGTGCAGTTGACGGACTTTGAGCGAGGGCGTATAGTGGGCATGCGGGAGGCCAGGTGGACGTACCGCCGAATTGCTCAACACGTGGGGCGTGAGGTCTCCACAGTACATCGATGTTGTCGCCAGTGGTCGGCGGAAGGTGCACGTGCCCGTCGACCTGGGACCGGACCGCAGCGACGCACGGATGCACGCCAAGACCGTAGGATCCTACGCAGTGCCGTAGGGGACCGCACCGCCACTTCCCAGCAAATTAGGGACACTGTTGCTCCTGGGGTATCGGCGAGGACCATTCGCAACCGTCTCCATGAAGCTGGGCTACGGTCCCGCACACCGTTAGGCCGTCTTCCGCTCACGCCCCAACATCGTGCAACCCGCCTCCAGTGGTGTCGCGACAGGCGTGAATGGAGGGACGAATGGAGACGTGTCGTCTTCAGCGATGAGAGTCGCTTCTGCCTTGGTGCCAATGATGGTCGTATGCGTGTTTGGCGCCGTGCAGGTGAGCGCCACAATCAGGACTGCATACGACCGAGGCACACAGGGCCAACACCCGGCATCATGGTGTGGGGAGCGATCTCCTACACTGGCCGTACACCACTGGTGATCGTCGAGGGGACACTGAATAGTGCACGGTACATCCAAACCGTCATCGAACCCATCGTTCTACCATTCCTAGACCGGCAAGGGAACTTGCTGTTCCAACAGGACAATGCACGTCCGCATGTATCCCGTGCCACCCAACGTGCTCTAGAAGGTGTAAGTCAACTACCCTGGCCAGCAAGATCTCCGGATCTGTCCCCCATTGAGCATGTTTGGGACTGGATGAAGCGTCGTCTCACGCGGTCTGCACGTCCAGCACGAACGCTGGTCCAACTGAGGCGCCAGGTGGAAATGGCATGGCAAGCCATTCCACAGGACTACATCCAGCATCTCTACGATCGTCTCCATGGGAGAATAGCAGCCTGCATTGCTGCGAAAGGTGGATATACACTGTACTAGTGCCGACATTGTGCATGCTCTGTTGCCTGTGTCTATGTGCCTGTGGTTCTGTCAGTGTGATCATGTGATGTATCTGACCCCAGGAATGTGTCAATAAAGTTTCCCCTTCCTGGGACAATGAATTCACGGTGTTCTTATTTCAATTTCCAGGAGTGTATTTCGGGAAGAAAGGTAGGTCTCTGTAAGCACCCAGTTGCGCGACAGACGCCTGGAAAAAAAAAAGCCATTAGTGTGTGCCAGAGGCGAAGGTGGAGAAAAAAAAAAGGGAGGCCATTATCCTCGCTGTTGACATTCCTTTGTAGAAAGCATCGCAAATACGACACGTTCGAACTTGAAAACATATGATTACACTGTGGAGCTCTTAATTTATGATACTTACTGAAATGCCTAATGAAATGACGAGAAATACTTTTATGTCTATACACCTGATTATGACTACTGTCTCTCTAGTTGAGAGATTTTTCTACTAACTTATGAAATGCCTCATGACTACTGAATGATGTTCTTATGCTTTACTTTGTACATTGTTGCTTATTTCATTTGATATCTGGTTTCCAGCTGTGTTGCAGAATTAGTTTTATAAAATAAACTTAGATGCATTTGCTAATGTGAACACTTTCTGTCAACAGATCTATTAAATAATTATTTTATGATCCACATTCTTCGAAAAAGGAGCTCTTGGAATGGAAAGAACAATAAGAAGGGACTGATAACAATAACTGCATATATAATTTTCTTTTCAAGTACTTGGTAATTTTTTGTAGAATTAGTTTTTGTGGTGCACCACTTTAATTACTTAGACATTAAGATGTGATTATACATTTCCCTTATCTGCATTGTTACCTTTAGTGTACTATTTTTTCTGCTTGAGCTTTGTCATGCTTAGGTATACGTTATAGCATTTACTGCTGCAGTTTGCCAGGCATAGTGCTACTGAATTTTAATTTGTGTTACTCTGCTAAGCCAGATTTATTTTTCTTGTTTGCTGCACATTGCCTCATATTAGTTGTAATGTTGAATTGCGTTGTAATTTAGATTTACTGTAGCTTGCTTTGCAAATTTCCATTTTTTTATTGCTGTTTGTGTTAATTGTTCTGTGCTGCTGCATCGCCTCGTCCCTTAGTTTAGCATCTGAGCTCAGTAGATTTAAGTTAGCTTAAGAGGGGGTAGACTATAGAACAGAATGAGTTGCGATGAATTGGAAGAAACGCATTGAGAAATTATACGAAAAACTTAAAGAAAGCAGGTATAGGTAGGATTTTCTTGAAAATAAATAATGAGGTAAGAAATATGTGAACATATAAATACAGAAAGCATGCTTGGATAGGATTTTTTTGGTGGAAACAAATGTTGAAATAAGACGAAAGATCTATGGAATGAAGTTTTGGGTTGGACTGCAGTACCAAATGTTACACTGAAAACAAACCCTGTCCTTTCCTCCTGTGTTATTCTGGTATGTGTTTATGTACCCTTGTGTATTTGTCTTTTTCCTGTCTTTATGTGTTTAGCTAATAAGATTTATGTTGTAGAATTTTTCAAATACTGTGTTATTTTCTTTGTAAAGATGTTTAGACATTATTTATTCTGTTCTGTTTTAATGCTCATGTGTGAAATTAATGTTTCGAAAACTATTCTCATTATTTTATATATTCACTTATGTCATAATTACGGTAACACTGATGTATATGTTATTTCGATTCTTTTGTAAAGTTTGTTACTACAAATGTTATCTGTATTGTTATGTTCTTTAATGATGTATTTTGTACCTTTGTAATTGTATTCTTATGTTATAAAATTGTAATTGACACCAGTTCATCATATTATTAACTTGTAAGTTCCGTTTCACTGCACACATTTCTGTTGGTCATAGTATATGGACAATATGTGAGAAGTAGGGACTGCTAGTGTTTGCACGTGTGTTAATAATTCAGCAAGGGACTGGATAACAGCATTGCTGGTTCTAAGGACTATTCCAAAAACTTTGTGAGTGCACAAGTGGTGGTTAAGGACTTGCTATATTCTCCGCAAGACACTTCGATGGTGATTGTGCAACTGCACAGTTGCAACAGATGGCTGCTGGCCGTCTCTACAAGGACTTTGATGGCCCACCAATACCATTATTTCTACAAGGACTACAGTGGGTCTGCATCTCTGGTGGCCCACCAATACCATTATTTCTACAAGGGCTGCAGTGGGTCTGCACCTCTGGTGGCCCACCAATACCATAATCTCTACCAGGACTACAGTGGGTCTACTCTCTGATGACCTACCTACCAATATTCTTCAAAACTTCGAATGACTCTGCTGTGGGTTTGCTCTGTTGTGGCCCATTACCTGTCTGCATGTCAAGAGTCAGCACTGTCTTTCCGTTGGAAGGACAACACTACTTCTTCAAGACTGCATGGAAATCCACTACTTCCGTGTGCATTTTCTTTTACTACTCAGAACTTGAGAAAAACACTGTTATTTTACTATGATGAACGATCAGGACTGTCTTTATGGGCTGTGAGAAAATTTTAGCTTTTGACCAACACTGTATCAATAAGTGTGTGCATTTGATATCTTTCTTACAGTAATTATGAAAAATTTTTTACAAATTGTTTGATTTCTTTGTTATTGTAATTACAATTATGAAAAATTTTAACAAATATGTATTGCCCAGTGCCCAAAGCAATTCGTAAAATTTTTTGTGGGGAGCATAGGGGCTATGTAAGTAGGCTGTTTAGGTTTTTTTATTGGTAACGCCACCTCTGTATGAAAATCACTGGCTGTGCTGTGTGCAGTCTGTGGCTGCTTTGCATTGTTGTAATACTCGCCATTGTTGTGTTAGGCAGCTGGCTGTGAACAGCGCGTAGCGTTGCGCAGTTGGAGGTGAGCCGCCAGCAGTGGTGGATGTGGGGAGAGAGATGGCGGAGTTTTGAAATTTGTCTTGAACTGCTATATATATTATGACTATTGAGGTAAGTACATTGGTTGTTCTCTATCAAAATCTTTCATTTGCTAACTATGCCTATCAGTAGTTAGTGCCTTCAGTACTTTGAATATTTTATTTAGCTGGCAGTAGTGGCACTCGCTGTATTGCAGTAGCTTGAGTAGCGAAGATTTTTGTGAGGTAAGTGATTTGTGAAAGGTATAGTTTAATGTTAGTCAGGGCCCATTCTTTTGTAGGGATTATTGAAAGTCAGATTGCGTTGCGCTAAAAAAAAAATACTGTGTGTCAGTTTAAGCACAGTCTCGTATAATTGTTCAAAGGGGACGTTTCACTGTACGGGGTATGATGAAGTAGTTTGAATTAACTGGAGAAATGAGCTTCACTCCGGGAATAGGCCGACTACCGGTTGCATCACAGGTGATTGATGAAATCGCGGTTTCTATGGCAGGCAATGCTGCGTGCATTTCCCGATCGTCAGGCAGTGCGCGTGCTGTCACGACAGTTGAACATCCCGTGGTCCACTGTACGGAAGGTGCTCCGTGCTTCTAACTACTCACAAATGTTATCCGTACAAGATCCATATCGTACAGCAGCTTGCACCACAGAACTCACAACGACGTGTTGACCTCGCTCATTATTTTCTCGCGATGACTGAAGTTGATGAGGGTTCGGCCTGGAGCATCATATGGACAGACGAAGCTCGCTTTCCTCTGACGGGTGAGATGAAAACACGGAATTGCCTAGTGTGGGGATCTTCACCTCCAGTCGCTGTGCATGAAGTTCCTCTATACGGTGAACGTGTCACCGTATGGCGTGGCTTCACGGCTACATTCGTTACTGGCCCATTCTTTTTGAAAATGTTGGCGCTCAAGGACCAAATACGTGCAGTGTGACTGGCCAGCGTTTCTGCAATATGCATCGCCAGCATGTCATACCCGCCCTACGGAAGAGAGACGCATTGAGCTCAACAGTTTTCATGCAAGATGGGGCCTTACTGCACATCGCTCGTGAAGTTCACCTGCTTCTTTGAAACATATTTGGAAACGATCGAATTATCAGCTGATAATTTACAAATGCTTGGCCGGAACGATCACCTGATCGGACTCACTGTGATTTCTGGTTGTGGGGCTACCTGAAGGACAGGATTTACCAGGGGAACATTGATGCATTCGCAGATCTGAATTGCAGCTTATTAAGAGAGGTAGCCAGCATACCTACGAGAATGCTTCTTTCGGCTGTGCAGAATGTAATCCTACAATTTCAGAGTCTTCTGGACTCTGATGGGCGCCATATTGAGCCTCTTTTCTAGCAGTAATGATACATGTATGTGATGATATGATGTACCGTAGCGACACACTACATGTCTTTCAGTTGAACTGATTCTGCGTTATTTCACTTCCCCATGTCCTTGAAATTAATGCTGCCAAGTTTTGTATTCTTACGGTAATTAGTTTCAGTATTATGACGTGTTAAATAGGGAAGTTTAATTATTACCACCCGGTGGTATCGCAAGGCATCCGCTATTTGAAAGATGATTTGCACTTCACTGTTACCATAATAATAACAATGAGCGTATGGTATTGGTGGCCCGGAGACCCCTCGCGGGGCGGTTCGGCAGCCGCTCCAAAAGTTCTTAAACGCCACTACGCTGACTTGCGAGTGAATGAGGATGAAATACACACAACACCCAGTCATTTCGAGGGAGAGAAAATCCCTGACCCCGTCGCGAATCGAACCCGGGACCCTGTGCGCGGGAAACGAGAACGCTACCACAAGATCACGAGCCGCCGGCACTGTTACCATATTAAACTATGTCCATCATTTATGACTAATGGCCTTGGTTAATATATGTTAAGACGAGATGGGATTAAATGGCTACGGAAATGACATCCAGAAAACTTCGATTACTGAAAATTTTTTTACAAACATCTACACACAAGGGTAAAACTAGACATGAAGAACGTCTTCGTTAACAATAACAGAAAATACATGATGTGTTAAAATGTGTCAGTTACAAGTAATACACTTATGGTGGTTGCGAAAGATACTGAGAAAACAGCGAAAATTTGGCATTTGTTCCTGAGATACCGACTGAATACTTTTCATGATGTGATAGAAATAACTTCGTAGCTCATAGTATTATAGAGGAATTAGACGTACACGAGAATTAATGCCTACACTGGACAAGTTAACGAGCAAGTCATGGTAACTCAAGATGCACTTCATACGGTGCAACCTCAGATAAATAATAACATAGCAGGGAGTATACTCACCATTCTGGTTGACGCCTTGGATTTCGAACTAATACCAGCTGCCGTCCATCGACATTAGAGCCAAAATGCTGCTGTTTTTCACAGATCTCCGACACTGAATGTTCTGTCCACCACTCTCCGGAACCAAATATTGTCTGTCCTTATTGTTTCTCTAATTCTGGCGTCTCACCAAAACAGTTCTGCCAAAAACCGACGTCAGCCAACCAGGTCTCGTAATCATTTGTTCACCAATAGGAAGAGAGAAATTTTTCCACACGACACAGCTCCTTCTTTATGAGCCTCAGAAAGATCCACGCCACTTTTAACAGCAAATGAGAGCTCTAGTCTCGGTGTTAGTATGTGAGGCATGATCTAACGCTCCTTTCTCCCCGAGTCTTCTTTCTTACCATGGTTTTGGTAAACAAATGTCGTGTCGGTACGCCGCCCCGTGGCGTAACTTCATCATCACTTAACGGACTGTTAAACCCAGGTGGCTCTCGTATGTCTGTCGTGGGTCACCATTGTTCAATCTTCAAGCAGTCTTTTCAAGATTGGTGTCATGGTGTTTACAAGAGGCGTGTTTCCACCGTTAATCTATGTAGTGTCGTCCCCTTCCCACACTGCGGAAAACGGACTAGGACGAAACCCTGATGGGCTTCTAAATTGACCACCCAAGGCAGAGGCTCTGCTGTACACAAGCTGTCTCTTGTCCACAGGACACACTGGCTACCTAGCTGGAAGCGGTGCATGATTCACGTGTGAAAATCTGCCACCCAAAACATTATCCCACACGAATGGAAAACTATTATTTCAATAACATCTGACTTGCTTGTTCCTTGACCTGTTCAGAGGAGTATAGAACTATGTATCAAGATTATATTAAAATTAGCTAATTACAATAGCGACCACAACTGCTTCTGATCTACTTATGATCCACAGCAGGTGGATGTCTCGGTAAAAGAGCAAGTAGTGAGACACACACCAGTATCTTCTTATGTCCCTTTCATTAATCTACCTCTTTGCTGTCTGCTTGGATTTTCATATGAGGTGTATCACGGAAAGAGTCAAGGCTGCGGACACAGATGATCATTCATCAAACATGCAGATCTAAAAAATGAAAAGGCATACTTATTTCCATGAGTTTGTTTGTATCAAGAAACATTCGACAAGTGTAAAAAGCCAATGAACAATTTAGAAAATTAAAAACACATGAGATGAATATGACAGATCTCTCACAATTGCTGGGGTTCGCACTCAGGGTGTCCTTTACAAAATGAATAAAAACCAGTGACAATTTAACGCTCGAAGTCTGACCAAATAGTGAATAGAACGCTGACCACATAGAACAGACGTAGATTCAAATACAAGGGCTTCAAAGTCCTTACATAGACTTCCATCCATTAAGAATCCGTGGAATAAGGAATTTCAGTTTATGTGGGATGCCATTAAAATAATTTTCTTTTTATAACGAGACTGTGTAACCGGGAATATCTCTCTTCAGATAAGCTATTTACTTATCTTTGTGACATTTTATATGATAAAATCAGCTGCCAGACAGAGACATCAGGTTCGAAGTAGCATGCTGTGCTTTATTTATTAGTGACTAAGCGAAGTGATTAGTTATTTGAAACAGTAAATAAAGTAATGCAGTCGTTAATCTGAAGACTGAAGACTGTTTTAAACACCACAGCGCTTTACTAGGTATGATCCAGTAGGAGGTGGTCTGTCGTTACCTTACTCCGAACTTTGAACTGTCTTACCCTGCAGTGGGGGACCTACAATTGACATGCAGCCCGCCAAGAATTCCTCTTCTGTGCCAACCTCTTCATCTCATAGTAGCACTTGCAACCTACCTCTTCAATTATTTGCTGGATGTACTCAAATCTCTGTCTTCCTGTACAGTTTTTGCACTCTACAGCTCCCTCTACTACCATGGAAGCCATTCCATGATGTCTTAACAGACGTCCTACCATTCTGTCCCGTCTCCTTATCAGTGTTTTTCACATTTTCTTTTCCTCTCCAAATCTGCGCAGAACCTCCTCATTCCTTACCTTATCAGTGCACCTGATTTTTTTTTACATTCTTCGGTAGCACCACATCTCTAATGCTTCGATTCTCTTTTGTTCTGGTTTTCCCACCGTCCATGTTTCACTACCATACAATGCTGTATTACAGACGTACATTCTCAGAAGGTTCTTCCTCAAATTATAGCTGATATTTGATATTAGTAGACTTCTCTTGGCCTGGAATGCACTTTTTGTCATTACTAGTCTGCTTTTGATTTCCTCCTTGATCCTTCAGTCATTGGTTATTTTACTGACTAGGTAGCAGAATTCCTTAACTTCATCTACTTCGTGACCGTCAAACCTGATGTCAAGTTCCTCGCTGTTCTCATTTCTACTACTTCTCACTAGAGCTGTGAATACCGCTTCAGTTGTAAATTACTTTATTTTCACTCGCTCATAGGCAGCATGCCGCACCTGGTACACGCGGCGCTCGGGGACCACAGCACAGCTCCGACACCTGAGGATTGGCTTATAACATTCTGAAACCGGTCGTGTGAAAAAAAGTAATTTACAGCTGAAGCGGTATTTTCAACCTCCGCTATAATGCACAGTTGCGGATGTTCTTCCAACAGGATCGTTTGTACTTCCCATTACCTTCGTCCTTCTTCGATTTACTCTCAATCGCCGGCCGTTGTGGCCGAGCGATTCTAGGGACTTCAGTCTGGAACCGCGCGACCGCTACGGTCGCAGGTTCAAGTCCTGCCTCAGGCATGGATGTGTGTGATGTCCTTAGTGACGTTTAAGTAATTTTAAGTTCTTGGGGACTAATGACCCTAGATGTTAAGTCCCATAGTGCTCAGAGCCATCTGAACCATTTTAATTTGAACTCTCAATCCATACTGTGTTCTCATTAGACTGTTCATTTCGTTCAGCATATCATGTAATTCTTCTCCACTTTCACTCAGGATAGCAATGTCATCAGCGAATCGTATCATTGATATCCTTTCACATTGAATTTTAAGTCAACTCCTGAAGCTTTCTTTTATTTCCGTTATTGCTGCCTCGATGAGATTGAACGACAGGGGCGTAAGACTATATCCTTGTCTTACAGTCTTTTTAATACGAGCACTTTGTTCTTGGTCGTCCACTGTTATTATTTCCTCTTGGCTATTGTACATATAGTATATGGTCCATCTCTTTCAATAGCTTACTCCTACTTTTCTCAGAATTTCGAATATCTTGCACCATTTTCCATTCTCGAAAGCTTTTTCCAGGTCGACACATTGTATGAACGTGTCTTGATTTTTCTTTAGACTTTCTTCGAGAACTAACCGCAACGTCACAATTGCCTCTCTCGTTCCTTTACCTTTCCTAACGCCAAACAGATCGTCATCTATCGCATTCTCAATTTTCTTCTCCATTTTTCGGTACATTATTCTTGTCGACAACTAGGATGCAACAGATGCTAAGCTGATTGTGCGGTAATTCTCGCACTTGTCAGCCCTTGCCTCTTCGGAATTGTGTGGATGATGCTTTTCCGAAAGTCAGATGGTATGTCGCTAGACTATCACATTTTACACACCAACGTGAATAGCAGTTTTATCACCACCTCGCCCAATGGTTTTCGAAATTCTAATGGAAAGTTATCTATCCCTTCTGTCTTATTTGGTCTTAAGCTTTTTAAAGTTCTTTTAAATTCTGATTCTAATACTGGATCCCCTATCTCTTCTAAATCGACTCCTGTTTCTTCTTCTATCACATCATAGAAATCTTCCCCCTAATAGAGGATTTCTATGTATTCTTTCCATCTATCCACTCTCTCGTATGCATTTAACAATGAAAATGCCGTTGCACTCATAATGTTATCACCCTTGCTTTTAATATCACGCAAAGTTGTTGTCACTTTCTTGTATGCTGAGTCTGTCCTCCCGACAATCATTTCTCTTTCGATGTCTTCACATTCTTCCTGCAGCCAGTTCGTGCTAGCTCCCCTGCACTTTCTATTTATTTCATTCCTCAGCGGCTTGTATTTCTCTATTCCTGAGTTTTCCGGAACATTTTTGTACTTCCTCCTTTTATCCATCATTTGAAGTACTTCTTCTGTTACCCATGGTTTCTTGGCAGTTACCTTCTTGGTACCCATGTTTCCCTTCCCAGCTTCTGTGATGGCCCTTCTTAGCGATGTCCATTCGTCTTAAACTATACTGCCTACTGAGCTATTCCTTATTGCTGTATCTATAGCCTTAGAGAACTTCAAACGTATCTCATCATTCCTTAGTACTTCCGTGTCCCACCTCTTTTCGTATTGATTCTTCCTGACAAATTTTTTAAACTTCAGCCGACTCTTCATCACTACTATGTTATGATCTGAGTCTATGTCTGCTCCTGGGTACGCCTTACAATCCAGTATCTGATTTCGGAATCTCTGTCTGACCATGATGTAAGCTAACTGAAATCTTCCCGTATCACGCTGCCTTTTCAACGTGTACCTCCTCTTGTGTTTCTTGAACGGAGTATTCGCTATTAATAGATGAAACTTGTTACAGAACTTAATTAGTCTTTCTCCTCTCTCATTCCCTTTTCCAAGCCCATATTCTCCTGTAACATTTTTTTCTACTCCTTTGCCAACAACTGTTTTCCAGTCTCCCATGACTGTTAGATTTTCATATCCCTTTACATACTGTACTACCCTTGAATTATCCTCATACACTTTCTCTGTCTCTTCATCTTCAGCTTGCGAGGTCGGCATCGGCATGTACACCCGAACTATTCTTGTTAATGTTGGTTTGCTGTCGGTTCTCATAAGAACAACACTAGCGCTGAACTGTTCACAGTAACACTCTCTCTGCCTTACCTTCCTGTTCATAACGAATCCTACTCCCGTTGTAGCATATTCTGCTGCTGTTGATATTGTCCTATACTCGTCCGACCAGAAATGCTGACTACTTTTTACTTCACTTCACTGCCCCATACTATATCTAGATTGGCCTTTGTATTTATCTTTTCAGATTTTTTAGTTTCCCTGCCACGTTCAAGCTTCTGACGTTCCACACCCCGTCTCGTAGAACGTTATCCTTCCGTTGATTATTCAATGTTTTTCTCATGGTAACCTCCCTCTTGGCACTCCCCTCCCGGAGATTCGAATGGGGGACTATTCCGGAATCTTTTGCCGATGGAGGGATCATCATGATACTTCTTCACTTACAGTCCACATGTGCTGTGTATGCGCATTACGTGTCTTTAATGCAGTGGTTTCCATTGCCTTCTACATCCTCATTGCTGATTCTTCCATCTTTAGGGGCAGTTACCCACAGCAGGGACAAGAAAGTGACTTGAATCTCCGTCGGCTCCTCCGTCCTCTTTGACAACGCCATTGGCAGAATTAGGGGTGACTTTTCATACCGGAAGTCTTCGGCCGCCAAAGCTGACTACTATTCAGAATTTAAGCAGCTGTGTGATACTAACCCGGGACCTAAGGCGTTATGATGATGAGTCAAAGACAGGGGAGATGATAAGTGCCAGATAAAAGACCTAGGATTGACCAGGGATCAAACCCGAAACTGATAGGCATGGAAACAGAAAGCGATTTATGTTTATGAGAAAGGAATTCTTATAGATCCTATTAATCTCCTCCTTAGCAGAAGGCTAGGCCCGAATATAGGTAACGCGAAAAGATAACTTATTTTAAACTAAAGTGGGACTCTTCTACGGGTTTTCTTATTATACTTCTATACCGTTATATTGTCAAGTCGTAATACACTGACGGAAAAAAACGCAACAGAAAAAAGTCATTAATGTAGAGTAATAAACTTTCGTGAACACATTTGTCTCGATAGCGTAAAGTGATTAACATTGCAAGATAGAAGCTCGATATAATGCTATTTGTCGATAACGCAGGACCTGTCGTTCAATGATGTCCCGTATGTGCTAGATTCGAGACAGAGCTGGTGCTACAGCAGATCAGGGCACCATGTCTACACTCTGTCGATAGGACAGTGATTTGTCGGCGAACGCTACACTGTTTGATAACAACCCCTAGAATTCAGTTTCAGGGTGCGTGCGATAACCACGAGAGTGGCTCCAACTGTCATACGAAATCGCATTTCAGATGATAACTCGAGGTGTAGATCCAGTGGGTCTAGCACTCAGAGAGGGTCGTAACTGGCCTCCTCCCAACCAGCACACGGTCATCACTGGCAATGAGAGAACCAGCGTTCATCGTAAAACACAGACTTCCTCCCTGCTCTTCAACGAGATTTCGCTTGACACCGCTGAAGTCGCAACTAGTGGTTTAGTGTCAGTGAAAGACACGCTACAGTGAAGCTGGCTCGGAGTTGTCAGTGATGCAACCGATTGATAACAGTTTGTTTTGTCACTGTGGTGTCGACTACTGCTCAGACCGCTGCTGCAGATGCAATACTATGCCCCAGAGTCATACGCCGAACACGATGATCTTCCCCCTTGGTAACCACACGTGGCCATCTAGAGCCCGGTAATCTTTTGATCTTACATTTTAGTGACCATCAATACCAGCCAGTTATTTACTGTGGCTATATCGTTGCCAAGTCTTTCTGCAATATCGCAGATGGTATATCCAGCTTCTCGTATCCTTCACGACATCATTCAAACTCTGTGAGTTGTTGATAATGGCGTTTTTTTTTCCGCTTTAAAGGCGTTTTTGACTAACAGCAACTCAGCGCGTCCAATCTCTGAGGTAAGTATCGCTCACGACCGTTACAGCGTGTATTAAAAAAAAAAATTTGATTTGCATCCTCATAGCGGCGCTGCTAGAGCCACTCTTAAGCGACTGGTGCGAAATTTGAAGAGACGTCATCTCTCAGATACAGGTACACGCCTACCGATTTTCGTGTATGTCACGCCACACGTTGTTGTTGTTGACATTTTCTTTCCGTCAGTGCACCACTCTCTGCGCAGTGGAGTTGTAAAGTCATAATAAATTCCAATTTTTAATTAATATACTCATATCTAAAACAATATTCATAACGCGACAGTTTGATTACCATGTCGAGGATCACTAGCGTCAAAACTTTCATGAACCCCTAGCGGTAAAATTATGCGTCTGCCACATTTCTTCATTTAATAAAATTACATTTCCGTGTCCCCCAAATGTTCTAGAATTTTTTGTAAGTAGTATTGTACAGAATGAATATGCGACTACAAAACTTGAGAGCGTAATAGTATTGACTATAAGTAATTAAAAGTAATGAAGAGGTAGAATGAGTATTCTCTGAATCCACAACTCAGAAAATAATCCTCCCCGGTATTGAAAGAAAATTTATATCAACATACTAAGGAGTGCAGGTACCATAGCAGCAAAATTAAGATAGATGTACGACGTGAGGTCTCTCTCCCTCCCTCCCTCCCTCCCACCCTCCCAGTGCCGTTAAACATCTACCCTTTTCCCAGTCTGATGACGCCATTTCTATTACGTGTACTTTATGAAAAAATAGAAAAAATCTTTTATATTATTTGCATACTTCGCACACTCATTCTTGTGCAGGCTTTTCATGCAAAAAAATATAATACTGATAAATAACATCTCAAAAATGCAACAGCACTAAATTTCGAATGTTGTCTCCTACAATTTTAGTCCATGCTCTGTGCCACTACTTAGTCCTAGAACGACATTTATTAGTTGCTTTTAAGCAGATAATTGCTTTCTGGAGAATGCGGTAAATCATAATATACGCAGTATTAAAAGTAATTTGTATACTGAAGAGCGGAAGGATGTAATCTTTTTTGTTATACTCTAGTTTTCGAGATATACCGAGTTGCCTGTTGCGACATGCTAAGGATGTAAAATTCTTACTGTTATGGCGTGTTCACCAATCACGCTCCTGTGTTCGGAAAGAGACGGCAGCAAAAGAAATTCCCGGCATTAGTTCCTCATAGTCATCAACACCTATCAGTATGGAAAGTTAATAAGGTGCATAATCTGTGCAATGATCGAAAATAGATAATGACGTAATGCTTCATTTACGTTAGAAAGCAAATTTTATTTTCTTCCATCTACATAATGAACAAAAAAAAAAAAACTGAGACTACGCCTACGACACCAGAATTACACTGTCAAAATGGAGTTTCCATTGAACTCCAGCTTCCCCAGTGCTTCGATCGTTGTTCGGTCACACAAATTATCCGTGTTCTCTATCTGAATGCGAGTGGGAAACGCGATAGCTGCATTAACATCGATCAATTTCATAAATATAACTTCGTCGCTGGAATTGTAAGGAAGTAGTAAACTGGTGTGCAAAGGTTAAGGACGAAAGTAACTTTCGCCCGGTGTGCAACTCCCAAGTGCTATAGTTCGATGAGCCTTGGGCCATACATAGAAACAACTGCTACAGTGTTGTACAGAAGGAAACTCGAAGAAAAAAAAACGCAGTGAGATGAACAGAAATTACGCTTTTATTCAAAGATAGTAATTGTACTGAAGTCCCAGCGATTCACGATGGTCCACATTACAAGAGGCATGGTAACGAGTTCTTGTGGTACGGCGTTCCATTCCTCCACCAGCACGGTAGACAAATGCTGGATAGTTGTTGGTGCATGTGAACGTACTGCAGTACGCCTCCCCAGCGCATCCCATACGTACTCGATGGTATTTAAGTCTGAGGAGCGGGCAGGCTAGTCCATTTGCCGAATACCCTCTCGTTCCAAGAGGTGCTCCGGCTACACTGTTCGATGAGGTCGCGCACTGTCATCCAAACAAATCAAGCCAGGGTCGAATGTACTTGCACTTGGGGAAGGAGTACAGTGTCAGAATAACATTGACTGGTGACCCCTCTCGGCTGAAAGAGATTTAGTCTTGGTGATTATGGACGGATCCTAGTACGGCTAGAGGTGAGTACATGGCTTTGATGATCCAGTTGTTATGGCGTGGGAAAGCATAATTTAGCATGGGCTCACTGACGTCCAAATCTCTGAACACGGTGACCTCACTACTGAATATTGCTGTGACATTGTACTTTTTTTCCCCATTGGCGTCATTTGAGTGTTGCCTTCGGTCCTGATTAGATTTTTATGAAGGACAACGGGCGACTGCATCGAACAGCACACGTATAGGAGCTCTTGGAAAAAGAGGATATTCGGCTAATGGCCTGGCCTGCTCGTTTCTCCAACTTAATTCCCGTCGAAATCATGTGATATTTGTTGGGAACACCAACACAGCACATCCACATATACCGACGACCATCCAGAAATTGTCAGCTGCGCTGGCGTAGGAAAGGATCGCCCAGTCACCAAAACCCGTTATCAAGCTCTTGGCCAGCATAGGATCTCGTTGCAGAGCATAAACTTTCGTCCTTAGTGGTCACCCACTCTATTAAGAACCATGCCTCGCCTCTTGTAATGTCCAGGGAGCCACCCGGAATGGTGGTGAGTTTGGTGCTATTACTGCCTTCGAATAAAAGTGGTATTTCTGTTCGTCTTATTTCATATTTCTTTCAGTTATCTTCTGCACTATACTGTTGTAGTTCCTTCTACGTATAGTCCAACTGTCATCGAACTACGTTACTTGACAGTGAGACACCATGGGAAAGTTACTTTCGTCCTTATGGTCTGCACTCCAGTGTATGTTTGCGTGGTGTCCAATCCCAGCTTTTTTGTGTTGAATATTCTGTAAATCTTTTTTTTTTTTTTTTTGCGAATATATTTATTGGGAATGTTGTGCGTATTATGGGAGCAAAGTCGAAATCATTCACTGAAAAAAAGTTCTTATATCATTATCGCTGGTGTCTCCGCCCCCGGTAACTGAGTGATCAGCACGACAGAATCTCAATCCTAAGGGCCCGCGTTCGATTCCCGGCTGGGTCGGAGATTTTCTCGGCTCAGGGACTGGGTGTTGTGTTGTCCTAATCATCATCATCATTTCATCCACATCGACGCGCAAGTCGCCGAAGTGGCATGAGATCGAAAGACTTGCACCTCGTAGACGGTCTACCTGACGGGAGGCCCTAGTCACACATTTATTTATCGCTGGTGTGTACTCTCATTCTCTGTTTGCAGGTGCCTGTGCAGATTTGTAGTTCTTCCAGCAGTCAGTTTTAGTTGCAATTTTTTTCCTTGTACAACAAAAATTCGTCAATTAGGATTTTTCGCTACGTCGCACGTTCATTAGAGAATAGGCGTCGGATCGTTAATTGAATACAAATGCCTAGCTCTCGCGACCAACGCTATCACAAATAGGCTGCTTGACATCCTCTCCTCGCAGTTAAAAATTTACTATTTCTGTCTCAGAAACTGCTGCTTCGATTTTCGTTCAGTTTTCGATTACATATTGATCCTAGTGGAAGGGCTGTATATCTGATTTATAAAAATTTCGTGGATATTAACTGAACTGTGATGATGTTTGTTTACTGAGGCTTGCTGAGAACTTTACTGCCTGCACTGCTTAAATGGCTTAGGTTATGTAAAGTGACTAGAATCTGGAGTTGGTACTTAGTTAACCAACATTGTTGTCTGATATTTAATTGTAACTCTACTCAGTGGTCCGTAAATAAAATAACCACTACACCACACTAGTTGTCTGGAAGTAGATACATAGCGCTACCCGTGCGAAGCTGCGGTGTGTTGCTTGTACCATATTATATTTGATCGAAATTGCCAGGCCATGGAGCTTTTAACCTCCATGACGCTACACTTTTGCCCATGATTCGTTGCAGTAGTTTAGTTTGCAGCGATCTGACTTGCTAAGAGACGATTAAGAGAACACACTTCGTGGGAAAATCAGACTGTGTTGCCCAAAACGTAAAACCAGTGTTTTTGTTTCACGGATTTGGGATAGGCGCATACAAATTTTACTTCGTTTATTAAATTCGTAACTATTATCTTCCTAACAGTGCATACATCCCAGAATGATTACATAAAAGTTAAATGTTAGTTTCACTTCCACCCTATACTGCTTTTCCAAATTAATTACACTATAACTGCCCCCTCCCCCACCCACACTAAATCGATGGAAACTTCCAAACTCATATTTCAGCACATAAGCAAAATGGGAATGTAGCCGGTCCTGAAGGTACAGTAATGCAGTTACTGAAGTACGGAGGAGCTGAAGTAGTAGCAGCAGTAGTAACTGTTTTTAATACAGTGGCTCAAGGAAATGAAGTACCCCAAGGATGAAAGATACCTTACTGTGTGATGGCTTCGTTGAATAGGTTGTTCAGTAGAGTAATAACGAACAGGTTGGAAAATATTGGGCTGATCTTGTTTCTCAGGAACAGTAGGATTTCACTGCTGGGGAAAGCTGTTTTGATAACATCTTTTGTGTACGTCAGAGATGTGTGTTCAAATGATCGCGAAAAATCAAGATCTCCAGTTGGTGTTTGTTGATTTGCAAAAAGCCTATGATTCTAGACCTAGGAGGTTACGATGGACAGATCTAGAATTCGTTGGAGAGGATGGTGCCGTTACAGATTTCGAGAAAAGGATGTCCCACCAGTGCGAGGCTGTTGTGAAAGTTGGCTGTAAGATATTGGAAAGTTTTGAAATTAATAGAGGATTAAGACAAGGATATCATGTGTCATCAACCTTATTTAAGTTGTATTTAGAATACTGAAATAGACAGCGCAGAAATTTGAGTGTGACTGTAGAGCATCAGTGTTTACATTCGTTACTGTTTGCCGACGATCAAGCACTTACGGCTCTGGGGAAATCTCATACCATGAGTCAGATGAGAATCTTAGTGGATATTATAAACAGTGGAGACTACCAATCAATACGGTTAAAAGCGAATTCTTTTTGGTAGTGAGCAGGCTGAGAATATGGATTTCGAAGTTAGCCGGATAAGAAATGTAGACGACTAGTATCTATATGGCATCAATAATCGATTACACTGGACAGTGTGGCATGCATGTATCCCACGGGATAAGTCGGGCGACGTTGGCTCTTAGATCAATAAATGGAATTATTGTAGTCAGAAAAAGATGGTTCGAATATGAGGTCATCAGTCCTCTAAACTTAGAACTAATGAAACCTAACTAACCTAAGGACATCACACACACATCCATGCCCGAGGCAGGATTCGAAACTGCGACCGTAGCAGTCACGCGGTTCCGGACTGAGGCGCCTAGAACCTGTCGGCCACAACAGCCGGCGTAGTCAGCACATATCAAGACGAACACAGAAAGTATTTCCAGCTGTGTTGCAGCATTGGTTTTATAAAATAAACTTAAATACATTTGCTAATGTGAACACTTTCTGTCAACAGATCTATTAAATAATTATTCTGTGATCCACATTCTTCGAAAAAGGAGCTCTTGGAATGGAAAGAACAATAAGAAGTGATTAATAACAGTAACTGCATACATAATTTTCTTTCCAAGTACTTGGTAATTTCTTTTGTAGAATAAATTGTGATGCATCACTCTAGTGTTAAGATGTGACATAGGTATTAGACATGGCCATTTTTAGTGTAATATTTTTTTCTGCTTGAGGTCTAGGTTTGAATTTTATTTACTGCAGCTGTTTGCCAGGCATAGTGCTACTGAATTTTAATTTGTGTTACTCTGCTAAGACAGTTTACTACTGATTTATTTTTCTTGTCTGCTGCTCATTGCCTTATATTAGTTGTAATTTATGCTGCTTGCTTTGCCTTTTGTATATTTTTATCTTTGCTATTTGTATTAATTGTTTTATGCTGCTGCATTGCCTCGTCCCTTAGTTTAGCATCTGAGCTCAGTAGATTTAAGTTAGCTTAAGAGGGGGTAGCCTATAAGAGAATGAGTTGCGATGAATTTGAAGAAATGCACTGAGAGGCTATACGAGAAAAGTACAGAAAGCAGGTATAGATAGGACTTTTGGAAATAATGAAGAACGAAGGGAGATCTCCGAGAAGTAAAGAAAGTTTTGTTTGCAAAATACTGCAGTAAAACAAACCCTGTCCTTTCCTTGTATTATTCCGCTACATGTTTGTGTACCCTTGGGTATTTATGTTTTTCCTGTATTTATATGTTTATCTGATAAGACTTATGTTGTAAAATTTTTCTAATGCTAAGTTACATTCACTATGATGAGGAATACTGTTATCCTCAAATATAATTGGCATTAATAATATGTTATCTCCCTTATAAATATGCTTAGACATTATTTATTCTGTTTAGACTGCACACAGCACAGCCAGTGATTTTCATACAGAGGTGGCGTTACCAATAAAAAAACCTAAACAGCCTACTTACATAGCCCCTATGCTCCCCACAAAAAATTTTACAAATTGTTTTGGGCACTGGGCAATACATATTTGTTACAATTTTTCATAATCGTAATTACAATAACAAAGAAATCAAATGCACACACGTATTGATACAATGTTGGTCAAACGCTAAAATTTTCTCACAGTCCATAAAGACAGTCCTGATCAATCATCACAGTAAAATTGCAGTGTTTTTTTCGCAGTCTCATTAGGAAAAGAAATTGCACACAGAAGTAGTGGATTTCCATGCAGTCTTGAAGAAGTAGTGTTGTCCTTCCAACGGAAAGACAGTGCTGACTCTTGACATGCTGACAGGTAATTGGCCACAACAGAGCAAACCCACAGCAGAGTTAGTCGAAGTTTTGAAGAGTATTGGTAGGTAGGTCATCACAGAGCAGACCCACTGTAGTCCTGATAGAGATTACAGTACTGGTGGGCCACCAGAGGTGCAGACCCACTGCAGTCCTTGTAGAAATAATGGTACTGGTGAGTCAGCAAAGGTGTAGACGCACTGTAGTCCTTGTAGAAATGGCCAGCAGCCATCTGTTGTGACTGCAGGTGCACAATCTTGTGGACAATATAGCAAGTCCGTAAACCACCACTTGTGCCCTCACAAAGTGTTTGGAATTGTCCTTAGAACCAGCAATGCTGTTATCCAGTTCCTTGGTGAAATATTAACACACGTGCAAACACTAACAGTCCCTACTTCTCACATATTGTCCATATACTATGACCAACAGAAATGTGTGCAGTGAAATGGAACTTACAAGTTAATAATATGATGAACTGGTGTCAATTACAATTTTATAACATAAGAATACAATTACAAAGGTACAAAATACATCATTAAAGAACATAACAATACAGATAACATTTGTAGTAACAAACTTTACAAAAGAATCGAAATAACATATACATCAGTGTTACCGGAATTATGACATAAGTGAATATATAAAATAATGAGAATAGTTTTCGAAACATTAATTTCACACATGAGCATTAAAACAGAACAGAATAAATAATGTCTAAACATCTTTACAAGGATAATAACATAGTATTTGAAAAATTCTACCATGTAACTCTCATCAGATAAACATATAAAGACAGGAAGAACATAAATACACAAGGGTACACAAACACATAGTGGGATAACACAAGGAAACGACAGGGTTTGTTGTACTGCAGTATTTTGCAAACAAAACTTTCTTTACTTCTCGGAGATCACCCTTCGTTCTTCATTATTTCCAAAAAGTCCTTTCTATACCTGCTTTCTGTACTTTTCTCGTATAACCTCTCAGTGCATTTCTTCAAATTCATCGCAACTCATTCTCTTATAGGCTACCCCCTCTTAAGCTAACTTAAATCTACTGAGCTCAGATGCTAAACTAAGGGACGAGGCAATACAGCAGCACAAAACAAATAACACAAACAGCAATGACAAAAAAATGGACATTGGCAAATCAATTGCAATATTACGACTAATATAAGGCAATGAGCAGCAAACAAGAAAAATAAATCAGTAGTAAACTGGCTTAGCAGAGTAACACAAAGTCAAATTCAGTAACACTATTCCTGGCAAACAGCAGAAGCAAAAGCAATAAATTATATCTAAACATGACACAGCTCAAGCAGAAAAATGTTACAGTAAAGACAACAATGCAGATAAGGGAAATGTATATTCACATCTTAATATCTATGTCATTAAAGTGGTGCACCACAGCTACTTCTACAAAAGAAATTACCAAGTACTTGAAAAGAAAATTATACATGCAGTTACTGTTATTAGTCCCTTCTTATTGTTCTTTCCATTCCAAGAGCTCCTTTTTCGAAGAATGTGGATCACAAAATAATTATTTAATAGATCTGTTGACAGAAAGTGTTCACATTAGCAATTGCATTTAATTTTATTTTATGAAACCAATGCTGCAAGACAGCTGGAAACCAGATATCAAATGAAATAAGCAACTATGTACAAAGTAAAGCATAAAATAATCATTCAGTAGTCATGAGGCATTTCATAAGTTAGTAGAAATTCTCTCAATTCTCGTAGATAGACACTTGTCCTAATCAGGTGTGCAGATGTAAGAATGTTTCCACGTTTGAGCGTGTCGTATTGGCGATGCTTTCTACAAAGGCATGTCAATAGCGAGGTTAATGGTCTCTTTTTTTCTCCTCCTAATGGCTTTTTCTCAAGGCGGCTGGCACACCTGGCCGCTCACAACACATTACGTCACGGTCACTTACCTTTCTAACCGAAATATTTATGGCAGCAGTTTCTGCTACAGTGACAGTCTCATATAAAAAATTCTATAAATATAACAGTGCCCAAAAAATTTTCGCCGGCATTGTGATACATTCACGCAGGTACATACATTTCATAAACCTTAAAGTACGATCCTTGGTTTCCAACAACCTTTTTCACAAACCAGAGTCCCTAACCACTACTCATTATTCCTTACCTTATTCGTCGACACTTCTTCAACATTTTATGATAACAGATACGTAGCATACTCAAATAACTCATATAGCATCAGCTTATTGATCATAAACATACCGCAACAGCATAATACACATAGTCATCGTAATAATAACATCATAACACCTCAGTCAACTCTCAAAATCGTCGTAGCTTCCTCCAATAATAAAAAAAATTCTCTGCTCATGTCAAAAGTGTCATCTGCCTCTAACGTACTTTAAAATCATGATCCCATACCAAATATATCATTCAAAGCTCTCATAGCATCACAATGGTTTCGAAAAATATGAAGGGTTCACACAGTACAGACAAAATACAATTTCATAAGTGTGAAGTTATCCAGCTGTGTAATTGCGTAAACATGTGTCACTGATGTAGTAAAAAGAATGTTTGTCTCTCTCAGTTAAATGATCAGATAGCTGTGTAATTCTGTGTTACAGAAATATGGTACCGATGTGTAAAGTTGTATAAGCAAATACCATATTAGCTAGGGCTCCTTGTGCTTGCCACACACATGGTACACAAAGTAAGCATGTAACCCCCTGAGGATTAATGTAATTATACCCTCAGGTGTTACAGATTATTGCAGTGGAATAAAATGTATCACAGAAAACTTTCTTTGTAATTAAAAAACCTTTAAAAATAAATGTTCTAAGTATAAAATTAATCACTCAAATACATGTACTGTAGCGCTAAACTGTGCGTCTTGTTGTAAGATAATCTCTGTGGAAGTGTCGTAGTTGTCGTCCTCCGAAAGCTAAGTTCTGCAGAAGTCAATGTACTTACCTCATGATAAACAAAAGTGAAATGCTTTGCGTATAGATATCTTAGTTATAACGCTTATTGCCATGATGAAGAAAGTACTGTGCTGTAACATATTGTTGTGCTACGGAAAAGGCAGTCTCATTGTAGCTATACCACAAAAGTAACTACTAAAACATATTTTACTTTCCAGAAGAATTAAAAAAAACTGTGCAGATATAAAGCAGATACAGCACAAAAGCAACAATGTAAATTGTGTCACACATTAGTAGTGTCGTGATATAATTGTGTAGCTGTCAAAGAAACCAAGTGCTAAGTCATCTTTAATCCCACAGAAAGTACTTCAAATAAAGAATGTCTTTTCAAGTAAACCAAAATGTTACATGAAAATCTCATTAGCAGTGCCGGTATATGTTCTAAGTATGTGAGCCTTATAGTCGTTACGTAATCGTGCAACTAACAAGCAAGAATGTACACACACAATAACACTGTGTTGTCTGTTCACAATAACAATGCAATCGTAATTTCTGTTTAAAAATGTTCCCTAGGTTCTAGACTGGATATTTAACTTCAAACATTGTTGCATGTTAACAGTTTCTTAAGTCTGACAAAGTATACTAGAAATGTGAAGTGAAAAGTTTTATGGCAAAGACAAAGTTAAAAAACAGATTATCTTTCAATAAACGGTTTTACATGTGAAATGTGGTGTAAACCTTTACTCTTCCTAGTACGCAGACTTTCAAGTGAAAAGCAATTGTCATGTTTTATACGTCAGTAAGGAATGCTAAATCTTTTTCTCAAGGTTAGCGTGTATGCTATTTTTTCCCTGAGCCAGCCGGCGCAGGTGGCTGCCTGCGGTGCGAGTCATTGTCTGTTTCTTTGTTGGCGCGCGCCGTTATTGGGATTAGGAGACCGAACTTCCACAAATTCATCTTGACGAGAGGGCCCTGCCCTGTTTAAATCCCGCCAGTTCTGATGCAATTCAGGTCTGTCATTACGAATATATCGTCTGTCGTCATGTCGGTAGATTCCATAGTTTCTTCGTTGTCCGTCACGTGGTGGAGAATTTCTCCCTGAATCGTAACTGTGCGCCGAACTGTTGCGTCTGAAGTTATTCTGCCTCCCTTGATAATAATTGTTTTGGTTCCCATATTGTCTGTTTCTCTGATTGTCTCTGTGATAGTCATTACTACGGAAATGCGATCTTTCCCTGTAATTATTACTACTCTGCCAACGGTTGTCATACGGGTGGTGTCTGTTTTGGTCACGATTTGCGTTGTAAGAATATACTTGTGTCCAGTTATTGTTTCTGTCGTCACGGAATTGTGACGGATGTGACCTGTAGTGATTGTTTTCCTGTTTTCGCATCCCGCGACTGTCTGTGTCAATTTCTAATTCTTGTAACAGTCCCTGAAAAGCTTCAATGTCGTCTTTGCAACGTCCTGCTAAAATAATATGTCGCAAATGTTCAGGCAATTTGAGTAAGCAAATTCGGATGAGTTCTGAGGGGCTGTATGGGTTTGACAGGTACTGATTCTTGTGCAACATGTCTTCAAAATATTTCATAAGACTGGAAAATTCAGATTGTTCGAAACGTTTCATCATTATGATGCTATGTTTTACTCGGTCTTGTGTGGCTTGAGACCAATATGCTGAGAGGAAGGCATGGTAAAACTCTCCTTCACTATGTCAATCGTGAATGACCGATCGCATTCTTACAGCTGGTTCATTCTCTAAATAGCCACACATAAATTCTAATCTGTGCTCTAATGACCAGTTGGGAGGAAAACAATGAGAGAATTGATGGAGCCATGCTTGTGGATGAATGTCGTTGCCAGAATTCTTAAATGTTTTGAATTTACGTGTAGTAATGAACAGCTTATAGTCAAAATCATCATGTCGGCGAGTCGCATATCGGTCATTGTTACGTCGTGTCGGCCGTTCCATCTCAAAATTCGGTGCACATTGCCAATTTCTTTCATAACTTCCGAAGTGTCCTGTGTTATTATTTTGTGGTTGTTCCGTATTTCTAAGTCCCTCTTCCCGTATTGGAGCGCGAGTGGCCTCTGAAATACGTAATTATTGTATTACCTGAGTCAGCTGATCTTGTACTTCCCGGATTTCTCTTTGGTGTTGCGTATTAATTTGATTCTGATTTCGTTTGAATTTCCTAATTTGTTCGCACTCTTCTGTGTCATTAAAGACTACCGGTTTTGTGACGTTCAGATTATCATCTACCTTCGTAGATAAGTTAGTGAATTGATCCGAAAGTTCGGCTACTTTCGCCGATAGTGAACACATTTCCTCAGTGTGTTTTTCTGAACCAAGTTTCAGAGTGTCCATTTGTGTTGAAATCGAATCTACTGTGTCCTTTAAGTTTTCTTGAGTTTTTGCAAGTTGCGTAACCGAATCGGTGGATGCAACTGAGTCAATTTTAGCCGACAAGGTCTCATGATTTTCATGAACAATGGTTTGCAGTTCTTTTATGGCTGCTTCGTGATTCTGTAATGCATTTTCATGCCGCGAAAAAATAGGTTGAAAATGCTCACAAATTTGTGTTTTTACGTCATTACAGACTTTTTGACATTTCGATTCAATGTTATGTAACTCAGTAGTTAAATCTTCACGTGATTTTTCAAGTGTGGTGTCTAACTTTTCAAGCTTTTGCTGTGTTTGTCTCTGATTTTGTTCCATTGTGTCTAACTTTTGAAGATTTTGTTCCATTGTGTCTAACTTTTGAAGATTTTGTCCCATTTGTTTCTGATTTTGTTCAAGCGTTGTGTCTAACTTTTGTAGCCTTTGTCCCATTTGTTGCATTATTTGTAATAACAATGCACTGGTGTCTGAAACATGTTCCTCAGTGCTTTTCGGCAGTGAATTTGCACCGGCAACATTCACATTTTGACAAGCGGAAAATGTGTCTTGACTCATTTGAGAAAACGGTGAGGACGCAAAACCTGAATCTACAGTATTTGCAAAATTGTGTCCTGTCATTTCGGATTCCTGAGGCGAGCTGATGAAGAGCGATCGATCGATAATGCTTCCCTGTTCACTACCTGTTTCACTGTCTACGCCATTGTTTGCAGCCCGCTCCATTTCCCTATGCACAGTTACCAAATTACTACTTTGAACGTGTGTTAATTCATTACACAGTGGTGCTGGCAAGCTACGCTCGTCGTCACTATTATTTCTCAGTTTACTTTGGAGCCTAGTGTTACGTTTTTCACACGCCATTATTGTCACAATATTTCACACGATAACACAGAAAAGCACAATTTGAAAAGCAAAATAAGATAACACATTAACATAGAAATGGAAATAATGTCTACCTAAATACTTGGTGCAAATCTACATGCATGTCACAACTCTTTTACTGTACAACAATGAAAGACTGCAACTACAAAGGAGATTCTCTCTACAATTACGCGCTAGCAATAAACAAAATCTACGCTAATTACACAAACTACAACAAAAAATCAGAAGATTCCAGTGAGGTATCCTCGGCTAAGGGTCGACATATGAAACGTCCCCTTTGCAAAATTATACACGACTGTGCTTAAAGTGACACAGTATTTTTAGCGCAACGAATTCTGACTTTCAAAAAATCCTTACAAAAGAATGGCCCTGACTAACATTAAACTATACCTTTCACAAATCACTTACCTCACAAAAATCTTCGCTACTCAAGCTACTGCAATACAGCGAGCGCCACTACTGCCAGCTAAATAAAAGATTCAAACTACCGAAGGCACTAACTACTGATAGGCATAGTTAGCAAATGAAAGATTTTAATAGAGAACAAACAATGTATTTACCTTAATAATGATGAAAACTCATAATATACATAACAGATCATTGTATATCTTACAAATTTCCAAACTCCGCCATCTCTCTCCCCACATCCACCACTGCTGGCGGCTCACCTCCAACTGCACAACGCTACGCGCTGTTCACAGCCAGCTGCCTAACACTCCATTGGCGAGTATTATAACAATGCAAAGAAGCCACAGACTGCACACAGCACAGCCAGTGATTTTCATACAGAGGTGGCGTTACCAATAAAAAAACCTAAACAGCCTACTTACAAGCAAAAGATGGTTCGAATATGAGGTCATCAGTCCCCTAAACTTAGAAATAATTAAACCTAACTAACCTAAGGACATCACACACATCCATGCCCGAGGCAGGATTCGAACCTGCGACCGTAGCAGTCACGCGGTTCCGGACTGAGGCGCCTAGAACCTGTCGGCCACAACGGCCGGCGTAGTCGGCACATATCGAGACGAACACAGAAAGTAGTTCTACATGCTGTGATTGAAAGCAATCTGACATATGGCTCAGAGTGTTTGACACTGAACGAGACCCAAAGGGGAAACCTGAGGCTGTCGAAATGTGGGTTGGGGTGAAGCATGACACCGATCCACTTGGATCGACTCAGGAATGAATATGTAAGAATGGAGATGGAACCTGTGGGCGAGTCACGTATAGAGTTGATGCACGAGCAGTGAGAAGGTATGGACCTGTCAAACGGATGGAAGAACAAGGATGGCCGCAATGTTTTCTCAGCTGGATGATGTAACCATGGGTGGCTGAGGAACACGTGAAAGGGAACTACAGCCAAAACCATGGAAAGGGAGTTCTGTCGAAAAGAGATTGGTAGGCATCTGAGATGATGCAGCTGCTGAAAAGTGTAAACGCCGCTAAAATAAAGTAAATGAGCAAGCAAACTGTTCAAACAGTTATTTCGTAGATCTCAAGTGAATGTGAGCATTCTGCCCGAGGCCGATCCTACCATTCTGGCGCATGACTGGAAGCGCTTGCACACGTTTGAGCAACGTCCCTCCTGGAAAAGGTGCGCTATACTCCGAAATATCCAGAGAATCTGATCTACTACGTAATACCATAATAGAAACACCTCATCTACTCTTATCTCCCCACTGGAATTGCTTTTAGAAAACGCTAAAAAAGGTTTTTGAAACCCAAGAAAATTTGACCCAACAACAAATGGATCAAGAAAAATAAGTAATTGCAGACTAACAAACAGCAATGACTCCCTTCTCCTAAATCATCATGAAATATTATAATAATAAATATCAAGTATCCATCTCCTTCTCTCAGCCCTACATCTCTACAGTCTATTTTAACAGTGATGTATAGATATATGAGAAACAAGAAAAACAGTCTGGTTGTATCTTACGCTAAACAGCAACAAAATAAAAAAATACCTATAATGTCCATTACAACTAAATATATTGGAATAATGAAAGAGAAACATAAATATCCTCCACAATTAAAGACAATCAATGACGACTTGCCTTCCCAACAAAGTGAAGAACTTTAACATATAGATGAAATAAAGAGTTACTTTCACAAAAATAATAAAGTCAGTATTCTAAAAGCCTGCCAGTAACGTAATGGAGAAAATAAGACATAAGCCCTTTTCGCTCGTCAGTCATTATATTCAAAGAGTAGAAAATTTTATTTAGTCTGTTGCCACATTTAATGGCACTCAAGAGAAATTGAGAAAAACATCCCTCTAGAATGGAAACGATGACTGAGTTCTCGGTATGGTACTGTCAGTGTTAAGGTTTACAAATCTTGTAACTGTGAATCAACAGTTTCTCATTTTACAAAACGAAAATGCCATTGAGTCATCCGACTCTGACAAACTAAGATTTAGTGTACTCATGACTTGGAGTATGAACTAAGTTACGTCGATATCTGAGTCATTCAACTGTTGTACTTTGCATAAGGATCCATACACTGAACGCTTCGAAACGTTGTCATTTCTTATTTCTTTCCTCATTTTGGTCCCCCTCCTGTTAATTCTATATTCCAATATAAACACTTGAAGCTGTTTAATATTCCAGACCAAATTTGTTGTACGATAAAGATCACGCAATCGGAAAGTCCATCGCGTTTGCAGTAGTAGAATCCTCCAGCATTCAGCCGGAGTTACGAAGATCTAGGTCTTCTTAATAGCGTTTCACGAAAATGATATCTTGCCTCAAGCAGTTCCCTCTTCAGTTCACGAAACATCTTAATAGTCGCATGCTGATCGAACCTACCGGTAAAAAATGTAACAGCAAGCTTCTTTGACGTCTTCCTTGAATCCGACCTGGCGGAGATTGCAAACGCTACACCTGTACTCAAAAGTCGTAAAATGCGTCATGTCCTATATAAATTGGGCAACAGAATTAATGGATCACTTTTCAAAACGCCATAATTCTGACCTATTTCCATGTTTCAGTTTGACATTTGGCTCTAGGTGCATAGAAGTTTTCTTTGTGAAAGAGTGGCGCTCTGTGGCTCCACGCTACTCCGGTTCGACGTTACTTCTGACTAAAGGGTGTCGACACATGCGACAAAAAGTCCACAGCTGAGAAGTTCATGAGGCGTGTGAGGTGGGTTAATGATGTCAAATTGGCACCAAATTTCCCCACAATGCTGCCCAATGCCACACTGGTCGTGGCACACGATCTAATGGTCCACGTTTCACAACTTCCTGAATCGCGACGTCAGTGTTGAAATCACTTTTTATTAGGAACGGCCCAGGATAAAATTCCAGACATACCGAAGCTCAGAATCTGTTCGAAAATGCCGCAGGGGATGGCATAAAGGGAATAAATGACAAAGCCCCTTTACATACGGTTTCATTCCCACACATTTCGCGGTCGGACACGTCAGTCTGCAGTGCGGTGAGCAACTGGTAGACGTTCTTCTATACCTTAGACACTGCTGACACCCTCGGCCGTTTCAGCCCTTCCCTAAGGAGAGTGTGGGGCTACATCCTCATCGAACCCATTTGGAGCACAACGCGACCGCTATTTTTGCTTTCATGTACAGGTGCGGAACACTAGGGACTGTTCAGTCATTCAACGAAATTTGAACATCGTCCGAAGCAGCTAATGGAGCTTATGTTTTTCCCGTGCTCCTATTATGTGTCCTCCCTTGTCATGAAGGGATGCGACATTGACACATCCGTGAATATAACCGTCTTATTCGCCCACCTTTATTGACAATTTTGAACACGTACCTGTACAGACAGTGACGATGCGAAGTCCTAGATAGACCGGCAGACCGGCAACCCCTTGACTCTGTGACTGTGGATGGCCTACAATCAAGCTTAAGAGCAGCAATGTAGCGGCGAGAGAGAAGCAGCGTAGCCTGCCTGCAAACACCTTGGAAGTCGGGTGCCTTTGCTACACCGTTAACTCACCACTTTTTAGCACCATTATAGAGGAAGATTGTATGTACCTTTGAGCCAGATTTCAAACTTCGGAATGCATGGGAATTACGGGGTTTCGAATAAGTGATCCTTCTGTTCTGTTGCTCAGTGTAGATGAGCTATGTTTTCCTAGAACTCTCCCAATAAACCAAAGTCGACGATTCACCTTACCTACAACTGTCTTCATGTGCTCGTTCCTTTTCATATCGCTAAAGAACATTAAGCTTAGGTATATAATAGCAGCACCTATACTGTATTCGAATATAATCATTATGCTAATGTGCGTATTAAGAAGTAATGTACGCAAACTTTTTGAAAACTTGAGACATCCGCAAAGAATAATCAAAATTCGGAGGCTGTTTCAGAACAGTGTGGAAGAAAATAGTGTACATGAAGTCCCAGCAACGCCCTCTTTTGTGACCCAATAGAGCATTCAGGTGTGCAATTTAGACAATGAAGTGCCGTCAGAAGATGAGGAAACCTAAAAGTAGGTAAGTTTCCTTTATTTCACGTCTATGGTTACAAACTTTTTGTTAACAGATTACCGGTCTCGGTATATAATGACCATCATCAGATCTGATGACTGTCATTATAGACCGAAACCGGTAATCTGTTAACAAAAAGTTTGTGACCATAGACGTAAATTAAAGGAAACTTAGTGTATATACGGGTCCATGTTTTATTCGCGAAAATGTCACAGCTTGGTAAAAGCAGGTGTCAATGTGTCTTTTCGACCTCAAAAGGCACTTTTAACATATGAGTTCAATAGGAAGTAATGGTTTCCATGAAACTAGTTTGCCACATAATGGCTTTTAGTAGGTGCTCTTACACGAGTGTATCGAAATGGTGGACAGTAAAGAGCGGAGCGCCGTAATGGGGTTCGGTCACGCAGTGCAACCACAGCGCGTGGCGATAGACATCCTTTTGCCGGAACGGACCATGTAGTAACCACGTTCAAGGTGTGGGATCGACGATGGAGTATCGCAGTGCGTGTTTATTGTGAACCTGTGTTTTGATATTTCGGCAACATTTACTGCCAAGTACGTTAGGAAAACACTTCCCATCTCACGCTTTTCATTATCCTGAAACAGCGAACGACCAAATCTGCACGTAACGTGATTGCCGTCGTCGGCATACTCTGTGGAAAACTGTTGTTAGTTCAAATCCCTAGTGCTTCAAGTTGTTCTGCAGTTATGAACATAGACACTATCACAACCCAGCAGCCAGCATTATTGAACATCATAGCGGACAGATGCTAAATGTAATGATATGAAGCAATTACATAGTGTGAAAAGGCGGAACCCTGTTTCGTCTGTGTGGCTTGGAAACAAACACCCTCTTCCCTGATTTGTGCCGGCCGGAGTGGCCGAGCGGTTCTAGGCGCTACAGTCTGGAACCGCGCGACCGCTACGGTCGCAGGTTCGAATCCTGCCTCGGGCATGGATGTGTGTGATTTCCTTAGGTTAGTTAGGTTTAAGTAGTTCTAAGTTCTAGGGGACTGATGACCTGAGCAGTTAAGTCCCATAGTGCTCAGAGCCATTTGAACCATTTGAACCCTGATTTGTATCCTGAAGAAACCTTTCCTTACTAGAGGCGTTTCTATCATGGTTGCATGATCACATGAATGTTGATCCGAAGTCGTGCTAGAAGGGGGTGGCACAACACAACATTCGTCTGCAGTTTTTTTTTAATGGGTGTAATTTGAAAAAGCAAAGAACAGAATGGCATAAATAGTGAATTTCATATAAGATAAAAGAAGAAAGGTCCTGAAATGTGTGGCATAAGTGTCTGAATACAAGATGGTGATTACAGGATCGGAAAACAACGCTTGGTCAGTTAAAGAAACTGCGCACATAAATTATTAAACACTATTTACAAAAAGTAGAAATAATACACCAGCGAAGGAACCCTAATATGGCAGCAAATGGTTCAAATGGCTCTGAGCAATATGGGACTTAACATCTGAGGTCATCAGTCCCATAGAACTAAAAACTACTTGAACCTAACTAACCTAAGGACATCACACACATCCATGCCCCAGGCAGGATTCGAACCTGCGACCGTAGCGGTCGCACGGTTCCAGATTGAAGCGCCTAGAAGCGCTCGGCCACACTGGTGGAATATGTTCCTCTTTAAAAGAAAGACGGGGACCACGTGCCTCATTCTACCACCCTCAGCATCTTTAAATATTTCCGCAAATATTTTCGGTTGCGTACATATTCGCGTTCTTTTCGACATGCAACGACCACTCGCTTCTAACTGCAACTTGATCACACCCATTAGCTCTTCGCTGTAAGTCGCTCATGCCATCCACTCCCACTTGCCTAACTTGTCATTTTCTCTTTGTCTCTATTTGTTACTGTCTCCTCTCTCACAACCACAGTCTCCTTCGTTATGTCTTACTAATACAGTCTTCTTTCACTGTCTCACTCCTTTCTCTTACTGCTGAGTCATTCGTTTCTTCTGGCTGCTGCAAGTCGCTATTACGACCCCTCTCTTACTCGTTGTCGTTGTCATAGATTACTACCCCTCTCTTACTCGTTGTTGTCATAGATTCTCTCTCTCATTATTAGTGGCTCTCTCCCAGTCCACTATTTCAGTCTATTTATTCGTCTCGCACTGGCACTGTCTAATACACACTTTTTTCCTGGTACTGTTCTGTCACTGTGAAATACGTTTCACTGCCACTGTGTGCCTCTCTTGTCTCCTACAAAAATAGAAAACTTGTCTTCTCCATCTGCCTATCCAGAAGTGTGTAATATTCGTACTTTGTACTTCAGAATGGTGACAAAGATGATCCTTCTAATGTGCATACAAATTTTCCTTAGCCCAAAGGCTATGCAACACACTTGACCATACCTTTCTGTCACCAATCAATGAGCCCCGGAACAATACTGTTTTATGCGCGGCATCTGGAACATATTACGTAGCGCTTGATGTCGTACATGTACCGGTAACTAATGGTGGCACACGGCAGTAGAACGAAAGAGTTTACCTCAACAGCTGCCGGGAGGTGTCGGTCATCCAGTGGCGATTGCAATTACGAACGGCTGTCGTGATTTCAGACCGTCAGATCGTCGCACCATTGCCTGGTTCTCTGACTTACCGGTAGTATTTGATAGACCCCGAGGTGCCTGTAACGGTCAAACTATCTTCACGTAGCACCTAAACGGTAGGACCGTTAAGTTTGGAGACTGAACCGTGCAAGGCAAGGAAACTGGTACTGACTGCGGAAGAAGTTCGGCCCGAGTGAGGCAGAGCTCTTGCAGTGGGGGCTGTTTAAAACCTCGAGAAAATGACAGATTCTGCGGAAGGCTCTACTTTCCCTAGACAGCCTAAAAGTGTTCATTTAAAAAGTTACCCTACCTGTAAATAAACAAAGTTTTGTACAGGCTGCAGCTTTAGATTGGCAAGGACTGCCTTCTTCTCACGATCAGGATCGCTTCAATGGCGCACTTGCTGTATCCATGCACGAAGAAGCATTTAAACTAGGCACAAAAGGCTCTCTTGTGACACAGAACGTCATCTTGGCAAAAAATGCTGAAATAGTAGGGAGCTTAGATTTGGGAGTGGTAAGGCGCCAAACCAAAATTTAGAAACATTTTTAATAATACTTATGTTCCTAAACGCAAATTTAACATGGACAAAAACGAAGTAAAAGGCAGACGTTATTGGAGCCAAGATTAATTATTAATGAAATAACCATTTTTACCAAAAACTTGAAAGTGTCTAGGTATGATTATCTGATACGATTTTCAGTAAGAGAATGAATGTTAAGAAACTCGCAAGTTTGTTACGAATAACTCAATACAGGTCTGACAAACAAATGCATTTCAATAAAAACGGTGCCTTAACACAAGGCTAACAGCTTTTGCCAGCTCTAACACACACACACACACACACACACACACACACACATAGCGAACATTAAATTACAAAACCACAAGTCACACTCGCACGTCGGAAGATCTTACAAGGGCCTTAAAACTTCAACTTCACAACATAGATTTAAATACCTCCGTACAGAAATCTTGAACTAAAAATAAATCACTGTGTCAGTTTAAAGACAAACGCACACAACAAAAACGATTGACAGTTTTAACATATGGGCACTAAACGAAGGCACATGAATAAGAAATTTACTTTCTTATATGTTATTATAAAAATAAGACTTTCACAAATCTGTCAGCCGTTTACAAGTAGGCTGAAAATAGCTTAGAGCTGCACTATTAACATAGAATGATGATCGGGTTGCGAAAGACAACAATAACTGTCACAGCCCAAAGCTAAGCTACATTACACATGAAAATGTACGGGAAGGTGACGTCGTTGAGTGACTCAAGTGGGTTAAAACATGACTGAGACAAAGTTTCTAGTTTGTGCGACGCATGGCTGCTACTTGTACATCTAGGAAAATGTCAGTTAATGCAGATGAGTAGGAAAAACATTGCCATAATATCAGAGTACAGCATCAGCAGTGTTTTGCTTCCCACAGCCACATAGATTAAATACAGAAGCACAACATTGTAAACCAATATGAAATGGAATAACCATGTAAGGATTATTGATGATAAGGTGAATGGTCGACATTTGTTTATCGGGAAAATATTACGAAAGTGCGGTTCAGCCGTAAAGGAGACCACGCATGGGACATTAACTGAGTGGTGTTAGAGTGATCGGGAATCACGGAAAGTCCGATTAAACGGAGACATGAAAGCAATTCAAAAGCAGGCTGCTAGATTTGCTACTGGTGAGTTGGAGAAACATGCTTCGGGAACTCAAATGGGAATCACTGGAAGAAAGAAGACGTCCCTTTTGAGGAGCACTACTGAGGCAGTCTGCAGAACAACTGAACTGCCATCAACGTTCATTTCGCGTAAGGACCATGAAGGCAAGAGAGATTACGGCTAGTGCGGAGGTATATAGACAATGGTTTTCCCCTCGCTCTATTTGCGAATAGAACTGGAAAGGAAATGACTAGTACTAGTACCCTCCACCACATACTATACGGAGGCTTGCTGAATGAATGTAGATGTAGAGCCCAAATTGAATGTCGCTGAACGAACAAGGGACTTCGTGAATGCCAACAGCCCCTTAGGCCGTTTTGTTACACGTACCAAAGAAGACCACCTATTTCTTGGTACGTCTGTGCTTTGCTGTAAGTACCGACAACACAACATCCCCAACCAAGGCAATAGACAGGAGAAACCTGCCGATTCCGAAGAGGCAAACACGCTATAAGGAAGGCAGAGGGAAACAATCATTCTTCATTATGTCGTGCGCACACAGTTTCCTTTTTTCCCCATCGTTGTGTGCTGGCACCATGGCATCCACTACCGAGGCAGTCAAAATCAGATACGTTCCACACAAAAAGCAAATCCGCGACCATGGTGGCAGAGGGAAGCAACAATTCCAAAATTGTCTTATGCACACTATTTTCACTGCCACCGATAACATGACGAATCGGACTTCCGTCCTCGAGGAGCGACCCCAGTTATTCTACCGAACAGCAGCAAACACCGCGACCACCAAGGAGTGTGCATATGGGGAAGTGATCTCGGCGAGCGACTTCGTGCCCTATTGAGCGATGCCGAGCAACTCTTCGCTCGGCAAAGACAGGGAGAGAGGCTTCATGAGCGGCAGAAATAGATTCCGACATGCACGCGTCTCAGTTACAAACTCCTGAGTTACTAGCTGCCACAATCTGCAAAACTGGTATACAACAATCCTATGCGTGGCATCCTCAGTGTCCATTCGGGATTTGTCGTCCACCTCCGCAACACACCACAAAAAATCACAACTAAATCATATTAACTGTTAATAAGGTTACATAGAAATATCTTTGAGAGCATCAATGGCTTGTTAAGAGATAGTACACATGTGTCGATAACAGTTTGGCATTCATAGAGAGTGTAGCATCACTCTAAAACATGCACTCTCGAGATATATGAAGTTGTTGATTTCAATATCAGTTGACGCATCTGGCAGCTATTAGAGTAACGACCGAGAGAGGTGGCGCAGTGGTTGGCACACTAGATTCGTGTTATGGTTGGCAGCAGAGCCAACACCGTTTTACTAAAGGAGGCCGAAATGCACGCGTTTTAGCTCACGCAGGCTGGCGTGAGGTCTGGAACATGACAAGGAAATTAGAATTTAGAAAAACGGACGTAGCTGGTGGAATACTTAACTTTAATCCATTAATGGTGAACGTCGCTCTTGACGGTACATGATTCACAATATCAATAGTAACTGATAATGGCGCCTTGCTAGGTCGTAGGAAATGACGTAGCTGAAGGCTATGCTAAACTATCGTCTCGGCAAATGAGAACGTAAGTAGGCAGTGAACCATCACTAGCAAAGTCGGCTGTACAACTGGGGCGAGTGCTAGGAAGTCTCTCTAGGCCTGCCGTGTGGCGGCGCTCGATCTGCAATCACTGATAGTGGCGACACGCGGGTCCGACGTATACTACCGGACCGCGGCCGATTTAAAGGCTACCCCCTAGCAAGTGTGGTGTCTGGCGGTGACACCACAATTCGCATTCAGGAAGACAAGATATAAAAACCCATGTCCAGCCATTCCGATATATGTCCTCCATAATTCATTTAAATGGCTTCAGGCGAATTCCGATAAGCAGGTTAGTATGTCTTTGCCTATCGATAGGTACGTGGCGGTCGATGGGCTACTTGTTGTGCATCGCTGGGAAGATGGCGGTGGCAGCAGCCAGGTCGTTTCATACATTCATACATGGGGGCTGCGGAGCTATAACAAGCAAGTGTTGGCTGCCTGTGTGGGAGGTCGTAATGGAATGTGTGTGTGCGTCGCAACAAAGGCTATGGCAGTCGATGTCCCGTATGTATGTGGTGATTTTGAGTCTGCCTTCGGAAAGAAATGAGGCCCGAATAGCATGGACTAGATGGTATGTTGCTTTTGATGGAGCGAAGTAGACTGCAGCAGCTTCCTGTTCTGTGGTACAGATAGGTCGAGTCAACGGACTATGTTGTAGGCCTTCTCATTAATTCCGTACCAAAGGGAATTTACTACCCTGAACTGACATTATTCATTGTTTGTTGTCACTGTATTTTGCCGCAAACTCATGGATGGTAGAGCTGGTCTTTGCCTTGTGACCACATAAGAATTATGGAACTCATATAAGGGAATAAACGTTATTAGTGATAGTCTCCTATTGAGCTTGTGTTCTACTGTGGACAGAAGACAATGTTCACAGTACGTTAATGTGAGGACTATATTATTGTGCATTCTTTATACATTAAATCATTTTCACATAACTATAGAGTGCTAACCGTGTTAATGGACCACAGGTGAATTTTTTTGTAACTTGTCGGGCAGCAGGAACCGTATCGTATAGCATCTCATGAGCCCGAGATCTGGTAGCTAATAGTTATATGTATGGACAGTAAACTGAAAGGCCCAAACAATAACACAAATACTTAACACGCTGGTTACAAAATATAGAAAACTGCATGAACAATTTCCAAAGCTCAGAGATCAAGTATTTCACCTCGTAAACTGTATTAAGATAAAGACGATTATAATGATGACATAGTTTTGGAGATATGGTATGATGATGACAGTTTTAGAGAAATGGTATGATGATGATGATCTTTCATCGGCAAGTATCGCTTCAGAAATTTTTGTCAGTGAACTTACAGGGAAGACTCCTGTTCATGTTACAATTTTGTGGTACAAAGTCATTCAACAAAGACATTCGCTATTATGTAAGGATGTGTGGTACGAAAGATGAAGATGCCGTAGTTATCTGATGTAGGTTTTCAGGTATTATGTAAAAAAGTTCATGATGTATTACGTGTCAGTGGGTTTACAGGTATTATGTAAAATAGTGTGTGATGCGTTACATGTCAGTGAGTAGTATTAGTTAGAGAGGTTTTACAGGGTGTGATATTTAAAGTGAATAATACTCATTTCATGCAACATATTAACGTGTTATGTATTATAAATTTAACTGTGATTAGTGATGTTTAATTACTGTTCCATGTGATTTTATTTGATTTGTTAATTTGAAAGTAAGTTTCAGCTGAAAAACAAGATTGTAACATTTGTGCAGTGGAACTTAAACTACTCACATTCAATTCTGAAACCGAGTACAGAGTGATGGTTATTAACACATCAGTGTGACATTTATCTGATATTTTACCAAAACCGTTTTAAGAAAACCTTCATAGAAAACATAATACGATTAGGTTCCGGAGTATGAACAGTTTATGAGCAACAAGCAGATACAAAACACAAAAGTCCATGATGCTTAAATTCCAGTTAAATTTGAAAGCAACACCACATGGGTTGCTTACAATTTTCCAAACATGTAAGTTAACTCACATTTCACAACGATAATAACAACAACGTAATGCTGACAGACATGTTTGGCTGCAAAATGAGTCCATCTCAGAATTATTCTAACAGAGATTTTAGTGTGACCCTTTCACGTCCTCCCAGTCGTTCCATGCCCCCAAAGCTCCACATTATAATTTTCTAAAGTGTCCCCAGCATCCTTATTTAAAATTTTTCGCTTAACACCAGCAATAGGATTATTAAACGTCTGAAACCATCAATAGCATTACTAGACTCCAGAACTACAATCTAATTCAATCAATAATAAATTTAAAAGCACAGTAACTTAGGACATCACAGTTGATGAAACCTGGACTTTTGAGTACGGTCCTGAGATAAGGCAGCAAAGTGTGGAGCGGCACACATACACTTCCTCAACCGAAAAAACTATGCCGATTTGCTTTTTGACAGGAGGGGTCGAGTGCATGAAAAATTTGCTCTCGCATGA
Organism: Schistocerca nitens; assembly: GCF_023898315.1. Classification (NCBI taxonomy): domain Eukaryota; kingdom Metazoa; phylum Arthropoda; class Insecta; order Orthoptera; family Acrididae; genus Schistocerca; species Schistocerca nitens. The sequence continues at coordinate 258,837,347 of NC_064620.1, forward strand.
CAAACTGTCAACCAACTGATTTTGCAAACGTGTCTGAAACGCTCAGGAAGAGGGTGAATCGACTGAGGTCAGACAGTGCACACAAGTTGACGCTACATCATGATAACGCCCCATGCCACACGGCTGCCTCCATCAAGGAACTTTTGAAATCATAAAGCTCAAAAGGCATTCCTATTGTCTCCCCTCCCCTCTTCCACTGCTAAACTAATCTTAGTCCTTTGAATCTTTCTGTTCCCAAAATTGAAAAATGTCTTAAAAGCGCGTCATTTTGGGACTCTGCTGGACGTTCGAAAGAATGTGACCGACATATTAAGGATCCTATCAGTTGGGGGCTATCAGCGCTGCTACCAAGACAGGAAGCAATGACTCCACCGGTGTATAGCTGTGGAAGGGATCTACTTTGAAGGGGGACCACATTGTTAAAAAGATAAGAATATGGTAGATAAAAAGTTAGTCTCATTACTTTTCTCACACATCACGTATCGTTTCTTCGAGGAGCGACAGTACACAATGCACAACGTGCGCTTCCGTAAAGAGGGTTAGTAGTAATAGAAGCCCAGCTGAATATTGTGTTCTCGTATAACTGACATGCCACGTCCCTTAGCTGCCATTGTTATCCGAAGAACGCCGATACTGTACAGTAATCAGTATTCAGCGTGCGTTAAATTACGACATTAATAACTCCACTGTTCACTGACTGCACACCGACATTAATGTCAAGTAGCCGTGCAGTAATCACAGTCCATAATTTCGCAGCCTACACTAGACACGTATCTGGACCTGAAATACAGCTCAGCACGTGAGAGCTGTCGGCAGCGCTGTATCTGTGAAGCTGTAATAACTAACGCGTTCCAACATTCCGTTTCGCTTGATATAAATCGAGATACAGTGACTGGCATTAAATAGGCGAAGTAATTACCGGAAACGTTCGATCAGTTTCGCGGAATCCAAGCGGCGCACTTCATATGTTCAACGATGGTAAGTACATTTAACAGCTGAACAACAACAAAAATGCCATGGAGATGAAGGTGAACATTGCCTATAGTTGATAGTTTGTAGTTTTTGGGGTGCCACATTCATAATTACTTTTTGACAGCTATTGTTAGCTTGATAATAAACTTCGTAGTAGTACAGACGAATATCAGTAACAATTCATATTTGGAATGACTCGTGCTTACCATAGCACTGTGTTGGAACCAATTATCACAGCACAGTAGGTTAAAGTGGGTCCGTCGTACTTAATATTAGGTCCTATTTATTTAACTATCAAATCTTATAATAAGACGACTGGCATATATATATATGTCCACGTAGCGTTTGTAACAGTTTGCTATATTTCGCTGACGATATGTCACTCAGATATGTCTGATACTGACTTTGTAAGTAATGCTTCCTAAAATGTGTTTGTCAGATGTTATTACTTACTGCCAGCACTGTGTTATCCATACGTTTTACTGGTTTCTGTTTACATTTCCTATTTGAATGACTCTAGGGACGCTACCGCGATAGTGACTTAAGAAAATAATACGAGGGCTTTCTGATAAGCAATGACTCGGTTTTTTTTTATGTGAAAGCTCATAAAAGCTTTTTAAATAAAACAAACGTTAACTTTTTAAATCTTTATTCTTCAAATCTACAAATTTATTTGTCAACGTGGTCACTATGGCGACGAACACAAATCTCTCCATGAGAGACCAGGTTGCTGATACGGTGTCTGTAGAATGTTGATTGACGCAGCCGCAATCGCACCTGTGCTTCGACCTCTTAATCACTTTCAAAGTAAAGTCCTCGAAAATGTTCCTTAAGTTTTGAAATAGGTGAAAGTAGGATGGGGAAAAGTCGGGACTATATACAGGATGATCGACGACAGTGAGCCAAAGACGTCGGATTGTTGCAGGTGTTCCAGCGCTCGTGTGTGGTCTGGTATTGTCGTGCTATGGGACATGATGATGATGTGTGTGTGAACGAACTTCTCGAATTCTAAACTCGATTACAGAACGCTATTTCTGAAGCACCTACAAAGTTACATTACACACCGCCATTTTACACGTTATAATTCGGAATCCACAGCAACAGAGAGAAGCAAATATGCAGATATAAAAATTAAAGATGTAAAAGGTTAACAACATTTTTTCTCAAATGAAATAATAAGTTACTGATACCAGCGACTGTTTACTTGTACGGCGTTTCAAAGGGTTACATCTGCATCACGTGGATTTATATGTGTGTTGTGCTACTACTTTCGGGTAACCTATGCCACTGTCTATTGGAGTTTGTTTTATTTAAAAAGCCTGAAGTATTTTCACATAAAAAATTTTGGAGATTTACTTTTGAGCAAACCCTTGTTAAAAATTACTGTGCAATGGCGGAAATTTATTTGAAAGTGTTTCAGAAATTCTGTGTGCCGTTCGGCAGTAACATGCGGTACACGAAATCATCTCTTGCACTTTCCGAATCCCTGTTCTTTCTGTCATGATGTACGGAGGTCATCCTGAAAATTCGGCTAAATTTAAGTACCAATGTATTTAGTATCAGTGTGTATAGTTTTCTTTTATGTCTATTGACGTACAACAGTTTATGCTGTGAGAGTGTGGTCCCCATGAAAAGAGAAAATTTATGATGAACATGCAAAAATAAAGGAAAAAAGATTATTCAGTTAGTAACATAGTTATCAGTTTTTACATCTTCTAAATATATTTCTTTCAAAATGATGATAAAAGTTTCTTTGTTACCAACGTAAAAATAAAAATTAGATAAAAACGGTAAGTGAACTGAATACTTAGTTTGTCGAATATTATGACCATGCTGGTGACATTAGGTTCTTTAAAAAGTGTTGCAAAATGTCTGAAAGTTTTAAAAAAAAATCACCGACAAGTAAATTTCACCCAAAATACCTATTGAGGAAGATGGTGGGTGGTGGTGGTGGGGGGGGGGGGGGGGAGGGGAGGGGTGCGGCGGCTGCGGGAATATGGTTCAAATGGCTCTGAGCACTATGAGACTTAACATCTGAGGTCATCAGTCCCCGGGACTTAGAACTACTTAAACCTAACTAATCCACGGACATCACACACATCCATGCCCGAGGCCGGATTCCAACCTGCAAGCATAGCAGCTGCGTGGTTCCGGACTGAAGCGCCTAGAACTGGTCGACCGCAGCGACCGGCGCGGCGGTAATATGAGAGAAGTAAACAAGTAACTGCACGTCCTTAGAAAAGATATGTGCCTTCCATGTAGCTGTATTTCAGCCATGAATCTGATCTCAACCACATCTGTTGATTGCGAAACACACTGATCAGCCAGAACATTACGACCACGGACTGGCTGGTTCATTGGTGGAGGGGGGCAAACAGCGAGATCATCGGTTCTATCGGATTAGTAAAGGATGGGGAAGTAAATTGGCCATGCACTTTCCATAGGAACCATCCGGGCATTTGCGTGAAGCGATTGTGGAGATCACGGAAAACGTAAATCAGGATGGTCAGACGCGGGTTTGAAACGTCGTCCTCCCGAATGCGAGTCTAGAGTGCTAACCACTTCACCACCTCGATCGAGATGACCACCGACCTTTTATCGATGTAAACGCGTCCAGGTGCTAACAGTGTCACCTGGCGAGGCATGACAGAACACAATATTGCAAATACTGTGGACTCAGGTTTTGGGTCCTTACCGTTTTCTCAAATGAGTCAAGACACATTTTCTGCTTGTCAAAACGTGAATGTTGCCGGTGAAAATGCACTGCCAAAAAGCATAGAGAAACACATTCCAGACACTAATACATTATTATTGCAATTAATGCAACATATGGAACAAAATCAGAGACAAACACAGCAAAAGCTTCAAAAGTGAGACAAATTGGAACAACAACAGAGACCAACACAGCAACAGTTAGACACAATGGAACTAAATCTTCGGAAGTTAGACACCACACTTGAACAAACACGTGAAGATTTAACTACTGAGTTACATAACATTGAATCGAAATGTCAGAAAGTCTGTAATGACGTAAAAACACAAATTTGTGAGCATTTCCAACCTATTTTTTCGCGTCATGAAAATGCATTACAGAATCACGAAGCAGCAATAAAAGAACTGCAAACTATTGTTCATGAAAATCACGATACCTTGCAAGCTAAAATTGACTCAGTTGCATCTACAGATTCGGTTACACAAATTGAAAAAACCCAGGAAAACTTAAAGGACACAGTAGATACGATTTCAACACAAATGGACACTCTGAAACTTGGTTAAGAAAAACACACAGAGGAAATAATTTCACTATCGGACAAAGTAGCCGAACTTTCAGATCAGTTCACTAACTTATCTACAAAGGTGGATGATGATCTGAATGACTCAAGACCTGTAGTCTTCACGGACACTGAAGAGTATGAACAAATTAGAAAATTCAAACAAAATTAAAATCAAATCAATACACAGTACAAAAGAGAAATCCGGGAAGTATAAGATCAGTTGACGCAGGTAATACAAGAATTACATATTTCAGAGGACACTCGCGCTCCAGTACGGGAAGAGGGACATAGAAATACGGAGCAACCACAAAATAACAACACAGGACACTTCGGAAATTAAGAAAGAAATTGGCAAGGCGCATTGAATTTTGAGATGGAACCGCCGAAACGAAGTAACAATGAGCGATGTGCGACTCGCCGACACGATGATTTTGACTATAAGTTGTTCATTACTACACGTAAATTCAAAACGTTTAAGGATTCTGACAACGACATTCATCCACAAGCATGGCTCCATCAATTCTCTCATTGTTTTCCTCCCAACTGCTCGTTAGAACACAGATTATAATTTATGTGTGGCTACTTAGAGAATGAACCAGCTGTAAGAATGCGATCCGTCATTCACATGCCTCCCTCTCAGTACATTGGTCTCAAGCTACACAAGACCGAGTAAAACATAGCTTCATAATGATGAAACATTTCGAACAATCTGAATTCTCCAGTCTTGTGAAATATTTTGAAGACATGTTGCACAAGAATCACTGCCTGTCAAACTCATACAGGCCCTCAGAACTCATCCGCATTTGCTTAATCAAATTACGAGAACATTTACGACACATTATTTTGGCAGGACGTTGCAAAGATAACATTGAAGCTTTTCAGGGACTGTTACAAGAACTGGAAATTGACACTGACAATTGCGGGACGCGAAAACAGGAATACAATAATTACAGGTCACATCCGTCACAATTCCGCGATGACAGAAATAATATCTGGGCACGACAAGGATATTCTTACTACGTAAATCGTGACCAAAACAGACACCACCCGTATGACAACCACTGGAAGAGTAATAGTTACAGAGAAAGATCGCATTTCCGTAGTAATGAATATGACAGAGACAATCATAGAAACAGACAATTTGGCAACCAGAACTATTATTATCACGGGAGACAGAATAACTTCAAACGCAACGGTCCACCGTGTAGTGGTAATTCAGGGAGAAATTCTCCACCACTTAACCGACAAGAAAGAAACTTCAGGAACTACCGACGTGACGACAGGCGATATAATCATAACGACAGACCTGAATTTCATCAGAACTGGCGGGATTTAAACAGGGCTGGGCCCCCTCGGCAAGGCGAATTTGTAGAAGTTAGGTCTCCTAATCCTAATAACGACGCGCGCCAACAAATAAACAGATAACGACTCGCACCGGCAGGCAGCCACGTGCGCCGGCTGGGCTTGAGAAAAATAACATAAGCTAACCTTGAGAAAAATTCCAGTGTTCCTTACCGACGTAACCACATGATAATTGCGTTGAAACTGAAACTCTGCGTACTAGGAAGAGTAAAGCTTTACACCACATTTCACATGTAAAACCGTTTATTGAAAGATAATCTGCTTTTTAACTTTGCCTTTGCCATATAACTTTTCACTTTACATTACTAGTATGCTGTGTCAGACTTAGAATCTGTTAATATGCAACAATGTTTGAAGTTAAATATCCAGTCAAGAACCAAGAGAACTTACTTAAACAGAAATTACGAATGCATTGTTATTGTGAACAGACGACACAGTGTTATTGTGTGAGTACATTGTTGCTTGTTAGTTGCACGATTACGTAACGACTATTAGGCTTACATACTTAGAACATATACTGGTACTGCTAATGAGATTTTAATGCAACATTTTGGTTTACTTGAAAATACATTCTGGATTTAAAGTACTTTCTGTGAGATAGCAGATGAGACAGTGGTTAGTTTGTGTGACAGCTACACGATTTTATCACGACGCTACTAATGAGTGAAAATTTACAATGTTGCTTTTGCTGTGTGTCTGTTTTATATCTGCACAGTTTTTCTGTATTATTCTGGAAAGTAAAACATGTTTTAGTAGTAACTTTTGTGGTATAGCTACAATGAGACAGCCTTTTTCGTAGCACAACAATACGTTACATTATAGTACTTTCTTCACCACGGCAATAAGCATAATAACTACGATATCTATACGCAAAGCATCTCACTTTTGTTTATGATGAGGTGAGTTCATTGACTTCAGTGCACCTCTGATGGCCCACCAATACCATAATCTCTACCAGGACTGCAGTGGGTCTGCTCTGTGATGACCTACCTACCAATATTCTTCAAAACTTCGACTGACTCTGCTGTGGGTTTGCTCTGTTGTGGCGCATTACCTGTCTGCATGTCAAGAGTCAGCACTGTCTTTCCGTTGGAAGGACAACACTACTTCTTTAAGACTGCATGGAAATCCACTACTTCCATGTGCATTTTCTTTTCCTAATGAGACTTAGTGAAAAAAAAACACTGCAATTTTACTGTGATGATTGATCAGGACTGTCTTTATGGACTGTGAGAAAATTTTAGCGTTCGACCAACATTTGTGTTGTGTAAGTAGGCTGTTTAGGTTTTTATATTGGTAACGCCATGTAGCGCTCTATATGAAAATCACTGGCTGTGCTGTGTGCAGTCTGTGGCTGGGTGGCATTGTTGTAATATTCGCCATTGTAGTGTTAGGCTGTTGGCTGTTAACAGCGCATAGCGTTGCGCAGTTGGAGGTGAGCCGCCAGCAGTGGTGGATGTGGGGAGAGAGATGGCGGAGTTTTGAAATTTGTAAGACTGGATGTCATGAACTGCTATGTATATTATGATTTCTCAACACTATTAAGGTAAATACATTGTTTGTTCTGTATTAAAATCTTTCATTTGCTAATTATGCCTATCAGTAGTTAGTGCCTTCCGTAGTTTGAATCTTTTATGTAGCTGGCAGTAGTGGCGCTCGCTGTATTGCAGTAGTTCGTGTACCGAAGATTTTTGTGAGGTAAGTAATTTGTGAAAGGTATATGTTAATGTTAGTCAGGGCCATTCTTTTGTAGGGATTGTTGAAAGTTAGATTGCGTTGCGCAAAAAATATTGTGTGTCAGTTTAAGCACAGTCTTGTATAATTGTTATAAGGGGACGTTTCAGTTAAAACAGTACAGACTGCAATCGGGGGAGAAAGTAACATCTGCTGGGCTGAGTAAAAGTGTGTCTGAACACTGAGTGCACAGGACACCCCTAACGATGCGCCTTTGCAGGCGATGCCCTATGCTTGTTCCAATGCTAACACCACGATATAGGCTACAATGACTAAAATGGGTAAGTTACGCATCATCACTGGACGCTGGCGTAATGACAGAATACTGGATGTATGATTCATCCTGATACCCTCTTCATCATGCCAATGGGAGGGCGCCAAGCCATTGCCTTACAGGGGAACAACTCCTTGACACCGGTACTGCGAGAAGGAGACAAGCTGGCAGCGACTCCATTATGCTTCCGTCGGTCCAGTGGGTATCTTTCTAGGCACCATGACGGCCAAGGAGTATCGTACACAGGTTGCAGGCCACGTACGCCCCCATCATGACGGTCATGTTTCCCGACGGCAGTGGCATTTTTCATCACGGTAACGCGCCATCTGACACAGCCAATAGTGTGATAGAGTGATTCGAGGAACAGAGTGATTTGTTCCAGTTGATATGTGGTCCTCCACTCAAGCATCAGATATGAACCCAGTCGAACCCATTTGGAATGTGATTGAATGTGGCGTCAGAGCTCATCGCTCCCCTCCCCGGAATTTATAGGGACAAGGTGATCTGTGTGTGCACATGTGATCGTAACTTCCAGCAGCGACCTACGAAGACCTCATTGCTTCCACGCCACGACGCGTCGACGCTAGTGTTATCCGTGCCAAAGGTCTACATGCCGGATGACCAGTGTAATTGTCGTAACAATCCCTCTTCACTGCCAATGACAACTATTTGAATAAGGGCTGTCTTCCTCGTAGATGCTGATTCGTAGTGTGCCAACCCTCTTAAGGATTGGTATAGGTGATTCCCTGATCACTCTTGCCCCCCATGTCTCCTAATAACATTACAAGACTATCGTACAAGGTAATAGCAGCGTGACTGGTTGAGCCAACTTCGGTTACGCGGCATTAATCTTTCATCACTCCCGCTATCTTTTGGCTTGTGATAGGCTGAGTCAGGCGTCCCTGGAGAGAGGCTTGAAGAGCTTAGGGAAACTCCTTTTTTAAACAAATTCTCGTACTGCTGCTGCTTCTGAAAAGAGATCGTTTTGTGTGTGGGTTCATGAAATAGTAATGTTTCGTAGGTGGAGATTTACATTTGCTGTGTTCTTTTAGACCACGTACATAAACTCCGCATGGTGCTCTTATATCAATTTTATCACATTTCTGTCGCTGTGACTAGCACGGCTGTACACGAGCATCTGAAACAAATTGAAATCTGAATATCCTATGGGGGGGGGGGGGTACTGCTGCTTCATAAAAATATTTTACCAGTGACCGTACAGCCACAAAAAGGGTAATGGGTTGACACAATCCGCAGACGCCTACGAAACTCAGTCGACTCAGGACTTGAGAGCGTACTTCAGTTCCCGTATCTTCCGTACCCACAGATCACGCGTTTTGGAAAATAATTTTCAACTATTGGATGACAGATTTTAGTTGCTAGAAAGCTTCAATATCTCCCCTGAAAATTCTCCTATGTAGTCCATTCAACATTTCAGGCTGGATTATAGGTCTTGATCTAGTTAGTCATCGATCACATCCTTACTACAAACACTACAGCTACAAATAATTTACGGTAGTGACCTAAGTTCTAGATTTTGGAGAACGATACTACGATTGTAATACTGTCATTCCCTGCTGGTGAGAGTCCGCAGATCGTGGTCGTGCGGTAGCGTTCTCGCTTCCCGCGCCCGTGTTCCCGGATTCGATTCCCGGCGGGGTCAGGGATTTTCTCTGCCTCGTGATGACTGGGTGTTGTATTATGTTCTTAGGTTAGTTGGGTTTAAGTAGTTCTAAGTTCTAGGGGACTGATGACCATAGATGTTAAGTCCCATAGTGCTCAGAGCCATTTTGAACCTTGCTGCTGGTGAAATGGACAACAAATCGATTACATTACCGCACAGTACACGCAGCAGCTGAACCATTTATTGTTTTGGAAACAGCGAAGTTTTCCTATTTCCATCAATTACTCAATAAAATCACAGTAAAGTGATTACTTGCAGCATCGGGTGAAATGGCCGCATTGTTCAAATATTAACGCCACACTTTCGCAACTTTATGACGCGTTACTCTGTGCGGCACTATAATTAACAAATAATCTTCGGTACATTAATGATGTAAAGTGTTCCAGTTAATGAGTAACAGGGAACATCAAAGTTGTAATAAATTTTTGTGGCATTTGGATGTCGAATTTCACGTACGCTAAAATATTGTTCTGGTTTTCATTTCTATTGGAAGAGCATAGTATTGAGGTAAACTCAAGGCATAAGATCAGAATATTACGAAATAAGTAACACAGTAAACGTAACAATCCCAGAAATGAAACATATTCGTGGAATGCAGAAAGTTATCAATGTTATAGGGAATCTACACTCCTGGAAATGGAAAAAAGAACACATTGACACCGGTGTGTCAGACCCACCATACTTGCTCCGGACACTGCGAGAGGGCTGTACAAGCAATGATCACACGCACGGCACAGCGGACACACCAGGAACCGCGGTGTTAGCCGTCGAATGGCGCTAGCTGCGCAGCATTTGTGCACCGCAGCCGTCAGTGTCAGCCAGTTTGCCGTGGCATACGGAGCTCCATCGCAGTCTTTAACACTGGTAGCATGCCGCGACAGCGTGGACGTGAACCGTATGTGCAGTTGACGGACTTTGAGCGATGGTGTATAGTGGGCATGCGGGAGGCCGAGTGGACGTACCGCCGAATTGCTCAACACGTGGGGCGTGAGGTCTCCACAGTACATCGATGTTGTCGCCAGTGGTCGGCGGAAGGTGCACGTGCCCGTCGACCTGGGACCGGACCGCAGCGACGCACGGATGCACGCCAAGACCGTAGGATCCTACACAGTGCCGTAGGGGACCGCACCGCCACTTCCCAGCAAATTAGGGACACTGTTGCTCCTGGGGTATCGGCGAGGACCATTCGCAACCGTCTCCATGAAGCTGGGCTACGGTCCGGCACACCGTTAATCCGTCTTCCGCTCACGCCCCAACATCGTGCAGCCCGCCTCCAGTGGTGTCGCGACAGGCGTGAATGGAGGGACGAATGGAGACGTGTCGTCGTCAGCGATGAGATTCGCTTCTGCCTTGGTGCCAATGATGGTCGTATGCGTGTTTGGCGCCGTGCAGGTGAGCGCCACAATCAGGACTCCATACGACCGAGGCACACAGGGCCAACACCCGGCATCATGGTGTGGGGAGCGATCTCCTACACTGGCCGTACACCACTAGTGATCGTCGAGGGGACACTGAATAGTGCACGGTACATCCAAACCGTCATCGAACCCATCGTTCTACCATTCCTAGACCGGCAAGGGAACTTGCTGTTCCAACAGGACAATGCACGTCCGCATGTATCCCGTGCCACCCAACGTGCTCTAGAAGGTGTAAGTCAACTACCCTGGCCAGCAAGATCTCCGGATCTGTCCCCCATTGAGCATGTTTGGGACTGGATGAAGCGTCGTCTCACGCGGTCTGCACGTCCAGCACGAACGCTGGTCCAACTGAGGCGCCAGGTGGAAATGGCGTGGCAAGCCGTTCCACAGGACTACATCCAGCATCTCTACGATCGTCTCCATGGGAGAATAGCAGCCTGCATTGCTGCGAAATGTGGATATACACTGTACTAGTGCCGACATTGTGCATGCTCTGTTGCCTGTGTCTATGTGCCTGTGGTTCTGTCAGTGTGATCATGTGATGTATCTGACCCCAGGAATGTGTCAATAAAGTTTCCCCTTCCTGGGACAATGAATTCACGGTGTTCTTATTTCAATTTCCAGGAGTGTATATCAGGTATTGGGCTGCTGCTGTTTTAATCGTAAACTCCAAAACATAGCCATATAGAAGCAGTTCGCAGCATAACTTCGCTGTCGACTGTTGTGGGATAAAACGTGTTATTCGATAGAGCAATAAGGAGCATATTTCAGCTTTTTCTTTCCTTACTGTCTTGCATCTTCCGATTTTTAATGATCCGCTCTTACTGCCACCGTTTCTCTCACAGACCATTTATAACGTTTTCTCAGTATTGTAATGCTAATATGTCGTTAATACAATTTTTGTCAGAATTACCACTAATTGCAGTTATCTGTGTTTATTAAAGCACATAATAAACTGGGAATCTTGATAATTTTCTAATACAAGAAGAAGAATAGACGACAGAGGGAGCTGACCAAGTTACACATGGTTTTCTAAGATTGTAGCTGACGAACCAGTAGTTATATGCTGTAAATAAAGACGCAGCAAGTATGAGGGTGTGCTGAAAAGTAGGGCCTCTGACTCTTTTTATATAAAGAGTTTTAACATTTTTGCATAAACAAATCGTTATTTTATATTTATTTGCAGCGCATTCCATTACAATATTTGTAATGTTACATGTATCTGTTCTGCGTGCGTGTGTGTAGAGTGTAGTGCAGTATTTGTGTCCATGACGATGATGACGAGAAAAGGGAGAGGTTGAGATACGGTGGCGACAGATAGCCTACCCCCCTTGAATAGCACCAAGGGTGCCGCCAAGGTTAACGTCTCCATCCGATAGTCGGATCACCATCCAAGCTGTCTTCTTGAAACACTGCAGACAGGTCTGGTATCGAAACCTGGACATTTGTCCAAATGCTGGTGTTCAGGAACTTCTTCACCACCTCTCCTACGCTTGCCGCTAAATACTAGCACCGAAAAGTATTCCCACCACCAGGATTGCACCTGGGTCGACTTATGCTGCGTTACTAATGTCTCAATGCTTCACCTTCCCAAAAAACAGCCGGTTCCTTTCCTTCCTCACTACTTACAATTAAGGTCATCGCTCTGGCGACCTCGGCCATGGAGGCATGTTAAACTAACGTACACTATTCGACCAAAATCATCGGGACACCTGGTTGAAAATGACTTAAAAGTTTGTGGCGGCCTCCATCGGTAATGCTGGAAGCCAGCATAGTGTTGGCCCACCCTAGCCTTGATGACAGCTTCCACTCTCGCCAGCATACGTTCAATCAGGTGCTGGAAGGTTTCTTGGGGAATGGCAGCTAATTCTTCACGGAGTTCTGCACTGAGGAGAGGTATCGATACCGGTCGGTGAGGCCTGGCCGGAAGTCGGCGTTCCAAAACATACCAAACGTGTTCTATATGATTCAGGTCAGGGATGTTACTGTCTTGTAACCACTCCAGCACACGCAGTGCATCATGTACTGGTGCTCGATCGTGTTCAAAGATGTAGTCACCATCCCCGAATTGCTCAACAGTGGGAAGCAAGAAAGTGCTTAAGACATCAATGTAGGCTTATGCTGTGATAGTGCCACACAAAACAACAAGGGGTGCACAGCCCCTCTGTGAAAAACACTACCACACCATGACTGTACCGCCTCATAATTTTACTGCTGGCACTACACACGCTAGCAAATGACGTTCCCGAGCATTCGCCATACCGACACACCGCCATCGGATCGCCACATTGTGTACCGGATTCCTCAAACCACACCACGTTTTTCCACTCTCCAATCGTCCAATGTTTACGCTCCTTACACCAACCGAGGCGTCGTTTGGTATTTACTGGCGTGATGTGTGGCTTATGAGTAGCCGCCTAGTTTTCTCTCCTCCCGCCTAACTGTCATAGTACTTGCAGTGGATCCTGATGCAGTTTGGAATTCCTTTGTGATGGTCTGGATAGATGTCTGCCTATTACACATTACGACCCTCTTCCTCTGTCGGCGGTCTCTGTCAGTCAACAGACGAGGTCGGAGTGTACGCTTTTGTGCTGCACGTGTCCCTTCATGTTTCCACTTCACTATCACATCGGAAACAGTGGACCCAGAGAGTTTAGGGGTGTGAAAATGTCGCGTACAGACGTATGACACAACTGACACCTAATCACCTGACCACATTCGAAGTCCGTTACTCCCGCCGAGCGCCGCATTCTGCTCTCACACAATGTCTAATGACTACTCGGGTTTCTGATATGGAGCACCTGTCAGTAGGTGGCAGCACAATGCACCTAATACGAAAAACGTATGTTGTATGAGGTGTCCGGATACTTTTGAACACACAGAGTATTAAAATTCTCCTTGTTAATTTTTTTATGCCTACATATTTGCAGCCCTCTGCCGCCACTGTGCTCCGTACTTTAGTGTGTAACTTGGCGGTGTGTACTGTGGCCATGCCTACAGTGAGAAACGGCGTGCTGGAATCGACTTTCGAATTCGAAGAGTTCGTCCACACATGGAGAACCGTGTCCTTGAGTGCGACAATGACAGACCGCACACGCGCGGCTGCGACATCTGCAGCAAGCAGATGCTTATTGTTCACTGTCACCGATCATTCTCCATATAGTCTCATTTTGGTCTATGCGATTTTCGTCCTCTTACAAAACCTACCCTCCACGATTTCACTTTCGTAGTGATGAAGCGATACAAAGAGAGGTGACGTTGTGGCTCCGTCAACAAAGTCACATTCTACAGCGACCGTATCAACAACTGATCACTTGTTGGGAAAAATGTGTTTTTCGCCAGGGTATGTTGACTTGAACAGTAAATATGTAGAGTGTTAATTACGTTTGTTTGATTTAAAAATCAGTAAGTACTTTCTAACAAATAATGAGGATCCATTAGTTCCCAGCACTCCCTCATATCTAAACACGACATAGAAAGTTCCTAATAAAACTAATAAAGATTTTAGTGCAGCAGCACGTATGCAAGTGTAGAGTTGCTGAGGATTTAGGCTTTTGTCAGTGACCCTCTCCTGGAGATATCCCTTTGATGATGCTGGAGTGAGTGGAGAGTGGAATGCAATGGTCACCATTACCTCTGAAACGTTGTTTCTCTGACGTCAGAATAAAGTTAACAGCAATAATCGAACTGTACTCTCAGGATATTCAGCGATATTTCTTGAACACTTTTTATAAGAGGTCCAGGGAAGGTCCAAGGTAATGCTTGGAAGTGGATCCATCCTCATTAAATACGGGAGATCATTCAGATGTGGATCCACCATAGTTAAATCCGCGGGAAGGTTTTGGGGCACCCTACGGGAAACCGAAGCACACACACACACACACACAAAGTAGCACTAATTGGCTGTTTCTGTATTTATAATAGGATAAAGCCAGTTCCTTCAATATTATTATTTTCATATGTTACATATATCAAATATCCTTGATCTGTGGTATATATATATATATATATATATATATATATATATATATATATATATATATATATATATGCTTCGAATTCGAAGAGTTCGTCCACACATGGAGAACCGTACCCCAAAACCTTCCCGGGGATATATACATATCCCGATATATACATATCCCGCGGATATGTTACATATATCAAATATCCTTGATCTGTGATGGCCGTAGCTGGTCTGCATTCTGATTTATTAACATACGAGTAACTATGAAAGGATGTAATTGTTGTTAGTGGTCGTGAAGCGATTATGCAGCTCTTACGGCTGAGTGAATGCGTGCATCTCTTTACTAAATGTGTCTAAATGGAAGTGTTGTTTGTAAAACTAGACAACTACGCACCATCCCACTGACATTAATCCCAAAAGAAATCGAATAAAAAGTAAGAGATGCTCTGATGGAGAGTAGTATAAGGAAACTGGATATCATTCGAAGGGTCTAATGCGTCGACACATTGATCCTGTCCAAAATGCAGTACGTTGTACAAGTTATTCTCGTTGCGAGAAATTACATAGCAAAAATAAAATAAAACACATAGGATCCTTCATTTGGTGTTTATCGTGTAGCCAGAGATCACTGGAGGTGATCTAGAGTTAACAGATGAGATAAATATTTGCTTCTTGTGAAGTAAATAGACTGAAACGGCCAACAAGTCAGTCAGATTTATTGAAGACTTCATGGAAGTATCGCTACAAATACCAGGGTCAACAACATCCCGACACTTACAGGCTACAATATAATATGTATGAGAGAAGGCTGCCAATGAAACTTGAAAAAGAGACCGAGCGAGGTGGCGCAGTGGTTAGCACACTGGACTCGCATTCGGGAGGACGACGGTTCAATCCCGCGTCCGGCCATCCGTGATTTCCCTAAATCGCTCCAGGCAAATGCCGGGATGGTTCCTCTGAAAGGGCACGGCCGACTTCCTTCCCTCGTCCGATGAGACCGATGACCTCGCTGTTTGGTCTCTTCCCCCAAAAACCAACCAACCAACCAAACTTGAAAAATAAAATAATAGAAAACATCCAGAATAAAATCCCCATAACAGGTCACACATGATTTAATCCCGACAGCATCACATCGCCACAAAACAAAGATGACAAGTCATGCACATTGCCAGCACTGCGTTACGATTCACACACCAAAACCTTAATGATCGTTAACGAAATAAATGCACAGAAATTCAGTGATATGACGTCTATGCGTTTCAGCCCTCCAAGGAAAGATTACGTGCTAGGTCTACACATTCATTTTCAGCGGGGGATGTAGGATAACACCCTCCTACTATTCACCTGGAGGAGTGGTCCATCCTCTTAACATTTCTTGCAGATTATGGCATGACATTGTTAAATTATATACGGCCACACACTGTAAGGCTAGATTATCTTACCTTTTAAAATACATGAACAATTGCCACCATTTTTCAGAATATGCCATGATGCTTTTAATTTATAGTGTCTCTGCTACACACTGCAATGTCAAAGTGTCTTACTTCATAAATTATCCTAATATTTGCCAGCATTTCTTAAATAGGATAACTCCTCTGCTGACGATTGTTTCACTGTGATGCACAGTCCTCAAATTAAAGTCCCAAGCAGTTGCTCTATAGAGAAATGTTGAAAATTGTTATTAATAATACACAAATTGATTCGTTATTACTTAAAACAAATAGCCAAACAGAGATGATCCTCTCACTGTAGTGAACAGACTTGAAACAATGAGGGACAAGCTATTGCTTCAGTGATAAAAGGAGGAGGAGGAGGAAGAGGAATGGCAGGGAAAGCATTTCTAGCCATTCTACTGTGCCCATGGTCCAGAGAGAAACGGGGTAGAGGAACTGGCCACAATGCACAGGCAGGGTACATCCTATACCACTCTTGTACATGAGTGGGATGGGGATTTACCGAGTGGGAGGGGCTGGGAGTGACCTTGAAGATAACGAGCCCAATTGCCTCAGTTGCAGTTGTAACATTACACCAGAAGTAATCTTGTTTGAAGATCGTTATCTAGGCCAGAAGCCGCTCTGCAATCCTACTGAATATATCCTACATAAGATACAACACAACATAGTACATTCGGCAGACCAATCCACAAAAGAAACAGCTTCTATTTCGTGTCTGCAATATGTAATTTCATAAACAGAGCATTACTGCAGTATTCAGCCGAGCATTGTTTGTATTCTCTGATTGCCCTATAAATGTGGCGATCTTACGTCGTAAAACGTTGGCGCTTGTATGTCAGCCACGCGAGAAGGCGCAGTAAAGTCACCACAGAAAAAAGGCAGTAGGATTACGACGCCAGTGCTGAAACAAACGAATGCGGTATACGTTCCAGATTTCGATATAGTTCTACAGTCGTAAAAATCCCCCAACAAAAGCTCTGAAACTGTGGATGTTACTGTACGCACTGGTTCACGTATTTAAGAAAACGAGAAAGTTAACTCGACGAGAAAGTTAACTTGGTTCTCTTCTGACCGACACAGTTCGTGAAAGACGCTATTCCTACACAAAAGCCATATCTGATCAGATTGCGAGACTGTTCCGTCGTACTGAAGAAAACATTAATTTCACCGCTTGACTGAGATGACACCTTTCACTAGCGCAAATTGATCTTCAAAGTGGATACAGTTTTGACAAGGTTTCACTGATTTCACCAACTGCAGTGCCAGTGCCAGTGTAGACACTTAGACACAATTCTCCTGAGAGATGACTACATTCTTCAAGATCCCCAAAAACAGCATTAAAACCATGAGTGCTAGTGTACATATTAGTTCACGAATTAAACAAAACGAAAAGGTTAACTTTGTGCTCTTCTGAACGCCGCAGTGAGAGAACGACGCTGTTTCTATACAAACACCAAATACAATCGTATTCCGTGAATTTTCCATTTTAGTGTTGTACCTAAGAGAAATTAAATTTCGTAGCTTCGTTGAGGAGATATCTTTTACAGGCGAAAATTAATTTTCAACATACGTATACAGGGTGTTACAAAAAGGTGCGGCCAAACTTTCAGGAAACATTCCTCACACACAAATAAAGAAAAGATGTTATGTGGACATGTGTCCGGAAACGCTTAATTTCCATGTTAGAGCTCATTTTAGTTTCGTCAGTATGTACTGTACTTCCTCGATTCACCGCCACTTGGCCCAATTGAAGGAAGGTAATGTTGACTTCGGTGCTTGTGTTGACATGCGACTCATGCAATCACGTCATCAACACAGATTTTCTGTGAAAGTTTGGGCAGGCATTGTTGGTGATGTCTTGATTGGGCCTTATGTTCTTCCACCCACGCTGAATGGAGCACGTTATCATGATTTCATACGGGATACTCTACCTGTGCTGCTAGAACATGTGCCTTTACAAGTAAGACACAACATGTGGTTCATGCACGATGGAGCTCCTGCACATTTCAGTCGAAGTGTTCGTACGCTTCTCAACAACAGATTCTGTGACAGATGGATTGGTAGAGGCGGACCAATTCCATGGCCTCCACGCTCTCCTGACCTCAACCCTCATGACTTTCATTTATGGGGGCATTTGAAAGCTTTTGTCTACGCAACCCCGGTACTAAATGTAGAAACTCTTCGTGCTCGCACTGTGGACGGCTGTGATACAATACGCCATTCTCCAGGGCTGCGTCAGCGCATCAGGGATTCCATGCGACGGTGGGTGGATGCATGTATCCTCGGTAACGGAGGACATTTTGAACATTTCCTGTAACAAAGTGTTTGAAGTCACGCTGGTACGTTCTGTTGCTGTATGTTTCCATTCCTTGATTAATGTGATTTGAAGAGAAGTAATAAAATGAGCTCTAACATGGAAAGTAAGCGTTTCCGGACATATGTCCACATAACATATTTTCTTTCTTTGTGTGTGAAGAATGTTTCCTGAAAGTACCTTTTTGTAACACCCTGTATATCCGACAAGGTGTCGGTGCTGTAATCAACTGCATGAAGGCCTAGGAGTGCAACTACGCTTAATCCCAGACCTTCGTTCCTCTATCATCGGATAATTGTACAACAAAAATCAAAACATGAGTGTTCGCTGACTGGTAAATGGAGATATGATGTACTAAAATGAACTACAATCTGGAACAATCAAGTTACGGTAGCTGGGATGTCAAGAGAGCGGTCTTACCACTGTAGCTAATAGAATATTTTGCCATGTGGTGTGACATGAAAATACCCATTACTAGCCTTGGGCATGGCAGCGTACAGCAAGCTGGCCAAGATTGATGCTGTAAATACACGAAATTTTGCCCAAGTTATGAGAGTTTTACGCATTGCAGACTGCGCTTTGGTAGTAGTGTAAGCACGAGATTTATCACATCCAACACGTGAATGGTGGAACGTGAGTATCTCAGTGTGACCGAACTACAGCAGCTACGGTCGGATGTCATTTCAAAGATTTGTTGATGATAGCAGTCGACTTCGACTACTGCGGATTACAGCAGCGTAGACACGATGTAAGTGCTGAACATAGTTCACCAGTTCAGTTCTGTTAACTACCTGTGAACAACTGTGCTATACTTAAATGTATGTATCTGAGTGATGTATGTTATCAGACGCCCCCGACAGAAAATTACCACTTTGATGAAACGGCGGGTGCTTATCGTATATGGAATAGGGAAAGAAAGGAAAGGACAGGGTGGGAATTCATGTCTTACAGTTGCCCAGTGAATTGTGTTAATGCAGTGGCGAAAGTGGAAAATATGTGCTGGAGCGGGACTCAAACCAGGATTTATCGCTGTACATGAGAGGTTATGCAAAAAGCTTCGTCTATCTGGACGCGGTCACTGACTGACTCTAATTTCCAAATTATCGCACGCTTCAATGCAGCGGACCTCGTCCATTAACCCCATACTCGCAAATTATTGGATCATGTAGGAGTTCGGATAATATTACTGCATCCACTCTAACAACAAAAGTCTAGGGGCCGTCGCGATCTTACAGCGTTTCATGACGTTTGTTTCTATGCGGATGCAATAGCATGGTCTGAACCCCTACGGGAATCAATAACTGACGATAATGGTCTCGCGGTCTCGCGTTAGCGTTCTCGCTTCCCGAGCACGGAATCCCGGGTTCGATTCCCGGCGGGGTCAGGGATTTTCACCTGCTTCGAGATGACTGGGTGTTGTTGTGTTGTCATCATCATTATCATTCATCCCCATTACGGTCGGAGGAAGGCAATGGCAATCCACCTCCACTAGGATCTTGCCTAGTACTTCGGTGTGTGTCTTGCGCATCGTTCCCGTGCGCTCTGTGAAGGAGTATGGGACTTCTTCATCAAAGGGTTAATGGGCAAGGGACGCTATAGTGCAGCGTGTGATAAGTTGGAAATTCGACTCTGTCAGGGACCTTGTTCGGATGGCCGAGGCGATTAAGACAACCGTTACTGAAAAATGGCAAATCCGTTTTCGAATCCCAGTGCAGCACAAATTTTCAACTTTCGCTCCCACATTTGCACAATGCCCAGTGCCACTAGAGGTCACGAGTCCCCCCTCTCCCAATCCCTTCCCTTTCCTTCCCCATTCTCTTTGTCATGTATATGGCATATATAACGACCTCATCACTATAGGCTACAGAAGCCATCATCCAACATGTTTAGCGCTCCTCCTTGAATGTTACAGGATTTAGAGGTTAGCACGGACACAGCATCTCTGGACGCCGTCTCTAACAGCCCCAAGTTTATTCGACATTAAAATGCAAACTCCCTATTTTCCTTCGTTTTCGTCTCTTGGCTCTCGAAACGTGGCGATGGATGATGAGCTGGAGCACATTCTGGTTGACGCACAATGCAATATTATGTGTGACCAATTATGTATTCAATTCAGAAGCATACACATTGGATTCTATACATTTACAGTTTCAGGAAAGTATATACAAGGATTTTATACGTAAACTGCTGTGTACGTAACTCAAGAGGTACACAGCTGTACCATGAGGACCAGCCACCTCACAGGCACCACTAGTGGATATGAGGCTTCTCAGTTGCGAGCAGCCCTTTCCAGACGCATCTCACTAATAAGGATTATTCTCTGTTTCCATCCCCAGTCCATCAGCGCATCACATTTATAGACTGATGGTGTTGCCAGCCGCCAGGGAGAGCGCTGCCAGTCGTGGGCTACTCTGCTTCCACCTACAACGGGCGCGGCTGTAAATCCTTCCGCCAACAGGCACAAAGGGCAAAGCACGAGCGGACACTGTCGCACTTCCTACCGTTGGTACATTTCCCTTAGCTCTTATATTGCTAGCAGTTCCTGCAGTTGCTTAGTTCACACATTTCCTGCAATTACACTGTCGAGCACGATTGCGACAGTTCCATCGAGAAGTTCTGACATAGGAGTCGCCATCTACGGAGCAACAAGAATAGTTAACTACGAGTGTCCATATAAGACTTTCAGTCATATTGCCTAAACTATAGTCTGCCAAGAGACAAAGGTTTTCATATTTCGTTGTATTACGCAAAGAAAATAAAGTACTGCGCATCAAATTATAAGTGCTGTAGTGTATGATCACTATTAATAAATTTTACTACTTTCTATTTCTTGTTGTATTGCCAAACTTCCGTTGTGGTGACACTCCATGCAGCAGGTGTGTAATTAGATATTTCTGGTGTGCGCGGTGCCACCATATAAATAATCATATTTGAAAATATTTTTTCGAGCACCAAAGCTGATTCGGTTGAATTGATAGGACCATTAGGTAACACCATCCCAACAATACTCACCTGCATATTTGCAACGGTATAGGTTCTCAAACACATGAGTTGCTCTAACACGTCTTACGGAAAAGAACCCAGTACGTTGTCCTCGAGTAATCAGACACAAGGTTCTCTTCATTAGTGCACCAGAGAAGTGCAATATGACCGCTGCTATTCTCTATACACGTACTACATAAAAAAAAGTTTAGCGTCACCTCGGTTCCGAGAGTTCCAGAACCTGTACAGAAAATGGGAATAGAGATCAACATAAACATCATTTTTGCCTATTTCATTGCTCATGAAAACATTTCCCATTTCATCAAACTCCTGATTTGGAGTTTGAATAGGACTTGAGATCAACTTACTTTCATTTATTCCGCTCCTAACAAGAAATAAAAATATAATAATAAATGAATCATCAATTAAATATTTTATTGTCCAAGCGTTGCACCACCATACAATGAGACCTTCAGAGATGGTGATTAAGATTGCTCAACACACCGGTAGTCTAATACCGAGTAGCACGTCCCCTTGCATTGATGCATGCCTGTATTCGTCGTGGCATAACATCCACAAGTTCATCAAGGCACTGTTGGTCCATATTGTCCGTCTCCTCAATGGAGATTCGGGGTAGATCCCCCAGAGTGGTTAGTGGGTCACGTCGTCCCTAAACAGCCCTTTCCAATCTATCTGAGGCATGATCGATAAGGCACATGTCTCGAGAACATGCTGGCTACTCTACTTGATAAATGTCGTTATTCTGAAGGAAGTCATTTACAACATGTGCACGATGGGGGCACAAATTGTCGTCCATGAAGACGAATGCCTCGCCAATATGCTGCAGATATGGTTGCACAATAGGTCGGAGGATGGCATTCACGTATCGTACAGCCATTACAGAGCCTTTCATGACCACCAGCAGCGTACGTCGGCCCCACATAATGCCACCAAAATACAGCAGGGAACGTCCACCTTGCTGCACTTGCTGAACAGTGTGTCTAAGGCGTTCAACTTGACCGGGTTGCCTCCAAACACGTCTCCGACGATTGTCTGGTTGAAGGCATATGCGACACTCATTGGTGAAGAGAACGTGGTGCCAATCCTCAGCGGTCAATTCGGCATGTTGTTGCGCTCATCTGTACCGCGCTGCTTGGTGTCATGTTTGCAAATATGGATCTCGTCATGGATGTCAGGAGTGAAGTTGCGCATCACGCTGCCTATTGCGCACAGTTTTAGTCATAACATGAATTCCTGTGGCTGCATGCAAATCATTATTGAATATGGTAGCATTACTGTCAGGGTTCTTCTGAGCTATAATCCAGCCGTGGCGGTCATCCATTGCAGTAGTAGTCATTGGTCAGCCTGAGCGAGGCAAGTCATAGATAGTTCTTGTATCTCTGTATTTCCTCCATGTCCGAACAACATCGCTTTGGTTCACTTTGAGATGCTTCTACATTTCCTTCCTCGACAAAGTAAAAATGCCATCTAGGCATGGTTGAACACGAGCCATGTACCTCCTTCCTGGTGGAATGACAGGAACTGATTGGCTGTTCGGCCACTTCCGTCTAATAAAAACTGCTCATGCATGGTTGTGTACATCTTTGGGCGCGTTTAGTGACATTTCTGAACAGTCAAAGGGACCGTGTCTGTGATACAATATACACAGTCCACCTCTGTTGTCAGGAGTTCCGGGAACCGGGGTGATGCAAAACGTTTTTTGATGATCTGACGCACAGACTAAGCAGCAATATGCAGCTGCTTGCTGATTATGCTGTGGTATGCGTGAATGTGTCTTCGCTGAGTGACTGTAGGAGGATACGAGATGAACTGGTGTGATAAAAGGCAGCTAGCTGTAAATGTAGAAAAATGTAAGTTAATGTGGATGAGTACGAAAAAAAGTCTTAAGGTTCGAATACAGTATTAGTAGTCAATTCAGGTAAATTCCTATTCGTAACGTTGTGAAGTGATATGAAATGTAACGAACATGTAAGATTGCAGTAAGGAAGGCGAATGGCTGATTTCGGGTTGTTGGGAGAATTTTGGGAATGTGTGGTTGATCTGTAAAGGAGACAGTGGCGCGACCTATTCTTGAGTACTGCTCGAGAGTTTAGGATTCGCGTCAACTCGAATTAAAGGAATACATAGAAGCAGTTCAGAGGCAGGCTGCTAGATCTGTTACTGTTAGATTCGAACAAAATCTAATTTTTGGGAGATGCTTCGGCAAATCAAATGGGTATCCCCGGGACAAAGGGATGTTATTGACAAAATTTAGTGAACCGGCATTTGAAGCTATCTACAGAACGTTTCTACTGCCATTAGTCTAAATTTCGCGTAGGTATCACGAAGATGAGGGAAATTACAGCTCTCGCGGAGGAATATAGATACTCCTTTTTCCCTCTTCCATTTGTAAGTGGATCTGGAAAGGAGGTGACTGCTTGTTGTACAGGGTCGAACTCTGGCACGCACCCTACGATGGGTAGTGGAGTATGTTTGTAGACGCACCACCACTCACAAGTAGCCCCATACGGCCTCTGTAGAGCTTCTAACGACCAGGACGAGTCTTGAACCGGTGGGACAGTGCAAAGTCTCGCGATTGCGAGGGTGTGACGGGTTATAACAACTTAAAAGTTCACATGGGAGATGCAGGCGCTTATGTACAGATCAGATACACGTCACGAAGGTTAAATTTGCTCACTTGCGTTTACTGAAGTTGTGTCTCTCTTGCAGGTAATCTCACATGGTCGTGGTTTTGTTGATGATTCGGTTTTTTTTTTCTTCTTTATTGATTTTCAATTCCCCCCGAAGGGGGCGGGCTGGCAGCAGCTTACTACGCTGCTCTACAGCCTACAGACTTTTTTTAAACAAAGGAAGAAGAAAGAAACACGGTAAAACAGGCGATAAAATGGTGATTTAAAGTGTAAAATGGCGTAAAAATGCGGAAAGTTAAAACAGAAAGCAAAAGGGGTTGGCAATGTAGATAAAATACACAGTAATCAGACAAGTAACATAATAGACACACAATTAAAAAACACAGCGACAGTCTGGTTTCTGTTCGCAAGAGATAAAAGGCACACCCAGCGACAGTATGATGGCCGTTCGCAACAAGTCCCAAAAAACACAACATGGAACACTCACTGTAAAACACGCACTGTAGACCACTCACTGGAGAACACTGCACGAAAGTGGCAGCACAAAGATGACACTCCCGAGCCAAAGGCAGATGGGGGGGGGGACCTGCAGGAGGGGGAAAAACAAGGAGGGAGGAGAGGAAAAAAAACGAAAAGGGGGGGGGGGGACCAAGGAGGGAGAGGACTAATAAAGGGGGAGAAGGGCAGACGCGAGAGGGAATGAGAGGAGGGAAATGTAAAAGGATGTGGGGAGGAAGGGGGCAAAGAGAGGGGAGGTGGGGAAGAAAGAGGATGGAAGGGGGGGGAGAGGGAGCCCAGGAAAAGGACAGAGGAACAGAGGAAAGGAGGGGGAGTGAGGATCAGAGTTGATAGGAGGGATAAATGGAGGGAGAGAGGGCATCATCCGGGAGGGGGAGTTGATGGAAGCCACCTTGGGAAAGGAGATGTAGGGTGTAGATATGGAGGGTAGGTGGGACACAACGGTGATGATTCGGCTCTGAAACTGCTATATGAATATGCTGACTTGCTATCTAGTGACGAGTGTGTATTTTTTGAGGAATTCCGGAAAATTATTCTATGTTGTAATAATTGTCGTAGCACAGTCACTGGTACAATTACACACCTGGAAATTAATGACAGTAAACTACGGCACAGTGGCATACGCACAATTGCACAATACTATACATTCATACATAAGATATCTTTGTTCAAGTCTATCGTTTGATTGAAAGGCAAGAATTCATTTAAATGTGGTTACTGCTGAATAACACCGTATTAAAACTAAATATCATGAACGCTGTACATAGTTCCGCTCAGGTCACGAACTTCATGTCATTGAGTGTCGCCCGTAACTCCTCCTCAAAGTGTGTTAGCGGTGACGGACGCTACAGAACTGTTGTCATGCTGCAGTGGCGTTCTTAGTTCTGGTTAACCAGAGGTCAGAAGTCGCAGCACTAACAGATACGGCCGTACAACGACCAACCAATGAGGGCGCTAAAACTGCCCAAGGCGCAATATATTATTGTGTAGTAGGATCTAAGCTATACCAGCAAACTACCCATGTATAATAACAGATTTGCAAGATGTGACCGTATGCCTGACAAACGCTGAGGTGTGATTACGGGACAATGACAACCATTGGTCTCTCTTAGAGGAAGCATCTTGCGCGACGTGCTAGCTCGCCGCTAACGGTATTACCCGTTTTGGAAAACACTTCTGCTCTAGCCAAACACAGTTTTTCTATTTGTCATCTCTGTTTCGGTGATGTTTGACCATCATCAGTGGTTTCATTTAATTTTCTCAATAGCACTAGCTAAGAAATATCAGTGATACTGTGAATCCACTTTTATAGAGTCATGACAACATCGTAACTATGAAAAGTTTCAGGTGGAAAACTGTACCACAATATCGGCTGGACTGACGACTACAGATACATTATCATCAGCATGCGCCGATAAGGAAATTAATTGAACCCACGGTGTATGGCGAAATTTCACCGAAGCATTTTGGATGAAATAACAGAAATACAAGTCGCTCAGGAATGAAATAAATAGGAAGTGCAGGGAAGCTAAGACGAAATGGCAGCATGAAAAATGGGAAGAAATCGAAAAAGAAATGATTCTTGGAACGACTGACTTAGCATATAGGAAAGTCAAAAAAAACTCTCACTGAAGTTTTAAAAAACCAATGGTAGCAGCAGTATTAATAGTGTTACAGTGATTCCACTGTTAAATGCGGAGGAGATAGCGGATAGGTGGAAAGAATACATTGAAGTCATGTATGAGGGGAGGAGGTGTCTGATGCGATAGAAGAATAAACAGGAGTCGGTTTAGAAGAGACAGGGCATCCAGTATCAGATTCATAATTTAAGAGAACTTTCTAGGACGTGAGGTCAAATAAGGCAGAAGGGACAGGTAACATACGATCAGAAATTCTAAAATCATTGGGGGAAGTGGCAACAAAACCGCTATTCACGTCGCTGTGTCGAATGTAAGAGTCTGACAACATACTATCTGAATTTCGTAAAAAGACAATATAATCCACATAATTCCGAACAGCTAACAAGCAAGAGCTAACAAGTGCGAGTATTATCGCATCATCAGATTAACAGCGCATCCATCCAAGCAGCTTACTAGAATAACATACAGAAGGCAGGAAGAGTAAATTGAGGGTGTGTTAGATGATGATCAGTTCGGCTTTAGGCAAGGTAAAGGCACCAGAGAGGCAATTTTAGTAATGGAAGCAAGACTAAAGAAAAATCAAGACGCGTTAATATGATCTGTTGACATGGGAAAAGCGTTTGACAGTGACAAATGGTGCAAGATGTTTGCAATTCGGAGAAAAATGCGAGTAAGCTATAGAAAGAGACGGGTAATATATAATATGTACAAGAGCCAAGAGGGAATAATAAGAGTGGACGACCAAGAACGAAGAGCTCGGATTAAAGAGGATATAAAAAAGAGATGTAGTCTTCCGCCGTTACTGTTCAATCTGTACATCGAATATTCAATGATGGAAATTAAAGAAAGGTTCAGGAGTAGATTTAAATTTCAAGGTGAAAGGATATCAATGATACAATTATCTGATGACATTTCTGAGTGAAAGTGAAGAAGAATGACATGATACGCTGAATGGAATGAAAAGTCAAATGAGTGCTAAATATGGGTCGAGCGAAAATCGAAGAAAGACGAAAGTAGTAAGAAGTATCAGAAATGAGAAGAGCGAGAAACTTAAATAAGGATTGATGATAACGATGTAGGTGACATTAAGGAATTGTACTACTTAGGCAACAAAATAACCGATGAGGGATGGAATAAGGAGGACATCAAACGCAGACTAACACTGGGAAAAAAGAGCATTCGTGGCCAAGAGAAACCTACTAGTTTTAAATACATACCTTAATTTGAAGAAGAAATTTCTGAAAATGTATGTTCGGAGAACGGAATTGTATGTAGTGAAACATGGACTATGGGGAAACTGGAACAGAATAGAATCGAAGCATTTGAAATGTGGTGTTACAGACGAATGTTGAAAATTAAGTGGACTGATAAGATGACGAATGAGGAGGTTCTGCGTTGTGTCGGAGAGGAAAGGAGAATATGGAAAACACTGACAAGGAGAAGTGACAGAATGATTGGACATCTGTTAAGACGTCAGAGAATGACATTAGTGGTACTAGACGGAGCTGTAGAGGGCAAAGACTGTAGAGAAAGGCAGAGACTGGAGAACATCCAGCTTATACTTGAGGACGTAGATTGCAAATGCTATTCAGGGATGAAGGGGTTGGCACAGGAGAGAAATTCGTGGCGGGCCGCATGAAACCACTCAGAAGAATTATGACAAATAAAAAACATGTCTTTCACATCTGGCAATGTTTATCGATGTAAAATTACTGAGTTTCACTGTCGTTCTGAATCCATGTTAACTGTACGTCGCCCCACTGCTGGGTGAGTCAGTTCAAGATTCTGAGGAAGACGACGACAGACCACCTCCTACCGGATCATACCTAGTAAAGCGCTGTGGTGTTTAAAACAGTCTTCTGATTAACGACTGTATTATGTTATTGACTGTTTCATTTAACCAATCATTTCGCTTACAGCCAATAATAAATAAAGTACAACAGTCTACATCGTACCTGATGTCTCTGTCTGGCCGACTGATTACTCAAAAAAGCAATCATCAAGGCAGAATGCTGTTACCAAAATACACTGACTGAAAACAAAATCTCAACACTAAGAAGGAGTTGTGTGACACAAACGAAAGCTGGTAGACTCATTTCTACATCCGAAAGATGTTATCTGTTCATATTTCGCGCCAACAGCGAAAAAGTGTCGCCAGTAGCGCTACAATGAGGATCCATATCAAAATTGCTCTAATTACACGCTGTAACGGTCGTGGGCGTTGTTTACTTTCGAGATTGGACGTGGTCAGTTAATGTGATTCAAAAATGTCTTGAAGGAGACGAAAATGCCATTACCAGCACCTCATTGTGTTTATACGAGAAGTTGTATGTTTCTTCTGCGATATTTCAGAAAGACTTGGTAGGAATGTAGCCTTTGTAAATGAGAGCTGGCAGCGGTGGTCACGGGTATTTACCGTCGCAGGGGGACCTGGCTCTGGACGGCCAAGTGACACCACCGAGAGAGAAGACAGTGTTTGGCATCTTGGTCTTGCTCATAGTACTCCATTTACAGCAGCAATTTGGACAGCAGTTGGCACTACAGTAACATGACGAAGAGTTACAAATCGATTACTTTAAATATACCTCCGAGCCAGACGGTTTGTAGCGTAACCGCAAACCACCGCCATTGGAGACTTCAGTGGTGGGGTGGAGGTCTGTTGCTTTTCCAATGAAAACTGGTTCTGCCTCGGTGTCAGTAGTGTGTTGGTTAGGAGGCCAGTTGGAGGGCTGCTACCAATCTGTCTGCATGCTAGAGAAACTGGGCCTAAACCTGGAGCTATGATCTAGGTTACGTCTTCTTTACAACAGCAGGAGCACTCTCCATGGTTATCCCACGCTCCCTGACTGCTAATCTGGGCGTCTGCCTGGTGTCTGGAACTAATCTACTGCCATTCATTAACGGCATTCCATGGAGTGTTTTACAACAGGATAGCGCTTGCCTGCATACCGCTGTTTTAAAGCAACATGCTCTACAGACTGTAGACATTTTGACGTGGCCTGCTCGATCACCAGATCTACCTTCATTCGAACATACGTGAGACATTATCGAACAACAACTCCAACGTCATCCACTACTAGCATTAACCGTCCCTGTATTGACCGACCAAGTGCAACGAACGTGAAACTCCATTCCGGGAACTAACATCTGTCACTCATACAGCACAACGCTCGAACGTTTGAGTGTCTGCATTCAGCATTTAGATGGTTTCACCGGTTATTAATGCACCAGCCCTTCATATTTACGATGCCTTTTCTCGCGCTTACATTAACGTGTGATCTAGCAATGACAATCACTTAAATGTGTTACTCAGACACAAACGTTCCGAAAATACAGTACGTTAATAACTTTTTGATGTTAGATATTTTTTCCCTTCAGCTTATACTTCGCTTAATAAGAACGGGAAAAAAATTGGCTTTTACCCACAAGCTGAGAGACGGCCTGCGATTTTTCACAGTCTTTCCATCCCGACTACATTGGTTCGCCGCCACGACACTGCCACTGCGACGAATGTGGGCCAGCGGACGGGCTTCGTAATAACGTGGGCGGTGTTCGATATCTGCGGACTCGCTGCCTCTCGACTTCTACCGCTGTGAAGGAAGGCTGGAGGGATGGGGGTGACAGCAATGCTGCGGTCACACTTGGGTCACCCACGGGCGAGCTAGGACCATCGCTTTTGTCGGAGTCAGTACTTGAGAACTGGCCTGTGTAACGCCCCAACGAACACCTTAAAGTCAATTAAGAAAGAACAAGAAGTAGGGAAAGTTATCTTGGCAGTTACGACATCTTTTCCGATGAGCTAACACGAAAGAGTTTTGTCAACAACTACATTGTACACCACTGAACATATTTGTTAGCGAAAGAGAAAGAAGAAACATCGTATTTCAGCAATGGACAAATATTCATGTGACAGATGTGAAATTAATATCTCAAAAGTTAAGTCCAAAGTAATGTCAGCAGAGATAACTTTTATGTGGAGGAGAGTTGTAAGCGCAACGAAGAAATTCAATGCGCCTACAATGCTCTTCCACAGCAGAAGTCGCTTGCCAGAACTCATCCAATGCAGACGTACGAGAGCAGTTCTGATCTGAATTGTTGAGCTTGCGAATCGTGAGGCGATTGTTTTCGAGTTTACAAGTGTTTGTTGCGTGACGGGATTCACGGCTTAAGAAACTGATTTTATGAACTGAGACAGGAAAACATAGACTCATTCAACCGTGCACTACGGGTTAGTTGAAATCTAATAACGAAATTAGTGAACATTGGAATTAACAAAAAATAAGTAGGACCTTAAGGAGAAGTGAACATTCTATCAAAGAATACACGCAATTAGTCTTGAGTGGGACCCAAGTACACGACATCATGAAGATAAAACAATTACGCTAAAGTGTTGAGTTGTGGAAATTGCCAAGAAACTATAACTCAATCGGACTGACTTAACTAAACTATTCCATGTGCGTGTGGTGAAGGAGTTATAAATATTTAGTGACAAAATAACAATAAACTGTTCGTTACCAGTTAAATACCCGGTGTGGACTACATCATTTAATAGTTTGATAATTGACTAAATCAATGACTACTCATGAAAGACTATTTCATTGAAGTGCAAATATTCACGTCATTAGTAGAAAAGTGAACTTTAAAATATTTTCGTATTACGACGCAATCTTACAAAGACTGAATCAAAGAGTATCTCTGGATCTCGCTGCATATCAGCACAATAATTCCATAGCAACGAGACAACAGCGTAAGAAAAAGCTGTTAACTAAAATATTTCCTCGAAATCAGTGGTGTATGCTATGCGATCGAGAGAAGAATTAATAACTACTGCAAATCCGGGCAATTAACAATACAACATTAATAATAAAAGCATCAATTATACGAGTTCGCATAAGTGGAAACGCTGCGGACTTGTAATTGAGATACAACGACTATGCGAGGAATGCCTATTCTGAAGTTTTTCAGGTTTTTTCTCTCGTTAATCTACGGGGACTGACGTTATATCGCATCGTGTCTCTACTCTGCCGCGAGAGCTGGGGCAGTAGCAGCTCTACGGCGTCGACTACATTAGCACGCGGTTGGAGTCCGGGGGCACGCGCCACACCTGACGAGGAATTTGTAAGTGCCCTTATTTGTGGGTGAATTACAACTTCTTGTGATCCTTCGGTATAATTTTAACTCACTTATGGTTCGATTCATGTCATAGTTCCACCTAATATCATACTGCACAATTCCCTAAATCCTTTGAAGCTGTGACTCATCGATGATCGCACAGTATCTATCAGTGGGATTCTCGTTGCGCTCCAGATCTCACCACTCTTTCTTTTCATTTTACCGAATGTTATCTTGACTTTCCTGTATGCTGAGTTAGTCCTTCTGACAGTGATTTCTTTGTCGATTTCCTCACATTTCACCTGGAATCATTTTGTCTTAGCTTCCCTTACTTCCTATGTATTTCCTTACTCAGCGAGTAGAATTTCTGTATTCGTAAATTTCCCTGGACATTTTTGTACTTCCTCCTTTCATCAATCAACTGAAGTGTTTCCTATGTTGCCCATGGTTTCTTCCAGTTACCTTCTACGTATCTATGTTTTTCTTTCTTACTTCTTTGATTGTCCGTTTTAGAAACGTCTTCTTCAGCTATACTGCCTACTGAGCTATTCCTTATTGCTGTATCCATAGCCTTAGAGAACTTCAAGTGAATCTCGTCGCCTGCTTCTTTGTGTATTGATTCTTTCTGACTAACCTCTTTCACTTCAGCCAATCGATTCGTCATCACTACTACTTTGTGATCTGAGTACATATCTGCTCTTGCTAGCCCTTAGATTAGGCCATGGTCAGAGATTCCGAAATCAGATAATGGATTCTAAGTGAAGTCTTCCCATATACCCGGCCTT
Source organism: Schistocerca nitens (assembly GCF_023898315.1). Lineage (NCBI taxonomy): Eukaryota > Metazoa > Arthropoda > Insecta > Orthoptera > Acrididae > Schistocerca > Schistocerca nitens. The sequence continues at coordinate 258,869,487 of NC_064620.1, forward strand.
TTCCTAGTACTTCCTCTTGTAATTTCTGAACAGAGTATTCGCTATTACTAGCTGAAATTTAATACAGAACTCAATTAGTATTTCTTTCCTCTCAGTAGGCCTACAGAATTAGTATTTATTTCCTCTCATTCTTTTTCCCAAGCCCATATTCTCCTGTAACCTTTTCTTCTACTCCTTCACCTACAACTGCATTCCAGTTCCCCATGACTATTAGATTTCTATCTCCATTTACCTACTGTTTATCCTTTGAATATCCTCATATACTTTCCCTTTCTCTTCTTTCTTGGTTTTTACTATTGACATCGGTGTTTGTTTGCTTTCGATTCTGATAAGAACAACCCTATCACGAAAGTGTTCACAATAACACACTCTGCTCTTCCTTCCTATTCAGAACGAATCCTGCACCCATTACACCATTTTCTGGTGCTGTTGGTATTACCCTATACTAATCCGATCAGGAATCCTTCTCTGCATTTCATTTCACTTCACTGACCCATACTGTATCTAGATTGAGCTTATCGCGTTTCCCTTTCCAGATTTTCTAGCTTCTCTTCCACGTTCGAACTTGTGACATTCCACGCTCCGACTCGTAGAACGTCATCCTTTCGTTAATTATTCAATATTTTCCTCATGGTCACCTCCCCTTTGCCAGTCCTCTTCTAGAGATTCGAATGGGGGACTATTCTTTAATCATTCGCCAATGGAGAGAACATCATCATGATCGGTTGCAGACCACATGTCCTCTGGGCACATGTGTCTTTAATGCAGTGATTTCACTTGCCTTCTGCATCCTCATGCCGTTGATCATGCTGATTATTCCGCCTTTCGCAGCAGTTTCCAACCCCAAGTCGAGAGTGTGCCCTGAACTGCTATTCACTTTTCCACCCTCTTTGACACAGCCGTTGGCAGAATGAGGGTGACTTCTGATTCTAGATTATGAATGAACAAATTAGAGAGAATCTGAATGTTAAAGAAATAAACAGCGCAATTGCAATACATAAACAAGTGGAAAGTGCTTGTGAGCAGATTTCCGGAAGAAAGACTGAAGGAACAACTGTTGAGGTACAGCCCAAGTGAAGGATGAAACGTGGTAGGTCCAAAGTGACATACGCTCAGCAATAACCTTTGAAGATCTCTGGTATGGGGATGATAATGTATTTACTGTATATTATAATTAAAACGGTAGATAAAACAACTGAATTAAGTACGAGTATGATTGTAATAGAAAGTCCACCATGCACTGGAACCTTGTTTAATTTCAGCGGTTTGAGTTATTTCTCAGTGCCACTGAAGCTATTGTCCAGACCCATCATTTTTACAGTGGTGCAAGTTTTGACTCTAAATGGTACTTGTTTATCTTATTTTATAAAGAAACATTTGAAAACGTTCGTTTTCAGTTCGTCTCTGATCTATAAGTGTGTGCACACTATCAGTGGTGTCACAGCCTTTACATGTGACATTATTTCTTTCGGTCTTGTGAGACCTCTCGATAAGATTCTGCAGGGCGAGTCATTGCTCTTCTGACATAGAAGGCTTTGCTCTCTCAATTTTATAACTGATTTGACCTGACTGGTACGTTGAACCCAAATATCGATAGTTCACTAATAGTAGGTAAGTGAGAGTTCATCAAGAAAGAATCGAGGTTGTCATAATGTAGCTTGCGACTGATAAAACTTAGAGATCCTCCTCTTCAATATGGCGTATGGCGCAGCCAAAAGTCTGTCTTGACTTAGGTCCTGACGATGTCTTGACGCTGGTCCATCGTGACAGCGTTCGTGATCGTAGCAGCGGTGGCTGCTGAGGTACCGAATCCGGGAAAGGGTGACGTCGGATGGACGAAATCTATGAAAGTGACAACAGGCGGATCGGAGTGGCGCGCCAGGTGAGGGCTTCTTATGATGGGCCGTGAGGCTTTCGGTCGAGCTGTGGCTTCATAGCTAGACGAAGGACATCGCGCGGCGCTCAGCGAGTACGTAACGGCAATTGCGACGTAGTCGCTACGATGGCGGTGCTACTATCAGCGATGCGCGCATCTGGAAGACTAGACTGGCGCCTCTGCTGGCACCTGGTGGCGGTCGACGTGTCAACAGGCTTGTTTCGGTTGGTCTGCAGCAATGTCTCCACAACACACCGTCTTGTAGCGATGCTCGGTGCTCCACTGTCTCAGGTGGAGAAACCGCTGCGCCACGGTAGTAGACTACCCGCTGGTCGCGGTCGATGTTTCGGAAGCAGAAGTAGGCTGCATACGGCTGGTTGTATGGCAATAACGTTTGTCTAGATCAGTGGTCGTCATATTCATTAGTCAACAGAGCCAGATATCAGTAGGACAAAGATTGAATGTAATTGGGTCTATTGTTATTAACGTAACTAGGAAACTCCTATCTCCCGCTTCCAAATTTCCTGTATGCTTGCTTCGTCTCAATTTGTTCATATTCTCTGTACAATCAGCCCGTCTCAACCTAGTTTACTCAGTACCGGATACTATACCATCGGCCACTACATGCTCCCTGAAATTAACTTAGTAAGGTTTACTAAATGTTTTAATTCTTACTCAAACTACAGGTACATTGAATATAACTTGATATAGTTAATAGTGATATTATATATTGTAGAATTAAGTTGCAGGGTACCTATAAAATTAAATCATGACAGACAAACAGTAATTTAAACAATGACCTTGTATCTTCGGTCAAGTTTGAGTAAGTCAAGTTTGTATGTAGTTTTTAATTTTATGCACAATTGCAGATACTCATGACTAAGACGAGTGCCCGATTTTTTATGGATAAGGTTTATCCTCAAATATGTGTAGCTGAATAAACGAAAGAACATAGCAAGCAATAGTGCACTTCAGTTCATTTTGTGTCAGGGGTGCTGCTACAGATGTTAACAATCGGCATATCTGCCTTCTCCAAATCTCTCAGAGTAGACCACTTGTGCAATGAACTACCTTTACATTTTATTTTCTCTTATACTTCAAAGACAGCACAAAGACGTTTAAATTCTGAGCTTCACATTTTTTTTTTTTTAATCGAGGAACTCCATTTCAAAGTTGTCAGTGTAAAAATTAAAGCAGTAAATTTTAATTTTATTACAGCACCTTTAAGATAATTGTTTTAAATTTAGGCTAACGTTGCTTTGTTTTATGTGAATCCTGAAACATGTTGAGAAATGTTTCCCTTAGATTTAAAAGTGCTATTTTGAAATAGCAGATATCGTTATCAAAATTATTTCCTTTGAAATGTTCAAAAGTTTCAGCAAAGATATTTAGTTTTAGAAATCAGTAACTTCTAAGGAAATAACTTCTCAAGAAATAATTTCTTCTAACATCGAAGAAATTGTGTTTACTGTCGCTTATAGTTTTCGACTGATTTAGATAAAACGTGACGTCTGCTATGAAACAAAACCCTCGCATCCACTGATCGTTTGTTCGTTCTGGATAGATTTCTGTTAATAAGAAAGCGAAATGTTTCAAAGAGTTTCCTTTTCACGACCAACATATCTTGTTACGCAGCAGATCTGCGCAATTATTCTCCATTTCGAAAAAAAATACTAATGGCGATGAGGCGAAGATGGAAGAGCCGTACTCAGAGGCGAAGTAGTGGCTCACGAGCTGCGGTTTGCCGACCACTGATTAAGCTGCTGCGAACCCTCCGAAGTTACGATGACGTAGCGGCAAATTCTTCCTCACACGGAGTGGACTTTATTAGCTGTGACCACGTGAATTTATTATTTACAGCAAATTTCACGAATAAAGAATACACCACAGTACATTCGACAGTATCTGAGTGACTGATAGGCTCCATCTGACATTACATATTACTGAGCTGCAATCACTACAAAGTTCTGACCTGAAACAGTCACATCCTACGTAGGAAAGACGTAGAAAAGTGACACCCTCTATCATTCCACCTACACAAGCCACAGCCGTAGTTGTCTCAGTATCTGTAGCATTATCATTTTCTTTACACCGATTATGCGGTAGTTACGGTTTCTTCAGAAATGTTTTTACATTTAATATGTAACAGGAATTGTTCTACCAGATTCACATGTATCCAATGCTTTGGCAACCATTCTTTCATATCGAATCAACGAATCAACACTTACTCCACATGCTGCTGCTCAGGGTCGAATGATAGTGTACAAATATCTAGCTTGATGAACATATAAATCTTCTTATTTGTTTTTATTTCTCACTTGCACTTTAGTAACCATTGTTGCAACTTCCTCAAGGTTACTGTTACCACTTTCACTAAGGACATCCTAAAAGAAATCAGTCCAGTTTTTAGCCACAAGATCGAATATACAGAGAAGAAACTATTTATCCAGAAGAGAAGACGTATAGAATTAAAATAAATGAACATAGCATTGTTTCTATTTCGAATTTTACACTACCTGATAAAAAGTATGCCAACACTCCCTAAACAAGGCGGAAATGGCCACTATGTTACAATTGACGTACATGTCAGAATAAAGTGAGGAGTACTGTGTTGCCAGTAGAGACACAGTAGCAGTATAATGGATCGGTCAGTAGTGCTGAATTAATTGGAATGTGGACTAGTCACTTGTTGGCACTGTGACACAGATCCACCAGGGTCACTTCAACCCATCTAAAACTGCCAAAGTCGACAGTGGGTGACGTTAATGCCCAGTGCAAATTCGAAGGAACACCTATAGCCAACCAGACGACATGCACTGACGGACAGGTACCATCGAGGGTTACATAAGGTGGTTCTAAAACATTACATGACATCAGCGTAAGGAATCACTCGTGAGTTCTGAGGTGCTACCAGCAGTCCACTTAGCACGATCACTGTGCGTAAAAGAGAATGGGATAACTGGTCGAGCAGCAGACAGTGCCAAGCGGCCGGCCGCTGTGGCCGTGCGGTTCTAGGCGCTTCAGTCCGGAACCGCGCTGCTCCTACGGTCGCAGGTTCGAATCGTGCCTCGGGCATGGATGTGTGTGATATCCTTAGGTTAGTTAGGTTTGAATAGTTTCAGGTCTAGGGGACTGATGACCTCAGATGTTAAGTCCCACAGTGCTTAGAACCATTTGAACCAAGTTTGTGCCGTGCGACAATAGAGCTGGCGTCAAGAGAAACGCCACTGGACAGTGGAATACGGGAAACGAGTGATTTAGTGTGTTGAATCACGTTACAGCCTGTGTCAATCAGATGTCAGTGTTTGTATTTATCGAATGTCTGGAGTACGTTACCTGCCATCATTCTTAGCACTAAAAGTGAAGTATAGGTTTTACGTTATGGTGATGGTTCTCGTGGTTAGTGCGTTGTCCACTTATTGCGCTTAAGCAAACGCTAATTGCGGAAGGATATGAACACATTTTACAGTAAGTTTGATGGTGATGTCAACCAGGAAATATGCTATCTATTGTGAATGTTATATTTATGTTATAGATTGAATACACACGAGATCAGTACAGCAGACGAAAGTGAAACCCCTGGTTAAATCCACAGGACAGAACAGGTGGTTGGAATTGTGGAAAGGGGCCAAAATGAGCGGCTGTCACACTCGAACACATATAACTTTATTTAGTTTGCCAAACATTACAGCGCAAATTTCCGACCTTAACTATCGACTGAATATGTCAAACAATCTTATGGCTTAAGGGCATAACTTCTTTAACTTTTGAAACAGCTGAAGGCCCATGATTTGAAACACAACTACAATACATTTTCAAAAGGCAGAAGACCCAAAGCTTTGTCCAGAAAAAAAATTTAAATGAGGCTGAAGGCCCAAACAATGCAAGGCTTGTCAAGTAAGGAACTTTCAATTTTAAAACGGCTGAAGGCCTATTATTTAAAACCCAGGTAAACGAATGCAAATTCAAACCATCGGCTCTGAGCCATTAAGATACACAATCAAACACAAATAAGAAAAGGCAGTACAGCCAGCGGCGCTCAGGAGTTTCCAGGTGTTTGTCTGCACTTGAAATATTAACGTTCGCTGAGAGAGACAGGTAGTCAGCCCAACTATATCTAATCCGCTGTCAAACCAACCAACAGACAGTCAACGGACCCACCGACAAGACGACTTGCTTTCCACCCGACCAGTACGCAAGGAAATCTAAAGCCAAAACTTAAAATTAGTAGCCGCCCACAACCACACACGTGTTGGACAGCGACAAAACGGTGAGGAAAGGACGCTGCCTGGATTTTACGTCAGCGGGCATGGCAGATAATCGGAACGCTAACGGCCACAAGTCAGAAAATTCCGCTGTAGCACTTGGACTTCAAATAACCAAAATACAGTTAAATCCACCGGATGGTGGCCAAACCTTCGCCAACTCGAACACTAGCTCAAGGGGATACCCCAAACAGCCAACCATGAAAGCAAACGGCACAGTGTGAACAGACTGGTTTGAGTAATTAAATCGCCACTCATCTTTGATGTCCTGGGTCGGTGAGCTACGAACCTCACAGCAATAGGAACAGCTCCCACACACTCATACACTGCGTAGAGATCGCCAGCGTTCCCGGCCCACTGCGCCGCGCCGAGATTTCCTGGCTGATCCACACCAACCGACCGACTCCGCACACTGGCTAGCCGAAGAGTATAAGCACCAGACCAAAGATAGTACATGATGCGAATATCGGTACACACAGCTGCTGCTACATGTAGAAAGAGGAGCAGCCACGGAATAACCGCAGTAACCGCGGGAAACCAAACGCAGAGTAACAGTCAAGGTTTAAACCAACGGATAAGCCAGGACCAGCACGGCTCAGATATCTTCTTTATTTTGATTCATTACTAGTTTCGGATAGCAATGTGGCCGTCTTCGAAGCATGAAACATTCCGAATTAGTGTCGATATCATTATGGCTACACATCGTTAACATCTTCCTCATAATGACAACATCCATACATGACAATAAAAACGGCATTTCATCGTTCGTGGCTAGTGTAACTAAATGATGGTCATAAAACAGAGGCACCGAGCGAGCTGGTGCAGTGGTTAGCACTTTGGACTCGCATTCGGGAGGACAAAGGTTCAATCCCGCGTCCGGCCATCCTGGTTTAGGTTTTCCGTGATTTCCCTAAATCGCTCCAGGCAAATGCCGGGATGGTTCCTTTGACAGGGCACGGCCGACATCCTTCCCCGTCCTCCCCTGATCCCATGACACCGATGACCTCGCTGTTTGGTCTCTTCCCCCCAAACAACCCAACCCAAAAACAGAGGCGTTATGACGTCAAAACTTAGTAACTGACACTATCAGTATTTACTTCATTTCGGAACAGAGATCATTTGTTACTAAGCTGTAACGGCATAACGCCTTCGTTTTAAGATTATCGTTCAGTTGCAACGGCCACGAACGATCAAACGCTGTTTTTAATGTCATTTATGTAATTGCCATTTTAAAAAATGGGTCAAATGGCTCTGAGCACTATGCGACTTAACTTCTGAGGTCATCAGTCGCCTAGAACTTAAAACTAATTAAACCTAACTAACCTAAGGACATCACACACATCCATGAACGAGGCAGGATTCGAACCTGCTAGCGTAGCGGTCGCCCGGCTCCAGACTGTCGCGCCTGGAACCGCACGGCCACTCCGGCTGGCTGTCATTTTAAGAAAGATTTGAAAGATTTGTGGTTTAAATGGTTCAAATGGTTCTGAGCACTATGGGACTTAACTTCTGGGGTCATCAGCCCTCAGAACTAAGAACTACTTAAACCTAACTAACCTAAGGACGTCACACACATCCATGCCCGAGGCAGGATTCGAACCTGCGACCGTAGGGGTCGCACGAAAGATTTTTGGAACCGTAACAGCACCAACACTAATGCAGCAAGTTTTATGACCGTAAGATGGGTAGATTGTTATCCGAAAGTAGTAATCAATCCAAATAAAGACGAATTCCTGTGCGATCTTGACTTTCAGTTTCAATGCCTAACATAAATATAACATTTTACACCACTATGCACTGTGTACAGTGAAGGAAGTATCAGGAGAGGATGATAGTATTTTCTTGAAAAAGCGTCCTGTCACGGAGCGTCTTTAACTCAATGGTTCGTGTACAACAGCCTTCCTGAAATGGACTAGCCTACCCAGAGCCCCGACTTGAATCGAAGAGAACTACTTTGGTATCAGTTAGAACGTCGATTTCGCACCACATGAGGAGATCAAACATCGCTACCTCCTTCGTTTTCGTCTCTTGAGGAAGAATTGTCTGGCATACCTCCGCAAACTTTCAGACACTTCATTGCGTCCCTAGTGGAAGTTTCTCATGTTAATTTGCACTTGCAGGGGATCATATGGCGTAAATGAAACTGTCGTTGGCCGCTGCGTGCGGCCCGGTCACCGCTGTCGCAGCCCTTGCGCTGGGAGGATGAAGAGAGCCAGCTAGGGCGGTGTAATGTGACCCGCCACCTGATCCAATCCCGTGTTGTCCGGAGTGTCCTCGCCCGCCGTCCGCCGCACTTGTTTTCCCCGGGAGGGCTCTCGTGTCCTGGAGTGGATTCGAGCGCCTCCGGCGGGTCGATTCCTGTCGCCGGAGACTCCGGATAATAAATAGCCGGCTGATCGCCAGAGAAGAAAAGAGCCGAGTATCCCGTTACTTGGCGCCGGAGAACCTCTCTCCCTGCTCTCCGTCCTGTCCGCCTCTCGGACTACCAATTATTGAGCTGTCTCTCGGCGCGAGTCTCGCTAATAAATTACGACCGCCGAAGGATCGCTGGAAGTAGTGTCCTCGTAATGGTACGGACGATGCGGTGCGGTCACGCCGGCGCGCCTGGGCGGAGATGGATGTCGCTGTGGTGACACCTGTCGCTTTCCTGTCTCGCCTGCGGTCCGTTCTGGTAAGTCTTCCTCTCAGAAGTAAAATAATTCCGTCTCAAATGCTCGTGTATTTGTCTCGTCAATCCATCTCTGTACCCCGAAAGAAATTCCTCTTCTTAACCTCTCCTCTTTTCTTTTGTTTATCCTGAGAATTTAATACGTGTCGACCCGGCCGTTGTGGCCGAGCGGTTCTAGGCGCTTCAGTCCGGAACCGCGCTGCTGGTACGGTTGTAGGTTCGCTTACTGCCTCGGGCATGGATGTGTGTGATGTCCTTAAGTTAGGTTTAAGTAGGACTAAGTCTCGGGGACTGATGACCTCGGATGTTAAGGCCCATAGTGCTCATAGCCATTTGACCCATTTAATACCTGTTGTCCTGCACAGCCGAGACCGCCCGTGCGATTAGTCGTGAACAGAATGAGCACTCGCCAAGTTAATATCTTTACGCTACTCATTTTTTGTGTGTGTGCCACAATTATATCTTTTGGATGTCTCATTGTTGTTTTACATACACTTTACTGGCATCCCAAAGGTAAATTTAATCAGAGAAAACTGGAAGTAAGGAAGCTGAGTAATTTTCTGAGTTATCCTACTGTGCGGAATATGTTTTCTCTGTAGAAATCCGAAGCTACCATTTTAGAGGACGCATGTTTGACTAGAATGGGGTGGATAGAAAGTGGGAATCTGAGAGTGAAAGTGCTGGACTAACAAAAATTAATACCAAAGGAATATCTTGTGTAATATTTAAATCTGTATTTCAATAAAATACCAAATGATGATTTTTCGGGTCGTCAGGTTTTATAATAAAATATTGTCTTAATTTTCTGGTATCAGGCTAACATGTGAGTCATTCCTTGTTTTTAATTTACAGCTGATCCATGGCTGAAGAATAATGAAAAACGATTTCTTACAAGAGATGCATTTATCCGCCCCACAGTTGATATGAAAGTCAAAACGAAACTCTCTCCCCAAGTACACATTGATTGTTTTCTTATAAGGCGTGTTTTGAGGACCGAAGTCCCATTTTTAAATGTATAACTAATTACGTATTATCTCATAAATGACTTCTTGTCTTAGATATATCCCCAGGCTGCAATTTCCGGAAACTATGGTATTTCTGGACGGTTTTCGGTCTATTTACCTTCATTCAGTAGACACACCTTTCCTCTAGAAGGTCGGTTGGCTCTGATGGAGCTATCGTCTTTGTACGTGCCGACGACCATACCGTGGATGAAGTTGCAGTGGTACCATCAAGAAGTGTCAAACGTGTCTATAGAGAATGATGAGCCATTTACTGTCATACAACACACAGTAAAAACAGTAGAATTAAAAACGTTATATGTAAAGTTTTTTTTTTTTTTTAATTACCTCTACAGGTCACAAACTTTGTCAAATATTGTATTACTTATTTGGCGACATGTTTCGAGGGAATCTCTCATATTGAGGCTAAATGGCATTACATAAACAACTTGTGTCTGACAGAACTGTTTGTAATCGTGTTTCCAAGTCACTGCTATGTTAGTGACAATTTGTGAACAGTGACGGAAATGGAAACAGCTCAGCGCATCACAACGAGACTGTCGCGACAGAAGAACAAATATGACCACAGCATTTACGAAAAGACTGTGTAACATCTGTATGACCTTACTGTAAAGTTGTTTTTGTAATGCCATTTAGCCTGAAGATGAGAGATTCCCTCGAAACATGTCGCTAAATAAATAAGTAATACAATAGTTGACAAAGTTTGTGACTAGTAGCGGTAATTTAAAATAAAAAACCTTTACATATTCCTTGAAACAGTCACGATCTAAAAATAGTCAAAATGGCTTCAAATTCTTAAAAGCGTTCTGACTGACAGGAATCAGAGGCGAGTGTGACGCCTTGTCCGTGACAATCACTTTCAAATCCAATAAGAACTGCTGCTGTTAGTAAATGAAGGTCGACCTAAAGCAGTTTCCGATGTTTCTTGGGAAGGGGACTGCATGCCGTTGAGTCAGGTACCTGGTGAAAGGCTATTGCTCATACCTGCACGTCTCCAGTAGGCCAAACGACATAGAAACTGAAGAGTAACATATTGGACCCCCCCATGAACCATGGACCTTGCCGTTGGTGGGGAGGCTTGCGTGCCTCAGCGATACAGATGGCCGTACCGTAGGTGCAACCACAACGGAGGGGTATCTGTTGAGAGGCCAGACAAACATGTGGTTCCTGAAGAGGGGCAGCAGCCTTTTCAGTAGTTGCAGGGGCAACAGTCTGGATGATTGACTGATCTGACCTTGTAACAATAACCAAATCGGCCTTGCTGTGCTGGTACTGCGAACGGCTGAAAGCAAGGGGAAACTACGGCCGTAATTTTTCCCGAGGGCATGCAGCTTTACTGTATGATTAAATGATGATGGCGTCCTCTTGGGTAAAATATTCCGGAGGTAAAATAGTCCCCCATTCGGATCTCCGGGCGGGGACTACTCAAGAGGACGTCGTTATCAGGAGAAAGAAAACTGGCATTCTACGGATCGGAGCGTGGAATGTCAGATCACTTAATCGGGCAGGTGGGTTAGAAAATTTAAAAAGGGAAATGGATAGGTTAAAGTTAGATATAGTGGGAATTAGTGAAGTTCGGTGGCAGGAGGAACAAGACTTTTGGTCAGGTGATTACAGGGTTATAAATACAAAATCAAATAGGGGTAATGCAGGAGTAGGTTTAATAATGAATAAAAAAATAGGAGTGCGGGTTAGCTACTAGAAACAGCATAGTGAACGCATTATTGTGGCCAAGATAGACACAAAGCCCATGCCTACTACAGTAGTACAAGTTTATATGCCAACTAGCTCTGCAGATGATGAAGAAATAGATGAAATGTATGACGAGATAAAAGAAATTATTCAGGCAGTGAAGGGAGACGAAAATTTAATAGTCATGGGTGACTGGAATTCGTCAGTAGGAAAAGGGAGAGAAGGAAACATAGTAGGTGAATATGGATTGGGGGGAAGGAATGAAAGAGGAAGCCGCCTTGTAGAATTTTGCACAGAGCATAACTTAATCATAGCTAACACTTGGTTCAAGAATCATGAAAGGAGGCTGTATACATGGAAGTAGCCAGGAGATACTGACAGGTTTCAGATAGATTATATAATGGTAAGACAGAGATTTAGGAACCAGGTTTTAAATTGTAAGACATTTCCTGGGGCAGATGTGGACTCTGACCACAATCTCTATTGGTTATGAACTGCAGATTGAAACTGAAGAAACTGCAAAAAGGTGGGAATTTAAGGAGATGGGACCTGGATAAACTGAAAGAACCAGAGGTTGTAGAGAGTTTCAGGGAGAGCATAAGGGAACAATTGACAGGAATGGGGGAAAGAAATACAGTAGAAGAAGAATGGGTAGCTCTGAGGGATGAAGTGGTGAAGGCAGCAGACGATCAAGTAGGTAAAAAGACTAGGGCTAATAGAAATCCTTGGGTAACAGAAGAAATATTGAATTTAATTGATGAAAGGAGAAAATATAAAAATGCAGTAAATGAAGCAGGCAAAAAGGAATACAAACGTCTCAAAAATGAGATCGACAGGAAGTGCAAAATGGCTAAGCGGGGATGGCTAGAGGACAAATGTAAGGATGTAGAGGCTTGTCTCACTAGGGGTAAGATAGATACTGCCTACAGGAAAATTAAAGAGACCTTTGGAGAGAAGAGAACGACTTGTATGAATATCAAGAGCTCAGATGGCAACCCAGTTCTAAGCAAAGAAGGGAAGGTAGAAAGGTGGAAGGAGTATATAGAGGGTTTATACAAGGGAGATGTACTTGCGGACAATATTATGGAAATGGAAGAGGATGTAGATGAAGACGAAATGGGAGATAAGATACTGCGTGAAGAGTTTGACAGAGCACTGAAAGACCTGAGTCGAAACAAGGCCCCGGGAGTAGACAACATTCCACTAGAACTACTGATGGCCTCGGGAGAGCCAGTCATGACAAAACTCTACCATCTGGTGAGCACGATGTATGAGACAGGCGAAATACCCTCAGACTTCAAGAAGAATATAATAATTCCAATCCCAAAGAAAGCAGGTGTTGACAGATGTGAAAATTACCGAACTATCAGTTTAATAAGTCACAGCTGCAAAATACTAACGCGAATTCTTTACAGACGAATGGAAAAACTGGTAGAAGCTGACCTCGGGGAAGATCAGTTTGGATTCCGTAGGAATGTTGGAACACGTGAGGCAATACTGACCTTACGACTTATCTTGGAAGAAAGATTAAGAAAAGGCAAACCTACGTTTCTAGCATTTGTAGACTTAGAGAAAGCTTTTGACAATGTTGACTGGAATACTCTCTTTCAAATTCTGAAGGTGGCAGGGGTAAAATACAGGGAGCGAAAGGCTATTTACAATTTGTACAGAAACCAGATGGCAGTTATAAGAGTCGAGGGGCATGAAAGGGAAGCAGTGGTTGGGAAGGGAGTGAGACAGGGTTGTAGCCTCTCCCCGATGTTATTCAATCTGTATATTGAGCAAGCAGTAAAGGAAACAAAAGAAAAATTCGGAGTAGGTATTAAAATTCATGGAGAAGAAGTAAAAACTTTGAGGTTCGCCGATGACATTGTAATTCTGTCAGAGACAGCAAAGGACTTGGAAGAGCAGTTGAACGGAATGGACAGTGTCTTGAAAGGAGGATATAAGATGAACATCAACAAAAGCAAAACGAGGATAATGGAATGTAGTCAAATTAAGTCGGGTGTTGCTGAGGGAATTAGATTAGGAAATGAGACACTTAAAGTAGTAAAGGAGTTTTGCTATTTAGGGAGTAAAATAACCGATGATGGTCGAAGTAGAGAGGATATAAAATGTAGACTGGCAATGGCAAGGAAAGCGTTTCTCAAGAAGAGAAATTTGTTAACATCGAGTATAGATTTAGGTGTCAGGAAGTCGTTTCTGAAAGTATTTGTATGGAGTGTAGCCATGTATGGAAGTGAGACATGGACGATAACTAGTTTGGACAAGAAGAGAATAGAAGCTTTCGAAATGTGGTGCTACAGAAGAATGCTGAAGATAAGGTGGGTAGATCACGTAACTAATGAGGAGGTATTGAATAGGATTGGGGAGAAGAGAAGTTTGTGGCACAACTTGACTAGAAGAAGGGATCGGTTGGTAGGACATGTTTTGAGGCATCAAGGGATCACAAATTTAGCATTGGAGGGCCGCGTGGAGGGTAAAAATCGTAGAGGGAGACCAAGAGATCAATACACTAAGCAGATTCAGAAGGATGTAGGTTGCAGTAGGTACTGGGAGATGAAGAAGCTTGCACAGGATAGAGTAGCATGGAGAGCTGCATCAAACCAGTCTCAGGACTGAAGACCACAACAACAACAACATATTGGAGGTGTCTAGTGTGGTTCAGTGAGTCGTGATCTTGTAGCTTTTCAAATTAGGCCAGACGTCGAGTGCACTGACGCTCAAAGAAGCTGAAATCTTGCAGTGCGTAGAGGGTGTGGTTCATGCCGGAAGTATTCCTGCGATATTTTGTGGGCGTTTCTGTACCATGATTAGGAAACCCATACTCTGGTTAGTGTGAACATGAGCCAAGCAGTTCATTTCAACACTCTCGTTGATAAAGTATATCTCACTCTTCTAGACCTTCATGATCAGTATGCTGCGGACACTCTTCTCTTCCAAGACGACAACCGCATTCACAGGGCTACACACGTATGTTTCAGTTCTGGTGAGCATTCAGACACCCGATCACATTTGAACTGGGCCACTATATCATCCTGTATTAGTCCTATATAAAACGGGTGGACTCTGGAACAGCGGCTGAAGTGCAGCGATCAACTTAATCGCAGTTTGGTAGCTCTGTCGATCCTAATCACGACTAGTTTGCGGTGAACAGATACTACTACACCTGTATGTTTACTTTATTTAAAAAGCACAATCGGTTTCGTAACGTTAGTTACATCATCAAATCGAGTTGTGAATAGAAAGAACTATGAAATAGTACCAGGAAGCGGAAACGATAGATAAAAAGAGTGTCAGATCTTTGCCTAAAGTGGCTGAAAGCAATTAATGTAAAATATGGCAATGACCAATACTTAGAACATGATGCTGCAGTATATTTAATATTATACTTTTCCGCCGATTCCTGGAATTGTATTGCTTTCTAAAAATAATGTCCAACCCCATTGATACACCAATGTAAGAGGAGGCCAAGATACGGTAACTAAAAAAAAATTAAATAAAGAAATAAAAGGCTGTGCAGTGGGGAAGCAAAAAAAATAAGGAAAAGAACAGACAGGAGAAAACAATACCTTGTTAAAGTGAATTCAACCTCCCCCCACCCCTCCCCGTCCCATATCGCGGAAACATATGACGGGCCGAAGGGCAGGTGGTGCATGAGCAGGTGCGCTGGGCGGATTCTGAATGTGAGAAAATTATTAGGAATCGGATCAAGATTAGATTACAAACTCAAATACTACAATCTAAATATAGACTGGATATTATTGGAGAGCCCAAATGGCGTAGTATGGGAAACTGAGTAAACTGAACTCAGTCCATATAGGCCACAGAAGGCTCAATGGTATCGATTAAGTAGTGGGTAAGCTCAGGGATCGATGACCTCAGCAGGTTGATCCCATAAGATCTTACCACAAATTTGCGTCAGTGGATTCAGATATGCAGGGTCATGTGGTCAGCACGCCGCTCTTCCGGCCATTCTCAGCTTTCGTGGCCAGAGTCGCTACTTCAGACGTAAATAACTTCTTAATCCGCCTTACGAGGGCTGAGTTCACGTATCCAAGGGTTAGCCAGGCCCGATAGCACTTGACTTCGGTGATGTGGCGGTAGTCGGTGTTACCATGTGGCATGGCCGTGGGCTTGGGTAACTGTTAAAACTGTTCGAAAACTAAAATGAGTGGAAGGCACAAAATATCAAACCATAAGACGACCCAAAAGAGGAAGGGGGGAGGGGGAAAAATAAACAGGCAGGGGTAAACTAACTGGGTTGCCCATTGAGAGTATCATATTAGCTAAAATCGATTTGTGTTTTAGTTCAGCTTGGGTGCTCACAGTATGATTATCCCCCCAGGGGGTCCACAACTCTTTTGTGGATACGTGCGTAGCGAGCACTGGACCCCGAGCTAATGTGGCCCTCCTTCCTGTCCGGGCTGCATACCTTCCTTTTCCGCATCCTTCCCTATCCCCCATCTTCGCCCCCCATCCCCTCACCTCTGGCTCTTTCCTTCCCTTTCTCCCCCTCTGGGAGTATGGTTTGTGCCTACGTCCGAAGACAGACGCTCGTAAATGTAACGCATTCTTCGCCTTCTCTGCTTGTATGTCTTCATCCTTCCATTGTCCTGCTCTTTTCCTTACCTCTTCTCTTCACCCTTTTCTCCACTGCAGCGTTTGAGACCTCTCTTCTTTCCTTTCCCTTTCTTTGTTTTTTCATTTCTCTTTCTTCCTCTCTGTGCGTGTCTGAAGGCCAACCCACGCATTTTCGTGCGTAGCTGGTGACGGGGTAACGCGTAATTCCCTGCCCCGGGTACACAGGTAGGACACGTACGTACCCCCTGGTAACGGCCAGGCCTAAGGAGGGGTGATTACCCGAGCTGATACCTTCCGAAAGTGCCGATTTCTCCCTCCGTCCGTTTGCCGGGAGGTGTGACCCGAGGTGTGAACAATCACCTAAGGCGGGAGTGCCCTCAGAGAGGGCCTCCACAAGGGAGGAGCGCGCCATCGGAGACGCCGGTAATCATGGGGATTCTTCCTTAATGGTTTCCTCATCTTCCACTATGTCTGCTCACAAGCGTAAGTTCACTCTCAGCCACAGACAGTTCTTCCATCGTTGCCACAGTTCCTTGTTGTTTCTCGGTCTGACGAAGGTCACGACTTCTCCACGGTCAACCCTTTCATTATTCAGAAAGGTGTCGACGCAATTGCAGGTCCTGTAAAGTCTTGTTCCAGATTACGGAATGGCACCTTGTCGTTAGAAAGAGTCAGTGCCCTCCAGGTACAAAAATTGCTGCGTACTTCACTGCTCCACACCTTCCCTGTCTGGGTGGAAGCGCAACGTACTTTAAATTCCTCACGTGGAGTCGTTTATACACGCTCCCTCGACGGATTGTCTGACGAAGAAATTCAACACTACCTCTCAGACCAGGACGTAACGGCTGTTCATAGAGTCATGAAAAGGGTTGACACGAACGTCATTCCAACCCGCACTGTCTTTTTGACATTTGACGAAGTTCAACTCCCATTGCAAATCAAAGCAGGCTATGAGATAACCCCTATGCGTAGCTGTCGGTGTCAGCTGTTCAATCACACCAGCCAGTCCTGTTCCAATCCGGCCAAATGTGTTACGTGTGGCAAGGATGCCCATGAGGGTGCTCGTCCACCTCCATCCCCTCGTTGCATCAACTGTATGGGTGACCACGTTGCGTCCTCTCGAGATTGCCCCATTTTTAAAGACGAAAAGCTCATTCAGGAAATCAGAGTGAAGGAAAAGGTGTCGACCTTTGCTGCTCGAAAATTATTCGCCAGTCGACATCCCACCGTGCCTCGGACAGGAAAATACAGCAGTGTCCTTGCTTCTCCTCGGCCAACAAAGGAGGCGGCCACGCAAACTTGCGACCTCACCTTTAGACCACAGTCGTCAGATCGGCCAGAGCAAAGATCGCCCGTTCAACCTCACCACTTTTGCCTGCCCACTCTATGGCTCACCCTTCATCGGATTCTGCTAAATCTCGAGCCCAAAAGTGAGACACCAAGACTTCGAAAAAAGAGCATACTCGTGAAGATTTTTTACGTACCCCAACTTCACAACCATCGGTTCCTCCTTCATCTAAAGATCATGTTTCCAAGAAGGCTAATAAGATACCCAGTTCATTTCCTTCTCCGCCAAGGCGTGTCTCTTCTACAGCACCACCTGGCGGAAATCGCCCTCGGCCGTCTTCTGTGTCGCCGAGGCGCACTGCTGGCGGCCGATCAACCGGCCGATCGCTGGTGGCAGGAGCTGCTCCTGAACAACCTATGGATCAGGATCTTCTGCCTTCAGGTGAATGCCACTCCATGCTGTCGGTCGCAAGCTCTGAGCAGTCGTTGAGTTGACGGCAACCTTCGTCACATACCTCCATTTTCTGTCCACCCTATGTCCATTATCCCCTGGAATATCCGCGGCATTCGAGCCCATCGGGATGAACTGTCGATCCTCTAACGATCCTACTCGCCGGTCATCTTCTGTCTTCAGGAAACAAAGCTGTGTCCCCATTACCGCTTTGTTCTCCCCCATTTTCAGTCCGTCCAATTTGATCTCCCCTCTGTTGAAGGCACTCCAGCACATGGAGGACTCATGATTCTTCTCCATGATACTCTCCATTATCATCCAATCCTCTTAAACACTTCCTTCCAAGCTGTCGCTGTCCGTCTTTCCCTTTCTGGATAAACCTTTTCTCTTTGTACTGTATACATTCCATCGTCCACACCAATGGCACGAGCTGATCTCCTTCATCTTCTTCGTCAGCTTCCACCCCCCTATTTGCTGGTTGGGGACTTCAATGCCCACCACCCGCTTTGGGGATCTCCACATCCTTGTCCACGTGACTCCCTATTGCTAGACGTCTTCCACCAAGCGGATCTAGTTTGCCTCAACACTGGGGTCCCTACATTTTTGTCTGCCTCCACGACAACTTTCACTCATTGGGACCTTTCGGTCGGTACTGTTCCGCTAGCTCGGCGCTTCGAATGGTTCGCCCTTGATGATACACACTCGAGTGACCACTTTCCATGTGTTCTTAGACTGCAGCCTCAACTGCCATATAAGCGCCCGGGACGCTGGAAATTTGCCCAAGCCGATTGCACACTTTTTTCGTCTCTAGCGACATTCGATGACCTTCACTTTCCTAGCGTTGACGATGAGGTCACACATATTACAGACGTTATTCATACAGTTGCGGAACGTTCAATACCACGCACCTCCGAATTGTCCCGGCGCCCCCCAGTTCCTTGGTGGAACGAGGCATGCCCTGACGCAATACGTGAGCGGCGACGTGCTTTTCGCGTTTTCCGCCACCATCCTACTTTCGCCAACTGTATCAGCTATAAGCAGTTCCGTGCGCGATGCCGTCGCGTCATCCGCGATAGCAAGAAGGCAACCTGGAAATTCTTTATTAGCTCATTTAACACCTGCACTCCCTCCTCGGAAGTTTGGAGTCGGCTTCGATGGTTATCAGGTGCGCCTAGTTTCTCCCCGGTCTCTGGGCTCACTGTCGCGCGTGATACATTAGTGGACCCCGTCGCAATTTCTGACTCGTTGGGTCAACACTTTGCTGGGATTTAGAGCTCTTCAAATTACCCGCCAGCGTTTCTCCCGAAGAAACGTGCAGCGGAAGTGCAACCTCTTGTTTTCTTCTCTCAAAATCGCGAAAGCTATAATACTGTTTTCTCCATGCGGGAACTCCAACATGCACTCTCTTCTTCTCGCTCCTCCGCCCCAGGACCGGATGGTATCCACATCCAAATGTTACTGCATTTATCAACCCATTGTCTGCGTTACCTCCTTCGCCTTTATAATCGCATTTGGACCGACAGTACTTTTCCCAGACGATGGCGGGAAGCTATCGTCGTTCCTGTTCCGAAACCTGGAAAGGGTAAACATCTCCCCCCCTAGCTATCGCCCCATTTTTCTCACGAGTAGTGTATGTAAGGTTTTGGAGCGTATGGTGAATTGCCGTTTAGCTTGGTGGCTGGAGTCCCGCAGTCTTTTTAACACCTGCCCAATGCGGTTTCCGAAAGCATCGTTCTGCAGTTGACCATCTTGTTGCTATCTCTACTTATATCATGAACAATTTTCTCCGGAAACGCCAAACAGTAGCAATATTTTTTGATCTGGAGAGAGCATACGATACCTGTTGGAGGACAGGCATCCTCCGCACACTGTTCTCTTGGGGCTTTCGAGGTCGGCTGCCCCTTTTTCTTCGCGAATTTATGGCAGAGCGCACATTTAGAGTGCGGATGAACACTACTCTCTCCCGTACTTTCTCCCAAAAAAACGGGGTACCCCAGGGCTCCGTGTTAAGTGTTGCACTGTTTGCCATTGCCATAAATCCAATTATGGATTATCTCCTTCCTGATGTCTCGGGCTCCCTCTTTGTGGACGATTTTGCGACCTACTACAGCTCTCAACGGACCAGCCTTCTTGAACGACGTCTTCAAGGATGTCTCGATCGCCTCCACTCTTGGAGCATCGAAACCGGCTTCCGTTTTTCTCCCAGTAAGACCGTTTGTGTTACTTTTTGGCGACGTAAGGAGTTTCTTCCACCCTCCTTACATGTAGGACCTGTAAACCTTCCGTTTCCGGACGTCGCTAAATTCTTGGGTCCTATGTTTGACAGAAAACTGTGCTGGTCCTCCCACGTTTCCTATCCTTGGGCTCGCTGTCTGCGATCCCTCAACACACTCCGTGTCCTGAATGGTACCTCCTGGGGAGCGGACCGAGTGGTCCTTCTCCGCCTCTATCGCGCCTTAGTGCGCTCGAAATTGGACTATGGAAGCATATTCTACACCTCTGCTCGGCCGTCTATTCTTCGGCGTCTCGACTCTATCCACCACCGTAGATTACGTTTAGTGTCTGGAGCTTTTTACACCAGCCCTGTGGAAAACCTTTATGCTGAGACTGCTGAACCTCCGCTGTCCAATCGGCGAGCAGTCCTTCTGAGTCGTTATGCTAGCCATCTGTCTTCCATGCCTGCTAATCTAGCCCATGACATTTTTTTCGACGCCTCCTTGGATTTAGGGTATGCAGGCCGCCCTTCCTCCCTACTACCACCGGGAGTCCGCTACCGTCAACTGCTCCATTCTCTTTCCTTCCGCTTTCCTAAAACCTTCTTGACAACTTGGGGTACAGCACCGCCTTGGCTCCGTCCCCGGATCTTGCTGCTCCGCGACCTTTGTCAATTTCCCAAGGATGGTTCCCCTTCACTTGTTTATCGTCGGACATTTGCTGCTCTATGTGCACAAATGAAGGAGGCCACATTTATTTACACTGATGGCTCGATAACATCGTTAGGTGTAGGGAGTGCCTATATTGTTGGCGACACCCCAAATCGATTTCGGCTTCCCGAACAGAGTTCGGTTTATACTGCGGAGTTTTACGCTGTTCTCCTGGCTGTCCAATACATCCGCCGCCATCAGCGGATACAGTATGTTATCTGTTCAGATTCTCTCAGCTCTCTCCTCAGTCTCCAAGCTATCTACCCTGTCCACCCTCTGGTCCACCGGATTCAGGACTGTCTGCGCTTGCTCCACCTGGGGGGCGTCTCGGTGGCGTTCCTCTGGCTCCCAGGACACGTTGGTGTCTGTGGAAATGAGGCGGCCGATATAGCTGCCAAGGCTGCAGTCTCTCTTCTTCGGCCAGCTATTCGATCGATTCCGTTCGCCGATCTACGGAGCGTTTTATGTCGTCATGTTGTTGTTTTATGGCACGCACATTGGTCGACACTTCCCCATAATAAGTTGCGGGAAGTGAAAGCCCTTCCTTGCGCTTGGACCTCTTCCTCCCGAACGCGTCGTCGGGAGGAGGTGATTTTAGCTAGACTCCGGATAGGGCACTGTCATTTTAGCCATGGACATCTTTTAAGTGGCGATCCTCCCCCACTCTGTCCCCACTGCTCTCAGCTGTGGACGGTAAGACACCTTTTAATTGAGTGCCCCTATTTTACTCCGTTACGCGCCCGTCTACAGCTGTCGCCTGATATATCGTCCATTTTAGCAGCTGACACGCGCTCGGCCGATCGCGTTCTCGAGTTTATTAGTGCCAGTGACATGACGTTAGTCATTTGAAGCTTTTTTTGGGGACAACCAACCCCTTTCTGTAGTGGATTTTTAAGCCTTCCTTCTGCTTTTAGTTTCTCCAATTTTTTGAGTTTCGTTCCCATTGCTGCTGGTTTCCATTTTCGTTTTTTACTGTTTCCTAAGTCACGGACCGGGCGCTAAGACCATAGCAGTTTTGCGCCCTAAAACCAAAAACAAAACAAAAATACAGTATCATTATGAGGTATCTGTAAGGCGTGATACAGCTCTAGTTCTTCTACAACATTAATAAGATTACCCTTACGTTCCCTTGGCAACGCTGAAATGCTGGTAACAGAATGACGTGCCTTAGAAAAATGGGAACTCAAAGGTAAGACAGAGGCCCAGCCAGAGGAATGTTTCCTAACCATGACGACTTGGCCGATACATCTGTGCAGCAGTCATTACACGTTACTCTGCCAACTCTGGAGACTTGAAAGGCCCACGCTTCATTTCTTCTCTATTAATCTCACCTCGTTATTTCTGGGAATGAAATACGCCAGAATAATCTCGCGAGTCGAAATTTGTTCGCCAACACTGCATGAAATCCTACTATAGTACGGACCTCTATAATACGATTATTAGGGCTACCCTTAGAGCAGTAAGAGAGCGTCACTACATCAGCTCCAGTAGGTAATAGCAGCCTTACTTAGGTGTCCTATCATAAGAGTTTCGTAATATGGTAGGATTTCATGCCGTGTTGGTAAACAACTTTGACTGTGCATGTCCATTAAATAAACTTTTGTGTTCAATACATTATTCCTGAAGGGGCTTTTAGAATCTCTTCCACTTTCAGCTGGAGCTATTATCGCGGCCAGAACTTGTGTTAGATGCTAAGAGACTGATTTCACCTGGAGGTGACTAGCGTTTATCTACTGTATTTGTACGACGTACATATGCACACATGTACATAAACGATGTGATCAAAAGTATATGGACACCGCAGAAGCATACGTTAGGTGCATAGCGCTGCCACGTACTGCCATGTACTCCTTATCAGCGACGTCAATAGTCATTGGACACCGTGTGTGTGTGTGTGTGTGTGTGTGTGTGTGTGTGTGAGAGAGAGAGAGAGAGAGAGAGAGAGAGAGAGAGAGATAGAGAGAGACAGTGAGTATGGCGCACTCCGCGGAACTCACGGACTTCGAACGTGGTCAGGTGATTGTCACTTTTGCCATACGTCAGTACACTATACTTCCACACTCCTATATATCCACAGGTACACTGTTTCCAATGCCATAGTGAAATGTAAAAGTGACGGGACACGTACAGCACAAAAGATAACACACACCGACCTCGTCTGTTGACTGATAGAGAAGAGGGTCGTAATGTGTACTAGGCAGACATCTATCCAGACCATCACACAGGAATTCCAAACTGCATCAGGATCCGCTGCAAGTACTATGACAGTTACGCGGGAGGTGAGAAAAGTTGGATTTTATGGTTGAGCGGCTCCTCATAAGCCACACCGGAAAAAGCCAAACAACGCCTCGTATGGTGTAAGGAGCGCAAACGTTGGACGACTGAACGTTGGAAAAACGTTGTGTGGAGTGACGAATCACGGTATACAGTGTGGCGATCCGATGGCAGGGTGTGGATTTGGCGTATGCCCGGTGAACGTAATCTGTCAACGTGTGCAGTGCCAACAGTAAAATTCGGAGGCGGTGATGTTATGGTGTGGGCTTTCACCACTTGTTGTTTAAGTAAAGTAAGATAATGTACAATATGATATTTTATTAACTAATATTTTAGTAGAAGGCATTACAAGGAAAGGCAAAGGAAACCTAGGTGGATGAATATGCGGCCTAATATGCGAATGTCGTCGTTACTTCATCAAAATTTAAGAAGCTTAGAGCAATTTTATAAAATACTTTTTTGGCTGATGTGATGAACGCCTCACGTGGAGCAAAACAAACTTCTCCTATTAATTAACTCATGCAGAGGACAAACAAATCCAAAATTGTACGGCGGGATTTTTCAAGATGGAGACATGCAATGATAAAGTGATTCCCAATAACACCACTCGTTAGTGCAACTCTGCGATGACTATTTTATCGTAAGGTAAGGAATCTGATCAAAAAGCTCCAAAACCGCTTTTATTTCATCGGGAGGAAAAACGAAATCACGTCCTCAGCTAACTGCGACAGAACACAGTCTCCAATATTTTCTGAAATGATGCGTTGTGCGTAGTTTGCTGTCACACTGTGCTGTGAGACAGACCCTCTTACGAATGTAAACAAAGTGCGCTCTTCTACTGAAGTGTTAAAAGCATCATGTAACTGTAAAAATGCGGCGTTCGTGACGTCTGCAAGATGAGGAGAAAATTAGTGTTTGCCTTGTTGTTAATATGAATATCATCGAAACATGTGTAAATCATCAACTGAAAATTAATAAACGTTTCTAAGTTCTCATGTACACTTTACTATACCTTCCGGGAAGGTTATTTGCAATCCCAGAATTTAGTTCACCTATTCTTTTCATGTCTTCTATGGAAATATTAGTAAATACAAAATATTGACTATTACTTCGTTTTATTTGCAGTTGTATTTTCAAATTGAAAACAAAGAAAAGTACTCGCATAGAGACTCGACCCCATGACCGTCGGATTGTCGTCCTGTACTTACTCCGCTGCACCAACCTATGGTTGGAAGCTACGCTAACTGGGTCATGCGTCCCCTAACCCATGTCAGAAATGCAATTTTTTTCTAAACTCTTTGCCATCTGGACCTCCCACTTCTGTCTCTTTCATTTGTTATCAAACCCTGCCTACGTGAAGTGGCTATAAAATACGGAACTACTGGTGCAAAATATTTTATTTCAATATCACTGATATTCAGTTATTGTCGCTCATGATATACTCCCCTCGTCTATCCTTTCAAAGCTAAAAGCAATATTCAATTGATGGGAGAAGCGCTGAAAACCTTCTTCTGTGAGCCCGTTTATCACGTGTGTCGTTTTCTCTTTCGCTGTTTCTACGGACTAAAATCTTGTTCCTCTTTCTGCAGATTTAACCTTTGAGAACAGGTTAGGTTCGGTGAATAAACTGTGTTTCCTAACATTGGTAGGCTACACTTTGCCAAGACTTCTTAACAGATAATGTCGTATGAATCGGTGTGTTGTCTTGATGCAGAACTCATGACTAGTTTCTCCACAATATTAGCCGTTGTTTTCCTTATTTTCTTATGGAGTTGGGAGGGAACTTCAAGGTAGAAATGTTCATTAGTAGTTTGACCAGGAACTCCGTGAATATACACATCAATAGCGAAAAATGCAGTCATTACGCTTAGAATCTTTATTTGCTCATTGGAGTTTTTTTTTGCTGTCGTTGAAGTTGGACCCTTCCACTGCATTGATTTTCTGTACCGTAAGGGAAAAACCGAGATTCGTAACATGTTGCCAGTTATCTAGGAAATTAAGATGATTTTCAGTGGTATTCAGAGCGAAAGTACAAACGTTTTCACGAGTGTCATTTTGTTCTATCGACAGACATTTCGACATGAATTTCGCACACACTTTTAGCATGTCAGATTGGTTATGTAACGTACACTGTCATCAAAAGTATTCGGAAACCACCAAAAACATAACATTCTCAAATTAGGTGCATTGTGCTGCCACCTACTACCAGGTACCCCGTATCAGCGACCTCATTAGTCATTAGCCATCGTGAGAGAGCACAATGGAGGGCTCCGCGGAACTAAAGGTTTTCATACGTGCCAAGGTGATTGTCACTTGTGTCACACGTCAATACGCAAGATTTCTACATTCCTAAACTTCCCTAGGTCCACAGTTTCCGATGTAATAGTGAAGTGCAAACGTGAAGGGTGCATGTACAGCACAAAAGGGTACACGCCGACCTCGTCTGTTGACTGACGAAGACCACTGTTGAAGATGGTCGTAATGTGTAATATGCAGACATCTATCTAGAAAATCACACGGGAATTCCAAACTGCATCAGGATCCATTGCAAGTACTATGATAGTTAGGCGGAAGTAGAGAAAAGTTGGATTTCATGATCGAGCGGCTGCTCACAAACCGCACATCACGCCGGTAAATACCAAACGACGCCTCGCTTGGTGTAAGGAGCGCAAGCATTGGACGACTGAACAGTTGGAAAACGTTGTGTGGAGTGACTAATCACGGTACACAATCTGGCGATCCGATGGCAGCGTGTATATATGGCGAATGCTCAGTGGACGTCATCTGCAACTGTGTGTAGTCATCATCATCTTGGACAGTTTCCAGCCACTGGCTGGGTCTGTCGGGAACACAAGCCTCTCCATCGTGTTCTGTCTTTCCACCATTCCCCCTCTTCCACCTTCGTCCAATTCTCTCCTCTTCTCGTCACACATTCCTTCACTCCCTTCACCCATCTATCTCTTGGTCTTCCTCTGGGCCTCTTCCCCTCCAGTTGCAGATCAAACATCCTCTTTGGAATTCTTCCCTCATCCATTCTCTTCATGTGTCCATACCACTGCAGTCTTGATTTTTCTATCCTGTCCTGTACTGGTTCCTCCTTTAGTCTTTCCCTCACATACACATTTCGCAATCTGTCTCGTCTTGTTACACTCAACCTGCTCCTCTGGAACTTCATTTCACTAGCCTGTATTCTACTTTTGTCGCTTTTGTGCATTACCCATGTCTCACTTCCGTATGTCAATATGGGGACAAAGTAGGTTCGGTATATAATTCCCTTGGATTTCTGTGGGACCTCCTTGCTCCAAATAAGCCCCCTAATGCATTTGTAGAACTGCCCTGCTTTTCTGCACCTTTCATTTATTTCCATTGCGTTTCCCCCCTTACTTTCAATCATGCTTCCCAGGTACTTGAAGTTCTCTACCACTTGTAGTTTTTCCCCTCCACAAGTTATATCCACATTTGGCCTATTCTTCTTCCTTGTTGTGACAATTATTTCACTTTTCTTTGCAGAGAAATGCATTCCATATTGTGCTGCCGTTGCCTCCCATACATCTAACTGCTCTTGCACCTCCTTCTCGCAATTTCCCCATAACATCAGGTCATCGGCAAAAAGCACTGCTTTCATTTTATGATCTCCAGTTGCATCTGATACTTGCTGCAGGATTTCATCCATAACAATAATAAACAATAAAGGCGAAAGTGCACTTCCCTGTCGCAGCCCATTTTCCAGCTTGAACCATGCAGTACGTTCCCTCCCCACTTTCACACAACTCTCACTTCCCTCATACATTTTTCTGACTTTTCGTGTTATCTCTTCATCTATCCCTTTTGCGTTCAGCACATCCCAGAGCTTGTCCCTACAGATACTGTCATACGCCTTCTCAATATCTAAAAAGGCCATGATTAAGTCCTTCCCATACTCATAGTGCCTTTCCTGCAGTTGCCTTACCGCAAATATGAGGTCCGTTGTTGATCTTCCCGGTCTGAAACCGTACTGCTCCTCTTGCAGTCTACTTTCAATACTGCTTCTTATTCTCTTCTCCAGGATCTTTTCATAGATTTTTCCGCAGTGGCATAGCAGGGTGATTCCTCTGTAGTTCTCACATCTCCTTTTATCCCCTTTCTTGAAGATCGGGACTATAATTCCTTTCTTCCAATCCTCAGGAATTCTGTTCTCCTTCCACACCACCCTCAGCACTCTGTATAGCCACTGGGTTCCTACTACTCCTGCTGCTCGTATCATATCCACTGTTACTTCGTCCCAACCTGGTGCCTTGCCCCCTTTCATTCTCTTTATGGCTTCTTCCACTTCATTCCAAGTTAGATCATCAATTTCCCCACTATTATAATCGTCTGCTGCCTTAGGCTCTCCATCGCTGTTAGTTACCCGCTTGGCGGCATTCAACAGATCTTCAAAGTACTCCTTCCAAATCTTTTTGAGCTCATGCATTTCCTCCACAACTCTTCCATTATTATCCATGATCCTGAGGCACTCGCTTCTGTCGTTCCTCTTATTTCTTACCATGGTGTAAAGTACTTTTTTGTTCCCTTCACTGTCCTCTTCTAACATTCTTGTCCATTTTTCCATCCACTTCTTCTTCTCCGCCCTTACTATGGTCTGTGCCGCTTTCTTGCTTTCCTTATATTTTACCCTAGCTGCCTCTGTTCGGGTCTGGAACCATTCTCTGAAGGCTTTGTTCTTTCGAAGTACTGCCTCTTTACATATGTTGTTCCACCATGGGGTTTCCTTACTTCTCCTCTTTGTGCTAGTTCTTCCGCACACAGTCTCAGCTGCCTCAACTAGAGCCCTCTTAAAATCTCCCCATTCTTCTTCCACTGTTCTCTGATCTTCCTTTGGCAGCTTCTTCCTGATCAGTGTCTGGTACTGGGTCCTCTGTTCATCCTCTTTCAGCATCCATGTCTTCAACCTTTTCTCCTGTATATCTGTTGCCCTCCTATCTTTTTTCTCTCTCAGGGTGGCTACCAACAGCCGATGGTCACTGTCTAAGGCCTCAGATGGAATGACCTTAACATCTGTGAGGCTGCTCATCATCTGCCTATCCACTAGTACATAGTCTACTACTGAAGTTTGGGACCAGTCTCCACTGTACCAAGTTATTTTGTGGCTACTTCTCTTCTTGTACCAGGAATTTGCGATCGCCAGCCCATTCCTCTTGCAGAATTCCAGCAACAATTTTCCTTCTCTATTTCGGTTCCCCCAGCCCTCTGGTCCCATTATCTCCTCGAATCCTTTCCTGTCTGTGCCAACATGTGCATTGAGGTCCCCTATTATAATCTGATTACCTCCATTTAGCTGCTTTTGCATGTCATCTTCAAATTCCTCCTTCTCCTTTTTTGTACACCCCACCTGTGGGGCATATGCTTGGATGATTTCAATGCTTTTTCCTTTCACTCGTACTCTGGCTTTTATCATTCGATCATTGATACCTTCCACCTCCTCCTGCAGACCCTCTCTGACCACTATTGCCACTCCATTTCTTCCCATCTCATTCCCTATCCAGTACAGTTTACATCCTTTACTTAGTGGTTTTTCACCAACTCCTCTCCACCTAGTCTCAGCAAGTCCCAAGATCTCCAATTTCCTCCTTTCCATCATTTCTACAATTTCTTCTAACTTCCCAGTTAGAGTCCTTACGTTTAAGGTGCCCAGTCGTAAACCATCAGTAAATTTCGGAGGCGGTGGTTTTATGGTGTGGTCTCGTTTTTCACGGAGGGGGCTTGCACCCGTTGTCGTTTTGCGTGGCACTATGACAGCACAAGTCTACATTGATGTATGAAGCACCTTCTTGGTTCCCACTGTTGAAGAGCAACTCGGGGATGGTGACTGCATCTTTGAACACGATCGAGCACCTGTTCATAATGCATTGCCTGTGACGGAGTGGTTACACTACAATAGCATCCCTGTAATGGACTGGCCTGCGCCGGCTGGTGTGGCCGATCGGTTCTAGGTGCTTCAGTCTGGAACCGTGCGAACGTCACAGTCGCAGGTTCGAATCCTGCCTCGAGCATGGATGTGTGTGATGTCCTTAGGTCAGTTAGGTTTAAGTAGTTCTAAGTTCTAGGGGACTGATGACCTCAGGGGGTATGTCCTATAGTGCTCAGAGTCATTTGGACCATTTTTTTTTTTTAGACTGGCCTGCCCAGAGCCCTGACCTTAATCCTATAGAACACCTCTGGGATGTTTTGGAACGCCGACTTTATGCCTGCTCTCACCGACCGGCATCGATCTCTCCTCAGCGCAGCACTCCGTAAAGAATTGGCTGACATTCCCCAAGAAACCTTCCAGTACCTGCCTGAACGTACGCCTGCAAGAATGGAAGCTGTCATCAAGACTAAGTGTGGACCAACAGCGTATTGAATTCTAGCATTACCGATAGTGGGCAAGACGAACTGTAAGTCTTTTTCAGCCAGGTGTCCGGATACTTTTGATCACATACTGTATTCCTAGTCAATTCCTATAGTTTCAGTAATGGCTAAGCTACTCAGCCAACGTTCAGATCGAATTAGATTACCTACTTTCTCGATATTTCCATCCGTTTGTGTTATTGAAAGGTGTCCCAGGCCTTCTTGGTCATCTTGGAACCACTGGAACCACTGAGAAACTCGCATACGTGATAAAAATTGTTTGCTATACACGTATTTTAGTAAAAACAGATTTCACTGTGTTTGTTCCAAGTTATGGGCAGAACTTCAATGAACTTGGCTGATTTACTGCTACACTTACGATTTTTCCAGCAAAACAAAGTAATAGCTGTTACACAAGTGAAGGTCACGGCCGCAGTGATTCATCTAGACACTAGAAAGGCGCATTTCACTGAGAAGGTCGTTCATCTTTGACGCATGTTTACCTACTCGCGTTATTTTATAGCCACACTTCGTAAACAATAAGCCTGGAAAAATTATAGATGACGAGGAGGCGCGGTCCGTTTGTGAAAGTTCTATCGCTACAAGCCACAGTGCTCAAGTGGCGTGATTTATCTGATAATGTAACTGAACGACTGTTACTGCTTCAAAACGTCTCAATACCATCGAGAACGTATTCTCTAGAACTTGCGGTACAAGCACGGCTCTATTGAATTCAGTACTACTCAAAAGGTAGACCCAAAGTGAAACAAGAGGCGGCATGAATGTACGGCCGTATGCGGTTGTCGGCGAGGAATGTTCCGTTGTAAATGTGACTCGAAGAGAACCCCTAGCAACGGCTGCGAAGTTTCCGTCGCTCATTTAGCGAACCGGAGCAGAAATCTATTCACGACCCGGCGCCGCCTCGTGAAGAAACGCGTCCATTCCGTTACTCCCGCATCAGTAGCTCCTCCCCCCCCCCCTCCCCCGCTTCAAGAGCGTGCTTTGTTGCTCGCCGATGCGGATTTCCGTGAATGCCTTCCGGGGCGGTGTTCCCACTTTGAAGAGTGTTCATTGAAACGGCACTTGCCGGGGCCCGGAACCAAAGCGCGTGCCCCGGCGAACGCAATCCGGCGCCTCTGCGCCGACGTAAATTCCCTCCGAGCAGCTCTCCAGCATCCGCGCGCCGCGACCCTGCCGCTCGTATCGCAGCACAAAAGGTGGCGCTGTAGGAGCAGGCTCCTCATTAGCTTTGTGTGCGGTCGTGTCTCGGGTTACATTTACAGCCCTCTGCTGTCTCAGCCGGGCGAGCCGTCGTTCTTTGTGCTGCCACTAATAAATGTCTCGCTTTTACGTGTTGTCGAACAGCTTCTTAGGCTCCCATTAGGAGTAAGACTTGACTTACCAGTCAAACGACTTCTGTTTCATTTATTTCACATTTCCATATCCCCTGAGGAGTAATGCCTTCACGTTCCCTTTAGAGTTACTATACAATGAACAGTCGTCATCAGTAAGATAAATAAGCTATATTTTTGCGTGAGATATATTCTGTGTCGAGTTCTCCTCAGCTACTACGTACAAAAGGGTCCGACATAAACATGCAGAAACCGAAAGTAAAACACATTATCACGCTTGATACGGTGTAGGGAACCCACTGACATTCGGATCACCATCCAGTCGTCTCGGAATGGATAAATACAGGTCCTATCCGGTTTCCAAGAGAATCTTATACGGATAATCCTGCAAAATAATGGCAAGTTCAGGTAACGATGATACAAATCTTTCCAGAATGATATTTTCACTCTGCAGCGGAGTGGGGGCTGATATGAAACTTCCTGGCAGATTAAAACTGTAGGCCGGACCGAGACTCTAACTCGGGACCTTTGCCTTTCGCGGGCAAGTGCTCCACCAAATGAGCTATCCGAGCACGACTCACGTCCCGTCGAGTTTGAGTCTCGGTCCGGCACATAGTTTTAATCTACCAGGAAGTTTCATGATGCAAATGATTAGAGATCAGGCAGCTTTCCAAAGTAGACAAAAAGGCTAAGTAACACAGAGGTCTGGTGACTAGTGGCCAGTGAAGTAGCAAACATTGATTCTCGTGCTCGCAAAACTACTCTTGGACCATGCGAGCAGTCTTCTCGGAACACGGACTTACTATAGGGGAAAAAATATTATACCATAGGATGGACCTGATAGGCCAAAATGGTCACTTAATTCTTGGCACTTACGTGACTCTGCAGAGTAACACTGAGGCTCAAGGAATATCACTATATGGGTGCCCAAATCATCACCAAACCCCCACCATGTTTCACGCTTAGGACATAAACTCGACCAAAAGTTGGAAGCAGTGTGCTACAAGACTAACCTGATCTGATGACTTTCTCCCATTCACCATAGTCCAGGTTTTAAAGCTTTGACAGCACGTTTCCTTGTTGCGGGAATTTCCATCACTGAAAGCCGTTTTTGGAATTCCAGTTCGCGTTGTAATTCCCTGCTTATGTTGCTGTCTTCGTGTTGTTTTAACGCTCACTGGTCTCGAAATAGCGACATTCAGTTCTGCAGTGAGTTTTGCAGCTCTTTTCCTCTCATTATTCGTCACAATCATCTTCAATGACCGTCCGTCAGTATCACTCAACATACATACATTCATCGGCATTTTGACTTAGCGGAAGACGTTCTGCTTTCGACCGCGCGGGCTAGGGCGTCTTGTCACGGTCCACGTGGCTCCCCCCCACCGTCGGAGGTTCGAGTCCTCCCTCGGGCATGGGTGGGTGTGTCGTCCATAACGTAAGTTAGTTTAAGTTAGATTAAGTAATGTGTAATCTTAGGGACCGATGACCTAAGCAGTTTGGTCCCATAAGATCGACATGCGAATAAATCTTTGATTCGGTGCCTCTTGAAACACACACTTAGTTACGAAAGCACCGACGACAACAGCACTAACAAATTGCCCATGTTTGGGTTCAATTACACCCAAACCTCCAGATTTCAGAAACTCAGATCGGTACCAAACGTATGTCGAAAGAGCATCAACCAAAACAGCCATTTAGTTCGTGCTACGCGCTGTCGACCAGCAGAACGTCGAGAAACGGTAATTAAAATTAACTCCCGAAGTATGAATCCAGGAAAAGCGTATCTGTGAGTAATAGGTCTGTAGATGTTGCGTGTGCCAGTTGGTAGCGCGAGATGTCGTCGTGCAAGTGGTCCCACGTTCAAACCCCATAGCAGAGAATTTCTTTTAACTGTTTCAGGGTGAAACTCTTTTATTGTATTGTATTATATGTTAACCGGGGGCCTAGAAACGACGGAGAGGCTCCGTCCACGCCGCGGCCGCAGTGGTCCACAACCCCACCTCCACTACCGCAGTCCATTTCACCCCTCCGTCGCTCCACACCGAACCACTCTTTCAGGGTTATTGCGCGATTCGACCCCCGGTGGACCTCCCAAGGGAACGTCCCACACCAGACGAGTGTAACCCCTATGTTTGCGTGGTATAGTAATGGTGGTGTACGCGTACGTGGAGAGCTTGTTTGCGCAGCAATCGCCGACATAGTGTAGCGGAGACGGAATAAGGGGAACCAGCCCTTATTCGCCGAGGCATATGTAAAACCGCCTAAAAACCATCCACAGACTGGCCGGCTCAACGGATTTCGACACAAGTCCGCCGGGCGGATTCGTGCCGGGGACCAGGCGCTCCTTCCCAATCCGGAAAGCCGTGCGTTAGACCTCACGGCTAACCGGGCGGTAAAACTGTTATATAGGAGAACATGTGAAAATTCGGAGTTCGTAGCAGTGTTCGTTTGGCGATCTGCTTTCGCTTCGTTAGTTGAAAGTAGCAAACCTATGAGTACATTTGTATAGGTGGGTGTGATGAAGCATCTGGTGCATTTGTAGCTTCACAGAATAACGTAACCAATCGAAACAGTGGGATGAAGAAACATTATCATCACACCTGCGGAAGTATTAATAGTCCCATTAATACTTTCAAGCATAATATAGTAAAGAAAGGTCACCATTGAGCTATGAACCCAGGACCCTTTGTACGAGATTGTTACGCTATACCAACTTCCTCACGGAAGCTATACGTGTCCCTTATAGTTATGGTTTTCCTGTGCTCCGCAGTTCTGGTCTTACCTTAAATTACGGTTCACGCATCTTCTACAGGACGACAGCACATAGCACGAACTAAACCAGTGTTCTGGTTGATACTCTATCGGCATACAACGTTTGGCTCCGATCTGAGTTTCTGACATCTGGTGGTTTCTATCTTAGCTTCGAAATACTGCACTCCCAGCTACGTGGAGCGCTGTTCTGACATCGACTGACGCTTTCAAAGTATTGAAGAGGATACTGCAAGAATGCCGCTCTTGGTCAAATACACTCTTAAGACAAAAAAAAAAAATATCGACGCACCACGAGGGAATTATCCCTATGGGACGGAGATTGGTAGAAGTGATGTGCATGTACAGACACACAAATGATCACAATTTCAGAAAAAAATTGATGATCTATTCAAGATAAAGAGCTTCACAACTAGAGCAAGTCAGTAATATTTTGGTCCACATTTTGTCGTTATGCAACCAGGCGTTCCGCCTGGAATAACAGGGTTGTTGGATATACTCCAAAGGAATATGGTAACAAGTTCTGCCCAATTGGCTAGTTAGATTGTCAAAATCCCAGGCTGATTCTAGGTCCCTGCACACTATGATACCAACGTTGGAAACTGGGGAGAGATCCGGCCGAGGTAGGGTTTGGAAGACAAGCTGTAGAAACTCTCGCGTGTGGGAGGTAGGTTATATTGTTAAAATGTTAGACAAGAATGGTTTGTCATGAGGGGCAAGTACACGAGGTTAGAATATCTTAGACGTACCACGGTGCTTTAATGTTACCACGGATGACAACCAAAGGAGTCTTGCTATGAAAAGAAATGGCAGAACCGACCATCTATCCTGGTTGTCGGGATGCTTTGTGGGCGACTGTCATATTGATATCCCACCGCTATGTGGGGCTACTCCAGACACGTAATGTCAAAATTGCTCGTGGGGAACGAAATTTCAGGAACTTAGAAGATATGCAGGGAGATCCAGATGAAAAGAATACTCCAAAAGCGAAGAATAAGGTAAAATGGAAATTTGGGAGAAGGAGTATAGCTGATTACTAAAAAAAGACTGAGCAAACTACTATAGTGAATTCTGAAAATACATCAGTTTGAAAGAATATGCCAGGAGAACTGAGAAGTACCAATCGCAGTATGGGAAGTCAAAACAATGAAAATTACACGCTCCACGTCCATGGAACACACAAAGTTGAAATATGACACACGAACGGAAAACTCTGTTTAAATTAACGATGCAACTATTTAAAATGTGTGTTATAGATAGCCGGCCGCGGTGGTCTAGCGGTTCTAGGCGCTCAGTCCGGAACCGCGCGACTGCTACGATCGCAGGTTCGAATCCTGCCTAGGGCATGGATGTGTGTGTTGTCTTTAGGTGAGCTAGGTTTAAGTAGTTCTAAGTTCTAGGGGACTGATGACCACACATGTTAAGTCCCATAGTGCTCAGAGACATTTGAACCATTTTGTGTTATACACTCCTGGAAATTGAAATAAGAACACCGTGAATTCATTGTCCCAGGAAGGGGAAACTTTATTGACACATTCCTGGGGTCAGATACATCACATCATCACACTGACAGAACCACAGGCACATAGACACAGGCAACAGAGCATGCACAATGTCGGCACTAGTACAGTGTATATCCACCTTTCGCAGCAATGCAGGCTGCTATTCTCCCATGGAGACGATCGTAGAGATGCTGGATGTAGTCCTGTGGAACGGCTTGCCATGCCATTTCCACCTGGCGCCTCAGTTGGACCAGCGTTCGTGCTGGACGTGCAGACCGCGTGAGACGACGCTTCATCCAGTCCCAAACATGCTCAATGGGGGACAGATCCGGAGATCTTGCTGGCCAGGGTAGTTGACGTACACCTTCTAGAGCACGTTGGGTGGCACGGGATACATGCGGACGTGCATTGTCCTGTTGGAACAGCAAGTTCCCTTGCCGGTCTAGGAATGGTAGAACGATGGGTTCGATGACGGTTTGGATGTACCGTGCACTATTCAGTGTCCCCTCGACGATCACCAGTGGTGTACGGCCAGTGTAGGAGATCGCTCCCCACACCATGATGCCGGGTGTTGGCCCTGTGTGCCTCGGTCGTATGCAGTCCTGATTGTGGCGCTCACCTGCACGGCGCCAAACACGCATACGACCATCATTGGCACCAAGGCAGAAGCGACTCTCATCGCTGAAGACGACACGTCTCCATTCGTCCCTCCAGTCACGCCTGTCGCGACACCACTGGAGGCGGGCTGCACGATGTTGGGGCGTGAGCGGAAGACGGCCTAACGGTGTGCCGGACCGTAGCCCAGCTACATGGAGACGGTTGCGAATGGTGCTCGCCGATACCCCAGGAGCTACAGTGTCCCTAATTTGCTGGGAAGTGGCGGTGCGGTCCCCTACGGCACTGCGTAGGATCCTACGGTCTTGGCGTGCATCCGTGCGTCGCTGCGGTCCGGTCCCAGGTCGACGGGCACGTGCACCTTCCGCCGACCACTGGCGACAACATCGATGTACTGTGGAGACCTCACGCCCCACGTGTTGAGCAATTCGGCGGTACGTCCACCCGGCCTCCCGCATGCCCACTATACGCCCTCGCTCAAAGTCCGTCAACTGCACATACGGTTCACGTCCACGCTGTCGCGGCATGCTACCAGTGTTAAAGACTGCGATGGAGCTCCGTATGCCACGGCAAACTGGCTGACACTGACGGCGGCGGTGCACAAATGCTGCGCAGCTAGCGCCATAGCGCCATTCGACGGCCAACACCGCGGTTCCTGGTGTGTCCGCTGTGCCGTGCGTGTGATCATTGCTTGTACAGCCCTCTCGCAGTGTCCGGAGCAAGTATGGTGGGTCTGACACACCGGTGTCAATGTGTTCTTTTTTCTATTTCCAGGAGTGTAGATAGCCGGCCGGAGTGGCCGAGCAGTTATAGGCGCTACAGTCTGTAACCGCGCGACCGCTACGGTCGCAGGTTCGAATCCTGCCTCGGACATGGATGTGTGTGATGTCCTTAGGTTAGTTAGGTTTAAGTAGCTCTAAGTTCTAGGGGACTGATGACCTCAGATGTTAAGTCCCATAGTGCTCAGAGCCATTTTTTTGTTATAGATAACCAACTTCTACGCGATGAGAGGAACGTCCTATGAATATCTCCCTCAGGAAAGTCCACAGAAGGAGATGATGTAGCTATAAAAGTATAAGTTTCTAGGCAGCAGTGGAAATAACATTTGGAAAATTTCTCAAAAGCAAAACAGATAACCCATTTCTAGAGCAGAGTGGTTTCCTGGTTAGAAAATCATGTGTGTGAAACGGGCTTTGTCTGAATCATGAATAGTGTCTTCCACATCGTTAAAGGCATATGAGACAGTGCATTATTTTGTTGTTAGTCCTATGACGAGCGAAATTTTTTATGTTATGTAGTACACTGTAAAGCCCTCATGGATGAGTTCATTTATATGGATATCGAGTTTTATACTGCACAGCTTGAGAGGTAAATTAACATTTTCATTAATTATAACTAATGGACGTAAGTGTGGTATTTATATTCAGTGATAAATACCCGTATGAGTTGTGCCAGTAAGATTTTAGTTAAAATACGTCACGACTGATTTTATTTTCACAAAATTAATTTATATTTGACACATGTAAAGTGATGGTGTAGTTACTTCGAAACTTATTTTGAGTCAATTAATTTGCAATGTACAACACAGTTAAAGGATGACTTTTCAAAACGACGTAAATGTCCCCCATTACGTCGCAGGAGTTCTCAATTTGGCTCAAAGGTGCCTATAACCTTCCTCTGTGATGGTGCAGAATCAAGGTGCCCTGCGACTTCACTGTTGCGCACGGCAACGCTACAAACCTCAAATGTGTTGACACATGCGTAAAGAGGCCAGACCACAGAAGTTCATGAGAGTGAGAGGTGGGTTAATGACGTCACAGTGACACCAAATTTCACTACAGTTGTGCCTGACTCCACCGTGAACGTTTCAAGCACTCTCTCATCCCCATTTCATCCCGTCTTCGGACTGCTTTACGATGGAGGTCAGAAGTGCCATGCCCAGTGTTGTAAATATGCGGTTCTCTTACAGGTGGCCGAAGGAAACATTTCAAACGTCGCAGGCTGGCACGGTTTTGCGTCGTTACGGAGGTAGATTGTAGGCACCTTTTAGCCCAATTTAAAACATATACAGTACAATAGGAGGCAATTGTGATGTTCGGCGTTTTGAAAAAGTGATCCATTCATGTGTAACGCAGTGCGTTTCTATCTGAAATATTAGTAATAATCCCGGTGTCACTTTCTTAGATGTTAGTTTGGTTTCAAACATACAGACCATTGTCATGGGCTCTTTCTCAAGTACATTTCATTACCATGAAGTGTAGGGCTGTTGGACTGGGGTCCAGAACCCATGGTACGTTATATGGCAGGCATCTGTTGTATTATAACGGCAAACTGGCAAGGCTGGTCCAAACAGTTATAGTAATGACAGCCAGCATTTGGCATCATTATGCGTTCAAGCAAAGGTTAAACCGACAACAAATACTGAATGCCTCACATCATGCCTCGTAACAATTGGACAATAGGCACATCATTTTGTCCTAGCATTTTGTAAAATATCCCGATGCGTGGTCTGATATGTAGTTGGATAGTTTCTATTCTTCATCTAGGCAATAAAACTACGTAACGCCCACCTTTCTCCAGCTAGAAAATACACATCTGCCAGCAAATGGTAACTCGGGATCCATTCCTGGAACTGAAGATTGCTGATCACTCTCTAACTATTAACCATAAACTTTGAAATGACATTTTGATCTTGTTCTGACCGACCTATTGTTTATTGTCATTGTGGATTGCTGGCAAACATGTTATGGTGCATCTAACATTTACAGTGGCATGATAGTGTTTTGTACCTAGGCACTAATCAGAAAACGCACTACTTCAGCCGTACCAGTAGGTTCCGACATTTAGTGAAAATAAGAGGCATTATCTTCATCTTATAACATTTCTGGTGATTATCTACTGTTAATTATCAGCTAGTGGAGTAGGTAAGAGATTTAACGCAGTACTCTGTACGTCCCCAACACTCGTCAAAATCGACCCAGTGCATCTCCAGTCCAACAAGGAAGGTAATACCATCGGTTAAGAGTATTCGTTTGGAAGAACTAGGTGTACACTAAAGATTACCAATGATTAAATGCTGACTAACAACACATGAAAGGAATTTACATTACATGAGGCATATATTATGAGAGGAGCCTGGGACTAGCTTGGTAATCAACGTAACCTTTACGAAACAAGTTGCAGCTGCATTCAGTACAGGTGTACTGCGGATAGATCAACGACTGACGAAAAGTAGTATATTATGAAAATTCCTGGCAGATTCAAATTGTGTGCCCGACCGTGCCTCGAACCCGAGACCTTGGTCTTTCGCGGGCCAGTGCTCTACCATCTGAGCTACCCAAGCACGACTCACGTCCCGTCTTGACAATTTTACTTCTGCCAGTACCTCGTCTCTTACGTTCAAAAATGGCTCTGAGCGCTATGGGACGTAACATCTGAGGTCATCAGTCCCCTAGACTTAGAACTACTTAAACCTAACTAACCTAAGGACATCACACACATCCATGCCCGAGGCAGGATTCGAACCTGCGACCGTAGCAGCAGCGAGATTCCGGACTGAAGCGCCCAGAACCGCTCGCCCACCGCGGCCGGCCTCTTTCGTTCCAAACTTCCAAAAGTTCTCCTCCGAAGCTTGCAGGACTAGCACTAAAGGAAGAAAGGATAGTGCAGAGACATGGCTTAGCCATAGATTGGAGGATGTTTCCAGAGTGAAATTTTCACTCTGTAGGTGACAGCCCGAGAAAGATAAAGCTCCCGAGTTCCAGTCTCGGTCCGGAACACTGTTTTAATCTGCCAGGAACTTTAGAATCAGCGCACACTCAGCTGTAGAGTGAAAATTTCATTGTAGTAAATTATGGTTACATGCGAGAGCGTCATTAACGATGGGAGCAGTAAAACAGAAATTGTAATCAGAAATTGTAAACAGTGTTTCCCAAGGGTGGGCAACAATGAAAAATGTTTATAGCGTGCTGTGGGGTAAAGTTATAGCTAAGAATACCAGGAGGCGATTATAAACATATGAGGAGGTAACTGAAAATTATGAGATAAAAGAAGTTATCCAGATAGTTAAGGGAGACGAAAAGTTAATGGTCATTGGGGACTGGAATCCGATAATAGGGAAAGGGAGAGAAGAAAAATCTCTCTCTCTCTCTCTCTCTCTCTCTCTCTGTGATACTAAATTCTTTCGATTTTAATGTA
Organism: Schistocerca nitens; assembly: GCF_023898315.1. Lineage (NCBI taxonomy): Eukaryota > Metazoa > Arthropoda > Insecta > Orthoptera > Acrididae > Schistocerca > Schistocerca nitens. The sequence continues at coordinate 258,909,331 of NC_064620.1, forward strand.
CGATGTGATCGTGATTATTTGCAATGACGTAATGGATATTTTGCTCACTTTTGGCGTCGCGTATATTTTGCACATTAGTAAAAGTAGGTTGCGAACGGCCTTGCCGCAGTGGTAACACCAGTTTCCGTCACATCACCGAAGTTATGCGCTGTCCAGCTGGGCTAGCACTTGGATGGGTGACCATCTGGTCTGACGTGCGCTGCGGGCAAGTGGGGTGCGCTAAGCGCTTGTGAGGCCAACTTATAAGCTACTTGACTGAGAAGTAGCGGCTCCGGTCTCGTAAACTGACATATGGCCGGTAGAGCAGTATGCTGACCACATACCCTCCATATCCGAATCCAGTGGCGCCTGAGGGCTGAAGATGACACGGCGGTCGGTCGATCGGTACAGTTGGGCCTTCCAAGGCACGTTCGGACGCAGAGTTTTAAATGTAGGTTATATATATGCAGACGACAATCAATGTGGATAAGCGGGCAAAAATATTAGTAAAAATTGGTACAGTTTTGCTTGCCAATGTTTAATTACGCTATCCATACTCTAACTACTTCAAAGTGAATCATAAGTAGCAAGAAACTATTACTGTAATTGCCGAATAAATTAATTGTTTCGAAGAAAGAGGCGATATAAACAAGAACGTAGCACAAGGATTTGTACTCACGATAAATAATTTCATTCAAATCACATTGGTGTCGGTTTGGTTAAACATTTACTTGACAGATACAAATGTAATTATAAATTAGAAGATATCTTGAAGCAAACCTAAGCCTAGGTCCTACTGCCGTTAAATATATACTTGCAATCCCGTAAAAATCCCGATAAAATGAACTTTGCAAATATTAATGCTTGATAGTTATTATCAATATTCATGTTAACTTAGCTAAAGACTCCAGAATATTCGGCCATTCGGATCTCAAGGACGGGACTGCCAAGAGAGAGGTGACCATAAGAAAAAGATTTAATAATCAATGAAAGGATAACGTTCCACGAGACGGGACATGGAATGTCTGAAGCTTGAATGTGGCAGGGAAGCTAGATAGGGTAATATCAACAGCAGCAGAAAATGGTATAACGGGAGTATGATTCATTATGAATAGAACGGGGGACAAAGAGTGTGTTATAGTGAACAGCTCAGTGACAGGGTTGTTCATTTCAGAATCGACAGCAAACCGACATCGACAACAATAGTTCAGGTACACATGCTGAGGTCGCAAGCTGAAGCTGGAGAGAAAGAGATACAAGACGTATTTGAGGATATTGGAATTATAATAAGGAACAAAAAGAGAAATGAAAATCTAATTTTCATGGGAGACTGAAATGCAGTTGTATGTGAAGGAGTAGATGAAAATTTTGCAGAGGAACAATGATGACAAACAGCTTAGACAAGAAGAAAATAGAAGCTTTTGAAATGTGGCGCTACAGAGGAATGCTGAAGATTAGATGAGTATATCTCATAACTAATGAGGAGGTATGGAATAGAATTGGGGACAAAAGAAATTTGTGATACAACCTGACTAAACGAAGGGATTGGTTGGTAGGACTCATTCAGAGGCATCAACAGATCACCAGTTTAGTACTGTAGGCGCCCCAGTAGTTCCGGTCGCCTACGGTGGACTGGGTGGCCGAGCGGTGACCTCTCCAGTTGTCAGGATGCTAGGAAATGACTGTGGACGCGTCAGAAACGCCAAAGAAACATTATTAATTCATAAAACCTTTATTCCTGCCGAGTACAATGTGGCCCGTGTAACACAGGCTGGCTGAGCTTGGTCATATCAACGACCTTCCCCGAGTCCTCGCTGACTCGTAGCGATGACACCAGATCCGGGCCGCACAGTCTTGCTAGCGCAGCGCCGCGTGCTGTGACGTAGCAAAGGAGTGTCCTTACTTCTTTTTTTTATTTTTCTTGAGCCTCCTTCCTCCCATATAGCCCTACCTTTTCCTCTCCAAAAATGCGTCAGCACGTAAAGCAGGGTGCTGTTAGTAGCAAGACTTATTGCCATAAACCGAAAATAAAAGCGGAGGCATACGAGGTGCGGCTAGAAAAAAACCGGACTGATGCTGGAAAAAACATTTATTTACAATTATTTACAATTTCATGTTATCTCCTTCAATGTACTCTCCTCCTCGGTCTCTACACCGCTCCATACGAATTTTCCACTGTTCATAGCAATGCTGCAGATCATTTTCGGTAAGTCCATACATTACTTCCGTCGCTTTTTCTCTTACTGCTTCAACAGTCTCAAATCTAGTTCCTTTCAAAGCTGACTTGACTTTAGGGAAAAGAAAAAAGTCACAGGGGGCCAAATCAGGTGAGTAGGGTGGATGATCTAAGATGGGAATGTTGTGTTTTGCCAAAAACGTCTTCACTGACAACGCACTGTGAGTTGGGGCATTGTCTTGGTGAAGGATCCATGACTTTTTTCTCCACAAATCGTTCCGTTTTCTCCGTACTCGCTCACGTAGGGTAGCCAGGACGCTAATGTAGTAATGCTGATTCACTGTTTGTCCCTCTGGTACCCAATCAATGTGCACAATCCCTTTGATGTCAAAAAACAATCATGATTGCCTTGAATTTCGATTTTGACATTCTGCTTTTTTTTGTCGTGGAGAACCAGGAGTTTTCCAATGCATCGATTGGCGTTTAGTTTCGGGATCGTAAGTAAAAAACCACGATTCATCGCAAGTAATAACATTTTGTAAGAAGGTGGGATCACTTTCAATGTTTTCCAGGATGTCAGAACAAATCATTCTTCAGCGTTCCTTCTGTTCAATTGTAAGACACTTTGGAACCATTTTTGAACACACTTTGTTCATGTTGAAACTTTCATGAAGAATCTGCCTAACACTTTCCTTGTCAACTCCTGTTAACTCAGACACTGCTCTGATTGTTAAACGGCGATCTTGTCGAACAAGTTTACCGATTTTTTCAATGTTTGCATCAGTTTTTGCTGACAATGGTCTGCCAGTGCGAGTGTCATCACTGGTGTCTTCGCGGCCATCTTTAAATCGTTTAAACCACTCAAACACTTGTGTTCGCGATAAACAATCATCGCCGTACACTTGTTGTAACATTACAAACGTTTCACTTGCAGATTTTCCTAGTTTGAAACAAAATTTGATGTTAACACGCTGTTCTTTCTGTACACTCAACATTTTCCGACGCACAGACAAAACGTCAACTACTTAAAACAGACTCCTCGGGCAGACTGAGTGCAGGAGGCAGATGAAACTCGAGCAGTAGGCGGAACGAGAGTCACGTGACAGGGCCGGCCGTTGTGGCCTTGCGGTTCTAAGCGCTTCAGTTTGGAACCGCGTGACCGCTACGGTCGCAGATTCGAATCCTGCCTCGGGCATGGAAGTGTGTGATGTCCTTAGGTTAGTTAGGTTTAAGTATTTCTAAGTTCTAGGGGACTGATGACCTCAGATGTTGAGTCCCATAGTGCTCAGAGCCATTTGAACCATTCACGTGACAGGCCACGCGACTTTCAGCCTTATTGCATTCGTTTTATTGTTTCACTAGTACTAGTCCGGTTTTTTTTCTAGCCACACCTCGTACTCTGCAACGCCTCAGGGGGCGACGACACACTACTCAGAAATACACCTCTCTCTGCAGGTGTGAAGCAAGTGATGAGTTTAGAAACTAAAAAGGAAGAAATAAATAAAGACAGAAATGAAGGCAAATTAAAAACAGGGACGACAGCACACACATGAAAACGAAACTGGCGAGATAATCCCATCGCCCATAGAATTAACCGGCCGCACATGGCTGGTGCGCCCTGCTGGCCGGCCGGCTCGGCGGCGGACAGCAGGAGGCTCCGGGTGGGAGTCCCGGCGCTATCAGCACGAGAGGCGTTCTCGTAGTGCGGAGTGTACTCTATCCCACCTCGTCATCTTCCCTGCTCCTCCTGGTGGCTTGTCCTCAGTGGACGGGCGGAACAGGCTGCAGTCCCCCAGCGTCGTCGGCTCACCCAGTTGTGACGGCGGATGCACAGGGCCTAGGCCCTGCACAATCTCTACTCCTGGGTTGATGATTGACAGCGGCAGTAGAGAGGACCAGAGCTGGTACTGTCCCCTCACGTCTGCTGCAGGATGGGCCGCCCTTACTGCAACATCTCCTCAATAAAGATTAATATGTCGATCACCGAGCTGAGCGCTACACAGCGACCCAGTACACATCTAACTGCAAGTCTAACTGCGAGTGCCCTGTTGCTATCAAAGCTGGCGTATTTAAAAGAAGCGCGAGCGACGTCCTGACGTCATTCTCGTTTGTAATGAATGTATTCGTTCCACTAATAATGCTGTTTATCTGTCGTACTCGCCACTTAGGTGTTCTTGCGACAGAGTTACGTGTTGTTACGGCAGACATACGCGAAGTTGTGAAATGCAGTACAGCTGACGCTATACCTCTGTCTTGCACTCTACGAAAGTCTCCGTCTAACACAAACCCGCATCCTAAGCAAATCTCTCTCGCCTGTTGTGTGTAACCAGGCCATTGCCCCTGCGTGAGGACACATTCTGATATATGTGCAATCCTCCTACCTCTTGGCTAACCTACTGCCTCTGGCTTTCGGCATAGGCAACGAAACTTTGACATTATTCCACGTTGTGGGGGTAAAAACTGTAGAGGGGGACCAAGAGATGAATATAGCAAGCAGATTCAGAGAATGTAGGTTGTAGTAGTTTTGCAAAGATGAAGAGGCTTGTACAGGATAGAGTAGTATGGAGAGCTACATAAAACCAGTCCTTGAACTGAAGACCACAACAACAACAAGTCCAATTGAAATTTACTTCCTTATGGGTGAAAATATAAGATTTTACTGATAAGAATAAAAAGAAGATAAGCGCAGTGGAATTGGAGTATTGGAGGCACTGTTGACTAGTACCAAGAAGCGATTAGCTAAGATATCAAGAATGAGACTGGGAAATGGATTTAGTTTCAAGTTTTGTAATGCGTCACATTACTTATCTGCATTCTTAGCGCTACAGTCTGGAACCGCCCGACCGCTACGGTCGCAGGTTCGAATCCTGCCTCGGACATTAATGTGTGTGATGTCCTTAGGTTAGTCAGGTTTAAGTAGTTCTAAGTTCTAGGGGACTGATGACCTCAGATGTTAAGTCCCATAGTGCTCATAGACAATTGAACCATTTTTTGGCATTCTTAGCGTCTTTCTGTGAGGAAACATTCGAGTAGGAATGTTTCTATTTATCCATTTAATAAGTTATGTGACTCATCAGCATTAAGTTGTAGCTCTAAATTGCAATGGTAATATATGCTTATGCTATTCCATTGATTATCGGGTAGTTTCAGATGTGTAGTGAGCTTACGTCTCACCACTTCCAATGCAGTCATCAAAGCAATTCGCAGCCTATCATAAATTTTCGAACCAAATGTCGCCTTTTGTGAACTTTCATTAGGCACTCAGCGGAATGAATATTTTGGCTTGTCAAAACGTTGGTCATAAAACAGTTATGTACGCTGTTGTGGTCTTCAGTCCTGAGACTTATTTCATGCAGCTCCATGATGCTCTATCCTGTGCAAGCTTCTTCATCTCCCAGTACTTACTGCAACCTACATCCTTCTGAATCTGCTTAGTGTATTCATCTCTTGGTCTCCCTCAACGATTTTTACCCTCCGCGCTGCCCTCCAAAACTAGACTGATGTTCCCTTGATGCCTCAGAACATATCCTACCAACCGATCCCTTCTTCTAGTCAAGTTGTGCCACAAATTTCTCTTCTCCCCAATTCTATTCAATACTTCTTCGTTAGTTATGTGATCTACCCACATAATCTTCAGCATTCTTCTGTAGCACCGCATTTCGAAAGCTTCTAATCTCTTCTTATCTAAACTATTTATCGTCCACGTGTCACTTCCATACATGGCTACACTCCATACAAATACTTTCAGAAAAGACCCTGACACACAAATCTATACTCAATGTTAACAAATGTCTGTTCTTCAGAAACGCTTTCCTTGCCATTGCCAGTCTACATTTTATATCCTCCCTGCTTCGACCATCATCAGTTATTTTATTCCCAAAATAACAAAATTCATTTACTACTTTAAGTGTCTCATTTCCTAATCTAATTGCCTCAGCATCACCCGATTTAATTCGACTGCAGTCCATTATCCTCGTTTTGCTTTTGTTGATGTTCATCTTATATCCTCCTTTAAAGACACTGTCCATTCCGTTCAACTGCTCTTCCTGGTCCTTTGCTGTCTCTGACAGAATTCCTATGTCATCGACGAACCTCAAAGTTTTTATTTCTTCCCCATGGATTTTAATTCCTACTCTGAATTTTTCTTTTATTTCCTTTACTGCTTGCTCAATATGGAGATTGAATAGCATCGGGGATAGGCTACAACCCAGTGCCACTCCCTTCCCAACCACTGCTTCCCTTTCATGTCCGTCTATTCTTATAATTGCCATCTGGTTTCTGTAAAAATAGTAAATAGCTTTTCGCTCCCCGTATTTTAGCCCTGCCAACTTCAGAATTTGAAAGAGAGTATTCCAATCAACATCGTCGAAAGTGCTAGCAACGTAGGTTTGCTTTGCTTAATATATATTCTGAGGTAAGTCATACGGTCGGTATTGCCTCCCGTGTTTCAACATTTCTACGGAATCCAAACTGATCTTCCCCGAGGTCGGCTCCTACCAATTTTTCCATTCGTCTGTAAAGAATTTGTGTTAGTATTTGGCAGCCGTGACTTATTAAAATGAGGCCGGACAGGGTGGCCGAGCCGTTCTAGGCGCTACAGTCTGGAACCGCGCGACCGCTACGGTCGCAGGTTCGAATCCTGCCTCGGGCATGAATGTGTGTGATGCCCTTAGGTTAGTTAGGTTTAAGTAGTTCTAAGTTCTAGGGGACTGTAGACCTTAGAAGTTAAGTCCCATAGTGCTCAGAGCCAGCCACTTATTAAAGTGATGGTTGAGTTTCGTTAGAGCTGGCTCTCCCAAGGCCATCAGTAGTTCCAATTGAATGAAGTCTACTCCCGGAGCCTTGTTTCGACTCAGGTCTTTCAGTGCTCTGTCAAACTCTTCCCGCAGTATCGTATCTCCCATTTCATTTGCATCTACATCCTGTTCCATTTCCATAAAATTGTTCTCAAGTACATCGCCATTGTATAGATCCTCAATATACTCCTTCCACCTTTCTGCTTTCCCTTCTTTGCTTAGAACTGGGTTTCCATCTGAGCTCTTGATATTCATACAAGCTGTTCTCTTTTCTCCAAAGGTCTCTTTAATTTTCCTTTAGGCAGTCTCTATCTTACCCGTAGCGATATATGCGTCTACATCCCTCCTTTTTCCCTCTAGCCATCCCTGCTTAGCCAATTTGCACTTCATGTCAATCTCATTTTTGAGACGTTTGTATTCCTTTTCACCTGCTGCATTTACTGAATTTTTATATTTTCTCTTTTCATCATTTAAATTCAAAATATCTCTCAAAGCTACAGATTCATCTTCTACTGAATTTCTTTCCCACATTCTTGTCAATCGTTCCCTAACTGCTCTCCCTGAAACTCTCTGCTACCTTTGGTTCTGTCAGTTTGTCCAGGTCGCATCTCCTTAAATGCCCACCTTTTTGCAGTTTCTTCAGTTTTAATCTACACTTCATAATCAGTAGACTATGGTCAGAGTCCATATCTGCCTCTAAAAATGTCTTAAAATTTAATACCTCGTTCGTAATTCTCTGTCTTACCATTACATAATGTATCTGAAACCTTCTAGTATCTCCAGGCCACTTCCAAGTATACAACCTTCCTTCATGACTATTGAACCAAGTGTTAGCCATGATTAAGTTATGCTCTGCGCAAAATTCTACCCGGCGGCTTCCTCTCTCATTCCTTAATCCCATTCCATATTCACCTACTACGTTTTCTTCTCTTCCTTTTCCTGCTATCGAATTCCAGTCACCCATGACTATTAAATTTTCGTCTCCCTTCACTATATGAACATTTTTTTAATCTCACCATACATTTCATCAATATCTTGGCTATCTTCGGAGCTAGTTGGCATATAAAGTTGTAATATTGTGGTAGGCGTGGGCTTCGTGTCTATCTTGGCCACAATAATGCGTTCATTATGCTGTTTGTAGTAGCTTACTCGCATTTCTACATTTTTATTCATTATTAATCCTACATCTGCATTGCCCCTTTGTGATTTTGTATTTATAACCCAGTATTCACCTGACCAGAAGTCTTGCTCCTACTGCGACCGAACTTCACAAATTCCCAATATATGTAACTTTAACCAATCCATTTCCCTTTTTAAATTTTCTAACCTCCCTCCCGATTAAGGGATCTGACTTTCCACGCTCCGATCCGTAGAACGCCAGTTTTCTTTCTCCTGATAACGACGTCCTCCGGATTTAGTCCCCACCCGGAGATCCGAATGGGGGACTATTTTACCTCCGGAATATTTTACCCAAGAGGACGCCATCATCATTTAACCATACAGTAAAGCTGCATGCCCTCGGGAAAAATTACGGCTGTAGTTTCCCCTTGCTTTCAGCCGTTCGCTGTACCAGTACAGCAAGGCCGCTTTGGTTAGTGTTACAAGGCCAGATCAGTGTATTATCCAGACTGTTGTACCTTCAACTACTGAAAAGGCTGCTGACCCTCTTCAGGAACCACACGTTTGTCTGGCCTCTCAACAGATACCCTTTCGTTGCGGTTGCACCTACGGTACGGCTATCTGTATCGCTGAGGCACGCAAGCCTCCCAACCACCGGCAAGATCCATTGTTCATGCGTAATTCTAAACATTGTTAATTGGTTGCGACTAGAGTTGCTCTCTACCAATACTTCACTTTGGTAGTAAATGATAGTAGTATCGACAGTAGAGCCGTGGAAAGAAACATTAATAAATGTGTGAGGGAGAAACTGGGAGAGGATGATTTCTTTGTTCTTTGTTTATTTCTTTTGGACTTAATTAGAATAGCATATCATTCAATAACAGTCTGTTGAGTATTTTATATTCTTAAAAATATTTGTTGTGTACAATTTCGTACATAATGGTAAAGAGAGGTGGGTTACATAGTGATGTGGCAAATATCGTCGTAGAAAAGCTGAGCAGGGGCAGAAATGATTAGCGTAGAAGTTAATACACTGTATAGAAGATTTACTTAACTTGTATTTCTCCGAGTGTGCGATGACTCATTACGAATAATGAGCAGGAAATAGAGTCCACCTATCTCAGTGCCAACAAACATGCGGCTCTTTGTGTTAAAACAGGAATAATGGAGAAGGAACCGTTACTAGGCGGCGTGAGCGCTGCATTCCATAGCAAAGAGGCTCCAAGTGGTGTGTCTGGCTGCCACTGGCCGACCTAGGGTGCTCATCGTACCGAGCAGCCGGAGACGTGGCTCAGCAGACGTGTACCATTGGTTCTGCTCTATCCCATGCGACCGCGATCGTCATCTGAAGGAAACTTACAATTCTGTTGCCAACTTAATGCTGCACGTGGGTGGAATCCACACGTAATACTACAGTATTAATTCCGCTTTATAAATAAAAAAACTTTGTTGTTCACATAACTCCTGCACTTTTACGTAACCAAATCAATTACGTTGAAGCAAGTACGTATACATATACAAAAATTAGAGGCAATATAATTACTGTCCTAATTTTCTACTCGATAGAACATTCTTCATCATGATCACAGACAAGACATTTCTCCTAAAATTGATAAGTTTGGAACGTGTTTATTAATAACAGATACTAGTTTTCAATAAGTCGATGAAGTTCTGCAGCGATGTTTAGTGTGCTTTTGCTTTTGGTTTTTTTAGACTTTACCTTTTTTGAGAGACTGCATTTTCTAGCGCCATATGATAAATTGGCATTTCTTTTGTTATTTTTGGTATATCCTTCTGCTTCATGTTGCAGATCAACAATTTTCGAGTAAAACCAAACATTGACAGTTTCAATATTGGTGCCAATGTAATTTAATTGTACATAATAGAGGATAACTATGTAGAACAAAAATGTTCTTTAGCTTACACGACTCCTTATCTATCCTCATTCAGTTGCTAAATGGCCTACTACTGCCGTTGTCTAGTGGAACCTAGCGGGAGACCTGTTGCTTACGTAGAAAAATAAGACTGTTATGAGGTAAGATAAGTATGCAACACACCTAACGTAGAGATAGTGTGGTTACGATATCAACTGCCCACAGCTGCTAGTAAAAATACTGTAGTGTACAATGACTTCCTTTAGTCTACAGTAGCCTACGTAGATTCACAACTCTGCTCGCGACTTTTCTCGAATCTACATCTACATCTACATCTATACTCCGCGAGCCACCTTACGGTGTGTGGCGGAGGGTACTTATTGTACCACTATCTGATCCCCCCTTCCCTGTTCCATTCACGAATTGTGCGTGGGAAGAACGACTGCTTGTAAGTCTCCGTATTTGCTCTAATTTCTCGGATCTTTTCGTTGTGATCATTACGCGAGATATATGTGGGCGGTAGTAATATGTTGCCCATCTCTTCCCGGAATGTGCTCTCTCGTAATTTCGATAATAAACCTCTCCGTATTGCGTAACGCCTTTCTTGAAGTGTCCGCCACTGGAGCTTGTTCAGCATCTCCGTAACGCTCTCGCGCTGACTAAATGTCCCCATGACGAATCGCGCTGCTTTTCGCTGGATCATGTCTATCTCTTCTATTAATCCAACCTGGTAAGGGTCCCATACTGATGAGCAATACTCAAGAATCGGACGAACAAGCGTTTTGTAAGCTACTTCTTTCGTCGTTGAGTCACATTTTCTTAGAATTCTTCCTATGAATCTCAACCTGGCGCCTGCTTTTCCCACTATTTGTTTTATGTGATCATTCCACTTCAGATCGCTCCGGATAGTAACTCCTAAGTATTTTACGGTCGTTACCGCTTCCAGTGATTTACCACCTATGGCATAATCGTATTGGAATGGATTTCTGCCCCTATGTATGCGCATTATATTACATTTATCTACGTTTAGGGAAAGCTGCCAGCTGTCGCACCATTCATTAATCCTCTGCAGGTCTTCCTGGAGTACGTACGAGTCTTCTGATGTTGCTACTTTCTTGTAGACAACCGTGTCATCTGCAAATAGCCTCACGGAGCTACCGATGTTGTCAACTAAGTCATTTATGTATATTGTAAACAATAAAGGTCCTATCACGCTTCCTTGCGGTACTCCCGAAATTACCTCTACATCTGCAGATTTTGAACCGTTAAGAATGACATGTTGTGTTCTTTCTTCTAGGAAATCCTGAATCCAATCACAAACCTGGTCCGATATTCCGTAAGCTCGTATTTTTTTCACTAAACGTAAGTGCGGAACCGTATCAAATGCCTTCCTGAAGTCCAGGAATACGGCATCAATCTGCTCGCCAGTGTCTACGGCACTGTGAATTTCTTGGACAAATAGGGCGAGCTGAGTTTCACATGATCTCTGTTTGCGGAATCCATGTTGGTTATGATGAAGGAGATTTGTATTATCTAAGAACGTCATAATACGAGAACATAAAACATGTTCCATTATTCTACAACAGATTGACGCAAGCGAAATAGGCCTATAATTATTCGCATCTGATTTATGACCCTTCTTGAAAACGGGAACGACCTGCGCTTTCTTCCAGTCGCTAGGTACTTTACGTTCTTCCAGAGATCTACGATAAATTGCTGATAGAAAGGGGGCAAGTTCTTTAGCATAATCACTGTAGAATCTTACGGGTATCTCGTCTGGTCCGGATGCTTTTCCGCTACTAAGTGATAGCAGTTGTTTTTCAATTCCGATATCGTTTATTTCAATATTTTCCATTTTGGCGTCCGTGCGACGGCTGAAGTCAGGGACCGTGTTACGATTTTCCGCAGTGAAACAGTTTCGGAACACCGAATTCAGTATTTCTGCCTTTCTTCGGTCGTCCTCTGTTTCGGTGCCATCGTGGTCAACGAGTGACTGAATAGGGGATTTAGATCCGCTTACCGATTTTACATATGACCAAAACTTTTTAGGGTTCTTGTTTAGATTGTTTGCCAACGTTTTATGTTCGAATTCGTTGAATGCTTCTCTCATTGCTCTCTTTACGCTCTTTTTCGCTTCGTTCAGCTTTTCCTTATCAGCTATGATTCGACTACTCTTAAACCTATGATGAAGCTTTCTTTGTTTCCGTAGCACCTTTCGTACATGATTGTTATACCACGGCGGATCTTTCCCCTCGCTTTGGACCTTAGTCGGTACGAACTTATCTAAGGCGTACTGGACGATGTTTCTGAATTTTTTCCATTTTTGTTCCACATCCTCTTCCTCAGAAATGAACGTTTGATGGTGGTCACTCAGATATTCTGCGATTTGTGCCCTATCACTCTTGTTAAGCAAATAGATTTTCCTTCCTTTCTTGGCATTTCTTATTACACTTGTAGTCATTGATGCAACCACTGACTTATGATCACTGATACCCTCTTCTACATTCACGGAGTCGAAAAGTTCCGGTCTATTTGTTGCTATGAGGTCTAAAACGTTAGCTTCACGAGTTGGTTCTCTAACTATCTGCTCGAAGTAATTCTCGGACAAGGCAGTCAGGATAATGTCACAAGAGTCTCTGTCCATGGCTCCAGTTCTGATTGTGTGACTATCCCATTCTATACCTGGTAGATTGAAGTCTCCCCCTATTACAATAGTATGATCACGAAACTTCTTCACGACGTTCTGCAGGTTCTCTCTGAGGCGCTCAACTACTACGGTTGCTGATGCTGGTGGTCTATAGAAGCATCCGACTATCATATCTGACCCACCTTTGATACTTAACTTAACCCAGATTATTTCACATTCGCATTCGCTAATAACTTCACTGGATATTATTGAATTCTTTACTGCTATAAATACTCCTCCACCATTGGCGTTTATCCTATCCTTGCGGTATATATTCCATTCTGTGTCTAGGATTTCGTTACTGTTCACTTCCGGTTTTAACCAACTTTCCGTTCCTAATACTATATGCGCACTATTTCCTTCAATAAGCGATACTAATTCAGGAACCTTGCCCTGGATACTCCTGCAGTTTACCAATATTACGTTAACTTTTCCTGTTTTTGGTCTCTGAGGACGGACGTTCTTTATCAACGATGCTGATGTTCTCTCTGGTAAGCCGTCAGGTATTTTATCGTTTCGCCCAAGGGGGGGTCCCTCTAACCTAAAAAACCCCCGTGTGCACGCCACACGTACTCTGCTACCCTAGTAGCTGCTTCCGGTGTGTAGTGCACGCCTGACCTGTCTAGGGGGGCCCTACAGTTCTCCACCCAATAACGGAGGTCGATGAATTTGCAACCATTATAGTCGCAGAGTCGTCTGAGCCTCTAGTTTAGACCCTCCACACGGCTCCAAACCAGAGGACCGCGATCGACTCTGGGCACTATGCTGCAGATATTAAGCTCAGCTTGCACTCCGCGTGCGATGCTGGTTGTCTTCACCAAATCAGCCAGCCGCCGGAAGGAACCAAGGATGGCCTCAGAACCCAAGCGGCAGGCGTCATTCGTTCCGACATGTGCTACTATCTGCAGTCGGTCACACCCAGTGCGTTCAATAGCTGCCGGAAGGGCCTCCTCCACATTACGGACGAGACCCCCCGGCAAGCACACCGAGTGCACACTGGCATTCTTCCCCGACCTACCCGTTATTTTCCTGAGGGGCTCCATAACCCGCCTAACGTTGGAGCTCCCTATAACTAATAGGCCCGCCCTCTGTGACTGTCGGGACCTTGCCGGAGAATCGGCCACTGGCCCAACAGGCGAGGCATCCTGTGGTGGCTCGGAAACGATGTCATCACCACTAGGAAGCACCCCGTACCTGTTGGAAAGGGGTAAGGCAGCTGCCACGCGGCCAGATCCCACCTTCGCCTTTCGGCCAGGCACGCGCGAGCCCACCACTGTCCGCCATTCACCCTGGAGTGATGGCTGACCGGTAAGATGCTCACTGCCGGAAGACGCAGCGACATCATGGGTTCCATGTGATTCCAAGGTCACCGAAGTAGGCATAGGTCTCACCACAGTTGCCCCAACGCCACTACGAGCCGACGCCTGCGCCTCGAGCTCGATGAGCCTAACAGACAAAGCCTCCACCTGCCCCCGAAGAGTGGCCAATTCTCCTTGCGTCCGCTCACAACAACCACAGTCCCTACACATGACTATGTTTACCCTACTCTATACGGTGACAAATTCCCAAGATAATCTTCTGATGAGCTACTCTGATAATCAAGAAACACTCACTGAAATACGAGACGCGAAAACTACGCTAGGTTTTCCCAGAAAAACTATTTAAAAGCTAAGCGCAGCAAATAAGTACAAAATAAATTTCTCTCCTAACTATCAAGAACTGTTAGTTTCTATGCAGAGCAGATAAACACAAATAGAATCCCTTCCTTAGTGGAAGGTCGTAAACAAAATGCAAAATAAACACTTTATACAAACAGTACTCGCTGCTGCTGGTGCTCTCGCTCTGGCTGTCACGAGACAACTGCTGATTCAAGTGACTAGTGGCTAACGGCCGCGAAACAAACAAAAGACGGTTTTAGGGCGCTTTCTGTTCTAAACGATCAAGAAAACACTAAGAAATCTAACACGAAAACTACGTAAAGTTTTATCAAGAACTGTTAGTTACTATGCAGAGCAGATAAACACTAATAGAATCCCTTCCTTGTGGAAGGTCGTAAACAAAATGCAAAATAAACGCTTTATACCAACAGTACTCGCTGCTGCTGGTGCTCTCGCTCTGGCTGTCACAAGACAACTGCGTGCTACTGGTGTGGCGGTGGCTATGGATAACGCTCCATTCGTTCCTTCAAGATGAAGATGGGTTCCTCGCTCTTATTGCACAGGTTTGTTCCGGTTTTCTTACCAATGCGAATTTCATCAGGAACAGAAACAAGTTGGCGTTGTCGTTCCACGACAGTTTCCAAAATGGCTTAACCTGGTGATACTTACGACTGGCCGTTTCGAACAATATATTAGAGCACACTGGGGAAATTTTTCTAGACTCACGTCCCTCAGAACATTAAGATTCATCTTTTTTCAGTCCCTTGGGTCTTAATGACCGGCTGATTCAGCTTTATGATTTCTGTGCGATCATAGTAAATTGTTCAACTTTTAGGCCTTCTGGCCAGTCTACGCCGCAGTACATCTTTCTCAGCTCTCCTTCACTAGTAAGTTGCCAAGTGAAGTATGGTCTTTCTTATCTCACGCGCTAATTCATTAAGTTGCTGTGTAATCAATTCACACACCCGAAGGGTTTTGGTTGAGAATGTGACGTCATGCAGCGCTGCTGCACAACGCCACATTCATTGCACAATTATTTTTTATTTGTGATAATTTTGAAGTATAATAACCTTCCTATCATTATGTTGTATTATGGCGTTGTTGTAGTATACTGAAAAGGGCAACATTTGGTGAATTTTGAGAAAAATGAAGTTATTAATTTATTATGTATTTCATGTTGCCCAGTGCTTTTACGTGCAGCAAAGAATGGTAGAGCAAGAAAACAATATCATTTTATATTCTTTCCACTTCGGCCACCCTCACACTGGAAAAAGCCAGAAAAAAAATTTGGAAATGAAGAATTTATTAACATCGAATATAAATTCAAGTGTTCGGAAGTTACTTTTCTGAAGATATTTGTATGCAGTATTTCCTTGTACTCATTTGAAAAGAAGACAATTCAGAGAAGAATAGAACAGATCGAAACACGGTGCTGCCAAAGAATTCTAAAGATTATGCAGGTAGGTTTAGAAGAAAAGAGGAGGTAGTGGAACGAACTGTGGACAAAAGAAATATATGAAGGAATAGATTGATAGGACGCGAATAGTTAATTTCATAATAGATAGCTGGAGGGGGAAAACTGGAGATAAAGGGAAGAATACAGTAACCGCATTCAAACGGATGTAGGTTGCAATAGCTATGCAGAGATGGGTAGACCTACACAGGTCAGACTACCTTGTAGGGCTGGGTCAAATTAGTCCTCGAATTTAAGACTGCAACACAACAGTTTGACGCTTGGTTGCAGATCTTTTCTACGTGTAATCGTTGAATTTTCTAGACACTACACGCTTCGTTCTGCTCCGTCATTAAAGGCTTGTCTGCCGATTCCCGTAATTCCGATTCCCGTAATTATTAGTGCACTACGATCGACAACAAGTCCTTAATTGTAAAGAAAGATAAACTCTATAACGGATGCATGTTTTTCTTCTAAGTAGCACCAAACACATCTGTGTGGTTGGCAGTTCTTTCTCATAAAAAGTAAGTTTACGAAGACGTATCTCAGAAGCCTTGTTCATTCAAAATCTCGTACCATCTGAATATTCGTTTCCACCCATGTATGTTCAATTTTGACACGACACATTTCAAATACCCTGCATATCACACGGGATAAAATTATAGCTACGTGAGTAAGACTGATATTCATAACTCGTTCTAGATAATAAACGCTCAAGGTGTACCCGAGTGTTGAAGCTTTGGCTTCCATATTCGTTAGCCGAAAAACTCGCTGCCAGACTCTCTCAGCTTCGTCAGACGAGAAAGGCAAGAGAGGCGGGTTGCGCATTCTGCAGTGCAGCCATAGCTATTCATTCCCGGAAGGGCCGACGTTCCCCCACGAGCCGTAGACAGCTTTAGATGACCCCTGGGTGCCCCGCCTCGGCCACTTTGGCAACTCAGCCAGCCATACGCTGCGGACGAGGCATCTCGCCTCTAAGAGCTCATCTGCGTTCAGCCCACTGAGGCCTCGGCGGGCCGCTGCCAGTGTGGAATGGGCGGCTCTCGTACGAAACTGCGGAGTCTGCCACCGGCGTCAATAGATACTTCTCTTCACCGTTCCACCCCGACGCCTCCTATTGAAACAATTTCTGAGAATACGATGACACAGCCTACACATGCCTCTGCGCGAGCGTGTTTGCGCGCGCTCTCTCTCTCTCTCTCTCTCTCTCTCTCTCTCTCTCTCTGTCTCTCTTTCACAAGCACACATACACACACACAGGGAAAGCCTCAGCTAAAGAAAGAGAGTGAGAGAGCTAGATGTTGAAAGGCGTGATGTAGTATAAAAGGGATTAGCGGTGTGAGAGAATGTGATGCAGATTTTTTTTTTAAGTCATCGTTCTTTCACTGCTTCCGATCTCCATCTTTTGGCAACTTGAACTTTTCGTCTCTTTCTCTGTAACCTATTTTGAATATTCTAGTCGTCCTGTACTTCAACTACTTTTCCCATTATTTCTTCCGATGCCAAGCTAGATGCCATTGCAGTTAGCCTTCAGTCCCGTCATTCCGATTAAAGTTGTTCACAGACTGCAGACCGGGCGAATTTACTTTAAAACCATTTCATATGTGCTGTCGTCATGCTACTACAAATTAAACACTCGTCGACAGCGCCACTTTTGCACTGCTTCAGTGGCATGGCGGGTTTACTCCTGTAGTCTCCTACATTTAATGCAGATTACCGTTCGGTCTGAAAGCCCAAGTTTTTAATCCGCCCCGTTCGATCTGTGTTGATAGATACTAGTCCATCCGATGGCCGCCCGGGATTAGCCGAGCGGTCTAGGCCCTACAGTCATGGACTGTGCGGCTGGCCCCCGGCGGAGGTTCGAGTCCTCCCTCCGGCATGGGTGTGTGTGTGTTTCTCCTTAGGATAATTTAGGTTAAGTAGTGTGTAAGCTTAGGGACTGATGACCATAGCAGTTAAGTCCCATAAGAATTCACACACATTTGAATATTTGAAAATCCATCCGATGAAAAGGAGGATTGAAGTAGCACCGACTAACTGTCTAGCAGACAAAGGCCGCGAAACTCAAGCTTCGTAACAAAATATCGGGCACTTGGGATGTTAATTACTTGCAGAAAAGGTTTAAAGTTCAATTAATTAGGATTTATTGCTTTTGAAACAAATATTAAATGCCCATCAAGTCCTCATTTACGGCCGAAAACAATTATCATTCCAAGTTCACTATTGTTTTAATACACGTCTTCGCATGAAAAACTACCAGAATTTTATTTCCTATTTTTTTCGAAATATATTTGCTGATGCGTATTATTTTAGCCTCAGCTTTATTGGATGTAGCTATACTATGTGAAAATTTGTGCTGGACCGGGAATCCAACCTGCATTTCCCGCATATCGCGAGCAGTGGCCTTTCCATTTAGGCTCCTTGAACCAACCCAAACTTCCGTACGTAACGCTATCTACGTCCCTGTGTCATAATCTAATCACTTCATCCCTTAGTGCTCTCTACTTTATTTGTATTCCCACACCGGGAAGAATTAAACTAAGAGGAATCGAGACTATTATTATTATCACCGTCGGGGCACAAAATGATAATAATAACAATGTTCTCGATTGTACTTTAATTCTTCCTGGTGCGAGAATATAAATAAGGCTGTGAGCATTACAGGATCAACAGCTTAGATTGTGACATGTAAGGATGTAGACAGCGTGAGATACGGAGCTTTGGGCCGGTCTGCGGAGCGTGCTCGGATAGTCCGAGCGATAAGGCAATTACTCGGGATAGGAGGGAATTCCGGGTGCGAGCGCCGGTCCGGCACAAATTTTCACATGTCACTGATGAGTAGTGCAGCTATACCCAGTATACGGCTGATGATAAAGGAATTCGTCGTTCAGCGAATATATTTCGAAAAAATATTTCAATTGTTGTGGAATCGTCAAGTAAATGTGAGGACTTTTATTAGCCCAACCCGAATAAACAAACTGTCACTGTCTCGCAGATTTTCGCGAGTTTACATCAGATCGCTCAATGGTCTTCTTGAAAAGAAGTGCTTGCCATAATATTCCATAAAAGTTCACGAAACGCGCCACACGGAGTTGTTTATGCATCAGGAATTACACACGCAAAAACTTCCACACAAATTGGCCTAAAAATTTCAAACTTTCATTAAACGGCTTAAAACTGTAGTCGCTTCACATTTATTGCAGAAGAACCAAAAGAATGAATGCTTTTTTGTAGCACCATTCCACATGAGTTGCTAAGGCTGTTACCGAGTCACTCTCCAAGGCCCAGAAGTGCAGCACATCGCAGTACACTGTATGAGAAATTCTCAATTCCCGTTGGCTGACGATCTGGGCAGCCAATGAGAAAATCTCCTCTCCGCAAATTCGCGCAGTAGTTCCCAAGTCCTAAAAACGGATTACAGAAGGTAACTGTGAATGAATTCTGAATTCAGGAAACCAGATGTAAATAAAAACAAACTTAGTCCGAATGATATAAATTCATTTACCACAGAACTTTCCTTCTGGCAGTTTTTATACAAAAGCATGCACACTGGAAACATGTTACATGACTCACGACCGAACAGGTAATCGCACGCATACTTTTACATAATTTTAAGTAAAATAAAACATCTACACTTTATGTGCGTCCTCCAAATACACTATTAACACGAACTTATCTTTGTAGTTATAGTTTCAGATGAGATTGTAAACAAATATATACTAATCCCTAACTTTGTTTTGTTGTACGAGATTATAATAGATTTCAGAAAATAATTTTATATCTCCAAAAAATACGGAATGTAGTGGGCTGAGGGTGTTAAAAGTTCGGTCCAAGTAACAATATAACAGCTTAACGTATATGGGATACGAAAAAGATCAAATAAAAATTAATAATATTTCTTTACATTCATAAGTAGTGTGAATATACGTTAAGATTTTACCCCAAGCCGGGTACTTGCCAAGTGCGCACCGTTAGCTGTGTGGATGAGATGGCAAAAATGACTATTTCGCCTACAGAACACGACACACAACAAGTTCGATTCTTTACTGCAGTCTACTACGTGACACTTCTATATGCTTTTTCGACTGATTCCACTCGATCCACGATACAATTTCATAGAATTCCATGCTCTAGATTCAAACTTTCGGGAAATACTTCATCTTCCACTTGTTTCAATGGCTTCCCGTTGCCAATTTTTGTGTTACGGTGCCGGTATTCTTCTTTCCATTATTCTGCATCGACATTTTGTCTCTGTCTTGTTTATCCTTAAGTTATGGTCTGCGCTGAGTATGATAAGTGTAAGCTGTAAAAAAAAAAAAAAAAAAAAAAAAAAAAAAAGTTCTTCTGATACCTCCTTAGGATCTGAATTTGTATCCGTTCCACTTAAACATTCATTCCTCCTCCGAAATATTGTTTCACTTTCCCCATTGCTTCTTTGACCTGTAAGTTGAACAACACAGGCAGTAAGTAGCAACCCTGCCTTTACGTTCTTCACACTGACTTTTCTCTTGATCTTCCACGTTTTTTACTGTCACTTGTCTTTTCTGCAGATATTGTACATCATTTGTTCGTCTCTGTGCTTTACACACAATTTAACTGTGGATACGTTGGTTCCCATTTTCACAGGCAGTCGGATTGTAGATAATTACTGACTGCAATCGGTTACGTGGTTATTAGTGAAACAATGAAAGGTCATAGAATTTTTAACAGCTAAAACAACTCAAATAGTAATGAATTTCGTCCAGAGGGTGGAGACATATGATGTGGATATGTAAAGATTTTCGTACTTCCAGAATAATGCAGATTGTCGTAGTAACACTGCCATCGAATTATGGATCAAAACATTTTAGAAAACTGTTCTGAATATTTTTTTCAGTCTTGTTTCTACATCTAGCCAAGCTGTTGAAATTGCTTCCCTAATATCGTTGCCCTACCGAAATCCAGCTGATCTTCGACCACTTCTTCTATAATTTCTTTTTATATTCTTCCAGACAGTAGCTCACACTCATGACTTCACAGACTGTTCGCCTGATTATTTTTACATTTACTCTTACGTGTCTTCTTTGGTAACGCTTATCAGAAAATCAGATGTTAACCATCAGAATCACAGAATTTCACTAGAGTTCAAAGAGTAATTTAGTTTCTACACTTCCCAAAGATACAATCTACGAATAAAAGACTACTCTGCAGTTCAGTGGTAAGTGCTTGGCTGAGGGTTCATAGAACCAGTCTGAGACACTATCTCGAAGTTTCGACTCTCAAACAACATGTGAGAAAAATAAACACCTAGATTTGTCTGTGCGAACTCTGACTTCTCTTACTTTATCATGATGGGCATTTCCCTCCTCGTGGATGGGAGTGAACAAAATATTTTCATATTCAGACGAGAAAGTTACTGAATGAAATTTCGTCAAGAGATCTTGCCGCAAGGTAAAACACCTCTGTTTTTCCTTGTCGTTCATATTAATTTCTTTCTCTTCTTCCATAAAAAGTCAGGACAGTGACTCTCCGTCAAATAGCCCTTCGACGCCCTGTTATTGTCTGCCTTCTCCTCCTTCTGTATAACACAGATATCAAAACAAAATTATACTACCTCAAAATACTTCTAAAATATGCTTTTCTTTGTGTACACATGGGCAGATAAAACGAGAAGCGCAACTTAGTCTGGAAAATACCTGGCTGAAAAGAATTGGTCCTGACATTGTCAGCCGAAAGCATTGTCTATACGTTTGGTACTCACGCAGTATATACTACAAAAATCACGAGCAGAAAATACCAATAAATCGCCCATTCGGTTTCAGAATGCCAAATCTAACACCAATAGGTATTTGCTGGAGATTTCGTTGACACGTAAGATTCTTTTCTACAAATCATCACAAGGGATGAGATCTGGGTGAGATTAGCCAAACATAATAGTCTCAATGTACGGTTGTCTGCCTCACAGGTCAATGGAGATTGCAGCATTATCGCGGAATTCTCCTGTAATATCTCTTGATAAGGAACCCATTAACCACGTGGCAATCAGATGGCGCATAATCGTGTTACTGACAGCTATTGATTACGTTGTGATCAGTGGAACAATGCAAGACCATAGACTGTTTAATAAATAAAATGCTGGAAGTAATAGTGAATTTCGTTCCGAGAATGAAGACGCATAGTGTGGTTAGTCAAAGATTTTCATACTTACAGAGGAATGCAGAGTGCAGTAGTAACAACTCAGATAGCATTTAGCATGAGGAGAATGTCACACTGAATACCTATACAGAATCACACTGTCATAAATACACTACTGGCCATTAAAATTTCTACACCACGAAGATGACGTGCTACAGACGCGAAATTTAACAGACAGGAAGAAGATGCTATGATATCCAAATGATTAGCTTTTCAGAGCATTCACAGAAGGTTGTCGCCGGTGGCGACACCTACAACGTGCTGACATGAGGAAAGTTTCCAACCGATTTCTCATTCACAAACAGCAGTTTACCGGCGTTGCCTGGTGAAACGTTGTGATGCCTCGTGTAAGGAGGAGAAATGCGTACCACCACGTTTCCGACTTTGATAAAGGTCGGATTGTAGCCTATCGCGATTGCGGTTTATCGTATCGTGACATTGCTGCTCACGTTGGTCGAGATCCAATGACTGTTAGCGGAATATGGAATCGGTGGGTTCAGGAGGGTAATACGGAACGGCCTCGTATAACTAGCAGTCGAGATGACAGGCATCTTATCCGCATGGCTGTAACGGATCGTGCAGCCACGTCTCGACGCCTGAGTCAACAGATGGGGACGTTTCCAAGACAACAACCATCTGCACGAACAGTTCGATGACGTTTGCAGCAGCATGGACTATCAGCTCGGAGACTATGGAGGCGGTTACCATTGACGCTGCTGCATCACAGACAGCCTGCGATGGTGTACTCAACGACGAACCGGGATGCACTAATGGCTAAACGTCATTTTTTCGGATGAATCCAGGTTCTATTTACAGCATCATGATCGTCGCGTCCGTGTTTGGCGAGATCGCGGTGAACGCACATTGGAAGCGTGTATTCGTCATGGCCATACTGGCTTATCACCCGGCGTGATGGTATGGGGTGAAATTGGTTACTCGTCTCGGTCACCTCTTGTTCGCATTGACGACACTTTGAACAGTGGACGTTATATTTCAGATGTGTTACGACCCGTGACTCTACCCTTCATTAGATCCCTGCGAAACCCTACATATCAGCAGGATAATGCACGACCGCATGTTGCAGGTCCTGTACGGGCCTTTCTGGATACAGAAAATTTTCTACTGCTGCCCTGGCCAGCACATTCTCCAGATCTCTCACCAACTGAGAACGTCTGGTCAATGGTGGCCGAGCAACTGGCTCGTCACAATACTCCTGTTGAACTGTGGTATCGTATTGAAGCTGCATGGGCAGCTGTACCTGTACACGCCATCCAAGCTCTGTTTGACTCAATACCCAGGCGTATCAAGGTTGTTATTACGGCCGGAATTGGTTTTTCTGGGTACTGATTTCTCAGGATGTATGCATCCAAATTGAGTGAAAATATAATCACATGTAAGCTCTAGTATAGTATTCGTTACAACGAATACCAGTTTGTCATTTGCATTTCTTCTTCGTGTAGCAATTTTAATGGCCAGTAGTGTGGAAGTGTGCGTTAAACAGTATAGCAGAGGCAACGTAATACTTGTTAAGCCCGCTCTGAAACTGATTATACACTTACATGATTGGCAGTACACGAAGTCAGGCTTCACCTGCCACCTGTGGCAGGAGAGTAGCAAGTTCCTTGTATAGCTTTTCCTGTGCGCTTGCATAGCTAAATTCTTAAATTACTTGCTAGTATTTGTGCTTATGAGATGTTGCCTCACGTTTTAATAACTGCAAAGAGAAGGTTTGCGCAGTCTGTAGTGCAGTTGTCATTTCTTTTGAATGGCCAGCTACACAGCTGAGTAAAGCGTCAGCCTCTGTAGCTGATACACGAGGAGAGTAGCAAGTTAGATATTTAACTTCCTATGTGTGTGATTTTGTAGTTAATTTTAAAGTTGGTAGTACAGGGAGGGATATAACGTATGTATGTGTGGACACAGGAGGAGCTGGCCGCAGTTCGCGAACAACTGAAGACTCTTTAAGCCACGGTCAGCCGTCTTCAGACTGCTGCCTCGAGGTGTAGCGCCGGCGGAGAATCTAGTGCGTCGCATGAGACGTTTCAAGAGTCGCTTATTTTGACCACAAGCTCTGTTGCTGTGGCACCTTGCAGTGTACACGCTGCATGAAATCCGGTCGTACCACTGGGTGAGTGGCAAGTGGTTAGGCGTTCTCATCACTCAGGCGGAGACTCAGTGTGAAGGCTGACCATCTCGCCTCACCCATTCATACTGACAGTGGACCGGTAACCACTCATTCAACAAGTCCGAGCTAGCACTCAGGGTCAAGGATTTGCTAATTATCGGGAGCTCTAAAGTTATGCATGCTAAGGAGCCCCATAGGGGTACAGCGTCCAAGGCTTTAAGAGAAATGCGATGTGCATTTGGTATGTCTGCACGGGGGCTCATCCGGTATGTTGACGAGGCCCTGCCTGAGTCTATCGAGCGTTCAGCGTTCAGTCATCTGCAAGTTGCGGCTAATGCCGGCACCAATGATGTCAGTCGTTTGTGTTCTGAAGCAATCCTCAGTTTGTAACTGTGATCGAAAAAATGGTGTACATTTCTGCCCTCACTCTCGGGATGCAAGCAAAGCACCGAATTTGCCGCAGCAGTCGGAGAGATGTACTAGAAAGAAATATAAAATGAAGCTGGAAGCTTAAGATGTCCGTGAAAATACACTGTCTTGGAATTGGTCAGTTGAATGGAAAATAAAAAGAATACAGCGTACTTGAACCATGTTTCCATTCTCAATAACGTTTGAGGATGCGGGTCCCCGCAAAAAAAAAAAAAAAATAATAATAATAATAAAAAAATAAAAAAAATAAAATATGTATTAAATCCTTACGAGAGTAGATCGGGCTTCTTTGATTTGGAGTCGAGGGCAGGGTCTCAACGAAAAGCTCCATGGACTATGTCATTCTTGTTTGCAGATGACCTGCGTCTATGATTGGGGGATTGTAGGCCGGCCGCGGTGGTCATGCGGTTCTAGGCGCTGCAGTCCGGAACTGCGGGACTGCTACGGTCGCAGGTTCGAATCCTGCCTCGGGCATGGATGTGTGTGACGTCCTTAGGTTAGTTAGGTTCAAGTAGTTCTAAGTTCTAGGGGACTGATGACCTAAGATGTTAAGTCCCATAGTGCTGAGAGCCATTTGAACCATTTTTTGGGGGATTGTAAGACTCCCCTTGATAAGTCAGGATCGCACTGCACAAGGAAAACAGCAGTTAGAAGAGTACTTGTGGAGAGCACATAGAGGTTTTAGCCTATAAGATAGTTTACTATTTATTTCATAGGAAGTGCAGGGACGCTAAGGCGAAATGGATTAAAAAAAATGTGAAGAAACCGAAAAAGAAATGATTGTCGGAAGGACAGACTCAGCACCCAGAAAAGTTAAAACAACCTTCGTGTGACAGTAAAAGCAAGGGTGGCAACATTAAGAGTGCGACGGGAATTCTTCTGCTAAATGCAGAGCAGAGAGCGGATAGGTGGAAAGAATACATTGAAAACCTATATCGTGAGTAAGATTTGTATGATACGATAGAAGAGGAAACAGGAGCCGATTTAGGAGAGATAGATCCAGTATTAGGATCAGAAATTAAAAGAGCTTTGGCGGACTTCCGATGAAATAAGATAAAGGGGATAGACAACATTGCTTCACAATTTCTAAAATAATTGAGGGAAGTGACAAAAAATGACTATTCACGTTAGAGTGTAGAATGCATGAGTCAGGCGACATACCATCGGACTTTCGGAAGAATATCATCCACACATTTCCGAAGACTGCAAGAGCTGAAAAGTGCGAGAATTATCGCACAGTCAGATTAACATCTGATGCACCGAAGTTGCTGACAAGAATAATACACAGAGAAATGAAAAAGGAAGTTGATGATGTGCCAGATGACGATCACTTCGGGTTTAGAAAATGAAAAGGAGCGAGAGATGCAATTCTGACGTTGCAGTTGATAATGATAGCAAGAGTAAAGAAAAATCAAGACACGTTCAAAGGATTTGTCGGCCTGAAAAAGCCTTCAACAATGTAAAGTAGTGCAAGATGTTCGAAATTCTGCGAAGTAGAAGTAAGCTATAAGGACAGACGGGTAATATACATTATGTACAACAGCCAAGAGGGAATAATAAGAGTGGACGACTAAGAACGAAGTGTTCGGATTAAAAAGGGTGTAAGGCAGAGATGTAGTCTTTCGCCCCTACAGTTCAATCTGTACATCGAAGAAGCAATGATGGACATAAAGGAAAGGTTCAGGAGTGGAATTAAAATTTAACGTGAAAGGATATCAATGACACGATTCGCTGACGAGATTGCTATCCTGAGTAAAACTGAAGAAGAGTTACATGATCTGCTCAACGGAATGACCAAACTAATTGGTGCAGTATATGGATTGAGAGTGAATTGAAGAAAGACGAAAGTTATAACAAGCAGTAGAAATGAGAACTGCGAGAAGCCTAAAATCGGTATTTATGGTCACACAGTAGATGAAGTTAAGGATTTCAGCTACCTACACAGTAAATTAATCAATGACAAACGGAGCAAGGAGGACATCAAAAGCAGATTAGCAATGGCCAAAAGATCATTCCTGGCCAAGAGAAGTCTGCTTGTATCAAACATAGGCCTTAATTTGAGGAACAAATTTCTGAGAATGTACGTCTGGAGTACATCATTGTAAGGCAGTGAAACATGGACTGTGGGAAGGCAGGAACAGAAGAGAATCGAAGCATTAGGGTTGTGGTGCTACAGACGAATTTTGAAAAATAGTTGGGCTGATAAGATAAGGAATGCGGAGGTTCTGCGTAGAGCTGGAGAGGAAACGAACATGAGGAAAACACTGATAAGGAGAAGGGACAGGATGACAGGATATGTGTTAAGACATGAGGGAATGACTTCCATAGTACTAGAGAAAACTGTAGAGGGCATCAATTGTAGAGGAAGTCAGAGATTGGAATAGTTTCAGTAAATAATTGAGAATGTAGGTTGCGAGTGCTCCTCTGAGATGAAGAGGGTGGCACAGGAGAGGAATTCGTGGCGGACCACATCAAAGGAGTCATAATACTAATGACAAAAAAAAGTGAGTTTCAGGTTGTCTGACGAATGCTCGTTTGCCTAATCTGAGTGTCTGCATATCGACTAAGTACTATGTAAAGACACATCGCTTGCCAAAACTAACATTTAATGGTTGAAGTATTTGTAACATTGTTTCTGAATTTACTGCCCTCCAGGACAATTGCCACACTCAGATTATTCTGGGTATCGAGAGCGGGCTGCAACATGAAGTAGAAAGCTCCGAAATACACACATCAAATAAAGGTTTGCAACATCTCAGTTCCGAAAGTATTGGAATCTGTACAGAAAATTGGAATAGAGATCAACATGAACATCATTTCTGCCCATTTTATTGCTTAATGAAACCACACATCGTTGCACCATCATACAGCGAAACCTTCATAGGTAGTGGTCCAGATTGCTGTACACACCGGTACCTCGAATACCCAGTAGCACGTCCTCTAGGATTGATGTACGCCTGTGTCTGTCGTGGCATACTATACGTAAGTTCATCAAGGCACTGTTGCTACAAATGGTCCCACTCCTCAACGGCGATTCGGCGTAAATCACTGACAGTGGTTGGTGGGTCACGTCGTCCATAAACAGCTCTTTTCAGTCTATCCCAGGCAATTTCGTTAGGGTTCTTGTCTGGAGAACGTGCTAGCCACACTAGACGAGCAATGTCGTTATGCTGAAGGCAGTCATTCACAAGAAGTGAATGAAGAGGGCGCGAATTGTCCTCCATGAAGACGAATGCCTCACCAATATGTTGCCGATATGGTTGCACTATCGGTCGGAGGATGGCATTCACGTATCGTACAGCCGTTACGGCGCTTTTCATGACCACCAGTGGCGTACGTCGACCCCACATAACGCCACCACAAGAAAGAAGGAAACCTCCATCTTGCAGCACTCGTTGGACAGTGTGTCTAAGGCGTACAGCCTGACCGGGTTGCCTCCAAACACGCCTCCGACGATTGTCTGGTTGAAGGCATATACGACACTCATCGGTGAAAAGAACGTGATGCCAATTCTGAGCGGTGCGTTCAGCATGTTGTTGAGCCCATCAGTACCGCGCTGCATGGTGTCGTCGTAGAAAAGATGGACCTCGCCATGGACGTCGTGAGTGACGTTGTGCAGCCTATTGCGCACAGTTCGAGTTGTAACACTACTTCCTGTGGCTGCACGAAAAGCATTATTTAACATGGTGGCGTTGCTGTCAGGGTCCCTCCGAGCTAGAATCCGTAGGTAGCGATCATCCACTGTAGTAGTAGCTCTAGGGCGGCCTGAGAGAGGCATGTCATCGACAGTTCCTCTTTCTCTGTATCTCCTCCATGTCCGAACAACATCGCTTTGTTTCACTCCGAGACGCCTGGACACTTCCCTTTTTGAGAGCCCATCCAGGCATAACGTAACAATGCGGACGCGATAACAGCGGTATTGACCATCTAGGCATGGTTGAATTAAAGACCTCCTTCCTCGTGGAATGACTGGAAATGATCGGCGGGCGGACCCCCTCTGTATAATAGGCGCTGCTCATGCTTGGTTGTTTACATCTTTGGGAGGGTTTAGTGACATCCCTGAACAGTCAAAGGGGCTGTGTCTGAGATACAATATCCACAAACAACGTCTGTCTTCAGGAGCAATTGGAACCAGGATGATGCAAAAAAAATTTTAACGTGTTAATTAGCGGGGCATACAACGTATATCTGAAAGTCAGATTAGTCGTCATAGGAGGACGAGTGCTCACTTTAGTCGACAAGTTGAGTCTAACAACAAAGTTACCCGAACGCGAGTAGCAGACCTAGGTGAACTCAAGTTATATATGACGGTAGTATCTGTTCCCGAAAGAACAGTTACCGTGGATGACCATGCAGCTTTGCTAGAAATGAAATGATAATTAAATGGACACTCTAGCTGCAAACAGGCGTTGATGTACTTCATTGGGGACATGTTGAAAATGTGTGCCCCGACCGGGACTCGATAAGTCCCTGGGATAAGTCCCTGCAGACGCACTATCCTCTGTGCCCGCGGTGGCTCAGATGGATAGCCATGTAAGCAGGAGAACCCGCGTTCGAGTCCCGGTCGGGGTACACATTTTCAACATGTCCCCAATGAAGTACATCAACGCCTGTTTGCAGCTAGGGTGTCCATTTAATTATCATTTCAGAACTCAAGTAAATTACGGATGTTTGTAGCGGCCACCCGATTCTGCCATAGACCGCTTCGGTCGCAGGTTCGTATCCTGCCTCGGGCATGGATGTGTGTGATGTAATTAGGTTAGTTAGGTTTACGTAGTTCTACGTTCTAGGGGACTGATGACATCAGAAGTTAAGTCCCAAAGTGCTCAGAGCCATTTGAACTATTTTTGATTCCGCCATAACAGTCTTAATATGGAGGAAATAGAGGAATATTGGGCAAAGCTAACAATGTACGAACTTTCGCATGCTGGAATAGCTGAGTCAGCAACTTCTGTTAATCATTACAGTGAAAAACCAGTCCATTGCAAATTTCACTTTATTTCCGAAAATGCAAAAACATGTTGGCATTTGGCAACAATTACAGAGCAGACAGATCTGATTGTAAATCGTGCTCTGGAAGAGTAGGTACCTAGTAAGTGAATTAAGGACGGAAAAGACACACCGTGGATCAGTAAAAATGTACGGAAAGTCCTGAGGAAATATAGACCGTTGTACTGTCTGTTCAGAAAGAGAATATGCGGATGACCTCAGGGAACAGTTAGTAAAAATTCCGTTTCTGAAAAAAGATCAATGCCCGAAGCCTGCAATTACTTCGACTGGTATACCTCAGCAAAAGCTGTTACCGAGACGAAGACTTCTTAAGTAAAACTGTAGAACACATTACATCCTCCTCGACGGCGAGTGTTCATCAGAGACAACGGCATCGTCAGCAGGCCCAAGGAAGTTGTGATATTCTCTACATAGATAAATGATGCGACGGGCAGGGTGAGTTGCTATCTATGGTTGTTTGCTGATGGCGCTATGGTGTACGGCAAGGTATCGTCGTTGAGTGACTGTAGGAGGATACAAGATGACTCAGAGAAAATTTGTATTTTTTGTGATGAATGGCAGTTTGCTGCAAATGTTGAAATATATAAGTTAATGCAGATGAGGAGGAAAACCAATCCCTTCGACATCTACATCTACATGAATACTCTGAAAATCACAATTAAGTGCCTGGCAGAGGGTTTATCGAACCATCTTCACAATTATCTGGTACTGCAATCTCGTACAGCGTGCGGAAAGAAGGAACACCTGTAACTTACCTGTGAGCTCTTATTTCCATTATTTTATCGTGGTGATCATTTCTCCCTATGTAGGTCGGTGTGAGCAAAGTATTCTCGCAACCTGAGGAGAAAGTTGGAAATTTGAATTTCGTGAGAAGACAAGGGAAAACGCCTTTCTTTTAATTATTTCCAGCACAAATTCTATATCATTTCTGTGACACTTTCTCCCATATTTCGCGATAATACAAGACGTGTTGCCTTTCTTTGAACTTTTTCGATGTACTCCGTTAGTCCTATCTGGTAAAGATCGCACACCGCGCAGCAGTATTTAAAGAAAGGACGGACAAGCGTAGTGTAGGCTGTCTTCTTAGTAGTTCTATTACATTTTCTGAGTGCCCTGCCATTAAAACAGAGTCTTTGGTTAGCCACCCCCACAATATTTTCTGTGTGTTCCGTAAAATTTATGTTGTTCGTAACTGTAATTCCGAGGTATTTAGCTGAATTTACCGCCTCTAAACTTGACTGACTTATCGTGCAACCAAATATTAACGAATTCCTTTAAGCACTCATATGGATGACCTCACACTTTTCGTTATTTAGGGTCAACTGCTAATTTTCGCACCATACAGATATCTTTTCTGAATCGTTTTACAATATGGTTTGGTCTTCTGATGACTTTATTAGTCGATAAACGACAGCGTCATCTGCAAACAACCTAAGACAACTGCTCAGATTGTCTCTCTAATAGTTTATATAGATAATGAACAGCAAAGAGCCATAACACTACCTTCAGGAACGCTAGGAATCGCTTCTTGTTTACTCGACGACTTTCTGTCAATTGCTGCGAAATGTGACCTCTCTGACACGATGTCTCATATCCAGTCACATAACTGAGATGATATTCCATAAGCACGCAATTTCACTACAAGCTGCTTGTGTGGTACAGTGTCAAAAGCGTTCCAGAAGTCATGAAATCCGGAATCGATCTGAGAACCCTCTTCAATATCAATCAAAACTTCATGCGAATAAAGAGCTAGTTGTGTTTGACAAGCATGATGTTTTCTAAACCCATGTTGACTGTATGTGAATAGACCCTTTTCTTCGAGGTTATTCATAATGTTCGGACACAATATATGTTCCAGAATCCTGCTGCATATCGACATTAATGAAGTCCACCTGTAATTAAGTGGATTACACCTACTACCTTGCTTGAATATTGGTGTGACCAGTGCAACTTTCCAGTTTTTGGGTACGGATCTTTCGTCGAGCGAATGGTTGTTCATGATTAAGTATGAAGCTATTGTATCAGCATGCTCCGAAAGAAACTTAATCGTTATACAGTATGGACTGGAAGACTTGCTTTTGGTAAGTGATTAAAGTTGCTTCATTATTCCGATGATATCTATTTCTACATTACTCATGTTGGCAGCTGTTCTTGATTTGAATTCTGGAACATTTACTTCTTCTTTTGTGAAAGCATTTCAGAAGGCTGTGTGTTAGTAACTCTGCTTTGGCAGCTCTGTCTTTGATAGTATCTCCATTGCTATCCCTCAGAGAAGGCATTGACTGTTTCTTGCCGCTAACATACTACACATACGATCAGAATCTCCTTGGATTAGCAGCCACGTTTCGAGACAAAGTTTCTTTGTGGAAACTGTTATAAGCATCTCGCATCTGTAAAGATAGCCAATCTTCGGGATTTTGCGTCTGTTTAAATGTGGCATGTTTGTTTCGTTGTTTCTACAACAGTGTTCTGACCTGCTTTGTGTAGCAAGAAGGATCAGCTCCGTCGTTTGTTAATTTATTTGCTATAAATCTGTCATTTGCTGCCGATACTATTTCTCTGAATTCAAGTCACATCTGGTCTACACTTTTATTATTAATTAGGAATTAGTGAGGATTGCCTCTCAGGAAGACTTCAAGTGAATTTTTATTAGCTTTTTTGAACAGGTATGTTCTTCGTTTATTTTTGGAGGACTTGTAGATTACAATATTCAGTCTCGCTGCGACAACCCTGTGTCCATTTTGATGCTCGTTATTAACTCAGGATAATTGGTTGCTAAGAGGTCAAGTGTGTTTCTACAACCGTTTACTATTCGCGAGGGCACCTTAACTCACTGTTCCAAATAATTTTCAGAGAATGCGTTTAGTACAATTTCTGATGATGCTTTATTCGTACCTCCGAAATTATACATGTATTTTCACCAACATATGGAGGGTATATTTAAGTAACCACCAAGTATATTCGTATATGTCAGGTAAGTGTTTCAAATCAAACTCAAGTTTTCTTTGAATCTTTCAGCAACTGTATCATCTGATTGGGGAGGTCGGTAAAAAGATCAAATTACTATTTTATTCCAGTTGCCCAGAATGACCTCTGCCCATACTAACTTACAGGAACTATCTATTTCAATTTCGCGGCAAATAGACTACTTCTAACAGCACCAAACCCGCCAACCCCAACCGTGTTTAACCAATCCTTTCTGAACGCCGTTAGGTTGTTCGCAAAAAATTTCGCCTGAGCTTATCTTCGGCTTTAGCCACCTTTAAGTGCCTGTAACGATTTGAGCATCAGTGCTTTCTATAGCGCTTGGAGCTATGGTACTTTTCCAACACAGCTACGACTATTTAAAACTGTTATACCGAAGGTTCCTGTCTGCACGTTCTTCCTGTGTTCGGCCTGCACTCTTTGTGACTGGAGCCATTCTTGTGTTTTCCCGAGATCTTCTAACCTAAAAAACCGCCCAGTCCACGCCACTTAGCCCCTGCTACCCGTGTAGCCGCTTCCTGCTTATAGTGGACACCTTAATATATAGTGGACACCTTAATATACAGGGTGGTCCATTGATCGTGACAGAGTCAAGTATCTCACGAAATAAGCGTCAAAAGAAAAAAACTACAAAGAACGAAACATGTCTAACATGAAGAGGAAGCCAGATGGCGCTATGGTTGGCCCGCTAGATGGCACTGGCATAATTCAAACGGATATCAACTGCGTTTCTTTAAATAGGAACATTTAGTAGTCATGAGGGACTGGAATGCGATTGTAGGAAAAGGAAGAGAATGAAATGTAGTAGGTGAATATGGTCTGGGGGTAAGGAACGAAAGGGGAAGCCACCAGGTAGAATTTTGCACAGAGCGTAACTTAATCATAGCTAACACTTGGTTTAAGAAACATGAAAGAATGTTGTATGCGTGGATGATGCCTGGAGGCACTGGAAGGTTCCAGATAGGTTATATAATGGTAAGACAGAGATTTAGGAACCAGATTTTAAATTGTAAGGCATTTCCAGGGGCAGATGTGGACACTAACAACAATTTATTGATTATGAACTGTAGATTGAAAATGACGAAAATGCAGAAGGTAGGAATGGAAGGAGATCGATCCTGGATAAACTGGAAGAATCAGAGATTATAGAGAGTTTAAGACAGAGTTTTAGGGAATGATTGACACGAACAGGGGTAAGAAATACAGTACAAGGGGAATGGCT
Source organism: Schistocerca nitens (assembly GCF_023898315.1). Classification (NCBI taxonomy): domain Eukaryota; kingdom Metazoa; phylum Arthropoda; class Insecta; order Orthoptera; family Acrididae; genus Schistocerca; species Schistocerca nitens. The sequence goes on from NC_064620.1 coordinate 258,943,017, forward strand.
AACTCTGAGACGCGAAATAGTGAAGGCATTAGAGGATCAAGTATGTAAAAAGAGGAGGGTTTTTAGAAATTCTTGGGTAACAGAAGAAATATTGAATTTAATTGATGAAAGAAGAAGATACAAAAAATGTTGTAAATCAAGCAGCCAAACAGGAATACAAACGTATCAAAAATGAGATCAACAGAAAGTGCAAATTGGATAAGCAGGGATGGCTAGAGGACAAATGTATGGATGCAGAAGTATGTGTCTCTAGGAGTAAGATAGATACTGCCTATAGGAAAATTAAAGAGACCTTCGGAGAAAAGAGAAACACCTCTATCAATATCAAGAGGTCAGATCGAAAACCTGTCCTAAGCAAAGAAGGGAAAGTCGAAAGATGGAAGGCGTATATAGTGGGTCTATATAAGGGCGATGTACTTGAGGGCAGTATTATGAAAATGGAAGAGGACATAGATTAAGATGAAATGGGAGATATAATGCTGCGTGAAGAGTTTGACACAGCACTGAAAAACCTAAGGCGAAACTTGGCTTCGGGAGAAGACAATATTCCATTAGAATTGCTGATAGCCTTGGTGAGACAAGATGTTATGAGATAGGCGAAATACCGTCACACTTCAAGAAGAATATAATAATTCTAATCCCAAAGAAAGGAGGTGTTGACAGGTGTGAAAATTACCCAACTATCAGTTTAAATAGTCCCTGTGAATTAACACTAATTCTTTACATCGTAATAGAAAAACTGGTAGAAGCCGACCTCGGGGAATATCAGTTTGGATCTGTAGACATGTTGGTACACTCGAGGCACTACCGACCCTACGGCATGTCTTCAAAGTTAGTTTAAAGAAATGCAGACCTACGTTTCTAGCATTTGCTGCCTTAGAGAAAGCTTTTGACAGTTTTGACTGGAACACTTTGTCTCAAATTTTAAAGGTGGCACAGGTAAATTACTGGAAGAAAAAAGGCTATTTACAATTTGTGCCGAAACCAAATGGCAGTCGTAAGAGTCGAGGGGCATGAAAGGGAAGCAGTGGTTGAGAAGGGAATGAGACATGGTTGTAGCCTATGTCCGATGTTATTCAATCTGTGTATTGAGCAAGCAGTAAAGCAAACAAAAGTAAAATTTGGAGTAGGAACTAAATCCATGGAAAAGAAATAAAACTGTGAGGTTTGCCGACGCCATTGTAATTCTGTCATGGACAGCAAAGGCCCTGGAAGAACAGCTGAACGGAATGGACAGTGCCTTGAAAGGAGGATATAAGATGAACGTCAACAAAAGCAAAACGAGGATAATGGAATGTAGTCGAACTAAATCAGGTCACGTTGAGGGTGTTAGATTAGGAAATCAGGTACTTAAAGTAGTAAATGTGTTTTGTTATTTGGGGAACAAAACAACTGATGATGTTCGGAGTAGAGAGGGTATAAAATGTAGACTGGCTGTGGCAAGGAAAGCGTTTCTGACGAAAAGAGATTTGTTAACATGGAGTATAAATTTAAGAGTCAGCTAGTCTTTTCTGAAACTGTTAGTGTGGAGTGTAGCCATGTATCGAAGTGAAACATGGAAAATAAACAGTTTCGACAAGAAGAGAATAGAAACTTTCGAAATAATGGTGTTGCAGAAGAGTGCTCAAGATTACTTGGGTAGATCACGTAACTAATGAAGAGGTTCTGAATAGAACTACGTAGGAGAGGCATTTGTGGTACAACTTGAGAAGAAGAACGGATCGTATGAGACGTTCTGAGGCATCAAGGTACCACCAGTCTAGTACTGAAGGGACGCGTGGAGGGTAAAAACCGTAGAGGGAGACCAAGAGAGGAATACGATAATCATGTTCAGAAGGACGTAAGCTGCAGTAGTTATTCGGAGATGAAGAGGCTTGCACGAGATGGAGTAGCATGAAGAGTTACATTAAACTAGTCTCTGGACTGAATACCACAACAACACATTCTTATGGGGAGAGAAATCCCATCCGAAAGCTACAGTTTAAGGGAAAATGTGGCCTATTAACACTATAAATATTGGATTGAACGTTAGTGCTTCACGAGATGTGAACCCATTGTAGTACATTGCGTATCGAAGAACCTACTAGAACTATCATTAAAGCGGCAAATGCAATGTAATTTGGTATTGTGATCGGGTTCTGTTAGCTTGTACGCACACTTGCCAACAAAAAAGTAAAACACAATTAATAACATCTCATTGATGATTTGAAAAACAGACTTTAAGTAGGATTTTGTCCTTCATGGTCTAACAAATATCTTAATTTTAGTTTTGGTTGTTTCAGGTAAGATACCCTGGATGATCGACGTGACATCGTGCTCCACCAACTAGGAGGGACAGAGTTCCGGAAATAAAGCAGCAACATTATTAAATGGGAAATTCTGCCAGTCATTGGAGACACAATTTAGAGGCGGAGGAATTCTTGTCATTGGCTTCGAGCTTCGCAGCGTGCAGGATCAGCCTCGTTCCAGGTAAATCATCACCTGTCATAACCGATGGAAGTCCAATAATCACTGATGAACTCATCCATCAACTACGTGACTATGACCCAAATGAAGTAGGGCGCAAATACTATTGTTCGCACTAATCTGCGGTGTGCGATTGGTTCAAATGGTTCAAATGGCTCTGAGCACTATGGGACTTAACTTCTAAGGTCATCAGTCCCCTAGAACTTAGAACTACTTAAACCTAACTAACCTAAGGACATCACACACATCCATGTCCGAGGCAGGATTCGAACCTGCGACCGTAGTGGTCACGCGGTTCCAGACTGTAGCGCCTTTAACCGCTTGGCCACCCCGGCCGGCGGTGTGCGTTTCAGAAACATTTGTGACTATAGGCTCTTCTGATTCCTGACGAGGGATAAGTTGCTGATTAGAAGGACTGTCTGCTGTATTCAACTCCTAGGTTCGCTTGAGGATAGTCCTGAAGAATTTGATTTATCGTACGTTATGAATGTCTTGCATTTACACTGCGATTGAAAAAATGCAGTCAATATAATGAAGGAATTTAGTATCTTGGCAACGAAAGAAACTGAGACTTGTGATCTATCCCATATGAAATAAAGTGAAGTAATGAAATCCTAACGCTTGTACTTAATTTTTCCGAAAGCCAATTGTTACGAAGTTGGATACATCATTCACAGCAGGTGCGTTAGAGAGAAAGGTGTATCGTCAGTAGTTCAACTTTAATTAAATTAAAACCTCCAGCATCAACAAAATAAAACTCCTGCGTTATCTTATTTTTTAGTATTCAGGTGCACAGTCTTGGTTGGCGGAGCAGGAAAGCTTGGTTACGGCGGACCCTTATGATATGAAGAATAACACAACGGAATAACGCGCGTTGCACAAAGAAAAACTGTAATCGCACTTCTGACACGAAATTTAGATTGCAAGATTCGACTTATGAAAAATGCAAATATGCATGTAACGGCGCATGGAGGGCTCGCAAATCGTGAAGTCACCAAATCAGTCACTTTCCAACATTATCAAAAAACGAAACAGACACACATTCTGAACACAACATTAGTAAAAGGATTTCCACATGATTACTATGAAATATTAAGAAGTATCAACGAATTTAAATATTGTAATGGTTATTCGTAAAATTATAACTGACAAAGAAACGCGACCTTACATGAAGGCGCACGGAAGAAGAAAGGTGATACGGAGGAACCTTCAGGTGCCTCAATTAATTTTTAAGCTGAAGAACTAAATTATATCTAAGGTCCCCCCAGGGGGCTGACGGCTTTTTCGTGAGTTCGTGCTTAGCGCAGACGGGGCCCCGAGCTATTGCTGCCTTTCTTCCTCCCAGGGCTGCATTCATTTTCCGTTGTCACCACCCCAGCCTGTCCTCTCTCCTTCTCCCCTAACTCATGCTTCTCTTTCGGTGTCCTTGCTTACGATGACCCAACTGGTTTCTGCTATCACTTAGGGTTTTGTTCCTGTTTTACTCTTATTTTTCACCTTTCTTTTTCAAAGGTTGTGGTCCCCCCTTTGGGGTTTGACCTGCCCTTCTAAATTTTGTCTCGACAGTTTGAGCCTTACTTAACGTCTTCCACATGTAACTTCCCTGCCTTTCCCATCTTTTCTTTGATGCTGTTGTTCTTTGACATTAGTCAGTACAGTAGTCAGCCCGTGTGGTGGGGTTGTTACGTACTCTTCTGATTGATTCCGCTGACAACACGGCTGGCACACTTCTGATACCTTCATCGTTAAATGCAGAAACACACGGCGTTAGCTACTGTGCCAAGCAACACTTTCAGTGGCTGGTAGTGCCCCACGAAGGAAGCTCCTGATCAGAGTGGGATGGATACTTTGCATGTGAGACGTATTAAGCTTCACAAAACTGGATGTTCTTCTACGGCCGTCTCTTTAGTTTGGAATGGATCCTTTAGTGGTACTTCTTATGACGCCGCAGCCTTCCCTTTCCTGGCTACCCTTTGGGAGGAGGGCCAGTTTCGCCAGCGTGGTATGAAATCCTTTACCCGTAACTAGTCAGCACTAGGACTGACAGGGAGACGCTCATTGCCACCAAGCCATTATTTTTCGTAGGCACTGATGCAAACAAGTTTGGCGAAGTAGTCTCTGAGTATGATGCCGCTCGGTTCACTGTTGACCGAAACTTCTGATGCTGCCCAGTCTGCAGCCCCTCATTCCTGGAAGCACTTGGGTGACATCATTGTGTCCATAACTCCTAACCATTTAATAATTGGCAACCAATGCTGTACAATCACAATAAAGTCATTAGAAACTCAATTGACTCTTCTATTAGAACGTTACGCATTTCGGGATTACACCCATCTTGAGACGTCTGTTATAAAAAAGTACAAAACATAAGTGAACAGGACATTCAACCGTCTCAACGTTACAGAAAAAGAGATCGGGTCATATGAGTTACATACCACAAACGTCAACTCCTTCCTAACCAACCAGGCGTACAGCCTTGACAACCGAAAGAAAGTGTCCAATAACATATGACTAAACTGCGACACAAGCAGTCTTGAAGCAGACCGTATACTGACGCTAAACAAGTCAAATAGCGAAGTGCCCTCGGTAGGGGGCGCTGCATGGTCATGTGCTCCATGCGTTCACATGTAATAATAATATACGCAGCATGTAACATCTAAGAGGGTGTAATTACGACTAGCAACCGGAGTGGTACTTCTGTACACGTTAACAGTAAAGAATGAAAAAAAATTTTTTTTTTAGCTCCAAACTTTTTACATTGCCATACTACACCTGTAGCCAATAGTGGCACTAAGCGGAACTCAAATCATATGTCAATATAAAAAAAATTAAATAATAGGGAGTTTCTTCTTGAATAAACCTTTCAACCTCCCAAATCTCTAAAAGAATACCACCAAATTAAATATAGCAAACAGTATCCATCATAAACTAAAACCCTGTAATCAGCTAGCGTACGCAAATGCCTTCAGCGTCATCTGTTAAAGCCAACGGCAACCACGTCGGCGGCAGCCATCCGCCTATCAAATTACAGCCAAGAGATATTCATGAGTCATGATTGCCCAAATAGAAGCCTTCAAACAACAACTTACACCGCTCTACCATATGGAAAAAAGTTTATTGGTGAGAGGAAGATCATTTTCATAAAATCCCAAAACAAACACATGCGTTATACCTCATACATTCCTTATATAAACTAGTGGAACAACAATTACCCCCGTCCTTCCTATGATATCCGGATACTGGAGAGCTTTAGATTTTTAAAAAACAAAAAACAAAAAAATTAAGTGTTAAAATATTCAACTCTAAAAATCAATAAAATAAAGCATTGTGTCACTAAAGACCACCCAAAGGGTACGGTGGTGAACAAATGTGTATATGCCAACCTATCTACCCATCTAACTTTCCCCATATGATGTTAAACTAGCCAACAACTCAGCAAAGAAAAAAAAAAAAAAACAACATAATCTTACATGCACAGGACACCACCAGCTCCTTTAAAACACACTATCATAACTTTTTATGAGGGGCCAGCAGACTCCAAACTCAAAATAGTCACACTTCCCACCACACATGAAATATCTTTAGTGTTTGCGTTTTGGGCACATATTCCCACTGAAAAGTTTACCCACTATGTGGTGAATATGGATGCTCACTCCATGAGCAGAACTCCTATGTTCCACAACCTATAAATGTCACAAACTTCACTCTCAACACTCACTGGATTGTTCACTTTATAATAAGATAAAAAATATGCAAGAGTAGAGGTCGCTTGATCATTTATCCTATACCCATCAGAAATATGACTGTCTTCACCTGATGCCTATGATATCTAGCTCCCCTGCAGGTCTGGGGGTTAGAATAGGCCCAAGGTATTTCTGCCTGTTGTAAGAGGCGACTTATGTGTTGGTCCCCTCCACGGTTTGATCTCCATTCTTCTAAATTTTCTTGAAGAGCTAGCCAATTGGGGAAGGACGCCTTACATGATGCATCATGTCCATCGTGCACTGAGATCTTTAGCCCAGCTTATCGTCGTCGCCTTGCAGGCCCGCCCATTCTCTATTTCTTGGGCGAGGGCACCTTACTGGGTGCGTTCTCCACTATGCAGTGTCGCTTTCTGTGTCGATTACCATTGACTTCTTAATACCTGATATCCAGCAAGGTAGCCACTCAATTGTGGTGGGTCCACCATGTACCCTGTTGGTTGTAGCCCCTGACCACACAAGCATCGCTCTGCTGATGCCTGAGCCGTTAACTTCCCACATAAGCCAAGCGGTAGATGCCACTCCCCCTGGGGTATCAAGACTCCCAGCAATGGCCATCCTGCTGGGTGGCCGTGCTGCGGCTGGGTGGCGCCGATTGGGAGGGCGCCTGGTCGGAGTGTGTGGCATAAGGGTGGATGACATGTGATGAAGAGTAATCCATCTTTTGCTGGTCGTGAAACACCATAAGTCTCTAAGCATTCACGAGTTCAATTCAACGCAGAAAAGTACAACCCCACATCGTTCCCCTCCCTGGCCACACCATGGGAGGAACTTCAGGCTAAGGGTGGCAGTGGATCTTATTCGCCCCAGTACCTTGTATGCTTGAGAGCTGATGAGGAAACTTTCATGACGACGAAGCCTCAGTTTTTTGTTGAACATTTAGAGGACAAGTATTGGGAGGTGGAGGGCTTGTCCTAAATGAGATCCCAGTCGCTCTCGATCAAAACAGCATCCTCTGCCCAGTCATGATACTTACTCACTTGTGACCAGCTGGGGGATGTTTCTTTAACCATCACACCCTTTAAGCACTTACATATGGTCCAGAGTTTCATATTTCATAGGGACCTTCATTTGCAGTCTGATGATGAGCTGTGCGCCAATTTAGAGCAGCGAGGTGTTTCTTCTGGCGTGTCCACCAGGGTCTAAGGGATAATCATGTTGCTACTGGTACCTTAATCTTGGCCTTTGAGGGTGATACATTGCCAGAGAAGGTCAAGGTGATGTCCTACCACTGTGATGTAAGGCCCTATATCCATCCTCTGATGCGGTGCTATAAGTACTGGAAGTTCAGCCGTATGTCTTCCTGCTGTACATATCTCATGTTGAGACTGCAGTCGCCCATTACATCCCAGTACTCCATGTGCCCCGCCTATTATCTGTGTGTACTATGGAGAGCGCCTTTCTCACCAGACTGCAGAATTCTTCAGAAAGAAAGGAAAAATCATGTAGTAAAAGACCCTGGACCCACTACCTAGCTAAAATTAAGCGAAAATTTGAACGCCTGCATCCTATGTGTATGACATCGTCTTATGCCGCCGCTACAATAGTTTTGGCACCATCAGCTCCGCCAACCCAAGTCACCTCCCACAAATGGAAGACTACACCTGCCCCCTTGATGGTCTGGTCATTTCCCTCCCTGTTGCTCCTGCACCACCTGCTTCAGGAGCGACACCCCCCCCCCCCCAACCATTGGGGACGTCAATCCCCACTTCTAAGCCGGAGAGGTGTAAGTCTCCTACAGATTCTCTCGCTAGGGAGGCGTACCTGTGGTCATTCCCTTCCTATGTTTCTGCAAGTGGGAGAAACACACTCACCAGTGGCTGAAGAGCCCAAAAGCAGTTGGTTGTAGGGTTTCATGCTCATGCTCTGTCCCAGAGACTGAGCAAGTAAAGTCCTCTGAGCCAGGTAAACCCAAGGAGCAGCGAGAGAAATCCAAAAGGAAAACCTCTAAGACAAAGGAAACTGCGGTGTCACCCACACCACTGCTCCCTACAAGCTCTGCGTCTGAGGATGGAGTGGCATCTACTGTGGACCTAGATCTCACCAGACCCTCATACGCAATGGGTATAGACTGGTCAGGCAATACGCCAGTGGCAGCAGGTGGCCCTGAGGCGTAACCTGCCTCATTGAATGTTCCATGCCTTCCGAGTCTCACGATATCATCCTCCAGTGGAATTGCGGCGTTTTATTTCCACTGTCTGGCTGAGCTACGACAGCTATTAAGCTTTACACCTGCTATCTGCATTGCCCTCCAGGAAACCTGGTTCCTGTCAATGCAAATCCTTGCCCTCCATGGCTATAAGGGATATTACAGAAACTGTAGCGACTATAATCGAATGTCAGGTGGAGTTTGCGTTTATGTCCTAAACTCATTCTGTTGTGAACTTTGCCCCTTCAAACCCCTCTTGAAGCTGTGGCTGTCAGTATAGGGACGACATAGGAAATAACTGTTCGCACAGTATATGTTTCTGAATATATAAGCTACACTGATTGATCAATTCCCTAATCCTTTCCCACTTTTGGGAGATTTTCATGCCCATAACCCCATGCTTACTGGCCGAGGCAGAGATGTCGAAACTTTGCCGTCTCAGTTGAACCTCTGTCTCTTAATCACTGGGGCCGCCACACATTTCAGTGTTGCTCATGGTAGTTACTCGGCCATTGATTTATCAATTTGCAGTCCAGTTCTTCTCCCATCTATCCACTGCAGAGCACATGATGATCTGTGTGGTAGTGACCAATTCCCCACCATCCTGCCACTGCCCCAGCGTCAGGTCCATGGAAGCCTGCCCAGATGGGTTCTAAACAAAGCGGACTGGGAAACATTCACCTTTGATGTCACATTGAATCTCCCCCACACAGTAATATCACTGTGATGGTTGAGCAGGTGAGTACAATAATTGTTTCTGCGGCAGAAAACGCGATCCCTCGCTCTATAGGATGCCTGAGCCTTAAGGCAGTCCCTTGGTGGTCTCCAGAAGTCGCTGAGGCAATTAAGTAACGTCGGCGACATAAGCGGCACACCCTTCCTTGGAGCACCTCAAAGCCTTTAAACGGCTCCATGCCCGCGTTCGCTAGCTTATAAAACGACAGAAGCAGAAGTTCTGGGAGAGACACATCTCAACAATTGTGTGCCGAACGTCACCTTCCCAAGTCTGGGCAAAGATCAAACTTGTTTTCGGGTACCAGGCCCCAACAGGTGTCTCCAGTGTTACCGTAAATCGTCTGTTATCTACCGACGCAAATGCGATTGCCGAGCACTTTGCTGAGCATTTCTCTCGAGCCTCTATTTCGCAGAATTACCGCCCAGCCTTTTGCGCGCTCAAAGAGCGGCTGGAAGGGAACGTCCTCTCATTCACTACACGCCACAGTGAATCTTATAACGCCCCATTTACAGAGTGGGAGCTCCTCAGTGCCATTGCACATTATCCACACAGTGCCTTTGTGGACCCTCCTGATTTTTAATCGCCAGTTCCTGTCTCACTGGACATTCTGTGTTTGAGTTCATACCATTCACAGCTCCATGGACCCATCAAAATGGCATTCCACAGGGTTCCACATTACGTGTCCTTTTCTTATCCCCATTAATGGACTTGTAGCCTGTGTCAGACCATTGGCTCCCCTGCTCTCTATGTGGTGATTTCAGTATCTGGACCAGTCTTCACTTGGTGACACTTCAGGCTGGGAGCTCCAGGGTGCTGTGCTCTCTGGCATGCTTTCAGGAGGGTCTTAACTCGAAGATGGTGCATTTCTGTCACCATACTATAGACCATCCTCATCTGAAGGTCTACCTACATGCCCAATGACTGATCATTAACTCCCAGTTCCATTTCTTCGATCCTATTTTTGACAACTAATGTAGATGCCCCTTACCTGCCATCCAAAGAATGGCTATTCTGTAAATTCAATGTCCATCGATTGCTTGCTGATTCCTATTGGGCACAGATCGTTCGACCCTTCTCCACTTTTATCAAGCCTTAGTTTTGTGTCCTGCCTGGATTATGGTTGTCAACTTTGTGGCTCAGCTGCGCCTTTTCTAAAGCTTCTCTTGGTCCCAGTTCATCATTCTGTTGTTCTGTCAACAGTCTTCTTATTCATGCCCTCTTCACTTTGACAGTCCCTGTTCTTGGTATCTTATACTGTTGGTATCCACTCTTTCCCTGCCCACACCTCCTACTTGTGGTTTACCATTTTGCCTCTGCCTTTCACCATGTTTTCTCTCTTGGCTTTGTTCCCCAATATACCTACCAATTTCCCGCCCCCCCCCCTCCCACCAGTTAGGACGTTCGGATTGGATTTGAATATGTGAATTGTCTTTTACCCAAGTGACGCGAAATTTAAAAATCAAGCGGGACGTAACTTCAAGTCTTTAGTTGGCATGGGACACCATCTCTTCTCTTGTGTGGGGCGTTTCCTGAGAAACTGATGGCCATTAACTGGGTCTCCGCCACCAAAGTAATGTTAGATATGGACTCGATGAGTGTTTTTCCTGCCACCCCCTGAATCTCTGTCATTCGTTATCTTCTCGCCAAACTGACCATTTTGCTTTATCAGTTGATATACTTTGATATGGGTAATGAGCTTACCTTTCTGTGGCAAGTGGGAACAGCCATCTACCTGTCATTCTCCACAACCCCTCTGGGGTGGATTTACCAATTGATGTCACATTCCTTTTTGTTCAGTTGTGGGGCAACTCTTGGGGTAGGGGGCACACTCCATGTCTAACAAAATTCGTTTGATTAAGGGGATCATGCCATGTAGCACTCATCCTTCTGCCTTTCATGAAGGATACCTACCATCCTCTGTCATCATCATAATGGCCATACCAGGTTGACCCATGTCTTTTACTCCATAATAAACTGCCCCCCCTCCCCCCCCCCCCGTTTTGTAGTTGTGCGGGCCCACCATAGTGATCCATATTTTCCTGATTTTCCTGGAACCTCCCTCCCATGTTCCCCCATGTTTGGTCTTTGATGCTAAATACACCCTTCCACTTCCCTTCTCTCCTTCTCACAGATGTTACTGGACGGCCCTTGCATGGTTACGTCCATTCTCGGTTGTGTTCATGGAGGTACCTTATTTTCCTTCTGTAATTGGAGTCACTCAGTATTGGGATTGGTTTGGGATGTTTTTGAACTTGCCTTCATGTGCCACCCAGGTTTGTCCCTCATATTTCCCTAATTTGTCTGGTCTTTGGTGCAGTTCTGTTTTCCAGTACGGGGACCCAGTCACAGGTGGTTCCTCTTGGGGGGGGGAGGGAGGGGGGCTATCTGCTCTCGCCTCTACACTTCTCCCCTCCTGTTACACTTCCCGCCGTTCCGACGTTCCTTCTGCATCTGTATGGGCCTGTATAGCTTTCCAGCCGCGCGGGATTAGCCGAGCGGTCAGAGGCGCTGCAGTCATGGAATGTGCGGCTGGTCCCGGCGGAGATTCGAGTCCTCCCTCAGGCATGGGTGTGTGTGTTTGTCCATTGGATAATTTAGGTTAAGTAGTGTGTAAGCTTAGGGACTGATGACCTAGCAGTTAAATCCCTTAATATCTCACACACATCGGCATGTATAGCTTGCTACGGTCGCAGTTTCGAATCCTGCCTCGGGCATGGGTGTGTGTGTGATGTCCTTAGGTTAGTTAGGTTTAAGTAGTTCTAAGTTCTAGGGGACTTATGACCTAAGATGTTGAGTCCCATTGTGCTCAGAGCCATTTGAACCATATATAGCTTTCCACCGATGTTGTTGTTGTTGTTCCCTTACTTTCCACCACCTTGGATTGTGGAACTCATTACCTCACTGTTTTGTCCCATCTTCCCCCTCTCCCCAAATTAGCCAACCAACATACAAGGTTTTTTATCACAATAACAGAGATTCAGGGTATAATTGGATCTTTGAGGGATTTGTAACATATTAGTGTATTACACACCTTCGACGCCTTTCAGCACATTGATGGCAATGGGGTCATAGGTCACTGATCTAGTGGTACTGCTTCAATCGTGGAAAACCCACTACTACAGAATCGTATTTTTCGACAAGTTGCAGATGTCCGCGACGCATGCAAGGAACAGCTTGCATCAGAAGAGGGAAAGACTGTGAGATGGCTGTTCTTAAAAATGAAATGGTGACGAGGGTGAGGGATGTCACAACCCAAATGCACTTCCAACCTTACACCATCCATTTCCAGTCTGCTAGAATAGTTGAGGAGCTATTTGTGTGTGAATATTTCAAAGCTCAGTACACTATTTCTTCGCGACAAGCTTTTTGTCTGTTTGAGTTTCACGAAAGAGTACTGATTTTGTGAAAGGGTGACGGATTTAGTTCAGGAAATCAGATGCAGCTTGTACTTCGATACGTTTACGAGGTACCAAAAGGACATTCTTTTCTAACAACGTATCGTTTCCCACTATTTAACATCACCGAGCTCTTGTGGATTTGTATTACTTTTTGGTCAATGTCTGTGTACTTTTGTATGTGCATATTTAATTTTAAAAAAGAACAAAATATGCTGTCTTCTTTCCATTCAAATAGAAAGCTTATGTCCCTGTAGCCAAGCATTATTTTTGGTTAATGGGACACACAAGTACGTTGTGGGCTTATAAGTAACGCGTGACATTTGTATTGCTGCATGTACCTGATGCCACCAAAACTGCGCAGGACACTGGAGTTCTATGTCAGTACTTCTGTATGAGCTTTGTTTCTTCGCTTTTCTGGAGACTATAGATAATGTTGTTTTACTAACATCGTTAAAATCTTCCAGTTAGTGTGTGACGCCACAGTCGGGTCCCTGAATAATTTCTTCAAAATAATAAAAAGGAGAAATAATGCATTTACATTTATATTCACGTTTCAGTTTTTATTTTAATGGGTTCACTTTCTGATATTTCTGTCTTTCTCGGTGGGCTGAACTAAGAAAAAGCTCTTGGGTTTTCAACTGCTTGAGTTCATTGAGTTCTTCTGGGGAAGATATAAGAGAGACACTGAAACATAGTACATTTCCACCAACTCACTCCGATGGAAATGCGACAGCTTTGTATTAGATATCACAACTATCTTCGGTCCTTTAAATAAAAATAGCGTGAAACCACGAACAACCACCATGTAACAGAAGCGCTGAATGAAATGGTGGTCTGTACACCGCATTACTGCTCAGTCTAAGTAAAAGAGACTATCCCTATGCATACACAAATTTTGTGACAGAGATGTACTTTAATGGTTTCAGGCATCGTATGCATTATTATAGGAAAGACATCTTGAAACAACAGCCTAAGTAGTTGTAATTCCTATTAATTCCTGTTTAAAACGTGTTTGACTTATTTTAGGTAAAGATGAGCATAATTCTTTCTTCGATTCCGTAACCAAGTGGGTAGAGCTACTGAGATTTATAAGCTACTGAGATTTAGAAGGGGAAAACATTGGGTATATTTGAGAGGGAACTGGTGCTGTTTCTCAAGGTAGCATAATAGATGTAGCGACAGAACACAGACCTGACAGTCTTCAGCACATGCAGTCAGAATTTGTACAGAGTCTTTCACCTCGTGCACTTTAGTGCGATACACTTATGTCTTTGACTCTGTATCGATGCATATCAGTGAAATTCATTTATTACGAAATTATACGAAGAATTGAAACAGCAATCGAAATTCCTGCGTTCGTCCAAGTATTAACATCTGGAAAGGTGAAAACTTCATCTAAAAATGTCAGGAAGTGTGTCAAAAGACATCCGCGCCAGCGATATAGAGGATTCTAAATTATCGTGGTTCGTTGAAAGAAATGAAAGTGCTTTTTTATTATTATTTTAGACGCTAGTAAACATGTATGATTTATCAAATAATTTCAAAAAAATAAATTCCATGTACAAATGCATGGTTTCACGACCATAGATACTGATGAAATTCTCTCCACTTTTCCTGCCATCTCAAGTAGTGAACATCGAGAAAATTTTATCAAACAAATGCCGTTACTGATTTAGCGACACATTTGTTACATATATTACCACTTGAAACTATTCTCGAACTCTTGTGTATTACAATGTGATAAGTACGTTAATTATGGTCCCATTCAAGCCCTTTGAAATTCGTACAGTGTCTCCATTACTATGCACATTTCTTCTCACATATGCGTACATCTATCGTCGATGTAGTCCGGATTAGAACTGCAAACTCCCCTTATTCTTCTATGGGTTTTAGAATGTGCACCAGTCTATTTTAGTGCATTGGCTCAGAGATTAATTCCGTTCTTACATGGATATTTGTAACGTGGTGTGTCGGATGGTTACACAAATTTGTCATTATAAAGCTAGAGAAGTTCATAAGAACCTTTGTCATGTGCAATCACTGTGAATTGCAGTACAACCACTAGCGCGTCTTGGAACAGAATCAAAGCCGTACTATCCTACTGCATTGCTTGCCAAGCAGCTTCGACCCAATACATAGTTAATAGGTATTGACCTATAGAGGATGTTGGTTTGTCAGTTGCCGAGCGACCATTACCTTCCATTATTCATTCGGCGACATGTCGCGTGGGCGAAAAAGTCCGGCAGGAAGAAATAATTTCTGATTTAGACATGAAATTGATGCTGCACTGAGATGAGAGATAGCTTCGATTTCTAATTTTCCCTGAGACAGAAACAATGTAAAGATGTTCAGATGGCGCGTTATAATCAATGGTATTCAGACTTGTGCCACTAGGAAAACTACACGTCGTGTATACAAGAAACACATGGTTAGTAAGCTGTTGTCCACTCAGTATTCATTCTCGGCAGTTGAATAATGTAGACCAATTTAATTTTAAATTAGAGTACAACGGCTCACCAGAACCATCAGATGCAACACCTCACAAACACATAGAACCCACTGCTCTAACATCAGGCAAGGACCTTATCGCATATCACTGTGTAGAAGAAATAGTTCAAGAAAAAATGTCTGCGTAAAATGTGGAAAACAGAAACTATTGCGCCAAATAGCCTACCCGTTAAAGCAAACGACTTATAGGCCTCCCTTTAAGTCTCCTTTTATCAGAACTAACAGGTAATCAGAAAAGAAATTGTGTCCAACACGTTATTCATTGTAGCCTTACCGTCGAAAGATTAAAGGAGGAGCTCAGATAGCATGGGTCCTACGTACCAAGGCACGATGTAATGGATTCTTTCGGCACGGACGCATAAATCTAAAATTCTATAAACATCTGGCGATAGCGTGCCGTCGCACGTACTCCTAAACAGCCCATCAACACGTTCACAAATTGTCATTGTTGTCAGGTAAGAGAGCATTGATGTCTTCCACATACTAAATTAGCTGAGTGTAATCTAATTCCATTTACTCTAGGACTTGTTCCTGGAAATACGCCATAAAAAGTTTACCGACAAGAGCAGATAACTTGCTGCTCCAGAACGCATCATTAGTTTGTTCAAAGAACTGCAGTAAGACTTACGTATCTTATATGGAGGTTAACTCCGATGACATCCAGGAATAACGTTTCGCTTTCAGAGGCTGAAGAGGGAAAATAGTAAGGGGAGACACAGACTAGAATACGCAAAACTGATGCATAACTTTGTGGCGTTACCAATTACTCTGAGAGTTCGAACTATTGGAATGATAGCTTGGAAATGAAAGTGTCCAGTTATCAGAATTTCGTTAGCCAAAGTTTATAACAGCTCTTAATAGTTAAGCAGACCTGTTCCTTATTATTCCAACTTGACGTTGCACAAAATCAGTTAAGCAATTGTTGTTTTTTTTCTTTAACTTCGTAGTACAATCGATAAATGTCAGTCCAGAGCTATGGGGTTGACTTCCGCTCGGTCTCAGGATATTTGTCTTTAGTGCCTGGCAACGATTTGTTGAAGTGAAAATTGTCAAAGTGCGCAAGCAAAATGTTAGTCTAAACATTTAGGTTCGCCTGTAACTAGTTGGGTAAGGTAGTTCAAAAGCCAAAGTAAGGCCAGGGCATACGACCTTCAATGGGATATTGCCTAATATAGCACTATAACTTTCAAGTGAATCTCAATTACAGGATAGTGTTACTTATTAACTAAAAGTTAATATCAAATTTCGTCATGATTTCACTATCTTGAAACTTACTGGCAGATTAAAACTGTGTGCCGGACCGAGACTCGAGCTCGGGACCTTGGCCTTTCGCGGGCAAGTGCTGTACCAACTGAGCTACCCAAGCACGACTCACACCCCGTCCTCACAGTTTTACAGGTAGGCAGAAGTAAAACTGTGATGACGGGGCGTGAGTCGTGCTTGGGTAGCTCAGTTGGTAGAGCACTTGCCCGCGAAAGGCAAGGGTGCCGAGTTCGAGTCTCAGTCCGGCACACAGTTTTAATCTGCCAGGAAGTTTCATATCAGCGCACACTCCGCTGCAGAGTGAAAATCTCATTCTGCATTTCACTGTCTTGTATCACAAAGCGATATTGTTTTATTTTGTGTCTTTATTTGGTACTCATTTTATTAAGAATAATGTACGTATTGGCTTTGGAAGAATGTTTCGCGTTTTCTCACACTGCAAAGGTGCACAGCCAGTATAGTCTGAGGCTCCTGTTCTCGGCAGGAAGGAGTCAGTTAATCCCGTTAGGACAGGCGAAATTCCCCAGGAAGACGTACTTTTCGCGAATGTGAGGCTGTGGTCTGTTCAAGGCTTTTGTGAGCGGAGCCGGCACCTAACCTAACTGAGGGGAGGTGGAGCTGTGCGACCACGCTGTCCCCAGATAATAACTGAATAACTGACATAGGGAAGCAACGGCGTTGGGATCAAGGACTTATATCAAACTTTGTACACCTTTAGTAGGCCATTATAACAACAAAATGTGCAAGTAGTAAAGTGCACTGCTCTGGCAATTCCGAGAAAATCGCAGGAGAAATTTTTCGCCTGTATTATGTAACTGACGTGTCTGTGCAAAGCTGTGTCTGTAAGAAGACATTGTGGTTATGTGACTTGCGTTCGCGCATATAGGGCTACTGTCGACGAGGAGACTGTTCTAATCCTGCGAACACTTTTTTCTTATTCTACATCTTTTCATCACTAGTCATACTGTTCAATTTATATGACATTTGAGAGTTAATATAATGAAAGAAGCCTATGTGCAGTTTCATGAGGTCGTTGTGAATTTCATATATTATTTGTCTGTTTACTATTTTTAATTAACTTTTCAAGGACGAGAGACAGGCTTGGAAATCCCAAGTCAAAC
The DNA here is from genome assembly GCF_023898315.1 of Schistocerca nitens. NCBI lineage: Eukaryota > Metazoa > Arthropoda > Insecta > Orthoptera > Acrididae > Schistocerca > Schistocerca nitens. The sequence goes on from NC_064620.1 coordinate 258,960,419, forward strand.
CTTGATAAATAATGATGCGAAAAACGTTATTCAGTAACATAGTAAGTCACAGTTTGCCAGGACACAAGAGTAATGTACAATTACTCATCGGATGTGCTCTCGACATCGCGCGTTGGATGTTGGTATTAGTCATAAAGACATGTAAAACATAAACTGAAACGGAATCTAGTACACCAAGTGAAAGCAGTTTTTCCGCATTTACAGGGAATGTTCATAGTTTCTAAGAAAAAAAAAACACCAATATGACATTTTGAAAAATTTTCTATTTCTTCCAATAGTACAGCCAAAAGAATATGAGCGCCAGTCGAACCGTCGCGTGGTACACGTTCGTTTTAGAAGTTCGAACGCTAGCCACTTGACCACCTTCGATTCTCACGCCTGGAACCTGCTTACAGGTACATAAGCCACATAATAAACGCGTTAAAATTTTCTTGTGATTTTCTCGTAATTGCCATTACAGTGCACCTTACTAATTGCACATTACTCTCTGTTAAAACTTTGCCGTCCGGCGACACCACAGTGGTGTCGTGCGCGAAATAATGATCAACAGCCAGCGACACCAGAGTGGTGTCGTGAGCATAGTGTCGCTCAGTGGCCGGCGACAGCACTTTAGTATCTTTTTCATTCTGTTGGTGTTTTGTTTAGGCAACAATAAGTTACACACGTCCACAAGATTTATGTTTTTATAAAGAATTGTGCACTTTCATCATTACAGACGAAAAAGACGATACGACTATTTACGATGAATGCGCAGATTCCTTTTCTGATGTTCCGGACGACTTGGCCGATTGGGAAGAAGACACTGGATATCAAAATTAATGAAAGTGAAGCAGAATCGCCTGAAGATAGTGAAGTACGTCCAAGAAGAATTCAGCGAACGCTACGGTTGCCAACTGATTCGGATGAATCAGACGAAGAAGACAATGATTTACTGAGGACTAATAATAAATTTGAAGGATCCCCGGGTCCACACATATTTTCCAAAGATACACAGAGCGTCGTGGATATCGTAGGGAACGATCTATTGAACGTATTAACAACGAAACCAACAAGTATTACAGTCAAAATTTCAATAGAAAGAAACGGGATAAAAAATGCCAAATTTGTCGACGTTACGGGACCCGGACGAAGAAAATGGTTTGGGCTTGCTATCCTTATGGGAATCATAAAAAAAGCAAGGATCGATGATTACTGGTCAACGAATTCGTTGACACACCCACACACACACACACCGATATTTCGCAAAACAATGTCCCGCAACCGATTCAGGCAAATATTATAATTTTTACATTTTTCCGACAACAACAATAAACCGGATAGTGCCGGCTTTTCGAAGTGCAATTCGTAATTGATTATTTCTCCAAAAAGGTTAAAGAAACGTTTAATCGAAGGCCAAACATTTCAATTTATGAAGGAATGATATCGTGGCGTGGACAGTTAAAGTTTAAAGTTCCGTCGAAAATTACGAAATTTAGCACACTCATTCGGATGCTGTGTGATTCGAGTACGGTATACATTTCCTCATTCAAGAAATATTATTGCGCTGGACAACCTATATCAAAAACAGTGATGGAACTATTGACACCTTCTTATGGAAAGTGGCGTCACCTCTAGATGGATAATTATTGTAACAGTGTAGAACTTGCCGAGAAGTTACTTGAAAAGAAAATTAAAGTTTGTGGAACGATACGGCAAAATAGAGGATTTCCGGAAAAATTAAAGCGCGTGAGAGTCAATGTGTTTGAAGCTTGTCATCAACGGAAAGGTGACAAGCGGCGGCCAACAAGCCAAGTAATCCGAACTAGCGCTGCCCTCGCCAAGTGAATAAATTTGTGTGAGACGTGCGGATGGCAAAGTGTTAATAGCCTACTAAAGGTGCACAAAGTTTGAAGTAAATCCGTGATCCCAACGTCGTGACCTCCCCTTGTGAGTTTGACATTTTTGCCTTTTCTCTACGAACGTAAAGACGACACACTACGGAGCAGCCCAGACAGCATGAGAAAAACTGTTGCTTTCCCTCCAGAATGTTTGTCATCCAGCGAAACTGATACGCTCAGCGCGAAGTAGCTGGCCAGCCGGGGAGACACTGCTATAGCCTGGTACCAATCTTGTATTTGTTGCTGTTACGCAGATCAAAAATGGGAAGTTTATGCTGCGTTCCTCTATTTTGTCATGGAACAAGCGATATTCTCATCTGCCACATTAGCGCTATCAATAAGCCATCCGCTCTCAATAGTACATTTCAAAAAGATGGGCAGCTGAGGCACACGAACAAAGGTTCTGGGCTATTCTGCTGCCAGCCACTGCGCTGGACATTTGTCATTAGAGCAAATGAATGAGTTTTAATCTCAGTCTTGTATTTTGTTAGTTTTTAAGATCCGATAAATTTTTCTACAACTTCCACGATAAGGCGACCTATTAAACATAATGCAACCTCGTACACAGCCGAAGTGGTTGTAGACCTCCTCGGTAGCTGCGGAGTCGGTGCGGCACTTTGTTAACCGAAGTGGTGTGGGCTCGATTTCCGGCCAGGTCAACGATTTTCTCGACTCAGTGACGGGGTTTCATGTTGCCCTTACATTCGTATCGTCATAACTGACACCAAAGTGGAATCATACGCAATGTCATATTGCCTTTCCACTACCGAGCTGCCTATATGGGCACGCACAATCGCCAAACTCAACAATCATTCTTTTGCAATTCAGTGAAGGTACCGAGCTTTCTACTCAGTCGCTTGTTTGACTATAAATCTTTTTATTGAATTGGCACAGCTGTTTCAGTTTTCTCTAGGATTATAAGTCTGCTGTGTGCTGCTTCATGACTGGTTGGCAAACAACTTTGCAGTATTCAAATATTATAAACAACAACATTGCATACAAACGTCGATCAACAATAAACCTCCAACTGACACTTAATTGTACTAGTCCTGTTTTGAACACTTTAATCCGCTGCAGGAACTTATTTCTAGAGTAGAAGACTCAGAAATTGGATTGAGCTACATTCAGACCCGGTTTTGTTGTTCTGCGATGGACTTTTGTAACGTCCGAATACGGATATGAGGAATGAGTCGTGATTTGACTGAAATCGTTGTCTCGGCCAGACGGTGAAGTACCGCTCAAAACATCGTATACAATAGTAGGCTGAGTGTCCAGCGGTGATCCCGCGCCAAACTTGATCCAATAAAGTTTACGGGGTTATGCTGCGGTGCCCGTAACTCTAGCCACCCTACCCTTCCATTCCTCCCCAACCCCCTTACCCTCAAAACCACCCATCTTCTGCGTGCTGCTGGGACCGGAGGGCTGCACGCGCGTTTTGTTTATCTCCTCTTTTGCCGCTGAATCTGTGGGGGCCGTGTTCCGTACTTTTTAGTGCGGAAGCATAAAATTGTGAAATATAGCCGATAATAAATGGTGAAACAGTAATGGCTGTGTGTGTGTGTGTCTGTCTGTGTGTGTGTGTGTGTGTGTGTGTGTGTGTGTGTGTGTGTGTGCTGGTTCCAGGAAATCGTTTGAAAACAGCCTCACGGATCACAAAAAAGGAAAGAAAAGCAGCAATTGTCTCTGTGTTTTCAGGAAGGTCGTCAACCATCGAACCTGCCCTAGTTAGAGCAGTAACGGTGACGGCGGCGTTGTACATGCCTTGCACTACGATGCTGGGAAGTACTGCAGTCCATAGCAACACAGCCGCTGGTCATGTTTACGAGCCACATAAACAGACGCTAGCATTTATTCCATGCGCCGATAAAGCACAGTCACTAGCTCGCTACAGCAAAGCATAAATCGGGAAAGAAATTACACTGCTTTCGCGCGACAGGCAGTGCTGTGCAAAACATTATTTTTTATGTCTACATCACATATGGTTTTATGAGAAATCAGTCCAGCTGTGAAACTTAACGCACACACATGTATCAGGCTTTCCCGCAAAGTGCACTTTTAAAAAGGGAGGTTAAATAACAAGTCATTTTTTTTAGTGCTACACTTTGAAACAATACGAGGGGAAAACGACTGTCTATACGTCTCAGTACGAACCTAATTTTTTTCCGTTTATCATCATTGTTATTACGCGTAATGTATGTTGGCAGCATTATCATCGTTCCACAGTCAGTTTCAGATGTAGGGTCTCTAAAATATCTCAAATTTTCTCGAAAACAACGTCGCTTTCCATTCATGGACACCCATCTGAGTTGCCAAAGTACCTCCGTAACACTTGCGTGCTAATCGAACCTACTGGTAAAAAATCTAGCAGCCGGTTTGTGAACTTCTTCGATGTCTTGGGTCTATTCTTTTGCATATGTCCCACACATTCATTAACTTCTTCCAATAAACCGTAGTCGGTCATTCGTTTACTACTACTGTGCTGAAATGCTCATCCATATCACATCGGTTTGCAACGTTACGCCTAGACATTTAATCGAGGTGAATGTGTCAAGCAGCACATTACTAATACAGTTCTGGAACATTATGGCATACGTTCAACAACCCGCAAGAACAGAATATGTCGAAGAATACTGCGGCAAACCGATATTAGGGATATAGTTGTTGTGGACTTCAGTCCGACGCAGCTCCTCATGTCACTGTGTCCTGTGCGAACCTCTTTATTTCACAATACCTACTGCAAACTACGCCCTTATGAATCTTACTGTATTCGCTTCTCTCCAATACTAAACTTGTGAGCACTTGATGTTTCTGAAAGTGTCTTATCACCCTGCCTCTTCTTTTGGTCAAGTCGTGCCACAACTTTCTTGTCTCTCCAATTTTAATCAGCACCTTCTTATTAATTCCGTGTCCGGTCAGCAGCACAAGGTCGACGATATAAAGTCAATTCGTAGTAAAAATATTTCTCTTACTAATAAATCAGATATATGTACAGTATTTATCAATCATTTTCTGAGCATTGCTGGTGAATTAAATTAAAATTTATTTTCTTCAGGGAATCTTATACCACTCTTGGCAAATGCCTTTCCGAGACTGGTCGCTGAAATACTCCTCTGTAATACAGACAATGGGGAGATTGCATCAATAATTAAATCACTGAAGACTAAGGACACTCACTGATATGGTGGAGTGCCTAGCAGAATAGTAAAGTACTGTGCTGCACATGTTAGCCCTGTATTTAGCCATATTTTTAATTTTTCCTTTAGGAATGGCCAGTTTCCTGAACGATTAAAGTGCTCAGTATTAAAGCCGCTTTATAAAAAGGGAGAAAGGGATAATGTAGACAATTTTAGACCTTTTCCTATGCCATCAGTTATTGAAGAGGCTGGGTGTGTAAGGATAATTCATCATTTTGTATCACACGATTTGATACCAAATGTATAGTTCGGCTTTAGATGTCGTTTAACAAATAAAAATGCTGTATTCTCTTTTCTCTCTGGGGTACTGGATGGGTTAAGCCAAGGGTTTCGAATGCTAGGAATATGTTTTGATTTAACTAAGGCGTTTGATTTTGTTGATCGCAACATATTGCTCCAGAAGTTGTACCATTACAGAAAACGGTGTATAGCTCACAATTGGTTCACCTCTTACTTCAGCAACAGAACAGCAATTTTGATAGTGGCTGTGATGTGGGATCTGCGTGGGGTACGGCCAAGTGGGGAGTGCCACAGAGGTCAGTGTTGGAGCCACTCCTGTTCCTTATTTATACAAATGGTATGCCATCTAGTATTACTGGTAACTCTAAAATATACCTCTTTGCTGATGATACTATATTGGTAGTAAAGGATGTTGTGTGCAACATTGTCTCGGTTTCAAATAGCGCAGTTCTCGACCTAACTTCATGGCTTGTAGAAAATAAACTAACGCTAAATCACAAGACTCAGTTTTTACTGTTTCTAACACACAATTCAACAAAACCTTGTGTTTTAATTTCACAGAATAGGCATATGATTAGTGAAACTGAACAGTCCAAATTTATAGGTGTTAATATAGATAGTAACTAAAACCCAAGTTCAGGATATTGTTCAGAGCCTGAATGCTGCCATTTTTACGATTCGAACGGTATCTGAAGTGAGTGATCGTTCGACACGAATATTACTCTACTTTGCTCATTTTTCTTCCCTTATGTCGTATGGTATTATGTTTTGGGGTAACTCTTCCCAGGTGTGGCCGAGCGGTTCTGGGCTCTTCAGTCTGGAACCGAGCGACCACTACGGTCGCATGTTTGAATCCTGCCTCGGGAATGGATGTGTATGATGTCCTTAGGTTAGTTAGGTTTAAGTAGTTCTAAGTTCTAGGGGACTGATGATCTCAGATGTTAAGTCCAACAGTGCTCAGAGCCATTTGAACTCTTCCCATTCTAAAAGGATATTTTTGGCTCAGAAACGGGCGGAACCTCTTGTCGACCCCTTTTCACTAATCTGGGTATTTTGACATTGGCCTCTATATATATATATATATATATATATATATATATATATATATATATATATATTCCTTATTGTCATTCCTTGTTAACAATATTACCTTATTCCCAAGAATACACAGCTTTCACTCAGTTAATAGTTGACAGAAATCAAACCTGCATTTGGATTGGACTTGTGCAGAAAGGTGTGCAGTATACTGCTGCAACCATTTTCAATAAGGTCCACCACAAATAAAAAATAGTAGCAGTAATCCACGCTGACGTGTTTTCTTATGGGTCATTCCTCCTATTCTGTCGAGATGTTCCTTGAAAAATTAAGCTGATTCTTATTGCATTGTTGGTTGCGTTTACATAAACTTATGGCTTGACTTTTGCGGGTTCATAAATATTTTATTTTTATCTATTGTTAGTTGTATGTTGTAATATCATGTACTGATACTCTCTATGTCGTTGGAGATTTGCTCCTCAATTTGGTCCTACGGAACTTGACGTGTAAATAAATAAACAAATAAATAAATAGATAATCTTCAACGTTTTTCTTTAGCACCACATTTCTAAAGCTTCTTTTCTCTTCTTGTCTAAACCGTTTATCGTCAGTGTTTAACTTCCATACATGGCTACACTCCTGTCACATACTTTCAGAAGACTTCGTAGCACTTAAATCTAAATTATATGTTAATAAATTTCTCATCCTCAGAAATGCTTGTCTTGCTATTGTCAGTCAACATTTTATGTCCTCTCTACTTAAGTCACCAGCAGTTATTTTGGAGCTCAAATAGCAAAACTCATCTACTATAATAACTGTCTCATTTCTTTATCTAATTCCCTGAGCATCACAAGATTTAATTCAACTACATTCTCTTATCCTAGTTCTGCCTTTGCTGACATCCACCTTATATCCTACGTTCAAGACACTGTCCATTCCATTGAACTGCTCTTCGAAGTTCTGTGCTCTCTCTGACAAAACTACAATCTCATCGGCAAACCTAAATCTTTTTATTTCTTTTCCCCGATCTTTAATCCGTACTCTAATTTTTTTTTCTTTTTTGCTCTACTGCTTGTTCAATGTACAGATCGAATTACATATGGGATAGGCTACAAAACTGTCTCATCACCCTCTCTTTTTCTGTAAAGCTATAAATAACTTTTCGCTCCCTCTATTTTACCCCTGCTGCCTTCAGAATTTCAAAGAGAATATTCCAGTCAAAGTTGTCGAAAGCATTCTCTAAGTCAACAAATGCAATAAACATAGGTTTACCGTTCTTCAGTCTATCTTCCAACGTTAGCCGTAGTGTCAGTACTGCCTCACGTGTTCCTACATTTCTCCGGAAGCAAAGCAGGTTTTCCCCCAGGTCGGCTTCTACGAGATTTTCCAATCTTCTGTAAGAAATTCATGTTAGTATTTTCCAACCACGACATATTAAACTGATATTTCGGTAATTTTCACACCAATCAGCAACTGCTTTCTTTGGAATTGCAATTAATACATTATTTTTAAGTTTGAGGGTATTTCCTCCTAACTCATACGTCTTGCACGACAGACGGAAGTGTCTTTTTATGGCTACAGGTAGCTCTCCCAAGGCTACTCCTGGGGCCTTGTTTCGACTTAGATCTTTCAGAATTTGTCGTTGTATCATATCTCTCACCTCCTCGTCATCTATGTCCACTTCCCTTTCAACAATATTGCCTCCAATAACATCTGCGTTGTGTAAACTCTCCATATTCTCCTTCCACCTCTCAGCTTTCCCTTCTTTGCTTAGGATTAATGTTTCATCTGAGCTCTTGATATTCACACAGCCGCTTCTATTTCCTCCAATGGCCTGTTTAATTTTCCTGAAAGCGGTATTTACCTCTCCCCTAGTGGAATATGTTTCAAAATCTTTAAATTTGTCCTCTAGCCATTCCTGCTTAGTCATTTTGTACTTCCTGACGATCTCATGTTTTAGACGTCTGTATTCTTTTTTTGCCTGCTTTATTCACTGAATTTTTATGTTTCCTCCTTTCACCAATGAAATTCAGTATTTCTGGTGTTAAATAATTGTTTCTACTTTCCATCAATGAATTTCAGTATCTCTTGTGTAACATAATTATTTCTACTAGGTCTTGTCTTTACATCTGTTTGAACCTGTAACCTTCAGTATTTCATCTCATAAAGCTACCCATTCATCTTCTACTGTATTCCTTTATTATGTTTTAGTCAACCGTTGCCTAATGCTTCCTCTGAAACTCTCTGTAACCCCCGTCACTACCGCTCACCCCAATCTTCCCGACTGCGAATCTACTGGCCACGTTATTCTCCCTACGCTCTATCACTGTTGCTCTTCGAATGACGTAGGAGACATGACATTACGTAATAGGTTGAGAAAGATGTTGGATTGGTTGTCCTACATGTAATCTGATGCATTTTACTTCAGGAAAGCAGGAATACGAATCTAAAATATTCTATTTAAATATCACCTGTCTGGAAAATTCATGCACTGTAATCGAACATCTTAAATCTCTTACATGCTATCGATTTAAAGGATGGACTCTGCCACTCCACGGAGATGCAGAATTTGAGTTTAGAGATGGTACAATACTGAGACATTGTTATCTCAGTCCTGCACATATGACCATTAAAATTATAGCTATTAAAATTATAGTACGAAATCGTCTGGAAGACAATTAAATTTTAGTCAAAGACTTTCGTTTTGTCTAATATACTGTGTAGTACAAAGTACAAACGGTTAAATTTGATGGGTATACGGATGACGAAATTTTTTCCACAGAGCTGCCACTTCCGACAGCAAACCTGGCTCAGGCCTGGCTGCCCATCGAATCGAACCAACGTATTCGTAGTATCAGAAGTACGAAAAATATCGTTGCAGGGTGAAAGTCGGAAACCATCTGTGCTGCCACTGATCTTAACATGTAAGAAACATAATGGTTGCTGTTCAAAATATCTGCTGTGCGAACCAGAAACGATCGTGTTTGTACCTGATAGCACAACCTATACAATCACATCAGGTACTGGGCCCACATGACGATGATTTATGCAATCTGGAAAATCTCGTTTTCTCAGAACCTCGACACAAGAATACCTCCATCGTGGTGCTGTGCTCAGAAATGAGAGCCGGGCGAGGTGGCCGAGCGGTCCTAGGCGCTACAGTCTGGAGCAGCGCGACCGATACGGTCGCAGGTTCGAATCCTGCCTCGGGCACGGATGTGCGTGATGTCCTTAGTTTAGTTAGGTTTCAGTAGTTCTAAGTTCTAGGGGACTGATGACCTCCAAAGTTAAGTCCCATAGTGCTCAGAGCCATTTGAACGATTTCAGAAATGAGACTCAGCTCAAAAGACGAAGTACGAGCTTTGTTCAGAATGTACCGGGATTTTCTTTAAAACATTTTTTTATTCGTTTACATTTACATTTTCGTAGTTCCCATTAGATATTACGCACTTTTGCCAGAACTTTTTCCAGTCTCTGAAACAGTTCTGGAACTCGATCTTTGGGACAGCTCTTAACTCTTTCAGCAGTTCGTTCTTAATCTCATCTAAGCTTGTAAAACGACTGTCCTTTGAAGTGCCCTTTATGTTTGGAATAAACAAAAAGTCAGAACGGCCATCTCTGCTGAGACGTCGTTACATTGTTGTTATCCGCCAAAAATTCACGAACGAGCGTTGAAGTGTTAACAGGCTCATTATTGGTATGCAAAAGCCGTGAACTGTTTCGCCTCAAATCCAGCTTTTTTTCTGGATTGCATCCTGCAAACGGTGTTAAAGTTGTAGGTTGTACTCTATCTTTGATCATCTGTTCTTTTGATACTATTACGTTAAAATCGAAGAAATCAGTGAGCAGAACCTTCGCATTCGACTGCACTTGCCGAAATTTTTCGATGTTACCGATCCGGGATGTTTCCACTGCGACGATTGAACGATAGTATCGACGTCATAACCGTACACACAAGTTTCGTCATCTGTTATGACATGTTTCAGCAGTTCTGTATCGTTGTTAACTTCATTTAGCAACAAACGGGCAACTTTCATTCACCGCTATCCTTGCTCGAAATTCAACACCTTTGGCACAAATTACAGGACCACATGTTTCATACTCAAAGCATCTGCAAAGGTTTCAGGGTCTGAGAGAATTGATAGGCGACAATCTTCAGCAATTTTCTGACTGTGATTCGACGATCGTTCATACTCGTTTCTTTCAATTTTTCTATGTTTTCATCGGTTGTTAGTGTGTTGGGGCGTCCAGGACCTTCGTTATCTTCAGCTTCAGGGCCACCTTGGAAACGCTTATAACACGCATAAACCCTTGTTTCTCTCATAGCAACTTACCAAAAGCCATGTTCATCATTTCTAAAACTTTGATACATGTTGTTCAATGGCTTTGAGCCACGCTGTTACCACCACGTAGGAGCACTAGTCAGTCGCTGCTGGAATACTTATTCATTTCGTTTTACTGTTCCTGCCAATACACATCGACAAAACGAAAAATGTACTAGAGTAATTTGGGACTACTCTATCGAACGGGCACATAACGTTCTCCTTTAAAAATCAGGACCTCTGAAGTCAACCGGTAATGTCAGGGAGCATTTTGCTAGCGGTACTGATGTAAGCTGTTGTGTCGGTGTCGCTGACTGAGAATGTGTGCTAATGTTCAAATATGCACGGTTCGTATCATAGGGCACATGTGAGTCCACGTGATGTGTGTATTGAAATGGGGACCTAGAAACGACAGAGAGGCTTCATCCTGCCATAGCCATCAGTGGTTCACAACCCCATAACAGGCCACAGCAGTCCACCCACCCAACCGCCCCCCCCCACCTCTCTCCCCGCAATATTTGGCCCCCAGTGGAGCTCCCCCCCACCCCCCACCGAATCTAGAGTTATTGTGCGGTTCGGCCCCCAGTGGAACCTCCCCCCCTGACCCCCCCCCCCCCCCCCCGCCACCCGCTAACTCTTCATACCAGACGAGTGTAACTCCAAATGTTTGCATGGTAGAGTAATTATGGTGTACACGTACGTGGAGAGTGTTTGCGCATCAATCGCTGACATAGTGTAGCTGAGGTGGAGTAAGGGGAACCAGCCTGCATTCGCCGAGGCAGATGGCAAATCGCAGGGGCCGGGTTGGCTATCCACGAGGTGTTGTAACTCTTGCTAAGCAACAACGATTCAATGTTAATGGGTGGGCCGGCATTGTCGGTGGTAGGTTGTCTGAATCAAACATTCTTCCAGTCCACCTCAGTGGACAGAGATATTTCCGTGGAACATGTGTTTCCAGAACTGCTGGAAGAAGTACCTCTGAATTTTAAGCAAAGGATGTAGTTCCAGTACTATACGACGCTTTCCCAGTTCAGCATTGCTATGAGGAACCATCTTAGAGCCACTTTTGGGTATTAATGGATCGGCGGAAGTGGCCCTGTGGTCAGGCCACCATGGTCACCTGACCTCATCTAACAGGATTTATTCCTCTTTGGGCATACGAAGCAGCTGGTATGAAAAACTGTTGTGGAAACAGAACACGACTTCGTCGATAGAAGCGTAGTCGTTGCTCGTACAACTGAGGACAGGACCGGAATCTTCAGATGGACAGGACAGTCAATAGTCAGACAATGTATTGCATGCATACAGGCTAACGGTACGCGTTCAAACAACTGCTGTGAATGCCAGTGCTGTAATTAGATTATGAGCTATATACTGTTTAAATCGTCCGTAGCATCAGAAATTGCTCTCGGGAACTATATGTACCACAGATAAATAATTCTGTATTGATATTCTCTATCAACATTATTACTTTCATCGAGTAGCTTCCGAACAATCTGTACACTGACAAGATAATTTCGAAAAATAAACTACAAGCACATCATGTTGAATATCATGGCTCTTTCATGTCTCTTTGTATTCCGGACTGATATCAGTAAATACGTTTTTGCCATATGCCAGTTTGTAAGAATAAATTTAGAAATATATGATTTTATATTATTGTAGCCCGTAATTGTGGCTGATTACGTGAACGAAGGCGTAAAATGTAAACATATATTGAATACGCATTGCATGTCCTGTCTCCTGCATTTACAGTTCGCCATGTGTGGTATCACACTTACTTTTCATAACGACTGCAAATAGCATCTACGGTCATGAATATTCGTGTAAGTGTTCAGATGCGTAACTTGATGTACTCTATATTTCGAATTCATAGAATGAAATCTTCATTCTATTAATATATATAAACATGTTGCAGACATTTTCTGCACAACGTTGTCTCGTTGTTGGGAAAAAAAGAAAAACCCACTATACAGATTTGTTAGCTTTTATTTTATTACATTAGAAGTGAGCAATTTCATAACTTTGTCCACTGACTACATAGATTGATTTCTTGCTTACTTCATCCGCAGTGGAATTTCTTATTGACGTTGTTGCATCAAAACTCAATTGACGCTGAGCTCTGCGTGAGTTCAAAGACTTCGGAAGTGAGTGGCGGTCTGGCTGTAAGTGTGAAGTAGACAGTGTTAGGCTTATGGGACTGTATTTAGTATTTTTCTGATTTTCACATCATAAGTGGACATGAGCCGAAAGATGCATCGAATCGACAGTGATCAATTTATTTTGCGATTACTGACTCGTAAAACGATTTTTCTTCATTTCAAGAATAATCCAGAGTTTGTATATAAACCGCTGGATCCATCTTCGCCAACACATAACACATCTGTCAATGTCAAGAACGGCCTTAAAAAAACCAGCCACAAACGAAATCAAAACGAAAATAATAAAATGATACAAACCACTTGGTTCGCCTAACATAGCTGCGCTGCATCATTACAGAAGAAAGTGTGTTGGGTAAATTATAAATTATAAATAGAAACCTTCGTCCCAGACGGGCGTTGCATTCGTTCATTGCTGATCGGGAACTAAAATGAAAAGGAGTTTGTTAGCCATGTTTAAACTGTTTTAAGGGAATCTTAATTGTTTCCTGTAGATAGCACGTGTGTTGACGGTGCAAAAAAAAAAAATCAAAGCTCAAGCGGAAATTATCTATGTTTCATACTAGTAGATTTATTTTGGCAGGAATGCCCTCTTCGCCTGTGCTAGTCAGCTTCTTCCGAAATGTGTGTTTTGATTCCTTAATTTCGTCTACTTTGTGTAAGTTTTTCGCTGTTCTCATTCCAGCTACTTAAAATTACTCTCGTCTTTCTTCGGATTACTTTCGATCCGTATTCTGTGCTCAGTAGACTTTTCGTTGATTACGTATGTCTGTAATGTCTGTAATTTCTCATTGAGATTACCTATGCCATCAGTGAATCTTACCAATTATATCTTTCAGTCCTGAATTTTTATCCCACTCTGAAACATTCTTTTATTATCGTCACTGCTTATTCGGTCTGCAGATTGAATGGTAATGGCGAAAGGGTGTATTCTTGTCTTACACCAGTAACAATCACTGCGTTTAACCCTCGGTCTTCAGTTCTTAGCAGTCCTCTTTGTTTTTAGTACGTTCTGTACGTTACCCATCATTCTCTAGAGCGTACTCCTATTTCTCAAAGAATTTCGAATATTTTCCGCAATTTTACATTTTTAACGCTTTTTCTAGGTCGACAAATCCTGTGAAAGTGTTCAGCCTTCAGTCTTGCTTCCATTACCAAGCGCAATCTCGTAACTGCCTCTCTGGTGCCTTTAATTTTCCCGAAGGTAAATTGATAGGCTTCTAAGAGATTCTCAACTATCTTTTCTATGCTTCTGTACATTATACTTGACAGTAACTTTGATGTCTGAGCTACTGAGCTGATAGCGCTATTCTTTTCACTCTTACCCGCGCTTGTTATCTTTGGGATTGTGTAGGTGATCTTTTCCCGAAAGTGTGGTTGTGTTCCATAAAAAAACTTGAATCGTTTTATGGTTGTCACTTCATCCAAAGATTTTACAGTTTCTGAATAAATGTTATCTATGACGTCCACCTAATTTGACCTCAAGTCTTCCGAAGTTCTCTTAAACACTTGAGTCTAATACTGGATCTTCAGTTCCTCCATATTGGCTCCCATTTCTTTTTCTATCACGTCATCAGACAGCTGCTCCTTATTGGGAGGAAGAAAGGAAGATTAGAGGTTATCCAGTCGTTTACGCCGTCATTGCAGTAGGAGCTCGGATTACGAAAGGATGATGAAGAAAGTCGGTTGTGCCATTTTCGAAGGAACTATCACAGCATTTTCCTGGAGCTGTTTAGAAAAACCACGTAATACCTAGATCCCGATGTCAGGACGGTGATTTGAACCTACAACTTCCTGGATATGAATCCACTGTTATAATTCATCTCTCATAGAGGCCTTCACTGTACCCTTTCTACCTATTTGCTCTTCCCTCTGCGTCTAACTATGGGATTCCTCCTGCACTGTGATGTGGACACCTTTGCTATTAATTTCACCGAAGTCTGTCTTGACTTTGCACTGAGTCTTTGCGTCCGACGACCGTTTCTTTTTCCAGTTGTCCTTTCGCTTCAGCTTCCCTGAACACAGTTAACATGTTCAAATGGATTAGCCTGTAGCATCTTGCACAGATGAAGAGACTTTCACGGGATAGAGTAGCGGACTGAGGTTCATCAAACCATTCTTCGGAGTGAAGTCCATAGCAGCAACACAATGTACTGTAATAATTTTTTCATAATGTGGGGCCACAGTCGTAATATATTCCTTTAAAGTCAGTAGCGCCATTAGACTGTTTTTTATTAGCGGTGTTACATTTACACGATCATGATTTCGGCTTCAAAGTGTCATTATCAAGTGCATCAGGCATTATATAACACTTAATATACTTTATAATGGCACTTTGAAGCCGAAATTATGATCGTGTAAATGTAACACTGCAAATAAAAAACAGTCTAATGACGATACTGACTTTAAAGAGACAATGTACTGTACTTTTGACAATAGAAAGACCAGAGGTATGAGTTGAGTATGAATGTCCGAAACATTCCTACTGGTCTTAGCACTCCTTAATGTTCGCATATTCTGAAAGCCAACATACAGGGTGGAAGGAGTATTAAACCCGTTAATGGGTACGTTTCGCATGTTCCAGAATCGAATATCATGGAAGGAACTTTTACTTCTAGGAACACTGGATAACATGCACTAATCTAAGAGAGAGTTAAGTAGATTGTTTTCATGTCTACTATACTTCACCGAAAAACACTGCAATTTATTATCGAATGGCAGCTTGGACCTGTATTGAAGTGGCCCATTCGATGCATTTGTGCCTCACATTTTACCATGGAATTTTGCACCACGCATGATAGAACACAAAATCCTATACACCTGTAAACGTACTGTTGAGATATTTCGAAATTAGTCGTGAATCACGTGAAGTATCGGTCGTTCCAGCTGTGCTGATTGCATTTAGGGTACCGTTGGGAATCTAGAGAAATGCTACAGCAACATTTCACCATTTCGTTGGCTCTCGATTCAGGGCTTGTCGATGTGAAGCGACACCTGTTTCCGTTTCAAATCAGCGCCCTGCTGATTTATGTGACAGCCGCCCAGTCTCCGAAATTGAAACAAAGTAGTAAACGCGATGTCACACATCTGTCTGGACTGAAATTATTACTCAATCATGAAATCCTGTTGGTCTGGAATGAGAAAAAACCGATGCAGTGTTGCTTGTTTGAGCGTAGTATTGAAAGCAACGGGGGATTAAACTAAATTTACTGCAGCTTGACGGGTTTTAGGTTACAGATTTCTCTTCCAAATATTTACCATGGTAGGTGACATGATAGTGAGCTACTACTTGTACTTAATAGAGACTTGATTAACGAAATGAAGATACAGATGGCAGTGAAAACCACTTCATTGGAGACACATAAAGTGTATCCACAGATCATGTAGTCTGTAAATGAGCAAGTGTTGTTATGATTTCTCCATTGGCAAAAGTTTCCAGATTAGCCTCCGATTCGGATCTCCTGGAGGCGGTTGACAACTGGGAGGAAAACAAGAGAAGACTGAATCACCAACGGAAGGGTAGCATTCCAAGAGTCCGAGCATGGAACGTCAGCAGTCTCAGTGTAATAGAGAAGCTATAAAATCTGAAAATGGAAATTCAGAGGCTCAATCTAAATACAGTGGGACCCAGTAAAGTTAAAAGAAAAGAACATAAAGTTTTCCCGACAAATGTATGTCGCGTATTTTCAACAGCAGCAGGAAATGGTATGAGTGGAGTAGGATTCATTATAATATAAAAATCTGTGGACAGTTAAATGAATGATCACATGCAGAAGATGAAAAGTTAGAGAGTACATATGTCGATATTGAACGGGTAATTCAGCGTGTAAAGAGAGATGAAACTCTAATGATCCTGGGGAATTGGAACGCGGTAGTAGGGGAAGGAAAGAAGAAACATTTACAAGAGACCATGAACTTGATATTAGAAGTGAAGAAAGAGGACGAGTAACAGAGTTCTGCGCCATGTTTTAGCTAGTAAGAACGAAAAACACTTTCAAGATTCCAAGAGCAGTTAGTACACCTAAAACCGACCCGGAGACACAGGAAGATTTCAGCTGGATTACAACATGACAAGAGATTCCGAAATCAGATATTGGATTGTAATGCGTACACAACAGCAGATACAGACTCAGATCACAATTCAGTAATGATGAAAAGAAAAATGAAGCTTAAGAGACAGGAGCGTAACGATCAAAGTGAAAACAAGTGGTATACTAAAGCACTGAGGAAATATGACGTTCAGTAGAAAATCTCTAAGGCTGAAGATACTGCGATAATTAATACCACTGTAGTCAATTCAGCTGAAGAAGGATGTAAGTCTCTGAAAAAGGAAATCACGTAAGTTGGGCAAATGAACATAAGTACAAGGAAAATAACTGCGAATAAACCTCGGATATCAGAAGAAATCAATTGGCCAAAGAAAGAAGGAAGTAAAAAATTTTGAGGGACTTTGGAATGAAATAAGTAGGAGTTGGAAGGAATACAAGGCGAAATGGTTACAGGAAAATGTGAAGAGATACCGGAAACGAACGGCTTTAGCATATAAAATAGTGAAATCAGCCTTCTGTCAGATTGAAAGCAGGGGTCACAACGTTAGGTTCAAAAATGGCTCTGAGCACTATGGGACTCAACTGCTGTGGTCATAAGTCCCCTAGAACTTAGAACTACTTAAACCTAACTAACCTAAGGACATCACACACACCCATGCCCGAGGCAGGATTCGAACCTGCGACCGTAGCAGTCGCACGGTTCCGGACTGCGCGCCTAGAACCGCGAGACCACCGCGGCCGGCACACAACGTTAGGAATGCAATGGAAATTGCACTTATGAGCGCAGAAAAGACAGAGATTAGGTGGAAAAAGTATGTAGAGAGTTTCCACGTAAGACGAATACTGTGATGACGTGATTCAAAAAGAAACTGGTATCGAAATGGTAACATATAGAGCATCAGTGTTAGCCCGACCAAAATTTGGCAGACTTTCGATGAAATAAATCAGAACACTATTCAGTTGGGTGCGCATTATCTATGAGACTGGCGACGTACCATCAGACATTCGGATAAGTTTTACCTACACAAATCCCAACAGAAAGAGCAGACTTATGCGTGAACTTTCGCGCATTCAGATAACATCTAACAAATCCCAATTGCTGATATGAATAATAAAGAGAAGAATAGTAAATAAAACAAGTTCTATCAGTTTGACTTTGGGAAAGGTTGAGGCGCGAGAGAGGCATTTCTTACGTTGCGGATGATAATGAAAGCGAAAGTTAAGAAAAATCGATATATGTTTTTAGTATTTAAAAACCTAAGAACCAATTTGCGACAGTGTAAAACTGCGCGAGATGTTGGAAATTTTGAGAAAAATATTTGTGAGGTATAGGAAAAGACAGGTAATGTACAATATGTACAACATCCAAGATGGAACTATAATATTATAAGGGTAAAAAAAAATGTCGGATGGATATGGATGTAAGGCAGGGATGTCCCTACTATTCTATCTATATGTCGAAGCTACAACTACAGAAATAACAGAGTCAAGAGTGGTATAAAAGTCAGGGTGAAAGTTTATCAAAGATTCGCAGAGGATGGTATAGTCAGTGAAACAGAAAAAGAAATGCAAGGCCCTTTGAATGGACTGAAGAACCTATTGAGTACAGAATATGGACTGGAAGTAAAGCGAAGAAAGACGGAAGTAAGAGTGGTAACAGAAATGAGAGTAATGATTAACTTAACGTGAAAACTCGTAAGCAAGAAGTAGACCAAGTTAAGGAATTCTGCTACCTTGGAAGCAAAGTCATTCCGACAGAGAGCAGGCAGGAAGCTTGCAGCGGTTAGGTGTCAAACCATAAACAAGCTCAATTATTAACCAGGGTATTTGAACAAACGATTTTATTTATCGAGATAAGCATTGCCTTCTCCAAAATGACAGAACTTCTAAACACAGAATTGTGTTAAGACAACGTTTCCCTTAAAAATTGATCTAAATATTTACTACGTAAATAGAACAACATTTACTCAGTTAGTTTAAGGAATGTTTGTGAAATCAATAAACAATGAAGGCTACTTGAATTAAGTGAATAACTCTTATTTTATCCCAATTGAAGAGATATAATTACGTTAATACCTGAACAGACAAATCTCGGAAATAATTAGTTTCACAGGGGTTTACATAAGCATTAAACCAGGCAGCATGGTAATAGTTTGTATTCAAAAATATAACACAAAGAGAAATACTGTTAAAGAAAACACTGAAAACATTAACACTCCAATGTAGACAATTAGTAACATTTAGCTAAAATAAAAAGCTCACTGTGGAAAATAGCAATTATACGTGACTAAACGGTTAAACAACATAGGCATAATATGCGGGATACACTCATAAAATTTTTTAAAGTTAGAGCAGAATGTAAATAAAAGATAGTTGTGGTTAAGCTCCGCTAAAATTAAGCTCTGCTTTGCGACTCCCTTGATTGTTATAGTAAATTAAGTAAAAAGAACAATGGTTATAAAGGTCCGCCTGATGAAGTAATGTTGAAAACGTTGAATACGGTACTCGACCGTTAGCAACTGACCTAAAGGAATATAAGCCGTATACAACCCATATCGATAAAATATCATCTCTCACAATAACGTTTCAGTAATTATCATATACGTACAGATAACATTAACCACGGCAAGCAAGATAGGTAACATTTCATTGCCAATTTTCGAGTGAGATACGAAGCGACCACAGCAAAAAGTTCGACATCAGTGTTTCACCGAATAACTTTTTTCAGCGAGCTTCCTGGTGTAGCGGACACATGTCGTGTACTGTATTTAATATACTCAAGGTAACTTCCAAAGGCGCTTCATCATATCAACATCAAGCCTGGTCTGCAGAAACTGCACTGGTACTAGAATGGGGCAAAGTGGAGTTTCCTCACTAGGTCTCGACTTAGAGTAATCTGGCAATATTCCACGCCGAGCCCCTCACTGGAGATAATCACATCTCAATCGAGCACACGACTCACTCGACACAATCTGTCGATCCGCTAAGTTGGCGTTCCGCCGACTACCTCCTGGGAGAGCGGAATGTAAACAGGTGCTCGCCAGATAAAAAAAGATCTTCCTCCATCAGTTCACAGGCGTTGCTGTGGTAAGAGATTCGAGTGGTATTCGTGAGGACGGCGGGGCAAATGGACATTTGGCCACAAAATTAACATATGTACGGAATGATTCTTTCAAAAACGTCGTCGACGGAACGTTAAAGCAAAATTTCCGGCTACTATCTTGGACCAATCGTAAAACTGTCCGTGAAAGTGATAGCACCAACGTTATTATTTACGTAAATCTTCCATTCTACCGCACTCATCTTAACAAAGTCCTTTATCACTGCGTCAGTCCAGTACCAGTAAAATTACGCTCAGTGCGAGGGATTCGGCTTTCATGTTAGAATAAACTCATAGTCATGTTTCAATTACGTAAAAATTTTAATTTCAAAGACGTGTAACCTGCAGTGAGCATTGAATCGATTGTGATATTGACAGCTCATCTGGTAAAATATTATGAATGTGAAAGATCTCTTGCGCAACACTAGGTTACAATTTTCCGATACACGCGTCACATGTAATATAAAAACTTGTTCCAAAAATGGGACATGTGGTAAAATAACCAACTCAAATTTCTGTGTGCTCTGAATTCAACTCTGAAACGTATTCACCTGATTTGGTGATAATTCCATATCGTATTGAGGCATTTCGTCAGACTTACGTCATAGAAACTAATTCCATGTAGACCTGTGTAGCCGGTCTGTGTGGCCGTGGGGTTCTAGGCGCTTCAGTCTGGAACCGTGCGATCGCTACGGTCGCAGGTTCGAATCCTGCCTCGGGCATGGATGTGTGTGACGTCCTTAGGTTAGTTAGGTCTAACTAGTTCTAAGTTCTAGGCGACTGATGACCTCAGATGTTAAGTCCCATAGTGCTCAGGGCCATTTGTACCATTTAGACCTGTATATACATAATACAAACCGCGGCAGAGAAGTAGTACGAAGGGGAATGACTGCGATCACTGGAGAAAATAGCGTAGACTACTGAAGTTCCAAAAATGGTTCAAATGGCTCTGAGCACTATGCGACTTAACTTCTGAGGTCATCAGTCGCCTAGAACTTAGAATTAATTAAACCTAACTAACCTAAGGACATCACTCACCTCCATGCCCGAGGCAGGATTCGAACCTGCAACCGTAGCGGTCGCTCGGTTCGTGACTGTAGCGCCTAGAACCGCACGGCCACTCCGGCCGGCCTGAAGTTACACCACCCAACGAAAACAGTGATGTACGCAGAAGGGGAAGAAGAAACGCAATGAGACTCTTCCGGTTGAGAAGATACGTGACACTACTGAAATTATTACACAATATAGTCTATTCTGGTTGAGAGGTTGTGTGATTTTACTTCAATTATTACACAATCTAGTCAAATTACAAAAAACGTGGCTAGCAAGTATGAAGCTTCACCTTCTCTGGCCTAGACCTATTCACTAATTCAGTCGGAAAGGTTGTCATAAATTCGTTTCTTGCTCTCGTGAGGCTAGCGATAACACAGCTGTTGTTATTCGTTCTTGATATCCTGGATATTGGCAGTGGGAGTGGGTTGACGACCGAGCTGGTTCCTCACATTTTCTATCGGGGACAAATCTGAGGACCTTGCTGGCCAAGAAAGTACCTCAACATCACGCTGACAGTTCATAAAAACATGTGCCAAGGTAGTCTGGCGTGGAAGGTACCACATGATCATACAAGATGTCCGTGACGTACTACTAGCCGTGATTTGAAGTCATATACGATGATTGCCCACACATTGACGCCAGAAGTGATGCCACTGTGACTCACCAAAAAATTTGAAGAATAAGATTCTTCCTCAGCTCGCCGCCGTATTCACCTGCAATGATCATCCAGAGTAGTATAGAATCGCGATTCATCATTGAAGTAATCGATGCCTTGCGTCAGTAGTCCATGTCTCGGTCACGGTACTGTTCCAAAAGCAGCCGATGGTGTTTGGTCATCAGTGGCAGCCTACACATGGGGAGGTAATTACTTAGGCCTTGCTGCTGCCAGTCCCTGACCCACGGTACGGGATGACACAAAATGCTACGGGGACTCCATTACTCACTCTCAGAAGCAGATGTGAAGTGATTAGGATGTGCTTGGAACACAATATGGCGGTCCGCCACAGTGGTTTTTAGATGTGATCGGCCAGAACCTTCAAAGCGAGTACGTCTGCCCGCAGGTTCCCAGTCAGTGCTACCTTGAACGCCTGTCACAACCAAAATTCCTACAAACCTGGATACAGCAAGATTCGAACAGCCGGGCAAGTGGAGATCCCAAATGCGGTTCCTTTACTACTCTATCTAGCGCTGATGATGCCGTCTCACACAAGTGCGCGGAATCTCCGTGTCATTCGCAGTGATCACTTATCATCTGGTACCGTTCACGCCGCCGCTTACATACCCTACCATGCCTCTTAACAACACCGAGGATGAACAACAGTAATGCACGCTGGTTGTCATTTTACCTGTCTCAGAGAATTCAGCTCTCATCGTTTACACATCAGCCGATGATGTGTACGTTTACGAAGTTACAGTGAAATCACACCATCTTTCTGGGTGCTCCGTTTCCCTATTCTTTTTTGTTTTCAGGCAATGCAGATGCCGAGTGTCTCTCCATTTCAGAGAAAGGGTTCATAATCTGACGTAGTTTGTTACTATTGAGATGGCAAACAAAAACACCTCTTCTTATCCGTATTATTCTGAAGGGCTGCAGTAAGGTCACGTTATGTAGAAGCTGCAGACTACTGCATATCGGGGAATACTGCGAAGACACTATTGTTTTGATGCCTGCGAAGCTTTCTTGTACCCTGTCAACTGCGGCGGAGACTGGTCGATTACACTAAAATCAAACGCGGGAGCAGGAGACGAGATGACTGAATGTCATTCAAAGACAGTGGAAAACTTTTCTATCTCATTTACGGAAACCACAAGGTGAAGCCAAGATCGGCAGTGAATTACAATGCACTGAGACGACCGACATCTGGTTGTACGATTCCAGAGCAGATGGAGCATTAACTCATCCCGGGAATGACGGAGTAATGGACTCACAAGGCTTCAAGACAGAAGTGAAGCAACACATCACGTCGGAACCGTTCACCACTCAACGTATTTTCAACCAACATGTAAACAAACCCGACATGTTAGCCGAGAGCGCTAACGCGCTGCTTCCTGGGCTCGGGTAGGCGCGCCGGCACCGGATCGAATCCGCCCGGCGGATAAACGACGTGGGCCGGTCTGCCGGGCAGCCTGGATGTGGTTTTTAGGCGGTTTATCCACATTCCACTTGATGAACAGCGGGCTGGTCCCCACGTCCCTCCTCAGTTACATGACTCGCAGACATCTGAAAGGCGTTCGCATTATTTCATGATTTACACTAGATGCAGACGGTTGGGATACACTGATTCCGTCCTGGGGGGTATAGGGTGGGGGCAGGAAGGGCATCCGGCCACCCCTTTCCACTAACCATGCCAAATCCGACTGTAACAATGCCGACCCTTTGAAAGCTATGGGACTAGGCACAAGCGGTAGATAGAGCGCTAACATGTAAAAGTGGATGCACATAAATGGCGGTCTGTTCTCTTATTCGAAGTCACATACCACGCAAAATGAAACTAGTTGTTTATTTGGCTTGAAGACAGAACTCTATACCAGGTATACATGAGGCGACTTCAAAAAGTAACTTACACGTTATTGTGGTAGGGCAAGTACTTTTTATTGAATGGTGTATTACTTTTCAAAATGTTATCGCTACATGACTTTAATTTTCAAAAACATCACCAAGTCACTGCAAAATTCCGCTACCTGGTCAGGGAACCATTAGGAATCCCCTATGGCAAATGTGCAATTGCTACGAATTAGTTCCTCGATAACTTGGTGAATGCAGTCTATGGTCGATATCAATGTCTTCCGATCCTGACCAACTTCACCCACTTGTGCAGTCTTGTCCAAATTGTGGACACTTATTTCACTGCAGCTAGACGTGACACTGCATTTGGTCCATAAGCTGCCAGAATATTATGGTCAGTCTGTGTACAATTTAGACTTTGCCCACAGGATTATTATTGTTCCCCGTACTTCAGCTTTGCATTTAGTTTCTATTTGCTGCGCTTTTCATTCGCACATTGTGATGCTAATTTTATCTGTACCGCAGCGAAACTGTGTTTGTAGCAAACCGGCAACGTGTTGCCTCTACTGACAGTGTGCCATTCTTGTTTCAAAATGGTCATAGCGTGGGATGACGTGTATAATTTAATTTTTGAAGTCCCCTAGCGTTATCTGTGGAGGGGATGTCCTCACAGCAATTCGCGTCAGTGTATGTGGTGGTGCACCTAACTTACATATCCTTGTGGGCAGATAAAACTGTGAAGGTCTGTAAAACAAACCTAACTCAAGCATTTTTCACGTACAACAGTTTCATCTCACCATGCAACACGACAACTTTAGAACATACAGCTCTTGTCTAGTAGGAGATTATGTTCAAGTGTAAACTATCCAAGACGAAGAGAGTAAAGTCGGTGCACAATTAAAGTGCTATTTTCAAGGCTATGATGCTACGTGACATCATATCGGGTGTCAAGATAACCTCTTAATACCTTTCACCATAGCCTCAAGGCAAATTGTATGACATAAAAATTACAATAAATTAAGGTCACCCCTCATACAGTAACATTTTAAGCGCTAATTTCAAGGTCACGCTGTCCCCCATTGACCTAGGCCAATTTAATTACTTAAAAATGTCGAAAAAATAAAGTGCTGCCTTCCCCTCTCTACCCGTCATTGTGTGAGTCCTGTCATTGTGTGAGTCCTGTCATTCGTGCTCTGTACGCTGTAGTGAAAGGGGCGTCAAGAAGTGGAGCAGGAGAAAGCAACCTCCACATTCAGACTAAATAAGAAACTGCGGGTAAGTGGTTCATTCCACGCACTCCTTTAGGCTAATTGTGTGATGGAGTGCTACCCTATTTAAAATGATGGCAAATAATATATTGCTTACCGTAATTAATGATAACAAATGGTTGCCTTCAAGTTTCGAATCATAATTAGCAAAATTAGCAGTGGAGTAATGGGCATTTCATGTATGCAAAAAAATGGTTCAAATGGCTCTGAGCACTATGGGACTTAACTTCTGAGGTCATCAGTCCCATAGAACTTAGAACTTCTTAAACCTAACTAACCTAAGTACATCACATACATCCATGCCCGAGGCAGGAATCGAACCTGCGACCGTAGCGGTCGCGCGGTTCCAGACTGTAGCGCCTAGAACCGCTCGGCCACTCCGGCCGGCTTCTGTATGCAGTCCAACGTATTATCACCTCCCATTGTTGTATAAAATTGAGTGGTAATTCGTTAGATTTAGATTGTCTTAGAGGAGTCTGACACGATAGCACTATAGTAGAATTGTAATCTGTTCCTATTGCAGTTAACTGGATTACAGAAGTAAATTTCATTTCATAGTTGTCATTGCCAATATCGAAGAACGTTTATCAGTACAATCGACTTAAAAATATTGGTAATGTATAGGAAAACCGTACTAGTGGTAGTAATACGTCATTATTATATTATATATTATTATAGCTCAATGCAGGAAATGTCCTTGAATATTAGACATGTAAGTTAACAAATAAGCATTACAGCTGTACAACACCACCTGCATAGTATATCCATAGTAATCGCTACATTCTTCTCTGCCGAGTTCTCAATCTTTCACAAGATCTGCCACTCGGCTGTCATTAAACTTTAATCTCGCTTCCCTTCACTCTTTCTTTATTTCTATCTTTCTTTCTTCTATACTTTCTCCTACGTTACTTCTCATGTGGAGAGTAGAATTTCGACGAGATTGATGTAACTTTCAATGAACACCATCAAAAGTAATTTCAAAAATTGCTCCAGTTGCTGAACTCAGTATCATAGTACCTATACTACCCTTACAGCCGCATACATTTTGTTCATATCAGCATTTGAATGTTGATTCATTGTTTTGATACAGTGAGTCATTGCTTAATCAAGCCATGTTATGTGTGTCTCCTTTGGTTTATTTTCTTCATTTTCCTTATGTATCATCTTCCTTTCGCAATGGACATCTACGGACCTCGCTGTTTCCCTTTTCTTATGTTTGTGGACTTCCTTTCCTATGCTGTTCATCGTCAGTCGACATTTTTCCAGATTTTAGTTTTTGCTTTTCTTGGAAACCAAGAGCCGAAAGCATTTGTGTGAATCCTCCATGT
This sequence comes from Schistocerca nitens, assembly GCF_023898315.1. NCBI lineage: Eukaryota > Metazoa > Arthropoda > Insecta > Orthoptera > Acrididae > Schistocerca > Schistocerca nitens. The sequence goes on from NC_064620.1 coordinate 258,986,550, forward strand.
TATCCCCACTTCTTGCAGGTTTGTTTATAGCTGGGTAGATGATGCCCCCTAAGCATTTTTGTTGAGAAAGTCACGGGAGATCCGACAGTTCAACATTCTAGGTCTGACAGGGTCAATGTGGTTACTGAAAACAAAAAGCATAATCCTCTTGTGTGCGAATCCAGGGTGCTAACCACTGCGCTACCTCGCTCTGTGAGAATACCGTATGAAGATTATCAGGAGACGGCACTTTCTTTTGATCCTTACGAACTAAAAAACAATTTTTCTTAAGAATACTTTCACTGGCATGACATAAGATTTCATATCAAGCTAGGGAAATGCGCTCAAAAACTCCCAAAGTAACTGACCCGGTTAGTGCATGCCCAGCAAATCCGATTTGTGCTTCTGCTAACACAAAGGGAGAAGCTACCTTCATCAGAACACTTAAGAACGAGCACAAAACGCTGACTGTATAATCCGAGATAATTTTTCATTGCGGCAAAAAGCCATTTACTCTGCAATAATCAAAATAATGAATAGAGTCATGAACTTGTGTTCATTGAAACACAGTCGGTGATACTACTTTGTCAGTAAAAGCGGGATGCACCTGATGAATAGCCGTGACCACATGGAGTGCTTCTCGGCCGGAGGGAAACTTAAATACGAGTTGTTGTTGTTGTGGTCTTCAGTCCTGAGACTGGTTTGATACAGCTCTCCATGCTACTCTCTCCTGTGCAAGCTTCTTCATCTCCCAGTACCTACTGCAACCTACATCCTTCTGAATCTGCTTAGTGTATTGATCTCTTGGTCTCCCTCTACGATTTTTACCCTCCACGCTGCCCTCCAATGCTAAATTTGTGATCCCTTGATGCCTCAAAACATGCCCTACCAACCGAGCCCTTCTTCTAGTCAAGTTGTGCCACAAACTTCTCTTCTCCCCAATCCTATTCAATACCTCCTCATTAGTTACGTGATCTACCCACCTTATCTTCAGCATTCTTCTGTAGCACCACATTTCGAAAGCTTCTATTCTCTTCTTGTCCAAACTGGTTATCGTCCATGTTTCACTTCCATACATGGCTACACTCCATACAAATACTTTAAGAAACGACTTCCTGACACTTAAATCTATACTCGATGTTAACAAATTTCTCTTCTTCAGAAAGGATTTCCTTGTCATTGCCAGTCTACACTTTATATCCTCTCTACTTCGACCATCATAAGTTATTTTACTCCCTAAATAGCAAAACTCCTTTACTATTTTACGTGTCTCATTTCCTAATCTAATCCCCTCAGCATCACCCGATTTAATTTGACTACATTCCATTATCCTCGTTTTGCTTTTGTTGATGTTCATCTTATATCCTCCCTTCAAGTCACTGTCATTCCGTTCAACTGCTCTTCCAAGTTCTTTGCTGTCTCTGACAGAATTACAATGTCATCGGCAAACCTCAAAGTTTTTACTTCTTCTCCATGAATTTTAATACCTACTCCGAATTTTTCTTTTGTTTCCTTTACTGCTTGCTCAATATACAGATTGAATAACATCGGGGAGAGGCTACAACCCTGTCTCACTCCTTTCCCAACCACTGCTTCCCTTTCATGCCCCTCGACTCTTATAACTGCCATCTGGTTTCTGTACAAATTGTAAATAGCCTTTCGCTCCCTGTATTTTACCCCTGCCACTTTCAGAATTTGAAAGAGAGTATTCCAGTTAACGTTGTCACAAGCTTTCTCTAAGTCTACAAATGCTAGAAACGTAGGTTTGCCTTTTCTTAATCTTTCTTCTAAGATAAGTCGTAAGGTTAGTATTGCCTCACGTGTTCCAACATTTCTACGGAATCCAAACTGATCTTCCCCGAGGTCCGCTTCTACCAGTTTTTCCATTCGTCTGTAAAGAATTCGCGTTAGTATTTTGCAGCTGTGACTTATTAAACTGATAGTTCGGTAATTTTCACATCTGTCAACACCTGCTTTCTTTGGGATTGGAATTATTATATTCTTCTTGAAGTCTGTGGGTATTTCGCCTGTCTCATACATCTTGCTCACCAGATGGTAGAGTTTTGTCATGACTGGCTCTCCCAAGGCCATCAGTAGTTCTAATGGAATGTTGTCTACTCCCGGGGCCTTGTTTCGACTCAGGTCTTTCAGTGCTCTGTCAGACTCTTCACGCAGTATCTTATCTCCCATTTCATCTTCATCTACATCCTCTCCCATTTCCATAATATTGTCCTCAAGTACATCGCCCTTGTATAAACCCTCTATATACTCCTTCCACCTTTCTGCCTTGCCTTCTTTGCTTAGAACTGGGTTGCCATCTGAGCTCTTGATATTCATACAAGTGATTCTCCTCTCTCCACAGGTCTCTTTAATTTTCCTGTAGGCAGTATCTATCTTACCCCTAGTGAGACAAGCCTCTACATCCTTACATTTGTCCTCCAGCCATCCCTGCTTAGCCATTTTGCTCTTCCTGTCGATCTCATTTTTGAGACGTTTGTATTCCTTTTTGCCTGCTTCAGTTAACTGCATTTTTATATTTTCTCCTTTCATCAATTAAATTCAATATTTCTTCTGTTACCCAAGGATTTCTATTAGCCCTCGTCTTTTTACCTACTTGATCCTCTGCTGCCTTCACTACTTCATCCCTCAGAGCTACCCATTCTTCTTCTACTGTATTTCTTTCCCCCATTCCTGTCAATTGTTCCCTTATGCTCTCCCTGAAACTCTCTACAACCTCTGGTTCTTTCAGTTTAGCCAGGTCCCATCTCCTTAAATTCCCACCTTTTTGCAGTTTCTTCAGTTTCAATCTGCAGTTCATAACCAATAGATTGTGGTCAGAATCCACATCTGCCCCTGGAAATGTCTTACAATTTAAAACCTGGTTCCTAAATCTCTGTCTTACCATCATATAATCTATCTGATACCTTTTAGTATCTCCAGGATTCTTCCAGATATAGAACCTTCTCTTATGATTCTTGAACCAAGTGTTAGCTATGATTAAGTTATGCTCTGTGCAAAATTCTACAAGGCGGCTTCCTCTTTCATTTCTTCCCCCCAGTCCATATCCACCTACTATGTTTCCTTCTCTCCCTTTTCCTACTTACGGATTCCAGTCACCCATGACTATTAAATTTTCGTCTCCCTTCACTACCTGAATAATTTCTTTTTTTTTTCTCGTCACACATTTCATCAATTTCTTCATCATCTGCAGAGGTAGTTGGCATATAAACTTGTACTACTGTAGTAGGCATGGGCTTTGTGTCTATCTTGGCCACAATAATGCGTTCACTATTCTGTTTGTAGTAGCTAACCCGCACTCCTATTTTTTTATTCATTATTAAACCTACTCCTGCATTACCCCTATTTGATTTTGTATTTATAACCCTGTAATCACCTGACCAAAAGTCTTGTTCCTCCTGCCACCGAACTTCACTAATTCCCACTATATCTAACTTTAACCTATCCATTTCCCTTTTTAAATTTTCTAACCTACCTGCCCGATTAAGGGATCTGACATTCCACGCTCCGATCCGTAGAATGCCAGTTTTCTTTCTCCTGATAACGACGTCCTCTTGAGTAGTCCCCGCCCGGCGATCCGAATGGGGGACTATTTTACCTCAGGAATATTTTACTCAAGAGGACGCCATCATCATTTAATCATACAGTAAGGCTGCATGTCCTCGGGAAAAATTACGGCTGTAGTTTCCCCTTGCTTTCAGCCGTTCGCAGCACCAGCACAGCAAGGCCGTTTTGGTTAATGTTACAAGGCCAGATCAGTCAATCATCCAGACTGTTGCCCCTGCAACTACTGTAAAGGCTGCTGCCCCTCTTCAGGAACCACACGTTTGTCTGGCCTCTCAACGGATACCCCTCCGTTGTGGTTGCACCTACGGTACGGCCATCTGTATCGCTGAGGCACGCAAGCCTCCCCACCAACGGCAAGGTCCATGGTTCATGGGGGAAGAAATATGAGTAAGAGGTCCATAAATATGAGCGTGGGGTGAAACGTTTACGCAGCACTTCGCAATTCGGGATATTTGCTTTAGAATTAGTTCTTTTTTTTCATACTAGCGAATCATCTAGGTTATCAGAAACTTTATATAAAAATTAACACAGTGTAATTGCCAAGGCAGAATATTACGTTAAGTAGCACTCTACTTGTGTGTGAATATGACTCCGTCGGTGAATCTACTTTTAATTTTATTTCATCTTCTGATGACATGGAGAACGAAAGTTGAGGATACTCACAGACATTGTTGTATCGAATGAAAATCAGAACTGTTTGCAGTCGTGCGCCAAACTCGTCATTGCTGTACGGGATCATCTCTTCTGAGCATCTTATTGCTTACTGTCGTAATCTGTTGCTTGCTACAGTACCTGTTTTAATTGTAAGGCTGCTACAGTTATTGTGTTAATTCCAGGGCCGATTCGATAAAAATTGGCCAAAGAAGCACCTCCTCTCCCCCCCCCCCCCCCTCTTTACCCTCGTGCTTACTGACCCTTGTTAATTTTCGTTACCAGCTGCTATATGCAAAGAATATAAATCTTACATTTGGGTGCCAGTGGTGCCCCATGTGTCCGTTACTGATTGTGATGGTGCGGATATTGTTTCGGCTCCATCTCAGCTTGGCGCCGCATACGGCGGCTTGTTCACTTGGACCAAAAATTGCCCTTTGTAATGTGTTAGATGACTTGCATAACAAATCTCGTCTTCTGGTACACAACAGAAATGACGGACACAGCACATGGGCTATGTGTTACAGTTGTATAAATAATCAGGTAACAAACCTCGTTTTCTGCTGCCAACCAAAATGACGGTCACTGCACATGTGTTCTGTGTTACAGTTTGACAAATAATCAGGTCACTTCCACCTACCTTCCTGTGTTCAGAATTGTACTGGAAGTTAATATGTCCCGAGTGAAAATATTTTTGTAGACTCATTTCCGTCTAAGTCTCACTTTCGGTGTACTGCCTCGACTTCACAAGTTAGCGCCTATTTACAAAAGCTCAGAACAAATGCCTAAAGACGAGATACTGGCTGCCCTGCAACGTTCTATCATATTAGACAAATCCTTAATGTATTCTATCGGTAGACCTTATTCCAAAAGTTTGCACTAGAATTTTCGCCTTGTCAGTTTTTGTGACAGAATTATATTTTCATTTGAAAACCGGAAATGAAGTAGATGTGGGTTTTTACAGAAGAATGAAGAAAATTTTCTGATAAGATAGGAAATGAGGAGCTTCACTGCAGAAACGACGACGAAAGTAGTACTTGGAAAATAGTAATTAAAACAGGGTGACAAAATAAGTTAAGCCAGTAAGAAAATGATACTACAACAAAGATCAGTAGAGTACAAAAGCTATAGGGGAAGATATATATTGAAAAACATGCTCCATACACTGCCGAAAAAGTTTAGAATATCTAATAACATGACGTAGATTTTAATCAGATGACGGCATATGCCACGTGGAGAACAGTAGACGTACTGATAATGGTTTCAACGTCGTCCGTCAATAGAAAACGTATTCGCATAGCTACCAGAGCCCCATCTGTGTCCACTCTGTATTAGGGAAAGCCCACAAGCAGATGGCTCAGTGTGATGCAAACGTGTAAAGCAAGCAGGCAACCATGTCGAGGAGGCGCACTCGGCCAACTGAGCGAGTTTGAAATGGGTCAAATTATGGCCTTCCGAGTGGCGCGATTGTCCTCTCGGAGAATAACCACACAGGTTGGACGTGCTGCGTCAGTTGTGGAACTATGCAAATATCAGTGGTTACGTGAAGATTCTCTCACACGTAGTGGACGTCCATGCAGCACGGACGCCAGCCAGGAGGGTCCTATTGTAAGGGCAGCAATGGCAGATCGTACAGCTACCGCAACACAAATAAGAACGCTTGTGAGCCCAGAGGTTTCAACATCAACTATTGCGAACCAGTTATGACTAGTTGGACCGCAAGCATGCATTTCTCTAGTCCCTCTTCCTCTCACGCTACAGCATCGATGCGTACGGCTCAGCGGGTGCCGTCACAGGATCAGTTTGAATGTAGAATGGGCCTCCGTGTTCTTCAGGGATGATATGAGATTCTGCGTGAACGCAGGTGGTGGTAGCTCGTGCGTACGACGTAGATCTGCTGAGTGCTGTCTCGCAGAGTGCATTCGTTTAAGACACACGAGCCTCAGGCCTTATAGTCAGGAGCGTTAGAACACTCCTTCGTCTTTGGTGTCTCTGGAGAGGACGCTAACCACAATCGGTACGTGCAGATTGTTGTTGGATCCATAGTTTTGCCGTTCTTGTAACAGGAAGGTAATGTATTATTGCTCCAAAAGGGTAGTGCAACCCCACACACTGCCCGTGTAACTGAGCGTGCTCTGCAAGACGTGCAGCAGCTTACCTGGCCACCACGATCTCCAGACGTGTCTCCAATCACGCACGCAAGTGTTAACATGGGACGAGAAGTGATACGTGCGACTCGTCAGCCAACTACTCTTACAGAACTACATGAACAGGTCGAGTAGGCGTGACGTAATGCATCCCAGGACTATATTCGTCATCTGAGCGATTTGCTGGAACTTCCGGCCTTGGAGGCTCCACCACGTACTGTTATCGGTGTTTCAGCATGGGTCGATACTTGGTACCTCAGAACAGGCTCATTTTTTGATTTGTAAATGTAATCATTTCATGTACTTCATTTGCATTGTTGCAACACTAAATCTTGAGTGAATTGGAAATCTCTAAAATTGTTTACTATTTCTTTTCTGCGGCATTCTATAACTGAAAATCTTTAGTGCAAAGAGAATGGTTGGCACAGGAGAGGAAGTCATGGCGAGCTGCATCAAATTATTTAGAAGCCTGAAGAAAAAACAGCCTTCGTTAGAGAATTTTGTGTATGTTGTAGCTGTTGTTGCAGTCGTCGTCTTCAGTCCGAAGCCTGGTTTCATGCAGTTCTCTACGTTAATGGGGCAAGTTCATTATATCCCTACAACAGCTGCAACTTGCTGCCACTTTAACCTTGTTACCATATTCAAACTGTGGTCCTTCTCAGCTGTTCTTCCCTCACCCCCTCTCCCTACACCAATATGCATCCATTAGCAGATAACAATTTCTTGATGCCCCAGGACGTGTTCTATCAAACTTTCACTACTTTTAGTCTGTTTGAAAATTAAAAATTTTCCTTCCAAAATCGATCTAGTATTTCCTCACTGACTGCTCTACACTGCTAATCTTCAGCGTTACTCTGAAGCACCACATTTCAAAAGCTCCTATTTTCTTCTTTCCTGAACCACGTTTCAATCCCGTTAAAGGTTACACTCCAGACAAACACATTTCCAAAAGAAGTTCCATCATTTAAATTTACGGTTGATGTAAACTATTTTCTAATTTCTGAAATGTTTTTCTTGCTGTAGCACCCTTCTTTTTCTATCCTCTCTTCTTAAGCGTCTTCATTTACTTTTCTGCCTAAACAACAAAACTTATCAACTACTTTTGGTGTCTTATATCCTAATGTAATTCACTAAGCATCACCTTGTGTAATTCGGGCACCTCTTTCAGTTTGAAGTCAGCTGATAGGTATAGCTGATAAAGGAAGTCCCTCTAACTAAGGACTCACCGTCCGAGGATGTAATGTCTCCAAGTCGAGAAGGAATTTGCATATTTCATCAAAATATCAAAGGTATTAGAGATAATGTCAGTGAACTGCTTATAGATGTTGACTCTGAAATTATTGGTATATCAGAGCACCACTTAAATAATTTGACAATTCACAGGTTTCCTTTACCAGGATACAGATTAGCTGGCCTTGCGGGCTGGGGGAGTGGCTTTGTATGTAAAAAACAGTATTCCCTTTCAGTCCGTAGACGTATCACGACACTTCACTGAACAGATAATCGAATGTTGTACAGGGGCAGTTGAATTCAGTGAAACTAAACTTCTAATTGTTGGTGTTTATAGGTCCAGTAACTCCGACTTCAGAGCGTTTCTGTTTAAGCTAGAAAGGGTTCTTGATTCACTTTGTAGGACGTACCAGAAACTAGTTATATGTTGTGACTTCAATATTAATTTTGTATATGATGGTGCAAGAAAAAGGATGTTGGTAGATTTCCTAAATTCATATGATCTGATGCAGAATGTATTTTTTTCCAACTAGGGTTCAGGGGAACAGTAGCACAGCCATAGACAATATTTTTTATTCATTCTTCGTTACTAGTTTGGCACTCTGTTAGTAAAAGCGTGAATGGCCTTTCAGACCATGATGCGCCTATTTCAACACTAAAGAGCTTTTGTACTCAAACAAATGTCTTATTTAGTTACAAACTATGTCGGAAAGTTAATCCAACAGCAATAGAGAGTTTTCTAAACCTTGTCAAGGAACAAGAGTGGCAGGATGTTTATAGCGCCGATAGCATAGATGATACATACAATGCTTCCCTTAACCCATTTCTCATGCTCCTTGAGAGCTGCTTTCAATTAGAACGTTCCAAACGGGGTAGTAGCAGTAATAGGCAGCCCAGGTGGCTGACTACTCGGATAAGCATATCTTGTAGGAAAAAAAAACGGGAATTATATCAAAATGTTAGAAGTAGTCACAATCAAGCCACAGCAACCCATTGCAAAAATCGTTGTAAGGTGCTTAAAATGTTATTAGGAAGGGAAAGAGTATGCGGTATGCAAATAGAATAGCTAGTTCACAGGATAAAATTAAAACCATGTGGTCAGTTGCGTAGGAAATGTCTGGGCAACAGCACAAGATCGACGATATAAAGTCAGTTCGCAGTAATAATATTTCTAGTACTGATAAATCAGATATATGTACAGTATTTATCAATCATTTTCTGAGCATTGCTGATGAATTAAATAAAAATTTAGTTTCTACAGGGAATCATATAACTTTATTGACAAATGCCTTCCCGAGATTGATGTCTGAAATACTCCTCTGTAATACAGACAAGAGGGAGATTGATTCAATAATTAAATCACTGAAAACTAAGGACACACATGGTAATGATGGAGTGACTAGCAGAATGTTAAAGTAATGTGCTGCACATGTTAGCCCTGTATTTAACAATATTTGTAACTTTTCCTTTAGGAATTGTCAGTTTCCTGAGCGATTAAAGAACTCAGCAGTGAAGCCGCTTTATAACAAGGGAGAGAGGGATAATGTAAATAATTTTAGACCTATTTCTATACCATCAGTGTTTGCTAAAGTTACTGAAAAGGCTGTGTATGTAAGGATAACTGGTTATTTATTATCACACGATTTGGTATCACATGTAGAGTTCGGCTTTAGAAGTCGTTTAACAACAGAATATGCTATATTCTCCTTTCTAAGCGAGGTACTGGACGGGTTAAACAAAGGTTTCTAAGGCTTGTCATATTTTTTTGACTTAACTAAGGCATTTGATTGTGTTGATCACAAAATATTGCTCCAGAAGTTAAACCATTACTGAATATGAGGAGTCCCCCCTACGGGTTCGGGGGTTAGAATAGGCCCGCGGTATTCCTGCCTGTCGTAAGAGGCGACTAAAAGGAGTCTCAAATGTTTCGGCCTTATGTGATGGTCCCCTCTCGGGTTTGACCTCCATCTTTCTAAATTATTCCGAAGAGCGAGCCAATTGGGGAAGGGCGCCTTACATGGTGCACTGTATCCGTCGTGCATTGAGACCTTTAGCCGGCTTTTTCGTCGTTGCAATGGTGTCCCGTTCGTTTTCCATCTCTTGAGCGAGGATACGTCCCTGGGTACGATTACCATGCTGCACTCTGCAGTCTTGCTTTAAACTGCGACGGCTACCTTGGACTTTCTTGCACCTAAGATCCAGCACGGTAGCCAGTCCGTTGTGGTGGGGCCGCCACGTACCCTGTTGGTTGTAGCCCCCTGACAACACAGGGATCGCTCTACTGATGCCTGCGCCGTTAACTCCCCACGCATGCCAAGGTGTAGATGCCTATCCTCCTGGGGTATCGGGACTCCCGGCAACGGCCATCCTGCCAGGTGGCCATTGCTGTGGCTGGGTGGCGCCCGTGGGGAGGGCCCTTGTTCGGAGTAGGTGGCATCAGGGCGGATGACCCGCAATGAAGCGTGGTACATCGTCTCTCGCTGGTGGGCAGCCGCCAGCAGTCTCTAAGCGTTCTCGGGCTCACTTTAACGCTCAGAAGTACGATCCGAAAATGTTCCCCTCCCTAGCCTCACCGTGGGAGGAACGTAAATCTCTGGATCGCAGTAGCAGTTATTCGCCCCGATTCTTAGTTTGTACGAGAGCTGATGGGAAGTCTTTTCTCTCCACAAAGCCTCAGTTCTTCGTCGAGCATTTAGAGGACAAGTTTGGGGAGGTGGAGGGCTTGTCCAAAATGCGCTCTGGATCGGTCCTGATACAAACGGCATCCTCTGCCCAGTCACGACGGTTACTTGCTTGTGACAAGTTGGGGGATGTTGCTGTTATAATCACACCGCATAAGAGTTTAAATATGGTCCAGGGAGTTATATACCATAAGGACCTTCTTTTGCAGTCTGATGACGAGCTGCGCGCCAACTTAGAGCGCAGAGGTGTCCATTTCGTCCGGCGCGTTCATCGGGGACCGAAGGAAAATCAGATAGCTACCGGTGCCTTCATCTTCGCCTTCGAGGGTGATACGTTACCGGAAAAGGTCAAGGTGATGGTCTACCGGTGTGACGTCAGGCCCTATATTCCTCCCCCGATGCGGTGCTTCAAGTGCTGGAAGTTCGGCCATATGTCTTCCCGCTGCACTTCCAGCCTCACATGTCGAGATTGCGGACGCCCATCTCATCCCGATACTTCATGTTCCCCGCCTCCCATCTGTGTCAACTGCGGGGAGCACCATTCACCTTGCTCGCCAGACTGCAGAATCTTCCAGAAAGAACGCAAAATCATGGAATATAAGACCCTGGACCGACTGACTTATACTGAGGCCAAAAGGAAATACGACCGATTACATCCCGTGAGAATGACATCTTCCTATGCCGCTGCTACAACACCTGTGCTCGCCCCATCAGTTTCGCGACCTCCGGCCGGATCGATGAGTGGTACAACTCCTCCTGCCCCCTTGCCAGTGGGGGGCTCCACCCACCGGGTTGCTCCTGCGCCACCTACCTCAGGAGCAACACCATCCCCCCCCATCAGGGACGTCCGTCCCTGCTTCTACGCCGGGGAAGTGTCCAACTTCTTCGGCTTCTCACGCTCGCAAGAGGTCCCTTGTGTCCCTCCCTTCCCAGGTTTCCGCCAGTGGGAGGGCTGACGACCGACAGTGGCGTAAGTGCCCACAATCAGCTGGTCGAAGGGCTTCACGATCCTCCTCAGTCCAGCGTCAGAAATCCAAGAAGAAGAGCTCTAAGCCCACCCCACCGCAACCTTCCAGCTCTGAGGACGAGGTGGAGATTCTGGCGTCCGCTGAGGACCTCGATCTCGCGGGTCCCTCAGACGCCATGGATAGCACTAGGTGCTCAATCGGAGGCAGCAGGTGACCCAGCGGCGTAATCCGCCTTCCCAGTCCCGTCATGCCTTTCACAGACATGGAAAATACCATCCTCCAGTAGAACTGCAGCAGTTTCTTCCACCATCTAGCTGAGCTCCGCCAACTTATCAGCCTTCACCCTTTCTTCTGCATTGCACTTCAGGAAACTTGGTTTCCAGCAATGCGAACCCTCGCCCTCCGTGGCTATCGGGGTTATTATAAGAACCAGGCAGCTTATGAAAGGGTGTCTGGTGGCGTCTGCATATATGTCCTTAACTCTCTTCACAGCGAGTTTGTACCTCTACAAACAGCATTAGAGGCTGTCGCTGTTCGGGTGTGGACGCCACAGGCTGTTACCGTCTGCAGTCTTTACCTTCCACCGGATGGTGCTGTCGCGCAGCATGTCCTGGCTGCTCTGATAGCCCAATTGCCGCCACCTTTCTTGCTACTGGGCGACTTCAACGCCCATAACCCTCTGTGGGGTGGTTCAGTGGCGACAGGTCGAGGTGCCACCATTGGGCATTTATTAGCACAGCTCGATCTTTCGCTTTTAAATGATGGTTCCTCCACACACTTTAGCGTGGCGCATGGCACGTACTCCGCCATTGACCTTTACATCTGCAGCTCTGGCCTCTTACCGTCTGTCCAATGGCGAGTGCATGACGACCTGTGTGGTAGTGACCACTTTCCGATCCTTCTGTCACTTCCACCATGTCACTCTTCTGGGCGCCCCAGCAGATGGGCTATGAATAAGGCTGTCTGGGACTTGTTTTCCTACACTGCCGCTATTGAGCCTCTCTCGAGCGATGACATTGATGCGGTGGTTCAATCGGTCACCACCGGCATCGTTACTGCCGCCGTTTCTGCCATTCCCCGTTCTTCTGGGTCCCCTCGGCGGAGGGCTGTGCCTTGGTGGTCGCCTGAGATCGCTGAAGCGATTAAAGATCGCCGGCGGGCGCTCCAGCGTCACAAGCGACATCCCTCCATAGACCACCTCATCGCGTTCACACGGCTGCGTGCGCGGGCCCGCCTCCTTATCCGCCAAGGTAAGAAGGAGTGCTGGGAGCGGTATGTGTCCACCATTGGCCTCCATGTCACTCCATCGCAGGTCTGGGCCCAGATTCGACGCGTCTACGGCTATCAGACCCCTGTCAGCGTCCCTGCGCTCTCACTGAATGGAGCAATTTGTACTGACTCCGATGTCATTGCAACCCGCTTAGCAGACCATTTTGCTCTGAGTTCCGCTTCTGCGAACTACCCCCAGTCCTTCCGCTCCATCAAAGAGCGGATGGAACGTCGGAGCCTTTCTTTTCACACCCACACTTCTGAATCCTACAATGCTCCATTCAGTAAGTGGGAATTTCACAGTGCCCTTGCCGCTTGCCCTGATACCGCTCCCAGGCCAGATCGCATCCACTGTCAGATGCTGAAACACCTTTCAGTGGACTGCAAGCGACGCCTCCTCGACCTTTACAACCGTCTCTGGGTCGAGGATGAGTTTCCGTCGCAATGGCGGGAAAGCATTGTCATCCCCGTTTTGAAACTGGGCAAGAGCCCTTTGGAGGTGGACAGCTACCGCCCCATTAGCCTCACCAACGTTCTTTGCAAGCTTCTCGAACGGATGGTGAGCCGGCGCTTGCATTGGGTACTGGAGTCTCGGGGCCTTCTGGCTCCGTCACAGGGTGGGTTCCGTAAAGGCCGCTCCGCCACCGACAACCTGGTGAGCCTGGAGTCGGCCATCCGTACTGCCTTTGCCCGCCGTCAGCACATGGTCGCTGTCTTTTTCGACATGCGGATGGCGTACGATACGACATGGCGTCATCACATCCTTTCTACACTTCATTGATGGGGTTTTCGGGGTCCTCTGCCGATGTTTATCCGCAATTTTCTGTCGTATCGTACCTTCCGCGTGCAAGTCGCGGCCTCATATAGTTCCTCCCACGTCCAGGAGACCGGTGTGCCACAGGGTTCTGTTTTAAGTGTCTGCCTGTTTTTAATAGCCATTAACGGGTTCGCTGCGGCCGTGGGAAATTCTGTCTCCGCCTCCCTGTACGCTGACGACTTCTGCCTTTACTACAGCTCTACTGGCATTGCAGCTGTTGAACGTCACCTACAGGGTGCTATCCGCAAGGCGCAGTCTTGGGCTGTAGCTCATGGGTTCCAGTTTTCGGCAGCCAAGACCTGCATTATGCATTTCTGCCGGCGACGTACTGTCCACCCGGAGCCGCGGCTTTATCTTGCCGGCGAACTTCTTTCAGTGGTGGAATCACGCAGGTTTTTGGGGGTGGTTTTCGATGCACGGTTGACTTGGCTACCTCATATCCGGAAGCTTAAACAGGCATGTTGGCGGCATCTAAATGCTCTGAGATGCTTGAGCCACACCAGCTGGGGCGCCGACAGGTCTACCCTGTTACGGCTCTACCGAGCGTTAATCCAGTCCCGTCTGGATTATGGGAGCCTGGCTTATGGCTCCGCTTCCCCATCTGCGTTGCGGGTGCTGGACCCCATTCTCCACAGCGGAATACGCCTTGCTACTGGTGCTTTCCGCACCAGCCCTGTGGACAGCATACTAGTGGAGGCAGGTGTCCCTCCACTGCGGTTACGACGCCAACAATTACTGGCTGCTTATGCTGCCCATGTTTTTAGCTTGCCCGGGCATCCAAATTGCCGTGTCCTGTTCCCGCAGTCAGTCGTCCATCTGCCGGAACGTCGGCCCCGGTCGGGTTGTCCGATCGCCGACCGCGTCAAGGAGCTTCTCTCCGGGCTTGGGTTTTTCCCTGTTCCACCTCCTTTCCGGGCACCTCTGCGTACACCCCCGTGGTGTGTCCCTCGCCCTTGCCTTCGGCTCGACTTGGCACGGGGCCCGAAGGACTCAGTCCCTCCGGAGGCCTTCCGATGCCACTTTTATTCCATCCAGGCCACGTATCAGGGCTCTGGAGTTGTTTACACCGACGGCTCGATGGTTGCTGGTCGTGTCGGTTATGCTCTGACTCTAGGGGATCACTATGAACAACATTCATTTCCAGCTGGCTGCGGCGTTTTTACTGCTGAGCTGGTCGCCATCTTTCGTGCCCTAGAGTATATCCGCTCCTGCTCAGGTTAGTCCTTCGTCATCTGTATCGATTCCCTGAGCGGTTTACGAGCTCTCGACCAGTGTTTCCCTCGTTCTCGTCTGGTGATGGCTATCCACGAGTCCCTGCATTCTCTTGCCCGTTGCGGCCGCTCTGTGGTCTTTGTGTGGACCCCCGGTCATGTCGGTATCCCGGGCAGTGAACATGTTGACCGCCTGGCCAAACAGGCCACCAGTGAACCCACCCTGGACATTGGCCTCCCGGAGTCTGATTTGCGGGCAGTCTTCCGCTGCGAAGTTCTCTCGCTTTGGGACACTGAATGGCGCAATCTGCCCACGCCAAACAAACTCCGTTCTCTCAAGGCGACGACACGTGTGTGGCAGTCATCCATGCGCACCACTCGCAGAGATTCAGTTGTTCTTTGTCGGCTCCGCATTGGCCACACCCGAATGTCTCACGGTTATTTATTGCGTCGTGAGGCCCCGCCTCTCTGTCGCTGTGGGGCGGTTTTGACGGTGGTGCACATTTTATTAACTTGTCCGCTTTTAACTGTGCTCAGGCAGACATTTGCGCTGCCAGATACGCTCCCTGCACTTTTACTAGATGACTCTGCCATGGTGGACTTAGTTTTGCGTTTTATTCGGGCAGGGGGTTTTTATCGTTTCATCTGAGTATGTTTTTTAGTGTTGATTCTGGCTTTTAGCCTCTGATTTTAAACTGAGTTGCTAATGTGTTCTTGGTGGTTGGCTTTTCCTCTTTTTTTTCTCTATGGTCGGCCAACCACCGCCACTCTCTGTGTGTTTTAATTTGTTTTGTCTGCTCTCTGTCGGAGTCTTTCTTGTCCCGTGTCGTCTGACGTCTTTCCTGCTGTTCGTTTTTCTTCTCTTTGGGCGGTATTAATTTTTTTTGGAAAAAGGGACCGATGGCCATCGCAGTCTGGTCCCTTTAATCCAACAAACCAACCAACCAATATGAGGAGTAGCTCACAATTGGTTCACCTCTTAGTTTACCAACAGGCAGAAAAATGTCATTATTCGCAATGTTAATAACGGTTGTGATGTTGGGTTTGAGTGGGGTAATGTCAAGTGGGGAATGCTCCAGGGATCAGTATTGGGGCCACTCCTGTTCCTTATTTACATAAATGATACGCTCTCTAGTATTAAGGGTACTCTAAAAAATTTCTATTTGCTGATGACACTAGCTTGGTAGTTAAGGATCTTGTCTGCAACACTGGCTCGGTTTCAAGTAGGGCAGTACATGACCTAAGTTCATGGCTTGTAGAAAATAAACAAACGCTAAATCACAGTAAGACTCAGTTTTTACAGTTTCTAACACACAATACAACTAAACCTGTTGTTTTAATTTCACAGAACGGGCATATGATTAGTGAAACTGAACAGCTGAAATTTCTAGGTGCTCATATAGATAGTATGCTGTCGTGGAAAGCCCACGTTCAGGATCTTGTTCAAAGACTTAATACTGCAATTTTTACTATTCGAACGGTATCTCAAGTGAGTGATCGTTCAGCACGAAAATTAGTCTACTTTGCTTATTATCATTCGCTTATGTCATATGGTGTTATATTTTGAGGTAAGTCTTCCCATTCTAAAAGGATATTTTTGGCTGAGAAACGTGCGGTTCGGGCAATAAGTGGTGTAAGTTCACGAACCTCTTGTCGGCCCTTGTTCACGAGTCTGGGTATTTTGATATTGGCCTCTTAATCTATTTATTACTTACTGTCATTTCTTGTTAACAATATTAGGCTATTCCCGAGAATAAGCAGCTTTCACTCGGTTAATACTCGGCAGAAGTCAAACCTGCATTTGGATCGGACTTCCTTAACTCTTGTGCAGAATGATGAGCGGTATAATGCTGCATCTATTTTCAATAAGCTACCACTCGATTAAAAAATCTTAGCAGTAATCCACGTGCTTTCAAATTGAAACTGAAGAGTTTCCTCATAGGGTACTCCTTCTACTCTGTCGAGGAGTTCCTTGAAAAATTAAGCTGATTCTTATCCTGCTGTTGATTGCGTTTACTTAATCTTACGTACTGACTTTTTTCGGGTTCATAAACATTTACTTTTATCTGTTATTATTTCTATGTTATAATTTCATGTACTGACACGTTCCATGACCTTGGAGATTTGCTCCTTAATTTTGTCCCACGGAACCTGACATGTAAATAAATAAATAAATCACCTATTGTAACGACACTTTTTCCGTCAGCGACAGAATTAAAATACCATCGACAAGAGTGAAAGCAAGTTTTTTCCGCTGAACTTTAAATTCGTTTATAAATTTCTCCTTGGTATCATTGACAGGTTGCTCAGTACACAGATTGAATAACATCCGGACAACAATACAACTCTCACAGCCTTCTCAACGACTGCTACCCTTCATGTTCTTCAACCACAGTCTGATTTTTATACAAGTTGCAAATAACCTTTCACTTCTTGAATTTTGTCTCCGATACCTTTAGAATTTTATCCCGATTTCCAGTCAATATTGTCAAATATTTTCTCAAATAGATGAATGCTAGAGTTGTAAGTTTGCCATTCTTCAACCTACTTTCTAACATAGGAACAGTATTGCCTCACGTTTTCCTAAATTTCTCTGGAACCAAAATTGATATTTCCTGGTTATTTTCTAAGCTACATCTGAAATTAATTTGTTAGTATTTTTCAACCATGACTTATTAGACCGACAGTTCGGTACTAGCAGTATCAGTCAGCAAATGTCATATTGGCATTAGAATAATTACCTCCTTCCTGACATCCGAAGGTATTTTTCCGATATCATATATATTGCATACCCGAATAGTTTTACCATGGTATTTTCTCCAGAGGATTGTGAAGCAACGTCATCTATTCCAAACACCTTGTTTCGATTTATGTGATTCGGTGCTCTTTTAGTTCATATCAGTACCTCATGTGTTATCCATGCACTTCGTTTATCTATCGCTGAATCTGCTGTTTTTATTAGGCATCCAGCAATAATTATTAACCAAAAGGGATGTAGGTCCAATAGGAATTAACTTTCAGGTGACCGAGCAATAGGCAGTGTGAATAATTTGAGAACCATAATTGGGTACATGTGCTGTGTACTGGGTCATGGGATGTTTATTTACGTAACATGTAGTTCAAAAACTTTTAACCTGTGAAAGAATAAGTATGATTTATAATGACGCAAAAACAACTGCTATTGTATTGTGTCCACCAAATGAGCTTTCCATTTGCAGTACACACAAGACAGCAAAAACTAATTACAACAGCTACTGAAGAACTGGGCCAACCCAAATACAGTAATGCCCCCAGTCTTAATTTAAGGTGTTTCAATTGCAGACAGTGAACTTCAGAACGATTCAAAATAACGATTTAGCTTCAACTTCTGGTTCCAGAAATGGAAATAAAATTCATTGCCCTAATCGTTTGCTTAACTATGCAACTGCCTGCTTCATGGTTTTCAAAAGCAAGTGGAAGACGAATAACATATAGTGTACCTGCCCGTAGCTAGGGACATCCAGAAATATATTTGGCAACAATGTGACTCTGCTTACTTCTTGGAGGGCAGAGAATTGTCCTTCTGTATTTGCTTGATATTTTCTGATCATTTTGATTAAATATTTTGAATGTTTCTCAATTACGGGATGACATTGAAAAGTTACGGTTCAGAATCCAGGAAGCTCGTTCCAAGCTGAAACTACAATCACTCTCCTCTTTTACATAGCGAACTATCCATCTTGTTCATCACTAGGGCAAAGGGAGAGGTGCATGGGACATTCCTCTACTGGTTCAGAGGTTAAGTGTTGACCTGCAAATGGAAAACTGTGGTAGCTGTCGGTTGAAATTTTTCCATCCCGACTTGATAGGCGGCTCGTGGATCTGCTCCTGTGAACTGCTTCTGCAGAATAGGCCGAGAATGAATGACGCGTGTGGGAGCAGGAAAAGGTGAAGTACTTCGGCGCTGCCTGTAGATTTTGCAAGTTAACTATTGGCAAAAATATGAGTACATAAATGGTTACTTAACTTTGTCTGAGATGAGCACTTAGGTGCGAAGCCGTACAGTTACCAAAGCTAACAGCTACATGAAGATACAAAGGCTAAATCTTTAGTGGCTCGCCACTATGAAATAGAAACAATGTTGCTTGGTCCTCTACTTGTGGTGAAATGGGCAGAATCTGGAGCGGCGCTCGTCTAGCTCCAAAGCGTCGGCTAGAGGGCGCTGTGGTCGGCATTGTTCGTCGGTCTCATAGTGACAACCTGTGAGAGCGCACCTACGTTGTGGCATCGTGGCTATCGATACCACAGAAATATCGCTGGAGACAAGATTTTTAGTTCTTCTGTGATAATATTACTGTCGGACAAAAATCTTTAGAAAACATCTCCCACATAAGTTTTTTTGCTGCCTAAATTGAATACCTCGCGGATCTAAAAGTGAAAAACGTGCGATTTGACACTCTTATTGTTACTGCTTTTTTTTGTTCTGCTGAGATAAGAGAAACAATCGTAATTATTTAATTGGAGCGCTGCATAGTTTGTTGGCTTGATATCGTTTTTTGTACACAACTACATTTCCATACTTCCATTGTAGTCCTGTAACTGTACTTCGGTATGGCTATGGTCTGCACGTAATCACAAACATTTTTTATACTAAAAGTGCATCATATCTTGCTAATTTGTGACAATATTGGAACGTTTGTGTTATGGGTACTTTGTTTTGTTACAGAAGACTTCTGTTGTAGAAGTTAACATGTTCAGTTGCAGTTCATTGCTATTAGTACAGTGTACACTTTAAAGCGGTTTTTCGTCAGTTTATTGACCACAGCAGATAAAAATATGAAATAAGTTAATCTTCAGCAATGTAGTCTCCCACAATATCTAATCGTATCCAACTTGTACTGCATTCATTCACTTGTTTAATTTTCTTCGCAGTTTTTTAAATCCTTTTTTTCATCATTGCGAAAGATTTCGTTGCACATTTCGCTTTTCTGCTTTGAAACTGTGTGTTATTTGCAGCTTATCTAATACCTTTGTGGATGGTCGTATTTTGTAATGAGTGTTATTTATCTTTCCCTTTGTTGTATTATATGTTACAGGTGGTGCCAATGAAAGGAAATTTAGGTGAACCTACTTTAATTGAATAATATTAAAAAGAATGTTGTTTTATTATAATTTCATTTGTGTCAAATGATACTAAAAAAGCGAACCACTTCTGCTAAATTAGCTTCACGTTTGCAGTGCTCGTAAAATACAAATACAAAAATAGCTACAGCATCTGCTGAAGACTAGAGCCATCCAGATAATTATTTCAAACTACGATTTAGGTCAAAATCATAGTCACAGAAATACATATAATACTCATTGAGTTACCCTTCAGGTACTTTGGCTGCCAGTCAGTGCGGTAGCAGCAGGCTTCGCCGCGTCTTCGAAAAAGTGAGATTCGCAACTGCTAGCCACCTAGGCACATTGACTGAGCGAACGTATCGTTCCTGTCACGAGTCTAATGGAGAACTGGCAACATTATAGATAAGTTTGGCAATTACGTAACTATCGATTTACTTCCTGGTGTGGTTCATAATTACTTTCTAATTTTATTTCCTTGTCATTTCCGATACGTAATCTGAATGATTCTTGCTTAGGATGTAACACTGGGGTGTCATGTTTTATTTGATTCCAGGAAGCTTATTCCACATATAATCTGTAACTAACCTCATATTTAACATTACTAATTATCTCTGTTAGCCACCAGTACCACAGTGGGAGTATACTCTTCGCGTGACCGACTCGCTAGCTACGTGGTTATGTGGTTGCTATATTCAGGGAACGCTGCATTAGCTCTGGGTTCTTACCTTGCTAGAGTCCTAAAGACTTGGCCCGCTTTCTTCTCTCACTGAGCCATTAGATTTCACATCGAAACCGTAAATGAAATATTAACTTCATCATCTTAAGTCTCATCACACGATTTAGAACGCCCTAGACCCAAAGGTGAAAATTAAAGAAATTGTAGCCTTGCGTCCTTCTTAAAATTTATATTTTTTGCTTATGCTGACACACATCTTAGTTTTTTTATGAATACACACTTGAGTAGATTGTGTGCCACTGAATAATTTCTTAACTGGGTTACCTTCGGGTTTATATAATTTCGTGGTAATCCCGAAATGCTTCTTGGGTAAGACATAATACTTCACTAGACACATATCGCATTAGGCTCAAAAGTGCCTAACGTATTACTAACGCGTTATGGGTTTGGCAGATTTGTGCTACCGACAGTAATTGTTCAGCTAAATAAGACCTCTGCAATCCATTTGTCTTATAAGAGCCGACATTTTATAGTGTTTCTCGTTGATTTAATCATTATAACAAACACATAAAGAAGATATCAATCATCAAGAATATATCCTCCAGTCTCCACCTATTAACTAACAGTCTGACGATGGTCAGGCTGTTTTCTATTCAACGCACCTGGAAACCTACGGTCTTAGCGATAAAGATGTCGTCAGTTCAAGTTTAAAGTGGATTTTATTGACAGTTATACGATAAGAAGAGAAAAGGGTTAACGATTGAAGGCGCTAAATCAGAAGGAGTACAATAGGGATTGATTTCCAGCCAAGCTCCTCGATTGGTTCTTTTGTGAAGTCAGTAGAATGTAGACGGGCGTCAAGTGCAGTAACAGCGCTACCTGCAGTTTTCTTGTTCGCTTTTCGTACGTTACGACGGGAAGGCTCCTCAGTTGTTGAAACAGATGCCAGCTGCGATGGACACACCTCTGGGGTGCAGCTATTAACGCAAAACATCTTCTTTGTGCCACTAGATGCATAAAGTTATATGTTGAGGACACACTGGCATGCGCTAGTGTTTCTCTTTATTAGGTCCAATAATGGGTGGAGATATCGAATTAAAATTTATGTCAAATACCAATGTCTAAGCGTATGTTCCCTTGGCGGCGTAAAAAAAATTAATGTTCTAATTCCGAGCAATCAAAAGATAGGGCTGTCTGAAGCTTCTAGCCAAGGTCAATGTAATCACAAGATACGGCCATACATGTCACATATTTTTTACACTCACAAACTCGCGTATTAAAACTTATAGATGAATAACGTATAACCATCTTGGTCCTGTTGGTTTACTGTCGGCGGCACCATGCAGCGTGTTCGACAGGACCTTGGTTGATCTCTGCAATCCAAATAAAATAAAATAAAAATAAAAAACTGAGTGAAGCATTCAGTGATAAACTGATAGGGGTGTCATGTGACGTCCACCCAGACCAATTACCGAAAGTAATAACGAACGAAATGAACGAAAAAGATTGGTGACGTGCATTCCTGGACACCGACAGCAGATTTTCCGTCGGATCACCGGTCTTTGAAACTTAGTTTTAACCTAGCCTTTACCTCTCAACGATGTCAGAAGTCCCCTTTTCGCGGATGGATACCTAGGCTAGGTTAGGGACACGCAAGTCGCCGAACTGGTATTGAAAATGTAACTTACATTTTCAAGAAACTTTTTTATTTTATGATGGGCAACGTCTTGTACTTCCAAAAAATGAGATATTTTTATTTGCTGTATCATTATGCCAGCAACATGTTACTCGTGTAGTAGGCGTTAACTTTTCGTTCCATACTTCTTTCACGAAGAGATCACTTGATTACTTTATGTAAGACACTTCTGTTACAGGAATAATAATGACGAAGAAGCCACCCCCACGAAGACGCTTATGTCGACCGTAACGAGGGGTGAAGTGGAGGAAGTTTATATACAAAAATTAGGTAAAAGAACAAGTGACGTCCAAAAGAAATACTTGCACAAGGGCACTGCTCCACCGAAATTATTATTATTATTATTATTGATATTATAATCCATAAACTTAATTAAATTTGCACGGAGACCTCAGAGCCTGAATGGTACTTGCACTTGTCCAGGTTTACAGGTAAACGTTTCCCTGGTGGGTTGTATACGTCGATAATCTTCTCGTAATATCCTGCATGGGGAGTATCATCATCATCAGTCGAATTGCGGTTAAACGGGAAGATGAGGCTGCGCACGATATCAGGATTCTGCGTTGACACTGCTAGGTATTTATGTTGTTGTTGTTGTGGTCTTCAGTCCTGAGACTGGTTTGATGCAGCTCTCCATGCTACTCTATCCTGTGCAAGCTTCTTCATCTCCCAGTACCTACTGCAACCTACATCCTTCTATATCTGCTTAGTGTATTCATCTATTGGTCTCCCTCTACGATTTTTAACCTCCGCGGTGCCCTCCAATACTAAATTGGTGATCCCTTGATGCCTTAGAACGTTTCCTACCAACCGATCCCTTCTTCTAGTCAGGTTGTGCCACAAGCTTCTCTTCTCCCCAAGCCTATTCAATACCTCCTCATTAGTTATATGATCTACCCATCTAATCTTCAGCATTCTTCTATAGCACCACATTTCGAAAGCTTCTATTCGCTTCTTGTAGGTATTTATGAGTAGATTTTAAATACTAAGTCAGCATAGAATCACAAGTGGAAATCAATACTTTCAGCAGAAATTTGCGCATTCCACAGTGTTACCAGTTTGTGCAACTGGCTGCTACTTCAGTTTTTTCAGTGATAAAAAAATAAAGTCAACTGAAAGTGCGAATCCTCCTACCTGCCCACGGCCTTTCAGTCGTCTGCAGTCCTACCGACATTGGCACAAACCGAGGAGAGGCGCTTAGGCGACGTCGTACTGTTAGAAAAGGCACTAGTTTCGTTCGTCTGTTGCTATAACTTATGAACGCCATATTTCGCCTCAGTGTCCTAACGGATACGTTGATCGTACGTTGCACATTGATTTCTATGGTTACCTGTATATTAGCACTGGCAACTCTACGCAAACACCAATGCTCTCGGTCGTTAAGTGAACAACGTCTGCCACAATGTTCCCCGTGGGAAAAGGTTATTCCTGAAATTTTTAATTCTCTGAACACTCTTAACATTGTGAATTTCGTAATATTGAACACCCTAACGATTTTCGAAATGGAATGTCCCATGTGTCTAGCTCCAACTACCATACCACTACCAAAGTCTGTTAGCTCTTGTGCCGTCATAACCGCGACGGAAACTATTTTACATGAATCACCTGATTACAAAAGGCAGCTCCTCTAATTCTATGCCTTTTTATACCATGTGTGCGCGATAGTGCTCTCATCTGTATATGTGCCTATCGCTATCAGTTTACACTGAAGAACATTGGGGAAGGTTACTGCCGTGGCGCACTCTTAGACCTAAAACAATGTTTGTATTTTCATACATGCCTTGGACAACTTCAGTCAAGTGTTTGGGGTGTCCTTCATTTTTCAGTATGCTTCATAACTGCTCCCTTCGTACCTTATCAAAAATTTTTGCATCAACATCGAAGGCGATGTAGGTTTCAAAGTTAAATTCTGTTCTCTAATCCCAATGTGTATTACGCGAAATACATTATCTGTGCAAGATCTCCTTTTACGAATCCACTTTGCTCTACTGTTAAATGAGAGTGTAGTATGAAGCCTATTGTTTACTACCGTAGCATACAATGAATAGCCAACATTTAGCAGACTTATACACGGTAGCTAAGTGAAGAGCTTTTATTAGCTTTCTTGGGAAGTGAGATTTCTTTAGCTTTCCTCCATTCTTCTGATACGATTTTCCTTTCCCAGCAGAAGGTAACTACACACATGTACCTGATTTCAAGGATCTTTCAATCATATTTCAGTAGCTCGAAACTGATGTTGAAAGTGAATCAGCCCTATCAACAAAGAGCAAAAAAGTTCGATTAGGGAAAGAAAGTAGTGTAGTCACAAATTTTCCTAAACTGGTAGGAAGGAATGCCAGGAATGACTTACTAAAAATCTTGACCGGTGGAATGTGAGAGTTCGGATGGGGAGAGTCTTAAAATGTCGCTCTTGTGTGGTTTTCTTAAGTAACTGCAACTTCTAGCGAATATGTTTCTCAGCACATTTTTGTGCAAGCACAAAATTTAAGCACATTACAGATCCTATACACTTTTTCTCTTGGGCTGTTTTTGCTTTGCATGCGACAGAAATTCACAGAGTATTAATGAGCGTTTTAACGTTTAAAATGTGTCATTATTATTATAACGTTTACAATGTGTGGTTGTTATTAAATAAAGTGAGTTAACAACGAGTATTGAATGTGCTTACCACATCTAGAGAGTGCAGTGGAAGCATATTAAAGGATGAATGGTGTTTCGATGATCTGACCAGTTACATATTTTAGCAGTTACTAGGTGAGTTACGAGTGATCAGAAGTCATTATCCTCCGATGGGTAATTTCTGGTAAGCGTGGGTTCTGCACACACATAAGAAAGAAGAAAATTAGAAACCTCTGCGGCTGTACTGTTATCTAGTTATGTCACGGAAAGTTTCAGAAGACAGGCTCCCATCATCAGGTGCAGCCGCTTAGCTGTTAAAACGACTGCACCTGATGGTGGAAGCTAGCCTTCTCTCTGCGACGGACCGTCAACGTCTTCTGTTGTAATTTAGTCAGGTAATAGTTCCACTGGTTTTGCTGTGGAAAACCATACATACAAAACCTCATTTTGTTTATTATGTAGAAAAGAAAACTTTTTCTATTGCAACTGATTGTCCAATTTATGCCTTCCAAACATGTTTCGCCTATTCGTGCTAGTCTATAACATAAAGAAAATAATTTAATCTATAATAATAATTAAACTGTAAAACCGTCGCGCCTGCCCCTTTATCTGTTTCAACAGGCTAATCTCCAAATCTACTAGATGAATTTTCATAGGCTCTCAGCAGGTAACCTGAGCGTAGGTTGGCATAATATATAGGCTTTATTTCATAAAAACCCTACCGCCGGCTGTGTGGCCGAGCGGTTCTAGGCGCTTCAGTCCGGAACCACGCCGCTGCTACGGTCGCAGGTTCGAATCCTGCCTCGGGCATGGATGTGTGTGATATCCTTAGGTTAGTTAGGTTTAAGTAGTTCTAAGTCTAGGAGACTGATGATCACAGATGTTAAGTCCCATAGTGCTTAGAGCCATAGAATAACCCTATCACGAAAAAAATATCGTAATCTGAGGTTTTAGGAGTCTGCTCAGCGTAGTAGTAAGGATGTGTAGTAAAGCAAAACACCATGAGATGAGATGCCACTGTTATTTTCGTATGACAGCAAAGAACCAACAGATGGTGCTATTAATTTATTTACCTCAGTGACGGAAGTATTTTCGGATGTGTACATCAGTGACACAATTTAGCGCAGTAATCTTATGTTCACGAATACATATTACCATTAAATTTACCTGGGAAGGATATGCTGGTTTACAATTTTCGCTTTGTGTGCTAGAAACTTATAGAACCTATTGTGCTTGTTTTGATAGGTTTTATTGATATTTCACTTCTTGGCTAGGAAAAACGAGTTGGTAGAGAAAATTATCTTATAAGGGCTCCGTTTTTACCAACTGAGGTAGGAAACCGTAAAACGCCTTTTTAATTTCCGTTACGAAGTGCGGGAGCATATCTAGTTAGACATATTTTGATACGATATCTGTAGTGAGTCTTTGTAACTCATTTACATTACCTTATTATTTACTAAAATTTGTTTGTGCTTAATCAGTTGCATTCGTTCTTCTATTCTTTTCGCGTATCCACATGAGCTTCTGAAAGTTCTGTATGCAAAAAATACAGGTTTCTGATAGGCAGTCACACATATAAATTTCATTACACTTACCCTATCCTGTCGCACACTGGACATTATCTTGCTCACGCGCTATAGGACTGACCGTGGGACAATGAGACCTGCAGAGAATCAGTGATTTGGAGTGTTTCAGAGAGAGACGGAGGGACATTTGGTGCTGGCGGTGTTAGTGTGCTGCGTACATGCCTGCGTGTATGCGTGCGCGAACGCGCGCGCGCCCATGTGTGTAAATGTGTCTTTCAATAATTAATGTTATTAATATTGATTTCCTAAATTTGTATGGTAAGTTATGAATTAGTGAAATACTGTCCTTCTGCTTTTATATCATGAAGAATATTTTCCATTTTTTATGGATTCTATATGAAATATTATTTCTGAAGAATGGATATTCAATTCTTTATGCTGTTATGGAATGAGATTCTCATTTCTGTTTTTATTGCAGTGTGATGCAAATATTAACAAAAATACTGTTAGACTTTTTCCTTACATTACCTGTTCTTAGATTTATTTTAATTGAACAATAAATTTAGCAAATATTTTATAACTGGTAAACAAAACGTTAAGCGTAAGTATTAAATACGTAAGAAAGAAGAAAATGATCAACCTCAGCTGTTGAAGTGTATCTTATTTAGGTAACGGAAAGTTTTGGAAGGTAGGCTCCCATCATCAGGCGCAGTCGTTTGGATATAAATACGACTGCACCTGATGGTGGAAGCTAGCCTTCTCTCTGCGACGAACTGTCAACATTAGAGCTGTAGTGCAACGTATTCAAGTCATAGTTAGTTTCGGAAGGCAGGCTCCCATCACCAGGTGCAGCCGTTTAGTTGCTAATACGACTGCACCTGGTGGTGGAAGCTAGCCTTCTCTCTGCGACGAACCGTCAGACTTTCCTGCCCTAGTGTAACTTACTCAGGTCACAGTTGGCTTCGGAAGGTCGGCTCCCATCACCAGGTGCAGCCGTTTAGTAATTACCACGACTGCCCCTGGTGGTGGAAGCTAGCCCTCTATCTGCCACGAACCGTCAACATCTGCTGTTGCAGTGTAGCTTGCTCAGATACAGTTAGTTTCGGACGGTAGGCTCCCATCACCAGGTGCAGCCGTTCAGTTGTTAATACGACTGCACCTGGTGGTGGAAGCTAGCCTTCTCTCCGCGATGGGCCGTCACCACCCACCTTCAAATGATGGACAAGTGCGTCAATTAGACACTGCCTGTCATAAACCTATATAATGTTAATTACTGACATCTCATTAGCTGTAGATATCATATAATACCATGGCTACGAATGAGTAAACAGAGGAGATAGTACAATGCTAATAAACATGCCAGGTTTATGTACTTGTTTTCAACTACATGTGGTACCATCCAGGAGAGTTTTGTGTACGTAATAGTTATAAAGAGTTGGAAAGAGTTGGTGTGGTCGTTTACTTGTGTGACAAAGGAATGCCATATCGTACTGCACTCTTGCTCCTCATAGTGTTGTGATGTACGCGATGTACTTCAGGCAGTGGTACGGTACATATTATATGGTGGCTGCATTTTACTTCCTTAGTGACAGTCATAGATACTGATAGATTGATGTGCTTCAATTGTGGCACTCAGGAAAGCAGGATTACCTATGCCTCATCACGGAACAATGTAGCTTCTCTGTGGGTGACAATAGAACACCCTTCACACCCAGAAGACAATAGGTAGCAATGAGGACTTTCGACGATATGGACGACCTCGTAAAGCAGCTAAAAGTGGTGAAAAATGTATCAGAATTACTACTAAGGGAAATAGGTTCAAAAGAGCAGTACAGATTCTAGACAAATTGGTAAAAATGATATAGTGAAACATATCTGTTTGCAACAGTAAACAGCATAATTGATAAAAGCTAACAAGAAAAACTTGTATGTAATAACAATAAACAGGAGACCGATTGGTGCCGACTTGAATGGACGTTTGTCAATGAGGAAACCCCTTATGAAGCCCATAAACAAAAAGAAGATATGGGATATGGTAGTAGGTAGACACATGGAGAGTGAAAGAAGGTTTTATTCAAAGACTTGCAGAAATTCGAGATTTTTGGTACTAGAAGAAGGACATTTGTTCGTAGATTTTAGGGAGAAATGCTGGTCCGGTAGTGCATTCTAGCTGCAGTTCAGCACAGTGGTGGTTCTGTTATGGTTTGGGGTGTTTTTGAGAAGATAATGTTGGCGACATTGGGAAAGTAAAAGTGTGTACGGACCAGACGCACTATCACCGCTTACTTCAGTACTACACTACACCACGTGAATTGTGCTTAATAGGAAATGGGTTCACATCACAACAGGTTAATGACTCAAAACATCGGTCGGCGTTCTGTAAGAAGTACATGGCATCAAAGTAAAATCAAAAGGTACCCAAAGCTTTGGCGTGGCGTCCCAAAGCCGTGACTGTAATCCTGTTAAAATGACCTGGGATGAAACGTACAGACGTATGCGGGAAGTTGACATAACAAACAAGCAAGATCTCTGGAATATTGTTAAGGATGTGTGGGGTCATGTTGACTAGCAAAACCTACAAAAGCTTATTGCCCTTACGCCTCGACTTTGTGAGGCATTCATTAAATCTACGGAAAGATACTTTGATGAAAGTAAAATAAAATTTTTCGATTTTTGTTGTATACAGGGTGGAGCAAACAAAAGTATCCCGGAGAACAGATTTACAGGGTACAAAGAACCACAGGTTAGTACGGTATTTCCTTTCCTTTGCCGACTATATCACATGTTAAAAGTGACCACAACTCATCTCCTGTCGCTTTTGGGTCCTGCTCAGCAAGTTGTTGAAGGCGGAACTTCATAGGAAATGTTCCATTGTAGTTCTCGAAGACTATGAGGTTTGCTGCGATGCAACGTAGACTGCAAACGCATATTCACAGATCAGTTGACCTCGGTGGCCGTCTAGGGCCACTACTAGACTGACCTCTACTAACAACTTCGTCAGGTGTGAAGATCGTCTAAACGTACTCCAAGGTTCGGCCGGCTGTATGGGCAGTTGCTCCATCCTGTTGGAAGTAACTGTAGGTCTCTTTCTCCTCCGTTACGCTGCCAAAATTCACGTCCAATAGTGTCCATTCGTTAGGGCTGCTTTTATTTGCCATACCCTATAGTGACTTGCCTGACCATGTGTTACCAAGGCTCAGTCTTCATAAATGGGTGTGAAAGAAAAGATGAAGCACATGTTTGTACTATGTATGGGATTTGGATATAATTCCCCTTCCTCTTTCTGTTCATCTCCATCTCCCACCTCTTTGTTTGCAACTTCTGCTATCCCTGTCTCCATCTTCTCCTGTGTTTCCCCTCTACCCCCCTCTCGGTCGATCTCCTCCTTTCCGCTTTCTATGTGAATTCCTTCCCACCCCTTCGAACTCTGAAACTGACCATTGTTAATTATTATTGCAAATTCCGAGTCGGTACTAATATTCGAATCATAATCCATAAATACCATTTTTCTGATAGCTAACGACGTTACAGTGTTGTACGTTACAGAAATTAAAAATATAATGCCTATTATTATTAGAGTAATATGGAAAAATTTGACCTAAGTTAGCCGAATGTGTTTGATTTTTGGTAACAATGTTAACAATGTTTTCCTTTCTATATTACATATATATTAATGTATTACGTATAATAAAGTATGTAGCCTGTGACAGCCCGAATGTTGTTAGAATAGTGTGTAAAAAAAATGGTTCAAATGGCTCTGAGCACTATGGGACTCAACTGCTGTGGTCATAAGTCCCCTAGAACTTAGAACTACTTAAACCTAACTAACCTAAGGACAGCACACAACACCCAGCCATCACGAGGCAGAGAAAATCCCTGACCCCGCCGGGAATCGAA
Organism: Schistocerca nitens; assembly: GCF_023898315.1. Taxonomy (NCBI): domain Eukaryota; kingdom Metazoa; phylum Arthropoda; class Insecta; order Orthoptera; family Acrididae; genus Schistocerca; species Schistocerca nitens. The sequence continues at coordinate 259,016,605 of NC_064620.1, forward strand.
CCCGGGAAATAGTGTGTAAAAATTGGAAGTATATCACTCAAGTTGGTTTTCGAGATTTTTGGTAATAACTTTACTAATTTATATGTTACATATTACTAATAGATTAAATATATTTAAACTGGGTGTATAAAAACATGCCAATATTCGAATCCAACGTTGTGTCAAAATTTCAAAGCAATCGGTGAACAACTTTCGGAGATACACGATTCTGAAAGAACGAACATTTACATGTACATTTGTATTTGATTATCTCTTTAAATGTATGTAATTTTATTTTTAGAGATACACACTGAGGTCAAAAACGTCTTGGGATACCTTCTGATACCCGGTCGGACCTCTTTTGCCTTCCGTAATACAGCAACTTGACTAGGCGGGGATTTAACAAGTATCTGGAAATCCCATGCAGAAATATTGAGCCAAGCTGCCTGTACTGCAGTCATAACTGCTAAAGTATTGGCGGTACAGGAATTTGTGCATGAACTGACATCTCGATTATGTTCCGTACATGTTCGAAGTGATTAGTGTCAGACGATGGGGATGGCCAAATTATTTTCTCGAGTTGTCCAAATTGTTCTTCAGTCGCGAACAGTTTTGGCCCGGTGACATGGCACATTATCGTCAAGAAAAATTCCATTCTTGTTTGGGATCTTGAAGTCCATTACTGACAGCAATCGTCTCCAGGTAGACGAATTATAACCGTGTCCAGTGATTGAGCGGTTCAATTGGACTAGGTGACCTAGTCCATTCCGTGTAAACACAGCCAGCAGCATTATGTAGCCACCACCAGTTTACACCATGCCTTGTTGACAGCTTGGGTCCTGGGGTTCGTGGGGTATGCGGCACACACGAACCCTAATATCAACTTTTACTTACTGAAATCCGGACTCATCTGACCACACCACGGTTTTACACTGTTCTAAGGTCCAACCATTATGGTCATGAGGCCAAGTGATGCACTGCAGACGACATCCTGCTGTTTGCACTGCAGACGACATCCTGCTGTTAACAAAAGGACTCGCGTCAGTCGTCTGCTGCCATCGCACATGAACACCACGTTTCGCCGCCGTGTCCTAACGGATACGTTCGTTGTACTTCCCACATTGATTTCTGCGGTTATAGCAGGTAGTGTTGCTTGTCTGTTAGCAATGAGAACCCTACGCGAACGATATTGCTCTCGGTCGTGAAGTGAAGGCCGTCGGCCACTGTATTGTCCTTGGTGAAAGGTAACTCCTGAAATTTAATATTCTCGGCACACTTTTGACACTGTGGATCTCGGAATATCGAATTCCGTAAGGATTTCCGAAATGGAACGTCCGATGCGTCCAGCTCCATCTACCGTTCCGCGTTCATGGTCTGTTATTTCCCTTTGTGCGGCCATGATCACTTCGAAAACCTTTCCAGTTGAATCGCTTGAGTACAAATGACAGCCCCGCCAATGCACTACCTTTGTATACTTTGTGGACGCGATCCTATAACCATCTGTATATGTGCTTATCGCTAACCCATGACTTATTGTCACCGCATTTTGAAGTGTTGTTTGTGTTCGTATTTTAGATAACACGGTTCATTGCAATTAATGAGCGGTGCTGAATGAGGATGGTGCAGTCAGTCTTCATGTGGGTCGTCCACTTTCTATAAGAATCTTAGCTATCTTCCTCGTGATGGAGAACATGCAAGTAGAACCGTAGCTCCTAGGGCACTGTCAGTCCATTAGCAGCTCGGACCTGCAGAGGACTCCGCCAGCTGCCAGCGGCACGCGTCCCTCCTCTTCGTGTCGCAGAGAGCGGCTGGGCTCAGAGGCCGTCGAGAAGCGGACAATGCGAGGGTAGCAGACGCGCAGCCGGGGCTTCGAGGGCGCTCCAGCCGGCCTGATGACCGCGCCCAGGCTCCCTGGTGGCATCCTCGACGCTGCGAGTGGGAACGCGACACGCGGCTCCCGTGTCCTCACTGCCGCCCTCTCACCTGCGCTGCATTGTCTGCCACTGCGCCCAGCAGAAGGGAGCTCACGAGGACCGGCCCTCTCGGTAACTGCACACCAACCACTGGCCATATGAGTGAGGCGGACGTGTATCAAATCACAGACCCTGTATCATTTGATCTGTCAGATACAATTCGATTGGCACTTGACCGGGATGCTGGTCATCCTGTATCTCCTACAACATCTGCACATTATACCGATCTTTCAGAAGCACCGAGCGAGGTGGCGCAGTGGTTAGCACACTGGACTCGCATTCGGGAGGACGACGGTTCAATCCCGTCTCCGGCCATCCTGATTTAGGTTTTCCGTGATTTCCCTAAATCGTTTCAGGCAAATGCCGGGATGGTTCCTTTGAAAGGGCACGGCCGATTTCCTTCCCAATCCTTCCCTGACCCGAGCTTGCGCTCCGTCTCTAATGACCTCGTTGTCGACGGGACGTTAAACACTAACCACCACCACCACCACCACCACCTTTCAGAAGCAAACGGCATCACAGAAGGATCCTGTGACGGATTGTTTGTACTAGGAATACCTGTAAATCACCACCATGTGAAAATCAAGTTGCACAGTGAAATTCGCTGATGTTGGTGTTAGTCCCTGAATTTTGACATGACCTCAGGCACTAAGCCCGGTGGTAACAACCAAATAGCGACAATATCTCAGCAAGCTGATTTACTGTCATTTCCAGTTGTCGTCTTTTGTTCAGCGGTACCCTTTGGCGGCGGCTGTGTTGGCGAGGTGGAGGCGGAATGGTGCTTCCGCAACACAGTCGACGGACCTCATCTGTGTTTCTCCTTTGCGGGAACAAGGATGTCCTGATGCGGACGAGGCACGTTTGCGTGGTGCCGTGTAAGCTCTTTAGCTGGTGTGGCTCGAACGGATCTTTTCACAGAGTGCCGTTGTGCTTCAAACAACATCAAGGTCGGATCCCAAACCTTACTTAGCTGGGTATGCATATTACGAGGTGCATTCAAATTCTAAGGCCCCCAATTTTTTTCTAATTAACTAATCACCCGAAATCGATGAAACTGGCGTTACGTCTCGACGTAATCGCTCTGCAGACGTACACATTTTTCACGCTGACGCCATGATTCCATGGCAGCGGCGAAGGCTTCTTTACGAGTCTGTTTTGACCACTGGAAAATCGCTGAGGCAATAGCAGCACGGCTGGTGAATGTGCGGCCACGGAGAGTGTCTTTCATTGTTGGAAAAAGCCAAAAGTCACTAGGAGCCAGGTAATGTGAGTAGGGAGCATGAGGAATCACTTCAAAATTGTTATCACGAAGAAACTGTTGCGTAACGTTAGCTCGATGTGCGGGTGCGTTGTCTTGGTGAAACAGCACACGCGCAGCCCTTCCCGGACGTTTTTGTTGCAGTGCAGGAAGGAATTTGTTCTTCAAAACATTTTCGTAGGATTCACCTGTTACCGTAGTGCCCTTTGGAACGCAATGGGTAAGGATTACGCCCTCGCTGTCCCAGAACATGGACACCATCATTTTTTCAGCACTGACGGTTACCCGAAATTTCTTTGGTGGCGGTGAATCTGTGTGCTTCCATTGAGCTGACTGGCGCTTTGTTTCTGGATTGAAAAATGGCATCCACGTCTCATCCATTGTCACAACCGACGAAAAGAAAGTCCCATTCATGCTGTCGTTGCGCGTCAACATTGCTTGGCAACATGCCACACGGGCAGCCATGTGGTCGTCCGTCAGCATTCGTGGCACCCACCTGGATGACACTTATCGCATTTTCAGGTCGTCATGCAGGATTGTGTGCACAGAACCCACAGAAATGCCAACTCTGGAGGCGATCTGTTCTACAGTCATTCGGCGATCCCCCAAAACAATTCTCTCCACATTCTGGATCATGTCGTCAGACCGGCTTGTGCGAGCCCGAGGTTGTTTCGGTTTGTTGTCACACGATATTCTGCCTTCATTAACTGTCGCACCCACGAACGCACTTCCGACACATCCATAAGTCCATCACCACATGTCTCCTTCGACTGTCGATGAATTTCAATTGGTTTCACACCACGCAAATTCAGAAAACGAATGACTGCACGCTGTTCAAGTAAGGAAAACGTCGCCATTTTAAGTATTTAAAACAGTTCTTATTCTCGCCGCTGGCGGTAAAATTCCATCTGCCGTATGGTGCTGCCATCTGTGGGACGTATTGACAGTGAACGCGGCCTCATTTTAAAACAATGCGCATGTTTCTATCGCTTTCCAGTCCGGAGAAAAAAAATCGAAGGCCTTAGAACTTGAATGCACCTCTTATTTTGATCACTTTGTAAACACTGTTTATTACGTAAATTTTGATATGCATGGCTCGCACAGAGCAGAACTATGTACCTAAGTAATCTTTGACTATTGCTACAATATCTTCGTCTTGCATCACCGCCTGTGATTGAGAGTGCTAGCAAAATTACACGTATTCTGAGCTGCGTTGTGCAGCTGACGTAATTTGAATAAATATTCTTGATAAGTTTGATATGAGATTGATGGGGCCGGCCGAAGTGGCCGTGCGGTTCTAGGCGCTGCAGTCTGGAACCGCGAGACCGCTACGGTCGCAGGTTCGAATCCTGCCTCGGGCATGTATGTGTGTGATGTCCTTAACTTAGTTAGGTTTAAGTAGTTCTAAGTTCTAGGGGATTCATGACCTCAGAAGTTGAGTCCCATAGTGCTCAGAGCCATTTGAACCATTTGAGGTTGATGGAATTGGAGTATAAATATTTTTGAAATAGTTTTGGAGAGAGAAGCTATTTGTGCCTTCATCTGAAACATTGGCAAACTGAAGTAAACACGCACGTGCTTAGCATTGTTTCGTGTTATTGAGATTATTGTAACGAAGCTCACATGGTAGTATAGTTAAATGGATTTCTCTGATAGGAATATTAGATTCTCCTTGCTTCAAGTTATTTCTTAAAATAATGTTAAGTAAGTACTATTGTGAACATTCAGCTGATTTTTAAAGCAGTGCTTTTGAATATAGACTGATTTGAATTTTGCCAGGAGTCATTTCTTACCACTTAAACTTCCCACTCTTCATTCCGTTTACTACGCACATATGCGCATACACTTTACGATACGGAATTTTCAGTCATGGTTTTTTTTATGTTGCTTTACTGCTGTATGCTGTATGCTGCTTTCGAGACATCTGCAAAAATGTTTGTCAAGACACGAGGTAGGTAAAGGTACAGTTTAGGGCCAGTAGTTTCTTTGTAAGGTCATACGCATTTATTTCAGAAGTCACGTTACATTGAGTTTAACATTTCATTTTTGTAGAAACAGTTAGCGCTAATTTGTAGACGGTTTTAAGCAAATTGTATTAAATCTCTATGCAATTCAGTATAGTCAGAATTGTGCACCATACACGAGTTTAATTTAAGTTTTCGCTTGTTTGGAAATCATTTTTGAGAGGTTTTGGTAGACAGTTTTAGGAATATTTGCTCAGACAGAGAGAAGCAGGAAAGCGGTCAAGTTACATAGTGAACTTTTTGCTTGTATTTTAAAGTGAAAAACTTGGTAGTTATTAAATCCCACATAAGGTAGCCCTTCCCAAAAGTGATTAAGCAACGATTAAAATGTGTCAACCTAAGTGCTCTCAGTTATGGGTCTTCAGACAAACGTATCTGAAGTAGTGCAACGTGCGTTACACATAACACCTGTAATAACTTAATATTGCCCACTGGTAGCTTTCCCTTTACTGAATCTTTCTAAAAACATTTAGTTCTCCTTTAATCAGCAAGATACAGACTCCAGCCTACACAAACTGTTTCTTAGTTTTCGTTACTGCAGCAGCAGATCGAAGTTCATCATTAAGTACACCGTTTTGTTTGTGAGTTAACCCAGCTTCTAGTAAGAAGTAACTTAGCTTGAAATTCATTTGTGCTCTTTTATTTAGTATCCTAAGTTTCGTAGGTTTTTGTGTTTTTGTCAGGCACATTTCTGCGTTTATTAACTGTGTAGTGCATAATACCACTGTTGGCATCGCGACAGGCATTTGTTTTTGTTTGAAGAGTTATTTGTAATTGTTAATTTCTTCATTTGAGCTGTAGCATTTGTTACTGCAGCAGTACAGTGAAATACACCCTTTCGTTTGTGAGTTGACACAGCTTTTAATAAAAAGCGACTTATTTTGAATATCTTCTGTGCTTTGTAGTTTAAACTCCTAAATTTCCTAATGTTTGTGTATTTATAGGGCACACGCCTGCGTTGCCGTGTTGCTATGGAGAGCACAGGTCGTAGCCAACTGCAGGTGTTGGCTCATGTCGGTACTAAGGATGTGTGTCCCTTTGGACTGGAAGAGATTGTCTCTAGTTGCGGGCAATTAACTGAAGCGGTTGCTAGACTAGTTAGTCAGACGAAAGCGGAGCTGACCATCTGAAACAGAGCCGAGTGAAGCAACTAAATCAGTCTCGGATGGTTCTGCGATCTTATAGACTGCAAACTCCTTTACTTGCGCCATAGGGTGATGGGTTTTCTGATTCCATTTAAAAGATAAGATGTCCACTACATGCAGGAAGCGGCTACACATGTAGCGGGGGCTGTGCGAATTTTTTAGGTTAGAGGGTCTTCGGAAACTACAGAAAGGACATCAGTCTAAAAGATGCAGGGCGAACAAAGGATGTGAGTGGACCTAATAACAATCGGCATTATAGCTGTAAATTGTTTTAACTGTGTCGATAAATAACCAGGGCTCCAAGCCCTAATAGAAATCACTGAATTTATAATCGCTGTAGGTACAAAAAGCTGTCTGAAACCAGAGAAAAGTTTAGCCTAAATTCTTACCTACCCGCGTTGAGAAAAAATAGATGAAATGCAGTTGCCGTCACAAGTAGTTTACCTTGTAGTGAAATTGAAATAGATAGCTCCTATGTGTTAGTACAGAGGCTACACTTGACAACCGGATACATTAATAATGTGCTCCGTTTACCGACTCCCCGACGCAAATGCTGAATTGTTCCAAGAAAAACTGAGTCTCAGTTCTGATAGGCACCCCAATCACACAATTAGCGGTGACTTCAATCTACTCTCGATATGTTGTAAAAATACACGTTTTAAGTCGTTGGTAGGCACGAAAACCTCTTCCGAAATCTTACGGATTACTGTCTCCGAAAATTATTTTTAACCCTTACTGTGCCGGCCGCGGTGGTCTAGCGGTTCTAGGCGCTCAGTCCGGAACCGTGCGACTGCTACGGTCGCAGGTTCGAATCCTGCCTCGGGCATGGATGTGTGTGATGTCCTTAGGTTAGTTAGGTTTAAGTAGTTCTAAGTTCTAGGGGACTGATGACCACAGATGTTAAGTCCCATAGTGCTCAGAGCCATTTGAACCATTTAACCCTTACTGTACGAGCCCATTTGGCATGTAAATGGTTCCGAAAACATTCTGGACTTCTTAGCAACAAATAATCTTGAGCATCTTTATGGATACAGTGATATTTTGTCCGCAAGGACTTTGAAACAAGAGAGAATACCAAATCATCCGAATTCACCTAACATAAACGAAAACATATTTTCAATGGAAAAGAAATCGCTTGATGCCTTCCTAAGAGACAATCTCCATTTCTCTCAATCTCACCTTATACGAGTCGGCAACTGAGACATTTACACCATGCCAAATGCAAAAGAACTCAGAACAACTCCCACAATAAAACTCTCTTTCGAAATCTGGCATAAAATCCAGAGGCATTCTGGCCATTCGACAAATGCACTAGTGGCAAGACACAATCAGTACCTTCTAAGCGTGATGGCAATGGTAGTGTTACTGATGACAGTACCTCTAAAGCAGAGATACAAATCACGGTTTTCTGAAATTTTTTCACCAAAGGAGACGAAGTAAATATCCCTGAATCCGAATCAAGAACTGCCGACAAGACTAACTTAGACGGTATCGATCGTCGGTGATCCGAAACAGCTTAAGTCACTTAACCAAGGTAAAGCCTCCAATCCAGACTGCATACGAATTAGGTTCCTTTCGGAGTACGCTGGTATAATATTATATATTCATATATCATATACAACCATGCGCTAGTTGAAAGATCTGTAGCTAAAGCCTGAGTTGCGCCGGTCACCCCAACACTCGAGGAAGAAGTTACAGAACCATTGTACTAATGTCGATTTTCAGTGAGATTTTGGATCATACACTGTGTTCGAACAAATAGCTGACACGGATTCAGAAATTATCGTCCGGGTGAAATACAACTAGCTCTATATTCTCACGAAGTAATGACTGTTATCGACGTCTGACGACCAAATGATTTCATATTTTTGTATTTCCGGAAGGCTTCTGACACCGTTCCTTAGAAGCGACTTCCAATAAAATTGCGTGCCTGCAGAGTATCGTCTCATTTGTGTTACTACTTTTGTGATTTCCTTTCAGAAAGATCATAGTTTGTAGTAACCGAAGGAAAGTGGTTGAGGAAACGGAACATATCTGGAGTTCCTCAAGGAAGCGTTAAAAACCCTCCGTTGTTCCCGATCCATATAAACGTTGTAGGACACAATTTAAGTAGTCACATTAGATTTTTTGCAGATGATCGTCTCATTTAAAGTCTTGAAAGTCATCAGACGATCAAAACCAATTGCAAAGTGTCTTAGACACGATGTCTGTATGATACGAAAAGTATCGCCACGTAGCGCTCTGTTTGTAAATCACTGGCTGTGCTGTGTGCAGTCTGTGGTTGGTTTGCATTGTTGTTGGCTATTGTAGTGTTGGGCAGTTGGCTGTTAACAGCACGTAGCGTTGCGCAGTTGGAGGTGAGCCGCCAGCAGTGGTGGATGTGAGGAGAGAGATGGCGGAGTTTTGAGAGCAGATGATCTGGACGTGTGTCCATCAGAGACAGTAAATTTGTAAGACTGCATGTCATGAACTGATATGTATTATGACTTTTAAACACTGTTAAGGTAAATACATTGTTTGTTCTTTATCAAAATCTTTCATTTGCTAACTATGCCTATCAGTAGTTAGTGCTTTCAGTAGTTTGAATCTTTTATTCAGCTGGCAGTAGTGGCGCTCGCTGTATTGCAGTAGTTCGAGTAACGAAGATTTTTGTGAGGTAAGTGATTCATGAAAGGTATAGGTTATTGTTAGTCGGGGCCATTCTTTTGTAGGGATTATTAAAAGTCAGACTTCGTTGCGCTAAAAATATTCTGTGTCAGTTTAAGCACAGTCATTGATAATTTTTCTAAGGGGACGTTTCAAGACTACTATAAGGAATCCGCTAAATCTCGGTTACACGAAAAATCATGAAAATCTGAAAGCTATGAATTAAGCAAGTACTTATGGGCTAGAGTTACAAATAATTCAAAGCAAGTGACTCGTGATAATCTTTCGCACTTTTACGGTTTCAAATAATAACAGTATCTGGCGCGTGATAGTCGTTTGGATAGGGGTATTGTGGGAATGACGAAAAAAACATCTTTAAAAATGAACTGAACGGCGTGATATAACAGTCATGAATTTATATTACATATTGCACACAGGAAATTCGAGAATAGAGAAGAACAAGTCGCTGAGGAATGATATAAATAGGAAGAGCAGGGAAGCTAAGACGAAATGGGTGCATGAAAAATGTGAAGAAATCGAAAAAGAAATGATTGTCGAATGGAATGCGCGTATAGGAAAGTTGAAACAACCTTCGGTGAAATTAAAAACAAGGTTGGTAACATTAAGAGTGCAACGGAAATTACACTGCTAAATACTGAGGAGAGAGCGGATAGGTGGAAAGAGCACATTGAAAGCCTCTGTGAGGGTGAAGATTGGTCTGATGTGACAGAAGAGGAAACAATAGTCGATTTACAAGAGATAAGGGATCCAGTATTAGAAAAAGAATTCTGGAAAGCTTTGGAGGACTTGAGATCAAATAAGGCAGAACGGATAGATAACATTCCATCAGAATTACTAAAATCATTGGGGGAAATGGCAAAATAACGACTATTCACGTTGGTGTGTAGAATGTACGGGTCTGGTAACATAACGTCTGACTTTCGGAAAAATATCATCCACACATTCCCGAAAACTGCGAGAGCTGACAAGTGCGAGAACTATCGCATAAGCAGCTTAACACCTCATGTGTACAAGTTACTTACAGGAATAATATACGGAGGAAATTTGAGGGTGTGTTAGATGACGATCAGTTTGGGCTTTTGATAATGGAAGCAAGACTAAAGAAAAATCAAGATACGTCTGTAGAATTTGTCGACCTAGAAAAAGCGTTCGACAGTGTAAAATGGTGCAAGATGTTGCGACTTACGAGAAAAGGATAAGCTATAGGGAGAGACGGGTAGTATACAATATGTAGAAGAGCCAAGAGGGAATAATAAGGGTCGACGACTAAGAATGAAGTGCTCAGATTAAGAAGGGTGTAAGACATGGAAGTATTCTTTCGCCCTACTGTTCAATCTATACATGGAAGCAGCAATGATGGAAATAAAAGACAGATTCCGAAGTGGAATTAAAATTTGAGGTGAAAGGATATCAATGGTACGATTCGCTAATGGTATTGCTTTCCTGAGCGAAAGTGAAGAAGACGTACAGAATCTGCTGAATGGAATGAAGTGTCTAATAAGTACAGAAATTGGACGGAGAGTAAATCGAACATAGACGAAAGTAATGAGAAGTAGCAGATATGAGAACAGCGAGAAACTTTACATCAGCATTGCTGGTAACGAAGTAGATGAAGTTTACGAATTCTGCTACCTAGGCAGCAAAATAACCAATGATGGGCGAAGCAAGCGCATCAAATGCAGAAAACCACTGGAAAAAAGGGCATTCCTGGTCACAGAATTCCACTAGTATCAAACGTATGCCTTGATGTGAGGAAAAAATTCTGAGACTGTACGTTTGGAGCACAGCATTGTATGTATGTGAAACCTGGACTGTGGGAAAACCAGAATAGAAGTGAATCGAAGCATTTGAGATGTGGTGCTACTGGCAGTTGTTGAAAATTGGGTGGACTGATAGGGTAAGGAATGAGGAGGTTCTGCGCAGAATCGGAGAGGATAAAATGTGTGGAAAACATTGAGAAGGAGAAGGGACAGGAAGATAGGACATCTGTTAAGGAATCAATGAATAACTTCCATGGTACTATAGGGAGCTATAGAGGACAACCGCTATAGACAGAGATTGGAATACATCCAGCTAGTATTTCAGGACGCAGGTTGCAAGTATTTCTCTGAGATAAATGGATAGGCACATAAGAGAAATTCGTAGCGGGTCGCATGAAACCAGTCACAAGACTGATGACTCGTGCACACTGATTTATAAGTGTCCAAAATTTTGTTCTACATTCAGGAAGTTTATCCCCTCTTGTACAAAGGGCAGAGATCACAGAGTCAGTAGAGACACAGAACCTGTAACTTTAACTGAACAAGCATTTTCAGTTTCAGTAAAGACGTTAGGCAGTAGTAGCAAAAGGTAAATCACAATTTAAGGTGACAGTGACAAATACGCTTGTCGCCTCGGAAGGTATATTCGTTTAAAAAGTCAGTTTGTATGACGAAAAGAAACAATGGACTACAATAGTGGTCACGGTTATTGTCTATGACAATACTGGATACAAATTATCCTGTTAATAAGTATCTTAAAACTAATAAAATTGTATTTACGATAAGCTAAAATGGGAACGGAGTCTCTTAATCGTGATTAATAAGTTAGCTTCGTAAAATGTAGGTATGAAGCTGCGAATTATGCCCTTTTGCTTATGATAGTTAAATTTTTCCACAAATATTAAGTTTTGCAATCCCAGAAGATAGCTGAAAAACCTTTGTAACAATACCACATTTATCCATGTGCGATTTGTATGTTTTGAGGAAAAGGGATATTGAATTCAGAAATAATAAATATGATTGGCAAGATCACATAAATAATGTGCGGAACCGAACGAAGCAGAACAGTTAGAAAACGCAACAGGTCTAATAATGAGATTATCAGCGCTACGCTTGTTAGACCTGTTAGTACTGCTGCGTAATGTCGGATACGCATCAGATAGGATTAACCAGGCACATCGAAGAAGCTCAAAGAAGAGCAACTCGAAACTTCCTGGCAGATTAAAACTGTGTGCCCGACCGAGACTCGAACTCGGGACCTTTGCCTTTCGCGGGCAAGTGCTCTACCATCTGAGCTACCGAAGCACGACTCACGCCCGGTCCTCACAGCTTTACTTCTGCCAGTACCTCGTCTCCTACCTTCCAAACTTTACAGAAGCTCTCCTGAGAACCTTGCAGAACTAGCCCTTCTGAAAGAATGGATACTGTGGAGACATGGCTTAGCCACAGCCTGGGGGATGTTTCCAGAATGAGATTCTCACTCTGCTGCGGAGTGTGCGCTGATGTGAAACTTCTTGGCGGATTAAAACTGTGTGCCCGACCGAGACTCGAACTCGGGACCTTTGCCTTTCGCGGGCAAGTGCTCTACTATCTGAGCTACCGTAGCACGACTCACGCCCGGTCCTCACAGCTATACTTCTGCCGGTACCTCGTCTCCTACCTTCGAGTCTCACTCGGGCACGCAGTTTTAATCTGCCAGGAAGTTTCATATCAGCGCAGACTCCGCTGCAGAATGAGAATCTCATTCAGAAGCAACTCGTTTGACAATATCGCGAAATAGAGGAGAGAGTGCTACGGATATGATACGCGAATTGGAATGGCAATCGTTAAAATAAAGGCGTTTTTCATTCCGCCAAAGTCTTCTCATGAAGTTTCAGTCACTAATTTTCTCCTCAGAATCTGAAAATATTTTGTTGGCAACCCCGCTAACCATAATAAAGCGAGAGAAATGAGAGCTGATATAGAAGGACTGAAGTGTCTGATTTTTCCACTAGATATTCGAGAGTGGAACGATAGAGAAATAGGTTGAAGATAGTTCGGTGAATTCTCTGCTACGCTCTTAATTATTAATTGCACGTAGATGAAGATTAAATTTGTAGTGGCAATCTTGTAATGCCATTGTATTACAAAACATATAATTGGAATGTGATTAGCTGCCTCTTCGAATATCTTGAGGCACACTGACCTTCCGTGACCTGGAAGAAGCTTAATAATGCAGAGTGGTCTATTTCTGAATATTAGTTACGAGTAAAGGTGATTCTGACTGAAACATTAATTGATTTAGCTACGAAATTATATTGTTTACTTTCGCATAAAGCATTAACGCAAGGCTTTATAAAGAAATACGTGCCGCCTTTGGCACACTCATACAAAAGCTCAGTTCTTCAACAAATACTGAAAAATCATGTAAGACACACAACTTATTTGGCGAATGGAAAACCGACTTGCTAATCCTAATCACTAGGTAACTACAGTTAACAGACATACAGGAAACCGCCCCACTGAATTGTATTCTCGATATCCATTCTGCCGCAACGTACAATATTTGACCAAGATAATTCTCTAAAAGCCATCGTGGCTCTCCCCAAATTTAATAATTCAAAAATGCCATCTTTCGTCCAGAGTCGTCGTATGACAAGAGATATGTTTTAATAAAATATCTGAAACATACAAACCATTGCTGCTTTCACACACATACACACACCCACACCCACGCACACCCACACATCCACACATTCAGTATGTATAAAAACAACCACGTTCAACAGCACACCGTTTCACACCATGAGAAAGTACATCCTATTTACAGTGCGGCGGAGCGAGTGCTAAACATCAGGTGCGGACGGAAATTTAAAATCTGTACTTTCAGAAAGTCATAAATGTTCACTTAGGTTTATGGCTAAAATTTTCTCGCTGTATCGACTACTGGGACTGAGATCTGGCGAGTGTGCTTGTTACTCCTTAAAATGTGAAGTCATGTTGGTGAACACAGAGGATTCAAGAAAAGAAAGAATGGACTTAGAACCTTTCCTTATAGCCGAAGGAATGGGGATTGGAAATTCATTGATGACTGGCACAGTGTACGAAGAGCTGTGCACGTCAGTTGGTCTGGGCGTGGCACAAGGAATTTAAAGAATGATCGATGTCGCTGGCCGATCACGCACGATATGAAACGCCACACGACACTACCGAGACCTTTGTCCAGTAGGTGGAAACCCTCTTTATTGAACACCGACAAGTTACGTAGCTAACGGTAGCCACAAAGGTAAGACTGAGCGTCGCAATTCCAATGGACATGCAGTGCTCTCCGTTAACTTGTGCTAGTCTTCGACTAATTTCTGTTCGCTGCACTCCTTCGACTGCAAGAAAACGCACTACACCTTTTTGCTCTTGATTTGAAGCCTCTCCTTATCGGTTTTCAGCATTCAGCACTACCGAAACCAGTGGACGGTCAACGCGTGGAAGTACCCGCTTATCAAGTTGATGCGGCGAGTTTAGGTTTCAGAACTCTTTCAAGGACCACACCTTTTCCCCAAGGCAGCGGCTTTTGTTTTAGAGTCCCCCGATCGTTGCTTTTTGAATGCCCCTTATTGTTTGATTTATGGGGTTAAACAGCGTGTATTGTAGGGCTTACCTTGTAGAGGTAATCCGTTTGTAAAACCAAGAAGGAAATGTAAACTTTGAGTGCGTGTTAATAGCATTATGAACATAGATAACTGCAGCCAGTCACATGAAAGTTATTTATTTTGACGAGTTTACGAGCCTAGTTAGATGAAACACGCAGAATTCAAACATTTGTGTTTGAAGAGTCATTCCAGAGCGTGCGCCGAGTGAGAGCCATCGTGCATACGAGTCTGATATTCTGCTGAGGAAGTCGCACGATTCTCTGTCAAGTATACTATCATACAAAATATAACCTTTTAAATTGTCTCTGCATCAGACGAGAGCCCTAAAAAGAGGCATGTTATCACTACGAGGGTGTGCTGAAAAGTGATACCTCCAAACCCTTTAACGAAAAACTCTTGAAGCTTTTAAAATAAATCAAACATCATTAACATTCTACACCTTTATTATTCATGTATCCATATTTATTTCTCAACATTGTCAACATATTTCGCCCAGCGAGAGACGAGACTGTTGGCACCGTCATTGTAGAACGTTCCAGTTTACTGTCGGAAGCACAACCTCACGTTCCCTTGCACCGCTTCACCACTATCAAAGTTATGTCTTCAAATGAGTTCATTAAATGTTCGAAAATCGGATAGGCCGAAGTCGGGACTGTGTGGATCGATGACAGTCAACCCAAGGCATCGCCTTATTATAGATGTCTCAGTGCACATGTGTGGTCTCGCTCTGCCATGCTAAAGGAGAAGGTAGCGATGCTGATGGAGACGTTACTCCATGTTTGTACGAAATCTTCGAATTTGAAACTCGGTTGCAACATGCTATTCCTCAACCATCGACACAGCTACACACCGCAATGTTACGCAATACAATTCGGAGGCCTGTAACGACAGAGAGCTGCAAATATATAAAGACGTATAATTTAGTAACTTCCGTTTTATTTAAAAAAAACCTCAAGAGTCTCCACACCAAAAATTTGGAGGCATTATCTTATTAGCATATCATCGTTCATGCTCAGTTACTTGTTTTGGTAATACACTCCTGGAAATTGAAATAAGAACACCGTGAATACATTGTCCCAGGAAGGGGAAACTTTATTGACACATTCCTGGGGTCAGATACATCACATGATCACACTGACAGAACCATGGGCACATAGACACAGGCAACAGAGCATGAACAATGTCGGCACCAGTACAGTGTATATCCACCTTTCGCAGCAATGCAGGCTGCTATTCTCCCATGGAGACGATCGTAGAGATGCTGGATGTAGTCCTGTGGAACGGCTTGCCATGCCATTTCCACCTGGCGCCTCAGTTGGACCAGCGTTCGTGCCGGACGTGCAGACCGCGTGAGACGACGCTTCATCCAGTTCCAAACATGCTCAATGGGGGACAGATCCGGAGATCTTGCTGGCCAGGGTAGTTGACTTACACCTTCTAGAGCACGTTGGGTGGCACGGGATACATGCGGACGTGCATTGTCCTGTTGGAACAGCAAGTTCCCTTGCCGGTCTAGGAATGGTAGAACGATGGGTTCGATGACGGTTTGGATGTACGGTGCACTATTCAGTGTCCCCTCGACGATCACCAGTGGTGTACGGCCAGTGTAGGAGATCGCTCCCCACACCATGATGCCGGGTGTTGGCCCTGTGTGCCTCGGTCGTATGCAGTCCTGATTGTGGCGCTCACCTGCACGGCGCCAAACACGCATACGACCATCATTGGCACCAAGGCAGAAGCGACTCTCATCGCTGAAGACGACACGTCTCCATTCGTCCCTCCATTCACGCCTGTCGCGACACCACTGGAGGCGGGCTGCACGATGTTGGGGCGTGAGCGGAAGACGGCCTAACGGTGTGCGGGACCGTAGCCCAGCTTCATGGAGACGGTTGCGAATGGTCCTCGCCGATACCCCAGGAGCTACAGTGTCCCTAATTTGCTGGGAAGTGGCGGTGCGGTCCCCTACGGCACTGCGTAGGATCCTACGGTCTTGGCGTGCATCCGTGCGTCGCTGCGGTCCGGTCCCAGGTCGACGGGCACGTGCACCTTCCGCCGACCACTGGCGACAACATCGATGTACTGTGGAGACCTCACGCCCCACGTGTTGAGCAATTCGGCGGTACGTCCACCCGGCCTCCCGCATGCCCACTATACGCCCTCGCTCAAAGTCCGTCAACTGCACATACGGTTCACGTCCACGCTGTCGCGGCATGCTACCAGTGTTAAAGACTGCGATGGAGCTCCGTATGCCACGGCAAACTGGCTCACACTGACGGCGGCGGTGCACAAATGCTGCGCAGCTAGCGCCATTCGACGGCCAACACCGCGGTTCCTGGTGTGTCCGCTGTGCCGTGCGTGTGATCATTGCTTGTACAGCCCTCTCGCAGTGTCCGGAGCAAGTATGGTGGGTCTGACACACCGGTGTCAATGTGTTCTTTTTTTCCATTTCCAGGAGTGTAGATATTGCACGAGTACATTTTGTTTCTACATTATTTATTTGTCTCGCAGCCCCAATCTCATGCATTTATTCGTCCTATCGGCAGCATCACAATTGCCCATAAACAGTGTTCAGCAGTCATTCTAGCCAACAGCCATGCTGTCAGACCTACTAACCTGCTATCACTTCTTTTCGCAGCCAGAGATTCAATATGACCAGTGGTGGTGGGGGATCAGCCAGCTTCCCTGGCGGAATGAATGTTTCATCAAGAAAGGGAGTGCGACCTCAAAACTAATCTGAAGAATAGAGGATAAGTAAATTAAGGGAAACAAAAGGTAGAACTGGACTCCGTCGGATGGGGCGCACGAGAACGCTGTCACTAACCAATCCTCAGAATTTAATTGGCTTCTTTCTCACTCTAAGACATTATTTCCAAAACCATCTAGCAGCTAAAAATGCATCTGTCGTAGCATTAATCGCAAGAAATGCAAATATAGATATGTTACTTTGATCTTCAGACCAACAGCGGAAAGGAGTTGTAACACATGTTCAGTACGGCGTAAACAATGAATTTTCTCTTAGCTAAATTATGTCTCAAGTGCAATTGCATCAGTTCATAATCGACTTTTCCTTGGTGGCTATTCACACCGCCAAAACTTCCGTCAACTTTTTCACCCTCTGGCTACAGCGGACCCCACGCTTTGCCCTCACCATCCCGGCGTCCCAGACTCTGCTAACTAACGGATGCTAACAAGATTCCTCCCAGGGGACGGCGCACCCCTGTGTTTAATTCACCAGCAGGGAGGAGGTCGGAACCCCCGCTGTGACACGGCGCAGCACTGCAATTCTATTAAGCGAAGTGCGCCTATGTGCCGAGCCGGAGCCGAATCGTACGTCATACAAGTTACTGCCAGAACACAGAAACGCCTTCCCATAACTAACCCCTCGCTGAACGTAGTTTTAGTACTTATGCACGAGTGGGACTACCGCATCGCTTATGAAAGGACAGGAAGCGGGAAAACTACGCTACAGTCTAAGAACGAATGCGGTATAAAAATGCCCATTATTCCAGTAGCATGTGCTGAAAATTATTAGTTACTCCTGTAAGAAATGAAGTTCTTGACAGCTTCCTACTGCATGAGGGGTGAATGCAGAGGAGGTAGCCAGAAGGATTTGAACTGTGTTTGGAGCGAGTGCTTTTGGGAAAAATACGCCAGAAAAAGATAGTCGTGTTTTAACAAAGATCGTTCTGGCATGAATGATTTTCCACATTAAGGAAGTTTCGACTACTGATATATGTGATAGATTACCCTTTTACCATCATGCGACATTGGCATTCAACAGGCAAAGTTTAGAAGTCTGCATGCTCTAATTCGAAACAACAGAAATCAACAGAGAGACTATTATTGAACGTCATCAGGTCACTCATCGAGCATTCCTATGCAGTACTGTTAATGGTGACGTGTTATGATGCCTTTATCGTTAACTTCCTAAGAAGAAATGAAAGGCTGAGCCCCACCAAAAGACGTTACCTCGAGCAAAGAGTAGTGTGAATATAATATTTTACATCTGATAAATCCAAAAGTGTGTTTTGGGCTACGAATTCTGCCCCCAGGGTGTGTGCAACACAGCTGGAATTTGTTCCCAACAACTGAGACACCCTTCGGTCGAAGTGTAAGAAAATCGAGAGACAAAACTACATCACCTGTGCTATTGCATGATAACGCACTATGTTGATTTGAGAAACAAAACTATCCAGGAGACTGATAGGAATGTCGTCTCTCAGGCACTTGTATTGATAGGGAAGTCCTCTCTCAAGCACTTGTGCCTCTCGTCATATGTTTGTAGAATGATACCTTTCCCACTCTTGATCAACCGTCAAGGCAATTCATTTCTACACGAAAATACTCTTAGAATTACCCTGGTTTAATGACATCGTTAGAACCAGTTGGTTTCTACAGGTGGAGAATTTGTAAACAACTATAGCATTGTCAGATCGTTTTAGATACCTTGAAAGAAAATTCTGCTGCTGATTAATTTCTCTTTGATAATTACTGTTGCGTTTAGTAAACTAATGGATAATGCAATTAAAATAATCACTGTACTAATACAAATTAAATTCAGCTTACTGCAGAAACATCACGACGGCAGTCTATCTTAATAAAGCATTAAGTGTCTGTGAGACGATTGAGCCTATTTTAACACGAATATTACCGACTTTTGACTTCGAAAAGATCTGTATTTATTTCATTTCCTGTACCATTCGTAAGTATTATGAAAATGTGACATTTCATAGATAAAATTATGGGTTCAAAACAACAAAATATATGTCGGCAGAAAAGAAAAGTGGCAATATGAATTTGGCAGTACCGTAAGGTTTTCGCTCGGACATTATGAGTTACTGAAAGTAGCAAGACGAATTTTGCTGGTGCGTTGTCTTACGATTCCCTTATTGAGTTTTTATCTGCCTGCTTGTAACTCTGCTACAAAAGAATTAAAAATCTGGCTTTCAGCGAGTCTCCAAAGACCAACGAAAGCAGTTTGCACCTGGTAGCTAATCATGTTACCTGGGAACTGTTTTTTTCCTATAGTGGGAAGACATCCTTTTGTGGTTGAATTGTTGGCAAATGTCAGTCAAACGTGTGGCGTTGGTCTAAGCGTTTCGGTGTGTTGAATTTGTACCAATGATTTTTCTATAGAGAGTCGAAGTCTCCCATTAGTATTTTCACGTCATCTTGGTGGATTTTGCTCATAGTATTTTACAGTGTGTTACAGAATATTTCGACATTTTCAGTGTTTTTCTTATTTTCGATGTTGGTGGGGACACGTACATTGATGAGTGTATATTTTTTACTGGGGCTCTGAATGATCATAGTCATAAGTCGCTTGTTGATGGGCCGGCCGTGGTGGCCGGACGTTTCTAGGCGCTTCAGTCCGGAACCGTGCGACTGCTACGGTCGCAGGTTCTAATCCAGCCTCGGGCATGGATGTGTGTGATGTCCTTAGGTTAGTTAGGTTTAAGTACTTCTAAGTTCTAGGGGACTGATGACCTCCGCTGTTAAGTCCCATAGTGTTCACAGCCATTTGAACCGTTTTATTGTTGATGGGTGTGATTTCTTTGACAGAGTTGATGATAGATCTGTGTTATAGAAATGCAATGCCTAAGGTTGGTACGACTTTCGATACCTTTTGTTGTATTTTTCTCTTGAAGATGCAATGGTTTCCCCAATGCAAGGTTTCATTGTCAGTTAGTCGTGGTTCTTGAAGAGCAGGGATGAGAATTTTTTGTCGGTCGATTTCTTTTTGAGGGATTATTAATTTTTCGTGTTTGGATCAATGTATCGATGTTTACTTTTAAATGCATGTTTTTTGCTTGTAGGGAAATTTACCAGAGATCTTCGATATTCTCTGCCGTGCTAACCTCGACTCCCTAAAATACGAAATTTACAAAATTTAAAATCTGAAATACTGCATCTTGGTTCTTACAATAGTGCAATAGGTGCGCACTGGTTAGATGTAACTGAAGAGAGACTCCAAATCGGATTGTGATTAAGGGCGAATCCCAAGCGCATGGCCACCAACAATTGGGAGCGGAAACTTAATGTCATCGGAACCTTGTTGAAGGCCCATGACATGCGATCGTTAGACTGACTGCAGAAAGTTCAGTTTATAAATACATACATACTTACCAAAATTTATCGTGTCGCAGCAGTCTTACCGATACTGCAGGTCACTGCACATAAAATATTAGCTGTAGCCACTTGGTATGTGTGGAAACAAAATATCTTTAAAGTATCCTTCCACACGGCGACTTTGCAGAGGAAAAACACAGGACTTGGAATTAAAGACGTGCTTTTAAACTAATACACGTCACTAAGACAGGCATCACGAAACTTCTGTTCCTCTCGTTAGATCCTGGGGATAGGAACGCTCCTGTTAATGTAGCACACCAGCCTACATTACGTCCGAAAGTACTATGGCGATTGGAGCTGTATACGACTTCCACCAGCACAAACCAACTTTAGAACCGTCTATGATTATATTACCAGACATCGTCTACACAAACCTATTCCGGTAAATTAACCTACAAAAAACTGGAGGAACGTCTGGAAAAATATCAACAATAAAATTATACCAACTAGAGTCAGTGCCGTATGGTGCGACGTTGTAAACGAAACCATACCCACAGCGGAACGATTATGAAAAATCAAATTGAGTCCATCTCCATACTGCGACAAATGTGGGCTTGCAGAAACTGTAGTGCAGACCTTCTTATGTGAAAATAGGATCAGACTTTGGAACTGGGCTAGGAAGAAATTAGCACTATCAACGGAACCGCAGAAAGTCATATACCGATAACCGAAGCTTTAAAACCCGATTGAAAATGTTACCCGTCCGCAAAGAATAAGTTATTCGTGACTTCTGGGAGAGTTTGTGTTTTACGTCGTAATAAACAAAACTTAGAACTTAGAAGAGTGCATGTTTTATATTGCAGAAGAACATTTTAAGCTGAAGAAGTATAACAAATATAAGGAATGGTTTAAATTTTTTTATCTATTGCTTTATGTGGGCTACAAAGATTTTATTGATTAGAAGCGGAATACTATTCTTCCACTTTTTTTATTCCTGGAATATTCTTTTAAGTTGGTTCTAAAATCAGAACTGTTCTAATATGGGAAAACGCCTCCGGCTCCGAAACTTCTTCCATTTGTTG
The DNA here is from genome assembly GCF_023898315.1 of Schistocerca nitens. Taxonomy (NCBI): domain Eukaryota; kingdom Metazoa; phylum Arthropoda; class Insecta; order Orthoptera; family Acrididae; genus Schistocerca; species Schistocerca nitens. The sequence continues at coordinate 259,038,188 of NC_064620.1, forward strand.
AAAAATATATGACTTCCTTACAGACCTCATATGCATCCAGTGCATAATAACTTAAATTGTGAATATATTTCTGAATGAATATTTGATATTTATTTTTCCGTCACCCTGTTCACTGATATAAGTTATGTTCCACAAGGAACGCACGCCATTGGAGGCGACAATCTGTAATTTATTTTACCTTAATTACTACTTCAATTTTGTTCTACAATTTAAAGGAATATATGAGTGCAAACATGGAATACATGTGAATAATGCAGCTGCTCAGTGACAGGTATGGTGGAGGCATTGTGGCCCAGGCCACGGATTTTCGACCCCTGCCCTCTTTGCCTCCGCCTACCTGGTGCTGAAAGTCTTCTCAAACTTTTTAAAAAAATAATAGTGCAGTGGTCAGCACGTCTGTCTAGTAAGCAGGCGGTCTAGGTTCGAAGCTCAGTCGGTCACAAAGTTTCATCTGCCGTCGTTGCTGTATTTCAACGCGCTGTGACAGTGTGGACGTCGGCCCTTCGATATTTAAGGTGCAATTGTTTTTTGAGGCAATAGAGGTGATTTTCGAACATTTGTCTTGCCATCAATATAACGGGACTCCAACGGCATCCAATCCTTAGTCATACCTTTGTGCCGGCGCTAACCCATGCCATATACATGCGAATTAGTTTGTAGTTCATATTTAGTCAAATAACGAATGGTCAGTATAAAAGTATGCCTGCCAGGGTGGCCGAGCGGTTCTAGGCGCTACAGTCTGGAACCGCGCGACAGCTACGGTCTCAGGTTGGACTCCAGTCTCGGGCATGGATGTGTCTGATGTCCTTAGGTTAGTTAGGTTTAATTAGTTCTAGCGGACTGATAACCTCAGACGTTAAGTCCCATAGCGCTCAGAGCCATTTGAACCATTTCTGAAGTATACAAGTATTTACAAACAGTAGAAGCAGGATTGCAGCGAACTGATCACTTAACCAAGTGCAACATAGAGTACCTGTGTAATGACGAGTCATTCCAGCTGCATAGCTGAGGGTAATATTTTTTAAGCAATTCATTGCAGAATTAATGTAATACCCGCACGATTATCTCTGTAGTCATACTGTATCATTAGCAGCCCGCGAATGTAGTACTATGTTCGTTAAATCGGATTACTCAAGCTGAGGCCAAATAAAGACAAGCGACGACGCCACAACACTATCTTGACTCAAGTAGGTAGTCAGCGCTAAATTATGTGCGCCACCATTAACGTTTCTGTAAACAGTTTGACAGCATTACACCACCACAACTACTGACAACCTGAACCATTATCATCACGCAGTTGTAACTCGCAGTGATTACAAGTTTCTCATGTTTGTCAAGAATAGCGGAAAGCGCCTCTGAAGTTCCATTATGCCTAGGACGGAGAGAATCCTAAATATCAGTAATAGGTCACCTAGAGAAGAGAAGAGTCCACGTATTGTCTCAAGTTCTTGCAGTTTGATGTTAATGCAGTTCCTGATGGTTTCACACTAACGGGTTCTTTTGGCTATCGGAATACTCTTATTGGAATTATAGAAGTGTAATTGCTAGAACGTTCAACTATCTTGATAACTCCTCATTCTGGATTGAATACGACTCGGAAAGCAACGTTATTTTGACGTTTCCATCCATCTCCTGACGTCTTACTGAATGAAGTCTGAAGTGCACGCCCAGTTGTGTTGCCTGCCGCTAGGATTCTGTGAAGTGTTGTGGCAGCTGGCAGTCATTCCTGAATACAGACATGTGCAAATATCCTCACTGCTCTAGGGGATCTCGTCTTTGTTGCATTTTTTCCATACCGTAATTAGCACAATAACATAAGGCTTGTTCTGCTGAAGAACTTTATGCCCACAAGTCCTTAAATAAGAATCACCTAGCGTGAGTAATGCATGTAAGAAAACAGACTTTTGGACAAAAGAATGGACAGCTCCCTGCTTTTTGCGTTTCCGATAGCGCCTACGATAAGAATCTGGTGTCATATTATGTTTCCGAACCCTAAACTGTTTATTTTTTTACCTCATACTAAAACAAAAGTTACGATATGAGAAGAGGAAATGGCGTATATGATTCACAGGAACTTAAGTTTTTCGTGTTTATTTTCTAACTTCATTCTAAAACAAGGGCGTTAATATGAGAAGAGGAAATTAAATACACGCTTCCAAGACATTATATTTCCTTGCGTGCTACTACTGCATACATGAAAGTCCTGCAGTTAATTTTTGTATGTTAGATACATTTTAATATCACCTCACATTCCTTTGTGAGAAGGTTCCTATTTTCTTGGCATTCAAATAGAGTGGACATTTCATCACTGGTTAATATTCTGATGACTAATGACATGATACCCGTTGCAATTGCTCCATGGCATATGTGAGTAGAGTCTCACGTTGGTTACTATACGAACACGCAGGCAGTGATATCCGCTCACTGCAGTCAGAGCCAAGGTGATTTCTTTCTGTTTTGGCGAAGCGTCTACTGCAGTGTCCACGCTCAGCCCACATGAACAAATCGCGGCGGCATTGGGCACTGCTGATCGCTACGCTTGTCGCGAGCCTCGACAACAAGATCGCACTGTCTCTGCTAACGATACTATGGAGTTAATACATCTTACTTAACGTAATATACAGGACGTGGGTTGGGTGAAAATTCAGTTTGTAACTTCCCATCGCATTAAAATACTTTACAGTCATATTTGATGCAATATTTATTGTTGGTTGTCTCTCTAATGTTAATAGTATTGATTCAGATTGTGCAAGAACATGAAAACATACTCACTCTCTCTCTCTCTCTCTCTCTCTCTCTCTCTCTCTCACACACACACACACACACACACACACACAACACACACACACACACACACACACACACACAGTCATTGATTCCTGTGAGGGTGATAATTACTGTGTGTTGAACAACACATGCACCAGTCAGTTCCTCAGCTGGCGTCGAGTGGATGAGTTTTTTCAATTACCTTGCATTGCAAGAATTATAAGGAGGAGCCTGAAAGTAAATGGACTTGTATGCTAAAGAGCTGCGACAAAGCAAAGCTTGACCGATCATCAGATAATTGTCCACATGGGTTTTGTGGACGAGTATACTTTTAGTAGCCGCGCGGGCTTAGCCGAGCGGTATGGTGCGCTGCAGTCAGGGGCTGAGTGGCTGATCCCGGCGGAGGTTTGAGTCCTCCCTCGGGCATGGGTGTGTGTGTTTGTCCTTAGAATAATTTAGGTTAAGTAATGTGTAAGCTTAGGTACTGATGACCTTAGCAGTTAAGTCCCATAAGATTTCACACACATTTGAACATTTTTTTATACTTTTAGTAACCAACCCACCCACGATCATTACGTAAGATATCTCGAAGGCGTGAGGGAACTGATTTCATTAACTCGTCGACAGTGTAGCGTGATGGTTTACTTCCCAACATATATTTTCTATATTTGTCCAAAGGTCGCTTGCTTTTGTAGATCCACGTGGCAATGGCCTTGCTACCTCTGCCCACATATTCTCTATCTGGATGATGTTTGGTGATCGTGGAACAAACGGCTACAGCTTTATCCTCTCTTGGCCCTGAAACCAATCTCGCACCGCACTGCTATGATGGATGGGGCTCTTCTCCTGTAAATAAATTGTTATCTCGTTAGTTCATATATTTATAGTTAAATAACATATTTGTAATAAGCACATTGGATTATTATTTTCCACAGTGTTTAAGAATTCAGGCCCTGTCATAGATAAGTGATCTATATTCAAAAGTGCGATTAAGAATGTGGTTTACCCAGGCTATCATATGATGAGAGTCGTAGTCGGATATCCACATTAAGACTGCCTGGCTGAATCCGATTAGAACGATCTGGTATCGAAATGAAATTACAGAAATCGGATAATTTGAACGTCTGTATTGCAACAATGATGCGCACATAAATTCCTATGATGGAGTAACAGGTAGCAACTGTCTAAGAAAAAGTGAGAAATATGTCTACCAGCAGCAATGTAACCTAATTATAACCCACATTTACGTGACGGAAATACTAAATCGAACAATACACATATATTTCAGTGGTGGGAAGATACACCATATCGGATTTACTGATGACATAATGAAACAGTAATAATAATAATAATAATAATAAAAATAATAATAATAATAACAATCCCGTGGGGCCGATAGGGGAAACCCCCATATGGGTGGTACCGAGAAAATCAAATACTAGGGGTGAACCAAATACTAACACAGTCCTGAACGGCTACTCAATCCGTTGAACCCAAAATCCTGACACGTCAGAGTGAAAATCACCGCTACTCAGGTCACCGTCTGTTAGCTCAATGAGCTTGGCTGAAAATATTTGCTTTCAAAGGCTTCAACACCCTCTGGTCCTGTCCGGTGCTGGTATAACCCAAGCCAAACCAATGAAACACAAGCAAACATGAACTATGCCAGCAAAGTGAACTTTACCCCAGGTGGTACACAACCCGGCTGTCGACAGGCGGCAGTTGGATTTTCTGATGCTGATGAGTCGAGGTTAGCACGGCAGAGAATATCGAAGATCTCTGGTAAATTTCCCTACAAGCGAAAAACTTGCATTTAAACGTAAACATCGATACATTCATCCAAACACGAAAACTAAATAATCCCTCAAAAAGAAATCGACCGACAAAAAATTCTCATCCTTGCTCTTCAAGAACCACGACTAACTGACAATGAAACCTTGCATTAGGGAAACCATTGCATCTTCAAGAAAAAAATACAACAAAAGGTAGCGAAAGGCGTACCAATCTTCGGCATTGCATTTCTCTAACACAGATCTATCATCAACTCTGTCAAAGAAATCACACCCATCAACAATCAAAAGGTTCAAATGGCTCTGAGAACTATGGGACTTAACAGCGGAGGTCATCAGTCCCCTAGAGCTTAGAAGTACTTAAACCTAACTAACTTAAGGACTTCACACACATCCATGCCCGAGGCTGGATTCGAACCTGCGACCGTAGCAGTCGCACGGTTCCGGACTGAAGCGCCTAGAACCTCTCGGCCACAGAATGCCGGCCCATCAACAAAGCCCCAGTAAAAAATATACACTCATCAATGCACGTGTCCCCACCAAAATCGAAAATAAGAAAAACACTGAAAATGTCGAAAAATTCTGTAACACACTGTAAAGTACTATGAGCAAAATCCACCAAGATTACGTGAAAATACTAATGGGAGACGTCAAGTCTCTATTTGGGACAGAAAAAACCTGTAGAAAAATCATTGGTACAAATTCAACTCACCGAAACGCTTAGACCAACGCCACACGTTTGACTGACATTTGCCAACAATTCAATTACAAAAGGATGTCTTACCACTTTAGGAAAAAAACAGTTCCCAGGTAACATGCTTAGCTAACAGGTGCAAACTGCTTTCGTTGGCCTTTGGAGACTCGCTGAAAGCCAGATTTTTAATTCTTTTGTAGCACAGCTACAAGCAGGCAGATAAAAACTCAATAAGGGAATCGTAAGACAACACTCGAGCGAAATTCGTCTTGCTACTTTCAGTAACTCATAATGTCCGAGCGAAAACCTTACGGTACTGCCAAATTCATAATGCCACTATTCTTTTCTGCCGACATATATTTTGTTGTTGTGAACACACAATTTTATCTATGAAATGTCACATTTTGATAATACTTACGAATGGTACAGGAAATGAAATAAATACAGATCTTTTCGAAGTCAAAAGTCGGTAATATTCGTGTTAAAATAGGCTCAATCGTCTCACAGACACTTAATGCTTTATTAAGATAGACAGCCGTCGTGATGTTTCTGTAGTAAGCTGAATTTAATTTGTATTAGTACAGTGATTATTTTAATTGCATTATCCATTAGTTTACTAAACGCAACAGTAATTATCAAAGAGAAATTAATCAGCAGCAGAATTTTCTTTCAAGGTATCTAAAACGATCTGACAATGCTAAAGTTGTTTACAAATTCTCCACCTGTAGAAACCAACTGGTTCTAACGATGTCATTAAACCAGAGTAATTGTAAGAGTATTTTCGTCTAGAAATGAATTGCCTTGATGGTTGATCAAGAGCGGGAAAGGTATCATTCTACAAACATATGACGAGAGGCACGAGTGCTTGAGAGAGGACTCCCCTATCAATACAAGTGCCTGAGAGACGGCTTTCCTATCAATCTCCTGGATAGCTTTGTTTCTCAAATCAACATAGTGCGTTATAATGCAATAGCACAGGTGATGTAGTTTTGTCTCTCGATTTTCTTACACTTCGACCGAAAGGTGTCTCAGTTGTTGGCAACAAATTCCCGCTGTGTTGCACACCCCTGGGGGCAGAATTCGTAGCCCAAAACACACTTTTGGATTTATCAGATGTAAAATATTATGTTCACACTACTCTTTCCTCGAGTTTACGTCTTTTGGTGGGACTCAGCCTTTCATTTCTTCTTAGGAAGTTAACGATAAAGGCATCATAACACGTCACCATTAACAGTACTGCATAGGAATGCTCGATGAGTGACCTGATGACGTTCAATAATAGTCTGTTGATTTTTGTTGTTTCGAATTAGAGCATGCAGTACTCCTACACCAGACTTCTAAACTTTGCCTGTTGAATGCCAATGTCGCATGATGGTAAAAGGGTAATCTATCACATATATCAGTAGTCGAGACTTCCTTAATGTGAAAAATCATTCATGCCAGAACGATCTTTGTTAAAACACGACTATCTTATTCTGGCGTATTTTTCCCAAAAGCACTCGCTCCAAACACAGTTCAAATCCTTCTGGCTACCTCCTCTGCATTCACCCCTCTGTTATACCAAAAGTAAACGTTGTGTTGCAGATGTTACACCTTTTTCCACTTGCGACTCAATTTTACAACGCTTAACTGTATTTCATGATTTTCAAGTATGAAAAATCCAATGCTTAACTGGGCGGCGCCGGATTTCAGGCGGCGGGTGGCGTCTGGCCGGTGGCCGGTAGCCGCTGCAGCGCGAGGAGACGCTCGAGCGTAAGCTGCTATGATCGCGACGCAGCCACGAGCTGTCCTGCGGAATTGTTTCTGGAATACTTGTTATTGCTGGTGGGTAGAATGTTAAGCGAATTATCTTCGATGCTCAATCAGACTCATAACTTTAGACCGAAATGTGGTAAAAAAAAGAAACGGTTGGACGCGAACAGGCGATCATAAGTTTAGCATGCAGGAAGATTACCACTAGACCACGGGCTCACACAATCTGAGAACATCTCGGAAGTAGACAACACTTCCTCCGAACACTTCCGCATCTAACAGTGTTGCCAGATTGTGCAGATGGCCGGACATATAGTTGTCAGGGGCCGTCAGTTTTATTGGCCACGTTAAGTGAACGACTCGGACTTAGTCTCCGCCACAGAGGCCGGCCGGCGGTCAGTTTTTATGTCTAAGACTGTACATGATGGGAATTAGTGTGCGCTTCCATGGTCTGGTTTAGCGACGAAGCCCACTTTCATTTGGATGGTTTCGTCAATAAGCAAAATTAGCACATTTGGTGGACTGAGAATCGGCATTTCGCGATCGAGAATTTTCTTCACCCTCAACGGGTGACAGTCTGGTGTGCTATGTCCAGTCACAGAATAATCTATGCGATATTCTTTGATGGCACGGTGACTGCCGAACGGTACGTGAAGATTTTGGGAGAGAATTTCATCCCCATTATCCGAAGTGACCCTGATTTCGACAACATGTGGTTCATGCAAGACGGAGCTTGACCCAATCGAAGCAGGGGATTGATGTCTTGGACGCCTACTTTTGGTACCGCATTCTGGCTCCGGGGTACACTGAGGCTATTGGCAAGGTCCTCTATTAACCGCCATATTCTCCGGATCAGAACACAAGTGACTTCTTTTTGTGAGGCTGTATTAAAGACAAGGTGTACAGAAATAGCATCAAAACCATTGCTGAGCTGAAAACAGCCATTCAGGAGATCATCAACAGCGTCGATGTTCCGACACTTCAGCGGGACATGCAGAACTTCACTATTCGTCTGCACTACATCACCGAAAATGATGTCAGGCATATCGAACATGTTGTAAACTAAACCACGATGTCTGTAGTGACGTTTACATGTTGAATAAAATGTGTACTCGCCGCAGTTTCGAACTAATTTACTTGTTTTATGTAGATAAATTATTGTCACCCTGGTTTGACTCCTGCACGCAACAGCTGACACACAACGAGAGGAAAGTGGCGGCAGTTCCTTAATCTGCTTTTTTTAAATGTATTTTTCGTTAATTTTTGGTGGATTTGGATGTAGCGGTATTCAGTATTGCTTCAACAATCCTGTGGTCACTAATCCTTGTATCCGTCTTCACTCTACTTGTTCGCTCAGAATTATTTTTGATAAGAGGTCAAGTATGCTTCTGCAACCATTTATAGTTCACGTAGACCTCCGAAAAGTCATTCAGGGCGATTTCGAACGACTTTTATGCCTCGATAATTGCCTAGATAAATAAAAAGCGAAAATAAAAGTAATAATCGGGTTTCAAACACGGGACGTAGATGTTTGAAGCCGTGACAACAGCCACTGTGCCACCGCTTCCGTTGAATGTTTACTCGCTAAAATGCACATAAATTACCTCGAAAATTTTGATCGTTGTCTTCTCAGAAGAGGTAGACTATCAATGGATAAACCGAGACATGCGTCCGTTATTTTGACTACTCTTCCACTGAGCAGATTTTCTGAGAAATCAGATTATGGCATTTTCCGTGATCTCCTCGTAAGATGTACCTGATATCAACTGTGTTTGAAGAGGTTCCTGTGACTACAGGGATGCTCTTTCATCATGACGGGGGGCCTGCACGTCCTGGTCTTCAGCTAACACATCATCTGAACCTAACACGTACCACAAGGTGTATCGGCCAGAAGAGGTTGGCCAACAATGTCCCCGGATCTAGAATTTAGATGGTTGAAAAGCGAAGTCTACAAAGAAACAGTAAACACATGAGACTACAAGCTGTTGGCACGTATGTCTCGTGGAAAAGCAATGCATAAACCATATGGGATATGAAGCTTAGCGGGCAGAAAAGGGTTTCAACACCGTTTCCATTACACCAGCCTCTCATGTGCCGGTCAACAAGTCTCCAATGCCACTACACCCCACGAAAATTACGTAACAAGTGATGTTTGTCACGTGTTTGTACGAGACTGGATCATCATGGGCAGAGAGCATGTCCTTGTAGCTGAGAACCTCTTGGGAAGTGCCAAGCAAATACAGGGATCACATAACCCAGATACTTGCCACGCTTGGTGTTACCTTCAACTATATGGAAATATTAAGTTACTATTTTCCTGTGTCAGCCGGCCTTGACTCGATGGTAAGGTTCTATTTCTCTCTTGCAAAATTTAATTATATTTGTCTGTGTCTGACGCTAATTACACCTGTCTGCATGATATCGTATGACTGAAAATAGATCTGTGTTCTTAATTAACTTTGTATACCGAGTTTAAAATTGTTCCTAGTTTTCATTTATCAGGTTTTGTGTAAAGGAAGAAAGTTTAATTGATTTACAGTTCTAATAATTTTATTACGGTGACAATGTAGGTACACGAATATTATTTTCCTGAATGTGATAGATGGCCAGAACAAAAGGATTAGCGTGTAAAGATTTGACCAGATCGGATACATTTGTGCCCGGTACTGAGAAAATGTACCACGAAAGTAGTCAGTTGCCTCCACCATTACCTGCAAAGTGGACTTCATAAAGCGGTTTGTAAAGGCTCTTCCATAAGATAGATCCTGCTTCAGGAAGCTTTCAATGAAATACCCTTCATCAATAAAGAAAAATTGAAATGCAAATCTTTTGGTCCGCAAATTCACAAACTGATAAAGGATGAAAAATCGGAGAATTCCGTGAATGTTAGAGAAAAAGCTGCATGAACCGTCTTCAAGACTATTGCGAAAACGTATCTAGGAAATAAAGAATATCCAAACTAAAAGAACATTGTCAAAACAACATAGCAATGTTTCAAGAAGTTCTTTTGTTACATTAGTCGGAAGTCCACTTTCGACTCTCTCATATAGACTACTTTCCTGTAAGTCTGTGACATTATAGTCAAATAAAAGAACAAAAATTCCGCCACGACATTTAGGAGACGATTAAGAGTTAATAGAAAAGTTGAAATGAAAATCGACTATCACTGGACGTTGAATAGGTACAACAAAACGGGGAAATTAAGAAAAAGAGAAAGTTGAGAATTACATGTAACACATTAGTCATAATGTTGCTAATAGAACTGGTTATAGAATTTTTAGTATATGACTTCACTACAAAAATGAAACAACTATAGAACATATGGAGTTTGATTGAAATTTAAATTCAATATTTGCCCTTAATTATTTTAATCTCAAAAATACGATCTTATTTTGTAAAAAATCCTGTCGTGATAAGATCAAACTAAAGTACCGGGTGATGAAAATGTCATTATAAATTTGAAAACTTAATAAACCACGGAATAATGTAGATAGAGGGGTAAAAATTGACACACATGCTTGGAATGACATGGGGTTTCATTAGAACATAAAAGAAAACAATGTTCACAAAATGTCCGACAGATGGCGCTGGACATCAAACCGTCAGTGACTGCGCATGACAATCGTGTATAAAAGGAGCTGTAATGAGAGAGAGAATCAGATGCGCCAGCAGTCGCAGTATGTTGACGTTACCTGAAAAGGCAGCTTTTAGTGAAGCTGTATTGTCAGAATGGGGAATGTGCTAGTTGAGCGTTACCATCCTATCGCCATGGGAAGAGGATTCGAACGGGTAAAGGTCCGTTGACAAATGCAGCTGTGGCGAGAATGATTTCGAAGTTCGAAACCACGGGTTGTTTAGACGATAGACCCCGTAGAGGCCGATCGAGCACAAGGCGTAATGCTGCTGAGACAGTTCAGGAAGAAATGGAGACTGTAGCGGGTTCATGTATGCACGGGGAAGTCAGCCCTCGTGCAGTCGCACGTCGCTTCAGAATTCCATACACTACTGCTTGCTTGGCACTGAGGCGTACACTCCGATGCTATCCGTACAAAATCCATCGGCATCATGAACTGTTACATGGCGATTTAGTGAAACGGAGGGCATTTGCGATGTGGACGTTTCAAAAGATGGCGGAAAATGATTGGTTGAGTAACGTGTTGTGGACCGACGAAGCTCATTTCATGCTCCGAGGATCTGTCAACGGACACAACTGCAGAACTGGAGCTACCTAAAATCCTAGAACTGTCGTTGAAACTCAATTGCACGACGAGAAAGTCACGGTATGGGTTGGCTTTACCACATCTACCGTTATCGGGCCTTTCTATCTTCGAGGAAATGCTTATTCTGGTTTTGTAACTGCTACCGAGACGGGTGAGAGGTACGCCGATATGTTACAGAATCGCATCATCCCCAGCCTGGCAGATGAACACCTGCTGGAACGTACGATGTTTATACAGGATGGCGCTCCACCGCATATTGCTAGACGAGTGAAAGATTTCTTGCGCGTGTCGTTTGGTGATGACCATGTGCTGAGCCGCCACATGCTTGGCCTCCCAGGTCCCCAGACCTCAGTCCGTGCGATTATTGGCTTTGGGGTTACCTGAAGTCGCAAGTGTATCGTGATCGACCGACATTTCTAGGGATGCTGAAAGACAACATCCGACGCCAATGCCTCACCATAACTCCGGACATGCTTTACAGTGCTGTTCACAACATTATTCCTCGACTACAGCTGTTGTTGAGGAATGATGGTGGACATATTAAGCATTTCCTGTAAAGAACATCATCTTTGCTTTGCCTTACTTTGTTATGCAAATTATTGCTATTCTGATCAGATGAAGCGCCATCTGTCGGAAATTTTTTGAACGTTTCAATTTTTTTGGCTCTAATAAAACCCCATGTCATTCCAAGCATGTTTGTCAATTTGTACCTCTCTATCTACATTATTCCGTGATTTACTCAGTTTTCAAATTTATACTGACTTTTTGATCACCCGGTCATATTCGGAATGAGTAATACCGGTTGCTTCTACGACACCTATTCTTTGGAAATCATGTGACAACATATTGTTTCTCTTTTCTGATTGCGCGGTGTGGTGTTTGGTGAGCACCTGAGGCTGGGTACCGCAAGGAGCATCGTTAATTGTCCTTGGCGCTCGTCGAAGCCCTTCAGCGCCAACGATCTGGCGTCCCGGGCAACGGTTTCCGAGACGATGCACGGCGTCCTCTGACTTAAGCGGGCGGGGCCCACTTTCTGGCGGTTCTCGCTCTGTATGGCTCACACGGAGAGAACCCAAAGCGCGGAATGCGGGTCCATAATATTTATTTTTAATCCCAGCACGTGTAGCCTGTGTCGTTATAGTGTGAAGAATTTACTGTGCCTCAGAAATGTGGAAACATTGCAGTCTCTCGTAGGAGAAATGTCAACGGCTTTAGAAATCGTCAGACACATACAAGGAATTTTCCTTTAGGTGCGACAATTCCTTATCGAGTATAATAACAGAGAACTGGAACTGGGACTGACACAAAAATAAATGGCCGCGTGCTAGCGGGACTCGCACACTCAGCGGTCCGTACAAACTTAGTCACGTGCGTAGACAGTCCATCCATTCCTGGAATCAAGGATTTAGAAAACTTCTGCCTGTTATCAACATTGATACTGGTAATATATCGGTCCCAGGGATTTCAAGAATTAAGAGAATGTTCTAATCTCAACCTTGACATCGGATAACAGGTGACAAAAGAAAAATTGTTTCGTGTAACACAGTTACAGATCACAAATTTCCTGGCAATTTTCCTTTAATTATTATTCTTGCCAAATTTCGTGATTATACATCAAGGTAGTGAGCAAGTCTGCGAGTATTAGAACGTGGGACATAAATGGCCGTATCTTTTGACGTATTGACTTCGAAGCTAACGTCTGTTTTATCTACAAGGGACCATAGACCTTAACATACAACACAAAGTTAGGATTGATACGTTTATCCGTTCATGAGAAAAACGGTTTTGAACAGTCAGACAAACAGAGAGCCGGACAACAAAGCATTGTTATAAGACTCCCGTTTTTACCCATTAGTTTACGGAAACCTAACAATAAATCTAGAATGAAAATGGCGTTTCTTTTTCTGGTAACCAATTTCTGTCACAGAAAGATGCTTGGTGTCGCCAGGATCCGCTGTGCGCAATCGTTGTGTGTCATATGGGGCACCTGACAATGGCTTTGGAAGAGATTCCTTAGACTGCAAGTATTAGTACGTTCTTTCAGCGTGAGGGGGAGTTGCGGTGAGGAGAGTTAGACGATCTAGTAGGTAACACGTCATATAGACCTAACCCTCCATGAAAAATGTTTTGGTCCGAAATGGTAAAGTTTCTTGGCCACCAAGCTTCGATTTTGACTGTGTTGAAGGTTGGAAGGCGAAGTTCACGAATAAACATTAAACGCAAGAGACAAAACGATACTTTTGATTATTAACAGCTCTGCCCCATCAGAGCAACAACAAGATGTCCTCAGATGAACAACACGAGACGTCAAGAGAGTTAGAAAGCGCAAAGAAGTCTGAGGTAGCAGTTACGAAAATTTTGTCTGTAGTAGATACGATAAATGCATCGAACGCTAATGTTAAATTTTCAGCCTTTTGTACTACTTCAGTATGTAGACCGCTAGAGAAGAAATATCTTGTTATCCTGTACTTTAGATTATGACTTTTCAAAAACAAGCTTCCCACATTTTTTAGAAACATTTGTATAACAAAAGAGAGAGTTAAAAAATAACATTTCAGTCAGTCATATTTTCATCAACATATTTTCACCATCCACTGCTCTCCATGAGAAAAAGCAGCCCATCTCTCAGCAAACCATTTCTTATTTTTATGAGTAAAAGCAGAAAGTGTACTGGTTCCTACGGAATACTTCATATCTGTCACCATCACAAACACACACATTTCGCCGATCACCTATTTCAGATTATTTAAAAGATTTATTTCAGATCTTCCTCTATACAGTATATCGGGTTAACCTTTACATGTCCATTTCCCTCATTGTCAGAGCGCCGAGGTAGTGTAGATGTCAGCCTCTGACATTTCGGAGCATTCGTGAGTAGAGAGATATTACAGAGTCTTCACGCTGTAAAAAACAGTCGTTCTCAGGAGTATTGCCAAACTGGCAGGCTAGTGTAGCGTTGTCGGGTCCTCATTGTAGTGTTATCCTAGAACGTAGGTAGCTATCCTCGTCAGAGAGAGAGAGACAGAGAGAGAGAGAGAGAGAGAGAGAGAGAGTACTCAGTAGTGTTCTGAAACAAATTCTACATCAGCAACTTCCGTGCCCGCATTTTGCTACATGAAATTTTGTTAATGCGGTATACGAGCTTTATGGGTCATAAAGACATAAGGTATTACGGGCCATAAAAGACGGAAGTGCTTCTGCCGTACCCCATGTGGGGGCACTAAAATGTAGAACGTTAATGTTACACTGCACGACGTTAGACACGAAATTCAGGCAGAGTAACATCGTATTGGGCAGCACTGGAAAATGAGAGTCAAGAAGAAAGAAATGTTTTATCGAATGCTTTAATCATCAGCCCACATCGAAAAAAGTTGGCTTCCGCGGCCAGCATCAGTTTAATTAAAATCCAAGCGGTAAGCCTTTGTCAGTCCGCCTCATCAGGTGAAATACTCAAAATGCAGCACAGCAAGTAGAATTTCAGTGAAGCGCTGCTTTAAGTTTACCTGCATGTTGATGTTAAACGCTTCTCAGTCGCGATTTAACATATTCTCTGTTTCCAGTCCATTAATAAATACAGATTCATAGTTCATTGAAGATAATAGGATGAAAGGTAGAGGTTATTGTGTATCTTCCACTACAGACAGTAATGCCAGTATTTAATGAAACGTTTATACTTTAGAAAGCGATCACTCGTAATGTGTTGTCACGTTTTAATCTGCTATCTAACCTACGACAGTAAGTTTAGCTCAAAGAAATTTAAAAAAATATTTCTATTTTCAATAGAACTTGGAAATCGGTATGTTTACATGGAGAGGTTATTGATTGACTTACATCTGTGAGGCGGAGGGTACTTTGTGTAGCACTGTCCCTCCCAATTTTCTTGATACAGTCCCAAATGATTCGCAGGAAGAAAGGTTCCTGCTAACCCTCCCTGTGGGTTTCAGTCTCTCTGATTTTTTGTTCATGCTCTTTTCGCAAAATACACATAAGAGGAAGCAATATATTTGTTGACTCTTCCAGAAACGTTCGCTCTCAGTATTTTAAGAGTAAACCACTCCATGAAACAGAAAGCCTCTCTTGAAGTAACTGCCACTGGAGTTGGTTCATCAGTTTCGTCAGTTACTTAGTCAACCTGTAACCGTGCAGTCCATGACGTGTATAAATGACATAGCACACAATATTAATAGTAACGACAGCTGTTTCGCCAGTTATGCAGTTGTATACGTGTAATGAAGTACTGCCAACAAAACAAAAACTCTATAGATAGTCAGATACAGATTTAAAAGATTTAAATGTGATGCATAATTCAGCTGCATAAATATTCGGTCAGATCTTGGAAAGATTTCAGTGTCATGCATAATGAAGCTGCACACATATTCAGTCAGATCTTGAAAAGATTTATATGTAGTGTATAGATTGTCGGCTTGCTTTAAGTGTTCAGAAATATAAAAGCATGTAATCCAAAAATTGTTAAAATGTGTTAACCTATGATTACAATATCAATGAGTCGCAACTGAAACCAGCTAACTCCTACAAATACGTGTGAATAAAACGTAGCTTGCACCCATGATCTACAGGTACTGTCTTTGATTAGTAATCAAAACGTCTTCTGTCCCGGTTTCGACCCCGCCACTGCTTAAATTTTGATTACTGATCAGCATCGGCGGCCGAACCCTTCCGGATAAGAAGTCTATCTCATTCTGCCAACGGAATTGCCGAGAGGGTCGAGGAGAGGACAGGGGTTCAGGGCACTCCATTGTCCTAGGGGTGGGAAACGGCGGAAGAATCAGCAATGTCATGAGGATGCGGAAGGCAATGAAAACCACTGCATTAAAGACACGTAACGTGTATCAACAAAACATGTGGCTTGTAATTGAAAAAGTGTCATGATTATCTCTCCATTGGCAAAAGATTTCGGAATAGCCAGCATTGGGATGTGCATGGGCAGGTAACAATGAGCCGAAGACTGAATACTCAGCGAAATGATAACCTTCGAAACGGCGCGTGTAATGTCAGAAGCTTCAACGTGATAAGGAAACTAGAAAACCTGAAAAGGAAAATGCAAAGGTTCAATCAAGATACAGTAGGGGTCAGTGAAGTGAAATGGAAAGCAGAAAAAAAAATGGTTCAAATGGCTCTGACCACTATGGGACTTAACATCTGAGGTGATCAGTCCCCCAGAACTTAGAACTACTTAAACCTAACTAACCTAAGGACAGGACACACATCCATGCCCGAGGCAGGATTCGAGCCTGCGACCGTAGCAGTCGCGCGGTCCCAAACTGCCGCGCCTGGAAAGCAGATAAGGATTTCTTGTCAGAGGAGTTTGGGATAATATCAACAGCAGCAGAATATGGTATAACGGAGTAGAATTAATTACGAACAGAAACGTAGCGCTGACAGTGTGTTACTGTGAACAGTTCAGTGATCAGAAGCGACAGCAAATAAACACCGACAACGACAGCTCAAGTATACAAATCTGCGTCGAGATGATTGGGTGTTCGTGTTGTCTTCATCATTTCATAATCATTCATGAAAGTGGCGAGATTGGACTGAGCAAAGGTTGCGAATTTGTACGGGAGCTGATAACCGCGCAGTTGAGCGATTCACAAACCAACAATCATCATCATCATCATCATCATCAAGTATACAAGCCGATCTCGCAACTTGAAGATGAAGAGATGGAGAAAGTAAATGAGGACACTGAAAGGATAACAGAGTACATAAAGGGAGATGAAAATCTAACACTCATGGGGGACGGCAATGCAGTTGTAGGGGAAGGAGTAAAAGAAAAAGTTGTAGGAGAATCTCGGCTTGGGGCAAAGAATGAGAGAGGAGAACGAATAATTAATTTCTGTAACACATTTCAGCTAGTAATAGCGAATACTCTGTTCAAGAAACAAAAGGGGAGGAGATATACTTGGAAAAGGCGGGGTGATTCGGGAAGATTTCAGTTAGATTACATGTTGGTCGTCAGACATAGATTCCGAAATCAGATAGTGGGTTGTAAGGTGTACCCAGGAGCAGATATAGATCACAATACAGTAGTGATGAAGAGCAGGCTGACGTTTAAGACGTTAGTAAGGAAGAGTCAATACGCAATAGAGCAGGGTACAGAAGTACTTAGCAATGACGAGATACTCTTGAAGTTCTCTAAGGCTACGGACACAGTAGCAAGGAATAGCGCAGTGGGCAGTACAATTAAAGAGGAATGGACACCTCTAAAAAGGGCCATCACGGAACTTGGAAAGATAAACATAGGTACAAAAAGGGAACTGCGAAGAAACAATGGGTAAAAGAAGAAATACTTCAGTTGATCGATGAAAGCAGGAAGTACAAAAAAGTTCCGTGAAACTCAGGAATAGAGAAATAAATAGGAAGTGCAGGGAAGCTAAAACCAAAAGGCTTCTTGAAAAATGTGAAGAAATCGAAAAAGAAATGATTGTCGGAAGGACCGATTCCGCATACAGGAAAGTGAAAAAGCCCTCGGTGTCATTAAAAGTAAGTGTGGTAACATTAAGAGTGCAACGGGAATTCCACTGTTAAATGCAGAGGAGAGAGTGGACAGGCGGAGAGAATACATTGAAAGGTATGAGAGGGAAGATTTGTCTGGTATGCTAGAAGAAGAAACAGCAGGCCCATTTAGAAGATACAGGGGATCGAGTATTATCAGAATTTAAAGAGCTTTGGAGGACTTAAGTTCAAATAAGGCAGAAGGGATTGATAACATACCAACAGAATATCTGAAATAATTGGGGAAGTGGCATAAAAAGAAAGTCCATTCACATGGATGTGTAGAATGTGAGAGTATGGCGACATACCATCTGACTTTCGGAAAAATAACAAAAAAATGGTTCAAATGGCTCTGAGAATTATGGGACTTAACATCTATGGTCATCAGTCCCCTAGAACTTAGAACTACTTAAACCTAACTAACCTAAGGACAGCACACAACACCCAGCCATCACGAGGCAGAGAAAATCCCTGACCCCGCCGGGAATCGAACCCGGGAACCCGGGCGTGGGAAGCGAGAACGCTACCGCACGACCACGAGATGCGGGCCGGAAAAATAACATCCACTCAATTCCGAAGACTGCAAGACATGAAATGAGTGGGAATTATCTCAAAATCAGTTTAACAACTAATGCATCCAAGTTGCTGACAAGAATAATATACCGAATAATGAGACAGAAAATTGAAGTGTGGCGTTAGAAGAGGTAAAAGACACGGGAGAGGCAATTCTGACTTTGCGGTTGATAATACAAGCAAGACGAATGAAAAATCAAGACACGTTTATAGGATTAAATGTACTTTGTTAATGTTCTCTGGTATATAGCTGGGTGGTGTCGTCCAATGCTGTTATGTTTCGGCTGACTTGATGCCATTTTCACGTGGTGCTGGTGACTCTTTCCTGCTTTTCGCTGTGAAATATATGCCCTACCTCTCGCTTCCCTCCCTGGTCCGTGGCAGTCTTGGGCTGCTTCGCTGACGAGTTAGAGGAGGAAGTGCGTTGTCGGGATACGAATCCTGCGAGGAGAACACGGCATGTGCCATAACCCTATTTCCCAGAAACCTCGTTCAGTGGAAAAGAAGCAGAAATAAGCGAACTCGTGTTTCGACTTACCCGTAGATACTCGACCGTTTCTGAGAAAACGACTGTCAAAGTTTACGATGTACTTTAGTTGTCTTTTAGCGTTCGATAAACTCAGCGCAACTAGTGGCACAATGGTTAATATTACAATTGCGTCTCTGATTTTAGCGTCCTGTGTTCGAAACCTATTTATTGTTTTTATTTATTTTATTTCATTTTTCATTGCTCATGTTACTCTATGAATGTTGCTTATCAAGTTAGGGGATGCATATACGTTACATTAATTGTAAAATTACAATAGGGTTTCACAGTAAGTGTCATGCATTTGTCATATAATGTGTGGGGCTACAGTCTTTTTTAAATTCTGATAAATTTGTATTTAATCCCTACATCAGTTCTTCATTCTTATATCATAATCCTTATTGCTGACGAAGGCTTCGTGCGTTCTCTTGGATTATACTGATCGCAGAAAAGTTCGGACACAGATATTCGGATACCGCGAGATCGCGCGATGGCAGGTTGGCCGCAGCGATATTTCTTCTTATAAATCTCATTCTGGAAAGAAATGTTAACGTCAACGGTGCCGAGATCTCACGCGTTGCCTATGAGATCACAGCACGCCACGCATAGTGGATCACATTTCCGAAAACTGGCGCTTGCAGTTGATTACGAATCAAGATACACTATAGGAATTTCACCGAAAATAATAGTTTCATTCGTTTATTGTTTCGTTTTTAATTAATTCGCCAGATGCACTATTAGTAGTCTTCTATGAACATGGGTAGATAAACGAGAAACCAAACTAATAATAATAATAATAATAATAATTGGCGTTCGAACATGAGGAGCACAAGTGTGTAGCCGCGATGCTAACTACTGCGCCACTGCTTCAGCTGAACACCTTACTCCCTCAAAGGCACACGAAATTCCTCGATAACTCTGAGCGTAGTTTTCTTGAAAACGACATTGTGTCTATGTATAAGCGGAGACACGTGTTCGCTTACTTTGGCCCCTCTTCTGCTGGGCTAAATTTCTGGGAAATCGAGTCACGGTACCTGCCATGTTCTCCTTGTCAGTCCTGAGTCTCTGAACCACAGCCGCCGTATTCAAGACGCCGTTGAAACGGTGGAGGCACTGCTAACAGGTGCAATCTAAGCTCTTCACTTGGCATGGCCTGCAATGATAATGCTTTGAGCATGCTCAAAGTTGGATCCCAAGCATTGATTAGCTGAAAGTCGCTCTGAGACCTGGAATGTATTCAAAGCTCAAAGACACGCCAACTGTAGATAACACGACATGGAAGTGACCCCTCTGCATTGACAGCGCCCCGACGCCCCCGGTGACGTCACATAATCGGTTGCCTCTTTAATCATCCTATGCCAGAAAATCCTGACATCACGCATTTAAGTGCTGTTTTCACCAGTGACCAACATCTCGCCATATTTTAGACAATATTCTACACAACTATTTGTTTCAGTATTGTGTTTCGCTTACGCGGGGGCAAAATAATAAGCCATATTGCGTACTGCGGACGCTCAAATTGCACCCGTTTGTCTCTGATATTTCATTAGAGGGAATACAACTCGTCTGAAACACAGCTTGGTTTGTTTGTGGAAGAGATCTTGCAATCGGTAGACGTAGGGGAAGGGATAGGCTATGCCTTCCTAGATGTCTGAAAGGCGTTAAGATCTTACGGATTATCATTGCAGGTATGTTATCGTGTAGATGAATATGTAACTAATAGGTTCCATTACGCTCTATAAAGCAAGGATGGAAATATAACGTCCAATCGACAGCATGGGCATTGGAGATTGAACACAAGATCAGATTATAGAAGGATGAGGATGGAAATCGGCACTCTTTTTCAAGGAACTACCCCATAATTAGGTTGGAGCCATTTTGAACCACGGAAAACCAAATTCTTGATATCCAGCAGCTGATTGGAACCGTCGTCCTCCAGAATCCGGGCATATTGTGCTAAGGAGTGTGCCATCTCAATCGATCGTTAGTAGTGCGTTATGTAGTATGGCGAATAATCTAGATAAACGATACTAAAATCAAGGTTAATCCCCTCCTCCCTCTCCCCACCACTCTTCCACCAAGGAGGTGTTACAGGTTCAAATGGCTCTGAGCACTATGCGACTTAACTTCTGAGGTCATCAGTCACCTACAACTTACAACTAATTAAACCTAACTAACCTAGGGACATCACACACATCCATGCCCCAGGCAGGATTCGAACCTGCGACCGTAACGGTCGCTCGGTTCCAGACTGTAGCGCCTAGAACCGCATGGTCACTCCGGCTGGCGAGGAGTGGCAGGTCCTTCTTACTTTGTCCAATATAAACGACGTATCATTTAATATGTCGATAGTGCCTGGTTTGGTTGTTTAGCGCAAATTCGACTTCAGTGTTGTTGCGACAATAAGTCGGATGACTTACCACAGTACATGGTCATGACTTTTAGTAAAAGTATTTTACAGACAGTGCGGATCATTTCATAAAAATGTAGAACTTTGGCAGCGGTTACCGGCGGTTTAAAATAGTAGCAATCTTTATTTGTATATGCTTTGTTTGTATTTAGTAATCCATTAAGATGTGAAATATGTATACAGTGAAACTGAATATGAATAATAATAAATGAAAAGCACCAGTTTGCTTTTGTTCTACAAAGCAAACTGGTGCTTTTCATTTATTATTATAATGTTGTTCTACCAAGAACCGACGGAAGATTCTGGTAATATGAATATGAATACCTAATGAATTTGCTGCTGTGGTAACCTTATTCGAATCTTTCAATATTGTCGGAGAGCGTAATCGTGTAGCTCACGAAGTAGTTCGTTTGGATAGTCATTGACCTTATTATTCCGCGGTACAGACTGTTTAGTCTGTAGAGAAACTTGAAGATAGTTTTTGAATCACTGTTATTCACAGTGGGATCTGACTTCGTTGATATGTGCTCTGTGAAACTACTGCTTGTTGATTCAGAAGGAGACGATCAAAAATTCGTCCATTTGCTTGAACATATATTATTTTATGTATGTATTTACTAATCGTTCGTTTAAGTTATGGCACACAGATCTCTTGGGCTCAGAAATAATCTATGCACTCCAAATAAAAAAAGAGGTTTGGCAAATGGGAGGTAAATTACTCCCACAACGTGCGATCGGCGCGCCACTCTCAAACTTCCACCTGCACAGCAGGACACAAAAGACGGCCGTCGCTAGCCACGACTTCGAGACGATTACGAGACGTCTGCAAGCCGACCACTTGGCGGCCATCCATTAATTTACTTGGGCAGTCCAGTGGAGACAGAATCGCGTCGAGAACGAGTCGCTTCCACGACGAGTGAGAGTCAAACCGTGTGCGGACTGCATTAATCGAACCGTGCCGACACGAATATTCTCATTCGTAAGTACTGTATTTGTGATACGAGGGCAGTGAGGGTTACCTTTTGTGACTAATGACTGACGTTTGGTCTACGGGGAATGTTGTGCCATGGCTGCTTCTATGGACAGGGAGTGTAAGCGCAATCGTTAAGTTGCGATTGGATGCAGAAGATATGGTCAGTCACAGTCCTCTAACCAAATCGACATTACCAGCAAATTTATCAGAAATATTCTTGCGTCTTTTCTTTCGTGAGAGCAGGTGAGTTGCTAACATGGGAGGAGCCAGCACAAGAGCATCCTGAGGCCACTGAAGAATGTCCAGCGGCTTTCGAGCTAGTATAAGAACTCATCCGTAGATATAAGGCCGCATTCCATCTCGGTCGGAACGCCTCTTACTCTGTTCCCTCGTAAGATATTCGAAATTTTCTCTATCGGCGTATCACGTCACTTCGGCATGGCCACTGGTGCTCCCTTCATGGGAACAAACTCAGAGAAGTGAAATCTCTCCCAACAGCCTGGTCGACTTCCTCCCGGCCGTCTCGCCGTGAGGAAGTAATGTTAGCTCGGTTTCGAATAGGGCACTGCCGCTTTAGTCACCTCCACTTCTTGAGTGGCGACCCTGCACCCAGCTGTCCTTTCTGTAGCCAGCCATTAATAGTCAGGCATTTCCTGATTCTCTGCCCCTATTTTAGCCACTTACGTCTCAGGGTCGGTCTGCTACCCGCCTTGCCGGACATTTTAGCGGATGACGTGCGAGCTGTAGCTCACGTTTCAAGTTTTTTAAATATCAGTAATATGACAAAAGAGATTTGATTTCTACCTGGTGACTCCTGTGTCTTGTCGACGTCTTTTAGATACTCTCCCGTAACGTCTTGACAGTTTAGATTTGTGTTTTCTTACTTTCTGTATTGGACCTCGAAACGATTTTTTACCCTCGCGGTCCCAGCATTATATGGTTCTATACTGGGCTCTTATGACCTTACGTTTTGCGCCCTAAACCCCCCCTCCCACCCAAAAAAAAATCATCCGTAGACAATTTACCGTGCAATCGTCACCATGAAGGGTTTATGCGCTGCTCCCGGTGCTGGGTCCGTGTGCCATTTAGATCACTATCGTCTCAGTACACAAGGTGCTGCGCTTAAATCACGACAAATGAACCATTTTTTTAAAAAAGCAAATTTGTTATAACAAAATACAAATGAAAATAAAAATCCTGTTGCATACAAGTAGTGTTATCTTTCAAGAGTAACATTACTCGATAAAACCCCCTTCAGCCGTAATGACCTACGCCAATCTTGTCCTGAAGCGATCGCACGCACTCTTTAAAACAGCGCTGTTCATATTCGCGATTGTTGCTTCGGTAGTGGTGCGTAGAGATACGACATAACGGTACTTCGCCTTACTGGTAACTCTTTCGATTACGCTCGAAATATAGTAGTCGAGGGGGTTCAAATCCGAGCTGTTCTGGGACCAGAAGTCCTTTGACCAGAACATGCCAACGTTATCCGAGAGCCAGTTTTGTAGTAAATGGCTCGTATGAGCCTGTGCACCTTCATGTTGAAAGATATCTCCCCGATGCCACAATCACCACCCACGGTTTCACAACTTCCAGATAAACTTCCTTGATGACAGTTTGTCCCTTTTCAAAGAAATATGGCGTCATCATATCACCCTCACTGGACACAACACCTAGGCCCTTTTCCAAACATCTCCGAAAAGTTATAATTGACCACAATATCGTAAACCGTTGATCTCGGGTACTCGAAAAATCGAATTATTTCCGTGAAGGAACGTTGTGCCCGAAGACTTTCGATTATCGCGGCTCTTCGGTGGTACTCCGCACTTGTCTGTGACTTCTCAAACAATTTGAGGTTATGACTGTCCACTAGTTGCCTGTGGCTTTTAAAAACGCCGATCGCGACCTCCGGTTGAACTACGATGCGACGGGAATTTCAAACTGAAATTTATACGGATTTAATCGCTCACTCTGTACACATAAACTGTTCGTGTGCACCAAAATCTGGTGCAGTTGTTCACATGTTTGCCAGCTCTCGTCTGATTTCTTTGCGTTTTATCACTATAACTAGTGCACTGAAGCACATTACACTCACACATGCAATTTCAATCAGGTTTCCTGTGTTTGTAAGATTCCTTTACATGACCAGCCCAAACAATAAATTTCCCTTTTACTACCCACACTCATTTTGCAGCTCTGGAATCGACTCACGGTCACAATACGATTATGCAACCCTGAAATTAGGATTGTACCAATGTCCTTTGATCCCGAGTGTTTCTTTTTCGAGTGATGTGAGCAGTTTTCTTTTAGAGAACTCGCAGAGTCTAGTTAATCTGGCGTCGATATTTTATTTGAGTATTTCACCTAGCCATACGAGGTATGGCCATAAAATAACGGGACTGATGCTGTTCCAGAGTAAGTAAATATATGTCAGAGATTAAAGACCAAGAGCTGTGAAGCGTGAAGCGTTTTCAGTCGAATCCAACATGTCTGGTGTATGTAGACAAATCATAGTGTCCGCTGCCTTCGATTGTGTAAGAACCGCTATTTAGTTCAGCTAGAAAAATTATAAAGGTAATAATAGAGCAACGAATTATCGTGAAGTTTCACATGAAACTTGGATTGTCTGGTACTGAAACCTATTAGTTACTGAAAGCAGTTTATGGTGAAGACTATTTATCACGAGATTTTGAGAGGTTCAATCGTTTCCAAGACGCTGAAGATGACTCACCCACAGGACGCCCTTCAAAATGAAAAACGAATGGAAGTATCGAAAAAGCAGGTAGCCTAATTCGATCTGACCGTCAGTTAGGCATTCAATCGATTTCTGAATCTTTAGGAATTGATAAGAATTGGTTAAAGCAAATTGTACAGAATCAATTTAACATTAGAAAAGTATGTGCAAAACCAGTCCCGAAAGTTCTCACGATAGAACAAAAAGCACCTCATGAAAATGTTTGTCTGACCCTTTGAATACCATGTAAAATGATCCTAATATCGTTGATAGAATGATAACCTGTGACGAATACTGGTTTTTCATTTACGATCCAGAAACTAATGGCCATTCCATGTAATGGAAGGACCAACCTTACAGAGAGCGAAAAATGGTAGAACGAGCCAAGAGAGATTCAAAGCGATGATGATTTTTTTTTTTTTCGATAATCGTGGTAGAGTGTGTTTTCACTGGAGTCCTGAAATTCAAATTATTAATCAGCATTACTACGTTGAGGTTTTTGATGAACTCCCTAAGAAAATAAGCAAAGAACGACATAAACTATAGAACAACTACGGGTTTAACACCAACACAACCACCGATTCATACCCTATATCTAATCAGATGATTCTGTGCTACGAAACCGGTCCTTAAATTATTTGCAACAGCATCCAATGGGTTATTATTCAAGATGTCATACCACATTTCTATTAAGAGGTTTATAGAGAAGTGCAGCATCTCAATGTTAGACTACCAACCTTATTCGCATAACCTGTGACTTTTACCTGTTCCCCAAGGTCACGTCTGCATTAAAAAGAACAATAAAAAAATGGCTCTGAGCACTATGGGACTCAACTGCTGTGGTCATAAGTCCCCTAGAACTTAGAACTACTTAAACCTAACTAACCTAAGGACAGCACACAACACCCAGCCATCACGAGGCAGAGAAAATCCCTGACCCCGCCGGGAATCGAACCCGGGAACCCGGGCGTGGGAAGCGAGAACGCTACCGCACGACCACGAGATGCGGGCAAAAGAACAATATTTCAGTCCGTTGAAGCAATGAAAGATAAAGAGGCACGAGTCTTCAAGGAGCTCACAGATGAAGACTTCCAGCACTGTTTCCATCAATGGAAATTCACTTGGAGCGTTGTAAGGACAGACGAGGTCGGTATGTCGAGGATGACAGTAACTAAATACAGAGCGGGAAAAAATTAGTACACCCATTTAGAGACTTCAGATTCAGTCCAGATTTGTTGTTGCAACAGTGCACATGGAGTACGTGAAATGATTACATTGAAATAAAAACACAACAAGGGGTTATTAGGCACCACTTTAATATCTGGTGTAGCTTTCACGGGCGGCAATGCAGTCGCTGAATCTGGGATCCAGTCGATCGCAAAGATAGCGAATACATACCTGGGACGCATTGTGCCACGCCGCCTCGACCTGTTCACGTTGTGAGCGTGGGGTTGATCTGCATTTCTGTTATTCTGCCCAACGGATTAATCTGAGATGTACTCTTTACCCTGTGGCTCCTGCAAGATGGTTTCCGACCCCACACTATTACAGAAGTCAGACAGACACTCCTAACGTTCTAAAGTGAAATGCTTGAAAAACTTTCAGCAATAAATATCTTCTGGAGTCGTCCGCTGTAACGAAATGACACAAAAATTCACAAAATCTCTTACGTAACTAGTGGGATACTTGGGTACTGGAGCAGTGCTAGTTAGTGTAAGAAAAACATGAAACTAACGAAAGTTATTATTTATTTTGCAAAAATTATTAGAAATCACAATGGCACTTTTAGCTATGAATTGAACAAGTTATATCCTGTTTCTTTTCCGAATATTAAGTTATCCCTCAATGATACGATTCGCTAGTGACATTTCTATGCAAAGTTTAAGATTGTTATTGACTTGGCAGAATGGCTGAGAGGCACAACTACTCAACTTGAATAATTATCCTTTAGAATGTTGCTAGTTATGGTCAAGGCTGTCGCATGTCAAATTCGGTGAAGTGTACTGTTGTGGAGGAAATATGGGGCTCGCAATAGCTGTAGTGCACAATACCGTAAGCTGCGATGACTGCTGTCTGCGCTGCTCGCTACTGACAAATAAGATAACTCTTGTTGTATCTGGATTTTCCTTCGCCAATCAAACTCTCCCTACACCTTGATGAAGTCAAGGATTCCTATTCACCCCTAGTCTAACTAATGGCGTGGTACACCGGTCATATAACCAGTCCACCACGATGCCACTCAAAAATTCGCTCGCAGGCGTTTACCTATAACTCTGTCTGTTCACACTGCACAATAAGTGTGTCGGCGAACACAGTGAACAACGCTTAATCACAAAGACTCCATACAGAGTCGCACTTCGATTCGCTCTCAACAGAGGTGCTCTACCAGTGAAGTAATGAGGAGAGACTTGTTCCTCGCTCCAAGAGCGATAACGGAACAGCGCCTCTCCACACGAGACGTGAAGGGTCTCTTCCATTACTGCTTCAGCTAAAGGCGGCGGAAATATCGTCTGCCAATCAGCATTGCTCTTCTAGAAGGCGAGAATGACGTTTCGTTTAAGGCGACCAATCCGGAAATCCGTAGTATCGGCGTTTGGCGTTTGCTGTCTCCCTGTGAAAATCTCTGAAACTGCGTGCTATGTGTAAAGAATGCATAGGTTGGATGCTCCCACACAATGTAGCGGAATTTGCTTTTAAGCCGAACACGGGGTCGTTCCCCCTTTCACTCGGGCACACGCTGTCTGCTCCACGGGCGGCCGAGGTTGACTGGTCCTCTGAAGGGACCGGCCTCCCGGTGTGTGGTCCGCCTCTCCCTGACTAAAAGCTCCTGTGACCGTCGTGTCTGGAATGTATGTGTGTACGCCAGCCTCGAGTAATTCAACCCCGGTGCGCATTTGTTATTTGCGTATCTTTTTGCATGAATTCATACAACATTGACTTTATCTTATCGAGTTTGTGTTCGAATGAAGCGTCTTGATGTGCGGAATATGGTTGTGAGGGCGGAATATGTAAGCAATGAAGGTCAGGAGACCACGACGTCTTACAACGTCGATCTGAAAGAGTTGTTGGTGGGCGACTTGCATGAGTCACTTCACCTCCCGTCATATCCCACATGTGCTTGACTGAAGACGAGTCTGGAGTTAGTGCTGATCAAGGAAGTAGCTGCACGTCTTGCAGAGCACGTTGACTTTCACGGGCAGAGTGTGGACGAGCATTACTCTGTTGCAACAACACATCACCTTCCAGTTGCGTTGCGAGAACGGAAACAGAACACGTCTAAAAAAAAATTCTCCACCTACCATGTGCTATAAAGCACTCCTACCAGAAACATAAAATATGAACGAGAGTCTACGTAGTACGCGCAAAGGACCATCACTTGAGTTCAAGCAGAATCTGCTTTCATCGCCATTCCAATTGATTCCGTGGCAGCACCAGTCGAGCAGTACACGTCGATGCTCTGACGCGAGAGGGGCTAGAGGTGTGCCTGCCCATGGTGACATTGCTATTGACCGGTTCTCAACGGTTAGCGTTGTCTGGGCTCACAAGCCCTTTTAATTGTGCTGTGCTAGCTGTACGATTAGCCAGTGCTGCCCTTACAATACAATAATCGCGGTAGGCGTGTGCGCAGTGTGGATGACCGGAAACCTCGTATATGAGTGTGAGAAGTTTCACGTGACCACTGACGCCCATCACCACTGCACAACTAACACATCGCGTCTAACTTGTGTGGCAATCCTCCGGAAAGACCATCCCGCCATCCGGAAGGCCATAATTTGCCCACCTACAAATTCACTCAGTTGTTTGTAGCAAGTACGAGTGCGTCTCTGTTATATGGTTGCCTGCTTGCTTCACTCGTTGCACGACACTGAGCCATCTGGCGGTGAGCATTCCCTTCTGAAGTGTGGACACAGATGGCAAACTGGTAGCTGTGATACTATGCAGTCTGTTGGCACGCCACGTTGAAACCATTATCAGTACATCTACTGCCCCCTGGTGGCGTATGCCGTCACTTGATAAAATCGACGTCGTCTTTCTAGTATACTATTTCGCTTTTCTGACAGTTTTTTTCAGGTAATCATACATATGCAGGCGGTGCTATGAGTAATCAGCTGATCTGAAGCGGGAACCGAGAAGGAGGTGGTACCACCTACATGAAATAAAGAAACACACATTGTCAACTGCATATCCATACGTCATTTCGCCAGAGTGTCGGAGCACTTCTTTTATTCGGCGCCTTGAGTACATCTACGAGGGTACGGTGAATTCCACTATTTCTAGAGGCAGGTGAGTTACCACTTGGCATGGTAAGGCCCTGCGCGGAAGCGGAATTAGGCCGGTGTGGGCGACCTAAGTAATTGGGATTTGTGGCCGGGCAATTAACTATGTATTAAGAGCCGCGTACCTCTGCCGCTGTCGCACCTCAGGCCAAATCCCTCAGCGGGCCCCTAATGCCGGCTCCCCTCCCATGGCGCCGCTGAAATATTAATGCGAATAACTCCGCCGGCCAGGCTCGACTGCTGACTAAACGCGACCTCTCAAAGCGCTGGCCGCCGCTGCAACACGCTCTCCTTATCGCCGGAAATTATTATCACACGGAGGCCGGTGCGAATTTATTGTTACGTGTCCGTTGCGTGCGTCTTTCGTCGTAAATTAATACCGAGTTTACCTGCGCGCAAGCGTTGCTGTTTTGTTCCGACTTAATGCTTGGCGGTGCTGAACCCATCGTGGCGTGTGAGGGCTATTCACTGGCCCGCACAACAGACTAGGCCACAATTAGAGTTAAGCATTAAACCATTGGATTAGTCGAGACACTATTAGCGTCTCCGTTTATATTCAGTTACGTGTTCTGAGATTAATGGCGTGCTACGTTGCCGCTTGGCAGAGCTCCGTTGTAATTGCAAATGATGTAGGCAGCTAGTGCGTGTTCTACCGTAATTGCTTAATAACAAGCCAACACTGTTCTCACCGTTTAAAGTAGTATTAAATTCACTGACTTTGTATGAATATTATTGTTACTTTGGCATATGTTATTGGTGTGCTTCATAGAAGCGATTCAATGTCCCTTCTTAGGTTGTCCATTTTCTAAACAAGGTTAAAAAACTGCTACTTTCGTCGCATTTAAAAAGTAAGTGGATATATTTGCCAGCTTCGGGATCACTGCTTCCCCCCTACAGACTGTACCACCTAATTAAGGCCACAGAAGCATAGTCGATTCCCAATGTAGTACTGCCTAATAAGCGAGTCTGGTAGCTGGAATGGTAGACTTTTGTTAACCTTGCCTATTTTCGCAAACATTTTCATCCCCTGCTTAACCTCCTTGGGATTGAATTTACGAAACCTCTTTTATTTATGGCCGTGAAGTGAAGTACCAACTTTCACGGTGTAACTTTAAAAAGGCTTTAGCAGTTCCGTAGTAATGATTTATAATAAAAAAATTTCATCCATTATTTCACCCCGTTAGGGAGTGAATTTACAGAAATGCTGATGCAGATATATTTTCTAAAAGCTTTTCGCCCTCTATTTTAAACCCTCAGGAGTGGAATTTCTAATATTTCCGTGTTAATATGTGCCTACAATATAAGATTATAAAATCCACACTCTTTCCATATTTCAAGTTGACATCCTCAATTGTTTGGGCTGGGATACGATGAGTCAGTGAATCAATTTGGCCCTATATTACCCACTTAGAGGCTGAATTTCCAAAAACAGTGAAACATGTGGTTCTTTTTATTTGTAATCGAGAAGTCAAATACCAATATTCTTTAGATTTAGCTTCAAAAGTACTTCAGTAGTTCATTAATAGTGACTGATTTTCTAAATGACATTTCGCCCACTATTTCACCCCCATTCCCAAAAAGCTGGAACATGTGTTTCTTAATTAATATCCGAGAAACCAAATACTAATTTTTTCAGCTCTAACTTCAAAATTGCTTTAATAGTGTCATATTTTCAAATACCTTTCGTCGCCTGTCTCACCCCCATACTAGTGGAATTTTGAAAAATTCCTGCAGGGTAAGAATAATACTCCACCAAAATTAAAGTTATTGGTCTGCGCTGGGTGGTGATGAGTCATTCGGTCAAGATATTGCCTTCTATGTATACATTCTTTGACACAGCTGATGAGTCAGTATTTGTTGAAGAAGAATATATCTGTGTGTGTGTGTGTGTGTGTGTGTGTGTGTGTGTGTGTGTGCGTGTGTGTGGGAGAGAGAGAGAGAGAGAGAGGGAGAGAGAGAGAGAGAGAGAGAGAGAGAGAGAGAGAACGGCCCAATAAAGGCTACTGTAAAACAACGCAGCTTCGAAGTGTGACCAGAACCGATAACATAGTGGGTTTACTGACTGTTTACTGGGCCTTACTTTCAACAATCACATAATAACGGGCTCCAGCAATGTTGAGAATAAGTGTTCGGAAATCGCAGTTGTACAATACTCGTTTTAGTACAAATATTTTTGTGACCTCTCGATATCATGAATTCTGCCAGCGTGGTGGTGGTGGTGGTGGTGGTGGTGGCGGTGGTGACAGTCACCATGATGACGGTAATGCTAGTGATGGTGACACTGATGACAGTGATGATGGTGACAATGTTGGTGACGGTGACGACAATGACGATAACAGTGATGGTAACGACAGTGATGGCAACAGTGATGCCGATGACAGTGGTGACGACAGAGCTGGTAATGACGATGATGATGACAGTGAAGTTGGGATGGAATTTATGAAAATAAACTTTGAACTTTATCTGTTCACTTTGCGTAACAACTTCTGTGAGTACTTGTTTGGGTTATATTCTAATAGTTGTATCTCAGTCACCAAAAACAATTGGTTTCATGTTATGTGGATCTGAACTCTGACCTAAAAGTAAGTATATACCTGAAAAACACCAGGCATTAAATCAACTGAATGTTACTTGGTGCCGGCCGCGGTGGTCTAGCGGTTCTAGGCGCTCAGTCCGGAACCGCGCGACTGCTACGGTCGCAGGTTCGAATCCTGCCTCGGGCATGGATGTGTGTGATGTCCTTAGGTTAGTTAGGTTTAACTAGTTCTAAGTTCTAGGGGACTAATGACCTCAGAAGTGGAGTCCCATAGTGCTCAGAGCCATTTTTTTTTTTTTTTTTTACTTGGTACCTCAATAGGAAACCGATAATATGTAACGATCGGTGTTCTCAAACGCACAGTAGTCATACTAGGTGTTTCGTCAATCCACTGGCGACTATGGAGGTGATGTCCCAACCTGAAACTGTTTAGCGCCGTTGTTTAGTAGCACAGTTAATACTGTTCGCATAAAGGAATGAATGTAATGGGACACACTTTTACTATGATGTACATATACCATTTTCCTGATTTCCCTGTCCCCACTGCTCAGTCTAATGGTGGGATATACCCTTTAATGCAATCGCTCAAGCAATGTCCAGAATTCCTATAACTTAAGCGCTCCGGACATCCCATGAGAAATATAGTATTCTACACGACACGAGAGGCTACTACATTTTCAAGTGTTATCTGCCAGGATTCGCGACATTCATCAACCACGGGGAGAACTAGAACAGCGACTTCCTGCCACCTCTTTTCACTCCATGTAACTGGGCACCCTTCAAATGAAAACCTGTTGAACTACGTAATTTTCTCTCCTCACCTAACACAGTTGTAGCTCCGCCAACTGAAGTCTACACTTGAGACCGTTACAGGGATGTTTATGCAGTTCTTTTAAGGCAGCTGTAGTTACAAGAAAAATATAAAGGTCGTTGCTACAAAAAGGAGTAATGGATGATTAGGTTTTAACGTCCCACAGTGGCACAGTAATTAGGGACAAAGACGAATTGGGTTTGGGGACCCCATACCATTTCAGAGAAATCGTTCCAGCATTCACCGTAAGCGATTTAGGAAAACCAAAGCAAACTTAAATGTAAATGGCTGGAAGGAGATTACAACCGTCGTCCTTAAGAATACGAGTATAGCAGGTTTTGCACATTAAGTGTTGTCCTGCCAGCTATAATACGAGCTGCCCGTAGGTAGGTTGATGTCCTGCATGTGTCTGCTCTCAATCTGTATGGGTAGATATCGGCCGTAGTATGTGAAGGGGACCGATAACATCACTCACAGTTATAGTACACTGCATTTCTTAATGCCGACTGCCTCACTGCGATCTCAGCAAGAACGCAGTTCGTCCGATAATATAATATACCACCTACAACACCAGGCATGTCTTTATGAACAGTCTACATTTATTTTGATGCTCGAAGTATGTGCCTGAGATAGGCCCATAAGAACCACGGTTCTTCCATCCACTGCTGCAGGCGGCCGGGAATGGGGCAAATGGTTCAAATGGCTCTGAGCACTATGGGACTCAACTTCTGAGGTCATTAGTCCCCTAGAACTTTGAACTAGTTAAACCTAACTAACCTAAGAACATCACGCACATCCATGCCCGAGGCAGGATTCGAACCTGCGACCGTAGCGGTGGAATGGGGCAGAGGGAATGCCAAAAGGGACTATCACAGTGGAGATTTGTAGTTCGAACAAACACTTTAAAACCGCCCAAACATCTAGATCGGAACCAAGCGACTGGAAATATTTTAATTTATTTCTGGAACTATGTTATCAGTTGTCCAAAACAAAAATTAAATGTTTAGACTTTATTTACTCTTTTGTATTAGTCTATACTCTGTGTAATTTACTGCATTTGAAAGGTTACTTAGTCTCTTACGTGCCACCAATCCGACTGTGCCAGACACTATCGGACACTTAGGCACATACAGTAGCCTTCGGAAATCAGCTCAGTGCACTCGCTTTCAACTCCGCAGCGAGTGCTGTGACATATCCAAACTCGGCAGGCTCCGCCGCTGCCCATCCGTCACCTGATTCTGTTGTCGGGTACAAGCGGACTTGAGTCGCTCAGAAAGAAGAGCGAGTACATGAGTTTGCAAATATAACTGCGGCCTCGTGGCATTACCGCTACATACGCAACCGGTTTGAAAGAAGCTTCCACCATTAAACTATAAATTACTAACGATTTATATCACACAATCGTGATTTCGGCTTTATAGCCATTCTCAAGTGCAAGATGAAATGTCACAAAATGTCCAATCTCCCTAACTGGCGGAAGCAAGTTACAAACCAATAGAACAACTGATTGGTTAGCAGTGGATATTGTTCTGGTTCAATATACTTTCATACAAAAAAAACTTTCTCGAAAATTGTTGTAAATTTATTTTAATAGCTGTATCTATTCCGAGAATGTCTAACAGTTACGTTGACGTACCAGTATAAGTACTTTCGTCGCGATACCGACTGTCTAACGACAGTAGCAGAAAACATGATATGACCCTGAAGTGGAATCTCTAACTGGTGATTAATTATTAAAACTAATTATTATTAAAATAAATAATTATGAAAATAAATAATAATAATAATAATAATGAATAATAACCAATACAACTCGTTGTTAACTCTTAAACGCAAGTTGCCAAGTCCAAATTAATACAGAAATGGGGGCCGATCCTCGTCGCAGGGATATAATGACACTGAGCGATGTGTCGCAGTCATTCGCACACTGGACTCACATTCGAGAGAACGACTGTAAAAAAAAAAAAAGACACGTTCTGCCAACGAGGTTTAGGTCTTCCACGATTTCACTAAATCGCTCCAGGCAAATGCCGGAATGGTTACTTTGAAAGGGCACGGCTGATTTCCTTCCCCATGCTTTACACAATCCGAGTTTTTGCTCCGTCTTCAATGTCTTCAATGACCTCGAAATCGACAGAACGTTAAAAACAACCTTCCCTTGTTCCTCTCCTCATAACAGTGATGTTGCTTTGTGAATACTTTTAGTTCAACGCAGCACATATATTTTCTCCTGGTGGAGATGGAATAAACAAGAATGCCACCAGTTTGTTTGTACGGGACGAAATTTGTGATAATCTTCTGAAGTGTGCACTATAGCGTGAAACTTATTCCAGATGTCTTCCTATAATGAAACACATTTACAGTTGTGTACTTTGTATCAGTTAATTTTTATCTCGCACCCTCCAAAGTCTAACTGATCCCGACAGTCTCATTTCACTTGTCAGTGTTGCTTTACAACAGCAAGTCGTGCACTCATCTTCCATAATAAGTCACGACTAGCCTTGCACCCCTACGAGTCGACGAGTATAAAGCGACTGCAACGCCACAGTCCTCTGACTCGTCATATTCGCGGAAGTTATGAAGAGAGCGCCTTAGCACTGGTGCCACAGCGGAGCCTTCATTTATGAACTATGCAACCCGCAATTTTATACTCATATTGGCTTTGATCCTGATCGCCGATAGACAGGCTCACACTCTGTTAATAGGTGAGAAATTTTTGTAGGACAGTTCCCCTTGTTTACTCCCATCTGTGAAATCGCTCCTTTGATCTGTAAGTTAAATTTTGTTTAATATTTGTGTGTAGAAAATTGTTATTTTGGTAAGCTGTCATGGTGCAGATGCCCCTCAGAAAGGATTTATCTATTTTAGAGGTGTGCTTCATCATATAATGGTCCCTGCCAAAATGTATGAGTCTTTTTTGTTTGAGAAAAAAAATGCGTCAAACACACATCACCACAATTTACCTCATTACTGAAGGACAAACACTAAATGCAAGAAAAATTTGCTCAACAACTAGCAGACTTTAGGAGAGTCAGTTTTTTATCGTACATGCTGTCTTCTGTGCACTTCCATGAACTGAACGGACAAACAATGAAATGACAGGAGTTTCGGCACTGCGGCTATCACAACGTAGAAACACGATTTTAATTTTGCAAAAAAAAAAAAAAAACAAAAAAAATGGCTCTTAGCACTATGGGACTTAACATCTGAGGTCATTAGTCCCCTAGAACTCAGTACCACTTAAACCTAACTAATCTAAGGACATCACGTACATCCATTCCCGAGGCAGGATTCGAACCTGCGACCGTAGCAGTAGCGCGGTTCCGGACTACAGCGCCTAGAACCGCATGGTCACCACGGCCGGCTTAATTTTGCACAGTGACCTTGTTCCCACATGACGTTTTCTCAGTAGCAAACTTCCGTTATGCCCATCCAGAACTCAACTATCATATTTTAACACTTTCTCCATTCATTGCAGAATGCGGACCAAAGACGCTTCTATCAACGGCTGTCCAACACAGTAACCATGTGGAGGAGGGGAGAGAGAGAGAGAGAGAGAGAGAGAGAGAGAGAGAGAGAGACATAGACATAATACTACCACCAGTGACAAGTTGTTCCTTGGTGCAGTATGTCAGACTCCACAGTTCACACTCATGTTAATTGCAAGTACCAGAGATTCGCATAAACGTTTCATTCTGGCGCTATGTGTGAGTCAACAGTCTGAGGTGAAGTAAGAAACTGCTGTCCCCCTTTCTAGTGACCGATGCAAAGCAGTGATATAGACACAAGATAGTTCCTAACCACGCAGAGGATGGCTTCACTGCTTGAAAAATCAGACTACATTAAGAATACTCGAATTACTTGTTGAGAGTATGACTAGTAATTCACTTATCGCGATGATGACAACCTGCCTAGGAAGACACGCTGAAGTACAGAGTACAGTAATTCACATAAACCGAAGCTAAGTGAAAATGTAAGTCACCTCTCATCAGTACCCACAACCCCTTCCACATACAAAATCTAAATGATGTATAATTCAACCGGAAGGGTTCAATACATTATCCACTGTTTCTCTAGTTCTTTCCTAATGTTATTAAAATGTAGACCTTGGTGTGCTATGTGATTAAATAAATGTTGGGCAGTGTTTCGTAGAATTTTATCTCAGGGTCAGTGAAGGACGGCGACCTTCCGAGAAGCGATTCTGTGAGAAGGGTTTAGGAAAGCGGTGGGTTCAACAAACGATAGAGACTTCTTGAGTGAGACGCACAGTTTTTCAGAAGCGCGGCGCAGCGCGGGCAAACCTCGTCCCGGCGGCTGCGCAAACGTCTCGGGGGAAATAACTCGGCCGAGCGGTCCGCGAGCTGGTGGAGAGTGCAGCCGGCACCGCTCCCCGCTCCCGGCTCTCGGCCGCATTGTGTGTTTGCGCAAAGAGGATTGCGGCGCTGTTGCACCGCCGGGCCGTCTGCAGACCACCCACTTTAAGCGGCCACGAGCGCCACGGCCGTGCAGATTTCACGCTTAAGCGGCTTGCGGCGGGAAAAAGTTTGTCGCCCGAGAAATGGCCGCTAGCGTCGCAGCTGCTAAACTCAAGTGCACAGTGCTTGAAACAGCACTCTTAGCACCAGCTGGACGTCTTAATTTTTAAGGTTTATTTACAGACAGAACTTCCTCAAGAGTTTAAAACACGAACACTGACATCATTATCTACATTGCGAATACGGAGCTATTGTGATACATACATTCTAGCGAAGATATCATACGGAGTAACTTGGCAAATATTTGGTTGTTTCGAGGAGTATTCTACTAGCAGTACCACTTACGTTATACTGAACGGTGAATATTCCATAGAAATGAAATTAACATCAGGTGTACTCCAAGGAAGTTTAATGGGACCTCCAAGATTTTCAATACACCACATAGTTTTAATAAAACTGTGTTCCGAAGGCAGCAGTGCGGGGTGCCTGTATCACAGAACGCTGAAACATTGTAGGTATGTTCATTAATTGGTGCACTTGCGGTGTGTGCTGGAAAAATAATAATTACACTTTGCGCCACCAGGTGCTTATATAGTTCTGTAACCAGCTTAGGGTTAGCGTCTTTGGTTACTAATCAAAGCGTCCTTTGTCCCAGATTCAAACACCGCTACTGCTTAAATTTCGAATAAAAATCATCAGCAATGGCGGCAGAAGACTTCCTGTATAGGAAATGAGACTCATTGTGTCAACGGCCTTGTCCAAGCGGGCGTAGAAACGGATAGAGATTCAGGCCACTCTTACCTTAAAGTGAGAAACCGCTCTAAAAGGAGGAAGAATCAGCAATTATCAATGTCATGAGGATGCAGTAGACAACAGAAACTACTGCACTGAAGACACTGAACATGTGTTCACAGGACACGTGGCCTGTAATGGAAAAAGTGTCATGACGGTCTCTGCATTGACAAATGATTCCGGAACAGTCACTCATTGGGATCTCCAGGAGGAGAGTGCCAAGGGAGAGGTGGCCATGAGAAACAGACTGAATTACCAACAAAAGAATGACGTTCTACCAGACGGGGCGTGTAATGTCAGAAGTTTCACCGTGGTAGGGAAGCTAGAAAATCTGAAGAAATAAATACTAAGACTCAATCTAGATATCCTGGGCGTTAGTGAAAATAAATGGAAAGAAGAAGAGGATTTTTGGTGAGACGAGTATAGGGTAATGTAAACAGCAGCAGAAAACGATATGACGGGAATAGGATTCGTTATGAATGGGAAGATAAGCAGAGAGTGCGTTAAAAAACGGTTCAAATGGCTCCAAGCACTATGGGACTTAACATCTGAGGTCATCAGTACCCTAGACTTACAACTTCTTAACCCTAAGTAGGCTAAGGTCATCACACACTTCCATGCCAGAGGCATGATTCGAACCTGCGACCCTAGCAGCATCGCGGCTCCGGACTGAAGCGCATAGAACCGCTCAGCCACAGCGGCTGGCAGGGAGTGGGTTATTGAGAACAGTTCATGGTAGAGCTGTTCTTAACGGAATCAACAGCAAACCGACATCAACAACAATAGTTAATGTATATATGCCGAGTTACAAGCAGAAGATGAAGAGATACAGAAAGTATATGAGGATATGGCATCGGTAATTCACTGTGTAAAGGGAGCTGAAAATCTGATAGGAGTGGAGCCTGAAATGCAGTTGTAGGAGAGGGAGTAAAGAACAGGAGAGTATGGACTCGGTAGACATACGAGATGATTTCATTTACATTGGATCATGGTGAGGCAGAGATTCCGTAATCAGATATTGGCTGCCCTTGGCAGAAGGGGCAGATATGGGCTCAAATGACAATCTGGTAAAGATTAAGATTAAAGCACTCAGTCTTCAGGGTACGAGTGGCCCACCAGGACAATTCGACCGCCGTATCATCCTGACGGAGGATGCGGATAGGAATGGCGTGGGGTCAGCACACCGCTCTCCCGGTCGTTCTGATGGTATTCTTGACCGAAGCCGCTCTTATTCGGTCGAGTAGCTCCTCAATTGGCATCACGAGGCTGAGTGGACCCCGAAAAATAGCAACAGCGCATGGTGGCCTGGATGGCCACCCATCAAAGTGCCGACCACGCCCGACAGCGCTTAACTTCGGTGATCTCAACTGTTTCCAAAGATTAAGAGTAGACTGAAGTTAAAGATACCAGTCAGGAGGAATCAGTACAAGCGGTTACAATGAAGTGTTGTGTAACTGCTCTCAAAGCAGCTTCGGAATGCAGAAAGACATTGTAAAAATGTGAAATCGTGACAAAGATTCCAATTTCCGAGGCAAACGCAACCCCTCGCCGGATAGTAAATTTCCAGCCTATGGCCATGAAATGGGGATCTGTCATCGGGCTGCATTGATAATTTTGTCCCCCCAATGCCAACACCGCAATGAAGAAAATTTGGAAGAGGAGGTGAGGGATGGACAAGGAGCGAGAAGGGGAATCTGAGAGACAGCGCGGAAGCGAGACGACATGAGGTCTCTTCCATCCATCTCTAGTATCCGCCTTCCGACAGCTCGATATCACAGTTTCGACAGATAACGAGCAGACCCATGATTGTTGTTCAGGGGCAGCTGACTCGCGCCACAGAGCTCCGAGGCGACGCGCCGTACCGACGTAGCGCCTGCCGCCGACGGTACTGCACGATGAATGATGGCGCATAATACTGAGACTATTCGTCCCCCCCCCCCCCTCTTTTCCCCTTAATAACTTAGTCCTGTCCCTGCACAGACAAATCGGTCCAGATATTTGTAATTTTGTTCTGGTTTCTGTAAACGATACTGAAATAAATACATTTATTTTCATGTATTAATCAGCTAAGCCATTTATACCATTCATACATCAAATACTTCAGCTCATAACCTTTTGATTTCATTTAATTATTTGTGTCTATTACTTTATGGATCCTGGAGTGGAGCAGTCTCATTAGTCATTTACTTGTCATTTCATGTCAGCCAGCAGAGAAGAACTCTCAGTCCTTGACAACAGATTGTTTGATTGAGTAGATTATCATTGTTCAATAAAGTTGATAAAATCTTAAAAGTTTCTTACACAATTGAATTTCTTGGATAAATATGTCAAATAGGCAAAGATGTTGTTAAATGTTAATAGAAAGCTTGGTCATTTACGTAACATAAGATTTATAATTCGGTACAGAAAAAACTTTCATCAGTGTAGTTCACTTTACAACAGAACTTAGCTTCATAGATTTGTATAAGGATGTAGTCAATCTTCTGTCGGCGGTGAATGGTTACGTTGAAGTTGGTAAGATGAAAGCTTAGAATTTGCAGACAAAGATGAACTCAGAAATGGCGCTAGATATGTAGAACAACATTCCTTCTGGGAGGTATCTCTGGAATCTTTAGTCATCCAGACAGCTCGATTGTAAGACGTGGACCAATCACCATGTAGTTTCAAGCATTTTAAAATTATAAGAGATGTAGTTCTGAATATACTCCATTTTTGTTCAGTAAATCTCTAGTTCGTAGAGTTTCGGATTCAGATGTGATTTCCGGATATTGAATGGTTAACAGACAAGTCGACCGATTGCCTCTTAACCGCACAGTCAGCGAAGATCTCATAGTACAAAATCTATATTAAGAGCGTGAAAATAATTAATGTTTTACTCTCAGTTACAGTCTAGAATACATCACTTACGAACTTCTAATGATTTGCGACGGCACAGCGAAGTTCGTGTGAGGAGAACTGACCCCAGTATATGACACTAATTTGCGGTCATGACTGATCACATTAAATCATATGGTAGTACAAATTTCACAACGTTAGCATGCGAATCGTATGCTGAAACACTAAAATTAAAACAGTATTCACATCGGTCACTTGCGATCTTGAATGTAATTCCAATACAAAATTGTTCGACGCAAACATTGTGCCTGAATGCCTTCAAAAACCGGTAGCCCCAGATTTATTATCTATCCACCTACGTCATTTCATTGTTTTACAGTCAGACTATAGTATGCTAAATTACGATAGGTACTTGCATGATGTGCTGTTGTAATTTTGTATGTACACCCCCATGCTTCAGTGTGCCGACTCTTCCTACGAACACGAGTTCACTATCAATGAAAAAGAAAACTGAAGGCAATAGATAGCCGTAGGAAAAGGATAAACATCCCACCAGGGAATAACTACTAGTAATAGATGAACATGGAAGGGAAAGGAGGAAATGATGTACGTCGTAATCTCATAAGAAGCGTGTGTTACATAGGAATAAGTTATTTACAGTCTTCAGTGACAAGTAAACGTTAATGTTAAAAACTTGAAATTACAGAGAAAATGAAATAAAATGATATCTCTGTAGCGCTGATGTATGCTGATAAGATAATATATACTTACTACGTACATATAGTAACGTAACATTCAATGTGAATTAACATCTGAACTAATGATATATATATGTTTTTGTTTGCTTTGACAGAAACAGAAAGAAAAGAAATAAAAGTTGAAACTGGTATAAAAGTTATGCGAAACATTAATTCTTCAGTGGGCGCTGACGA
The DNA here is from genome assembly GCF_023898315.1 of Schistocerca nitens. Taxonomy (NCBI): domain Eukaryota; kingdom Metazoa; phylum Arthropoda; class Insecta; order Orthoptera; family Acrididae; genus Schistocerca; species Schistocerca nitens. The sequence continues at coordinate 259,079,797 of NC_064620.1, forward strand.
GACAGAAAAGAGAGGAAAAATGATGTCATGATTACACCCAGCAGTTCTCGCTTGTTACGACTTAAGAAACTAGGATCGCTGCCGTTTGAGATACAGTAGAAGTCCTGCCTTGTATATATGCTGCCTAATTTAGACTTCCACTCTCAATAAAGCAGTCATCGCTGGCCAGTGGTGACGTGAATATGTCCACTGCTGTCTTCCACCCAAGATGATCAAGCACGCTAGTAGCATCAGACTCTGCCATCAACAGTTGCAGACCACTGCCTGTGCTCGTACGAATGGTTCCAACTTGGTACTTTCACCTCGTTGGGTCTCCCACTGGCTGACTACTATCTCCTGAAGGCCACTTTTCTGGTAGGCCGTTGGTTCGGATCACGTAACCTCCCAGCCATCACTGTCTGAGCAGGACGATCCATGTGGACACTAACTATTGCTGCCCATATGGCCTGCACGGGCACCCGACACTGACACCATCCATGTTGGTGTCACGATTTGATCGCTCTAGGCATGGTAAAGGCTGAGTTCAACAGTGGGACTAAGCCACACGTCATATGTCCAACGTGAGCCACCCGACGCCGACCCTAAGTAAATCCTTACTGCCGCATTTTGAGGGCAGCACCTTCCCAGGAGTCACCCTCGCCCAAGTGCGGACACCATACACCATCCTTCTTACAGGCCATTGCTGAGGTCCATGTGCTTCTCCGACCATGGTTGCTCACTGACCTCCTTTGCAGCCCCATCTCCACCGCTGTAATTGTTGTGAAATAACAGAAATCTACATCCAGTATTGTTTCCATTAAGGATCATCGCCTGACACCTGCTGCCAAACCGCTGTGATCAAATCCTGGGAAGTAGACATTTCTACATCGTGGTCTAACACAGACAGCTTTACCCGCCACTGTGGAGGTCGCACACCTCAGTCTAGTTAAGTGGAACACCGGGCATAGTTTTTGTGAGAACGTGAAATACTTTGCAGTTTCCAATTCATGACGCCACGAAAACTACCACAGAAAAGGAAACGTCATTCACATGCAACTCTGTCACAAACTACCTTAACTCAACGAGACAATCATTGTCAAGCGAAAAAAATCTTCATCTGTGAAACAGGGCACGCGATGAATTAACCTCCATCAAATGCTATTCGTTACAGCAACAGCTCAAATTTTCGATCGAAATTACGATCCGATAATCTCCTTCTTGTACACCTTCAAAATATGTGAATATTAAGTACTGTGTTTGAAAACAAAGTTTCATTTTGTGGCGGCCGCGGTTTTAGGCGCTTTAGTCTGGAACCACGCGGCTGCTACGGTCGCAGGTTCGAATCCTGCCTCGGGCACGGATGTGTGTGATATCCTTAGGTTAGTTAGCTTTACGTGGTTCTAGGAGACTGATGACCTCAGATGTTAAGCCCCATGGATCTTAGAGCCATCTGAACCATTTTTTTTTCATTTTTTTAGTGTCTACTCCGGTCTTACCAATATGCCTAATAATTTGCAAATACAGTCTACTTGCTTAAAGCTATTCCGTATACTAATTTTGTGTCATCGGATTCATTACGTTATACCATTAGTTCATATTTACCATTTTATTGGCTGTTCGTATCAGAGAGTACAATTTTAGCACGAGAAAGTGTGTTTCAATCAATTCACGCACCATTATTTGGTAACTACAGCAGTTTCGTCTATATAGACAACATCAATAGCCCATTAATTATGGGCTATTGATGATGACTGTACAGTCGCAACCGGTGTGGCCACCAAATAATTTTATTAGAACTGATTGAAATACACTTCATAGATCTCTCCGATTAATTTCCGAGAACAACTGTTCGTGGTCTAGGACATATAATTGTATAGCTGTCATACTGAATTTAGGATACAGCTGACATAAGAGAAATAATGCCTGCGAAGTGATGCATCTAGTTCACCAGTTTTCCAATTACCACAGCCTTAGTTTAGAGGAAATTTTTGTTTCTGAGCTTGAAAATTACAGCGTCCGAAACTATTACATCTTTCCAGTTTAAAGAGGCTGTGCTGTCTCAAAAATTTTCCCATTAAAAGTTCCACACAGAAGTAAGCGTAGAGGACGGCTGAGTCGTTGCCACTGCCTCACTGCCTAATTATCATTTCAGCGACATTAGCATCCTTCCGTCTCTGAGACATCCGCATCGCGTAATAGTATGTAAAATACACCTTTCATGTCCCAGCAGAGTTTATGCATAACGTTTCCACCAGGCGGGATGTTGGCTGCAGACAACAGCGCTTCTCTGTGCCATCTACGCTACTCCTTACATAAATTTATGCGGACATTTCTTTTGGAATGCAGATGAACGTTTAATAGTTAGCAGAAGTTATTTACAATTTAAATAGCTCCGTACTTAGTAATGCAGGCAATATTATGTGAAGAGGTAAGCGGTGTAATGACATGCATTAGTAAACCTGCAGGGAAGTCTCGAAACGTTTCTACCCTCAGGGGTAAAGAACCATCGGCCGCGTAAGAACCCTTGCTCTACTACATCGTTTCAAATGGATCCCCTCCGTCTTACTGGCAGCATCACAACCTGCCGAGCGTAACTTGAGCTTAACCCGGTCCCTTCCCCCACTAAACTCTTTGGAATACCATGATGGTTACGAAATTCAACAGAAGAGTGGTTTGGCTTCTTTTCCATTATGTGTGGATACTCGTTGATTACCTCTATGTCTCTCGCAAACCAAGTTCTAAATCAAAAACGTCAGATCAGAGGTAACCTACGAAGAGGTTGCTGTCGGTTACACGACAACTTACGACAATACTGTTCATACACTAGAGCAGATAAGACACGCAGACTGATTTCAGTCTTAGTTTAAGTAGATATTCATTTAGTGTTGCCTTTGTTCGTTCGTGAACTCAAGTAGCTCAGCACAAGTATAGAGATATAGCGGTTCTCTAATCAGAGTCTGCTCACCTCGAACTAGGTTTACCATACTTTCCCTAAATTACGCGTCCAAAGGAATAATCACTAACACGTTACGTTTCCTAACTAATGGTAGTAGCAATGATTAGTATTAGTAAACAATGATCTCATCACTGATAGTTGTAGAATGCTCAATATCTTCCTCTACATTGTAATGTTTGACTCACTGGTGTCATCCCAACCAAAAACTCATCTCTGGTGAAATATTTCCTGGTTTCTGATTACTTCAGGTTATTGTCAGTACCAAAAGCTCTCTTTCTTACCGTTGCATACACTAACCAGGTCATGCTTCATAGTGCAGCTCTTCTGTTTATTCTTTTGTGCCTACTGCAAAGACTTTTTCTAAGGACGTAATATGCCGAATTAAGCATTCCACTACCATTTTTCTGAGCGGTCACAATTTGCACACCTTAACTGTCATGGTGACGACGAACGAATCGTCGAAAATGTGAATGACTGGTGCCCAGTGCTAAATAGCAACATACAAATCTCTTCTTTGTATACACAGCAGGTTTGTCAGTGAAGTCGATAACGAGTTGGCTGCATCGTCTGGATCTAAAACGACTAAAACAATTAGAAGTCGTTGGTAAAAAAGTAATATATTGTACTTAACTGGTGGTACAGGAGTCTTCGTAGTCAGGAGGAATATACGAGGGCGGTTCAGAAAGTAACCTCCGATTGGTCGCAGTGCGGGTTGTGGGGGGAGTAGCGACGCCATCTGTGCGTTCACGCACTCAACAGGTCAGTCGGCATCAAGCCGTGGTCGAGTGAACGTCGTACCTGCGCTAGTTTAGTTTTTGTGGCAGTTTGAAATGTGTGCTGCAATAGAAAACCCCGCCAAATGTGAAGTGCGTGCTGTCATAAGGTTTTTTACAGCCAAAGGATATTCTGCAGCAGCTATTCATCGTGAGCTTTGTGCCGTGTACGGACCAAGAGTTATGAGTGAAGGAGTTGTCCGTGAATGGGTACGTTTATTTAAAAGTGGACGAGAAAACGTTCATGATGAAGAGAGGAGTGGTAGACCATCATTGGTGACTGACGAACTCGTTCAGACAGTTGATGCAAAAGTTCGTGAAAATCGACGTTTCTCAATGTCGGAGTTGTCTACTGGTTTTCCACAGATTTCTAAGACTCTCTTGTACGAGATAGTGGCAGCAAGATTGGGTTACCGTAAGTTCTGTGCACGATGGGTGCCCAAAATTCTTACCGACCACCACAAAAATCAAAGAATGGCCTCTGCATTAGACTTTCTGTCACGTTATGAGGACGAAGGAGAACCATTGTTAAACAGAATCGTGACCGGTGACGAAACCTGGATTAAGTACGTGAACCCTGAGACAAAAGAACAATCAAAGATGTGGGCACATTCAAATTCGCCTACCAAACCAAAAAAGCCTCGCAAGATTTTTCTGCCAGAAAACTGATGGCAACGGTGTTTTGGGATGCCAAAGGGGTGTTGTTGGTTGAATTCATGGAACGTAGTACGACCATTAATCAAGACGTGTACTGTGAAACAATAAAAAAGTTACGACGGGCTATACAGAACAAACGCCGTGGTATGCTGACTTCCGGTATCGTTTTTTTGCACGATAACGCCCGTCCTCACTCTGCTTGCAGAACAACGGCCCTTCTTGAGTCTTTCAAGTGGGACGTTATCAACCATCCACCTTACAGCCCAGACCTGGCGCCAAGTGATTATCACCTCTTCATGCATTTGAAGAAATGGCTCGGGTCACAGCGGTTTGATGACGACGAAGAGCTCAAAGATGCGGTCACAGGCTGGCTCCAGGCACAAGCGGGTGATTTTTATGCAGAAGGAATTTCAAAGCTTGTGAAGAGATACGATAAGTGCCTCAATCGCTATGGAGACTATGTAGAAAAATAGTGCAAAGATGTAGTTGTAAGATGTATATATTAAAATATATTTATTTAACTTGGTGAATTTTTTTAAATCAACCGGAGGTTACTTTCTCAACGGCCCTCGTAATTACAAACAGAGTGCTACAGAGGCATCACATAGGCCATACATTAAATAAGCGCCTTGTTAGAGGTTGCTTCCTATCAGCTGAAGGCTATACTACACTCCTGGAAATTGAAATAAGAACACCGTGAATTCATTGTCCCAGGAAGGGGAAACTTTATTGACACATTCCTGGGGTCAGATACATCACATGATCACACTGACAGAACCACAGGCACATAGACACAGGCAACAGAGCATGCATAATGTCGGCACTAGTACAGTGTATATCCACCTTTCGCAGCAATGCAGGCTGCTATTCTCCCATGGAGACGATCGTAGAGATGCTGGATGTAGTCCTGTGGAACGGCTTGCCATGCCATTTCCACCTGGCGCCTCAGTTGGACCAGCGTTCGTGCTGGACGTGCAGACCGCGTGAGACGACGCTTCATCCAGTCCCAAACATGCTCAATGGGGGACAGATCCGGAGATCTTGCTGGCCAGGGTAGTTGACTTACACCTTCTAGAGCACGTTGGGTGGCACGGGATACATGCGGACGTGCATTGTCCTGTTGTAACAGCAAGTTCCCTTGCCGGTCTAGGAATGGTAGAACGATGGGTTCGATGACGGTTTGGATGTACCGTGCACTATTCAGTGTCCCCTCGACGATCACCAGTGGTGTACGGCCAGTGTAGGAGATCGCTCCCCACACCATGATGCCGGGTGATGGCCCTGTGTGCCTCGGTCGTATGCAGTCCTGATTGTGGCGCTCACCTGCACGGCGCCAAACACGCATACGACCATCATTGGCACCAAGGCAGAAGCGACTCTCATCGCTGAAGACGACACGTCTCCATTCGTCCCTCCATTCACGCCTGTCGCGACACCACTGGAGGCGGGCTGCACGATGTTGGGGCGTGAGCGGAAGACGGCCTAACGGTGTGCGGGACCGTAGCCCAGCTTCATGGAGACGATTGCGAATGGTCCTCGCCGATACCCCAGGAGCAACAGTGTCCCTAATTTGCTGGGAAGTGGCGGTGCGGTCCCCTAGGGCACTGCGTAGGATCCTACGGTCTTGGCGTGCATCCGTGCGTCGCTGCGGTCCGGTCCCAGGTCGACGGGCACGTGCACCTTCCGCCGACCACTGGCGACAACATCGATGTACTGTGGAGACCTCACGCCCCACGTGTTGAGCAATTCGGCGGTACGTCCACCCGGCCTCCCGCATGCCCACTATACGCCCTCGCTCAAAGTCCGTCAACTGCACATACGGTTCACGTCCACGCTGTCGCGGCATGCTACCAGTGTTAAAGACTGCGATGGAGCTCCGTATGCCACGGCAAACTGGCTGACACTGACGGCGGCGGTGCACAAATGCTGCGCAGCTAGCGCCATTCGACGGCCAACACCGCGGTTCCTGGTGTGTCCGCTGTGCCGTGCGTGTGATCATTGCTTGTACAGCCCTCTCGCAGTGTCCGGAGCAAGTATGGTGGGTCTGACACACCGGTGTCAATGTGTTCTTTTCTCCATTTCCAGGAGTGTACTTTCCTACTTGTCCCGAGCAAGAGTGGCCGAGCGCTCGCTAGAGACTTGTACAAGCCGCGGAGCGGCGTTAGTCGCGACTTGGGGGTCCAGCGATAATAGTACGGACCGCCGTCGATAACTACAAAACCTAACAAGTATGGTATCGAACGTTGATACCACATTAACCACTGATGTACAGTACTTGTACATTCGGTGGCTGAGTGTATAAATATCAAAAACAACGCCTCCATATACGTATTAATAAATTACGAAGGCATAAAAATGAAATAGAATGCCGCCAACGATGAGCGGGTAGTGTGATATGGATCCAGTGGAATAAAAATACAAAAATGAGGCAGCCTTGTACTTGTCTACATGTATAACTAATGTCGTTTAGCAACTGCATGAAGGCCGCAAGAGCCTTCAATACAAAGCACACCACTTCATTTCCCTCTGGCAATGCTTTCCATATGCGGAAAATAAATATTTGCATCGTTATTCAATATTAATTTTTAACTGTTTACCCATAATTACAAGTGATGGGGAAGTCAGTGCAAATGCCGAGGAAGGGAAGAGAATATCACATTGAATAGGACCCTAACCAGCCTTACGGCTGAGCATAGTATCTTTCTCCTGTGCCCACTGGCCTTTGTTTTAGCCCAGTATGCATATTGTGACAGCCGGTGGAGGGGGGAGGGGGAGAGATTTACGTACCAAGCTCTTTTTCAGTAGTGTCGGGTATCTTGTCATAAAATTATTTCTTTACTAAACTATATGTTTTAGTCCAAAACCCGAATACTTCTGTGTGTGTGTGTGTGTGTGTGTGAGTTTCTGTTCACATATGTATCAGATTAGAGCTTTTCAGTTTTGTATTGTGGTGTGTATATCTGTGTCAGGAGAGAAAGCATGGTGTCTCGTCATGTTTTCTACCTCTGGTGAAAGGATACTTACCACAATGTTGGAGTTTTAATTCGTATTCAGGTCAACAACAGACAGGCTCAATTTTACATACAGATCATGCTGTTTGTCCGATCCATGATGCGCACCTAACCTGTTCCTCATAAATATTTCTTGAACCATTAAGGTTAACTCTTTTTTTCACCAAAAAGAATTGCGAAATAGCCGTCACCAAATGAAGCATAATATTTTTTCAGACTTGTATTAATTACGGACAACTTCGCCATTTGAAACGGAAATATCGCATTTTGTCCTGCTAATACCGCCAATGTAAACGGCCTCTCACTCTTCTAAATCCGATGTTTAGAAGTTCGGAGTAATCTGTTTTTAACATGAAACAGGTTGCAGTCATATGTGTAAGTTCGTGTGTTGTACGGAACTGTCGTGTCAGACTGCTCCAGGCCGGCCGTTGGTGGCCGAGCGGTTCTGGCGCTACAGTCTGGAACCGCGCGACCGCTACGGTCGCAGGTTCGAATCCTGCCTCGGGCATGGATGTGTGTGTTGTCCTTAGGTTAGTTAGGTTTAAGTAGTTCTAAGTTCTAGGGGACTTATGACCTCAGCAGTTGAGTCCCATAGTGCTCAGAGCCATTTTTAGACTGCTCCAGCTCCAGCTTGAGTCAGCTAAAATGCTCTACTTATAGAAGCCGAATAGTGGAGAAAATTTCATTTTAAAAGCGGTACTAGTTACACTCGGCTACATGTGGTCGAACTTAAAATTCCAACTGAAAGACAAAGGACATGGGATCCAAGAATAGTTCACAATTACGTTAATTGCGTCATGTGGTTAGTCTCAAGAAAGACACTTACACTGCTAAGATATTCAACAACTACAACAAATAGGAAACCATATAAGATTGTGGTCACAATAACCTCCTTAAAATTCCATTACATAAAAAGTCTTCGAAATCCCCACCGTCTACTGTCGTACACGTTTGTAGTCACTGGTGGAAGGGCCTCTGGACTTACGAGGGTCATATTTGCGTTTGTGAATAGATTTAAACTTCGGGTACACTGCGCATTGATGGCAATTAAACGTTGTGCCAGTCCGGGACTCGAACCCGGATCTTCCACTTGACACGAACTGCCACCTTTACCGCCTCGGCCACCAGCACGTCCTACCCAGACCGACCCAGACTTCGATACTTCAACGTTTTCATCTAGATCCTATACTCGCAGAACTGAGTCCCACACAGGAAGAGACTTACGAATAAAGTCGAAGTACAGTTACTAGGCACGAAACACTCAATTTCAATGCCTGTGCTGTTGTAACGACCTTTCCAATGCCCTTCAGACATACATGGCGTGTCACAGGCACTGCAGCGATCGACAGCCGTATGAAATACGAGAAGCCGTGAGTGTCTGAAGGAAATTGCTAAGTACATTAGAACAACACGAGAACTGCAATTTAGTAGACCTCTAGTCGATCTGAAAAGATTCCTTAGACATAGTAGTACATGCTGCAACAATTTGCTGTTTTGAATCCTCTTGGGTCGTCGACACTTACGCTTTGGTTTCATCTTTTCTAAAATCAGGTGAACGTGCAGGATTACTAGTAATGTCTTCGTATCATGTCCAGAAACCAGGGAAGACCTGGATGAGCGCTTCGTAGCCACCTACGAGTACTGAGTTGGACACCCATCGAGCTGGTTCTATTAACATTTACGTATATCATGTTACCCTTCCTGTAGGAGAGCCGGTAGCACTTTGGTACTAGATCTTCTAACAGACATAATTTCTTCAGTGAAGCAAGGACCAGTCACGTAACCCTCAATAATCTTTCACCAATATACTGACTCTGATATTAAACCTGCCGTGGCTAGTGCTGATTCTCAGCTGCTTAAATTCATATTTCTTATATTCAGTTTTTCATTATTTATAAAGGTAGTTTCAGTCGCAAAGAGAATTCTTTGAAGAGAGCCCGTATTGTCCCGTTGTAGCACAAGAACCGAGCGACGAAATTCCATGCTTCCTCAGTCCCGCTGGCTAATCTGCTGGCGAAGTGACTCGTGACACGGACGATAGCTTAGCGATGTCGAATTCTGCGCACACGCAGCTGACTTATTCCCGAGACATTAGCTGTTTTTCTGAAGCTGACGTTTGTGTTGTAAGCAACAGCTGCCAGAACATTTACTTCGTTCGCTTCGCTCATCCCCGGGTTGCCCATACTCTCTGCATAACCGCAGTGCCGCCACAACAGCAATTCATTATACATTCGTTCAATTCTTATTCTTAGTGGACACCGTCTGCTAGGGTACGTTTCGCTATAGAGCTCCACTGATCTCTTTGCTTTCTTTCTGAATTATCCTTAAAGAAATAATACACTAGTTTCTCTTGACTCATGAGGGGATATATACTTTTTTTTCAAAGTAATCAGCACTCGACAGAAGCCGGCCGGAGTGGCCGAGCGATTCTAGGTGCTACAGTCTGGAACCGCGCGACCGCTACGGTCGCAGGTTCGAATCCTGTCTCGGGCGTGGATGTGTGTGATGTCCTTAGGTTAGTTAGGTTTAAGTAGTTCTAAGTTCTATGGGACTGATGACCTCACAAGTTAAGTCCCATAGTGCTCAGAGACATTTGAACTCTACAGAAACAGAATGAAAGCTACATTTCTTCTGTTCCGGTTTTATATCGGTATCACGGCACACACAACCCTGGTTTCTCGCCATCAGATGTGACCCATTTCCCTACTTTTATATAAAATCACTATCTACCTCATGACAACAATCGGTAACATGTTCACATCTAAATCGTCAGTAATAAACATTTTAAATACATTAAGCTAGTAATTGGATTATGAAGATTGAAACGCTTTTGAATTCATCCCTCGTCGAAGTGTAAATGAAGTAGGCATGAAAGAGCCTAGACTTCTTTTGATGAGGAAGTTTTCGCTATTAATTTGGGAGAAAAAAGAATTATGATATGTGAGGTAAACAGCTTAGCTGATCTGACACTACAAAGCACTTACATTTTATGTTAATAAAATCTTCCGTCGGTTGTTTGTAGAACAATATTATAATAAATGAAAAGCACCAGTTTGCTTACGTTTCTGCAAAAAAAGTTCAAACCACTTACCTATTACAAAAACGTAAAAAAAAACATTAAAATGTAGTAACTATCAAAAATGAAATAAAACATTTAAAAATTTACCCTTCCAATAGCTTTTGTGTGTGTCATGATTATGTGCAATCAGATTCCTCTCAAATGAGATTTGAGTCAAGTAACACTAATATACTACAAGCTTCTATTAAATCTAACTTATCACTAAATAAAATTTATAGTGGATGTTCTTCTCAGTGACAGCCTTTTACATTAGGAGGTGGTCAACATAGGATGATGAATTTTTTCAATCCTTTACTGACTAATTTTTATAATCTTACAGCCATCTCCAATATCGTGTACGCATAGTATCATATGAGTTGGCCCCTAAGTCGTGCCGGTACTTTTTTTATTTATTTTTTGTTTCCGCAAAGATAAACAGGATACAAAAAACAAATCAATCAATACGGTCTTCTCCCTTCTTACTTACAAGTTCTTAACGTTCAACAAATTGTTCAGTGCCTCCCCGATTTCCTATCCTACAAATCGTCCGCTTAAGCCTTCAGTTCAGTGTCATTTCTGTGTGGGACGCCACTCAATGCATTCGAGAATAAACTGAGCGCCAAGTTGGGAGAATATGGATTATAAGGCAGAATGTACCAGCCGAGCGTTGTCCTCTTGCAAAAGAACGCCATGCCGCAGTTAAGATCGTTTCTTTATTGATAGTGTTAACCACATTCACTGTTTCGTTCCCATCAAGCAATTCGTGGTCGACCACGCATGTGTTTCAGGTCAAAGTTGCCCTCTTTGAATCGCTTAAGCAAATTCTGATGCGCACTATGGAGCATCGCTTCTTCGCCACACGCTTCACAAATCTCGCGAGCAGATTCTGTGGCTTTCGTTCTTCGATAAAAAAAAAAAAAAAAAAAAGCGGAATGAATCGAAAACTCACTTGTGTCTACTTGACACTCAATTTCAATGATCGGAAAAGAATAGAAAGTATATCAGCTTAAAAAAGCTAAACAGACTGTTATCTAGAGCTCATAATTCTTTATCGAATAATATAAAACGCATAGCCGAAACAAATTATTTTAGTATGATATGACGTACTCAACAATGCTGTTTTTGTACTTCGTTTGTGCTGCAATTGTAAAACTACACGCAGACTTCATTAACATAACCAAACCTGAAACACACAAGTAATAATTTGAAAAAAATTCTGAAAGATTTTGTTTCTCTGCTAACGAAGAGGTAGGCCGTGTCAGAGGTCCACTCTCAGCGCCGCTAGAATGTTCGGCTTTATTTTTAAAATCGTGATGGGCAGTGTTTCCAAGAACGATTTCTCGCTCTATTTTCCAGCATGTTCTTTGCTCCACAACCGCCAGAGAAGGATGTCTCTCGCAAGATTCCGTTTGTTGATTCCTCATGCTCAGGATCAAACACGCAACGAACTGCATAGCTCTTGAATGAGATTTTCACTCTGCAGTGGAGTGTGCGCTGATATGAAACTTCCTGGCAGATTAAAACTGTGTGCCGGACCGAGACTCGAACTCGGGACCCTTGCCTTTCTCGGCCAAGTGCTCTACCAACAGAGCTACCCAAGCACGACTCACGATCCGTCTTCACAGCTTTAATTTTGCCAGTACCTAGTCTCCTACCTGGTCCCGAGTTCGAGTCTCGGTCCGGCACACAGTTTTAATCTGCCAGGAAGTTGCATATCTGTTACACGTTGAGAAAGTGCAGTCATGAATATTAGAGGATAACAAAATGATCAAAATACTACGCTGCGTAAATAACAGTATTTCTCTTCATTTCCTTTTTTGATGAATATGTCTACAATTATTCAAGAATATTCAGATACTTTAATTCATTTCAACAACTCTGCAGTGAGAACAGCTTTTATAAATAGCATTTTCTCTTTAAAACTTGCGTAAAAGAACCTGCCAGAATCATCATCATTATCATTTGCGTCATCAGTCCTCAATCGTGAAACCAAATTACGTTTCCATAAAGTCAAAAGTGGACTGATATCTCTAAACAAAGTATCACTAGGGCTACATAAAAGCTCAAAGAGTCAAGAAACAGAAATGACTATGAAATATGACACGACAGAAGCTAAAATTGTAGTGTTCTTGGAGAGAATAGACATACAAGGGAAAGTCCCCGCCGCACACCTCTGAGATTTAGTGGTAAGATAGCCCAGTGGACAGCCAGTCAAATGCTAAACACAGATGAAGCATGAAAACGAGGAGGAGGTGTACCGAACTCTGAAAACAGAAGCAAAATAGAAACAGTTGGCCGTCCAAGACAAGATGTCTAACATCGAGCATATTTTGACAGCCGCGGCGTTGTGGTTGTCTGCTGTCGGTGTCGGACTCGGAAGGGGAAGATCCGTATACAAATCTCTCTCGTATCCCATTTTTTTTTAACAAAATTATGAGCCGTCCGTCGGGTCACTGAAGTTTCTGTTCACCGTATTTAAATTTGTGCCGTATGGTTGTGTAACGTCCGTTTGCAGCAGCGTGGTCTGCGGAAGCGATCTCCAAAAGTATGTACCTCTTATTTCTTCTAAAGAAGGACCACGTGTAATGACTATTCCATTCCATTTTGGAAGTTTTGACTCTTGAATTTCTTTCTTCTAACGTAGTCCACACTGTTCTATTCGTTGTTTTCATTTCTGGGGGGTGTCTACGGGGCATCTCGCCTGGTCTCACTGTTCATTGTATACAGTAATATATTCCTATCACAAGACTTATATTTTAAAACCAATGTAAAGTATGCAATGGCCACGACCACAGAAGGAGAACAGACAAGTCTATGATCGGACAAAACATTATGATTCTGTGAAGAAGGAAAAAAAAAACAGCTGGCGGCAGAGTTGAACACGGATCTCCGGCTTTTGTAGTCCAATACCATTACCACAGAACCATGACGGCACAGCTCTTGCAATTTGCTTGATGTTTCATACCTTGAGCGTGGAGTTTTCCCTGTTCATATTTGGCTCCTTTTTTCACAGTCGCCGGCCTGTGTGGCCGTGTGGTTCTAGGCGCTTCAGTTTGGAACCGCGAGACCGCTACGGTCGCAGGTTCGAATCCTGCCTCGGGCATGGATGTGTGTCATGTCCTTAGGTTGGTTAGGTTTAAGTAGTTCTAAGTTCTAGGGGACTGATGACCTCAGATGTTAAGTCCCATAGTGCTCAGAGCCATTTGAACCATTTTTTCACAGTTCAATACACCTTCTTCCTGTTTTCATGCTTGATCTATGTTCAGTTTTTGGCGGGATATTCACTAGGCCATTGTATCACTACATCTGAGAGGGGTGCGATGGGGAGACACCTTTGTTAGAAACAAAATCTGAGGAAGTGACCCAGTAAAGCGATAAGACATGATTTGATGAAATATTTTCTCAAAATATAATGCTCTATCTCATAGCTTCAGCTTATGGAATGTGATGAAGAAAACAACATACACCGAAGTTCCAGGACAGGTTCAGAGGGTCAGTCGCATGTGTAATCATTATTTGCTGACTGAGTTGCTGCTTTTCTTCTGGATCGCGTTTTGAGAAGATGACAGCTTCCTTCGCATGTCCGTTTTTGCGCCTCCGCTCATGTGGCATCAGTATTTCTGACACAGCGTTCTGCACAGCCATGACATTGTCAAGACGCCCTAAGAGATACTTCTCTCCTCGCTGGAGAGCCACAAAGCTCCAGATTACGGTTCGATAGCAGCCGTTTCTGCAGCGTGAAAAAGACGCATTGAGCATTGCAAAAACTAACTTCCCCATCGTATACCCTTTCTTTCAAAGTTTCCTCACATCTGTCAAATACTCCCTCTCGACCACTCACTCACTTCCCTGCCTCACCAACTCTTCATCTTCCACCCTGTCCTCTCCAGTTTTTTGGTAATCTTCTGTTGCCTCTTTGACCTATTTTGTATCTCTCACTCTTTCTGTAATATTTTTTTCTCTCGTCACCTTTTTCTTACATTCTCTTGCTATCGCATTACAGTTTGTCTCACTCTCTCTTACACTTTCTTTGCATTATTAGATCATTTTATTTTTGTCTGATAGTTTCCTCAATTCTTATAATTCTCACTACAGCAACGATACAACTCAATACTGATGGAGGTCTGAATACAGTATGTGTATTCTGAACTTTAAAGTAAAAATATGAAGTTACGAGCAATAATTAATATAAAGCATTCTGTGTTTATGTGGTTTTCAGATTGGACTCATAATCCATAATGAGTCGATCTCACAGGATCTTTGGTGTGACGTCATAAGCAAGTGACTGCGTGTGAGATCGCTCTCTAAGTTTTCATATATTTTTGGGTTCCAGATACATATTTTAACGGTTTTTGTGATAATATTTACTATATAAGTGACGTATTAGTGGTTTCTTCATTCAGCTCTGCCTTTCTTCTGTTGTGACGTGATATTTGTGAGTGTTTCGTATCGAGCAACTTAACCTCTTGCTTGTGTTTACATTCCGCGCTGACCAGTTGCAGCTGTAGCGGCGCATCGAAAGCTAAGTACTAATTAATTGTTTGTGCATAGTGATTTATTTAGGAACTTTAGTAGTCTTCAACCGGTGTTCGTGGTGTTTTCTGGTGAAATAATTTCAGAAGAACCTTTTGGGAACTGTTTACAGCTCGTTACTGTGTGATTAGACGTTTGATTCTCTTTCTGTATTAGTCTTTTGTTATATTCACATTTGTTGTTTATTAATACTGTTAATAATGGTAGTTACTTCCCTTGTAGAGTAAGTTTGTGATTATTGTAGTCAGGTTTTAGCATCTTCTTATTGTAGTAGCGGAACTTAGAAAAAGTAAAATTTTACCATGAGTGAGAAGTGTGGGCTTTGCCGTAGGTTCGTGAGTAGTGGATTGCGGTGTGACACTTGTTCGAAGTATTTTCACTGAGGGGAATGCAGTGGGAAGCCAGTGGGCATTCTGGTGAGATCCTCTCCTGGAACTGCAGGTTATGTAGCAAGAGTAAACTGATAGAGGAGCAGGAGCGTAAGATCTGTGCCCTTCAGGTGCAGTTGAAAAACGCACAGGAGGAGCTAGATAGGATGAGGAGGGAGAAGGGGGTTGGGGAATGGGAGCTGGCTGTTGGCAAGAGATCTGCTAGGAGAAGAAGATTTTCAGATAGTTTTACTATTGGTGTTTACAATAGATATGACCAACTGTCAGAGTCTAGTGGAGAGGAATCTCTAGTAGCTGTAGATGTAGGAAGTATGCAGCAGACCTCAGTAGTTACTGTGCCTAGAACAGTTGCAAAGTCGAAGAGAAAGAAGAAGGTTCTGCTGTTAGGTAGTTCACATGGCAGAGGTGTAGGCCAGCAGTTGCAGGAAGTGCTGGGAAGTGAGTGCCAGGTCACCAGCATTGTGAAGCCTAATGCAGGATTGGCTCAGGTGACTGTTAACATAGGGGGGTTATGTAGGGATTTTACTAAAGAGGATCAGGTAGTGATTGTGGGTGGGGCTGGTAATAGTATTGGTAGGGATGGGGAGTATAACATAGATGGTGACCTGGAAAAGATAGCCACTCAGACTGGCAACACGAATGTGCATTTCGTGGAACTGTTTCAGCGTCACGATCGGCCTCATCTTAATACAGCCATCAGGCGTAATAACATGAGACTTGGGGGTGCGCTGATGACAGAAAGCATGGGTCACATTTCAGTGGTGTCGGTGGAGTCTATCAGCAGGACGGGTTTCACTAGACACGGCCTGCACCTCAACAGGTATGGGAAGGGGAGGTTGGCAAAGCTTATAGGTGACAGCATAGGTGGGGTTGGTGGGATCACTCATGGGAAAATTCCTGCAGTAGTGTGTGTTAGAGCTGCACCTTTTTTAGATTGAAGTCAGCTGATAGGTATTCCTGCTTAAGGGAAGTCTCTCTAACAAGGGAATCACTTTTGACAAAGCTTAGGTATCCGAGTAATGAGGGAATTAGTATATTTCATCAAAATATACAAGGTATTAGGGATAAAGTTAGTGAACTGCTTATAGATGTTGACTCTGAAATTATTGGTATATCGGAACACTTCTTAAATAAGGAGATAATTCAGAGGCTTCCTTTACCAGGATACAGGTTGGCTGGCTGCTTTTCGAGGAGCTCTTTGCGGTGTGGGGGAGTAGCCATGTATGTGAAAAACGGCATCGCATTTGAGTCAATTGATGTTTCAAAGTACTGCACTGAAAAGGTGTTTGAATGTTGTGCAGGTGTGGTTAAATTTAACGGAGTTAAACTTGTAACTGTTGTTATTTATAGATCCCCAGACTCCGATTTCACAGCATTTTTGCTAAAGCTAGAGGAGGTTCTTGGTTCACTTTATAGGAAATACAAAAAGTTAGTTATATGTGGTGACTTCAATATTAATTGTATAAGTGATTGTGCAAGGAAGAGGATGCTGGTAGACCTCTTTAATTCATATAATCTTATGCAAACCGTATTCTTTCCAACGAGAGTGCAAGGGAACAGTAGAACAACCATAGACAACATTTTTGTTCATTCCTCATTACTAGAAGGGCATTCTGTTAGAAAAAAGGTGAATGGCCTTTCAGATCATGATGCGCAAATTTTAACTTTAAAAGATTTTTATGCTGCAACTCGTGTTAAATATAGTCATCAGCTGTTCAGGAAAGCTGATCCGGTTGCTGTAGAGACCTTTGTAAACCTTATAAAGGAACAAGAGTGGCAAGATGTTTATAGCGCTGAGACAGTAAACGATAAATATAATGCTTTTCTAAAGACCTTTCTCATGCTCTTTGAAAGTTGCTTTCCGTTACAACGTTTAAAACAGGGTACTAGCACAAACAGGCAGCCTGGGTGGCTGACTAGAGGGATAAGAATATCTTGTAGAACAAAGTGGCAATTATATCAAAACGTTAGAAACAGTCAAAATCTAAATGCAGCAGCCCATTACAAACAGTATTGTAAGGTGCTTAAAAATGTTATTAGGAAGGCAAAAAGTATGTGGTATGCAGATAGAATAGCTAAGTCTCAGGATAAAATTAAAACCATATGGTCAGTCGTAAAGGAAGTTGCTGATCTGCAGAGACAGGTCGAGGATATAGAATCAGTGCGTAGTGGGAATGTCCGTGTTACTGATAAGTCGCATATATGTACAGTATTTAATAATCACTTTCTGAATATAGCAGGTGAACTAAATAGAAACCTACTTCCAACAGGGAATCATATAGCGCTCTTAGAAAAAAGTGTTCCGAGACTGTTACCTGAAATGCTCCTCCATGATACTGACAAGAGGGAGATTGAGTTAATAATTAAATCACTAAAGACCAAGAACTCTCATGGATATGACGGGGTATCTAGCAGAATACTGAAGTATTGTTCTATGTATGTTAGCCCAGTACTTAGCCATATCTGTAACTTTTCCTTTAAGAGTGGTCGGTTTCCTGATCGATTAAAATACTCGGTAGTGAAGCCACTTTATAAAAAGGGAGACATTGATAATGTTGACAATTTTAGACCTATTTCTATGCCATCGGTGTTTGCTAAAGTTATCGAGAAGGTTGTATATACAAGGTTACTGGAGCATTTAAATTCACATAATTTGCTGTCAAATGTTCAGTTTGGTTTTAGAAATGGTTTAACAACTGAAAATGCTATATTCTCTTTTCTCTGTGAGGTTTTCGACGGATTAAATAAAAGGTTGCGAACGCTAGGTGTTTTCTTTGATTTAACGAAGGCTTTTGACTGTGTTGACCACAAAATATTACTGCAGAAGTTGGACCATTATGGAGTAAGGGGAGTAGCTTACAATTGGTTCGCCTCTTACTTTAAGAACAGAAAGCAGAGGGTAATTCTCCGCAATATTGAGAGTGGTAGTGATGTTCAGTCCCAATGGGGCACTGTTAAGTGGGGCGTTCCCCAAGGGTCGGTGCTGGGACCACTGCTGTTTCTTATTTATATAAATGATATGCCTTCTAGTATTACAGGTGATTCAAAAATATTTCTGTTTGCTGATGACACCAGCTTGATAGTGAAGGATCTTGTGTGTAATATTGAAACAGTAACAAATAATTTAGTTCATGAAATAAGTTCGTGGCTTGTGGAAAATAATTTGATGCTAAATCACAGTAAGACTCAGTTTTTACAGTTTCTAACTCACAATTCAACAAGAACTGACATTTTAATCAGACAGAATGGGCATGTTATAAGCGAGACGGAACAGTTCAAGTTCCTAGGCGTACGGATAGATAGTAAGCTGTTGTGGAAAGCCCATGTTCAGGATCTTGTTCAGAAACTAAATGCTGCTTTATTTACCATTAGAACAGTATCTGAAATAAGTGACACTTCAACACGAAAAGTAGTCTACTTCGCATATTTTCATACGCTTATGTCGTATGGTATTATTTTTTGGGGTAATTCTTCTGATTCAAAAAGGGTATTTTTGGCTCAAAAACGGGCTGTTCGAGCTATATGTGGTGTAAGTTCGAGAACCTCTTGTCGACCCCTATTCAAAAATCTGGGAATTCTGACATTGCCCTCACAGTATATATTTTCTTTAATGTCGTTTGTTGTTAGCAATATTAGCCTATTCCCAAGAGTTAGCAGCTTTCACTCAGTTAATACTAGGCAGAAATCAAATCTGCATGTAGAATGCAGTTCCTTGACTCTTGTGCAGAAAGGAGTGCAGTATTCTGCTGCATCCATTTTCAATAAGCTACCACAAGAACTCAAAAATCTTAGCAGTAGCCCAAACTCTTTTAAGTCTAAACTGAAGAGTTTCCTCATGGCTCACTCCTTCTATTCTGTCGAGGAGCTCCTGGAAGAGCTAAAAAATTAAGCAAATTCCAGTGTTACATTGTTGATTGTCTTCATTTAAACTTAAGACTTGTCACCTGAATATGTTTTTTTTCTATATTTCATTTTATCTGTTTCTAATATCGTGTTATAATTTCATGTATTGACTCGTTCCATGACCATGGAGATTTCTCCTTAATTTGGTCCCACGGAACAATAAATAAATAAATAAATAAATAAAATTGAGTCTTGTGCTTCGATTACGTGAACTGTTATTGTAATTCTCCGAGGACCAAACCATTTTTCTTGGTCCACTGTAAGGTCAGAGACCCGGAATACGCAGCCATAAGCGTTAGTCCCTAATGCATGCGATCCGAGCTGAGTTGCCGATCCCGTGATTTATCACCGACTGCTTTCTTTACAGGGCAGTGAGCATCATACATCACTGAGGATCAGCGGTCTTTGCTCCCTGGCCGAAAAACGGTTTTGCGGTGTTCTCTTTTTCCTCCTTTCAAGGCCCATGCTCCATTCCTCCTCGCCGGTGCGTCGAAGGGTGAGTAATGATAAGAAAGTGGCGCATAGAAAAATTGAAGAAAGAGGTAATGGGATACATAGGCGAACCCACAGATTGTCCCAGTGTTTACTATAGTTCTGTAATACATGTTCAATAATTTATGTAGGAGGTTATTCAACTGCAACTAAGGTTTTTTTTTAAATTTTCACTATATTTTTCCGAAAGTATAATTACTCATTGGGTAAAGAAGTCACTTGAAAAGGTTCTCATACGTTACGGGCCCAAAGAGATTCCATGTTAACATGAAGTTATTCGGTAACCAGCGACTGATGAACAGGTTTTAGTACCTTCCAATTCATAATTTATTGAGACCACAGAATGAATATTTCACAATGCAGCAGTCTGTGCGCTTATGCGCGACAAAACTGTGAGCCGGATCGGGAATCGAGCCCGGGATCTTTGCCTTTTACAAGGGAGTACCCTACCAAATGAGCTGCGCAAATATGACTCAAGACCCGATCTCTTAGCAGTACTTACGACAATATCGCATGTCCTATCTTCCAAACTTCACAGAAATTCGCCTACAAACCTTGCTGGACTAGTTCTCCAGGAAGAAACGACATTAAGGACACACAGTTTCAGAACAGCCTGGGGGGTTCTTCCCACAATGAACTTTTCATGGCGCACCAGGGTGTGTGTTTATACGAAACTTCCTGGCAGATGAAAACTGTATGAAACCTGGTTGGTAGGTACTCAGAGAGCACACAGGATAAGGTTACAACTTTGGATGGAGCCGTAAACAGTTACTGTGAGTTGTACAATGAAACACACAACATTATTTTCCTAAGAATCACTTATTTAGAGATAGCTTTAAAAGACAATACGGCTGAAGGCCTAGTTAAAGAAAATTTGGGATGCTTTCCAAAGGCCCAAAACCACACCAAGAACAAGAACGGCTGAAGGCCTGGCTTAGAAATCAAAATCAATTAAAAATAGAAGTTATTTTTTTTAGAAGAAACATGCAATAGAAAACAATTAGTGGCTGGAGGCCTTCACTGCACGTGTGAAGGATAACTATACTTAAAACACATTAATGAACAATTTTTCTAAGCAATAAAATTTCCTTTTAAATTTACAACAGGACCGACAAAAGCCTAATTAAAGAAATGTTAACTTATTGCATGGCTGAAGGCCACAAACAAATTTGAAACAATGGCTGAAGACCTGAACAAGAAGTCAGAAAAACAATTTAAATTAAACCCCTTTCTTCTTATAAAAAATTTTCCTTTAGAGAATACACACGGCTGAAGGTCCTATTGGAAGGGGTTCACGTAAATCCTCGGGTGAATGCCACACATAACACATCGAACAACTAACGGCCTAGGGCCTGGATTAAAAACAGTTTCAGATAGAACAAATTTTAAGGAAAAAAAAATTTGTAAATAAAATCAGTCTTCAAATTTTAATTTACACGGATGACGCCCTTCATGTAATATTTAATAAGAACTGAACTAATACAGGGCGGAACGTCTCGCACAATACTTCAGACTAAAATGAAAATCACAATCTAAAACAACAAATGGCGCTCAGAAACATTCCAAAGGTCGGCCTGAGAAGGTAACTGAAACATAAGGTCAGGCGAGACAGGCAGCCAAGAGCTGAAGTTAAGTAATCGGATGGCAATCCAAACTAGTGACAGCCCAAGGACTGACCAACAATTTAACCAATTCCCTTCCGCCCGACCAATGGCTCAACGATGGAAAATACAGGCTGAGGGCGAGGACACGAACAGCACCACGTCTTCAGAAATTGGCGTCTAAAAACAGCCAAGGGAGCAATAACCACTCTAGCAAAATATGAACCATACAATTTAAAGGATGTCGAACTACACGCAGTGCTGGACAGCATCATCACGACGAGGAAAGGCACGCTGCCAGAAAACAACGCTAACGACAAGACAGATAACTGGAGCGTTAACGGCCACAGGGCACAAAATACCGCTAGTGCACTTCACTGGCAAGTAACAGTCAATTTAATAATTAATCACAATATAGCAAGACGGCCGCAAGAGTTCACCGACTGCAACACATCATACATTCCTGCTAGCCTGGACGGCCCAGGGAGCAACAACCTGCAAATAAACGAAGAGAAGTCACAATAGTTAAGGTTTCATGACAGCTTAACTGATCACTGAACTTCACCGTCCAAGTTCGGTGGGCAACGAACTTTGTCGCCCTCGCAGCTAGCACCCCATGAACTGACAGCTCGTGCACGCTGCCAGCGGTCCAGGCCTGGCCTTGCGCCGCAGAGACTTCCTCGCTGCTCCGTCCCAACCGACTGGCTTAATCCAGCACGCAGACAGCATTAAAATAACTGGTCAGTCAAAATCACACAAGAAACACATGGCACAGAAACACTTCCACAAACAACTCGAACAATACTAAAACCAGTCACTGTGGAACAACTAGAAGGAATAACAAATCAACACACACAGTGAACCCAGAAGTGGTCTTCCGATGAGATGACCGACCGAACGACCATCCAAGGTCGTCCCCACTCGAGCCATGTGTGTCGGCAATGGTCGGGCGAGTTATGGCTGTTCAGACCTCAGTGCTACTCCGTCCACGACTGAGCTCCCGACACATGACGACCCGAAATACTAGCGGTCGCCCCAAAGATAGTACGACAGGGCTTTTATTGATAAGCGCTGCTACTGCCACTCACGGGCAGGCAAGCCAGAAACTTAATGACACCAGTAAATCGAATAAGAAACGAGACGGGAGTACCGCCAAACAAGATGTCAAGCAATAACGGCACGAACAAGAGCCACGCATGGCTCAATGTGCGCTGGAAATGTACCTTCTGCAGGGAAGTGCTCAACCATTTCAGCTACCCAAGCACGACTCTAGAGCCATCCTCACAGCGCTACTTCTGTAATGAAGTTTCATATCAGCATACACTCCACTGCAAAGCAAAAGTTTATTCTGGAAACAAAAAAACAACAGGCTGCTTCCCTCTCCAAGGCTGTGGGTAAGCCGTATCTTCCGAATATATTTTATTCCACGAGTGACTGGTTGGTTGATTTTATGGGCAAGGTGGGGAAAGGGGCGGGGGGGGGGGGCAGACCAAACGGCTAGGCCATCGGTCACATCGGATTATAGTAGTATGGGGAAAGATGTCAGCCGTTGTCTTTCGAAGAAACCATTCCGGGTCTTTCCTAACACGATTTAGGGAAATCGCGGAAAACCTAAATCAGGATGGCCGGACGTGGGTTTGAACCGTCGTCCTCCCGAATGGGAGTCCATTGTGCTAACCAAAGGGCCACTTCGTTCGGTTTCCAGGAGTGCTAGCCCCGCAAGATACGCAGCAGAACTTTTACGAAATTTGGAAGGAAAGAGAGGAAGCACATGCGGAAGTGAAGCTGTGGGAAACGGGTCGCAAGTCGCGCTTAGGTAGCGCAGGTGGCGGAGCACTTACCTATAAAGGGCAGAACTGCCAGGAAGTTTGAGCTGTATAATTTGTTTCACAGTTCCTACTACATGCTTCTGGGAATTGTGAATGGGTCTGTATGGGTAAAATACACACATAAAAAAAATTGCATCTGCCCGGTTGCCAGAACTCCTAGACGCAGACACTGAATATTGTATCGCTGACACAGTCCCTTTGACTGCCCAGAGATATCGCTAAAAACGCCCAAAGATGTAAACAATCATGCATGAGCAGCGACTATTAGACGGAGGGGTTCCGCAAGCCGATCAGATCCAGTCATTCCGGCAGGAAGGAGGTATACGTCTCGTATTGTTTGCAGTTTAACCATGCCTAGACGGTCAATACCGCCGTTCGATCGCGTCCGCATTGTTACTTTGTGCCAGGATGGGCTCTTAACAAGGGAAGTGTCCAGGCGTCTCGGAATGAACCAAAGCGATGTTGTACGGACATGGAGGAGGTACAGAGAGACAGGAACTGTCGATGACATGCCTCGCTCAGGCCGCCCAAGGGCTACTCAGTATGAGTAGTGGATGACCGCTACTCTTGGATTATGACTCGGAGGCAGCATACTGCCAAGGCATTAGTCTTCATGGACGACAAGTCGATCCCTCATCGTGAACAGCTTGTGAATGATTTCCTTCAGATTAACGACATCGCTCGACTCGAGTGGCGAGCGTTTTCTCCAGACATGAACCCTATCGAACACGACTGGAATAGATTGAAAAGGGCTGTTTATGGACGACGTGACCCACCAACCATTCTCAGAGATTTATGCCGAATCGCCGTTGAGGAGAGGGGCAATCTGGCCCAACAGTGTCTTGACGAACTTGTGGATAGTATGCCAGGACGAATACAGACGCAATACTACTCCGTATTAGAGGTATTGATGTGTACTGTCATCTGTACCACCACCTCGTAAGGTCTCCCTTTATGGTGGTACAACATGCAATGTGTGTTTTTCATGAGCAATAAAAAGAGCGGAAATGATGTTTATGTTGATCTATTTTCTATACAGGTTTCTATACAGGTTTCGGAGCTCTCGGAACCGAGGTGATGCAAAACATTTTTTGCGTGTGTTTTGTAGGACTGCATCTCTCACTACCGACGAGGATAATATGAATGTAGCTTGAGAAACGACACGTAAGTGCGTTTCTCTACGACTGAAGAAAGCCAACTTCTGCCTGGCATTATAGAAGTTAGTAAACTTAATATCGGGCTCTCGGCCTGTCTGACACTGGGACTAGCTCCCTAGACACTACTGTTGACCGACTCATTGCTATTAAATTTTTAATAGAACAGGATTCACCAGCAAAAAAAGGAATATTCACTTTTCCCTTTTACGATAGTAATGAGAAAAGTATTCAGAATTGACTGTAGTGTTGTTCTCCTAACTGTAAAAGTGAAATAATATCAACAAATCAGTACTAGCCACGCTTTGTGAGTGAAATAGTCAGCTTCAGAGTTTCGTCCCGCAGCCATTACATACAGCCCTTGGGCGCAGGGTATAATCCATCAGATTATTTCCGCGCTGCGCTCTTGGCTCACTAATAGGTCCCCCACGGACTGAGGTTATTTGCAAATCTGTTACGTCTTTGGTTCCACACTGAAGTCGTGACTTACTAATTGCTTCACCAGAGCACACTACAGCTCGGATCTGGAACAAATTTATTCCTTCGGTGATAACTGGTAAGATCGGACTCTCGAGTGCGTAATCATTATACTGTGCTAGCAGCGCCAACGTTCCAACATGAGAGTAGCTTCATTTCGCTGTACCACTGTGTTCGTTACCATAGTCGTGCCCTCACGGATAATTCAAATGTGGTGTGTTAAATGAAAGTGTAGTAGAGAAACTTTACAACGATACGCGGGAAACATTGGTAAAGTAATGTAAACAGCTTCGCTGGTTTGTGTGTGGTGCAAGGCGTACGTTGAACCGAAGAATAACAATAGGTACCTAAGATTGCAACTGCTGTGTTGAAATTTGTGTACGTGTTAGAAAAAGCTTAGATTACTCTCATAGGCAGAAATAAGCAATCCCTTGTGTTTTGGTGGTATGTGGAATGAAATATGTGATGTCCATAGAAGTAGTTTGTAGCCCTATCTGACACGGAAAACATCTGTGAAGTAATCACATAGCACACACTTCCATAAATTCTGCTCAACGGAAAGGAAGAAAAAGGGTTTTCTTATCTTAAAAAAGAAAGTTTGATGGAAGCGCTGTGTTGCATGGATATGTTTTAGCCTGTCGCGTGTAGCGTGCGGCAGTGCAATAACAATTTCCCCAGTTGTGTACATACAAATTACACGCACAAAATAGTTAACTACCTGAAAGATGAAATAATATCAGCCCTTTAATGATTGGCTTAACAAAATTCCCATAAACTAGTTAGCGTGCACAGAGATTCTGCTTACTGGTAAGTCATTATCCACTCTGCATTTCAATGTTGATTATTAAAACTGAGTAAGAATGACATACTTCAATATCATCGAAACCCAAGGTAGCGGCTCGGTGCTGTGGCACATGTAAACAAAGTATGTATAGAAAAATATATTTTTCTGGTAAATAAGTTTGCAACACTTGATTTCATTGTTAATGTATTATTCATTAAGAGCAGGTCATATAGATTACAGCTCCGTGGAAACATCCCAACCCACATTTCTCATTATACTCGTATAACCAGATACTATCTTCACAAAGATAATCTGGAAAAATCCGGTTGTAAGAAACGTTACACACCATAAACAGTTAACGTCTAAGAATTGAAGATTGTATCGATTGAAACGAAGTTAGGAATAATTTAGTAATTGGCCTACAAGTACTTGGTAATACGTAGCATCTACGAGCCTATTTGGTTCAAATGGCTCTGAGCACTATGGGACTTAACTGCTGAGGCCATCAGTTGCCTAGAACTTAGAACTACTTAAACTAACCTAAGGACATCACACACATCCATGCCCGAGGCAGGATTCGAACCTGCGACCGTAGCGGTCGCGTGGTTCCAGACTGAAGCGCCTAGAACCGCTTGGCCACTCCGGCCTACGAGCCTATTTCCACGGCTTGTTAGCTTGTAGAAGGGTACCAGCGCAGCGAACAGTAGCAATACACAAACGTGTCTATTCTCACGCGATAAATTGTACTTCAGCAGAGGAAAAAAAATTGATTGATTTTACCCGTCATGTTCCATGGAACAGAGCCTGTTCATTTATGTCGTTCTCCATCAAACAAAAGTGACTCTCTCAGAACAGCATGCACCCTCGAATATAGCTCCCAACCAAACACGTCTTAATACTTCGAAGTACTGTACAACAGTGTAACTAAGCAAATAACGTAATGGCTGACTTACTTCGATAAACACATGGCTTGATAATCGTCAACGAATCCTATCGTCGGATGGCCCACCATCTCGCTACAAACTAACTGCCAATGCTGTGGTTTAGCAAAGAGTTTGCGAAAGTATCTGAATAGTTATGTATTGGAACAAGGTCTCAAATACAGTAGTAAAACAACCAGAGATTAAAAATCGGTAAAACAAGTGAAATGCGTTACGAGGAAATGAAAGACGAACTCAGAGGCAGCTTTCAACTTATTACTTGTAATTAAATGTTTCACACAGTCCTACTTTCCGCCAGCTCATCTTAGTAAACATGAGACAAGAATGAATAGATTTTTAATGTTAATTAGGTCCACTTTAAGATAAGGATAGAAGTAGCTCCAATAACAATTCAGATGCAATCTATCGTCTGATCTAAGACAATTCCTCTAATTTAATGGGCATTGTACGCCACTTCCCTACGCCCACCATCTGTGGATGCTGCTGCATCAGTTTGCAAAGTACACCTACTAAGTGGCGAACATACTGCATCTTCAAACTTCATCGGAGCATATCGAAAGTGAAACATACTGGAATGTCGGTGTTTGAAAAGTCGTTGCATCGCTTTGACGATCTCAGGGCGATGACAAGCCTGAGATTTTTTTATTACTTCTACCAGCAAGAGACGTCATAAAATCATAAGGCGTGAGTTACAGATTGAAGTGAGGGACAACATGTAGCAAACATTTTCGACTCTGTAGATGAATAGTATCCTGGAACAGATGGCGACTCATCCATAAACGCGAACTTACGTTTTACGTTATATCAAAAATAAACAAAAGTTGTGAGGCTTCCAAATTTGCATAATAGCACGTGATAAACGCTCTCACAGGCAAATATAACAGAGTCGACGTGAGAGAATTTCTATTTCTTGAGGCACAAAAACGTGTAGTAACTAAATTTTCTACACTAAGAACTAAATATAAAATGAATTTTGCATCAAGTGCATATTGACTAACATGACCGCTCAAGTTTCAGTTGATTTATTTTTTAAAAAATCCGATCAGTTTCCGCCTGACGAAAGCCCATTATCAAGCGATTTGTCAGTAAGTAAATCAATTACAGTTGAAACTATGGTGTTTATCATTAGTAGTTTACTGTTGTGGATCAACGCGTCATTTCCAATAGCAGAGAAGGAATGAGAAATTTATTTAGTTTCTTTAAAACAGTTTCCACAATTGACTGAAGTTATCAGGTGAGCAATTTTGTGTAGTTTGACTGAGCTTTTTCTCCATCTCATACGAGAGAGAATAATTCTAAGCAAAAACATTTGTATTAATATGCGCTCTCTTCCTAAAACTCACGAATACCGTCAATTTCTATGCTTATAATTAAAAATAAGATGAGGGATGAGATATTGGTGTTTACCGACCTTTCGAGAACAAGGTAATTGTAGACGAAGAAAACACGTGCAGGTGCCCCTGTTGTGTCAATCATCTAAACAATCTTCTTAAACCATCTAGCGGTATCATGGAAAGCCTAAACAGTGATGGTGAAATGGGGACTTGAATGCCAGCTCTACTGATTGCAAGTCCAATGTCGTTATAAATGAGTCATTTGAATGTGTCGGAAATGTTAAGACGCATGATTTCAAGATGCTTTGAGTTCAACGTGTAATTAATAACATCTCCCACATGTGTGATATGCTTCCCGTAATATGGATACTGCGATGCCATATGACGACCACAATTACGTAGACTGC
Source organism: Schistocerca nitens (assembly GCF_023898315.1). NCBI lineage: Eukaryota > Metazoa > Arthropoda > Insecta > Orthoptera > Acrididae > Schistocerca > Schistocerca nitens. The sequence goes on from NC_064620.1 coordinate 259,108,075, forward strand.
GACAGTTTTTCAAATTTCTTCTCCTTCCTGTAGGTTTCCTATCTCGGCAGTACTCTATATATTCATCCTCCATAATTTCTAATGAACACACACTGTCTCGAAACCGAGATACTACAAGGTGACGTACGCATGTTAGCGTAACCATACAATGAAAAAGCCGGAGAAGTGTGAGTTGGACCCGCACTCCGAGAGTTTTGTACAAGCTTAGTTATATATATAGATAGTTCATCTATCCCGATAATCTACCATCTCTACTATTTTGTTCTGTTGTCGTTATCGATACTGACAAAACATCTGTGCCGGGAATTCCAAAATTTTATACATTTTTCTTAACTTTTATGTTTAAATTTTTCGTGTGATTTCGAGTCCCTTATTGTAATATTTCATTTATTTTATAAATTTTTCGGCTACGCTCAGCTATGCTAATTGGTCGTTTCAGATGTGTCGGCTTCCGTCTGCTGTCGTACCAGTCGCGATTGCTTGTTAGATTTGACAAAAGTCTGCAGAGAAGTAAACGCTAGAGTCAGCCATAGGGCTGTTGTTGCTACGCAAATGTAGAATGCTTGAACTGGTGCTATATGGGATGGAAAAGCCTCATCACTATCAATGGAAATGGAAACCTGCGTCAGTCACCAGTATTATTTTGTTCTGAAACATTACAAATGCTGTACGTGTCTTAGGCAGAGACTGTCAGGGAATGTTTGCGTGTAGAATGAACAGTCTGTAAAAAAGGACCTATGACGCTAGTGCTGGCGTAGGACTGTTATCGGGCGGCCTCGAAGACTAGATAAAAGCCTCTGCAGTAGTTCCTGAGATTTTTGACGGATTAAGAGTACAGTGCACGTTTATGACGGCGGAAAAATTAGTCTTATCTGAGTTAATTCAGATTAACGGTTTCGGAATTTTTTTCTTTTCTTCTAATGTGAAGTCTTGCTTCTTTGCCAGATTTCTTGACTCTGTGTCAATGGGAGGTACCCTCTAGGTGTCGACAAGTGAGTTTGCGAGTAGGTCTTATCTTCCGATGACACTGACTTGGAAGCTTAATTCTTTTAAATCGCCAAAAGGATGTAGACCTTACTAACTGGCATAAATTTCAACTTGATACCTCTGAGAAATATGGCTCATAACAGTCAGACAGGCTGACAACAAACTGATCTTACAAGGTTTCGGTTTTGCCGACAGAGATGCAGAATCTTCAGAATCAATATCGTCACTTCAGTGACTGTGACAAATCCGTACAAGTTATAAATTGAAGATTCGGATTACAGTTTCAGTTTTAGTAACAAACAAAAGAGCTTCTAGCGTAAATTGATGGAAGATGTAGAGGACATAATGTAAAATTAATTATTATGTCCTGTTGAGTGGTACTTAAGTAAATAAATTAGTGAAATCAAAGTGAACTAGAAATTAGGATATAAATGAAAAACTTGGTTTAGTTTAGGGAGTTACATACTCGCAAACAGCGGGCCGAACAGCAGAACAGAAAAAACAATGACCGTGGAGTCAGCGAGTTCCACATAAGCGGGCGCTGTCGATTCAGCCGCCAGGGCATCGCCCGAACGGCTCACGTGTTTCTCAGTTGTCGTATGTGAGCAAAGGCCCTCGCCTACATCTCAAGAGCCAATGACCGACGTAAAGAAGATTCTTCGAGAATCTATTCAACGTGACAGCAGAGGCAATGACCGGCTCACGTGTTTCTCAGTCGTCGCGTGTGAGCAAAGGCCCTCGCCTACATTCCAAGAGCCAATGACCGACGTTAAGAAGATTATTCGAGAAGGTTTTCAACGTGACAGACGAGGCAATGACCGTGAAGTCGTTCACCTCGAGTAAACTGAAGTGAATAAATACGCAAGACGCAGTGGGCCAGAGAGATGCAGACGAAGACGGAGTCGAAGACGGAGACGGAGACGAGAGACGAAGAAGACGAAGAAGCGAAGCAGTAGTTTTCAGTCAGTTTCGGTGCTGAAGACCGTCATGTAAGAAGAGTCTGCATCATAAAAGGTATTTGAAGTCTGATTTTTACATACCCGGGTGACTCGTGAGGACGGGAAGGAGACGGCCTCACATCAGCAGTCACCTGTGAGCTGGGATGAAGACCTGACAGCCGAAGACTGGCAAGCGGGAGTCCGTGGTTCGAGTCCGGGACACTGGCCTTGCCCCGCCGCGCCGCTCCGCTGGTCGACGCACAACACACGCGGCCGCTTAGAGAAGAGAAACGCTGGGACGCCACATCCAAGGTATCACCAGCCGATGCACGACTTCGCTCGCAATAAGTAAACCGGCCACCTCGCGCTGCACGTCTCCAGTCAGCTGGGCCAGACGACGACACGAGATACACACCGCTACGCGTAATCAGACGCCGCCGCCGCCGCCGCCGCCGCCGCCGCTGCCGCTGCCGCTGCCGCAGCAGAAGACTTCACAAACGACACAGCTGCCGCTCTCCGAACCAGAATATTCCGTAAGATACAGTTGTACAAATCTTCAATAAAAGTTATTCTTAGGTAATAATGATGTTTCATTCGACCTCATACCCGAGCCAAGGAAGAACCCACCCTGCCCACATGTTGTTAAGTGAGAAAAGTTAATTTACTTAATATTTTTACCCTGACAGAATGCTTAGAATGCTCATCCTGACAATTGACAGCATCAAAAGAGAAAACCCAGTTACAATTAGTGACATAAGTGTCCCATTTAGTATCACAACTGTTATATTTGATGTCAGAAGCCGTTACAGTTGTTACAATTGGTGTCAGAAAAAAAACCCTTGGCTCAATATGAGGTGTGAATGACAGTCACTAAAGGTCCACAGTTAGTATTGTTTAATGTGTGAAAGGATAGAGGTTTGCATAGCAGTCGTAATATTTTCTTTATTTAGAAGTGTATTTTCTCTCATAATTTTAAGAGTTTGTCGAAAATATTTAAACATCTTTTGAATTCAGTGTGGTAATATTGTGTAACTAATAGTTTGCAAAATGATGACACGAAATCGTACAAAGTCAGAGTCAGCACCACAAGCGGTTTCTACTGATGAAGCTATTCAGAGCTTAGTTAATCAAATAGCACAGCTTAAAAGTGATAATAATGCATTATTTAAACAGTTGAGTGAGGTTAGGCAAACCAGTTCAATCCCTCCCACCCTAGATTCCTCAGCAGCAGCCTTAGTAACTCCTTTTTCAGGTAAACCTGGCGAAGACATAACAGCCTTTTTTGATGATTTAGTAGCAGGTGCAAAGTTAGGATCATGGTCAGATGAACAGCTCTTACAAATGACAAAGTTAAGATTGCTAGGAGAGGCTAAAGCACACGTATTATACCATGAAGAATTACGGAATGCTCCAACATTTGAGGAATTGAAGAAAGGATTGCTTAAACGTTTTCAAAAACAGAACAGCTGTAGATTTTATAGGGAACAGTTAAACACTATCACTCAGAGGCAAAACGAGTCGTTAGAAAGTTTTGTAGATAGGATTAGAAAAGTTAATATTAACACCTATCAGTTGACAACTAGTGATGAAGCAAATAAAGTTATTTTACAAGAGGCAGAAAATAGAGCTCTGGATACATTTTTACGTGGGTTACCTCCTGAAACGTCCCGTCGTGTCAGGGCAGAGTTTCCTAAAAATTTAGCAGAAGCTGTATCTGTGGCGACAGCTTTTGAAGAAATTGACAGTGCCACCAGATACAAGGAGAAGCGAAATGTATTTTCAGCAGGAGTACGATGTTTTAGGTGCGATCGACAGGGCCATATAGCAAAAAACTGCAGACAACCTCAATGCACTAATTGTCAAAGAATAGGTCACACATTCAAGGAATGCAGGTCTAAGAAAGTTTTTGGAAATAGAAATCAGTTAAACTCAAACGGGAATGTCGGAGCCGCCGCCAGGCGTTCCCAATAAAATTTCATGCCATTAAGGCGAATGTGAAGGCGGAATGCTGGTTATCTGCTACCATACAGGATAAAGAGGCAAGGATACTAGTGGATACAGGTGCAAACGTATCAATAGTAAGTAATGAATGTATTGGAGAAAAGAAATATGACCCTCCAAGGTATAGATTGAGTGGAGTAGGAGGAGGTACAGTGCAGTCATTAGGATGTACATCACTGATTTTCTATATTCACGGTGTACAATTTAAGGAAGATGTAGAAGTGGTAACAAAAGTAACTGACGGGTACGACGCGATCCTAGGACTGGATTTCCTGAATAAACATCACGCTAAAATCGACCTCAGACAGCAAACTGTCGAACTTAGCGGAATAGTGTTTCAGCTAGGTGACACCGCTGCAAAGGGCCCTCTGCCGCAAGATTTCCCTAACCGGAAGGCGAAATCAACTATACTGCGTGCAACGTCCTTGAAGGTTGATTCGCGGGATCAGATACCATCTGGCTCAGGAAAACTTTTCTGGATGACCGTTGACCCCGAAGTACCTACAGATACAGTGTGTCTAATAGAGCCTTTAGAGGAAAATGAGGAATTAGATGTATCACATTGTTTTGTACGTAGAAGTGTTGTACGGGTTCAAGACGTTGAGGGCGAAAGAAAAGTACCGGTACATATTGACAATTTCGGAGTGGAGGACAAAGAGTTGCATAAGGGAATATTAGTAGCTACAGTCAGCACTTTTGAAGAAGAAGATTTCATTTGGTCAGATATTAATGATGGTCAGAAACCAGACGCCTATAAAACCGCATTACGCCAGAAGATTCAGCATTTGCAAGGAAAGGATAGAGACACGATAGAAGCAGTTTTAGTTGAGTTTGAAGATTTATTTAATGCAGAAGGTCCACTGCCAGCAACAGACATCACACAGCATAGGATCCCAACAGGAAATAGCCCCCCAGTTTATAGGAAACCTTATAGAGTTGCGCATCACTTACAGCCAGTACTGGATGAATTTATAGAACAGCATCTAAAAGATGGAATTATAGAATATTCTGATTCGCCTTATAATTCAAATATCGTAATTATTCCAAAGAAGTCTCCCGACGGTACGAAACGATATAGATTTTGTTGTGACTACAGACACCTTAACAAACAAACTATCTCAGATGTTTATCCTCTTCCAAACATTACAGATATCATTGACAGTTTGGGTAACAGTAAATACTTTTCAACAATCGATCTACGTAGCGGATATCATCAATTGGAAGTTGCACCTGAAGATAGGCATAAAACAGCATTTTCTACCCCTGGAGGCCATTGGCAATTTAAAAGAATGCCTTTCGGTTTGAAAAATGCACCAGCAACTTTTCAAAGACTGCTCGATGGAGTATTGCGAGGACTCAAAACTCAGCAATGTTGTGTATATCTAGACGATATTATTGTATTTTCCAAAGACATTAATGAACATGCTGTGCGTCTGCGTAATGTTTTTCAGAGACTTAGAAAAGCTAAATTAACATTAAATATGGAAAAATGTAGTTTTGCATTGACAGAGGTTACATACCTAGGGCATGTCATTAGTGAAAAAGGAATTAAAACAGATCCTCGATTAATTTCGGCAGTTAAGGACTTCCCAACACCACAACGCGTTAAGGAGGTACAAAGTTTCATTGGTCTTGCATCGTACTACCGAAAATATGTTCAAAATTTTGCTGAAATTGCCCGACCCTTAACCCAATTATTGAAAAAGGGTGCAAAATTTCATTGGTCTGAAGATTGTGAATCAGCATTTCAAACCCTTAAAGATAAGTTAACACACAGTCCAGTATTAGCCTATCCAGATTATAATAAAGAATTTATTTTATCTTGTGACGCAAGTGGTCATTCAGTAGGAGTTGTTTTGAGTCAGAATATTAATGGCGCGGAACACCCCATAGCCTACGCTTCGAGACAACTAACAACGGCAGAAAGAAATTATTCCACAACGGAGAAAGAATTATTAAGTGTTATTTATGGTATCAAATACTTTAAATGCTACTTGTATGGTAGGAAATTCAAGGTCATTACAGACCACGCAGCTTTAAAATGGTTGCTTGGATTAAAGGATCCATCTAGTCGTCTTACCCGTTGGGCCCTATGTCTTTCCGAAATGGATTTCGAAGTTATCCATAAACCAGGCAAAAAACACACGAATGCAGATTGTCTAAGTCGGAAAATAGCACTTTTGGAAGCAACAGGCCGAGATACTGAGGACTGGAGAAAGGCACAAGATGAGGATACAGAATGCAAAAAATTCGCAACTCAAAAACAATTTTGCTTTGAAGATGGTGTGTTATGCCGTAAAACAAAACTTGGACCGCGAATTGTTGTTCCCCAACACCTTAGACAAGAAATAATGGCAGAGGCCCACGATCATATCCTTGCAGGACACGGTGGACAGCGGACAACCGAAAGACGTGTAGCAGAGCGATTTTGGTGGCAAACCAGAAAGCAGGATGTTGCGCAGTACGTTCGTAATTGCATTGCGTGCGCACAACGAGCTGAACTTTCTCGTTCAAAAATGCCCTTACAGAGGCTCCCTGAGGCTTCATGTCCATATCAAATCTGTGGAATCGATCTCTACGGGCCATTTCATAAAACACCTGCTGGTAATAAGTATGTCCTTACAATTATAGATCATTTTTCACGCTATCTAGCTATGGTGAGTCTCCCAGATCAGCAAGCAAATACAGTTGCCCAAGCTTTAGTTAACAACTGGATACTTAAATTTGGCGTACCTGAAGTTATTATCACAGATCAGGGATCTAATTTTATGTCTGAACTAATGAAACAGCTATGCCACTTACTAAAAATACGTAAATTACGCACAACTCCGTTACACCCTCAGTGCAACGGGCGCACAGAAAGAGTTCATCGGACAATTGGCAAGATGCTTAGTTATTATATTAACGAACAACATTCCAATTGGGATACGTATTTACCAATAATCGTGTCGGTATACAACGCCAAAACGCATGAAGCAACTGGCATGTCACCTTATGAAGTGGTCTATGGGAGAAAAATGCCGTCCCCTTTTGATGTAATCAGGCAGAAAAACGGAAAAGTCGGAGAAACAGTAAGAGATTTCAGCCGAATGATGAAGGATGTATGGAAAAAGGTTCAAAAATCTAATACAAAGGCTTTGGAACGACAGGAAAGATTAGGTAATACCCACGCTAAATATCCAAATTACAAAATAGGTCAGTGGGTTATGGTTTCAACTCCTTATATTGCGAGAGGAAAAACGAAGAAATTTGTAACAAACTACAGAGGTCCTTACCAAATTATTGAGATCACGTCACCAGTCAACGTTAAATTGCAACTGCCCACCCGAACTACCATTGTCCATGCAAGTCGTTTAAAACCTTTTAAGGGCGCTCCAGATGTAATTCCTTCAACAATAGTGTCTGCTTTTCCGAAGGGTGGAGGAAGTTCCCGTAAAGGAAAAAGAGTGGCCACGCCAGCACAACATACAGACATGGCACCATACAATCTTCGCCCGAGAGTGCGAATGTCGTAGTGGAATCATAGTAGACTGTAGTATACAAATGTAAATAATCAATACATGATAATGGTTTATTTTCTAAGAAAGAAAATTTGAACGTAGAAACATGAAGATCTTGTAGTTAACAATGTATTCCTTCTTTTCTTTGTTTTTGTTTTTACTAGGTTGGTAGGTTCATAACCATGTTGTTTGCTTTTTTCAGAAAACGCCATGCAAGCATTTCCTACACAAAACCTGTCCTACCTCAATGACTCCCTTGACAGTTCCCTTCTGAAGTCATTAGATACGATCACAAACTCACAGCAAGGCAAAATTGATGGCAATGTTATGATGCAACATGTTTAAAATTAAAAGGTGAACACAAAACTAAAATTATAATGCTAGGAACGGGTATATCTGGAACCTTTGTGTTGGTGTTTCTGCTTTGTACAGTTTTCTTTTATTTAAGATGAAAAGATAAGCCAAATAATAATATACTACTTCATCAAATCGCTGTTAATTGGATACCACACTCTTAACTGGCGTACTTCAGTAGTTACTTTTGAGCATTAGTGTATTAATTTTGTTTATTGTACTTCATTCTTTATTAAACAGACTCATGTTAAAATAAACAATACTGTAGAATAAATATTCTTGCATTCATATAGGGTAGATTAAACAGGTGTTGCTATGTAACTTTCTGAGTGAATAATCTTTTTTTTTTGTTTATTCATTGTCACCAAGGTTGGTTACACTTATTATGACCATTTATTTGTGAACTATGTGATTCATGACCGTACAGTGCTTTTGTAAAGTGATAAAGTGTTTTCCACATACTTAATGTGAAGCGTGTGTAATATTCTAAGTCGAGAGTTTTCATTGTTTATGTTAGTGCTTTTGCCGTGTGAAGAGTGGAGGAATGTTGAGTGGTAAATTCGAGGGCGAATTTCTCCGAAGGGTGGAGGAATGTTGAGTGGTACTTAAGTAAATAAATTAGTGAAATCAAAGTGAACTAGAAATTAGGATATAAATGAAAAACTTGGTTTAGTTTAGGGAGTTACATACTCGCAAACAGCGGGCCGAACAGCAGAACAGAAAAAACAATGACCGTGGAGTCAGCGAGTTCCACATAAGCGGGCGCTGTCGATTCAGCCGCCAGGGCATCGCCCGAACGGCTCACGTGTTTCTCAGTTGTCGTATGTGAGCAAAGGCCCTCGCCTACATCTCAAGAGCCAATGACCGACGTAAAGAAGATTCTTCGAGAATCTATTCAACGTGACAGCAGAGGCAATGACCGGCTCACGTGTTTCTCAGTCGTCGCGTGTGAGCAAAGGCCCTCGCCTACATTCCAAGAGCCAATGACCGACGTTAAGAAGATTATTCGAGAAGGTTTTCAACGTGACAGACGAGGCAATGACCGTGAAGTCGTTCACCTCGAGTAAACTGAAGTGAATAAATACGCAAGACGCAGTGGGCCAGAGAGATGCAGACGAAGACGGAGTCGAAGACGGAGACGGAGACGAGAGACGAAGAAGACGAAGAAGCGAAGCAGTAGTTTTCAGTCAGTTTCGGTGCTGAAGACCGTCATGTAAGAAGAGTCTGCATCATAAAAGGTATTTGAAGTCTGATTTTTACATACCCGGGTGACTCGTGAGGACGGGAAGGAGACGGCCTCACATCAGCAGTCACCTGTGAGCTGGGATGAAGACCTGACAGCCGAAGACTGGCAAGCGGGAGTCCGTGGTTCGAGTCCGGGACACTGGCCTTGCCCCGCCGCGCCGCTCCGCTGGTCGACGCACAACACACGCGGCCGCTTAGAGAAGAGAAACGCTGGGACGCCACATCCAAGGTATCACCAGCCGATGCACGACTTCGCTCGCAATAAGTAAACCGGCCACCTCGCGCTGCACGTCTCCAGTCAGCTGGGCCAGACGACGACACGAGATACACACCGCTACGCGTAATCAGACGCCGCCGCCGCCGCCGCCGCCGCCGCCGCTGCCGCTGCCGCTGCCGCAGCAGAAGACTTCACAAACGACACAGCTGCCGCTCTCCGAACCAGAATATTCCGTAAGATACAGTTGTACAAATCTTCAATAAAAGTTATTCTTAGGTAATAATGATGTTTCATTCGACCTCATACCCGAGCCAAGGAAGAACCCACCCTGCCCACATGTTGTTAAGTGAGAAAAGTTAATTTACTTAATATTTTTACCCTGACAGAATGCTTAGAATGCTCATCCTGACAATTGACAGCATCAAAAGAGAAAACCCAGTTACAATTAGTGACATAAGTGTCCCATTTAGTATCACAACTGTTATATTTGATGTCAGAAGCCGTTACAGTTGTTACAGTCCGTAGGTGCATGGTTCAAATGGCTCTAAGTACTATGGGACTTAACATCTGAGGTCATTAGTCCCCTAGACTTAGAACTACTTAAACCTAACTAACCTAACGACATCACACACATCCATAGCCGAGGCAGGATTCGAACCTGCGACCGTAGCAGCAGTGCCGTTCCAGACTGAAGCACCTAGAACCGCTCGACCTCCGTAGATGGACAGATGAACGAGATAGCAGTCAATTTCTTTATTTTAAGAAAAGTAAATGTAGATCCAAAATAGACGTTTACGGAATGGCAAATGTAGATCCAAAATAGACGTTTACGGAATGGCAAAATTAGTAATATAGTTATTTAATTGGGATTCATATTTCTAGCTGCAGGTTGAGCGACTGAGAACTCGAAAAATTACTTCCCTGTCGATGGAAAGTTTGATCACCAAAATGAGAGCCACTTGCTCATCGGAGCTGTTAACTGATGTAACACAATGGTTCTGTTGTACATATAAATAAAATTTTCTCTAAATTAAGTGAAAAAGCGTGTTCATTGTAGACATGCTCCGATTAGTGGCAAAGTGAAGAAGGAAATTCATGGTGACTTTTTTCAAAGGAAGCTTCCTGCAATTTTCCTAGAGCAGTTTTAGGAAGATACGAGATGTGGTGGAATGTGGCCCTTGATAGTGGTCTTCCGAAAGGAAGAGCAATGTTGTAACGACAGCACTGTATGGCTCACACCAGCATTGCTTTCCCTCACATGCCCAGTTCCTCACGTGCTATTAGTAGCATATTATTTACACCACCATGTCCGAAAACATTTATCCATCACCAAAACGACCCTGTTATTATGTTGGTCCACTGTGCATGCTACACACTGCAAATGGACTGAACTGAAAATATCTTACTTGAACTCGTTTTTTTTTTTTCACTTTGTCTATCAGCTTGTCCCAAACCCCCTCCTTCACACCCTCGTTCTCCCTCCCTCCTCCAAGTGAACAAGCAACCCAAATCAAGTGTTTGGATCTCCCCTACAATTATTAATTCACGTAAGTGGTTTACCCTTGATCAGAAACTAGTTTCACTTGAAAAAATAATGTATTTTATTAGCAACTCAGTGAAGGACTGCCTACTAGAAAGATCAATCAAGGACTACAGCGACCCATCCACATAGCTGCTAAGCCACATGCGGTAAATGCTTAAAACTGTTAAGGGACTCAGTTGTATCAACTAAATTAGAACGACGCCAGGTGTTTACTTTACGAGCCTGACTTGTTATTAACTGCCTCCTGAAGGTTTACATTAGCAGCAAGTGCCCCTCGACACCACTTGCGCCTTATCTTCTCAAAATACTGCCATAAACACGAGGACGCGAAGAAAGGAAACAAAGAATAACAAGACCCTCTAAAGGGATGGCGATGCAGAAGATGAACTTCGACCGCCTGCAAAGCGGATGTAACGCAATTTAAATGCAAATTCAAGGTAAGCTCCTCAAACATTAAATACCGTTCTTTCCTTTCCTCTTACACCCTTCACGGTGATATTCGCAGGGTTTCCTACCTCCGCGCTGACAATCCCCCCTCATTCCAGAAGCTCCACCCCTCCGTTATGAATTTCGAGTTCTTGCATAAGCGACTCGGTAATCAGGCGTCCTGTACGACAGGAAAACCGCATAAACGCATTCCATAACTTCATAAAAGGGATTTTTAAATGTGGTTCCCAGATTACCTTGTGACACAAATACGTGGTGTCACTTGTCCACTGTAACGAATTTCGATCGGGTATGTGAATTTAAATTTCTGGTAACGATAAATTGGTACAAGCATTGCGTCATTTTCTGTTACCATTGTAAAATACCCAATGGTGATATTTAAATTCAACAGAATATTTTCTGTTATATATCTTCGAAATGCAAGAGACTTTGAGAGATCTTGATAGGCCTATTTACAATACAAGATCTCGTGCTTACAGTTAGTTACATTAACATTCAGACAAAACAGGAAGAATAATTTATAGACTGAAACTTCCTGGAAGATTAAAACTGTGTGCCGCACCGAGACTCGAACTCGGGACATTTGCCTTTCGTGGACAAGTTCTCTAACTTTTTTTTTTCGATTTAGTGCTTTGCGTTTGGTCTAGGCGGACGTCACGAGACATTCGTTCAAATTGATCGTTGATTATTTGACTCAGTTTTTTTTTTATTACAGAGAGCACGCAGCCCTCTGACCGAACACGTTGAGCTACCGTGTCGGCTCCATCTGAGCTACCCAAGCACGACTCACGACCCGTCCTCACGGCTTCAGTTCTGCCAGTACCTCGTCTCTTCTTTCCAAACTTCACAGAAGCTCTTCTGCGAACCTTGCAGAAGCAGCATTCCTGGTAGAAAGGATATTGCGGAGACATGGCTTAGCCACAGCCTGGGGGATGTTTCCAGAATGAGATTTTCACTCTGAAGCGGAGAGTGTGCTGATATGAAACTCCCTGACAGGTTCTTCACAGTTTCCGAGGAAACTAACGGAACGAATGGGTAGCAGAACAAATGCAGGTGATAGTATCTGAAACACTATGACCTAACGTTTTCTTTAATTCTGTAGATTTCTTCACAAAAGATCCCCCTGTACTGTTTTTGACTGTACTCGAAACAACACTGCAGTACGCTGGTGCAACCACTGCAGTGCTTAAACGTGAGATAAACTATGCGTTCGCTTGAAGGACTTGTCACCCCAACAAACGCAAGTGAGATGCGCACTGAAATGGTCAGTAAGGACAGCACAATGTAGCCGAATGCCGCGTTGGTCGTATTCGCATGTAAGTGCTGATTAAGAGGGACATGCGACTGACGCCTGCGATTTTCAAACAGTTGCATGTCGGACACGTTTAGGAGAAGGGGTATGTTCATTTGAAGTGTTTTGTTCAGAATCTTCATTTGAAGAGTTTTGTTCAGAATCACCAATACTATCACCCATCAAAGCTTGTACCTTTCCTCCAGACTAACCTTGCAGATTGAATATATTTAAGATTTTGTGTATAGATTGCACCTTTTTGTCTGTTTCGAACATTTTGCACTGTACATATCGAAATAATCAGCAACTAGTTGCATAAAAGAAATTTAATCTCTTAACCGTTGTCAGGCACATAGTGCCTTTCTTCAGAAGTTAATAACTATCTCTTTACTTGCGACGGTCAACAATAAGATACATGCAGCATGTTGCTGATGTCGTTTGGTTCACAGTGCCTGCATGCATTTTGTTGTCATCACTAGCAAATAATGCGATAGACATAACCTTCTGAAGAAGTGCACTCATTGCCAGAAACAGGTTAAGAGGTAAAATTTCCTTTATACAGCTGGTTGCTGATTATTTCGATGTATACAACTACAGTTGCTCAAGATGGATAAAATATTAAATTTTGAACTGTTTTGTAGTGTCGGCCGTTTCTTCCAAGCCGACAAATCCCTAATGTTGTCATTCTTTCTTAAAGTCTAGCTTCCATTACAAAGAGCTTCCTTTACTTTTCACACAACCAAACTGATCATCACCCATTCTTGTACAACATGTGTATGCCGTAAGCTGATTGTGCGTTATGTTGCATTTGTCTTGCTTTACCATCTTTGTGATTATATGTATGCAGGATATTTCACACAGTAACTTGAGTATACTTCGGTGGTCATTTTCCCCTTTAAATATAGAAAATGGTTCAAATGGCTCTGAGCACTATGGGACTTAACATCTGAGGTCTCAGTCCCCTAGAACTTAGAACTACTTAAACCTAACTAACCTAATGGCATCACACACATCCATGCCCGAGGTACGATTCGAACCTGCGACCGTAGCGGTCGCGCGCTTCCAAACTGAAGCGCCTAGAACCGCTCTGCACACCGGCCGGCCTTTAAATGTAAAAATGTTATCTACTTCTTCAGCTATTTTTGATAGCAGGCTCTTTGAAACTGGCAGCCATTTCCTACTATATGGACAAAATGAAGCCCTGAAAACCTATTCACTCTTTACCCGTCCCTGACAAGGTAACTGGTAAAATGAAGGTCACTCGACTGCAAGTCTTTGGTCACCATTACTGATGATTTTGTAACTCTAAATCTAAAAATTTGGTGGTTTTGAATTCTAGTGCCAGGATGATTTGATTGGTAGTCAAAGACGCTACCCCTAGAGCACAGTGACTCAGTTTCAATATTTTGCTTACACTTTCCATTACCTTGTCCTACGGCGCTGTAACTCCTTCCATCTTCTTACCACTAATAAGTATAACAACATTAAAAGTAAGCCGTTACAGCTGTCTGTTAACAGTGTGAGGTAACGAAGCACACTACTCTGAACTCGGGTGTGGTTGTGCCTACGAGCTGTGTGTGAAAACAACAGTACTAGCGATCTGGCAATGCTGTATTGGTCTCCTCGTGTACACCGGTGTGTTCACCCTTCCTGAGGCTCAGTCAGACTATCTCCTCCGTAAAGCCATCACGCTATTTTTGAGAGTATCGTCAGTGAAGCAGTATTTTTATTGTGTGTAAAGAAAATGGAACAGCGGAATTTAGAGCAAAGTTTTGACATAAAGTTTAGTGTTAAAGTTAGGAATCCGAGAGTGTGACTTTTGAAAAGCTGGAACAAGCCTATGATGATGAGCACAAGTTTTTGGGTGACACATATCATTTATGGAAGGCCCGGAAGACGTTGAAGATGAACCTCCCTCAGAGAGACTTTCAACTTTAAAAACTGACGAAGACGTCGAATGTGTGTGTGTTCTTGTGAGATCAGAGAGACGTTCAACAATAAGGGTGATGGGTGACCTGTCAAACACTGTCACTGCATATCAAATTTTGACCGAAGTTTTGCACATACAAAAGGTTTGTGCGCAAATGCTGCCAAAAAACCTCACAACTGAGAAAAATGGCAATCGAAGAAACATGTATGTGCATATTCCTGAGAAGACTGTGTGATCACAGGTTATGAACCAAGGATTTTTGAGCATGATCCTGAGATAAAGTGACAAAATGAGAAGTGGCACACCGCGACATCTCCCCAACGAAAGAAAGCTGGAAAGCTCAGAACAATGCTGAGTAGGGTATCGGGCATTTCTTCCTTCAGGACAAACTGTCAACAAAGATGTCCTTGAAGGGCTTAGAAAAAGAATAAATAGAGTAAGGTTAAACATTGCAGACAAGTGGTTGCTGCATCCTGACAACGTCCCATGTCATGTAGGCACTTCCATCACGGAATTTTTGACGTCAAAAAGCATTCCTGATGTTCCGCAGGGGCCCCACCACCTAATGACCTAATTTGAGGCCGTGTGCATTTTTTCCCAAAATTGAAACATGTCTTAAAAAAGACATCATTTTGAGACTCTTGAGAACATTCAAATGAATGTAACAAACACGTTAAACTCCCTACCAGTTGAAGCCTTTCGACGCTGCTACCACGACTGGAACAACGACACAACTGGTGTATAACTATTATTTGAAGGATTATAATACTGTATTTGGAAAAAAATACAATAAAATCTTTGGTCGATGAAGTCAGTCTCGTTTTCTTTCTATTACACCTCATAGTCAGGTGTCCAAGTTAGTTCCCGTTGTGATCGGGTCTATGACTCGATTTGTATATCAGTAACTTCTAGCCCATCAGCTATACACTCGCATTACCAATTCTACACAACTGTGTCATTGGCAATTACAGCACGGAAAAGTTATGAGTATATCGAATTTTAAGTTATTGTTTTGATTTTCGTTCCTTCGCTATCTTTTTATGAAACTAAATGGTTCAAAGAAAAAGAAAGTAATCTAGTGTTGTTAGTCATTAGTTGTGGGAGCCTGAATAGGGCGTAACGTTTCCTCAACAAAGGCACCATTTGAGATACAGCTCTAGCCCTCGTTGACCGGGAATGGGACGGAAATAAACGAGTAAATATTTTTTCTGATTATATTCTAATATTTGAAGAGTGGCAAAGAAAAAAAAGCGCGTTTTCAGTGCTACCGTGTTCTGTATTCTGTTGCATGTTCCTAGGCTTGTTTCAAGTGCTTAACTGTGGAGTGGAGAAAGTCTCTCAAACATACGTTCGTAGATGGCGGATGAGCTTGGTGACAATCTGTGCGTCTCTTTGTAGTTCCAAGCATAAGGAAAGTTGCTTTTGTTTACATTTCTAGCAGTTAAAAATCTAATGCTGTATTTCTGTGCGTCTCTTTGTAGTTCTAAACGTAAGACAAGTTGCTTTTGTTTACATTTCTAGCAGTTAAATATCCAATGCTGTAATACTGTGCGTCTCTTTGTAGTTCTAAACGTAAGACAAGTTGCTGTTGTTTACATTTCTACTAGTTAAAAATCTAATGCTGAATTTCTGAGCTTGTATTATCACAAATAAAACGTTGTGCCTCAGTTTTAATGGTACATGGAACCAAACCGTTCTAGATATTATTTCGTCGAAAACTGGCATTTTAAAGCCATAGCTATATACAAAAAAAAAACTCAATCTTTCAAAGAAGAAAATAGCAAGGAGCCACTGTTAATACTGCTAATTATTAACAAAAATAGCGCTGGCACATGTTTTGAACCGAAAGATTTATCTTTAGATTATTGTTGACCGTTAAATTTCATTGTTGTTATTTGAATCTGTTGCTTGATGAAACAGCCAGAAACTAATGTAAACAACAAATGTAATATAAACCTGAACAACCAATGAAGAAAAATCTATCAGTTGGAAACCCGTAACGTCGTTAATTGAATGAATAAATACTGTTAACAATGGGTGTTTGCTGTTTTATTCTTGACTGGAATTAGTTTGTAAGCTTATTGTTGTTGCCACTTAGTACTTTGTATGGCACACAGAATGTTCTTCATAAAGTATTTATTTTCTAATCCGTAACACTGTATTTTTGCAGTGATGTGGTGAGCAGCACAATTCTATGTTAACAGAATATTTTTCAGTTTTTTGGATATAAATCAGATGTGCACAAACAGAGATACATCGTTTCTTCATTCTATTGACAAATATCAGGTTTGGCACATAGATAATTTCAAAGTTCCACTAATCTTTCGATTGTAATTGCTTAAATCATGTTTTGTGTACTCTCCTGTGTATTCTCCGAGTACCATCTATAAAACCATTTTTTTCTTTGCATTAATGCTTGTTCACTTATGTAGCGGCATGTTTTGTTTCTTCTTAAAAACTTTTTTTTTCCACGTGGTTCACTCCATATTTATGAGAAATGGGCGGGGTTTTTTAGAACGAATTTATCGTTCTCAACCAAATACTTCAGCAGGATGGAAGTACAGCCTAGTAATTCGTAACAGGGGGCATTTCGGTCGGATTTCCTATTCTGTCATTCGCTTGAGAATCAAGGGAACACCACCCCCCCCCCCCTCCCGATTTTTGTGGTCGGAACCGGAGTGTTGGAACTGTCTTAATTTATTTGCTGATCAGTGGCGTATGTAAATTGGAGTTAGTATGGAACAGTTTCTAACAAAGACATAATGATGTCATTATTATTCTAGAGGAAGAGCTTCATATTGTACTGATTAGTATCAGTGTGATTCGGTAAAAATATTACCTAATCAGGATGTACAGAGACGTCTCTGTTGCCTGGTTAACATGGGAAATAAGGTGCGTGCTAATAGACGCTATGTGGACTGATTTCGACGCATAGCGTGGATTTGTGTGCTAAAAGTGTCGATGTGTTATAGCGCTTCTCGCCATAAATATCTCGAAACATGAATTAGAAAGCTACGTCAGTAGGAGGGTAGTCCAACAAAGAGAGTAAAAATGTAAATGTCGGGTGACTAGGTCCTCCCATTGGGTAGACCGTTCGCCGGGTGCAAGTCTTTCGATTTGACGCCACATCAGTGACTTGCGCGTCGATGGGAATTAAATGATGATGGTTAGGACAACACCCAGTCCCTGAGCGGAGAAAATCTCCGACTGACCGGGAATCGAACCCGGGCCTTTAGGATTGACATTCTGTCACGTTGACCACTCAGCTATCGGGGGTGGACAACAAAGAGAGTGAAATCAGCGAACAGTGCGTAAAAAAGAAGTCAACATTTCGAGCTGGCGAACGTCAGAAAAGTTGTTTAACACCAGCAGGAGATCTGAGACTGAAGCCAACAGGCAATACGCGCAATACGTACTCCGTGATGCATTTGTTCTACATCGTCAAATAAAGCTACTTGAAACACAAAGGAGGCTGTGAATGCTGCATAATCGGCTGTGTCGAGATGCAAGTGACCACTGCTGAAGCAACCAATGTTAGGATTCATCTGACGGAAATCTTGTCAATCTTTCTGAGAACATTACCCCAGATTGACATCGGATATTAGTTAGTGTATAAAATCACACCCTCATAATCAACATTAACGCTGATCAAACTTGAAACTGAAAAAGAATTTTCTTGAACGGTTTTACTTTTCAGTTGATGAAAGATACATGATATTTAGTGTTCGGAAGTTTTTCAACAAACTACGAACTAATGAGTGAAGAAACAACTGGTGCTGCTTATTTCTAAAAATCCTTTTCTTTATACGGAATGATGAAGCAATTCTTATTGTATCTCGAGTACTATATAAAACTCCTCCTCAGAATTGAAAGCTGACTACTCTCACTAAGAGCAGACTAATGTTACAGACCATGCTTCCTCCACACCTCTCCCCTTCCTAGCGACACTTGCTTCACTCACAGCCTGCGCTCCTATTTAGAATTAGCAAAGTTAAAATATGTGCACTAATCTTCCTCTTTGTAAATCACGTGACTGCTGATCACTTCACTTCTAAAATGGGAGAAATTGGAAGATGCCGTGGGGTGGGAATTACCCTCAGGTATGGAACAAATTCTGTGTCTCACCACTGTCCTAAATAACAATAAATAATAATAATAATAATAATACCTGTGGAGGCCCGGGAAAAGAATAGGCCTCCGGTATGTTCTGCCAGTCGTAAAAGGCGACGAAAAGAACAAACCACTAATAGGGCTAACCCCCCTTTAGTGTGATTAGTTGGTTCAGGACAGAACTAAAGAAGCCTCGGACAAGCGCCGTCATGGTCGGGGACGACGCTTGAACCCTATGCCCGCCCACAATGGTAACGACACTGCTAGCCAACTGGAAAATGATTTAAATCCAAATAGAGGTGTTTTGCAGGATATGCTTCCTGCAACCACCCTAGAAGGAAAACAAAGACAGAGGATGAGATGGTCAGATGAAGTTAATCGACACCTCATGTTCTGTTATTACCAAGCAACAAACCTAGGAACCAACACAACTGGATACAGATCACAAGTATACACAACATTTATTACCAGATACCCAGAATTAAAATTTTTAACAGAACAACGACTAGCTGATCAGATCCGTGTAATAATCAAAAATAACAGGATACCCCAGTCAGAATTAGAAAACATCAAACAACAAGTACAACAAATACTGGAACAAAATAATGTGCAATCAGAAGAAGAAGAAAATACAGTAATGGACTCAAACATCCCAGAGCAAACAAACAAAGAACAACACGCACCAATTAAACAATCAGAGGAAAACGAAATCTTAAGACAGCCACCAGAACAAGCACAAATAGAACACGAAGTGACACACATGTTAGATATAGAAGAAAAATTTCAGCTGACATATATAGAATACAAAGACACAAATACAGACATAAGACCATTCTTGCATAGACCACCAAATAACCCACAAGTCGAAACAACAATAAAAACTATCAACACAATCATACACAACAAAATAAATGAAAACACAACTATGGAAGAGTTACAACTACTGGTTTATATAGGAGCACTCACTACACTAAATATACACACTAGACAGAGATCAGAACCAACCAACACACAGAAGAAACCCACAAAACCAGCATGGCAACACAGGCTACAGATCAGAATAGAAAAACTGAGAAAAGACATCGGACAGCTAACACAATTTATAAGAAATGAAATCTCGGAAAAAAAACGAAAAAGGTTAGGTAAAATCTCACAACAAGAAGCGACAGAGCAATTAGACGAAAAGAAGCAGAAATTACAAGCATTAGCCAAACGACTCAGAAGATACAAAAAAAGTGAAAATAGAAGGAAACAAAACCAAACATTCAACACAAACCAAAAGAAACTTTACCAGACAATAGATAACACACACATTAATATAAACAATCCACCAAACATAACAGACATGGAACACTTCTGGAGCAACATATGGTCTAACCCGGTACAACATAACAGGCATGCACGGTGGATACAAGCAGAAACAGACACATACAAGATGATACCACAAATGCCTGAAGTGATAATTTTGCAACATGAAGTCACCCGAGCAATTAATTCTACTCACAATTGGAAAGCCGCTGGAAATGATAAAATAGCAAATTTCTGGTTAAAGAAGTTCACCTCAACACATTCACATCTAACTAAATTATTTAACAGTTGCATTGCAGACCCATACACATTCCCTGATACACTTACACATGGAATAACTTATCTGAAACCTAAAGATCAAGCAGACACAGCGAACCCAGCTAAATATCGCCCCATAACATGCCTACCAACAATATACAAAATATTAACTTCAATCATTAAACAGAAATTAATGACACATACAACACAGAACAAAATTATAAATGAAGAACAAAAAGGCTGTTGCAAAGGAGCACGAGGATGTAAAGAGCAACTGATAATAGATGCAGAGGTGACATATCAAGCTAAAACTAAACAAAGGTCGCTACACTACGCATACATTGATTACCAAAAAGCTTTTGATAGTGTACCCCACTCATGGTTACTACAAATATTGGAAATATACAAAGTAGATCCTAAATTGATACAGTTCCTAAACATAGTAATGAAAAATTGGAAAACCACACTTAATATCCAAACAAATTCAAATAATATCACATCACAGCCAATACAGATTACGCGCGGAATATACCAAGGAGACTCATTAAGTCCTTTCTGGTTCTGCCTTGCTCTGAACCCACTATCCAACATGCTAAATAATACAAATTATGGATACAATATTACTGGAACATACCCACACAAAATCACACATTTGCTATACATGGATGATCTAAAACTACTGGCAGCAACAAATCAACAACTCAACCAATTACTAAAGATAACAGAAGTATTCAGCAATGATATAAGTATGGCTTTTGGAACAGACAAATGTAAGAAAAATAGCATAGTCAAGGGAAAACACACTAAACAAGAAGATTACATATTGGATAACCACAGCGACTGCATAGAAGCGATGGAAAAAACGGATGCCTATAAATATCTAGGATACAGACAAAAAATAGGAACAGATAATACAAATATTAAAGAAGAACTAAAAGAAAAATATAGACAAAGACTAACAAAAATACTGAAAACAGAATTGACAGCAAGAAACAAGACCAAAGCTATAAATACTTATGCCATACCAATATTGACCTACTCATTTGGAGTAGTGAAATGGAGTAACACAGACCTAGAAGCACTCAATACACTTACACGATCACAATGCCATAAATATAGAATACATCACATACATTCAGCAACAGAAAGATTCACATTAAGCAGAAAGGAAGGAGGAAGGGGATTTATCGATATAAAAAACCTACATTATGGACAGGTAGACAATTTAAGAAAATTCTTTATAGAACGAGCAGAAACTAGCAAAATACACAAAGTAGTCACTCATATAAATACATCGGCTACACCACTACAATTTCATAACCACCTCTACAACCCTTTAGACCACATAACATCAACAGATACGAAGAAAGTAAATTGGAAAAAGAAAACACTTCATGGCAAGCACCCGTATCATCTAACACAGCCACACATCGATCAAGACGCATCCAACACATGGCTAAGAAAAGGCAATATATACAGTGAGACAGAAGGATTCATGATTGCAATACAGGATCAAACAATAAACACCAGGTATTACAGCAAGCATATTATTAAAGATCCCAATACCACAACAGATAAATGCAGACTTTGTAAACAACAAATAGAAACAGTAGATCACATCACAAGCGGATGTACAATACTAGCAAATACAGAATACCCCAGAAGACATGACAATGTCGCAAAAATAATACATCAACAACTTGCCTTACAACATAAACTTTTAAAACAACAAGTTCCTACATACAAGTATGCACCACAAAATGTACTCGAGAATGATGAATACAAATTATACTGGAACAGAACCATTATAACAGATAAAACAACGCCACATAACAAACCTGACATCATACTCACCAATAAAAAGAAGAAATTAACACAACTAATCGAAATATCCATACCCAATACAACAAATATACAAAAGAAAACAGGAGAAAAAATTGAAAAATACATCCAACTGGCTGAGGAAGTCAAAGACATGTGGCATCAGGATAAATTTGACATCATACCAATTATAGTATCAACTACAGGAGTCATACCACACAATATCCACCAGTACATCAGTGCAATACAGCTACATCCAAACACATATATACAACTACAGAAATCCGTAATTATTGATACATGTTCAATTACCCGAAAGTTCCTAAATGCAATATAACACATACCGTACAGTTAATAGGAAGTGACGCTTGATCAAGGTCCGCGTCACTTTCCATTCTCAACCAGACTTAACGTCTGAGAAAGTAAAGAAATAATAATAATAACTGTGTAGGCCCATGTAGCATAGTAGCCATTACATAGTTACCATCATGGTATGATGTCAATTTGTTTGTTGTTGCGAAATGCAGTGTTGTGAGGCTCTCTATAACTCATGGAAGCCATTTTCATTATTATGCTTATGTTGTATATATGTATCCCGATTTTGCTGCCATAGATACATGGTGCAAAAGTATGTGTGCAGTGGGTGGAATATATGAACAAGATGTTCACTCGTTAGTTTCATAATCTGTGTAAGGATCTCATATGTTTTCTACTATTATTAGCAATTCAGCTTTGGTGTACTGAAACAAATATGAATGAGCGCTTGGCATCAGTAGTAAACAAGATCCTTGACTCTGTGTTCATTTTTATCTTTGGTTCCGTTGCTTGCCAGTGAGTTGTACAGCGCTAGCGCATCCTTTTTTTAAGGCTTTGTGGCGAAAAGTTGAGTTTTTGAGAGTATGAGTTCTGTTTCTTTTTTTTCTGGGAGAAGTTATATGGAATTCTTTATTATGGAGATGAAAATTCATTTTTAATTATTTGTCTTGATGGAGAAGATTTTGGAGGAATTTAAAGGCAACGGAGGCTTGTGCAAGAATGAAATATTTGTCACAACTATTAATTGTAGGTATCTTTGTCCCTTAGATAACTAACAACTTTTATGAATTTTGATAATTTGATGTCTTTATTTTCATTAGGTCACAAATTACTCAAAATGTCTCTAAATTTTGCATTGAAAGAAATTTATAATGGTTAGAGTGTTATTATATTTTGCTTTCTTTTTCTTAATAATCTGACTTTGTTTTCTCAAGAAAGATTTTTCTTTAATGTAAAACCTCTTCCATGTTTCATTGTAAAGTTTTGAATGTTTTGTCGTGTGCACATTGCTCCCTATGCTACACGAAGACAGAGATTGTTTCTGACAAGCAAAAAATTATATTATTTTTCTTTACCTGCAGCATCTGCTGATATATATCTGCTTTCGAGAACGTCAGTCCTCCAGACACAAAAACAGCATGCTGGTAAACACGCAAGTCACTTTTATTTCAGGGCAGTTTTCACCAAACAGCGTGTAATCGGGATTGGCATGGGTCTTGCTAACAAGCAGATTAATTTTCAGCTAACAGTATTGGTAATCTCAAACAGTTATTTTCTTCCCAGTGGAGCAGTATTTTATTTTTGTGGTCGGTACCGTTGGGCCTTCCAAGGCTTGTTCTGACGGAGATCAGTTTAGTAGGATATAAGAACCTGCAACATCGCAGAGCGTCAGCAATCGTTGGTTAATATATTAAAAACTAAAAACCCGCCTCGATTGCGAAAAAAGCACCTAGTGTTAAGTTTTAACCCAGGTTTCGGCGTGGATAGCTACACCTTCTTCAGAACAACAATAAAACCCGCAAGTGCCTAAGATGCCCTTTGTCAATAATTAAAAGAACACCATAGCTATACATTTATGAACGAAACGGAAAACCCAAACAGTGCATATGTACAAAGTCAAAACCACTACTTAACTTAATGGTGTACGCTCCACCTCACACTAGCCTATATTCGATGGGCCATGACCCGCCATAAACTGCAGCTACAAACGGTCGCTCACTTACAAGCCTGTTTGTAGCTGCTGTTTATGGTGGGTCATGGCCCATCGAACATAGGCTGGTGTGAGGTGGAGCGTACACCATTAAGTTAAGTAGTGGTTTTGACTTTGTACATATGTACTGTTTGTGTTTTCCTTTTCCTTTTCGTTCATAAATGTATAGCTATGGTGTTCTTTAAATTATTGACAAACGTCTTCTTAGGCACTTGTGGGTTTTATTGTTGTTCTGAAGAAGGTGTAGCTATCTACGACGAAACCTGGGTTAACACTTAACACTAGGTGCTTTTTTCGCAATGGAGGCGGGTTTTTAGTTTTTTAATTAGTGGGATATTCCAAGTCGAACTTTGCACTTCATATCACGCAGCGTTCATAATATACTTCGGTACTGAATTTTAGTTATATGGGTTCCACTGAGCACACAGATTCTTGACATTTAATTAGACGTTTTTTGAAATTTTATGTTTCGTAATGTTTAAAGTTTTATTTCACATGCGCAACAAAGGGCCAACCAATAGTCGTTTGCTCAGCAGTTGAATAGACTACCTAAAGTATACGTAACATGAGGAGAAAATTTTTGAAATCTATATATTCAGTTTTCTCATATACAGCCCATTTTTATAGAAGGGTTACAGCTGTAACTTCCAACATATTGTGTCTCTATTTAATATTAGTATTTGAAGTAAAAATGTAACTACAGGTAACTTATGTAATTAGTATTGCAGTCATACAAAGTAATGTTCTTCTAAAAATAATTTGATACCGTGACCGAAACACAA
This sequence comes from Schistocerca nitens, assembly GCF_023898315.1. NCBI lineage: Eukaryota > Metazoa > Arthropoda > Insecta > Orthoptera > Acrididae > Schistocerca > Schistocerca nitens. The sequence continues at coordinate 259,132,833 of NC_064620.1, forward strand.
TAGTGAACCTGTAAGTAGGCTGTTTAGGTTTTTTTATTAGTAACGCCACCTCTGTATGAAAATCACCGGCTGTGCCGTGTGCAGTCTGTGGCTGCTTTGCATTGTTGTAATACTCAACCATTGTAGTGTTAGGCAGCTGGCTGTGAACAGCGCGTAGCGTTGGGCAGTTGGAGGTGTGCCGCCAGCAGTGGTGGATGTGGGGAGAGAGATGGCGCAGTTTTGTAATTTGTCATGATATCAAGGTAAATACATTGTTTGTTCTCTATTAATATCTTTCATTTGCTAACTATCCCTATCAGTAGTTAGTGCCTTCCATAGTTTGAATCTTTTATTTAGCTGGCAGTAGTGGCGCTCGCTGTATTGCAGTAGCTTGAGCAGCGAAGATTTTTGTGAGGTAAGTGATTTGTGAAAGAGATAGTTTAATGTTAGTCAGGGCCATTCTCTTCTAGAGATTTTGAAAGTCAGATTGCGTTGCGCTAAAAAAAAAAAAAATATTGTGTGTCAGGTTAAGCACAGTTGTAAAAAATTGTTAAAAGGGGACGTTTCATATGTCGACCCTTAGCCGAGGATACCTCACTGGAATCTTCTGATTTTTTCTTATAGTTTGTGTAATTAGTGTAGCTTTTGTTTATTGCTAGCGCGTAATTGTAGAGAGAATTTCCATTGTAGTTGTAGTTTTTCATTGTTGTACAGTAAAACAGTTGTGGTATGCATGTAGATTTGCACCAAGTATTTCGCAGCTGCAATTAACTAGATATTATTTTCAGTGTTATGTTAATGTGTTCTCTTATTTTTGCTCTTCAAATTGAGTTTTTCTGTGTTGTCGTGTGAAATACTGTGACAATAATGGCGTGTGAAAAACGTAACACTAGGCTCCAAAGTAAATTGAGAAATGACAGTGAAGACGAAAGCAATATGTTAGCGCCGCAGAATAATGAATTAACTAATGTTAATAGTAGTAATTTGGTAATTGCGCATAGGGAAATGGAGCGGGTTTCAAACAATGGCGTGGACAGTGAAACAATTAGTGAAGAGGGAAGCATTATCGATCGATCGGTCGGCAATAGCTCGGCTCAGGAATCCGAAATGACGCGACACGATCTCGCAAATACTGTAGATTCAGGTTTTGGATCCTCACCGTTTTCTCAAATAAGTCAAGACACATTTTCTGCTTGTCAAAATGTGAATGTTTCCGGTGCAAATTCACTGCCGAAAAGCACTGAGGAACATGTTCCAGACACCAGTGCATTGTTATTACAATTAATACAACAAATGGGACAAACAGAACAAAAGCTTCAAAAGTTAGACACAATGGAACAAAATCTTCGAAAGTTAGACACAGTGGAACAAAATCTCAAAAAGTTAGACACCACACTTGAACAAACACGTGAGGATTTAACTAATGAGTTACATCACATTGAATCGAAATGTCAAAAAGTCTGTAATGACGTAAAAACACAAATTTGTGAGCATTTCCAACCTATTTTTTCGCGTCATGAAAATGCACTACAGAATCACGAAGCAGCCATAAAAGAACTGCAAACTACTGTTCATGAAAATCATGAGACCTTGCAAGCTAAATTTGACTCAGTTGCATCTACCGATTCGGTTATGCAACTTGCAAAAACTCAGGAAAACTTGAAGGACACAGTAGATTCGATTTCAACACAAATGGACACTCTGAAACTTGGTTCAGAAAAACACACTGAGGAAATGTGTTCACTATCGGAGAAAGTAGGCGAACTTTCGGATCAGGTCACTAACTTATCTACAAAGGTAGATGATGATCTGAATGGCACAAGACCTGTAGCCTTCACTGACACAGAAGAGTATGAACAAATTAGAAAATTCAAACAAAATCAAAATCAAATCAATACACAGTACAAAAGAGAAATCCGCGAAGTACAAGATCAGCTGACACAGGTAATACAAGAATTACGTATTTCAGAGGACACTCGCGCCCCAACACGGAACAGCCACAAAATAATAACACAGGGCATTTCGGAAGTTATGAAAGAAATTGGCAAGGTGCACCGAATTTTGAGATTGAACCGCCGACACGACGTAACAATGACCGATATGCTACTCGCCGACACGATGATTTTGACTATAAGCTGTTCATTAAAAAAAAAAAAAAAAAAAATGGAGACAGAATAACTTCAGACGCAACAGTTCGGCGCACAGTTACGATTCAGGGAGAAATTCTCCACCACATGACCGACAAACAAGAAACTATGTAAACTACCGACATGACGTAGGACGATATATTCGTAACGACAGACCTGAATTGCATCAAAACTGGCGGGATTTAAACAGAGCAGGGTACTTTCGACAACGTGAATTTGTAGAAGCTAGGTCTCCTAATCCCAATAACGACGCGCGCCAACAAGGAGACAGACAATGACTCGCGCCGCAGGCACCCACGTGCGCCGGCTGGCTCAGAGAAAAATAACATAGAAGCTAACCTTGAGAAAAATTCCAGTATTTTTTACCGACGTATACCGCATGATAATTACGTTCAAGTTGAAACTCTGAGTACTGTGAAGAGTAAAGGTTTACACCACATTTCACACGTAAAACCGTTTATTGAGAGATAATGTGCTTTTTTAACTTGAGATTTTAATGCAACATTTTGGTTTATTTGACATTCTGAAATTAAAGTGCTTTCTGAGAGATACCAGATGACACAGAGGTTAGTTTATGTGACAGTTACACGATTTTATCACGACGCTACTAATGAGTGACAATTTACAATGTTGCTTTTGCGGTGTATCTGTTTTATATCTGCACAGCTTTCTGAATTCTTCTGGAAAGAAAAACATGTTTTAGTAGTAACTTTTGTGGTATGGCAACAATGAGACAGCCTTTTTCGTGGCACAACAATACGTTACAGTACAGTACTTTCTTCATCACAACAATAAGCGTAATAACTAAGATATCTATACGCAAAGCATTTCACTTTTGTTTAGCATGAGGTAAGTACATTGACTTCTGCAGAACTTAGCTTTCGGAGGACGATAACTACGACACTTCCACAGAGATTATGTTGCGACAAGACGCACAGTTTAGCGCTACAGTACACGCATTTGAGTGATTAATCTTATACTTAAAACACTTACTTTTAAAGATTTTTTAATTACAAAGAAGGTTTTCCGTGATACATTTCATTCCATTGCTGTAATCTGTAACACCTGAGGGTATAATTACATTAATCCTCAGGGGGGTACACGCTTACTTTGTGTACCATGTGTGTGGCAACCACAAGGAACCCTAGCTAATATGGTATTTGCTTATACAACTTTACACATCGGTACCATATTTCTCCAACACAGTATTACACAGCTATCAGATCATTTAACTGAGAGAGACAAACATTTTTTTTACTACGTCAGTGACAGATGTTTACGTAATTACACAGTTGAATAACTTCATACGTATGAAATTGTATTTTGTCTGTACTTTGTAAACTGTTCATATTTTTTCGGAACCATTGTGATACAATGTGAGCTTTGAATGATGTGTTTGGTATGGAATCATGATTTTAATGTACGTTTGAGGCAGATGACACTTTTGAAATGAGCAGAGAATTTTTTTTAGGTTTTGAAACTATTGGAGGAAGCTACGACGATTTTGAGATTTGACTGAGGTGTTATGATGTTATTTTTTTACGACGACGATGTGTATTATGTTGTTGAGGTATGTTTATGATTAGTAAGCTAATGTTATATGAAGAATTTGATTATGCTATGTATCTAATGATGAAGTATTGAAGAAGCGTCGACGAATTTGTATATGTGTAATAAGGTAAGGAGTAATGAGTAGCGGTTAGGAACTCTGCCTTGTGAAGACGTATGTTGGAAACCGAGAATCGTACTTTTAGAATTATGAAATGTGTGTAAATGCGTGAATGTATCACAATGCCGACGAAAATTTTTTGGACACTGTTATATTCATGGGATTTTGTTTTTACAGGTTTGCAACGCTAATTCTTGACCTGTGAAATATTTTTATTTAAGACTGCCATTGTAGCGGAAACTGCTGTCGTAAATATTTCCGTACGAAAGTTAAGTGACCACCTGCACGTAATACGTCGTGGGCACACAGCTGTGTCAGACACCTGGGCGACAGCCGCCCGAACAAAAAAAAACCATTAGCCTTCCAGCGGCACAGGTAGAAGAAAAAAGAGGCCATTATAATCGCTATTGACGTTCCTTTGTAGAAAGCATCGCAACATTTCACGGCTATTGTCGTGCTAATTGAGAGAAATGCCATATGGCTAGTGAATGACGTTTCACGCCTTGCTTTGCCCATTTTGTTTAATATCTAGTTTCTAGCTGCACTGCAGCACTGGTTAAAATAAAATTTTATAGATGTACTAATATAAATATTTTCTGTCTGCAGATCTATTAAATAATAATTTTGTAATCCACATTCTTCGAAAAAGGAGCTCTTGGAATGGAAAGAACAATAAGAAGGGACTAATACCAGGAACTGCATACATAATTTTCTTTTCAACTACTGAGTAATTTTTTGTAGAATTAGTTTTTGTGGTGCACCACTTTAATTACTTAGACATTAAGATGTGATTATACATTTCCCTTATCTGCATTGTTATCTTTAGTGTACTATTTTTTCTGCTTGAGCTATGTCATATTTAGGTATAAGTTGCTGCTGTTTGCCAGGCATAGTGTTATTGAATTTGATTTTGTATTATTCTGTTAAGCCAGTTTTACTAATGATTTATTTTTATATTTTTATTGTTTGCTGCACATTGCCTTAGATTAGTTGTAATATTACAATTGCTTTGCTAATTTCTTAATACTGCTTGCTTCGCAAATCTGCGTTTTTTTTTCATTGCTGTTTATATTAATTGTTTTATGTGATGCTGCATTGCCTCGTCCCTTGGTATATATATCTGAGCTCAGTAGATTTAAGTTAGCTTAAGAGGGGGTAGACTATATAAGAAATTAACTATGATGAATTGGAAGAAATACATTTAAAATCTATAAGAAAATGGTTTGGCCAAAACAGTATTTTGAAATAGGATATGAACCAAAAAAAAAGTAGGGTTTAGGGACAACAGGTTTAGGTAGGATTTTCTTGGAAATAAATGATGAAGTAAGATAATGGAAAATAAATAATGAGGTAAGAAATATGTGAACATATATATATATACAGAAAGCATGCTTGAATAGGATTTTTTTGGTGGAAACAAATGTGGAAATAAGACGAAAGATCTATGGAATGAAGTTTTGGGTTGGACTGCAGTACCAAAAGTTACACTGAAAACGAACCCTGTCCTTTCCATTGTGTTATCCCACTATGTGTTTGTGTACCCTTGTGTATTTGTTTTCTTCCTGTCTTTGTGTAGTTGCATAGAATTTTTTCTTCTTCTAATACTAAGCTACATTCACTATGATGAGGAATACTGTGATCCTCAAATATAATTTGCATTGATAATATGTTATTTACTTTGTAAAGATGATTAGACATTTATCTGTTCTGTGTTAATGCTTAGGTGTGAAGTTGATGTTTCAAAAGTTATTCTGATCTTTTATGTATGAAATTATGTCATAATTCCTGTAACACTGATGTATATGTTTATTTCTATTCTTTTGTAAAGCCCCTATTACCGCAACTGTTATTTGTATTGTTATGTTCTTGAATGATGTGTTTTGTACCTTTGTTATTGTGTTCTTATGTTATAAAATTGTAATTGACACCAGGTCATCAAATTAAGTAACTTGTAAGTTACATTTCACTGCACACGTTTCTATTGGTCATAGTATATGGACAATATGTGAGAAGTAGGGACTGTTAGTGTTTGCACGTGTGTTAATAATTCAGCAAGGGACTGGATAACAGCATTGCTGGTTCTGAGGACAATTCCAAAAACTTTGTGAGTGCACAAGTGGTGGTTATGGACTTGCTACATTATCCGCAAGACTCTTCGATGGTGATTGTGCACCTGCACAGTCGCAACAGATGGCTGCTGGCCATCTCTACAAGGACCACAGTGGGTCTGCGTCTTTGCTGACTCACCAGTACCATTATCTCTACAAGGACTGCAGTGGGTCTGCGTCTTTGCTGACTCACCAGTACCATTATTTCTACAAGGACTGCAGTGGGTCTGCACCTCTGGTGGCCCACCAATACCGTAATCTCTACAAGGACTACAGTGGGTCTGCGTCTTTGCTGACTCACCAGTACCATTATCTCTACAAGGACTGCAGTGGGTCTGCACCTTTGATGATTCACCAATACCATTATTTCTACAAGGACTGCAGTGGGTCTGCACCTCTGGTGGCCCACCAATACCGTAATCTCTACCAGGACTACAGTGGGTCTGCTCTGTGATGACCTACCCACCAATACTCTTCAAAACTTCGACTGACTCCGCTGTGGGTTTGCTCTCTTGTGGCCCATTACCTGTCAGCATGTCGAGAGTCAGCACTGTCTTTCCGTTGGAAGGACAACGCTACTTCTTCAAGACTGCATGGAAATCCACTACTTCCGTGAGCATTTTCTTTTACTGCTCAGACTTTGAGAAAAACACTGCAATTTGATGAATGATCAGGACTGTCTTTATGGACTGTGAGAAAATTTTAGCTTTTGACCAACATTGTATCAATAAGTGTGTGCATTTGATATCTTTGTTATTGTAATTATGAAAAATTTCTTCAAATCTGTATTGGCCACTGTCCAACACAATTTGTAAAATTTTTTGTGGGGAGCATGGGGGCTATGTAAGTAGGCTGTTTAGGTTTTTTTATTAGTAACGCCACCTCTGTATGAAAATCACCGGCTGTGCCGTGTGCAGTCTGTGGCTGCTTTGCATTGTTGTAATACTCAACCATTGTAGTGTTAGGCAGCTGGCTGTGAACAGCGCGTAGCGTTGGGCAGTTGGAGGTGTGCCGCCAGCAGTGGTGGATGTGGGGAGAGAGATGGCGCAGTTTTGTAATTTGTCATGATATCAAGGTAAATACATTGTTTGTTCTCTATTAATATCTTTCATTTGCTAACTATCCCTATCAGTAGTTAGTGCCTTCCATAGTTTGAATCTTTTATTTAGCTGGCAGTAGTGGCGCTCGCTGTATTGCAGTAGCTTGAGCAGCGAAGATTTTTGTGAGGTAAGTGATTTGTGAAAGAGATAGTTTAATGTTAGTCAGGGCCATTCTCTTCTAGAGATTTTGAAAGTCAGATTGCGTTGCGCTAAAAAAAAAAAAATATTGTGTGTCAGGTTGAGCACAGTTGTAAAAAATTGTTAAAAGGGGACGTTTCAAACCGTTTTATTTTCACCCCTCAGAAAATTACCCTTCAGGGGGGTAATTACCGCCATGAAGGAAACCAATGATCTATCGTAATGAAGGGAAAGCATGTGTACCATGAATAGATGTTTTTAATAATTTTTACGGTTTTAGTTTAAATACGGAGCTTCTTGGTATTTATGTCACAATACGGATCCATTTGCCATCCTGCAACTGGTTCCCGAAAAGTGAATACGACATTCCTTTTCCTAGCAAAAAAAAATGGTTCAAATGGCTCTGAGCACTATGGGACTCAACTGCTGAGGTCATTAGTCCCCTAGAACTTAGAACTAGTTAAACCTAACTAACCTAAGGACATCACACACATCCATGCCCGAGGCAGGATTCGAACCTGCGACCGTAGCGGTCTCGCGGTTCCAGACTGCAGCGCCAGAACCGCGCGGCCACTTCGGCCGGCTTTTCCTAGCACCTGCTCATCTAAAACGTCCACGTGACGCCACACTATACTGTCAGGTTATTAGCTGCTGAGCTGTCGTGACACCCCAAGTGGTAGCAGCCTGAATTTCACTTCTTGTTCCGTTATGGAGTTACCGGTGCGCAACAGGTGCGGTGTATCTGCTAATAAATTGATGGCTGTAGTCCTCTCGTGCGCTGACTTGGCCCCCCGCGATGCTATTCAGTCACGAAACCGCTGTTACCCGCCACAGCCAGCAACTGGTGCGCCGCGAATCTTCACTCTGAGTATACGTTTTTTTCCGTTGCTCCTATAAAGTTATGTTCGGAAATGCTCTTTTGCTAAAAACGGCGCGCTTAACTGTAAAAATGATGCCCCGATGTCTGCAGTATTCGCGCGGAATTCGGGTTTGCGTGGAACCGTTATCCGCACTCTGCGCAAAATTCTGGTGGAATGGAACCAGATTGGAATTCCGAGCACTGTTTGTTGTTGTTTAATCGCAGAGAACTGTTCTCTCGTGGAAACATTGCACGGAACGGAACCTTCTGTTAACGTTCTGCCTCGCAGCGACACCAGAATAAGTTAATACATGAGAGCTGTCGTTACTGCTGTGACCTTTCGTAGCATTACTCTGTATCTTCCAGTGTATTATTTAGCATGTCTCAATACTAAGTTCTTCCTCCACATGTCATTTCATCATCACTGTCAAGAAAAACAATGACTCGGTATGACCTACCAGCAGCAGTTCTACCCATGATAACGGCTAATCATACAGCCTTATTTAGCAAGCCTCCCTCCCCCCACCCCCTTCGGTTAGGATCTGTGTTTCTTCTGATATCAGTGTAACGTGATAATAGCATCAATATTTCATGGTCAACCCTTGCGGTGTGCTAGTAGTATATATACTACTGGCCATTACAATTGCTACACCACGAAGGTGACGTGCTACAGACGCGAAATTTAACCGAAAAGAATGAGATGCTGCGGTATGCCAATTATTAGCTTTTCAGAGCATTCACACAAGGTTGGCGGCGGTACGACACCTACAACGTGCTGACATTAGGGAAGTTTCCAACCGATTTCTCATACACAAACAGCAGTTGACCGGCGTTACCTGGTGAAACTTCGTGGTGATGCCTCGTGTAAGGAGGAGAAATGCGTACCATCACGTTTCCGACTTTGATAAAGGTCGGATTGTAGCCTATCGCGATTGCGGTTTATCGTATCGCGACACTGCTGCTCGCGTTGGTCGAGATACAATGACTGTTAGTAGAATATGGAATCGGTGGGTTCAGGAGGGTAATACGGAACGCCGTGCTGGAACCAAACGGCCTCGTATCACTAGCAGTCAAGATGACAGGCATCTTATCCGCATGGCTGTAACGGATAGTGCAGCCACGTCTCGATCCCTGAGTCAACAGATGGGGACGTTTGCAACACAACAACCATCTGCACGAACAGTTCGACGCCGTTTGCAACGGCACAAACTATCAGCTTGGAGACCATGGCTGCGGTTACCCTTGACGCTGCATCACAGATAGGAGCGCCTGCGATGGTGTACTCATCGACGAACCTGGGTGCACAAATGGCAAAACGTCATTTTCTCGGATGAATCCAGGTTCTGTTTACAGCTTCATGATGGTCGCATCCGTGTTTGGCGCTATCGCGGTGAACGCACATTGGAAGCGTGTATTCGTCATCGCCATACTGGCGTATCACTCGGCGTGGTGGTATGGGGTGCCATTGGTTACACGTCTCGGTCACCTCTTGTTCGCATTGACGGCACTTTTAACAGTGGACGTTACATTTCAGATGTGTTACGATCAGTGGCTGTACCATTCATTCGATCCCTGCGAAACCCTACATTTCTGCAGGATTATGCACGACCGCATGTTGCAGGTCCTGTAGGGGCCTCTCTGGATGCTGAAAATGTTCGACTGCTGCCCTCGCCAGCACATTCTCCAGATCGCTCACCAATTGAAAACGTCTGGTCAATGATGGCCGAGCAACTGGCTCGTTACAATACGCCAGTCACTACTCGTGATGAACTGTGGTATCGTGTTGAAGCTGCATGGGCAGCTGTACCTGTACACGCCATCCGAGCTCTGTTTGACTCAATGCCCAGGCGTATCAAGGCCGTTATTACGGCCAGAAGTGGTTGTTCTGGGTACTGATATCTCAGGATCTATGCACCCAAGTTGCGTGAAAATGTAATCTCGTGTCAGTTCTTGTATAATATATTTGTCCAATGAATACCCGTTTATCATCTGCATTTCTTCTTGGTGTAGCAATTTTAATGGCCAGTAGTGTACTTCAAAAACGCAATATCGCTCTCCAATAAAAATAATCAAAGTCTCTTTGTGTTTCAAATAAATCCCTGTAATTGTAAGTTCGTCTTTAATTCAAGTACAGAAACAATAACTGTACTGCTCCATCAAGTTCGTCCACACCGTATTCACGTTTATGTGCACCTACGCTTAGCACTACAACGTTATGAACAGAATCAACGGGCTGTTGGTTTTTGTTTCCATTTCAGGGACTGAAAACATTCGGTAGGGATACTTACAACAGTTTTAATGATATGGAATCTGCTCGCGTGGCATCCCTTTCTAATTCATGTTGAGGTGTCTCATTTTTAGGATTCGGTGCCTCTTTTTGTAAAAACGGAACTCTTATAGGTATCGCTCAGCTGTCTGTCTGCCTATGTGTGCGTCTGGCTTTGTGTCAGTCAGACTGTTAGGAACACTTTTTGTCAGGAACGGGTAGACGTATCAGGTTCAAATTTGTGTCAAATGTTATAGTCTACCGAATCTTCATGACATAAAAGTAAGCTTTTTACTCATTTAAATCATAAGATGCACCATTTATGCGAAATATTTTGACGTTTGCAAGCCCACTTATCAAGTCTTATGGGGTGCTTAGAGCTGACCTAGAAACATGAAATTCGGCAAGAAGCAATATTTCACAGCACAAGTAAAGTAAAATAATCTGAAATTTTTGAAATTTTGATTGTAGCACATAAAAACTGTTTCGCCATTTGAACTCCATTCATCATCCGTCAAAAGCGTAATATAATACGACCATTTCTGCATGAAAAAAATACCTTAAGTTGCAGTACTGTTTTAATAAGTAAATAAAAAAAAAATGTTTTCTTAATTCTTCTCTCTACATGTATAAACTGAAGTCCCCTGCTTGCTTCTTTTTGTGTGTCTGGGCTAGGAAGTATTGTAGAGATTTTGATACAGTCTTGAAATTTACGGGACCGGTATCTCGCGGGTATCGATATCAATAACATGTAAAAATCGTTTTGATTCAGGTTCCCAGGATGGAAGAAATATGTATATACATAATAAACTTTGTATGGGACCCTTAGTTTTACTTGCAGTTGGCGGCCGGTGTGGCTGAGTGGTTCTAGGCGCTTCAGTCTGGAACCGCGGGACCGCCACGGTCGCATGTTCGAATCCTGCCTCGGGCATGGAAGTGTGTGATGTCCTTAGGTTAGTTAGGTTTAAGTAGTTCTAGGGTACTGATGGCCTCAGATGTTAAGTCTCATAGTGCTCCGAGCTATTTGAACCATTCTTTTTTTTTTTTTTTTTACTCGGAGTTGGCCAATATTTGTGTATATTCTTAACTGTACAGACAGCAGTCAGATCACTGCCTTGTTTCTCATGAGCTGTAAACAAATAAGTTTTTGAAACTCAGACAAAACAATAACATGAGTATGTTTCATTGAATAATTTTATTCCTGACTTGTAACTGGTCCATTACGCGATATCTACCTTCCACGTCCTATCTGTATATCTATCTGCCCACCTATCTTCTGTTATATTCTGAAACGTCCCCTTAGAAAAATTATACATGACTGTGCTTAAACTGACACACAATATTTTTAGCGCAACGCAATCTGACTTTCAATAATCCCTACAAAAGAATGGCCCTGACTAACATTAACCTATACCTTTCACAAATCACTTACCTCACAAAAATATTCGTTACTCGAACTACTGCAATGCAGTGGGCGCCACTACTGCCAGCTAAATAAAAGATTCAAACTACGGAAGGCACTAACTACTGATAGCCATAGTTAGCAAATGAAAGATTTTAATAGAGAACAAACAATGTGTTTACCTTAATAGTGTTGAAAAATCATAATATACATAGCAGTTCATGACATCCAGTCTTACAAATTTCAAAACTCCGCCATTTCTCTCCCTACATCCACCACTGCTGGCGGCTCACCTCCAACTGCGCAACGCTACGCGCTGTTAACAGCCAACTGCCCAACACAACAATGGCAGACAACAATGCAAACTAGCCACAGACTGCACACAGCACAGCCAGTGATTTTCATACAGAGCGCTACGTCGCGTTACCAATAAGAAAACCTAAATAGCCTACTTACAATTCATGTGTAAGATATAGTCTCATACCGCGGTTTCTGTACGGTGTGTTAGGACTAATCTCAGAAACGATTGTAGGGATTTTCATACGTTTTTGATTAATAGATACGCTGATTCACGATGGAGGTTTGTATAGATTCATGGGAAAAAGTCACAACACCAAGATGGAATTGTGCTATATAAACGAAAGTTGGTCGACTTCTTTCCACATCCGAAAGACGATGTGTATTCTGATATCGCGTCAGTCGCACAAGAGTGTCACAAGTAGTGCCACTTTCGGGATGAAACACAGGTTTTGTTTAAATATGCGCTTTAATGGTCGTGAGCGTTAGACACCTTTGCGATTGGTCGTGGTAAGTTGGTGTTAGTCAAGAATACCTTTACGGTGACAAGCACTCCGTTATCATCATCTCACTGAGCTTAAACGAGGTCATGTAACAGGGCAACGAGAAGTTATATGTTCCTTCAGCGATATTCGAGAAAGACTTGGTAGGGTCGTAGCCGCTGTATATGACTGCTGGCAGCGGTAATCACGAGAAGGTACGTTCTCAAGGAGACCTGGATCCGGAGGGCCATGTGGTATTAGCGAGAGGGAGGACCATCGTGCTCGACGTACGTCTCCTGCGCATAGTACTGCATCTGCAGCAGCATCTTGAGCAGCAGTTCGCATCATAGTGATACGACGGTCACAAATAGTTTAGTTCAAGGACAGCTCCGAGACAGACAACCTGTCGTGTGCATCCCACAGACAACAACCGTCGACATTTGCGACGTCATTTGTGTCAAACTAGAGCATACTGGAGCACAGGATGGAGGTCTGCTATGTTTTCTGATAGAAGCTGGATCTGCTTTGGTACCAGTGTTGGCCGTGTGTTGATTAGAAGGATAGCAGTTTTGGACCTGCAACCAAAACGTCTGCGTGCTAGACACCTGGATACGTGGTCTGGGGTGCGATTTCTACTGTCATCAGGAGTACTCTGATGGTTATCCCACGCACCCTGACAGCGCATTTGTACATGAGTTTGCTGCCATTCATGAACGGTATTCCACAGGGCGTTTTTCAACAGGATAACGGTTCCCCACATACCAACATGCTCTACAGTGTGTCATAATGCCTTGGCCTTCACGTGCATCAGATCTGTCTGTCTCCAACCGAGTACATGGGGGACATCATCGGATGACAATTGCAGAATCATTGAGGAACAGTATTAAACGTTCCTTTATTGACAGACCAAGCGCAACAGTCATGGAATTCCATCCCACAAACTTTCATCTGGCACCTGTACAACACAATGGATGCACATTTACCTGCTTGCGTTCAATATTCTGGCGGATAACGTATCGGCATTCACGTTTGCAATGGGTTATCACGCCCTTACAATAACCCGCGATACTGTAACATTTGTCCCTTAAATGTGTTACCTAGATAAATGCATTCCCTTAATTTCATTTCTCTGCATTAATTATTTTTTGTTGCTGAGATTTTTTTCGACAGTGTTTCTAAATATTTCGTAAAATGAAGACATATACTCCTTGGCAACAGGGCAAAATATGCCATTACCACTTAGCAATACATCCGCTGTATATCTGGAGAAAAGCAAAGCTTCACTTATGTCAGTGGCTGGCCTGGTGCCGATGCGGTAGCTCAGTGTATTCGCTCAGTGTACGGGCAACTCGGCGTAATAGGAATCTGAGTGAAATATTCATCGGTGTAATGCGATATTCGCACACAGCTGCCGACGAAAAATGACGGAAAACCAGATAAGCGGTAACGCACTTGTTTGGAAACTAAAAGGTTGCGTAATCCAATCTCGGCGGCACCATTTCTTTTCACTCGGGTTTTTCAACTGTCAGTAGCGTAGTGATTCACCAGAAACTAAACGGATTCTACCATTAACTGTACGTTCCTTTACCCAGTCGGATAACTGGGGTAGCTTAGGGACACTCAAGTCAATGAAGTGACGATCAGTTGATTGCAATCGTTTCAGAACAATTCCGTAACGGAAAGAAACATGCGAATCCAAACCTAAAGTTCCCAATTTTTTATGGAAAAAATAGACTTTTTCCAGAAAACTATTTCAGCATGGAATACAGACTTGCTTTCGTTTGTATGCAGAAAGTTTTTCAGCGGCGTGGCAGATGAATGAACTTTCAACTTTTCGCTTTCCTTTTAAACAAAGTAGATGCGAATACGATTGCTTCCGTGGTACGGCGAAAAACTATGCCACAGAGGATCAGCGACAAGACAGTACAACAATGGGTCTTGACAATAAGTCAGTGCAGACAACGCTTTAGAATAATACGGCTGCCAAGTGCTACTCATCTATATACATCAAACGTGTTTCTTTACTATTTTTTAATTCCTTTATGACCTTCTAACATGATCCGCTCAACCAAACAGAGTATTATTCGATAAAACAAAACAAAATTGTGACTAATCTTGGTTTTATTCATACTTCCCGTGTTGATTAACCCTAATCGTAAAATAAGTACCTTTTTTTTATTTATGAATTTGGCCAGCTATGGACCACATACAACTTAAGACTTATGGTGTTTCTTTTTCTTCCGTTCTTCCCAGTACTTCTCCATTTTCTCGCTAACTGCTCGTCTCTGCTCATCTGTCCACACTCTCTTGGGTCGAGGTTTTGGCCCATCTTCCTCATAGTTTGCGTTTTCTATAAGTAGCATAAAGTTATTCCTGTCACGTATTATTTCTTCTGTAACACGTATTTTGTTGGCGTCTTTCTTTACTGCTTCTATCCATCCTACAGTTTTTTTCAGCTTACTAACGTAATTAAAAATTTTCTTTGTAATCCATGTTTCTTCCATTCTTTTTAAATGTCCATAAAATTTTAGCCGTCTCTTCCTCATTGTATCTGTGATCTTTTCTGTATTTTTGTATAGGTCTTCATTTCTCCTTTTAATCCACCTATTTTTCTTGTTTTTCTCAGGACCTAGAATTTTTCTTCATATCTTTCTCTCTCTTTTTTCTAGTTCTCTTAATTTGCCTTTCTTATTCAATGTTAGGCACTCTGATCCATACGTTGCTTGTGTCCTAATAACTGAATTATAATGTTTAATCTTTGCTTGTATGGATATTGATTTCTTATTGTAGTAGTTTTGTGTTAATTTATACGCAAATTCTAACTTTTTTATTCTTTCGTTATTTGATGTGTTATTCAGTCCATTGGCTTGGATCCACTCCCCCAGGTATTTGAATCTATCAACTCTTTTAATATTTCCATACTTCGTTTTCATAAACTTTTCTGTCTTAAGTTTGTGTTCTATATACTCGGTTTTTTCATAGGATACTTCTAGCCCAGTCTTTTCAGCAATCTCGTGTAACAGATCAAGCATAACTGTTGCGTCCGTTCGGTTTTCAGTTATCAATGCCATATCATCCCCAAAGGCTAAACATTTCACTTCAAATTTGTTCTTTCCTTGGCCCACGCTTACACCCTTTGTGCCTCTGTTTTTTAACGTGTTTTCGCAAGTTATTACTATTTTATCTAAAACCAAGTTAAAGAGAATTGGCGACAGTCCGTCTCCTTGTCGAACTCCTGTTTTGATTTTGTATGGTTCAGAAATTTCACATTGAAACTTAATTCTTGATGTTGTATCTGTGAGCGTTTGTTCAACAAGTCTTCTGGTGTTTTCATCTATCCCTCATTCATAAAGTATCTGGAATAGTGTTTGTCAACTGAGTCGTAGGCCTTCTTGAAGTCTACGAAAGTAACTACTGTATTTTTATTTTGTATAGCTCTCACTCTCAAAATTGTTTTTAAATTATGAATCTGTTCTGCACATGATCTACCTTTTCTAAATTCTGCTTGATAATCTCTTATATTAGGTCCTGCTTGTTCTTCTATTCTATTTAAAAGTGCTTTAGAAAGTATTTTGTATGTCACTGGTAACAAGGATATGCCCCTGTAGTTGTTGTTGTCTGTTTTATCTTCTTTTTTAAGGAGAGGGTGGATCAATGTCTGTTTCCATTCACTGGGTATGATTCCTTTTCTACAAATGTCTTTAATTACTTTGTGAATTTTCTGACATGCGGATAAGCCCCCTAGTTTCCACATTCGGCCACTATCCCATCCTCACCTGGTGCTTTGTTATTCTTCAATGATTTGATAATCTTTTCTATTTCTTCTACTGTAGGTGGTTCCGATGTTGGCTTTTGATGTTGTGGTTTTTGAAATTGTAACCTGTAATTAGGCTCCTCAGAATTTAATAGATTTTCAAAGTATTCAGCTAAAATTTGGCAGTTCTCTTTGTTGCTTCAAACCATTTTTCCATTTTTATCTTTAAAATGTAAACTTGGTGACCGCAATCCTGCTAAAACTTCTCTGAAAGTCTTATAGAAGTCTCTAGTGTTGTTCCTTTTGAAGTCAGAATCCATTTCTTCTAATCTGTCTTTGTCATATTTTCTTTTCACTGATCTGATGATTTCTGCTGTCTTTTTCCTTTCTTCTTTAAACTCTTCCCAGTATTCGTGTTTCTTATTACTGTTCCATTTTTTCCATGCCTTTAGTCGATTTTCAATTGCTTCATCACACAGCTCGTTCCATCATCTGTGTTTTGGTATTCTTCGTGGCTGTCCCATTTCTTTAACTGACTCTAGCATTGTTTCTTTAATTTCTTCCCAATTATCCATTTTTCTTGTGTTTAGTATATGACAGAATTTGTCCTGATTTTGCAGAAGAAATTTAGTGTTTACTCTTGTAAATCTTCTTGGTTTTGGTTTAGGTTTGTTTGGTTGGAACATGGTCTTTATTTCTGTCAGATAATGGTCTGAGTCTATGTTTAGGCCCTTCCTCACTCTGACATCCAAGATTTCCTTGTACTTGCGAGTCGTTATTGCCACATGGTCCAACTGATATTCACCTTGATTTGGATTAGGTGATACCCTCGTTTTTTTTTCTTTCTTGCAAATTTCCTGAAACATGTCGACACTAATTTTAGATTAAACTGTCTACAAAAATCTATGAGTCTTTCTCCATTTCTGTTGGTTCTTGCATGTGCTGGATAATCTCCAACTAATGATTTAAATTTTATTTCTTTGCGAACTTGTGCTTTAAAGTCTCCCACTAAAATGTTTATATGTTCTTTTGGTAATATGGATGTTTCGTGTCCTAGCATTTCCCAAAAATCTTCCACTTTGTCAACATTGGTTCTGTTATGTTGGTTAATAGGTGCATGTGCATTTATAATAGTGTAACGTTTATTGCCTGACTTGAACGTCAGAAATGAAATTGGTTCTGATGGGGTGCTGAAATTAGTTATTGATTCCGTAAGTTGCTGTTTGACTATAAATGCGGTCCCTAATATAGTCGTATTATTGGAATTTTTAATGGCTGGTTTTCCTTTGTAGATCCTGCATCCACCTGATTCAAATGCATTTTCATCCCGATACCTTGTTTCTTGAAAGGCTAATATAAGTATGTTGCATTGATTGAGAGTGTCCGTTACGTGTTTTAGTTTTCCAACTTTCATAAGTGTGTTGATATTCAGAGTCACCAGTAGATGTTTTTTCTTGAGTCTTATCTTTGTAGAAGTACTAGGAAGCTCCGAGTCTTCCTTACATGGTGTTCTAGGCTCGCCAGAATCCAAAGGCCATTAATAGCGATGGAAGATTGGTTACTTCCTGGAGTAGTTTTCCTTTTGAAATTTACCATCATATCTTAGGTTATAGTTTGGTTTGGGGAAAGGTAATTGAACCTTTTGATGATGGAAATTCAAGCATTTAGCTTAGAATTATAAATGAGGCCGCCACTAACATGTGGGACACACCCCTTTTGTAGCCGCCCACTGTGGGAACAGACGCTACAGTTCCACCGTTCTGATGATCTTCATCGCCGCCTTCACTGCCGTTGAGGTCTTCACCGTTTCCCTGGCAAGGGACCCTCACGAGGTACTATCACCCGGGCCAGGTGAACCAAGGTTTTTAACGAGGTGTTACTCCTCCCCCTCCTCCTTTTTCAACCGGGCTCGGGACCGGCTTTGGCGGAGTTAAAATAAGTACCTTTAATACATGTTGTTGATATCTTACATGATGAGTTTGTCCTATCCTGTTTTTACGTGTTTTCGTACTGGCTCTTATTTTTATACAGTTACTGCAGTTCGGAAGTGGTTTACTGTCACCTGAAGTTAAAATTTTCCATAATTTAAGACTCTGTAGATAGTTAAATTTTCTATTACATTAGGTTTAGGAAGTCGTGATTAGAAGGTGACCAAGTCCTATTACACATCTTAAAGATTTTCACTCAATGTATTTTCCGTATTTTAAAACAAATCCTGCTATTCTCTCTAAGATTCTTCCAATGTTTTCTATTTTATGGTTTACAGTGACACATTTTCTCTACAGCTCTGTTAGTGTGTACTGGTACTTATGACTTCGTTTTAATTAAGTTTGGAATTCAGAATTATAGCACTTTACCTCACTGACTGTCGTTTTATGAAGTAAAACTTTGTTTCGTTTTATTTCAATTTCTGTACAGTTTTGGTTGTGAAGCCATTTTGAAATGTAGGCTTAGATACTTAGCAGTGTAACAGAGTAAAAACGTAAGACAGCTGCAGACATTATGGCACAAGCTAACAAAAATACATTTACAAAGAAAGGAACACACTTCAGTCCAAGCCCTATAACTTATCAAATCACTCACATAACAAAGAAATCATTCGTGATTTGCGTAGTATACAATAAAGATGTACGTATATCACGCATGATTAAAAATGTTGGGAAAAATAGTGGAGACCTGTATCATGCTAGCCTAACAGCCTTTTTGGACTTACGGTCATAGTACGTATCTGGTGCAGTGGTTACTGACATTTTTCAAACAAAAGATATCCTGACAAGCCGAGAAAAATTATTGAGGCTGAATAAATAATTCATTTCATAGCTGGTTGCATTATTCGACGTGTAAGTGAAAACTTAATATTTTGGGGATTTCCCCTTAATTTTTACGCCGATAGATCTGTACTGCCACCGCTGTTCGGAAGGCAAAATGATCACGAACGGGTGGCAGATTTTTCCAGTAAGGAAACAGCTGGGTAACTCCCTTCGCCTCGCTCTGCTTCTGTCCAGCATAACCGCCGTGGGAGTGAGCTGTGAGCTGCCACTTCATTTAACTCTGGAGTTACAGAGCTTGACACCCATCCGGCCTCTCGCAGTCTTATCGCATTACGAAACATTGCTCTGAAGATACCCACGTTCATTACTTAAATTAATCTCATTTTCTCAAATTCACATTGCTCCTTTTAGAACTAAGTAGCAGTATCTCTCATTTTCACCTCGAACCGTGTACAGTTTCATCAGACTGTCTATAAGCACCACATATTTTACTTTGGTTTTATGACGTATAATAACGAATAACATACTTTTACAAAAAATCCTTTTGGGTCATCAGTCCTGAATTGATTAGGTTCGAGCTCAACCAGTTCCTCGCCAGCGCAGACCTCTTCATCTCAGAGTGCATCTACATCTACATAGACACTCCGCAAGCAACGTTCGGTGCGTAGCGGAGGGTATCCTATGCTACTACTTGCCATTTCCTCTCCTTCCACTCGCAAATAGAACGAGGGAAAAACCACTGACAGTACTCCACCGTATGAGTCCTAATTTCTCATGTCTTATGTTCGTGCTCCTTACTCGCAATTTATATTGGCGGCAGTAGAAATTTCTCTAAATTTCCTCAATAGTATTTCTCGAAAATAACGTCGCCTTCACTCCAGGGATTCCCATTTGAATTCCCGACTTATCTCTGTAACACTTCTGTGTTGTTCGAACCTACCAGCAACAAATATAGAAGCCCGCCTCTGAATTGCTTCTATAAGGATCCCAAACACTCAATCAGTACTCAAGAATCGGTCGCACCAGCGTCCTATATGCGGTCTCCTTTACAGGCGAATTTCCTAAAATATTCCCTATAAACCCTGCCCAAAACATGCTGCATTATTTGTTCGATATAATACAATTTCTCTCTAGCCACAGTTTCCACTCTCAACAGCTTCCACAAATACCACGGAAGTTATTCCCTTCTTCTAGTCAGTGTTTTCCACACGTTCCTCTCCTCGCTGGTTTTGCGGGAACCTCCTTATTAGTTAACTCGTCAATCCACCTAATTTCCACATCCTTCTACAGCAATACCTGAAACGCTTCGATTCTCATCTTTCCGGTTTTCCCACTGTTCACGATTCAATACCATGCCATGCTGTTCTATAAGTGTATACAAAATTTTTGAAAACATAGTCAGCGATCTTAAAATTTGTTAAAATTAAAATTTAAAACAGTTTTGATCGCTATTTTTAATTGGAGTGAGTGACCAGTTTCGACTCTCATAGAGCCATCTTCAGACTCCAGAGCGGTGGATGGACACTACCAGACGAGTTCCGTAGACACTGGACGCTCGTGTACGGCGATCAAGACTGTTTTATATTTTAATTTTAGTAAATGTACATTCTCTGGAATTTCTTCCTCAAATTAAGGCCAATGATTAATGCTATTAGCCTTCATTTGGCCGAACATGCGTCCTTTGAAGTTGATAGATTGCATTTGTGTCCTCCTTGCTTCCTACATATGTGTTACTTCCAAGATAGCTGAGTTCTCTCCTTAGTGTACTTGCGATGTCAAATTTTGATAAGTTTATTACTAATCTCGTTTCTGGAATTCCCTCACTACTTTCGCCTTTCTTCGGTTTACTCTCAGTCCATAGTGTGTGCTCATCAGATTGTTCATGCCTTTCAACAGGACCAGCTATTTTTCTTCATTTTCACTGACGATAGGAAACTCATATCTTTGTGAGTCATCAATCATCTGACTGGTTTGTTGCCAAGATTTCGTCCTGTGTGCCAAACTTTTAATCTCATGGTAGCATTTAAAATCTACGTCCTTTATTATTTGCTGAATTTATTCCAATATCTGTCTTCCTCTATAGTCCTTACCCTCTACACATCGTTCTAGTGCACTAATGTCTTATCAGGTGTCCTTCATCCACTGCCTTCTACTTGTCAGTGTCTCCCACATATTTCCTTAAACACTGATTCTGCGCAGAACCTTATCAGTCCACCTAATTTTCAACATCCCTCTATAGCACCACACTTTAAATGCTTCAATTCCCTTCTTTACGGTTTCCCCACAATCCATTTTCCACTATGATACAATATCGTAGTGCAAATGTACACTCTCAGTAATTTCTTACTCCAATTATGGCCTTGCTCCATCATCGGTTATTTTGCTGCCTAGGTAGCAGAATTCCTTAACTTCGTGCACTTCGTGATCGTCGGTTCTGACGTTAAGTTTCTCACTATTCTCATTTCTGTCCCTTCCCATTACTTTCGTCTTTCTTTCATTTATTTAACAAAGAAATTTGCCACACAGCCTTGAAAATTAAGAAGTTATGTTATTTTACTTTCACTTCCAGTTTCGACAATTCAGTAAGCCATCTTCAGGCCCCTGCATGATAAAAATAATATACATTTAGTGTATACGAAGATGCATCACAGCAAGCTTTACAGAAAGTATCGGGTAATAACAAACGTGGTGAAATACTAGGCAGTGCAAGAGGCAACATTCAAACAGATTCCCGTGTACACACTGCACAACAAAATAGAGTAATTGCACATTCTGGTTACCACTGAAACTATTTTAACATCACAGAGTTATAAGAGAAAACGCAAAAATTAAAAAGACCAATAATAGGCAATATACAATCAGAAGCACAATCGAACAAGTTTTACCCATTTTTTTTTACTGTTAAACCTACATACTTCGTGTAAGAAAAAGTACCTAAGAAAAAGCCTAGTTCGTGTGACGGGAACGTATCCTCATTCAAAGCAAAATGTCGCAATATATGAAGTACACAACAGTTTGCATATCACCAGCCTCAGTATTATCACAAATACTCGTAGTTGCCACAGCATCAGCAATGCAACCTAGTGAAAAACACGACGACAGACAACATACACTCCTGGAAATTGAAATAAGAACACCGTGAATTCATTCTCCCAGGAAGGGGAAACTTTATTGACACATTCCTGGGGTCAGATACATCACATGATCACACTGACAGAACCACAGGCACATAGACACAGGCAACAGAGCATGCAAAATGTCGGCACTAGTACAGTGTATATCCACCTTTCGCAGCAATTCAGGCTGCTATTCTCCCATGGAGACGATCGTAGAGATGCTGGATGTAGTCCTGTGGAACGGCTTGCCATGCCATTTCCACCTGGCGCCTCAGTTGGACCAGCGTTCGTGCTGGACGTGCAGACCGCGTGAGACGACGCTTCATCCAGTCCCAAACATGCTCAATGGGGGACAGATCCGGAGATCTTACTGGCCAGGGTAGTTGACTTACACCTTCTAGAGCACGTTGGGTGGCACGGGATACTTGCGGACGTGCATTGTCCTGTTGGAACAGCAAGTTCCCTTGCCGGTCTAGGAATGGTAGAACGATGGGTTCGATGACGGTTTGGATGTACCGTGCACTATTCAGTGTCCCCTCGACGATCACCAGTGGTGTACGGCCAGTGTAGGAGATCGCTCCCCACACCATGATGCCGGGTGTTGGCCCTGTGTGCCTCGGTCGTATGCAGTCCTGATTTTGGCGCTCACCTGCACGGCGCCAAACACGCATACGACCATCATTGGCACCAAGGCAGAAGCGACTCTCATCGCTGAAGACGACACGTCTCCATTCGTCCCTCCATTCACGCCTGTCGCGACACCACTGGAGGCGGGCTGCACGATGTTGGGGCGTGAGCGGAAGACGGCCTAACGGTGTGCGGGACCGTAGCCCAGCTTCATGGAGACGGTTGCGAATGGTCCTCGCCGATACCCCAGGAGCAACAGTGTCCCTAATTTGCTGGGAAGTGGCGGTGCGGTCCCCTACGGCACTGCGTAGGATCCTACGGTCTTGGAGTGCATCCGTGCGTCGCTGCGGTCCGGTCCCAGGTCGACGGGCACGTGCACCTTACGCCGACCACTGGCGACAACATCGATGTACTGTGGAGACCTCACGCCCCACGTGTTGAGCAATTCGGCGGTACGTCCACCTGGCCTCCCGCATGCCCACCATACGCCCTCGCTCAAAGTCCGTCAACTGCACATACGGTTCACGTCCACGCTGTCGCGGCATGCTACCAGTGTTAAAGACTACGATGGAGCTCCGTATGCCACGGCAAACTGGCTGACACTGACGGCGGCGGTGCACAAATGCTGCGCAGCTAGCGCCATTCGACGGCCAACACCGCGGTTCCTGGTGTGTACGCTGTGCCGTGCGTGTGATCATTGCTTGTACAGCCCTCTCGCAGTGTCCAAAGCAAGTATGGTGGGTCTGACACACCGGTGTCAATGTGTTCTTTTTTCCATTTCCAGGAGTGTATTAAGTAAAAAATGGTATGCAAATAACATGCGAAGAATACTCAAAAGATACTTCGAGGGCAAGTAAAAAGATATGGCTTGGTGTTCCCTAACAACAGACGGGAGATACAACAGTGGAGCAAACAAGGACCTCAAATCCAAACTAGCTAAGGGGAGACCTTTAAAATCTCAGCTGACAACGGCATATTGTTTCTCTGGGAGTATAGGTATCACATTTACGACCAATCTATAAAATGGTGAACCCATCGATTTATTCCCAATTCATACTCTGCATTCATTAGACTTTTAATTTCGTTCAACACATTCTGCAGTTCTTCTTCACATACACTGAGGATAGCAATTTCATCAGCGAACCCTATCATTGACATTCTTTCACCTTAAATTTTAATCGGACGCCTGATCATTTGTTTTACTTCCTTCATTGCTTCTTCCGTGTATAAACTGAAAGTACATCCCCGTCTTACACCCATTTTAATTTGAGCGCTTCGTTCTTGGTCTTCCGGTCGTATTGTTCCCACTCGGTTCTTGTACACATTGTACATTAATCGTCTTTCCATATATCTCACCCCCATTTTCTCAGAATCTGGAACGTCTTACACCATTTTACATTACCGAACGCTCCTATCTAGGTCTTTAGTGGGTCTTTTCATACATGTCCTTTCACCATGAATTTTTATTCCCATTCTTGAATGTTCTTTTATTCGGTCAGAGCTACTTCGATGTGTATATTGCCTTCCATTTCGACTCTCAATTCTTCTTTGTCACGTCATCAGACAGTTCCTTCCCCTCGGAGAGGCCTTCAGTGTACTCTTTCGACTTGTGCTCTCTGTTCACTGCGACTGCATTAAGAGTGCAATTCGTCTTGCATCATTAACGTTGACATCTTTGCACTTAATTTCGCGGAAGATCATTTAGACTTTTCTATGTACTGAATCAGCTTTCCCGACGACTATTTATTTTGCGTTTTCTATGTATTTTTCTACAATCATTTCACCGTGATTGGCCCTTTCTGCCTATTGTTTATTTCTGTGTGACTTATATTGCGGCGGCTCTGTCTTTTCTTAACAATTTTGTTGTTCCTTGTTTCGGCCATTAGTCACTGAAGTATGCCTTCTGTTACTCGAGGTTTCT
The DNA here is from genome assembly GCF_023898315.1 of Schistocerca nitens. Taxonomy (NCBI): domain Eukaryota; kingdom Metazoa; phylum Arthropoda; class Insecta; order Orthoptera; family Acrididae; genus Schistocerca; species Schistocerca nitens. The sequence continues at coordinate 259,157,469 of NC_064620.1, forward strand.
TTGCAGTTAATTTCTTCATGCCTACATTTGTCTGTTCAACTTCTGTGTCTGCCGTTTTTAGAGATGGCAATTCAGTCGGAATGCCTATTCTGACATTCATTAATGCTGCGTCTACAATCTTAGAGAACTTCAAACGCACCTCAGCATTCCTTAGTATTTCAGGTTTCCACTTATATCCCCATAGATCTCTTTTCGGACAATTCTCTTAAACATTGATTTCATCATTGCTAAATTCCGGACAATTCTCATCAACTTCATCATTGCTAAATTGTGATCTATGTCTTTTTATGAGTACGCCGTTAAATCACCATTTGCCTTTGAAGTTTGTATCTCACCATGGTGCAACCCAGGTGGAATCTACCTTGGGCTCCATTTCTCTTGTGGTTTTCTAATAGTATACTTTTTATTGCTGGTTGACACTTATTGTAGAAGTAAAGCCATTCCCTCTCTCGTACCTCTGTTTTCAATTTGTTCGCCGCTAAAGCAGTAGGAGATTGGTAGTCAATTCTGCTTTCCTGATCAATGTTTCATTACACTCAGGAAAATTACTGCTTGCCCATCATTTTTATATATGGAAATACATGCATACTATTGGTATGCACACTAGCGTCAAAAATTGGTGGAAATTTTTTCATGATACATGAATGTAAGTGTCTCGATTGCAGAGGCGAATATGTGCAGAAATAAGTCATCGATTCCCGTAATTTCCAAATAAATTTTGAAGAGATATTTTCGCATTCTGGTTGAAACGTACCTCAGCTGAGGTAAGATGTTGTTTTTTATTGCAAGTTCAGCTTACTGGCAGTGTAACCGACCTGTAAGCTTAATTACGCTTTCACCGTAGCAAATCGTAAACTTTGAACATATGAACTGGTCTGCGAGGATGAGTGCGAGAAAGTTACTCAACGTGCCTATCAGGTTTCTCGTCTCTCTAAACATTGGTAATGGCCAGAATACTGTGTGAATACAAAACTGTAACTCATTAAACTTTTAAACTGATGAAGTGGCCCTGGAAAAACTCAGTGTTACCCTTTTTTGTTATTTAATTTTTGCTTACCTGTTTTACAATGGAAACAGTGACACTTCTCCCGTGATAAAAGCGTGTCGCATTTCTTGCGCTACAACTTACTACTGAGATGCACCTGGTGCAATGCGCTCTCTTAAAAAAAATCAAATAAATATTTAGTTTATGACTAATTTGAATAAATAAAAATGATAACTCATATTTTGGTGTTGTCTTTGGAGCGGCCTATCACTTCCGAAAAATTATAACCTCAAATGTAACACGTTTTCTGATTGGAGAAGTTGTATATTGAAATATTATCTCTTTCTTTGCTTCACGAACATTAATACACAAAAAAATTGCAGTTCCTGAGTGGACAAACGCAGATAGTTACTTCAAATAATTAATCGGTAAATCAACATGTTCCACTTCCTCACAATAACTGCAACCGTACCACTCGACCTGTACCGTATTACTATTCATGACACGCCACTGCCGACAACTGTGAGTCATCTCACGATTAACAGGGCGCAAAACAGAGATGGTCAAAGCAAGCCTCAAAATGACAGCATATCTCATGACACTGTGAGCTCATAATTTCAAACAGTGCAAAGGCGCTTACGCTTTCGTGACATCCAAATGCTAGAGAAATGCCCATGAAATTATCTACAGCCAACTATCAGCTTTAGGAAACATTACTTCTTGGATGGCCCTGGAACAATAACGTTGCGACTTTATTTCCAGCAATATTGTTAGCTCAAATATGAAGCAGCTGCCTCGAGGACGTAAAAAATGGTAAAACTGACTACAAGCGTTAAGGAATCGTGTTTCAGTTTACGGCGGTATGAATAAATAAGAAAAGATGGTACTGAGTAATGCGTATTGCTGTAAATGAAGGGATTTATGGATTTCTTATCAAGTTAAAGCTTTTAATTGAGCTAAGTGCTATAGGCGACCATAATAGTCTGCATCCAAATTAACTGTCATCCCCACATTATCTCTTTGTTCTCTTACCCTACTTTGTGTTACCACGAACGATATAAAAGTTCCAATTTGTACTAGAAAAGCAGGACATACGAGGGGACTAGTCGTGTTCAGCCGCTTCAGAGTGTAATACAGTAATTCTGTTACAGTTAACTAATGTAATTTCTTGTGTAGATATCGATGTACCAGTGCAGATGTAGAGCTGATGTCGTGAGTTTGATGTTCTTCGAGTGAGGCTGTAATACAACAAGTGAGATGGCGAAGGCTCAAGATTCTACTAAATGATCTGAGAAGTTCCTAATTAGGGATACCGATCTGCTTTCTGTTTTATTTACAACACACGAAACTATAAAGTGCTAACAAAACGTTTTGCATACGTTCTATTACAAAGTCACATGTTACGCAGTCAATGTTAAAACCAGTTACAATCTTGTTGTAAAAACGTGTTTACAAAAGTCACACACTATGATCCTATTCCTCTCTGCTTTGCATGCAGAGTCGCTTTATTTGAATCTCGTATTATGTGGCGCGCATCCGAGATCTTAATTGTCGGCCAGTAACGCAAACCGTACTGTCCAACTCCTCGCTCAAGACTGACCAGTTTAATATATTGTTATTATTATTGGTTAATTAATTAAAAATATTCTTTATTTATTATAATAAACAAAATTTTTTACGAGTGCTTTTATTTTGTCTATTGGTTTAGTTACTGGTTTTAGTCGATTTAGCTTAGTTATTTCCTTCTATCTTTACTATCCTGAAGGCCTGTAAGATATAAATATTTCGTTGTAAATACCACAGGAGAGCGAGAAATTCGTCGTCGTTATTTCCTCCACCTGAAATGTCTAAAGCCTTTGATCGCTAAGCAGATTGTTCGGCACAACTGTGTGCTATGTTGTTTGATGAGTCTAGATGATAGGTCCAACAATTTAGCAAGTTAAAGTTTATTAATTCGGAGATAATCTCTCGACAAATTCTGACCGTGGAAAATGCAGGTTCGCAATAACTATTAACTAATTTTCGTATGGAGATAGACATACCGTGAATTCTTGATGTTAGTTATTGGATTTTATTTTGTGCTAAAAACTATCTGATCATTTACTATGTACTGTAATGCCGTCTCACAACAATACAATCTCTCTCCTGCTCTCACACGTCCAATCTCTCTATTTTCTTCACAAAGAGTTCCTAAAACAAAATGTTTGGTTCGGTGAGAATCATAAATGCGTTCGTAGCACGGAACGTCCGATTCTTGCAGTCGGTACATGCCGTTTATCACAGTATCAATTCGTCGCATCCAAATTAGAGTTTTACACACATTGGTACACTGTACCTGACAACCTGAGTAACCTTCGAGCGCACTTTTGGCGGGAGCCGGAGCTGCACTATGTGCTTCGGCTAAATACCGTTATTCTAAGGTTAATGAAAACTGTTAGAAACTTAAGTTCAGAAACGACTGGATTAAAGCTCACAATTGAGAGTGTATTCAGCCTGATAGAGAATAAAATCAAGAGCTATACTTCATCAAATATTAATAAATCGATATAACATGTTTGGCATGCTGGCTCTTGTGTCGGCAGCTAATCACATTATCTTCCTACTAATCCGGCGCAGTTTCTTATGAAATTGTCTTCTTCTCACCCCATCTCTTCCGACACGCCTCATCTGCTGTAATAGCCAAACCATGGGGTGAATCTAGAAGAAGGACCTTATGGCTCGAAAGCCAGAAATACCAATAGTTCCTGCAATGTTCGCAGTCCTGCGTTTCGTCTTTTTTCTGGTCTGCTAATAAGAACTGTCCTCCTAACAGTGACTGAATCTTACTTTACAAAAACAACTTCTGTTTCATTGCAAGTTACGTATTCAGCTAAAAGAATCAGTATTCTATTGATCTGCACTGTATCTCTTCACAGCACAAGCAACTCTGCTCTGAATATTTTCTGCTATTACGTGTAGTTGAGACCGAGAACTTATAATGAAAATGCTTTCTGTATGAAACACTGATCTGCGAAACAGCGTCAACACAGATTATATGTATAGCGACAAATAACGTCTTGCATTCACAGCCAAAAATCAAATTAGGTTGGGAGCTTGATGTTTATATATTACGAGTAATTCCTGTTAATATCTTTGGTTTTACAATAAGAAAAGAAGAAGAAATGAAAGTAAATATGAACGTAAGCACAGCCCACGAAGAGATGCGGAGTATCTGAGTGGAGATATCTGCTGAGTGTCTGAAGTAGTGCATGCCCAGCTTGCGCATCACTATCCCAGAGGAGGAATGGTGCACCTTTCACTTACGCTGCCATTACTTCATATGATGCCGCGCACTCGGCTGCTTCCTTAGAGGGGCTGCAAGGCAAGATATACCCGCCTTTTATCCCCTTTCAGGCAGGCATAACTGGAAGAGCTGCTTCGCTTCGCCCTACCCTTTCATCCCGTAATGCTCCACGGCCGGCTTTCGCTGTGCCGCAGGATAGGTTTTCCGACGAAAAGCGTGGAAAGCCGCAGTACTCTCCAAAGCCTGGGAGAGCTTAGCCGCGGCTGCGCATGCGTTAAACCTTCATATATTGCATAAGCCAACTGCCGAGTGCCTAACTCAAACATTGTCATCCAGAGGATGGGTTTCCTACTTATAGTGACTATACCGTGATTCGTTCTTCTGAGAGCTGACCTTCATGCAGTCACATTTCATTGTAAGCCCAAAAAATAGTTTCGTAGCAGCAATCCCTTCTATTTGTCTACGCTGACCCAAGTACCAAGAATTCTTTTTCCTTTACGTTTCTCAAATTCGAAGTCTTTTTCACGGCTGTAAACAGTGCTCAAGGTCATTAGGTGAGATAACGTTCGTTTCAGAAATGGCTGAAAGCTATGCACCAGTTACGATGCAGGTACTGGAAGTTGAAGCACCTTCGCACCGCACTGAAACGGTAGGGGGCGAGCAACAGGTGCGAACATGTTGATATAACCATTTGATAACAGTCGTACAGAGTGGTGTCTTGTGTCCCTAAATCTAGACTCCGCAACATAGCTTTCATTTATACAGAAGTTATTCCGGTAACCCTACGACTTCCCTGCTTCGCCGCTTTCCTGCTGCCCCACGTCCCTGCTTCCCCACTTTCCTATTATAATTTACGTAATTACCTGTCACGGTCGTTTCGCTAAATGCATGTACGAGGAAGTTGTTTTATTTTTCCTTGCTCTTCTTGGAATGCAGACTCTGGGAAATTTAACAGTAAACCACTCAAATGCTAATCCCATTGCACATGCTACAAGAGTTTAATGAGTACCTCCATAAAGCTCTCTAGCTTCCTAAATGGTTCCGAGACGAAACCAGCAACTCATTGTTGGATTCTCTTTATTTCGACTAAAAACCTTACCAGATGAAGGTCCGAAACAGGTGACTATGGCTCATGAATCGATCGAACGACGAACTACATTTCCTAACAATTCCACCAATGAATCACGGTTAGGTATCTGTTTTTCCTACGATTATCTTCATGTGCTCTATTCTCTTCTAGTCGTCGTCGAAGGTCATTGTTCAGTTCTGGACGGTTATTATGGTTTCCTGCAATTCATTGCAAATAACACAGAGAACAGTAGCGAATAATTCAACTTACTTACGCATAATAAATCACTTTATTTTAGGATGAAAATCAACTGCCAATATCCTTGGCCTCTTCCAGCATGTCGCTAGTGTTCTGGCGTTGTTGCATTCTTGCATTAAGCGATACCACCCGCAGACAATCCCACGGAGCTTCTTACGACAGCTAACATATCATTCACTTTTACTGAGCAGGAACGGCCCCATAATACTTCGAAATAACTTCGAAATAGATCCATTATATGAAAAACAATTAAGCTTTTTGAAAAATAATGAAATTGATAGCTGTTATCAGTGTTAGATCCATGTCTAAACAAATTTTCTCTATATAAGTACCCAAAACAATGTTATTTCTGCCGTTAAAATTATACAGAATGCGAAAATGCAATTTCTAACTTGCCTGTATCGTACAGTAAACTTATGGAGTGTATGGTATAATCCACTTCTTTTAATTTATTGTCAGGTACTATATATTTCCAAAGGTGAGCTATAGACCAGTTCCATTACTTCCTGAAGCTAATTTTATACCTGTAGATTTCGTCAACTTAAGATGACGTGTTTTGTAACGTACGAATCATAACGGATAAAACCATGTCTGTCTACTCCTTGCAGCCCTTCGAGAACTAAACCAGACCAAAAGAGTCGGAGCGGAAAATTCTCATTTTAAAAACGTACAGATGCTTAGGTATCAGCAGAGTTCTCTTCTTCGTTGGGACTGCGTGCTTATTTCTCCCCTTCCCCTCCTCTTCTCTCTCACTCTCTCTCTCTCTCTCTCTCTCTCTCTCTCTCTCTCTTTAACACCCACACGCACACTCACACACTCTCTCTCTCCCTCCCTCCCTCTGGTTTTCCTTGAAGTCAGGTCTACAGTTGCCACCAACTAATTAAGTGACCCAATTGTCTCATTTTACTTCAGTCATGCATTACTGTGCCATTTCTGTGTCAATCAGTTTTCAAATATCATTCGTTGGTTGTACAACAATTCTACGATGGGAAATATTGCCATAAGGACACGAGAAAGTATGGCAACATTCGTCATTCCAGAAGGTAGATGCGTTAACAAGCAACGAAAGGTATTTTATCATAAAAGCCGAAAATTTATTATAGCATATAAATTCAAAGGTTCCAGGTGATATTGCGACGTTTCCTACCCTGTTAATACTAGAGTATTTGCTCTTCCAAACATCAGTGAGTAAACCATTTCTATCTGTACCTGTGATTAACTCGTACTTTAGGTGCTTAGGCTACCCAAATTTATGTTTTTCTTTAAAAAAAAAAAAAAAAAACAGCTCAATGTATTTCTAAAGCGAGCCGCGCACCTCTGCTTTCATGTCGCGCTAACCTGTATCTGTGATGCCACAGACAAATAGTCTATGCATTGTCTAGAAATGCGAGTTAATTAAATACTCAGCAATACTGAATAAAAGTTAAATTAATGATTTAATAACAATGGATCTATTCTATCTTCTCTAGTTGATGTAGAAGTCAGTGCATCATGTTAAAAATGTTAATTCAGGAACGGATATCTCACATTAATGGGAAGAGGTACTACAGTATTTAGTTAAAATGCAGACAGAAATCACTGATCAAATGCAGTAAATTTATATTAAGCCCGTTACGAAAATGGTCGGAAAATGCCCATTCTAAATAGTCATCAATGACATGCGAAAAGTCCATTTCGGAACCACGGTACACAAAGTATTTTCCAGCTCAAGACAGTTCAGAGATAAATGATTTAAAGATTGTAAAAGGCGATACAAACAATAGAAACTCATAGCCCATCTATTCTCAGTTCTATGAATCAAACGGGAAAAGTTAGAGACCTCAGCACGTTCAGAGCTCTCGAAATATGAAGTCCCTTCAAAAGTTAAAATATTGTAGTGGCCGTTCACAGCCCAGAATTAGCCACTTACAGCACTGAACCACGTATGCTAACATAGGCAGGCATGCCTCCTTCCAGCACTCAACATAGTGTCCCCTGCTCTCTTCCCTCAAAATGTCCCAGTCTCCACTTGACTTCCACACTGTTCAGGTACAATCTGCCTTCCCATTGGCCGAAGGCCATCCCAACCGAAAATACGTAGTTCTTATGTGCTACAGAGATGATCTCACTCATCTTCACCACTTTCTCACACCAAACTAATTTATTGCAACAGTATTTAAATAAAACGAATTTTACAAAATATTCGGTCATACACAGACCACTTACAATGATTATAAATAAAGGTTTGTGGGTAAATAAATAAGCTGGTATTTTTGTGCCAGTGTGCTTACATTAAATGACAACGAACTGTTGTCAAGTATTATTTAAACAATTATTTATGCCTTCTTGAGAAAAGCGTCTTTTGGTTCTCTTTTCAATCGCAGTGCCCGCTAGTACATGCGGGTGACTACTTTTAACTTAGCACAGTTTTTAATAGCACTTGCAATCAACATTTAAATAAATGTTACTAGTAAAATCCTAATAATACTGCACAAGTATGACAATACCTGAGGTGTTCATGCCATATTGATTAGCTGTGTAAATGTGAAAACACATGTTCTGACAAGCATGTGCGTAACAAAAAAGTCACAAATTACGCGAATGTGGCATCAGTACCAAAGTCGCTGATACTGATTAAAGATAAAGGTATTTTTTTGAGCTGAACAGTCAATGCTAGGCGCATCGTAAATCCCTATGCATGGCTGTTACGTAAACGCGAATTGTTTGTAATGTTTGCTGGGTGAAGTTTGGTTGTTAAAACAAGTACTCTGAGGCACCCTAATGGACGATAAGCAGTTCAGACAAGAGGAGAACAGATACTACTGCAGAGTGGTGCTACAGCAGAATGCTGCATATTAGATGACTGGATGCTTGGAGTGGGTAACTAATCTGGAGATGCTGAATCCAATTGGAGTAGATGCACAACTTGATTAATTGAAGGGATCTGCCGAGAGAACAAAATTCGAATCGAAAACAGCTCCTAAGATGAGTAACTTAGAAGTAGATATCCTCGGAGTAGTGAAGCAAAGCAAATATTCCAATACAGACTGTAAAACAATTAGGTTCATTTCAGAATCCGCTGATGCAAACGTAACAATCATACACGACCGCGCTCGACGGAAGGTGAATGAATTGATTAATGTTTTGCACATGACTGAACTACAGCAACGTTATAGAACAGCTGGTGTAATATAAGGCCAACCAGTTGAAATAAATGGTGGTTTTTAGTTAATCTTTACCATGGTTTCAACGGATTTAGACCCGTCTTCTTCAGAAGGACGCCGGCCGAAGTGGCCGTGCGGTTAAAGGCGCTGCAGTCTGGAACCGCAAGACCGCTACGGTCGCAGGTTCGAGTCCTGCCTCGGGCATGGATGTTTGTGATGTCCTTAGGTTAGTTAGGTTTAACTAGTTCTAAGTTCTAGGGGACTAATGACCTCATCAGTTGAGTCCCATAGTGCTCGGAGCCATTTGAACCATTTCAGAAGGACAAGAAACAAACATCACATTAGCACCCAGTCAGTAAAGTTATCTCCACATGAAATGTGTAGGCAACCGTCTGCACGTCACTTCGAAGAAGTTAAGGCCCCTAGAATCAAATACCACACCATGACCTCATCAGTTGAGTCCCATAGTGCTCAGAGCCATTTGAACCATTTCAGAAGGACAAGAAACAAACATCACATTAGCACCCAGTCAGTAAAGTTATCTCCACATGAAATGTGTAGGCAACCGTCTGCACGTCACTTCGAAGAAGTTAAGGCCCCTAGAATCAAATACCACACCATGTTGAGAGCTACATGCCGACTTTTGAAATTCCAATTTTCGAACATTACAGATATCGTCTCAAAGTAGTTTTGCAATTGGTTTTGAATTTCTGATGACTTTACTAGGCGATAAACGCCAGCATCAACTGCAAACAACGTAATATGGTTGCTCAGATTGACTTTTAAATCGTTTATATAGATAAGGAGCAGCGGAGGACCTATAAACCTACCTTCTGGAACGCCAGAAATCACTTCTGTTTTACTCGATGACTTTCCGCCAATTACTACGAACTGTGACTTCTCTGACAGGAAACCGCGAACCCAGTCACATAACTGAGTCGATGTTCCGTAAGAACGCAATTTCACTAATAGCCGCTTGTGTAGTACAGTGTCAAAAGCCTTCTGTAAATCTACTTAAAATCCCTTGTCAATAGCACTCAACACTTCGTGTGTGTGAAGAGTTCGTTGTGGTTAACAAGAATGATGTTTTCTAAATCCGTGTTGACTGTGTGTCAATTCTGCAGTCTGGAACCGCAAGACCGCTACGGTCGCAGGTTCGAAACCTGCCTCGGGCATGGATGTTTGTGATGTCCTTAGGTTAGTTAGGTTTAACTAGTTCTAAGTTCTAGGGGACTAATGACCTCAGAAGTTGAGTCCCATAGTGCTCAGAGCCATTTGAACCATTTTGTGTGTCAATTTACCATTCTCTTCGAGATATTTCATAATTTTTGAACACAATATATGTTACAAAATTCTGCTCATATCGACGTTAATGATATGGGTGTGAAATTACGTAGATTACTCCTACTACCTTTCTTGAATAGTGGTGTGACCAATGCAAACTTTCCAGCCTTTGGGTACGGATCTTCCATGGAGCGAGCGGTTGCGTGTGATTGTTAAGGGCGGAGCTATTGCATCAGAATACCAGTAACCAATTAGGTTATTGCCAAATGTCTGGAAGCGAAGATTTGCTTTTATTAAGTATTTTAAGTTTCATCACTACTGTGAGAATGTCTGCTTCTTACTCATGTTGGCAGCTGCTCTAGATTCGAATTCTGGAATATTTACTTCATACAGCGCACGTATCAAAATATTGAACGAGTTGGTTTGCCGGATATGTGTATATGATAGAGATACTATTAATGAAGATATTACAGTTTTTATTCTACTAATGAGCTACACTTTTTACTTTTGAAATCCTATTTCTTAATTGAAATTAGTTTGCCCGGTGCCGGGCGATAAATGCGATCTACGTCTACATCTAGGTGATTACTCTGCTATTCACAATAAAGTGCCTGGCAGAGGGTTCAAAGAACCACCTTCATGCTGTCCATCTACCGTCCCACTCTCGAACGGCACATGGGGAAAACGAGCACTTAAATTTTTCCGTGCGAGACCCGATTTCTCTTACTTTGTCGTGATGATCATTTCTCCCTATGTAGGTGGGTGCCAACAGAATGTTTTCGCAATCGGAGGAGAAAACTGGTGATTGAAATTTCATGAGAAGATCCAGTCGTAACGAAAAACGCCTTTGTTTTAATGATTGCCACTCCAATTCACGTATCATGTCTGTGACACTATCTCCCCTATTTCGCGAAAATACAAAACGAGGTGCCCTCCTTTGTACTTTTTCGATGTCATCCCTCAGTCCCGCCTGATGCGGATCCCACACCGCACAGCAGTACTCCAGAATAGGGCGGACAAGCGTAGTGTAAGCAGTCTCTTTGGTAGACCTGTTGCACCTTCTAGATGTTATGTCAATGAATCGCTGTCTTTGGTTTGCTCTACCCGCAATATTATCACGTGATCGCTCCAGTTTAGGTTATTTGTAATTGTAATCCCTAAGTATTTTGTTGAATTTACAGTCCTCAGATTTGTGTGACTTACGGCGTAATCGAAATTTAGCTGATTTCTTTCAGTACTCATGTGAATAACTTCGCACTTTTCTTTATTCATGGTCAATTGCCACTTTTCGCACCATACAGGTATCTTATCTAAATCATTTTGCAAGTCTTTTTGACCATCTGATGACTTTACAAGAAAGTAAATGACAGCATCATCTGCAAACAATCTAAGACGGCTACTCAGATTGTTTCCTATGTCGTTAATATAGATCAGGAACAATAGAGGGCCTATAACACTTCCTTGGGGAACGCAGGATATTACTCATGTTTTACTCCATGACTTTCCGTCTATTACTACGGTTCAAATGGTTCAAATGGCTCTGAGCACTATGGGACTCAACATTACTACGAACTGTGACCTTTCTGACAGGAAATCATGAATCCAGTCGCACAACTGAGGCGATACTCCGTAGGCACGCAGTTTCATTAGAAGACGCTTGTGAGGAACGGTGTCGAAAGCCTTTTGCAAATCTAAAAATATGGAATCAATTTCACATCCCCTGTCGATAGCATTTATTACTACATGAGTATAAAGAGCTAGTTGTGTTTCACAACAACGATATTTTCTGAATCCGTGCTGACGACTATATGTCGTTAAAATGTTTTCTTCGATACTGCAGTGTCTGTGTTGTTCAGAAGTACGATGACAAGTTCACGTACAGGGTGATCAACAAGTCAGTATAAATTTGAAAACTTAATAAACCACGGAATAATGTAGATAGAGAGGTAAAAATTGACATTCGTGCGTGGAATGACATGGGGTTTTAATAGAACCGAAAAAAAAGTATTGCTAGCCGCGTGAAAGATCTCTTGCACGCGTCGTTTGGTGATGATCGTGTGCTCAGCCGCCACTTTCGTCATGCTTGGCCTCCTAGGTCCCCAGACCTCAGTCCGTGCGATTATTGGCTTTGGGGTTACCTGAAGTCGCAAGTGTATCGTGATCGACTGACATCTCTAGGGATGCCGAAAGACAACATCCGACGCCAATGCTTCACCATAACTCCGGACATGCTTTACAGTGCTGTTCACAACATTATTCCTCGACTACAGCTATTGTTGAGGAATGATGGTGGACATATTGAGCATTTCCTGTGAAGAACATCATCTTTCAAAATTGTTAAGGCTTTCGTGGCCACTTGTTGACAAACTGCCTATTGGCTTCTGTCTCGGGTTCTTCGGCCGACGTTCATCTAATGATTTTTCTGACGTTTCGCCAGCACGAGTGGCTGGCATTGTCAAAGCTTCACCCTCCATTGCCGGTGAAGCTTTGACAATGCCAGCCACTCGTGCTGGCGAAACGTCAGAAAAATCATTAGATGAACGTCGGCCGAAGAACCCGAGACAGAAGCCAATAGGCAGTTTGTCAACATCATCTTTGCTTTGTCTTACTTTGTTATGCTAATTATTGCTATTCTGATCAGATGAAGCGCCATCTGTCGGACATTTTTTGAACGTTTAAATTTTTTTTTGTTCTAATAAAACCCCATGTCATTCCAAGCATGTGTGTCAGTTTGTACCTCTCCATCTACATTATTCCGTGATTTATTCAGTTTTCAAATTTATACTGACTTTTTGATCACGCGGTATACTTAAGTTTGTACAGAACCCTCTGAGCGTGAGTCCTACTCGCACCTGACCATTTTTTTAATTTGTTGTTTCTTCCAGAAGTTGCGCTTACCGCTAATAGGGGGTGCGTTTAAACTTGTTGTTGTTGTTGTGGTCTTCAGTCTTGAGACTGGTTTGATGCAGCTCTCCATGCTACTCTATCCTGCGCAAACTTCTTCATCTCCCAGTACCTACTGCAGCCTACGTCCTCCTGAATCTGCTTAGTATACTCATCTCTTGGTCTCCCTCTACGATTTTTACCCTCCACGCTGCCCTCCGGTACTAAATTGGTGATCCCTTGATGCCTCAGAACATATCCTACCAAACGATCCCTTCTTCTAGTCAAGTTGTGCCACAAACTCCTCTTCTCCCCAATCCTATTCAGTACCTCCTCATTAGTTACGTGATCTACCCACCTAATCCTCAACATTCTTCTGTAGCACCACATTTCGAAAACTTCTATTCTGTTCTTGTCTAAACTGCTTATCGTCCATGTTTCCCTTCCATACATGGCTACACTCCATACAAATACTTTCAGAAACGACTTCCTGACACTTAAATCTATACTCGATGTTAACAAATTTCTCTTCTTCAGAGACGCTTTCATTCCCATTGCCAGTCTACATTTTATATCCTCTCTACTTCGACCATCATCAGTTATTTTGTTCCCCAAATAGCAAAACTCCTTTACTACTTTAAGTGTCTCATTTCCTAATCTAATTCCCTCAGCATCGCCCGACTTAATTCGACTAAATTCCGTTATAGTCGTTTGGTTTCGTTGATGTTCATCTTATACCCTCCTTCCAAGACACTGTCCATTCCGTTCAACTGCTCTTCCAAGTCCTTTGTTGTCTCTGACAGAATTACAATGTCATCGGCAAACCTCAAAGTTTTTATTTCTTCTCCATGGATTTTAATACCTACTCCGAACTTTTCTTTTGTTTCCTTTACTGTTTGCTCAATATACAGATTGAATAGCATCGGGGAGAGGCTACAACACTGTCTCACTCCCTTTCCAACCACTGCTTCCCTTTCATTCCCCTCGACTCTTATAACTGCCATCTGGTTTCTGTACAAATTGTAAATAGTCTTTCGCTCCCTGTATTTTACCCCTGCCACCTTCAGAATTTGAAAGAGAGTATTCCAGTCAACATTGTCAAAAGTTTTCTCTAAGTCTACAAATGCTAGAAACGTAGGTTTGCCTTTCCTTAATCTTTCTTCTATGATAAGTCGTAGGGTCAATATTGCCTCACGTGTTCCAAAATTTCTACGGAATCCAAACTGATCTTCCCCGAGGTCATCTTCTACCAGTTTTTCCATTCGTCTGTAAAGAATTCGCGTTAGTATTTTGCAGCTGTGACTTACTAATCTGATAGTTCTATAATCTGACAACACCTGCTTTCTTTGGGATTGGAATTACTATATTCTTCTTGAAGTCTGAGGGAACGTTTACACTTAGCTGGCGCTAAATACACGCGGCAAGGAGAATCGTTAGAGAAGCTAAGCGTTACGGCCTGTACGTGCTGTAATAGGCGATATAGGCGTCCCGTGTCGCTCCAAATCACCACTCAGCTGGCGGACAGGGCGCCCGCCGCTCATCACACTTTCGCCGATGACCCGGCATGCCGGCCGCGAGTAATTCGCCCCGCTGATGGAGCAATTGACCCTCGCTTCGCCTGGCGCGGCCTCACCCGGGGCCGCTGTTTCGCGTCGGGTCCCTCTCGGGCCGCAATTGTGGCGCTCAATTTGCGCGCAAATGCGCGTCCGACGGGCGTAGGACGCGCCAGCGACTTGAATGTAAACACGACCCCGGGCGGCGCACAGGCGGCGGCGGCGGACCGCGACTGCAACGCGCGCGCCGCCGTGCTTCGGCGCCGCATTGACATGCGCGGGAGCAATCACATTAAGTCGCCCCCCCCCCTGCCACTGCCACCGGCCGTCCCCGGCAGTCCGTTCATGAATAATGTTAATGGGAGCGCGAAATGCTGCGCCCGGCACCACAATTGGCCGCCGCCTGCCCGCCAGCGGTCCATTTATGCTGCGCGGTCGGCTAGAAAAACAAACGCCGATCACTGAGACCACGCGAGCGCCCTCTCTCTCTCTCTCCCCCCCCCTCTCTTTCTCTGTCTCTCTGTCTCTCTCTCTCTCTAACACACACACACCACACACAAAGTGATTGTGCGCACGCGCTGTCATGAAACGAGAGAGACAGGTCGAAGCTGCATAAATATTTGGGGTGGGGAGGAGGAGTAACAGAGGGGGGAAAGAGAGAGAGGGAGAGAGAGAGAGAGAGAATCTGCACTGAACGGGGGTGAATTTTCTGGGGGGAAGGGGGCATTGAGCGTGTTAGGATGAGGGCATAGCCAATACCGTATAACGTTTTTTGGTTTATTTTTCGCTAATCTTGCATCCTCTGTCGACAGGATGGAACAGTAATGCAACTTCGATGTTTCGCACAGTGTCAATTAAACTCCATCCACAAAAGTGGAAAATCTGATTCAGGTTCTGGACTCCATGGGGATGGGCTTTCTAATAGGAATAATGTTCTTTATAATGCGGGAGGTATGGTGACTTTAGGAAAGGTGTATACATCAACATCAACATCAAGTTCATTATCCGCTACCGTCTCATTCAGTTTTGTTTTTTTTCATCAGAGCATGGTAAAAACTGTGCCATGGCTTCACGAACTAGGTGTTAAAGTCTTCGATCAGATGTGAAGGTAAGGGTAAAATAAAAATACTAAACGTTAGACACCCCCAGAAGACATCATACTAAAACTGATTTATAGCCTAGATGATGGTCACAGTTTGCACATACTGAAGTCATTGTTGGGTCATTAACACACATTTCCAATTATCTCTCAAATGGGTCAACTGTGGAAACAAGTTCACCACAGTCGTATTTGTCTTGTCATGTCGTATATTTTAAGCAGGTTAATTTTTCGCAATTAATTATGACACACATGCTCTATATGTGAGAAATGGCCGAATGTAACTGCTCCTGCAGCGTAAAGTTCGTTGATGCCCCACTACCCTGCCAAGCACTACAAAGCCGAACGAATGGTATAGTGAGTACCGAACGGACTCTGTATTCGGGAGGAATTTCTCTAGATATTTCCTATTTTCTGTGAATGACATCTACCTTCAATTGTGCGTACACCTGTAGTTAAGCTAGCTAGGTCGCATAAAAGTCAAGCAGAAAGTGAAGTACGCATGACGCCTATCGGAATTATTTCTATCTCTTACCGGACGCGTTTCGAATTCTTTCTATCTTCAGAAATCCCATTGCAGTTGTAGCACAAAGACAAGAGCATTACCAGATGTGTAGTAACATGAGATGACAGACTCTAGTTGAGCCAATACCTAAGTTCCTAAACAGCTACCTCGCTGGAACTGCCCTCGTGAAAAATAGAGATCATGGAGATCGCCAACGAAGATTTAGTCCAGCAAGGTACGCAAGAAAGCTTCTGTGGAGCTAGGGTCATAGGTGAAAGCTAAGGCCAAAAATAAAGATTTGAGAGTAATGATTAGTCAAATCAAGACAGATCGGTGGGAGTATCATCACCATAAGGCAAAGGCCGGGGTTCGAGTTGCAGTGTACAAACAGCTTTAATTAGGTATGGAGTGTCAGTAACTGTGTTGCGTTGTTGGAGCTAGGTTTAGAGGAGCAGAACAGCCGGACCATTACCGCACAAACTAGTAAATTAACGATAATTTACAAAGGGTAAATTTACCGCAGAAACTGTAAGGAAATTTAGAAGAGGAGAACGTTGTCGCTTAAATCTATGTTGATGGTCAATTTAGATGTTCGCTACAAATCCTCTATAGTGAGTTTGAGAATATTATCAACATTTTGTCAGTCGTCTGTTAAACTGGACCAAGTGTATGGCCACATTATGGAATCCTTTCCCGTTGTTAAATAAGGTGCATACTTACATAGTAAGGCGTACAAGTACTGTATACCAGTGGATTCCCTCACTGGAGAATGGAATCATGCCAGACGTACATTGTCCTATTCTGAGTAATGTATACCATCTCAGATACATTTCCTAGGATTAGGTCCACAGTTGAATCTCCTGTCCCACATGTGCTCTTTGCGCAAACCACCCGAATTACATAAAAGGTTGTGAAACAAAACTGCGGTATATTTTGTCTCGTATAAATTGTCACAGTCGTACATCCAGGAAACAACCTGTGCTCTAGGTTAACTTAAATTGCGATGATGATTCAGTAATTAATATAACATGAACTCTTAGAAGTTTATAAATGCCCTGTACGAATTAAGTACCATGTGTAAATGGACTCATGAAGTTTTGACACAGCACCACTAGATGGATATAGCTGCGGAGTCTCGTTTCGAATTACAATTCCAAGGTGGAAACGTTGACTGATATCTCGTCGGCGATTGAATATGCACACCTCTGTAATCACTTACGGTAGACCGAGAGCGCCATCTATCGTTGACGACTTACCACTCCCGAAGTTCCCCAGTGGGATTTAACCGTATTTCCGGGGCGCCCACTTTGCTCTCCATATTCTTATAACTAAAACAACTTCATTATTGTAATCAGAATCAATGTTTTAGTCTCTTTAATCATCATCATCGTTTTTGAATCTTAATGGAACATTTTTTAACGTCAATCTACGTGGGTTTTGTTTCAAATAGACTGCGTGAAAAAGAAAGAAAGAAGGACCTATAAAATATGGTAAGATGTCAATGTAGCTTCGTACATGTACGCGCGGTAGCCGCGCTGTCTCAGACGATCCCCATGGCGGCCCTGTCGGAGGTTCGAGTCCTCCCCCAGCCATGGGCATGTGTGTTGTTCTTAGCGAAAATTAGTTTGACTTACATTTTGTAGTGTGTAAGCATAGGGATCGATCACCTCAGCAGTTTGGTCCCATAGGAACTTACCACAGATTTCCAAATTTTTTCATACATGTACACAGCATCGGCGATTCTGAGAATGATCAGAGTTGCAAATCTCTTGACAGGTTAAGCGACCATCAGCGTGCTTTGTACTCGTATAATACGGAGCGGTAGGCATACAATGAAAACAAATAGAAATCCCAAAACCAATAATATTCCCCTACCTGTGGTCAGCGAAAAAGAATAAATATCCAAGAATCGAGATGGAGAACCAAGAAGCATGAAGCGAAGTCGGTTCGTCGCAGCTGTTCACTGCAACATGTCTCGAGGAAGAGGGTACGTCATTGGGTGCCAGGGTGAGGCGAATGCGCGGGACTGTTCAACACTGGGTCGCCTTCATACACTATCTGATCAAAAGTATCTGGACACCAGAATGAAAATGAGTTACAAGTTCGTGGCGCCCTTCATCGGCAAAACTGGAATTCAATATGTTGGCCAACCCTTAGCCTTGGTGACAGCTTTCACTCTCACAGGCATACGTTCAATTAGGAGCTGGAAGGTTACTTGCGGAATAGCAGCCCATTCTTCACGGAGTGCTGCACTTAGGAGAGGTATCGCTGGCGGTCGGTGAGGCCTGGCACGAAGTCGGCGTTCCAAAACATCCCAAAGCTGTTATGTAGGATTCAGGGCAGGACTCTGTGCAGCCCAGTTCATCACATGGATGTTATTCTAGTGTAACCACTCTGCCACAGGCCGTGCAATATGAACAGGTGCTCGATCGTATTGAAAGATACAGTCGCCATCCCCGAATTGCTCTTCAACTGTGGGAAGCAAGAAGGTGCTTAAAACATCAGTGTAGGCCTGTGCTGTGATAGTGCCACGCAACACAACAAGGGATACAAGCCCCCTCCACGAAAAACACGACCACACCATAACACCACCGCCTCCGAAATTTACTGTTGGCACTTCACACGCTGTCAGATGACGCTCACTGGGCATTCGCCATACCCACACATTGCCGTCGGATTACCACACTGTGTACAGTGTTTCTTCACACAGACCGAGCGAGGTGGCGCAGTGGTTAGCACACTGGACTCGCATTCGGGAGGACGACGGTTCAATCCCGTGTCCGGCCATCCTGGTTTATGTTTTCCGTGATTTCCCTAAACCGCTCCAGGCAAATGCCGGGATGGTTCCCTTGAAAGGGCACGGCCGACTTCCTTCCCTATCCCTCCCTAATCCGATGAGACCGATGACCTCGTCGTTTGGTCTCTTCCTCCAAACAACCCAACCCACTCCACACAACGTTTTTCCACAGTTCAATCGCCCAATGTTTACACTCATTACACCAAGCGAGGCACCGTTTGGCATCAACCGATTAGATGTGTAGCTTATGAGCAGCCGCTAGACCATGAAATCCAAGTTTTCTCAAAATCCGCCTAACTTTCTTAGTACCTGCAGTGGATCCTGATGCAGTTTCGAATTTCTGTGGGATGGTCTGGATACATGTCTGCCTATTATACATTACGACCCTCTTCAACTGTCGGCGGTCTCTGTGATTCAACAGACGAGGTCGGTCTGTACGCTTATATGCAATACGTGTCCCTTCACGTTTGCAATTCACTATCACATCGGAAACAGAGGACCTAGGGACATGTAGGAGTCAGGAAATCTCGTGTGCAGACGTACGACACAACTGATACACAATCACCTGACCACGTTCGAAGTCCGTGAGTTCCGCAGAGCGCCCCATTCTGGCTCAAATGGCTCTGAGCACTATGGGAGTTAACTGCAGTGGTCATCAGTTCAAATGGTTCAAATGGCTCTGAGTATTATGGGACTAAACTTCTGAGGTCATTAGTCCCCTAGAACTAGTTAAACCTAACTAACCTAAGGACATCACAAACATCCATGCCCGAGGCAGGATTCGAACCTGCGACCGTAGCGGTCTTGCGGTTCCAGACTGCAGCGCCTTTAACCGCACGGCCACTTCGGCCGGCTGTGGTCATCAGTCCCCTATAACTTAGAACTATTTAAACCTAACTAAACTTACCTAAGGACATCACACGCCTACATGCCCGAGGCAGGATTCGAACCTGCGACCGTAGCGGTCGCGCGGTTCCGGACGGTAGCGCCTAGAACCGCTTGGCCACTCCAGTCGGCGACCCCATTCTGCTCTCTCACGATGTCTAATGACTAGCGACGTCGCCGATATGGAGTACCTGGCAGTAGGTGGCAGCACAATGCGCCTAACATGAAAGACGTATGTTTCTTGGGTGTCCGGATACATTTGATCACATAGTGTATGTTACGGAATGCTGCTTGTTTGTTTTGTCTCACTGTCAGGATATAGAAAGTTATACGCTGCCACCTCTCTTAGACTAGATGGAAGAACTCAGACGATAAAGCGTTCTTCTATGTCCATAAGTCGGCTATATATTGGCCAGACACCCCTGCAGTAATTCTGTGATCACAGCCATCAGTGCTCGTCTTCTCTCACGCTCCAGTTCAGACACGAGGTAAGTGCTCCCAGTGCAGATACTGCCAAGAGACAGTCACACGGTGTCAGCTTGGTGTGGCTTCTATCAGTCCGCAACTCTGGCTGCAGCTGACGCAGAGCTAGGCGCCCAAGTTGCGCGCGAGCACTGGAGCGGCTTGACACGAGGACGAACTCTACAGATCGATACTGCTGCGAGAACCTGGAAACTTTCATTATTCACTGCTAATTAGTCAGTGTCGCTTCGGTGTCATACCGCGAAATCTCTGCTATGCATAGTCTGTCTCCTCCACCGCATACAACTCCGGAATTCAGCTGTCTCATTTCCAGTACACAGTGGCATCGAGTAGCAAGTCACGGGCGGTGCAGCTATCGCCTAGCTGAAACTGTTAAGAACGTAACGGCACTGTTTCTGCCATTCGTATATACCAAGTGTTTCAAAACGAAATCCGCAGATATACTCCGTGTCTTTCGTTGAAAGGAGACAAGCGCTTGGGATAAATTATAACTTACGCGTAGGACTACGAAGTTTTTATTACCGAAAGAACCATCCGAGTCTCAAGGGTGTATCTTTTATATGGATGTAACCGTAAAGTATTTTCTACTATTATGTTTACGATCAAAGTTTTCATGTACCTTCCAGAAATATTCGATCTCCACTCCATCGGACGCGTGACAAATATCGAGAAGCTAGTGACACAGGTCCCATACTTTTGCAAGCATGACAGGAGTTACCGTTCTTGCTATGTGGCGTCTCAGTTTACCCACAGTTGTTCGAAGGGGAGATACATAGGAGTCTGACATGAACCACCACTGCAAATATAAGTCACAACAGGAAATTAGGCTAGCTAGGAGGTAGATGGTGCAATGCGAAATGTTAGCGCTATCTTTCGAAAATTTTTACCTCCGAAGCTTAAGTTAAATTATGTCCAAGTATTGGTCTTCATTCGCCGGCCGAAGTGGCCGCGCTATTGAAGGCGCTGCAGTCTGGAACCGCAAGACCGCTACGGTCGCAGGTTCGAATCCTGCCTCGGGCATGGATGTGTGTGATGTCCTTAGGTTAGTTAGGTTTAACTAGTTCTAAGTTCTAGGGGACTAATGACCTCAGCAGTTGAGTCCCATAGTGCTCAGAGCCATTTGAACCATTTGCCATTGGTCTTCATTCATGTAGATGAATTGTTCTTATACATTCTACGCTACCTCTCTCTGTACCGAAATACGTGTGGATGTATGCGTCTGTTAATTTGTTAGTTTGTTAAAATCGAATGGCTCTGAGCACTATGAGACTTAAAAAGCTGGGGTCATCAGTCCCCTAGAACGTAGAACTACTTAAACCTTACTAACCTAAGGGCATCACACACATCCATGCCGGAGGCAGGATTCGAACCTGCGACCGTAGCGGTCGCGCGGTTCCAGACTGAAGCGCCTAGAACCGTTCGGCCACCACGGCCGGCGGTTGGTTTGTTATTTGGCGAATGAACTGTGTACATCTACAACAAACTACATATGATGCGTAAGGCCAAGTGGTTCGGATGACAAGTGGTGTAATCCGAAGAGTCCAGGCTACACAACACACACTCACGCAGACCACACAATTTAATGCTGAGAATATTATAACGTTCGAAGGAGCTGATTATTTCAGCTCTTGAATCAATAGTTCACTAACTGGTACAACTCGTTAACAGATTTGACCTTTAAAGCAGCTCTTGAATATGCCGCTGACTTTTCAGTGATAGCAGTCATTGCCATGAATCACGAATAATTACAATGAATGTCCAAAGACGAAATTCTGAGCTGATGTAAAGATGCAGTTATCGATCTTCAGCTCTGAGCGAAAGAATTGTTCAACTCCTTAATCCGTCGAGATATCTTTGAGCAAAATAATTATTCATCTGCACAATCCGTCGATATAGTTTTAACTCCTGATCACTCAAACCAAACACTCTGTTTTCACTCACTGATGAAGTTAATTTGCCTTTTACGTTCGTCTATAGAAGTTGTGCGACCTCTGAAACTCATTACCATGACACATATAGTGCAGATAGATCACAGGGTGACCTGAGTGCAATTATGAATTATCACATACAGAAAGTCGGAGTTCTTGGAGAGGAGCGAAAGCGATTTGCAAGATGAATGCACCAGTGATGACAAGAGGAATATTACGACCGTACAGAAACTGCAGATTCTTCAACCCAGTTGAATGATATGCATCCCCAATCAGTACCGCGGCAGTCGCTAAATGATAACTGTTCTCAATAAGTCCAAAATTAGTTTCGAAGACGCACCTTGAGTTCATACGTGTGCTGTGTAATCTTCTTACAACACACTCTCCACACATTTGACATCATAATCTCATTTCCATTTAACTTCAAACATGGACTATTTCTTATGTGTCTCAGATGGCACGCGACAATTAACAATAAATACTCCAGCGATTAAAGGCAGAGCCGCTCCTTCTGCGTCTTATGGCACTAAGCAGTTACCTAAAAGCTAGGAATTGTGAACAAGTTAGCTACGGTATTCCACCGAGCAGTGCATGCATTAAGTATATCGCCTCTGGCGCTTGCGGTTACACAATTTGCTTTCAACTGTTAAGATGGTTATTAGAGATGAGTTTACACGTGAAATAAAAGGAGACTACAACATCCCGATGAATCATTTTGAAACGCTCTATAAGTATTAATTTTTATTTATACTCGTGACACTGCAGACTACGTAAAAGTATGAAACGTGAGAGGTAGATATTAAGACTATGTAATCGCGTTCAAGAAAAAACTAAATACCAATTTACATTCTGGGCCTCACATTTCATAAACACTGTCGCTATTGAGGAAGCCCACGGCTGTTAGTTGTATCACTTAACAGACTGTTTCAGTACACCTAGACATGGGGCTTCGGGGAAAAATGGCAGGTAAGGGAGTCAATCTGTCTGCTGGATTGGGAGGATAGACGTCATTGTTCATTGTGTGCAGTGAACGAGATGTATGTGCTGCTGAAGGAGGAGTATATTAGCATCTGAGGACCGTGTCGATAGCATTGAAATTTGAAGATGAATACGCTACATTAAATAATGAATGTAGGCTAGGTTACACTTTGAAACTCGTACTGATAAAAGTGTGTGCTTGCATATAGATCATTCCATAAAAGTCCAGGAAGTCAGTCAATCCTCCGAAGCGCAAGAGACAAGACGTTCACCCACTTCGACGCGCGGCCATTTCCAACAGGCCCAGGGACTTAGGTAGGCAACACGCCAGGCTTCCAATCCCAAGACTCGGCGCCATTTCAGGCCATGCGCAGGAGCTCGCCGGCTTACATAGCACGGTCTCGTAGCCGATAAGCAATTCCGTTGGACACATGGCCTCTACCCTTCCCCATCCTCAGCGCAGGGATACCCTTTGTTGTAGAAGATGACTGCTTCACGAGTTACAACATCTAGAGTTGCGGAATATTGTCCCGTACATAACTTGAGGATATCATAGGAACTAAATGTGCCACTGTACACACACACACACACACACACGCACACACACACACACACACAGAGAGAGAGAGAGAGAGAGAGATAGAGAGAGAGAGAGAGAGGGGGGGGGGATGGTAAGAAAAGGAGGGGAGAGAGGTAGAGGGTAGACGGAGAGCTTTGAAGATCGCCCAAGAATATTTAAACAATTACAGGTTTTACTTCAAGGAGACCGCACCGCCACGCTTGAATACTGACTCTAAAAGAAAAAGATGGCAACACAGTTGAGAAACCATTCCAGAGACATCTTTCACGCTTTTGTGGGAAATACCTTTGTCTTTGTACAAGGACTGCTTCAGGAATTACTAAATCCAACTGAATAAGTCTCTAAATACACCCTCAAAAAAGACTGCTGCACAGCAGTTTACGTCAGTTTTGCGATGTATACAGCCACACTCAATATGGACCTTAAAAAGTTCGGTTCACACTTGTGAAACCTCCCTGAGACATTTCACAGACGTCTGTGGGAAACAGATCGCAAAACCAATATCACCTGCAATATCTGATTTCACACGCCAAAACAATGAACTTTGGAAGTCCAAATAAATATCTCTGTAATTCGAAACAGGACTCTCACCACTTCTCATGTTTTGGCTGGTTGTTTGAAGGCACTGCCAGAGAGAGAGAGAGAGAGAGAGAGAGAGAGAGAGAGAGAGAGAATTTCCTGAGTCCTACGGCTGCTGTGCATCACTTTTCTGAAACCGTGAGTGGACATTTATATTTGCTACTGCAGGAGTGAGGAACGTTATTTAGCTCACTTCTCGAAGCACTGTCAAACCACAGACAGGACAATCAGAACAATTACTTAATCAGAATTGGAAGCGCTATTCTAAAAAATGAGAAAAAATGTCTGGAATTTTCGATGTCCTATAGCTGCTGGTCTGGAGATTCCCGAAAGCCAGAGGTAGATGGTCTGCTTGGATGAGTCACAGAACACTCGACCATAAATGACCTAACATTACTCTCAGACATCACAGAAATTTTCGTACATACCCTACCCCTGTTTTGGTGGAACCAGTCTATAGTGGCTCCTATGCTCAACACAAGAAATGGGTTTTACTGAATTTACCTACCGAACAGCTGCCGCTACTGGTATAGGAGGACTGTCCACTATTTTCTGCATACGAGACTTTCAGTGGAAAAACTATTTTGCATAGATCGAAAAGAAAAAATTACAATTACATCGCGCCACTTGAACTTTTCGGTGTGAAACACCCCCAATTGCTGCTACTGATGGCGTGGGAGCAATGTGCGCCATTTTTTTCTGACGCGGACCTATTACGAGACTTTCAGCAGCAAAAGTACTTTGTCAATGTAGAATAAATAGATGCAGTGGTCACACTGCACTGACAGTCAAAGCCTGCAAAAGATCTTCAATTACCGAGACTACCACCAATGACACCTTCTCAATTACAGTTCTCTACTATTGTCGTGGTAAGGTTCTATACTTTACCGTGAAAACGTACATCTGTACAAAGGCCGGGCTGATTCCCCTCGGTACAAAGACATTACTGTTCCGCAGCCCTGACTTGTTCGCTTGCTTGCCTGCTTACTGCCATGCTTTCCACACCCACTTCCATACTCAGGGGTTACAAAAACACACGATTTCCCCGTGGTTTGCCAGAATATCATACCATTTAAGATATAGTTCTCGATATCAAGCTCATAGCAACATCGTTTACAATCGCAGTATCGCTTGGACAGTCAAATTCTGAAGATAACGAGTGGAAATTAGTTCTCTAGAAACCCGAAACTTCCGCAAGGTGTAGCGAGATGGATCTCGATCTAAACTACTGAGTAACTTTAAACTTTAAACTTACCTTATGTGCGAAGTCCTCTACGTGAAAACTATAAAAAAAGAAGAAACTGGTAGTTCCACTCAGGAATACCAATTTCACCAACATAACAGATTACAAATCATTCTTCCAGTTTAAAAAGTCAACTAAGATGTTTCTCATGTCTACAGAACCAACAAACATCTGCCAACAAACATCTAGATGCCCAAAACACACACCAAAATAGATTTTGTCTCACGCAAATAAAGACAGAGAATATCCAGAAGAAGTCAACCGGACAACTTTCATGGGAGGGAATAACTGTGCAGCCGAAACACATGCCAATATTGAATCATGTCAAAATTTCATGGTGAATACACACGATAACGAGGGCTACCCAACACGTACTGAGTATTAGTTCGCTGTTCACCCCCGTAGAGGGCGACAGGGTTAGATCGGCTACATTCCAGTTCTCCAGCCGGGTTCTCCTGTCGGGGCGGCTTCCATCACTTGAGGGGAACGTTAGTCGCTCCGGTGACAGGACACTGCCGCCGCGATCCCCGCACCTCAGACAGAATCGTCCTAGGAAACCGGCCACATATATTTTATCGCCGTACGTACAGTTAAATATTACGACTACAGGCTCTATCTGACGACATTCAACTATCTGGGTAGTATCGGGAATACCCCCCTCCTGATGTTGGCGGCTCTGTAAATATAAAAATCGGTAGCATTCTTATGACTGGACATACTTGTCCATGTAAAAGCATCGTTAATTCCTCTCACGGCTATCGCAGTTTTCTTCGCCAGGTCCGTACCTTCCCTTACGGCAGTCCAAAGCCATTATCTTTGCACATGTCGAAATACACACAAACGTTATAACCCCCTTATCACAACGAAACTATCACGCATCCCCTACGACTAAGGTTAATACTTCGCCAATAACTGAATGCTGGTGATACCAAAGGATAGAGAGCGGTTATGTTACTGTCACAAGCGGTCTTGGTTGTACAGAATCACACAAGTATCGCTGACGATATTCAGTTAAATCTATACAAACCTTATAGATAAAGCTATGGCACAACTTCCGAATGAAGTGGTTTTCTACACAAATAATGGAACACTGCATATAGGCAGCGGGTTGTGTATTAACAGACCGAAAGTGCCGGTACACGTCACCAGTGGCGTAAGCTCGTATTAAAATCACCAAATTTAGGAATAGTTTTGGCTAAGGAACGTAGTACGAAGCTGGTATTTGCAACTCCCTCATGCCGCCACTAGATATTTATAGGCGACCGTAGGTTGAGAATGATCACATGCCGTAGATGATGTGCTATGCGACAAATCACTTTAAAAAATGCAATGCTAGTTTTAATCTTAAGAAATGAGCGAAATGCACTGGCTTTTCGGACCTGTAGTGCTACTCTTTCCGGTAGAAGTGCTGTCAGCGATTTGGAATCACGTCTTTCCTTTCAGATACATACCTGCGTTGGATCCTATGGAGATGACTTTTAATTATTGCAGCCGCAAGTGAATCATATTCATGGGACTCTCATATCTCGAAACGATTCACCCTTTATGTACCTATGTGCTACAATAAAATTCCATACATGTCTTCTGCCTGCTGCAGGACACTTTTAATATGAGGACATACATGTATTCTCACATTTCGGCGAATTTCTCCGTCAGTTTAAGAGTATTTTTTTCGTCAATTTTTTCGTAATTTGATGTCACTTAAGCCGGCACCATAATGACATCACTTCGCACAGCGCATTCTAAAACTGTTTGTAAAAGCGGTAGTACAGTTGTCAACACTTACCGCAAATGAACTATTTTTCTGGTCGAACAGTACTGTATAGCACTGTATTCGAACGCAGTTACAGTGTATTTGCTCCGCTTTCTGTGTGTGTGTGTGTGTGTGTGTGTGTGTGTGTGTGTGTGTGTGTTACCGATGGTTCAGGGAGAAAGGCAGAGTGGTTTCAGGTCAGCTGCCAGCCGCACGTGGTTCTCGAGAGACAAGAAGTATATCTACGAATATCGCCCGCCCAAGGGTGCGCCCTGACTGGTTTCGCGGTGCCCGGCAACTAATGCTTGCTACAGGCCGGCAGACAATGGGACGCTGTGTATCCTTAGCTAAAAAGCGTTGTATCACGAGCTGGATTGACTGCAATATACAACTACAGAGTGTATCGCGTTTTAGACCCTGTGCAGGTTTAATAAACCCTAGCAAACAGTATTTACAATGTGGTTCTCCATACCCTCCGCCAATCACAACGTTGCGGTTTCATGTAGTTATCCGTTGCTGTATGGCAACATACTGCTGTGTTGCTGTTGAGGTAATAGTGATACACTCGAGTTGATTGCTGTCTTCGAACTATCCTGGATAAAAGCGAATCATCTGCCTCTAAAGTTTCTTGCATCTGCATTGAGGGACGACAGAAAGTTGATGGAGTGATCGCATAAAACGGAGTTGTAATGCTATACTGATGATGCACTCTAGAGAGAACGGAAGATGTTGCTGCAGGTCATTTTTCCGTTGTTCTCTGCATCACTTGTGTCGCATAATCTGCGTTCGCCTAGTGCACAGCTGCGTGATCTGTGTGCGACTTAGAGCACCATCTAGTCGCGATCAGTAACAGCAAACCTCACTGTCATCAGAGGACTTTCATGTCATGTGTTATGATGATGACGATGATGATGATGATGAAACATGTCCATCCTGTTTCGGCACTTTGGAAGGACGAAGATTTGTGCGAAATGCTTCATTTCCCCGCTGTATCTTGGGCTTAAAATCGAGTCTTCAGTTTCATAACAACCGTGATTCTAAGGTAGCGACAGGTGTTATAAGTACATCTGTTTGACATAACTCCTGTTTATCGAGCTAGTGTGGGCATGATGTGTATTTTCACATGTCAAAGGCCATTTATACTTTTTTTTTCCTTGTAAGAGATTTTCTCCGTTACTAACGATCTTTATATAGGAGTGATGCTAGCACAGTATAATTTCTGAACGAGGATCGGATGTGAATACCTCCGCTAAGCTATAGTTTGCATGTATCACAAAGAACCGATGTTTTGAGCAACGAGGTTTTTCATTTTACAATTGATCAGCAAATTCGTAGAGAAACCAGTTAGGAGAATGCACATCATGCGCTGGAAACATTTTTCTTACATTGGGATAATCACAGCATTACATTACACATGACTAATAGATTAGGTACCGCACCGCTCTAGCATTATAGCGTGTAGCCTTAGTATATGTCTTTATGTTGTCTCTTACCAATACCTACTTGGTACTGATCCTAGACACTAGAACAATACTTTAGAATTAATAGCACAGTTGGTTTACCTAAAATGCTTCAAACTCCATCCATCTGGAGCTCCACGATGCATAAAAACCATCTTCTATTACATCACAAACTTCCATATCTTCATCAGGTTACCTTCCATTCAGAATGGCCGCCGCTGTGGTCGAGCGTTTCTAGGAACTTCAGCCCGGAACCGCGCTGCTGCTACGGTCGCAAGTTCGAATCCTGCCTCAGGCATGGATGTGTGTGATGTTCTTAGGTTAGTTAGGTTTAAGTAGTTCTACGTCTAGGAGACTGATGACCTGGAGTGTTAAGTCCCATAGTGCTTAGAGCCATTTGAACCATTCAGAAAGCTGTTGCACTCAGCGACTGTTATGTTGACTTGTAAATTATAGATTGAATCAATCGGTCGTCCCACAGTTCATTAATACACAGTGTGTGAAGCCCGATCTACAGGGACTTACATACATTGAGCGAAAACAATAGTGCATTGAGAATGGCTGGTTTCTAACCGAAATCTAGATCTGCACAATAAAATTTAAAATAGGACGACTGATTGCTGCAATCTACTATTATACACCAATAAGGGGTGCCAACCTCCTCGACATACGCTTATCTGGATAAATCTTGTGCACTTGAATGGGTACTTTAAGCAAGATTAGTGCAGAACAGCAGTCATGGACTCGGTCTATTCCTTCACGAGATGTGGAATGTAGCGGTCTACTTCTGGGCAGCTGAAAATTAAATCGGATTCAGTGCTGCAGGGAGGGTTGTTCATAGACAATGCAAGGAGAACTTTAAGTCTCTAACTGACTCTTAAGAATGCCAGAATGCTCTGTGACCTCCATCCACATCGAGAAAGATAGTAAATTACGCAGTACGATCGATGTGCTAAAAATATGTAGATCACGAACTGGTATACTTCGGCTTACATCTTCGAGAATTAACAAGGAGTGGATGTACTGCACAGTCACCTATCTACATTAGGAATCAAATATATGGTTAAGTAGTGGAGGGGCGGTTGGGCGGTTTAGAGATAACACAGAAATTGGGAAGCATGCTACAGCGTCATTAGTCGGTGTTGAAATTTAGTAAATTTGCTAAAATTGATCGCACTATCAACTGTGATGCTTATTATTACAGTACTTAAACAGTGTCTTTTCCATCCCATCTGTCCTCTGGTATGCTGTTGATTACCATGTAATGATTGACTGACATCACTTGTTTGTGTCTCAGAACTGTAGAAGATGGGTTAAGGTGTAGAGACCATCAATCACCTTTGTCAGCTGTTTGGAAACTCTCCACAGTGCCGCAGATTATTCCAGTTCCCATACGTCGCTACGATCTTTTATTTAAAATCATGCAGTCTGTGTGTGTGTGTGTGTGTGTGTGTGTGTGTGTGTGTGTTGTGGGAGCAGGAAAAACATAATTTACACTGTGCAATGTCTAGCTTTCTATGAGAGCCAGTGACCGAAATGTGTTAATATAAGTTTAGAATCTCACACAGACTTCATAGTAATGGTGCAAAAAGCATAATGTTTGACAGTGTACAAAGCTGTCTCATACACTCCTTGGATGCGTTACAGTAGGAAAAAAAAAAAAAACATCTTTCAGACAACGACACAGGGACCTTCTCTTGCAACAGATAGTATAGTCTGTGGTATGTGTTTCTGCTTCTACAGTACAGGCAATATGGTGGTCAACGCATTTGCTCGATACCAGTACATTGGCGGTACACACACAAACGCACACATGTATAGTGCTGTCAAACAAAGTTAGTGGAGATTATGTAGTTTGTAGTTTTTTTGTTCGCTGTTGGGTGGTACATGATAGAGAGCATGTCTGGGTGACAGATGTGGATGCATCATGAGACAAACAGATCTTCAGATTGCGGACCTGCATGTAGTCTGGAGACGGACCACAATGCTGTAGCAAAATCCTCATCATTATCCCAGTTCCCATAACTACTTGTACTGTCTTTTATATCACCTTGTGTTTCAGTAGCAGGCTTCGTTTGGCACTGACCTTCCACGTTGCACATGGTTGGTGGAGCTATGACGACATGTTCCCTTTTGCACTGAGTAGCCAAAAGATGCTCCTGTCACATTAACTCAGCTCACTCTGTTTATGCACAGGTTGCAGGAGATGGTAGATATAGTACTCTCTGACTTAGTTCCAATTTTAATTCGAACGATTACACACACAAAGCTGCAGGAATGGTTGGGCAAAGTCTGAGGAACAGCTAGGAGATGCATAGGGACTGTCTGAAACCGTGTTGGAGTTTTACTGTAGCAGCCAGGCTCGAAAAGTTTGAATCTTTTCGAGAAAAGAGAGTGTCGTGAATATAATTTACTGGTGTCTGTGCTTTATTACTAGCTTACGCTGCCTACCATCTGTACCTGCACCATCGGTCTGTTAATATGCACCCCGGCGATCACTATCTATATTGAGTGTCGCAGTATTTGCGTGGAAAACCACTTCATTCGGAGGTAATGCCATACCTCTATTTATAAGGCTTTTGTAGTTTTTAACACTGATATCGTTAGTAATACTTGTGTGCGTCTGTAGAATCAAGATTGCCTGTCACAGTAACATAGCAGTTGCGATCGTCTTTTTAACATCTGGTGGCTTGTAAGACGATTACATCTCACTTTCTAAGAAGCAATTGTGCCACTCGCTAGAAAAATTGTGAGACTTATCCACCCACCGCTGATTATCGCTCTGTGTTGTTTGGTATCGCCAGCATTCAGTTATTGGCGATGTATTATTTTTAGTCGTAGCAGATGCGTGGTAGAGTCACTGTGATCAGAGCATTATAAAGTATGGCTGTGTTCCGACATGTGCAAAGAAAAGGTCTTTGGCCTGTTGTAAGGGAAGGTGTGGATCTGACGAGGAAAATTGTGATAGCCGTGAGGGGAATGAATGATTCTTTCAGGGGGGAAAACTATGCCCAGTCATACGAATGCTAGAGATATAAATATTTACAGAGTCGTCAGGAGGGGGTATATCCGATATTTCCCTCATTGTCGAATGTTTTCAGATCGAGGCAGCAATCTAATATTTAACTGTAAGTACGGTGATATAATATATGTGGCTGGTTTCCTAGAACGATTCTGTTTGAGGTTCGGGTCGCGCAGCAGCAGTGGACTGTCGCCAGATGATTGACGTATCCAGCTTACTGTGGGAGACGGCCTGGCTAGAGAGCCTGGCTGGAGTACAGGAATGTAGGTGACCTATCTCTGTCGCTGTCTAGGTGGGTGGCTAGCGAACTAATACTCAGTACGTGATGGGCATCTTTCATGACGGCGTGTGTTCTCCATGGAAATGCGAGAATATTCAATAAGGTCGTATGTTTGCTCTGGACAGTTATTTCTTCTTATGTAAAATGTCCAATTGGCTGCTTCTACATATTTCTCATCTTTATTTCTTTCAGGGAACATAAATTGTGGTGTGTGATGTGTGCATCTAGAGGGCAAAGGCAGCTGGAGGAGACATTAGGTGGGACCTGAGAAACACCTTAGTTGGCTTTGTAAATTAGAAGAACGCATTGGAATCTGTTAAATCACTAAAATTAATATTCGCGAGTTTCAGTGTTTTTCCAGATTCCAAAGCACTCTTCTACTTGGTATTCACGAGTGGTACTAAGAGTACCCTGTATTTTAGTTTTTCGAGTTTTCATGTAAATATCTTCACAGAAGAGGTAAGTTTCTACTTACTCAGTGGTTTACAGCACGTTCCATCTCACTGCACCTCGATAACGTTTTGGGTTCCAAACGACATAATTTCTACTCGTTACCTTCGGAATTATACAGTGCAAGCGATGTTGCTATGAGTTTGATATCGAGAACTACCGTTTATACGGTATGATATTCCGGCAAACCATATGAAAATATATGTGTTTTTGTAATCCCTGAGTACGGGTGTGGGTGTGGAAAGCATGGCAGTAATCAAGCAAGCGAGCAGGTCAGGGCTGTGAAACAGTATCGCCTTTTGCAGGCTTCGTCAGTGCAACATGACAACTGCATCTTTTTATTCGATATTTACAAAGTACTTTTGCTGCTGAAAGTCTCGTAATTTGTCCACTGCAGA
Organism: Schistocerca nitens; assembly: GCF_023898315.1. NCBI lineage: Eukaryota > Metazoa > Arthropoda > Insecta > Orthoptera > Acrididae > Schistocerca > Schistocerca nitens. Next base: position 259,190,367 of record NC_064620.1, read on the forward strand.
AAAATATTGCGGACAGTGCTCCCACACCATCACTAGCAGTAATTTTGTGGTTTCACACCGAAAAATTCAAGCGGCGCGGTGTAATTGAGGGAGCGTCTCTCCGTATTTCATGGTCTGTAGAGCACTTACGGTGCGTTTTACTGTCATTGTACTACGGCTGCTGCTGTATGTTTTCTCTTTCCGATCTGTATTAAATAGTTTTTGCACTTGTGGGGCGGCGGGTGGAAAATAATGTTGTTTAAATGTAGAATGTAGAAACACTTCACAGCCGATGCACCATATATGGGGCGGCGGGTGGAAAATAATGTTATTTATTTAAATGTAGAATGTAATGTAGAAAAGATGCAATTCCCTGCCGTTTTACCATATGTGAGGCGGCGAGTGGAAATTATGTTGTTGTTAAAATGTTCCTATTATTTATGCTGTCTTTTTGCCGTTCTCAACACTGGCTCTCTAACTACAATATTGGCAACCAGAAAGTGATTAGCACAACGTGAAGCCTGTAATTAGAATTCCTAGTGCCCACTTCATCTGAGAAATACACTTATAGCTACAGCTTATAGCTCTGAGGAATTAGGAGATTGTCTGGGATTTATAATCAAAAACGATCGTGAAAAAAATACTTTCTCTATATTCTGAAATTCACAGATGAAAAAAAAAAAGGATCCACACAATCTGACTAACAGAGCAGTTCAGAGTCTAATGTGCTGATGCCACTATAACTGTCCAAACTAAATATTTAAATGAATGCTCGCCAAAATTTGATGATAATGTTCATCAAACGCCACGCTAAATAATGGTAGAATGTCTGTCCCGCGACGGCACGTGAAAATACGACATACGCAAACTGAAGCTAGATAATTAAAACCGTCCCAGAATTAATACATCACTCGAAAATGATTTCATGGTTACGCGTATCCCGAGTAACTTAATACGGCATCCGAGGCTGTTTATAGCAATGATACCGACGCGACGCGACTCCCGACACAGATGGTGTGATATTCAGCGTCTGGAGAGAACTTGGGCCTTGCCTTCTTCGTGTAGCGTTCTTATATATAAAGCCGCGGTGCGGACGGCTAAGGGAACGCCTGATCAAATCGGCTCTCCCGACTAGCCACTGGGCTAGTAATGCACAACTTTAAGTTACCGAATAAATCATAGCTTCTTTTGCTGATGGCCGATGAAACTCTCAATTTAAATGTGCATTCAACAAACAGGTAAGTAATCATAATAAAAGTTTGACGTGGCTAAGTTAAATATTTTGGGCGAGAGAATTAATTTAATTACACTGCACGCAGTAGACGAGCTCTGAACTTGCCCTTTGGAGATACGCTATCGCTATAGTTTTATAGTTAAACAAATGTAACTCCTCACATCTTTATGGTTATTGCGGATCTCCATTATACTTAAATATAAACATCCTAGCCTCATTTATTAGCCTACTTAATCTATCTAGCTTCCTTAATTTTTAAGACGAAACTCAGAAAATTATGAATTTCAACAAAATCTTAATTTGTGAGATCCAAAGTACTATTTCTATTAAATTATTATGGAAAAGTAATCTAAATATAAATTTTTAAGTCTGTAGCTCTTTTCTGTTGCGCCAATGATTTTTACAGAGAAACATCCAAATTTCGAAAATGGTTAAGGTTATTGAACTGACATTCAACACATATTAATTTAGTATTACTCCTGACATGCTAGAAATGTTTTAGGTTATTTGCTTGATTTTTAAAGTATCGCGCAACATTTATGACGTCAGAGCTAGTTACAGCAGACTGTCTGGCACACAATGGAAAAACTGATGTGAATTTACTACAGCGTGAGTAGGCTGCTTCCCTACATCACCCTCTACTTAAATTTTTTTTTAATGTTAATGACCAAAAAAAAATTAGTTACAAAAATGGAAGCAAGAGTACAGCTTAACTTCCTATGAAAATTAAAATTGAAATGTAAACATGTAGAAATATTAAAAGAAAACTGATTACCTACTTTAATTATTTAAATTACTGGCATGTTCACTGCCTCTTAAGCAACATTATCACTCAAAATTCAAGCAAATTCAATGAAACACTTTAGCATACATATTGCCTTAGACAAACAAACACATAAAACATGTAAAATTATGAAAATCTTTAATCCATTAAATACATTTTTACATACACAAATTCAAAGAAAATAACACAGTTATTCAAGATACATAAACAGATGATTATATCTTAGCAGTCTTTTCTAAACCTGAAAGAAAATTTCAGAAATCATTTTTACACACGTGGTTGTAGCCGCTTTGGCTGGCGTTCTACACTTCCATTCACAAGGGTAGAGGAGGGGAAGTTGCTATGGTGAGCGTCCTTCACGTTCACTCTAAATTACATGGGGAAAGGGGAGGGGTCACTGTGAGTTATGACCAACTCACTCCACTCTTTCACGCAGCTACCAGGCTGCCATTATCTGGTTTGTCCTGTGGAACAAACAAAAAGAGTGCCTCAGACTCTGTTCACTAATATCTAAGGGTGGGTCACAATGAAATGGGGATATATACATTTTATCCTTCAATATGTTACTGGAACAAAGTTAACAGAACCTTTTTAATTTTACTCTCGTGGTTACTTAATTGTCATAAAATCGGTAAACAAATGGCTCAAAACGCCGTTAGTCACGTAGTAGAGAAAATTTATGTTCAAGGCATACAGTCATGAATCCTATTTAATTTCAGTTTATTATTTCTGGGCCGGAACACTGAACCAATGCTCGGTACATTCCTGATACATTTGTATTTTATTCACTTAGCTGACTCATCTTCGATTATCTTATTCTTAGAGATAGTATGTGTATATTTGATTAGTAGTTGTATTCTCAGCTTCTTTGTACATGTGAGTAACTTGTAATAGTACAGTTCTGAGTGTTCAAAACACACTACGTTTAGTTGACTACTAAATCCACTTATTGATCCTCTGCTGCTGTGTCAGTACCACATCTGCAATTGTGTACTTACTTCGTCGAAGTGTATTTATGCTTAGCTAAAAATAATGTTTCACGTCTGTCATTATGTTATTCAATTATGTTGCTAGTGTATGTACTTATTTAACACTCACTCTATTAACATTTGAAGCATAGGATAGCACATTTATTTCATATCTATACTGTATTGCAGCTGATCAGTTTGCTCACGTGGCAATCCATTTCCACTCGATCGGACGCTGAAACCACAGGTAGTCTCTCTCGACCTACCACTAAAGTGCATTAAGTAATTATTGACGAGCGTAATGCTAAATTCCTTAAACCTATAGGGCACCATGAGCTGCTCTGTCTCATCTAACATAAGGGTACCTATGGTCGCATTCACGCCTCCAACTCATAACCTCAATACGTGTAGGTGTGTCCTGTCACACACTACACCAAATAACGGCCAGCTCCAACCTTATAAATACTTCAGGGACGTGTCCTTCACGTCTCAACCACAAACACTACTCAATTCTGTTACACTGCCATTCGTTGCTACACAAGGTGAGTTTATTCTTACAAGTTATCTGCATATTTTTCATAACACTAAGCACTCTCCCTTACTATTTAGTAGTTAGCTCTAATGCGTACACTAGGTTTCACTGCCACTTCAGATCCTGCTTGAACACGAATTTGTACATCTTTTTAAAATACTATTGTGGGACCATTTCCAATAAAACAACACTTTGTACTTACTATATTACCAGGGTTCTATACATAATTGTTACTCAAATACATTTGTATCTTAATTAAGTCATACTTCTCTATTGTTTATGTCACTGTTAGGTTTGTCACATTAGGTTTTTTTTCACTAATCGGTGGATAGAATGGTTACAGAACTCATTGCTTGATAGCCATGACGGAAAATTTTTGTATTGCAAAGAAGAGGTGGATAGAAAAGATGAAGAATGAGTGAAATCTGAAATGTGAAAGAAGATCTCACACAGCTGGGACTGCACAGCTGCTACACTGTGTAGAGGTTACAGAACAACCTCCTCCCTACAGAATTCATCGGTTTCAGAAAATTTTCATATTGGAAAGAAGAGGTCAACATTTTGTAGACAGGAAAGATGAAGAATGATTGAGACCCGAAATGGAAAGAAGATCTCACACAGCTGGGTCTGCACAGCTGCCACACTGTGTAGAGGTTACAGAACAACCTCTCGCTATAGAATTCATTGGTTTCAGAAAATTTTCATATTGGAAAGAAGGGGTCAACATTTTTGTAGACAGGAAAGATGAAGAATGAGTGAGAGCTGAAAAGGAAAGAAGATCTCACACAGCTGGGACTGCACAGCTGCCACACTGTGTAGAGGTTACAGAACAACCTCCTCCCTACAGAATTCATTCATAACCTTTGACCACGCCACGTCGATCTGAAAATACCTTATGATGCCTTTTTAAAACCTGTCTCAGTTCTTCCTTCTGATTAGCTGAAATTTTATCGATTCCCTGCAATCTAGCTTCTATTTTGTCCAAAATAATTGCTTCTTCTTCTTCGGTGTTTAGCTTGCTTTTACTAAAATTAACACTTTCGTCCCAATATCTCCTATTTTTCAGAACTCGTATAGGCAGCTCGCAAGTTTCATCATTAGTTACTATATGTTAATCACTAAAAGGTACTGTAATTACTCCAGTTATCGGCAAGATCAATTTTAACTGACTTCTTTCAAAGTCAACAACACTCTGAGATTTTGACAAGAAATCTATGCCAATTAAAACCTCAATACTCAGATTGTTTACAATTAAGAATGGATGATCAATTAAATTACCATTAATGTTAAAGGGCAGCAAAGCTTCTTGCTTTACCGTTTTTGACACCTTGCCAAGAGCACCAATTATTCTTAGTCCTGATACCCTCATTACTGTAAGCTTGTCTTTACCAGGTAATGCATCAAAGAAGGACTGAGATATCGCACTCACCTCACTTCCACTGTCTAAGAGACAACGTACATTGATACCCAACATATTCACTATTATTATAGGGTGGCTTATTCTAATTTGTACAGGTGGTTCCTCAAACTCATCCAATAGTTCATTTTGTATTTGTCTCCAACTAAAGTGATCGACATCTGTCATCATTACACTTAGGTCAAAGTGTGTAGGGGTTTCCTGAATTACATTTTCAGCTGTCTTTTCCAGTCGATCTATTAATTTCAAATCGAAACACCGCACGACTTCATTACATTTAGTTTGCTGGACATGACCCAAATTACTGTAGTCTGAGCGATTCTGCGCCTTCAGACCGGGCATAACACTAGTTACAGCTAAACCACTTTCATTATTATGATCGGGTTCCTTCTCAAGTGACAACTGGTCACAGCTACTGGGTTCATCGACCCCCAACAGGCTACCCTCTACATTCTCACTTACCTCCTGTCCTAAATATATTAGTACAGTATCAACATCCTGCACAGGCACTTTAGATAAGAGCACATCATCCTCATCGTAAATATAAGCATGAATTTCTTCTGCTTCTTCACCTGACAATTCAATATTTTGTAGCTCTTCCCTACCGTTACACTGCTGCGGCTTCTCTTTCTCTTCCCACTTAGAAAGCGTCTCTAACACGGTATCTATCAAATACTGTGAGTGATCTAATATTTCTGCTGTATTCTTAGATGTTACCGACCCTTCATCCACATGTTCAGTTTGAGTATTCTGATCTGTCTTACCAATTATTGTAATTACTGGCTTAGGAAAAGTAACCGCCTGGTGAGCGCCAGTGTCATAGACGGGAACTAGTTTCCCTGCCTCGGCCTACTACTGTTTCCTTTATTTCCATTATAGTTAACTGGCACAGCATTGCTTTCCGCACTGTTGTTTACCTGCATAATTTTGTTTCGAACAAAATTACTATCATTTGGATGCCATTGTTGGTTCTGATAATTATTTCCCCAATTCCTACCTCTCTTAGAATGGCGAACACCTGCTGTTCTGATGTTTACATTGCCATTCTGCTCGTTCTTAAAATTACTACTAGTGTTATTAGCATTTCTGTTATTACGTGCTTGTTCCTCATTGGCAGCCACACGTTCTACACGTTCCAAATACTCAATGAAACGATCCAGATTGTCTGTAGGGGCAGATATAATTCTAGTTTGCCAATACCATGGCAGTTTGGCTTCAAGACCTAGTATTATCATTTCAAGTTTTAGCTTTTCGGCCAAATGTGACAAACGTGAGATCCATGACCTAGCAAACTCTTTAATGGATTCCTTGCCTGCATTGAAGCATTTTCCACTCCAAAATTCTCTCAACACTTCAGTTTGCTTATTACTAGACCAATACTCATTAATGAAAGCTGATTTAAATTCCGCTAATGTTTTACACTTCAACATAACATCAGCTGACCAACGCATGGCGTCACCTGCTAAATGGCTTTTAATAAATGAGATTTTCTCTCGTTCAGTCCAAATTGGTGGAATCACATCTTCAAAATCGTTCCACAATTCTAGCGGGTGGATATTTTTATGTGGATCGAACCGCAAGAACTGCCGACACCCGATAACAGCGGCGTTTGCAGCTACAATTTGCTGCATACTACCATTACCAGAAGTTACTGAAGCTACTTTATTCTCAATGTTAGCAATGTTAGTACTAATATTTTCTACTCTCATTTCAACATTATCTACTCTTTGCACAATATGAGTAGTATCAGTTTTGATTGCGTCTACTTCTGCTTGACATATGTTCACTTTTATATTAACATCTTTAAACCTATCTGAGCACAGTTCAGATTCCGCCTCAATCATTTCTGTTAACTTGTGCTCCAGCTTCGCATCTTCCATTTGGAAGTCTTTGCGAACCTCAGCAACTTCGGATTTTACTGTTTTATACATTTCAGAACATTGTTGAGCAACCTTTTTCTTAATATCCTCATGGTTGTAATCAATTTTATAATTCAAACTGTCCAGATCCTCTTTCAACTTATTGCAATTAGCCTTGAAGGAAGTTTCTAATTCAGCTTTATTGGATTCTAATTTATTGTCCATTGCCTCCAACCGTTTATTAAAATTGGTTTGGCTGGCCATAATCTCATACTTTAATTCAGCATTCATTCTAGCTTTACTGGCTGATATTTTTGCATGACTGCTTTTGACCTCAGTTATTACAGACTTTAATTCAGCATTGCTGGTAGCTATTGCTTGTAATATAACATGTAAATCAATATCCCCAGTATCTTTGGGTTGCTCACTAGCTGGTTTTTTATCACACTCAGGTGACGAAAAACTAGCTCCAATACCAGAATCATCAAAACGAAACGAAACATCTGATTGATCAGTCATATCTAACTTATCCTTTTTAAACTCATCAGATAAACTATCATCCAATAAATTAACAATTTATGATTTCTGTTTTACTACAGGGGTCTCAATTATTGAATCATTGCCTCTTTTCACGCTACTGTCAGGAGACAATACTTCATATTTCATTTTAACATTACTATTTTCATGCATAGTTACACTTGAACTGTTGTCTGGATTTACAGTTCCCTCAACAAACATAGGTTCTGATTTAAGTTTAACCTCAGTTTCTTCTGGCAGTTCCATTGCCGAAAGTCTTTTAGTGCAGGTTAGTAAAATTTTTAACAGCTTTTCACTTAACTTAGTTTCTTCTGCACGAAGTATGGCGTTGCTGGCGAGGCGTACCAGGATTACTGATGCCACGCAGCGCGTTGAACAGCAAACGGCACTTTGACAGCTGTTGTATGTTTGCATAGCCCGCAATAGCAGGCGTGGCTCCGGTTGCTCCGGCGGATGACTGCGGTGCGGCAAAACTGGCTTTTCGCGATGCCGGCAGCGCTGCTATTCTCAGTGCCAGCACCGTCAATCCAGATGCGTTGTTAAAAAAATGGCTCTGAGCACTATGGGACTCAACTGCTGAGGTTATTAGTCCCCTAGAACTTAGAACTAGTTAAACCTAAGGACATCACAAACATCCATGCCCGAGGCAGGATTCGAACCTGCGACCGTAGCGGTCTTGCGGTTCCAGACTGCAGCGCCGTTAACCGCACGGCCACTTCGGCCGGCATGCGTTGTTAATCCAATTGCGTCGTCCACATGCACACAAAACACTTTCACTGTTCTATTACTCAGTTGCGTGTCGCATTTCAGTCGCGAATCTGAATATTTAAAAATCACTTTCACTTTTACTCAGTTTGTTTCTTTCTTTCCCGGCCGATTAGCACCATATGTGGGGCGGCGGGTGGAAATTTGTTGTTATATAAAATTTTTTAATGTAGAAACACTTTCTGGCCGTTGCACCATATGTGGGGCGGCGGGTAGATATTTGTTGTTATATAAAATTTTTTAATGTAGAAACACTTTCTGGCCGTTGTTATTTAAAATGTAGAATGTTTTGTAGAAAAGATGCAATTCCTTGCCGTTTTACCATATGTGGGGCGGCGAGTGGAAATTATGTTGTTGTTAAAATGTTCCTATTATTTATGCTGTCTTTTTGCTGTTCTCAACACTGGCTCTCTAACTACAATATTGGCAACCAGAAAGTGATTAGCACAACGTGAAGCCTGTAATTAGAATTCCTAGTGCCCACTTCATCTGAGAAATACACTTATAGCTACAGCTTATAGCTCTGAGGAATTAGGAGATTGTCTGGGATTTATAATCAAAAACGATCGTGAAAAAAATACTTTCTCTATATTCTGAAATTCACAGATGAAAAAGAAAAAAGGATCCACACAATCTGACTAACAGAGCAGTTCAGAGTCTAATGTGCTGATGCCACTATAACTGTCCAAACTAAATATTTAAATGAATGCTCGCCAAAGTTTGATGATAATGTTCATCAAACGCCACGCTAAATAATGGTAGAATGTCTGTCCCGCGACGGCATGTGAAAATACGACATACGCAAACTGAAGCTAGATAATTAAAACCGTCCCAGAATTAATACATCACTCGAAAATGATTTCATGGTTACGCGTATCCCGAGTAACTTAATACGGCATCCGAGGCTGTTTATAGCAATGATACCGACGCGACGCGACTCCCGACACATATGGTGTGCTATTCAGCGTCTGGAGAGAACTTGGGCCTTGCCTTCTTCGTGCAGCGTTCTTATATATAAAGCCGCGGTGCGGATGGCTAAGGGAACGCCTGATCAAATCGGCTCTCCCGACTAGCCACTGGGCTAGTAATGCACAACTTTAAGTTACCGAATAAATCATAGCTTCTTTTGCTGATGGCCGATGAAACTCTCAATTTAAATGTGCATTCAACAAACAGGTAAGTAATCATAATAAAAGTTTGACGTGGCTAAGTTAAATATTTTGGGCGAGAGAATTAATTTAATTACACTGCACGCAGTAGACGAGCTCTGAACTTGCCCTTTGGAGATACGCTATCGCTATAGTTTTATAGTTAAACAAATGTAACTCCTCACATCTTTATAGTTATAGCGGATCTCCATTATACTTAAATATAAACATCCTAGCCTTATTTATTAGCCTACTTAATCTATCTAGCTTCCTTAATTTTTAGGACGAAACTCAGAAAATTATGAATTTCAACAAAATCTTAATTTGTGAGATCCAAAGTACTGTTTCTATTAAATTATTATGGAAAAGTAATCTAAATATAAATTTTTAAGTCTGTAGCTCTTTTCTGTTGCGCCAATGATTTTTACAGAGAAACATCCAAATTTCGAAAATTTAGTATTAATTTAGTATTACTCCTGACCTGCTAGAAATGTTTTAGGTTATTTGCTTGATTTTTAAAGTATCGCGCAACATTTATGACGTCAGAGCTAGTTACAGCGGACTCGCTGGCACACAATGGAAAGACTGATGTGAATTTACTACAGCGTGAGTAGGCTGCTTCCCTACACACTGCAAGTCTCGTTTGCAGAAAAATGGTGGACAGTCCTCTTATACCGGTAGCGGTAGCAGTGTGGCAGGTAAAGTCAGTAAAATTCAATTCTTGTGTGGGGCATAGGCGGCTCTACAGACTAGTACGGGGGCAGGGTATCTACGGAAATTTGTGTGATTTCTTTAGGGTAATGTTAGGTCACATTAACAGAATCTTCCATCGGTTCTTGGCAGAACAACATTATAATAAATGAAAAGCAACTGTTTGCTTTTGTTCTACAAACATTGTAGAACAAAAGCAAACAGGTGCTTTTCACTTATTGTAATGTTAGGTCATTTTTGGTCGAGTGTTCAGCACCTTATCCAAACAGACCATCAACTTCTGGCTTTAGAGCATCTCCAGACCAGCAGCTGTAGGATATGGAAAATTCCAGAAATTTTTTTCTCATTTGTAGGACAGTGCTTCGAATTCTGTTTGCGTAATTGTTCTGGCTTTCCCGTCTCTGCTTTGACAGTGCTTCGAGAAGTTCTTCACTCCTGCAGTGGAACTCTAAAAGCCCATCACAGTTTCAGCAAAGTGATGAACAACACAGTAGCTGTAGGACTCTGAAAGTTTTCTATATATATATATATATATATATATATATATATATATATACACAGGGTGTTTCAAAAATGACCGGTATATTTGAAACGGCAATAAAAACTAAACGAGCAGCGATAGAAATACACCGTTTTTTGCAATATGCTTGGGACAACAGTATATTTTCAGGCAGACAAACTTTCGAAATTACAGTAGTTACAATTTTCAACAACAGATGGCGCTGCGGTCTGGGAAACTCTATAGTACGATATTTGCCACATATCCACCATGCGTAGCAATAATATGGCGTAGTCTCTGAATGAAATTACCCGAAACCTTTGACAACGTGTCTGGCGGAATGGCTTCACATGCAGATGAGATGTACTGCTTCAGCTGTTCAATTGTTTCTGGATTCTGACGGTACACCTGGTCTTTCAAGTGTCCCCACAGAAAGAAGTCACAGGGGTTCATGTCTGGCGAATAGGGAGGCCAATCCACGCCGCTTCCTGTATGTTTCGGATAGCCCAAAGCAATCACACGATCATCGAAATATTCATTCAGGAAAGTAAAGACGTCGGCCGTGCGATGTGGCCGGGCACCATCTTGCATAAACCACGAGGTGTTCGCAGTGTCGTCTAAGGCAGTTTGTACCGCCACAAATTCACGAAGAATGTCCAGATAGCGTGATGCAGTAATCGTTTTGGATCTGAAAAATGGGCCAATGATTCCTTTGGAAGAAATGGCGGCCCAGACCAGTACTTTTTGAGGATGCAGGGACGATGGGACTGCAACATGGGGCTTTTCGGTTCCCCATATGCGCCAGTTCTGTTTATTGACGAAGCCGTCCAGGTAAAAATAAGCTTCGTCAGTAAACCAAATGCTGCCCACATGCATATCGCCGTCATCAATCCTGTGCACTATATCGTTAGCGAATGTCTCTTGTGCAGCAATGGTAGCGGCGCTGAGGGGTTGCCGCGTTTGAATTTTGTATGGATAGAGGTGTAAACTCTGGCGCATGAGACGATACGTGGACGTTGGCGTCATTTGGACCGCAGCTGCAACACGGCGAACGGAAACCCGAGGCCGCTGTTGGATCACCTGCTGCACTAGCTGCGCGTTGCCCTCTGTGGTTGCTGTACGCGGTCGCCCTACCTTTCCAGCACGTTCATCCGTCACGTTCCCAGTCCGTTGAAACTTTTCAAACAGATCCTTTATTGTATCGCCTTTCGGTGCTTTGGTTACATTAAACCTCCGTTGAAAACTTCGTCTTGTTGCAACAACACTGTGTTCTAGGCGGTGGAATTCCAACACCAGAAAAATCCTCTGTTCTAAGGAATAAACCATGTTGTCTACAGCACACTTGCACGTTGTGAACAGCACACGCTTACAGCAGAAAGACGACGTACAGAATGGCGCACCCACAGACTGCGTTGTCTTCTATATCTTTCACATCACTTGCAGCGCCATCTGTTGTTGAAAATTGTAACTACTGTAATTTCGAAAGTGTGTCCGCCTGAAAATGTACTGTTGTCCCAAGCATATTGCAACAAACGGTGTATTTCTATCGCTGCTCGTTTAGTTTTTATTGCCGTTTCAAATATACTGGTCATTTTTGAAACACCCTGTATATATATATTGCTCGTTTAGTTTTTATTGCCGTTTCAAATATACTGGTCATTTTTGAAACACCCTGTATATATATATATATATATATATATATATATATATATATATATATATATATATTCTCGTGCTGTGGTACATTTAGTTCTTGTAATATCGTCCAGTTATGTATATGGTAATATTCCGCAACTGATAAGTCCTGAAGCCGTTCTTCTTCAGCGACAAAGGTTATCCATGTGGTAGGGATGGGAAGGGGGCAGACCTCAGGTATTTCCAATGTGGCAGGAAGTGCTTAGTGGCTATATCGTGACTGTGCCACTAGTCAGCGCGCTCCCCGGCCCTGGTATGTGTCGGCACGGAGACTTGGTCCTGGGGGCCTGTGGCATTGCCTGTCCGATTCTCTGGGTCCATTGGAAGAGCCGAGTGCCAGAGTGGGTGAATGCCTTGCTTTGTGCACTTCGGAAGACTGACCTACTAGTCTTCTATCGAATGATCTACATTTACAGCACATGCAGTTATCAGTATGATTTGTGAAGTGTAATTTAGCACATACTCATTATTTCATGAAGCGTATTCGTCATCACCAAATATCAATGCTATCGACAGAGTCCTCGAGTGCTAATATACTCCTCCTTCTATAGCAGAGACATCTCGTCGACTGAACACAGTAAACAATGACATCCGTCTTCCCAGTCCAGCATACGGACACAAACACAATCCTTTTCCCGCCATTTTTCCTAGACCGCCACCTTGAATTATGTCACTGGAGGGGTGAGGCGGAGGGACGTAAGCATCTTCTGGTGGAGGAACTGTGAACTAGGTCAGTTGGACTGTAGACATCATGGTGAACACACTGGATGGAGTTACTGTGTATGACAACTGAACTGTTTAAATAAACAATGCGTACAAAATAAAGACTTATGTCCATCCTCTCCAGCGGTCCAGCTGAACTTAGATCTTTACCTGCCAATTTTCTAATGGGGTGATGGAGGAGAGGGGAGTAATGCATGCAAAATAAAGTCTTAAATCTGTCCTGGCAGCCCAGCACTGACTGAATGCTTTGCCTGCCAGTTTCCAGATGGTGGATGGGAGGGGGAGGGGGAGGAGGGGTGGCGTCGAAGGGAGGGTGCCAGGTTAGTGGAAGCAGTTCAATTGACCTATTTTCCTGCCAAAATCTGAACTTTACGCCATGATGTCACTGAAACATTGCCAATTTACGGCCGCCATCTTGAATAAATTTACCAACAATGCAATGTGGGGTGATGCCTCCCTTGACTGACAGTAACTAAAAGAATTCCCTGGTCAAAATCAAGAGCATAGTTGTGTAATGTCAGACAAAATCGAACTCCACATAATACTTAAATGCAGTCTTGGCATCAGGGTTATGAGCACACCTACAGTGGCGCACGTTTGTAGGTGGTTTTGCGCATGCGCAACTCGTGTAATGTAACTGCCTTGTTGGCTAAATACATATGGATTTGATAAAAAAAAAATGTGCACAGTTCACGTTGTGCATAGCCGGCCCTTAACACTCAACTAGAAATTTACGTCAGTGAGGTAGGTGGTAGCATACTGTGGCAGACTTTTATCCCCATTCGCTCGTCAAAAATCCTGATAGATGATAGCCCACTCCTGAGGTATGCTAATTCACTCGCTATACATCGTAGTAAAATAAGATTTGACGTCAGTGTGTGTTAAATTTGTTTTGACAGTAAACGTATTTCTGGGTTTCTGATTGAGTTACAGTATATTAAGTTGTGAAGTTTGTTATACAGTAATCCATTTGGGGCACTGACAAGGGAAACTCCCCATCACAACCCGCTCTTATTTAGTGGTAAGTTGGTTCAGTGATGAGCTCGTCAAAACCTGAACATACATCAAGCGTGAAAACAGGAAGAAGGTGTATTAAACTGTGAAAAAAAGCATGATTGGAACAGAGAACGGTCCAAGCTTAACAAGTACAACATTGAGCGTACGTTCTCAGCCACGGCATCGTCATTAAGTGGTCACGGTGTTTGACTGCCAAGTGGATGAGCAGTGTTCAAAACCCCCTCGTGCCAATTTTTTTATTTATTTTTTTCACTAAATTATCAACTGTCTGTCCAGTAACTGAAGAGTTTGTTCTCTTTCTGTAGTCATGGCAATTGTCTAGCAAGCAAATGTGATTATAGTGAGAACAGGCGAGATACCACATAGACATCTCACAGAAATGAAAATAACACATAAGTGGGTGTGAACAATGATTCAACAAAGGAGCTCAAGAGTCTAAACTTTTAATATGAATCGCTGCTTCAGAAACCTAAAAAGCACACGTTTTGATAGATCACAGGGAAAACTGTGTGATTGTGAAACTGTTGTGTTCACTTGTTGCAGCTTATGTGACAAACCATTATGTTTTCATCATTTACTTGGGAGTGATCACATTCACATTCATATGAACACCTAACTTGGGCAAGGAGGCATAGCCCACTCACTTACCAGGTGTACAAGCTAGGTGCGTCGATAGGAGATTCCTATCATGACATGCATAATGTCACTAATGCTGTGTATGACACACCAGTTTTCCTGTGGAGGATTCGGTTGACTTGTCGCCTTGTCATCAAACGATTGCAGTTCCCATTCGAAAGACACTTCCTTTCGACTACCAATAAAGCGGTTGTGTAGAATCAACTTTCATTATAGGTCTCTTCCTTATACCTCGCTGTTGCAAATGGACGTTACACCCCGACACAGACATAAACGAATGGGGACGTCAGTGACCGGAAGGGCAGTTCATAATTTTATGGAAAAAGAGATTGGCATAATGCAGCTTTAACACGGGCTCGTCTGCTGTGTAGTTCATCTCCGTGGACACTTAACCATGACACCACAGCTTTTCGTCTGTGCTCGATGTTGTACTTCTTCAGCTTGGACCGTTCGCTGTTCCTATTTTGCTTTTTTCTTCACAGTTCGGTACACCATCTTCCTGTTTTCATGCTTGATCTGTTTTCAGTTTTTGAAGGACTCTCCAAGGGCTCTTTTACCACTAAATCTGAGGAGGGATGCGATGGGGAGTTTCCATTGTGAGAGTCATAAAGGGCCTAAAGCCCATCACTGTCGATTGTGAGATCATAACATTTATTCATGCTTCTGAAATCTGTTGATCTTTTGGTGAGTCAGTTTTACCTGTGACGTAGGCCCATAGTGTACACATGAAAATTAACGAAAAGCTGTATCACTGGTTTCTCTGAAATTCACTAATGGATCTTGAGAGAGGACAAGTTATCCTCTGTCACCTATTTTTTCGCATACAGAAAATTAATAAAGATTGTCTTACAATCTGACACATCCTGAGCAAGACTCTAGAAAGTTAACGGCCTGAGCAGACGTTGGTGGAACCTGGTAGGGCACTAAAAGCATGAGATATACTTAGCTTGTTGAAACAGCTT
This sequence comes from Schistocerca nitens, assembly GCF_023898315.1. Taxonomy (NCBI): domain Eukaryota; kingdom Metazoa; phylum Arthropoda; class Insecta; order Orthoptera; family Acrididae; genus Schistocerca; species Schistocerca nitens. The sequence continues at coordinate 259,205,833 of NC_064620.1, forward strand.
TTTGACAGTTGAAAGCAATTGCTGGCGAGCCCGACCCTTAATAACTCTTGCTGGACAGACCCAGAGCCATACAGGGCAGCCCCTTGTCGAGACAGGTCTCCAGCAGAACGATGCCATGCTACCTCTTGCAGCGCCAGCAGAAGCCTGGGCTGGGGCGACGGTCTACAGGAACGCATCTACGCAGAGGAGTCGAAACTGGGCGTTGTGTGCAGAACCATGTGTAATAAAAATACACAAGTTTTCTTGTTTGCTCATAGTGCAAATAGGCCAGTGAACCACTTCTCCTAGCCGCCTCGGTTGTATAAGAAAAATCCGGCATCTCAGAAACGTTTGGAAAATCTTTATTACACCTCATAGCTAGGACTAACAATCTCCAAGGCACAGGCAATTTAGATAAAGATCTTTGAGATTGTATCTGTTTGCTGGTGATATGCGAAGAGACATAACTTCAGAAAAAAATCACCACTTCCCCATCTGCGAAAACTTAAAAAAGCCAGTAATTGGCGGTTTCCTTTCTTTCAGAGCCACAGCTTTCCTGTCTCTTTCCCTGTTCGACATGAGTTTGTGCTGCCATATTGGAGGGGAGATTTAGCTCCTCTAGAGCTCTGTGATTGGCTCAAGACGGTTTGAAGGCGGTGTCGTTTGTGCACTTTGCAGGAAAACGGATTATTTTTTTCTGAAGAGGTGCAAAGCACTCGGGTGTGGGACTTAGGTCTGATAAGCACTTCTGGTCGAAGCTCTGTCATGTGTAGTTCGTACTTCGGACCTGTCCTGAGACTGATTTCACTTGCGGTTAGTTTAGACTGGGGGGGGGGGGGGGCGTGTGGTGAAGTTCTTACTGTGCTGACAGTGTGACTTCAAGACTTCGAACGTCTCAGACTACTCCTTTGTTGAGGGCACACTTATTAGTTTTCGGTTTACCAGTATCCTCTGTCGTATAAGTGAGCCAAATTGGTCGTTGGTACGACCATCGAATGGGTGTATCACACTGAAATTTACCGTGATTTTAGGGCTCTGGTAGAGAGTAAATTGCGATTCGTTTGCCTGGTCGCTAGATCGTGAGATTTTTGCATTTCTTTTGTGGCCCCGATCGATTCACAGGTGCCGCCCCACGTATCACCTCTGCCGCACACATCTCGCCAGCTGCAAGTTACATCGCCGCACGGAGTAAACAGGGTAACGCACTGCCGCTCCGGCATTGTCAGGGTGTACAGATATCAATTGCCACTTGCTGCGCCTATGTAGAGAAACTTCAGTGGATTTGATCAATCAAAGTATGCTCAGCCTCAGATCAATTCAACTTGCGCTAATAGACATTTTTAGGGCCAGATTACTTGACTCACTGCTCATAGAATGAAGGCTTTTCCGGAAGATGTTGTCACCACTGAACACTTCCGGGCTGAGATGTCGTGGTCCATACATAAAACTCTCCCCTGACGTTTCGCCTTCGACGGAGGAAGGCATCCTCCGAGGAAAAGCGACAAACTGCTTGTACTCGGAGGATGCCTTCCGCAGTCGAAGGCGAAACGTCTGGGGAGAGTTTTATGTATGGACCACGGCATCTCAGCCCGGAATTGTTAAGTACTTGACTCACTGTTCACGTAGTTAAGCTCTCTCTTCCACGCAGGATCCACCCAGTGTAGTAGTAAATATCCTGTTAGTTATTTAGGGCATTTAATCCATAACTTGTTATGCATAATTTATGATCTGTTTAGGGAAAATAAATGTTGTTAGCACACTAACTTTTGCCTACATTCTCAATCATTAAAAATATTCCCATCAGGGTCACTTTTGAATCTAAGCCCCTAGTTTGCATTCTAGTCAAATAACCATGTTGGTAGACATTGCTACAGATGGCACTTTGTGTTTGGAGTTGGTTCTCTACTGTGCAAGAATCTGCTCTCGTGTGCAGTGTACACGTGAACTGTGTTGAATCTATTTTAAATGCTAACAGAAAATTAAAGCTGTGAGGTTGGATCATGAATTGTGCATGGGCAGCTCAGTCCGTAGAGCATTTGGCCGTGAAAGGCAACGCTTCAGAGTTCGAGTCTCGGTGCGGCACACTGATTTAACCTGGCAGAAACTTTCAAGTCTGGGATGCCTTGCAACGCATTGTTCAGAAGAAATTTGTATCCCCTCGTACTCTTACGTATTTGTGGACAGCCCTGCAGGATTCATGGTGTCAGTTCCCTCCAGAACTACTTCGGACGTTTGTCGAGTCCATGCCGCGTCGCGTTGCGGCACTCCTGCGTGCTCGCGGGGGCCCTACATTATATTAGGCAGGTGTATCAGTTTCTTTCGCTTTTCACTGTATAAACCACCATTTCCATAGTTCACGAATCTGACGCTCTCGAATACAGGAATACAGACACGTGCTCATGGACATCTCTCCTTTTTATACCAATCATAATACGATCTTCTAGCAAGTAATCAATCTTCAAATCTGATTCCTGAAAGAGAACTTCTCTGTGTGAACCTTCTTGATACATCAAATGTAGAGTGCATTACGCCCACTTACCTAGTGCGGTTATGCTGTATTGATGAACGTTTTCATATACAAACATGTAGTATACTTTACGTCAGTTCAACATTTTTTACTTTATTTCTGTCATTAGTAGCAACTGATGACGTGTAAATAAAGTAAAACTAGATGATTTTATCAATAATTGTGGATAGGAAATACCTCTGGAAAGCACAATAACGGACATCCTAAACGTCGCTTGGAATGTGACTGCTGACGTAATATTTTTAAGAGATATTATTTACAAACACGAACTGAATTTCGTTTTGAAGACGCAAATGTATTAATTATCTTTATTGCATGCAGTGTCAGTTGGCACTTGTCATCTCAGCGCCATTTAAAAGATCCCACACCAAACTGCGTGTCATGTAACGTGGCTGAACTCAATGATTATCATCGGTGATAAGTCCTATAGAGGGATGGCTTCCGATGAGGCAGTGTACTTCTGTGAATTTTATATTTTGGTTGGACACACAGACTTCTACGTCATTTCGTAAGGAATCGGACATCAACATTTTTATGCACTTCCCTATGCCGGTATAAAATGTAGAAAAGACAAACAGTAGATCACAAAGCGCTCTTTCAGTCGTATCTCGTACTGTCGTCGAATATCTTTAAACGGAAGTAATTCGCTTCCTGGTGAGAGAGTATGAAGCAAATTCTAATCATATTCTGGAAATACTGTAGTCGCTACTATATCATTACCATTATTTTTACTATTACTATTGTTGTAACCTTTATTTTTGTGTAGTAGCCGTGTACTAAACACATTGTGTTGGTTACTAACTAAGGATGCGTGCCTATGTTCATATGGTTCAAACGGCTCTAACCACTATGGGACTTAACATCTGAGGTCATCAGTCCATTAGAATTAGAACTACTTAAACCTAACTAACCTAAGGACCCGAGGCAGGATTCGAACCTGCGACCGTAGCAGCAGCGCGATTCCGGCCTGAAGCGCCTAGAACAGCTCGGCCACAAAGCCGGCGTCATATAACAACTTTAGACGTTGCGTCTCCCTTGTTACTATTTGAAATGAATAGGACGTTATAGTTTGAATAATTTCTTCTGCAACGATAATAGTAAATTAGGTACCATTTTATACTTTTGACAAAATTAGCTACAAATTGTTTATTTATTGCTGACTATACAAGCTACGACAAGCTTGTTTCGGCTTATGTGAGCATATGGCCATTACCATTTGTTCCTGTTGACTTTACTTCTATATGCCATTTCATTCTACGTATATGTAATAGTACTTTGAGATATTATGTGCATGGGGGCTTCATTAATATATATAATGCAAATAATTTTAATTTTTTGTTTTAGTAGCTGTTTGTCCGATTACGAAGTCTCGTAAACGGTTGGCCCTGACTAGTATTATTACGCTATCTGACTGCATAGAACAATAACAAGAATGAAATGGAAATTTTCATTAACAAAATTAGTTAATTAAGTCCCCAGCAACTATAAAACCTACGAAACCAAAGCACAAGTGTAACTGTTCTGTGTGTGGAAGTATGACTCAACGTACGCATCTGGCACGGTTCTTCTTCAACAACACAAGAAATTTTAAATATCATTTATACTGAATTAATTAAAGAAAATAGAAATACCATAATTACTCAAGAAAACCAGAATTACACTCTAATACAAGAACACAAGCCAGATGCTTTGTTGACTGAACCTGTAATGACGCATTATTTAAAACATGGAAATAATGAAAAATAAATCAAGTTTCGTTACCTTCATATATTGACCAAAATCACTCTAATCATTACAATATATCTCCACACCGACTCGCTATTACCACATCTCAACAAGAACTTTTCAGTATCACATCTCAGCAAGCACTCCCTACTAGCACATCTGAACACGAACTGACTACTACGAGTCCTGGACAAGCACTGCCACTACGACATCTCAATAATCACTGCCAGTGGAGGCGGCGGAACAATGCTCTCTAGCGATCTCTGGCGCTGTGGCTCAGTGTAGCCACCTTTCATATGCCCTTCCTCCACGGCTAGAATTTGATGGTATTTTTGCCAGCATTGGTGGTGAAAATACCACCAAATTCGTCAAAAAAAATACAGACAAAAATAAAAGATAATATTAATACGTAAATATCATATAACTAGATAAAATTTTGGCTTTGCACTGACCTTTCAATAACCTATTATATAGAATACAGTAAGCAGTACAAATTCTTTCATACATGTGACTTTACATAATAGTTTACACAAGTATTATGTGGTTAAACAATTCAATCAATAGCGTCAGCAATGACGAATATGTGCAGGTAAGAGTCTCATAACTTTTCACAAACAGTAATACACAAAAAATCAGTTTATACAAATATTCACATAAACGCTTTCCATAGCCCAAGAATAAGCAGTTGACAGTTCCAGCAGTAGCACCCAGCAATGGTCAACAGGTGCAAAAACCAACAAGTGACATTTTTTAGTAGAAACAGTCCATCAGTGGCACCCAGTAATGTTAAACAGGTGCAGACACCAACAAGTGACATCATTTCAGTAGAAGCAGTCCATCAGTGGCACCCAGTAATGTTGAATAGGTGCAGACACCAACAAGTAACACCATTTCAGTATAAGCAGTTCCATTAGTGGCACCAGCAATGTTGAGCAGGTGCAGACATCAACAAGTAACACCATTTCAGTAGAAGCAGTCCATCAGTGGTACCCAGCAATGTTGAGCAGGTGCAGACATCAACAAGTAACACCATTTCAGTAGAAGCAGTTCCGTTAGTGGCACCAGCAATGTTGAGCAGATACAGATATCAACAGGTGACATCTTTTCAGTAGAAACAGTCCATCAGTGGCACCCAGCAATGTTGAGCAGGTGCAGACATCAACAAGTCACATTTCTCAGCAGAAGCAGTTCCATAAAATTCACTAGCACTGATCACACTGTTCATCAGAGTTTATAAGCAGAAATTAAACATGTCCTAGCGGCACCAATCATGTAGAAAAGGTACAAGTAACAGTCCATAATTTTTTACAATCACTGATCACACAGTTCATCAGCAGAAATTAAACATGACTAAATGTCACGCATCATGTTGAAAAGTGCAGCACCATCACTAATCAGACAGTTCAGGCATGAACAATAGTTTGAATACACATACAATGCTTTTACACTAAACATACAAATCATAACAAACACACAAATGATATCAGATAATTGTCCTATTAACTATTACAATACACAAATACCAGTAAACCTATAATATTTATGGGAGTCAGTGCAATCCACTACCAACAAATAAAATAATATTTAGGAGATAAGTGGGTAGGATTAGGAAAGGAAAACACACAAAACACACTCACTCATCTTTCATCCACATTAAGTACTACTGTGTAATTGAATAGTGTTAACTGTGTAAATGTAACTCTGTCAAAATTTTATGTTCATCATGTGTATCAAGTAGTAGTGGCAGCAATGTATAACAGTCAATAATAGTTAAGTCAACGTCATAGTCATCATGTCAAGACCAATGTTTGCCAAGCCAGATCAAAATGTACGGTTGCTGAACAACTGTCAGTGTACCAAGATATGCAAATGCTTCCTCTCTCAAAAAAAAGTATATACTGCTTTGTGATTTGACAAAGTGTGTGTGTAGACAATCTTCCTTCTACTTGAGTGTTCTAGTCTGCCATCTTCATCCTCCTTGTTCCATATGGACCAACAAAAAAAATATGCTCCTCACTTACTTTACCTCTTATCCACCAAAACTCCAATAATCGTCAGCATAATCTCAATAATTCACTAATACCTCTTCAATACGTCGATACATATAAACCTTATCATCAATATCATTTACCTTACCTCTTGTCCACGAAAACTCCAATAATCATCACTTAATCTTAATACTTCAATAATACCTCTTCACTACGTCGATATATATAAACCTCAGCACCAATATCATTTCACTTCCACAACAACTCTCTCCTCTAGTCAGTCTCCTCGAACAAGTACAGACAAAATCCTAGTGCAACTTCAATTCATCATCCCATACAATCCGAAGACACAGTGTCTACACACAACCTCTGTGTAATCCATCTGACCCAAATTTTCTACTCATTATAAATTATAAGATACATTTTGGTTCCTTGTCCATCATTAAATAAAAGAAATGCATACATGACCTCTAACAGACTTTAGTTCGAATAACTCTCAGTAATTAAGTACGATTACGGAGTGTGAATGATCATAATATTACACAGTGTGTACACTACTTCAAGAATCATAGCAGAAGCAAACATGTGGAGTATTTTTTGTGTCAAGTGTCACTTCCTATTTCAATTGCTTACGAAAAATGCAGTGTAATACTGTCAATGGTCTAAACCTAGGTTTGGTATGTCATGTCGTTAGCTTCCTTCCTATTAGCATAAATTTATACAGCTTCCATAAAACCTCAGCTCATGTGACTTCTATGACTTTCTTGTACTAATGTCGTTCGTCGATTTATAGCAGTTCATTTTATTATCTTAAAAATATAAGGCACTGAGCATAAGCAAAACATGCAATAGCGAGTAAATATACCAGTAGAGAACAGAATGTCAACAAGTGGATGCAGCACAATTCTTACAACGAGGCTCTGCCAAGCGAACAATCTATAATTAATACCACAGTGTAACCTAAACTCTATGTTCGTACACTGTACATCATCATTGCTATATTCTAAATTGAAGAGTAGTTATGACAACAAAACAGAAATGTGTAAATACGCAATCCATACAAAAAGCAGCAAACATATATCTTACGTAATAAACAAGTCATTAGCATCATATCAGCATAAGCAAATAAATGTTCGTATGTAATCTTAATAAGTAAACATGAAGGCGCAAGCAGATAAATCACAAAGTGTAACCTACATACATAACAGCACAACTAATAGGGTGACAATTATAATTTAAATAAATAAGCACAGCAGGCACATATGACATCAGTGAAAAAGCAGTGCAGCCAAGCAATGCATAATATATACAAATAACAACCCTGTTCATTAGTCAATCATTGTCAAAATCAGTTAATGTGCGCAAGCACGTCGCTTCACTAGTAAATTCATAGAACATGAAATTTAGCACAAAGTATGAATCACGTAATCGCGAGCAGCAAATTACGTCTAAAGTACGTACCTAAGTGGAAATATGTTACCTGAAAAATAAACTCAATTAAACGTTACCTTTTTGGTTTTTTTACTTCCTTTTTTTTTTTTAAATTACATTCTTCCTGAAATTTTCTCCATAGCAAGTCCTCTTAACGTCGGACACACATAGAATTTACCTGAAGGTCTTAAATATTTTATACAACCGTATCCTGAAAAATACTGAACGTTAATAACATAATTTATGAAGTCCTTATAGCTTTATACAGAATTTAGTCGGAGAAATTAGACTGTGTATTTGTTTACGTCTGTCAGTGCATTCGCACTGAGCGCTCGATCAGCTGTAGGCGCGTGACGTAGGAAGCGATTGTTTGCGGTCAACGACTGCCTTGTGCGGCGCGCCGACTTGACTGTTGCTTTGAGTATGTGCCGCCGCCGGAACACGGCGCGGTATCCTTGTATTCTCTGCATGTTTACATGTAGCTGTTAGTTTCTCTAAAGTATGTCATTCCACAAAAATTTTAACGTTGCCTGTTGACATAATTTGCATTTGGCAAGAACAGATCGAATACGTTTTTCCATATTACTGAAGTAGCAATTTTCTCGTAATTTATGAAAGCATTTTCTGGGACCAAAGTGCGCATAACTGAAATGTGTAAACGAGGTGTGGCCAAATCATCCAATCTAACAAAGCGTCTAAGAAAATTACACACACCAAGGAAACTACGAACATCACGTTTTGTGGAAGGAACTGCATAATTACGAATAGCGTCTAGTTTCTCTGGATCAGGAAGAATACCTTCTGTAGAAATAATGTGACCGAGAAATTTCACCTGAGAACGACCAAATTCAGATTTTTCCAAGTTCACTGTAATGCCAACTCTTGCAAAAATACGTAATAATGAATCCAAAATTTTGTTGTGCTCACTCCAAGAACGTTTAGCAATACGAATATCGTCAACATATGAAGTAATGTTGTCACGAAGATAAACAGGTAAAATTTCATTTAAATTACGAATAAATGCTGCAGAAAATATAGTAAGTCCAAACGGTAATTTCCAAAGTCACTTTTGGGTAAAACAGTCAAATTCGGTTATTGTTTACCTACTGTCTAGATAGATGGATAGTAGAAGAGTTGTTTTTATAGATGCAAAGAATAGTGAAAGAGTAGGCAGCGGTGCAGAAAACTAAAAGGGAAATAGCACCACTACAGCTCGGGGCCCTGTGAACGCTACGGCACATATTCACTTAGTATAGTGAATCCCCTGAGGACTTTAATAACTGCACATAATTTCTAGTTTGTGACTTAGTGGCAAATCTGGCGGAAGTGCGTACGTGAATTGATCTAACCATGAACATGGATGTATGTCATTCTTAGAATTGCGGAAGATCTTAAATTTCCGAACAGTCAAGAAGTGTTTACAGTCAAAGTTTTCGCCTCGTGGCGACAAAGACCTACCGCGTCTGTCCCAGTCCGAATGTCGATTATTGTCAAGTTCGCGCGCTTGGCGCTCTCTTGTTGCACCCCGTAAATAAAACAAATTACTTTCTTCAAACCCCTCTGCTATTTGTGATTCTAAATTTCTTTTGCTGTCTTTTCCTACAATTTCGCCTTCAATTTGTTTCACTTGCTTTCCTAATGCTTCAAATTCCCATTTAACGCGTTCATTAAATTTTCCGTGATTTTCAACATGCTTATTTATGCTCCGGTACTCTTCGGTTTCTGAAAATGGCAATGGAGCTATATCATCTGAATCTCTGTCCCCATTTAAACTAAGATTTGTCAATTGATCTGAAATCTCCTCAACTCTTTCCGATAAGTTTACGTCTTCCTTGAGTGTTACAATTCGGGTTTCGGTTTTGTCACATTTAGTAGTTGACTGTTCACACTGTTGCGTTAAGTCATTTGGTACTGATTCCTCAATTCTTTCAAATACTTCTTCATTATCGTGTGCACGTTGTAAATTTAACTCTGAAAATTTTTGAACTATCACGCGATCTTTTTCTTCCTGTTCCCTGTCCTGTTCCTCTTGTCTAATTCCTGTTGAAATTAAACTATTATTGTGAGCCTTCAAAATCGGTTGTACTTTTTCTCTAATTTCTTTCTTTGATTCATCTTTCATGTTTTTGAAACATGTCCCTGTTCGTGAGCCTAACTGTGTTTCCATTGTTTCCATCTCGGTTTTATTTGTTCCTATTTGTGATTCCCGTGAGTCTAACCGTGTTTCCATTGTTCCCATATCAGTTTTAATTTCAGATCGTAACTGTGATCCCACTGTTTTTAATTCAGATCTTAACTGTGATCGCACTGTTTTGAATTCGGTTTTAATTGTTCTTCGTAGTGATTCTAACTGAAATCCCAAATTTAATATTGCACCCAACAACTGCTGCATATCTTCTGTCGTTAATCTCGTATTCTGAAAATTTTTTGATTGTGAAAAATTTTGAACTAGTTCTGGACTATTTTCCCTGCTTATTAAATTGTTTTTAACTCCATTATTCATCATCCTGTTCTCCTGTGTTGGCGAGTTTGCCATGTTAACAATTTCGTTATTCTGGCTATTCATCATTTTTGCCTGTTTCGTCGATCGCGTAATCATTTACAAAACATACAAAACTCGTCACTATATGAAAATTACACACAATGACACTTTATCTCCAACAATAACATTCACACGAAATGTTTCCCTCAAACACGATTAACGAACAATTGAAATAATTGCACTAAATTGTCAAACCCGTATACAAGATAACAAAATTAAATTCTGCAAAAAAATACCATTAGAAGAATGACAATTACCAAATCTTCACATGCAGTATAGACTACAATTACTAAACTACAAATTACTACAACAATACTACTGTCTACTATTTCTACAATCAGACATTCCAAGGGACGATCCGAAGCAGCGGTCGCCACGTGCATGGGGGCTTAATTAATATATAATGAAAATAATTTTAATTTTTTGTTTTTAGTAGCTGTTTGTCCGATTACGAAGTCTCGTAAACGGTTGGCCCTGACTAGTATTATTACGCTATCTGACTGCATAGAACAATAACAAGAATGAAATGGAAATTTTCATTAACACAATTAGTTAATTAAGTCCCCAGCAACTATAAAACCTACGAAACCAAAGCACAAGTGTAACTGTTCTGTGTGTGGAAGTATGACTCAACGTACGCATCTGGCACGGTTCTTCTTCAACAACACAAGAAATTTTAAATATCATTTATACTGAATTAATTAAAGAAAATAGAAATACCATAATTACTCAAGAAAACCAGAATTACACTCTAATACAAGAACACAAGCCAGATGCTTTGTTGACTGAACCTGTAATGACGCATTATTTAAAACATGGAAATAATGAAAAATAAATCAAGTTTCGTTACCTTCATATATTGACCAAAATCACTCTAATCATTACAATATATCTCCACACCGACTCGCTATTACCACATCTCAACAAGAACTTTTCAGTATCACATCTCAGCAAGCACTCCCTACTAGCACATCTGAACACGAACTGACTACTACGAGTCCTGGACAAGCACTGCCACTACGACATCTCAATAATCACTGCCAGTGGAGGCGGCGGAACAATGCTCTCTAGCGATCTCTGGCGCTGTGGCTCAGTGTAGCCACCTTTCATATGTTATACTTACGTCTAGATGGAGTGTTGTCCTTAGCCGACCGTGGTGGCCACGCGGTTCTAGGCGCTGCAGTCCGGAACCGCGCGACTGCTACGGTCGCAGGTTCGAATCCTGCCTCGGGCATGGATGTGTGTGATGTCCTTAGGTTAGTTAGGTTTAAGTAGTTCTAAGTTCTAGGGGACTGATGACCTCAGATGTTAAGTCCCATAGTGCTCAGAGCCATTTGAACCATTTTGTTGTCCTTAAATTATTGTGGAGCTTAAGATCTTTTATGTTGTTATCATAGGTCACGTATTTTCTTTCTGTAGAAGAATAACAGCGAAAGTTCACAATAGTTTTTGACAATTACGACTGATCGTTCCACTGCCAGTGGAACAGTAGGCCTCTTATTAAGATTTTATCTTTCATTATACTGACATCTAAATGCAGTCAATAAATCATCTTAGAACGTAATTTAATTTATAGTTACGTCGTTAACACAGATCACGTATTTAGCTTCATGTTGTTCTTTCACGGTTGTACCATGAAAGATTATTCCAATGAGGTTGTACGTTTACAAGTACCTTATATCTTAAACACTAAGAGACTTTTTTCGCCAGAGATACTGTCCATTATGTAGATATGCGATCTTAATGGTGCCTACTGTTTTTTATTTATCGTGTTAAATTATCTGGAAACGTTACTGAGATAATAGGAAAAGAAAAGGATTGAGCACAAAAGGCTGATCATAAACTCACGTAATCAACAACTAATAAACAATTTGCAGCTAGTTATGTCAAAAGTACAAAGACAATGAACATTGTTCACAAGTCTGTTTTGTATAATAACACCAATTGTAGCAGCTACTCACACATTTTTACCACACTGTATTACATACCACCCAAAAGGAAAGAAAAAAGAGTGCATCTAATGAAACTCTCTGAAGAATTTCTGAGTAACAACCCAGAAGCGCTCCATTGTGTTAAGTTGTTGCTTTGTCCGTTGTTTTATTGAGTTTCTTGAGGGCGACCCTTCCTCTTAATTCTAAGGCCTTTTGGTATCATCCCTTGCTGTTACTTCTAAGGCGTGTCCCAAGTTGGGAAACCGCTTTGCAGAAACGCCTTCGAAGGCGTCTTCCATTAACTTCGTTCGCTTCTCAAGTGCGCACATTTTTCAGCCTGCTAGAGGAGCAACGCTTCTCGCCACATCAGTTTTCAGCGTCACCTCTCTGAGACAGAACGTGTAGTGTTAAGTCCACTTAAGAAGTTATAAGAGGAATGCTGAAATGAAAACGTACAAAATGTCGTAACAACCAAACCGGTTGAAATTATTACGCTTTGGGATAACTTAAAGAGACATCGAGGGGTCATAATGTAGTGTCGCCACTTCCCCCTAAAAAACTGAAAGCTGTGCCCTCAGCAGGCACGTTGACGCTCACTATTTTTCTCGACGTCCGAGGTCCGAGACTCTTTGAATTCCTCGAGCACGGAAAAACCGTTGACAATGTCCTTTATTCTGAGACACTCCACATTCCACGTAAGTCCATCAATAGGAAACAGTCTTAGCTGCATCTGGTGGAAGAGTTTCCGCTCCGCGTTAACGCACGTCAACACCACTCCTAAGTCACACAAAATGTAACGGCGAATGTCAGCTGATGCAGACTGAGCATCCACCCAATGAACTGGACGTGTCTCACTGTGAGTTCCACGTGCTTCGCCAAAAAAGAAGAAGAAAAGAAAAAGCCCATAGTGAAGCGCTTCAGTCGGACAATGAACTAAAGGACTCGGTGGAGGGCTGGCTCCCGTCACAGCCATCGCAATTCTCGGAACAGGGAGGGAATCCTTCTGCTCGTGAAACAGTGGGATATGTGTGTTCAGGTCTCTGCTAATTACTTTGTATAGAGACTTCCGTTTTATTCAAAATGTTGCTTGTACACTTTCGTTTGAAAATCCCCCATACATAATAACATACGCACTTTCTAAATGGATCTGTTCATTGTGGTTCTCCATGGAAAAGTCTTCTTACTTAATAGTTGCCTTTGCTGTGAAAACTGCTAACGATTAGTTATCTGTAATTGGTAGCAGTTCTTAATTCACTTTCTTCTGCCTCAGTTTTCTTGATCCCGCACACGAGCATTATTCTGGAATGAGTAGCACGAGTGTTTTGTAATCAATCTCCTTTGTAGACTGTCTGAATTCTCGCATTATCAGACCTACGTACAGAAGTCTTCCACCTGACTCATTGATACTGTAGTCAGAAATGCTTTTTTAGCGTTTTGTGAAGTGAATCATTCTCTGTTTCTGAACTTTTAAGCAAGTTGCCAGTCTTCACACCACTTCGAAATCCTATCCATATCTGTTTTGAGGTAGTACCTCTTTATAGGTACTTGAGATAGATGGTATCAGTTTTTTGTTGTTTTCGGAATAGGAAGTGGAAAGAGCAAAAAAAGCCGTCACTGTAAGTCAGCGTCAAGAATTCCCGAAGGAATAGTAAGTGTCACCTGTAAGATAAAAGAGTATTCTTTGCTGCATCTAACGACGTGTTTCAAAGTAATTCCGATTGTCTCTCATGTATGGAATTCCGTTGTCGGGAGTGAAGCTTACATATCACAGCCATGAACACGTTTCAGATTTTTTAACTTCTTTCACTGTTGTACCCTCGTTCTCATAGGCAAATAGCTAAAAAACAAGCACACACACGCACACGCACACGCACACACACACACACACACACGCGCGCGCGCGCGAACGCATGCACTTGAAATCATAGCTGTCTTGAATGTCACACAAGTCAGTTCAAGACCTTGTGGAAGGTTCGGAGAAGCAGGTACCACGCCACTCATTTGTAAACCAACCCGAGACCAGATCAGACTTAAGGACTAATCCAACTATTTTTTCATGATAGTGTTCTGCAAAACTTACGGCACTCTTAGTAGTTTCAAATACTCTTGCCTAACTGAGAATCAATGGTCTGTTCGCTAGTGACAAACTGGCACTTAAATATGTGATTAGTATTAGTGACATAGAAGCATGAAAGAGTGGAAAGACTGCGTTCTTCAAAGACGGAATCCGCTTCATCGCACATGCGACGGGAAGGAATACGGTTGTTGTTACTGTTGTTGTTGTTGTTACTGTTGTTGTTGTTGTTTTTGTTGTTGTTGTTGTGGCCTTTAGTCCGGAGGCTGGTTTGTTGCAGGTCTCCATGCTACTCTATCCTGTGCAAGCCTCTTCACCTCCGAACAACTAATGCAACCTACATCCTTCTGAGTCTGTACACTGTATTCAGTTATTGGTCTCCCTATACGCTTTTTAACCCCCACACTTCCCTCAAATAGTAAACTGGTGATCCCTTAATGTCTCAGAATACGTCCTATCATCCGATCCTGTCTTGTAGCCAAGTTGTGCCACAAATTACTTTCCTTCCTAGTTCCGTTCAGTACCTTCTCATTAGTTGCGTGATACATTGTCTAAATCGTTTATCGTCCGCACGTGGCTACGCTCCAGACAAATAAATTCAGGAAAGTCTTCCTAACATTTAAGTCTTCATTTGATGTTAACAAATTTCACTTCTTCAGAAACACCTTTCCTGCAATTGCGAGTGTACATTTTATGTCCCCTCTGCTTCTGCCGTCATCAGTTACTTTGCTGCCCAAGTAACGGAGCTCATCTACGGCTTTAAGTGTCTTGTTCCCTAAGCTAATTTCCTTGGCATTACTTGATTTAATTCGACTTCATTCCATTAACCCTGTTTTGCTCTTGTTGATGTTCACCTTATATCCTCCACTGTCCATTCTGTTCAACTGTTCTTGCAATTTCTTTGCTGTCTCTGACAGAATTACTAAACACGACAATATCATCGACAAACATCAAACATTTTATTTGTTCTCCCTGAATTTCAATTCCTACTCCAAAATTTTCTCTGGTTTCCGTTACCGCTTACGCAGTGTGCAGACTGTATAAGATAGGGGATAGACTACAACCCTATCCCTTCTAGATGACTGCTTCCCTTTCATGCCCCTTGACTACTGTCAGTGATATTATGACCGCTAAAGTGAAACACCTTACCTATATTTCTGTATTTATGCTTCGTAATCCAGCCTGTCGGCTGTTGTGGAGTGCGCTGCTTGTACGACGGTCACTTCCGCGAACTATCACTTTTAACCGCACCTTGCGCCTACTTGCACACACGACAAAATAAATAAAATAAAAAATAAAAATGAATACGCACCGCGAAGATATTACCCGATGAGACGGACGTCAGTAGATGTGCTGTACGTGTACAGATAAACAACTGATTACAGTTTCAGTACAACTGAATGATTTATTCAGGAGAAAGAGTTTCATAAATGTAGTAAGTCAGTAACACGTTGGTTCACGTCTGGCCATTATGCAAGCAGTTTTTCGACTTGGCATTGTTTGATAAACTTGTTAAATTTCCTCCTGGGCGATAAAAAAAAAGAAAAAGAAAAATAAAGAAATTCAACGTTGGAACAGGCCTTGAATGTCCTAGATACCAATCGTCGCCCCCATGCCATTGTCAGCCCTTAGGCCTCAGCGGATGCGGATACGAAGGGGTATGTGGTCAGCACACCCCTCTCACGGTCGTTGTGAGTTTCTGTGACCTCCGGAGGGATATCGTGTTAAATTCTGTCCAACTGGTGCGTTACATCTTCAGTTTGGTATCCAACTACTGTACACGGCGTCTCCAGGCGGAGCTCACCTTGAAGGGGAACTCATCAATGAACATAATCCAACTCCGATCAATAAGATTCCAGGCCTCATAGCTGAATATTTCTCTGTGTTAGAAATAAAATTTTCCTGTGTATTAATAACTTTTCAGTCTAATTACAAGCCAGGTATTATATTCCGTGTGGAACTGCATCGAGGTCCATCCGAAAGTCAAGGACACGAACATCATAGTGGTCGCCGGTATTTATTGATTTCTGGCTCTCGGAGACAAATGTGTGTGAATTCTTAAGGGTCCAAACTGCTGAAGACATCGGTCCCTAGACTTACACACTACTTAAACTAACCGATACTAAGAACAACACACACTTCCACGACTAGGGATGACTCGAACCTCCGGCGTGAGGGGCCGCGGGAGTCCGTGACATGGTGCCTCAAACCGCGCGTCCCGTAGACAAACAGAGCGAGCTGGTTTTCACATATTCATTGTTTGTACTACCTTTGTCGATTTTTATGTCCGTAAACGCAATATCAACCTGAAATAGAACGTCTTCATAGATTCGACACACCGACGGCAGCGATATGTGAGTTAAGTTCCATGCATCTGTTCGATGACAGTTCTTGAAAACGGGACTCGTCTGCGAATTTTTCAAATTATTTTGTACACTTTGTTCCTCCATAGACTTGCAGTAGACTCTTATTTGAAGAGAAGCAACGTTATGTACAACAAAGGCACCCATACGATAATTTGTGGGTGGGTGGGTTAGACCTGGGGGTAAGAAAGACGAATGGCGACTACTAAGTACTCATAAAAAAACTCCAGTTCCTACTCCGTTAAAAACTTGAAAAATACCATCTTTAAATCATATCCATGAAAGAAAAGCACCTAACTACGCAGTTTTTTCCAATCTCTGAAGGATCGGTTGGGGGGGGGGGGGGGGGGAAGGTAGAAATTTCTAGCGTTATCAACAACTTATTAAAGGTGTAGTTGGTCCATACGTCTTCCTAAGTCAGATTTGTTTTTCGAGCTTTCTGTTGAGTGCTTAAGGCAATTTCTGGTACGGTGTCTTTGGAACGGTGGGGCTGAATATCTCCCCCAACCATCTCAAACGTAGCCTGGTTTTACGTCGCTATGACCAACATCGTCAACGACACGTTACATTAACGTTTCTTCTTATTTATCTAAGATGCATAACTGTTTCTAGGAGAATGGGGACGACTGTCAGAGCAGCTCTTGAACCACTTCATAGACGATATGTCTACATATACTCCGCAAGCCACCCAACGGTGTGTGGTGGGGGCACTTTACGTGCCACTGTCATTACCTCCATTTCCTGTTCCAGTCGCGTATGGTTCGCGGGAAGAACGACTGCCGGAAAGCCTCTGTGCGTGCTCTAATCTCTCTAATTTTACATTCGTGATCTCCTCGGGAGATATAGGTAGGGGGGACCAATATATTAGATACATCCAGAAACGCACCCTCTCGAAACCTGGACAGCAAGCTACACCTCGATGCAGAGCGCCTCCCTTGCAGAGTCTGCCACTTGAGTTTGCTGAACTTCTCCGTAACGCTATCACGCTTACCAAATAACCCTGTGATGAAACGCGCCGCTCTTATTCGGATCTTCTCTATCTCCTCTATCAACTCCACCTGGTACGGATCCCACACTGATGAGCAATACTCAAGTATAGGTCGAACAAGTGTTTTGTAAGCCACCTCCTTTGTTGATGGACTAAATTTTCTAAGGACTCTCCCAATGAATCTCAACCTGGTATCCGCCTTACCAACAATTAATTTTATATGATCATTCCACTTCAAATCGTTCCGCACGCATACTCCCAGATATTTTACAGAAGTAACTGCTACCAGTGTTTGTTCCGCTATCATATAATCATACAATAAACGATCCTCTTTTCTATGTATTCGCAATACATTACATTTGTATATGTTAAGGGTCAGTTGTCACTCCCTGCACCAAGTGCCTATCCGCAGCAGATTTTCCTGCAATACTCTGCAATTTTCTAATGCTGCAACTTCTCTGTATACTACAGCATCATCCGCGAAAAGCCGCATGGAACTTCCGACACTATCTACCAGGTCATTTATATATATTGTGAAAAGCAATGGTCCCATAACACTCCCCTGTGGCACGCCAGAGGTTACTTTAACGTCTGTAGACGTCTCTCCATTGAGAACAACATGCTGTGTTCTGTTTTCTAAAATATCTTCAAGCCAGCCACACAGCTGGTCTGATATTCCGTAGGTTCTTACTTTATCAGGCTACAGTGCGGAACTGTATCTAACGCCTTCCGGAAGTCAAGGAAAATGGCATCTACCTGGGAGTCTGTATCTAATATTTTCTTGGTCTCATGAACAAATAATGCGAGTTGTGTCTCACACGACCGCTGTTTCCGGAATCCATGTTGGTTCCTACAGAGTAGATTCTGGGTTTCCAGAAATGACATTATACGCAAGCAAAAAACATGTTCTAAAATTCTACAACAGATCGATGTCAGAGCTTTGGAAAAAGGTGTTTAGTATTTAAGCTTTACGCTTGTCATTCTCTGTTTCAATGCAATTATCATCCCAGACTGTCTGGATATGCTGTTTCGATCCACTTACTGATTTAACGTAAGACGAGAACTTCCTTGGATTTTCTGTCAAGTCGGTGCATAAAATTTTACTTTTGAATTCACTGAACGCTTCACGCATAGCCCTCCTTACGCTAACTTTGACATCGATAATGCACTGCCGCATATTGCCAGTGTTGTTGCAGAATATCTTGCAAAAATCAATTTGAAGTGCATCCCTCACCCTCCCTATAGTCCAGATTTAGCCCCATGTGACTTTTTCCTGTTCCCTTACATGAAGAACCACCGTCGTGGGAGGCATTATCAATCATTAAAAGTAGTGGTAAAGACTGCGGAGGCGATTTTGAAGGACCTCTCAAAAAATACACTCCTGGAAATTGAAATAAGAACACCGTGAATTCATTGTCCCAGGAAGGGGAAACTTTATTGACACATTCCTGGGGTCAGATACATCACATGATCACACTGACAGAACCACAGGCACATAGACACAGGCAACAGAGCATGCACAATGTCGGCACTAGTACAGTGTATATCCGCCTATCGCAGCAATGCAGGCTGCTATTCTCCCATGGAGACGATCGTAGAGATGCTGGATGTAGTCCTGTGGAACGGCTTGCCATGCCATTTCCACCTGGCGCCTCAGTTGGACCAGCGTTCGTGCTGGACGTGCAGACCGCGTGAGACGACGCTTCATCCAGTCCCAAACATGCTCAATGGGGGACAGATCCGGAGATCTTGCTGGTCAGGGTAGTTGACTTACACCTTCTAGAGCACGTTGGGTGGCACGGGATACATGCGGACGTGCATTGTCCTGTTGGAACAGCAAGTTCCCTTGCCGGTCTAGGGATGGTAGAACGATGGGTTCGATGACGGTTTGGATGTACCGTGCACTATTCAGTGTCCCCTCGACGATCACCAGTGGTGTACGGCCAGTGTAGGAGATCGCTCCCCACACCATGATGCCGGGTGTTGGCCCTGTGTGCCTCTGTCGTATGCAGTCCTGATTGTGGCGCTCACCTGCACGGCGCCAAACACGCATACGACCATCATTGGCACCAAGGCAGAAGCGACTCTCATCGCTGAAGACGACACGTCTCCATTCGTCCCTCCATTCACGCCTGTCGCGACACCACTGGAGGCGGGCTGCACGATGTTGGGGCGTGAGCGGAAGACGGCCTAACGGTGTGCGGGACCGTAGCCCAGCTTCATGGAGACGGTTGCGAATGGTCCTCGCCGATACCCCAGGAGCAACAGTGTTCCTAATTTGCTGGGAAGTGGCGGTGCGGTCCCCTACGGCACTGCGTAGGATCCTACGGTCTTGGCGTGCATCCGTGCGTCGCTGCGGTCCGGTCCCAGGTCGACAGGCACGTTCACCTTCCGCCGACCACTGGCGACAACATCGATGTACTGTGGAGACCTCACGCCCCACGTGTTGAGCAATACGGCGGTACGTCCACCCAGCCTCCCGCATGCCCACAATACGCCCTCGCTCAAAGTCCGTCAACTGCGCATACGGTTCACGTCCACGCTGTCGCGGCATGCTACCAGTGTTAAAGACTGCGATGGAGCTCCGTATGCCACGGCAAACTGGCTGACACTGAAGGCGGCGGTGCACAAATGCTGCGCAGCTAGCGCCATTCGACGGCCAACACCGCGGTTCCTGGTGTGTCCGCTGTGCCGTGCGTGTGATCATTGGTTGTACAGCCCTCTCGCAGTGTCCGGAGCAAGTATGGTGGGTCTGACACACCGGTGTCAATGTGTTCTTTTTTCCATTTCCAGGAGTGTAGTTTCCAGCATGTATTTGAAGACTGGCAGAGACCCAGGGACAAGGGCATCGCATTCATGGGAGACTACTTTGAGAAGGACCATCAAAATTATGAGGATGAGTAAAGGTATGTTGTAAAAAAAAATTATGATCATTCGTTGAACAGCCCTCGTACCTTTTACACTATACCGGTAGTGTAGCAGTTTTTCCTATGTGTGGTCCAAGTTTCATAAAGCTATGTTACTTGACAATGTTATACGATACGAAAGCTACTTTCCTCCTAAGGTCTTAGACATCAATGTAATACATTTTATTTAAAGTGAGAGGCAAACAAAATTCCGACAAAGGAATATGAAAGTAAAAGTTGAGCTTGGGTATGTCACTAAAGTATGAACACAAAATTTGTTATTTCAAATAGCAATTGCCGGCCGGTGTGGCCGAGCAGTTCTAGGCGCTTCAGTCTGGAACCGTGCGACCGCTACGGTCGAAGGTTCGAGTCCTGCCTCGGGCATGGGTGTGTGCGCGATGTCCTTAGGTTAGTTAGGTTTAAGTAGTTCTAAGTTCTAGGGGACTGATGACCCCAGCTGTTAAGTCCCATAGTGCTCAGAGCCATTTGAATTTAGATGCTAGTATCAGGCAATTTAGTGTTAAATAACTTCGTAAAGTGGGTCTCTCTCTCAACTCTGACTTTGCCGACCACTCAAAAGCCACGAAAACCCAATTTGGGTGAAAAGATAACGTTGATAGAAACGAAAACGGAATAATGTCATCTCTCTCTCTCTCTCTCTCTCTCTCTCTGTGTGTGTGTGTGTGTGTGTGTGTGTGTGTGTGTGTGTGTGTGTGTGTGTGCGTCCTCTCACCCGTACGAGAGCAGTGACCACGAGACACTGTGTGTGTTCCAATTTGCTCCTTCCCGCCGTAGTGCTCTGTGTTAATCTTGCCGGGGAACTGGAACGATGATGGCGGAATCGAATTTCGTATGGTTAGCTGTTGACAGACGCCATGCTCGGCGTCTACGCTGACGAGCGCACTGATCGAAAATTACTGCGCTCTAATCAAAGCCCCGAAACCAAAATCTGCCTCCCAGTTTAACGCCCGCGTCATTTGATTCCCGGTTTAATCGGGAGGATATCGTGAAGCGGGAGAGCGCGACTGGATTCGTAATTGAAATGTTGATTAACTGTCGCTGCAGTTGAGCGAGAGAAGGTGTGTAATACAGCGCAATTGTCAGATCATAGCTGAGCCTGTACTACAAGGAGACATCGGGTGCGCTACAGGTACTTCAATATCGTACTACTAGGAATACCCATTCGAGGATAAAATTTTATTAACTTCCATTGTTTTTATAGATGTCAATCTACTTCCAGCAGTTACAGAACATGATATCGGAATGAGATTTATTTTTTCACTCACTACTATCATCTGGCAGAAAATTTAATCTTTTCAGATAATTCACAGTGGTTATACGTCATGGGCAGAAAGATTAAAAATAACGAATGACGTAAGCTTTATACAACAATAATGAAAAGTTACTATAACTGCAGTGGTGAGGTACAGTGGTACAGCACCCTAAATACTCTCCATACATAAAATAACTGATAATTTTTGTGACCCTTTTCTTAAAGTTTTCAAAACAGGTCAGACTGACATGACAACGTTATTAAAGGACAAAAATCTTTACAACGGTTTGATCAGTGCGGAAAAGTATAAACGGTCTTTCACTGACACGCATTTACAACCATACAGTTCGTATGTTTTTAGTACTACTCTTTTCACCCCGAGATGAGTTTTCAGTCTGCTGCTTAGGGTATTTGACACTTGCTGTCAAATTAAAACTGTATGCCAGATTGGGGTTTGAACTTGTGGTTCCGAGTAAGGTATTACAGTAGTTAGTACACTGGGCTCGTATTCCGGAGGGTGATGGTTCAAATCAGCGATTCAGTCAGCCAGGATAAGGTTTCCATGATTTCCCTTAATCGATTTAGGCAAATGCCAGGATATTTCCTTCGAAAAGACATAGCCAATTTTCTTTCCAATCATTCCTCAATTTGACCCTGTGTTCTGGCTTTAATGTCTTGCGTGTCAGTGGGAAATCGGACAATAATCTGCCATCTTCCTTCCTTCCAATCTGAGACATTCGCATTTTGCGGGCAAGCTATCCAATCTTTAACAGTAACCTGCCAATACCTTTCTTCTACTGTGCAAACAGTCACGGCTGTTGAGATTTTTTAATATTAGAGGTCAAACGTTATTGATATTAGAAGTGTAATGTCCACTAGAAAGAGAGGACAAGTAAAGTACAGGCAGGATGCTGGGGATGTATATTTCATATGACAGCAGGAAGTAGAGAAAACATGTGCAACAGTTACCACACCCCAAGAAAAATGGTAGGCTGCCTCAGTCACGCTAACTGTTTGAGCAACAAGAAATGGAAATAGCCATGGCCAGCTGTCTGAGGTCTGGCTGGCTCTGAGCACTATGCGACTTCTGAGGTCATCAGTCGCCTAGAACTTAAAACTAATTAAACCCAACTAACCTAAGAACATCACACACATCCATGCCCGAGGCAGGATTCGAACCTGCGACCGTAGCGGTCGCTCGGCTCCAGACTGTAGCGCTGTCTGAGGTCAAAACAAGGAAGTGCTGGCCCAGGTGAGGCGTTCCGTAGACTGAAATCTGACAAGCTTCCTGAAAGAATTCTGTCACTAAAAGCATCTTAAATGGTGGTAGGGGAAGCTACACTGCCAGGGGAGTCTCTCCCAAAACCCTGAAAAAGCAGTCAGAAGCAATTTCAGGAGTAGTAGAGGAGTTAAGCTGTGAGACGGGCAGAGAGCGGATCACACATTCAGAGTCACTTTTATCACGAGGAAGGAGCTGAGTCGTCGGGAACTATCACTATAAAATGACAGTTTGATGATGCTGCAACAAAGTGTGAGCAGATTGAACACATCGAGGTATTTAACGATAGGACCAAAAGACAATAGTTTGTCAGTCAGTAATACGATATGAGCTATTTTGTAGCTTGCATGAATTACTTCATTTATGTTTTCTTCGGCTGTGTTCATTTGAAATGAATAAATGTATAGCAGCAGTACAAAAGTTTCTTACATTTCTAAAAACTCCTCAGTGACAATATTTTCTTAATTTACATACTTCTGTAACTGTGTATTGTCCTCTAAATTCGAAATCTAGTCCCTAGCGAGCATTCTCTTTCATTCGATTGCATCTGTTGTGTGAAGGCTATTTCTTTGCAATACAAGCGTTTTGTGGCACACCACTGTGGACGTCTGTCTCTGATATTGGAGGGCTGTGTTTATTCTAAAGAAACAGGCAGAGGTCTTCCACCACTTGACATTTTTGTTGCTGTCCTAGCCGCAGACCCACATGAATTAAGCAGGTGGTTCACCTCGTTACTTGTGCCCGCAAAATACATGTGCACATGACGCGACTCCGAGCCGAGGCTGTGCATGTTCCAGCCCGCGGGGCACCTGAAAGAACAGCCTGGTGTAGTCAGTGGAATTACTAAATTTTTCCTTCTAATAATGTTTGTAATTCGGCATCAGTGCTGGATACTCCGAACAGGAGTGGCTTGGATCTATATGAACCAAAGTTTTGTTCTGCAACATACTCAGCCTGTAGGTATAAATACGCAACCGGTAAGCCTATTGTCGCGCAGCACTCCCCTACTTTCATGTTTGAGAATAGATCATTTGGGTTAGAAACCTGATAAGAGTCAACTAATGATTGAGATAGAACTAAAAACGAGTACAAGTTACTTTTATTTTTCATTCGACTAATAGTTTCGAGCCGAGACGCATTATCAGACTAACATAAAAAAGTCGAAAATGGCGTTTCTGATAATCTCGAAAAATGTATAATGAACATTACTGATAACTATCGGGTGGTTATATTTAAACTTTCCCTGTTTAACACGTTATAACATGGAAACTAATTACCGTACGAGTATCAAACTTGGTAGCATTAATGTACAGGGTATGGGGTGCATGATTTCCACGCGTCACAGCGCCATCAGGGGCCCTGATCAGTCATCGTGATTCATAGTCTCACACACCTCACCAGTCGCAGTGCACTTGTTGACGTGTCAGCATAAGCTTGGACAAAAGGAACAAGGCGTTACTGGTGAAGATAATTACTCGAAACCTTCAGCTGCTAACAGGTGTTGTTGATATACCTCAGTGAGGACAGCTGAAAATGTATTCCCGACCGGGACTCGAACCCGGGGTCTCCTGCTTACATGGCAGACGCTCTATCAATCTGAGCCACCGGGGGCACAGAGGATAGCAGGACTGTAGGGACTTATCCCTTGCATTCTTCCCGTGAGACCCACATTCCCAACTGTCTAAAACCTACACTCATTATGTTCCTAAAGGATATTTGCCCATTCACTCATTACTCGTACAAACTAAGTTGACGATTCCCGTAAGAGTTCGGGCAAAGTGTAAGCATTTGCACAGAAGGAGGTCAATGGCCGGGTAGCCTTTAACTGTATGAAGATAGTAACTGTTCCGAAAGAACAGATACCAATGATGACCATGCAGCTTCTCACGCGAAGCGTGGAAGTGATAAGTCCCTGCAGTCGCGCTACCCTTTGTGCCCTCGGTGGCTCAGATGGATAGAGCGTCTGCCATATATGCAGGACATCCCGGGTTCGAGTCCTAGTCGAGCACACATTTTCAGCTGTCCGCATTGAGGTATATCGACAACAACTGTTGACAGCTGAGGGTTCCGATTAATTATCTTTTCTCTCTAGAGAAGCTGCATGGTCATCATTGGTATCTGTTCTTTCGGAACAGTTACTATCTTCATATTACTGGTGAAGCTCTATTATCAAAACAAAAGTAATACTCCAGCTGCAATTCGAGAATCTGACCGGCTGAAAGGATCACGGAAGAATCCTCTCTCTCACATGCAATGCGGTGCATGATGAAGTAGTTCAAATCAACTAGAGAATTGGGCGTCGCTCCAGGAAGAAGCCGACGACCTGTTGCACCACAGGTAGTTGTTGATCAAATCGCTGTAGCTATGGCAGACAACGTTGCGCACAATTCACGATCGTCAGGCAGTGCGCGCTATGTCATGATTCTTGAACGTCACGTGGTCCATTGTACGGAAGGTGCTTCGAACCATTCTCAAATAATAGCCGTACATCATCCATATCGTACAGCAGCTTCTACCACAGGACGCACAACGACCTGTTGACTTCGCTCTCTACTTTACCCCAAGGATGGTTGGCCCTGGAACATCCTATGGACAGACGATACTCATTTTTCTCTGAGGTGAACACACAGAATTGCCTAATGTGGGAATCTTCACGTGCAGTCACTGTGCACGAAGGTCCTCTGAACGGTGAACGTGTCACTGCAAGGTGTGGCTTCAAGGCTACGTTCTTGACATAATGCTTTTTTGGACAGGTTGGAGCTCAAAAACCAAAGACGTGCTGTGTGACTGGCCAACGTTACTGCGATATGCTTCGCCAGCATACCAGAAGGGTGACGCATTGAACAGAACAGTTTCCATGCAAGATGTTCTCCCGCCGCACATCGCTCATGAAGTTCGCCTGTTTCTCCGAAACACATTTTGGAACGATCGAATTATCTGCCCTTCGTTTCCAAGTGGTTGGCGGACACCATCACCTCACTCCCTGTGATTTCTGGTTGCGGGGCTACGTGAATGACTGGGTTAACCAGGGGAACATTCACACACTGCTGATCTGAAGCGCAGCATAAATACGAACATGCTTCGTCGGTGTGCAAAATGCAATCCTGCGCTTTCAGAATCTTCTCGACACTGATGGGTACCATATTAAGGCCCTTTTGTAGCCGTAATGGTACCGGTGTGAAATGATATGATTTTCCGTAGCAGTACCTTAAAATTGTTTCAATTGAATTGATTCAGCATTATTTCTCTTCCCCATGTCTTTGACATTAATGCTACCAAGTTTTGTACTCGTACGGTAATTCCTTTCTGTGTTATAAATTGATAAGCAGGGAAAGTTCAATTATAAACACCCGGTATATGTACTGTAATGTACACTACTGGCCATTACAATTGCTACACCACGAAGATGACGTGCTACAGACGCGAAATTCAACCGAAAGGAAGAAGATCCTCTGATACATAAATGATTAGCTTTTCAGAGCATTCACACAAGGTTGGCGCCGGTGGTGACACCTACAACGCGCAAACATGAGGAAAGTTTCCAACCGATTTCTCATACATAAAAAGCAGTTGACCGGCGTTGCCTGGTGAAACGTTGTTGTGATGCCTCGTGTAAGGAGGAGAAATGCGTACCATCACGTTTCCGACTTTGATAAAGGTCGGATTGCAGCCTATCGCGATTGCGGGTTATCGTATCGCGACATTGCTGCTCTCGCTGGTCGAGATCCAATGACTGTTAGCAGAATGGGGAATCGGTGGGTTCAGGAAGGTAATACGGAACGCCGTGCTGAATCCCTACGGCCTCGTATCACTAGCAGTCGAGATGACAGGCATCTTATCCGCATGGCTGTAACGGATCGTGTAGCCACGTCTCGATCCCTGAGTCAACAGATGGTGACGTTTGCAAGACAACAACCATCTGCACGAACAGCTCGACATTGCAGCAGCATGTACTATCAGCTCGGAGACCATGGCTGCTGTTACCCTTGACGCTGCATCACAGAGAGGAGCGCCTGCGATGGTGTACTCAACAACGAACCTGGGTGCATGAATGGCAAAACGTCATTTTTCTCGGATCAATCCAGGTTCTGTTTACAGCATCATGATGGTCACACCCGTGTTTGGCGACATCGCGGTGAACGCACAATGGAAGCGTGTATTCGTCATCCCCATACTTGCGTATCACCCGGCGTGATGGTATATGGTATGGGGGTATGGGGTGCCATTGGTTACACGTCTCGGTCACCTCTTGTTCGCATTGACGGCACTTCGAACAGTGGACGTTACATGTCACACTGTGGTATCGCGTCGAAGTTGCATGGGCAGCTGTACCTGTACATGCCATCCAAGCTCTGTTTGACTCAATTCCCAGGCGTATCAAGGACATTATTTCGGCCAGAGGTGATTGTTGTGGGTACTGATTTCTCAGGATCTATGCACCCAAATTGCGTGAAAATGTAATCACATGTCAATTCTAGTATAATATATTTGTCCAATGAATACCCGCTTATCATCTGTTTTTCTTCTTGGTGTAGCAATTGTAATGGCCAGTAGTGTACATTAAACGTTTTTCGACTTCTTCGGGAATGCCATTTTCGACTCTATGTTCATTTGAATATGGATGTCGGTCCGAAATTAGTTATCGAATGAAAAAGAAAACATTTGCAACATAGACTGGTGGTTCGTTCTACTGATTAACACAAGTTGGTCAAGCGTGCTGGAAGTCCGTAAATGATTGAGAACTGACAGCCTTAAGGCACCCTGAAAGTGGAATATCGCCGATACTGTTTACGAGGCGAGCTGTTTGTCACATACGGCAGTCCCAACTACGAGTACCTGGGCTGCGTTTTTGAGAAGAGTTCGTGTTGCTTCCCTCGTCGGCCATTAACTGCATTTCCATCCCGCATGGCTGGTACGAAAGGATCTTGCGCCACTTCGCAGAGACGGCGAAAATTAACAGGCTGCAGAGGTTTAAAAATTCACTACTAATTTAATCTAAGGCCGTGTGAGACGTTGGCAGTGTTTCTACTCAGAGGGTTCCTTGATTAGTGTAGAGCCTGAGGGATGCGGAAGGAGACTTCATCTCGTAAGCAAGCAGGCTGAAATTGGAGGCTATGAATGTTATTAACTATACAGCTTGTGTGGAGTGAGCTGATAGTCGGAGATTGTCACAATTGCATGTGCCGGTACCGTCAAATTCATTCAGGTGGTGAGGAAGAGTAGTATGGTACCTATGAAAAGTAAACGACTGATTAATATTACTTCCGATCATTTAACACTTCTCAAAGGTCTTCAGATATAACGGAACGTATAATTTTTTTATCTTCCTCAGATTCGGTCTGTAGAGCCTATCAACATCCCATGAGAGTTTTTCAAGCCCATTTAGGAACCAAACGGTAGGATAATCCCCGACATCAGATTCATAGCGGTAACATTTGAATCACATGAGTCTGCAATTTAGTACGCTGAAACAAACCACATATAATACTCCCATGTGCGAGGGCCGCAGATGTAACAGGTGGCGGAAGAGAAATTGAATGCATCATTTCTAATAAGGCGGTCACAAGGTACGTACATTCCGGTAAAACAAAGAACAATTGGAAAGAACAGAGGCACCCTCGAGCCGCCGTTCGTAGCATTAGTGCAGACTTTCAATGTATGCTCCTCAAAAGAATTACGGTATCACATGTATCAGAGCCCGGTATTTCAAACCTATTTTAATACAGGTGATACATGTGGTGTTGTTGCATAGCTTGAGACCTTCACTTATCTACGCGTAAGTCATTCGCCATCTGTGATCTGTGTTATGCATTACAGTATCAGGTGACTCCGCAGACGGATGTGAACACCGATGTGCCAATCTTCACCAGCGATGTAAATGGCAGTTGTCATGAGTGGGCGTTGTATCCAACCAATGAAGAAATGCGACATCTGAAAGCAGTGCAAGTTGCTAGAGCACCTGTTTGATCCAAAAAAGGATGCACTTGCCGTCGTGTTGCTGCAGGTGCCAGTGTCAAATGGCTCTGAGCACTATGGGACTCAACGTCTGAGGCCATCAGTCCCCTAGAACTTAGAACTACTTAAACCTAACTAACCTAAGGACATCACACACATTCAAGTCTGAGGCAGGATTCGAACCAGCGACCGTAGCCGTCTCGCGGTTCCAGACTGTAGTGCCTAGAACCGCACGGCCACTCCGGCCGGCTGCCAGTGTCACTACGTCTGTCATCCATAGATTTTGGTCTCGATACAGGGAGACAGGTGAGGACATTAAGCGAGTTGTACAACGTCGCCGACACATTGCAATCGCACACGGAGACCAATATCGGCCTTCTCTGCGTTGTGGCTTCGTACAACTGAGCCCAGAAGGGCCACTGCAGCCACTGTATACGACCGAAGTGCAAGTATCTGGTTACGAAAACGGACCTTATGATCCAGACATCCACTCTACCCCGCTCGCCTTCCATCCCGCCGTTCTCACATCAGGTGGTAACTTCGTCACTGACGGTACGTGTTATTCACAAACGATTCCCAATTTCCTATGACACATGGTGGCTGCCGTGTTCATTTGCGAAGACGTCATGTTGAGTGGCACCTACCAAATGTCACCCAGGAAATCGACAGATACTTTCAAGGTTCTTTGGTGGTGTGGGGAGGCATCATTGTAGACAGACATACAGATCTTGTCAATGTCCGTGGTCGCCTTACCGCTGGGTAGTACATCGAACAGATCCTGTTGGATCATGTTGAGGCTGCTGCGTACAGTGATGGCCCTGAATTCCTTCTCAGGCACGGTAACACCGGGGGCCATTTGGCGGGCGCTACCAGGGATGTCTAACGAAACCTGGACATCGAGGTAATGAAATAACCAGTGGTAAGTCCCGACCTTAAGCCCATAGAGGATGTATGGAACTTGCTTGACAGACGTGTTCGTTTCCTGTTCCACCACAGACTCTAGAAAAACTCTCAAGAGCTTTCATTGAGGAATGGGAACGGATAACACAGAAGTCATCCTGTAGACGGAACATGCCACGTATGTGTCACGCGGCTATAAACGGTGTCGGAGGGCATATACGTTACTGGAGCTCTCCAAACTCCATTGAAGACCACCCAGGATGAAGGGATGAATGATTTTTTCCATTTTGTTTTCGACATTTGTCAGCCATTTCAAAATAGAATGTAAAGACATTTTTGTGTGCTTAACTTCTGAAAGAAACTGTATAATTTGTTAACATACAGAGTCCTCTGTTACTGCTCATGGCACACTTCAAGGGTCACACTTCCCTGATTCTTTTGAGCAGTGTAATACGAACGAGTGCTTGTCTGGCACATATGATAAGTGACGATGTAATTTGTATTGTAGTGTGACAACAGTGACAAATTCATGGATTTCAATGTCTAACGCCATTGATTTTACATCCCCTGCTACGAAGTTATAAATGTTTTTATAAAACTGATGATGGTATGTTGACAGGAACTTGTTGTTCAATGAAGAAACTTTATCAGTGGGTCTCGGCCGTAAATCATGGTATTCCTCTAATATGTACGAGCTGTACGCAGTGATAAGATATTTCTTCACATTACAGCTGTGTTACATATCGCTATACACAAGCGGTAGATTGATAGTGTATATGAGAAAGCTCTCGAGAGAACAACGCCGGGTTTACTAATTGCCATAGATCCAAGAACGTCGAACTCTCTTATTATGCTAAGGGCTGCCACGTAACTAAAGCATAGGACTTCTTCTGACCGTGAAATGAAAGCAGTCCCACAAGTAATGAGTGCATTGACAGGGAATGTCAGATTGTTCCATATTTTTAGAATTTCAGAAGGCTTTTGACAGTGTTCCTCACCAGCGACTTCTAATCAAATTGCATGCTTACAAACTATCGGCTAACTTGTGGGACTAGATTCGTGATTTCCTGTCAGATAGGTCACAGTTATCAATAATTTACGGTAAGTCAGCGAGTAAAACTGAAGTAACATCTAGCGTTCCCCAAGCAAATGTTATAGGCCGTCTGCTGTTCCTAATTTACATAAACGATTTACGAGGCCATCCGAGCAGCCCTCTTTAATTGTTTACAGACGATACTGTCATTTAGTAAGAGATGATCAAAACAAACTGCAAAATGATTTAGACAACATAACTGTATGGTGAGAAAATTGCCAATTGACTCTAAGTTATAGAAAGTTTGAAGTCAACCACATGGGTGTTAAAAGGTATCCGCTACATTCCGGTTACACGTAAATCACACAAATCTAAAGGCTGTTCAATGCAACTAAAGGCCTGGCCGTCCGGCTTGTGTGGCCTTGAACCGCAGCCGGCAGGCCGCACTGTTGAATCGCTCGTTACTGTATGGCGGCGGTCTCACAGAGTGCGGCTCTGACGCACCGGCCGCCGCCGGGTTGTCACAGATTACAGATTCGCCGCAAGCCGGAGCGGCTGCTTGCCTCGACGCATTCAACTGCTCTGCTGTCACACTGGAAACAGTGGCGTGAGGCAGTTTTTGCGTTGCAGCTCTTAGTGCATGCATCATGGACACAGAAAGACTTTATAGAGGTGGTGAGGGAATAGAACTCTTCGTATGATACACGCAATCCTGATTTGGAGGTAGAATACTTTTGCCCTCGATATACTCTTGATAGAAAGCTGAATCTCAAAAAGAGTATTGTCACTGTGACGTCCATAACTTCCAATACTAACTACTGTAAACTTGTAGTATGGATCAATGATCGCCAGGAGAACTAGCGAAAAGAATTGTTTATAACTGAAGAACTTGGATCCACTATCCTTTGGGCATTTTAACCTGTTATGCTTTCCGTCTATGCTTCCGAGGCAGTTCGGGAACCCCCAAAGTTCTAGAAATGCTTCTTCACATTTCTTCCACATCTCTGTTGTAGGATTAGGTAAATACGTGGGTTGTAGAACAGTCCATATTGCCTGGCACATTTCTTTCACAATTTCTGAGACTGTTGTACGTCCTAATCGAAAAGAAAAAGCTAGGGTCTGGTGACTTGTCGCCTGTAGCCTGTATCTGGAAAAAATTAAAATAAATAATGCCGATAGAACGAATAGATAACTTAACGACCAAAGATATGTTTGTTTAAGTCAATGACAATGTTATGAATGCAATGAAACAGAACAATCTATTTAGTAGAAAGTTCTCTCTAGCGGGACATACGGAGATAGATGTTAGTATCGTTTGCTGTATTCGTAAACACTGCAGGTAAATTTATCACTCCACTCGTAACTGCATTGTGAGAGAGCACTTTCTTCCGCCGAACCATTCATATGATACAGCAAAACTGAAATGGAATAATTTATATGACTTCTGTATGAAGCCAAAGAGGCCACAAATGGTAAAACTTAACTCAAACAAATAGCTAGTCTGTGCCTTGTATCAACTGACTTTCTCCAGTTCGTTGTGCACCTTTCGGTGCTTCCTTTTTATCAGGCGATGCAGTTCCTCGAAACATTCTCGCGAAATACTAAAATATTTGAAGTACCTATCTTCGTCAGACTCTAGTTCAGTACACAGGCGATGGTATTCTCCTAAGCTTTCTCTCTTGCTATTAATGTCGTGCACCCAATATCTCCTCTTCTTGGTGCCATTTCGTATCGCTAATGCGAGGAGGAGTTCCTCCTCGTCCGAGCTACTCATTTCTGCACTTAAAAAAATGAACTCGCACAAAGATAACGTGTCCCGCGTGAAGCTTCCAAATCGTCTAACGCCAAGACAATCGCGCTACGCATGCAAGCTCAATAATGGGGTTCGGCCCCCTCCACAGTATAGCAGCTGCCGCAGCGAGTCGCTGCGGCCGGCCGGCCGTTGCCTGTGTGGCGTCCCTGGCCGCTGACGAGCCCGGCCCACCGCTGCGCCGTCCGTCGCAGCGGCAGGCCGGATTCTGTCTGGCCAGGCCTTAAGTGCTAAAAGATTGCAATTGCGAATAACATAAACTGGAACGATCACATAGAAAATGTTGTGAGTAAAGCAAATTAGAGAGTCGTTGACTCTCCCCGAAGATCTTCACTTAAAACTTCCGGGCTGATAGGCCGTGGTCGAAGTATAAAACTGTCTCCTGACGTTTCGTCTCCGACTACGGGAGACATCCTCGGATGATCTCCCCGAAGATGTTGCACGCAGTTGGCAACGAAACGTCAGGAAGAAGTAGTTTTACAGATCGACCACGGCCTCTCAGCACGGAAGTTGTAACTAATGAAGACGCCGGGCATGAATGCCTACACGTTATCATTAAAAACTTATGTTTGTCGAAACACTTACATAACACCACAGGATTGCTAAAGAGACTGCTTACGCTACTTTTGTCTGCATTCTTTTGGAACCCAGCGGCGTTGTTTAGCACACTGGACTCGCATACGCGAGGACGACGGTTCAGACCAGCATTCGGCCATCCTGATTTATGTTTTCCGTGATTTTCCTAAATCGCTTCAGGCAAATGCCGGGATAGTTCCTTTGAAAGGGCACGGCAGGTCTCCATCTCCATCCTTCCCTCATCCGATAGGGCCGATGATCTCGCTGTTTGACCCTCTCCCCCGATATTGCCTTTGGGAACTGACGGGAATCGGTAGTTTCATCGAGAAAGTGAAAAGAAGGGAAGATCGTTGTGTATTATCGAGAAATAGGGGAGAGAGTTCCACAGATATGACACGCAAATTGGCATGGCAGTCATCAAAACAAGGCGTTTTCGTTGCGACAGTGTCTTCCCAGAGATTTCAATAACCAACTTTCTCCTCAAAGTGTGAAAATATTTTGTTGGCGTCCTCCAACATAGGGAGAAAAAATCACCACAATAAAACAAGAGAAATCACAGATTATACACAAAGATTTCACTGTTCATTTTGCAACGGGTTGGTAGAGACTGGA
Source organism: Schistocerca nitens (assembly GCF_023898315.1). Lineage (NCBI taxonomy): Eukaryota > Metazoa > Arthropoda > Insecta > Orthoptera > Acrididae > Schistocerca > Schistocerca nitens. The sequence goes on from NC_064620.1 coordinate 259,239,725, forward strand.
AAGGTAAAATAATAGCTTAAATGAGGTTCGGTGAACTCTCTACCAGGCATATAATTGTGAACTGCAGAGTAATCATGTACATGTAAATGCAGATACAGGTGCCTTCTGAATCGCTGCCGTTCACCGCAGTGCGTAACTACTCGGCAGTTAATGATACAGAATCGTGCTTTGCTACTCAGAAACACTAATTCCATGCTACTAAAATACTGCTTCAGCGTTTGCCGCAAAACGGAAATCTTTCGCTCCACTGCATTGCTGCTGCAGCCAGGTTCATCGAAGGTTTTTGGGCGACCGCTCGCAGGGCACAAAGCAACCCATCATTCCGCCACGGATAGGTACGACAGGAAAATCCGCAGCTCTTTTGTTATTGTTCAGCAACACTCGACCACGCGATGTTGCCTTTGGGATTGGAGGGAAAGGGGTATTTTCACATTCGGTTTATTCATTCGTCCACCTTGTGCTTCTCTATTTGTACGCGTATTGATAGGCAGCGGACGTTTTTTATTTCATCTCTATGGAAATTTTGAATATCAATTCTTCCTTTTGAATGTTTCTCATGCTGTTCATAGTTTAATGATACACACAGTCGTATGAGGATTGATTTTTACGGTTCACATGGAGTAACTACAAATAGTTATTGCTCTGAAATTAAGCGTCGAGACTCCATTCGTCACAGCGGTACTGTTTTCCTGTTTCCTGTGGCAGGACGTGAAACCTGTCCCAAATATGTAAGAGCACCAGAATGAAACATGTTGTTTATAAAACATAAAATATAATCAGAATAATATAACAAAGTAGATTTCACCGTATCGCACGCAGTTTCTGAAAGGACAGGTCATCACAAATGATTGACATTGATGGAATTAAAATGATCGTAAGACATTATTATTCGTGAGACCTCATCTGTGCTTCTTTGTCCTTTCGCACGCTACTTTGGTGACTTGCTCGTCGATGAAGATGACATGAAATGACTTGGGCAACAGAAACACCCAATCCCTGGGTGAACAAAATCTCCGACCTGACCGGGAATCGAACGCAGTACACCGCAACGGAGAAGCATAGACGCTAACCACTGTTTTTCATTATTTATCGATTTTTCGTTATTACCTCTTCCAGATGTCCCTCCCTAAGAAAAAAATTCGGGAGGTATCGGGAATCGAACCCAGGTCTATTCTCAATGAAGAGAGAAACGCTTAACTTTTTCTTTTTTAATTTCATGGGAAAAGTGTCGAATGGAAGAAACCACCACCAATAATGGAACATGTTCAATAGTGAAATGCCTTAAACGATTTTTTTTATGATACAGAAAATGATTGCACTGGCAGGAAAGACCAGACGCAGTTAGCTTCAGGCTGAATGGAGACAAGGAGGGCAGCGGTCGAATCCTGAGGACTGAACTCCCCTCCCCCACCTGTCACTGTGCTGGTCCCTCACATGGTACTGGCCGTTTTTTAATTTTTATTTTTTATATATACTTTTTGAGTAATAGCAACTTCCTACACAAAAAAAAAAAAAAACAGAATTGGAATTCATCCTACACCCCTAGACCATAATCAGCAGTTTTAGATATTCAGGACCACACCAAATTCAAATGAAAAAGAAATGAGTCGCTAGTCACATTTAACTATGAAATCTCTGAGGTTGCTGTATTTTCTGGAAAGGACATATGCGGCTGTCCTGATGGACTACCATTTATTCCATTAGTGAATTAATAAATTAACATAAAAAGCCTTGCCTCTCGAACTTCTATGAGTCTCGAGACGAGAGGGAGGCGAAAATTACATACTACAAATCCTCCTGTGCAGGAGCCATCTTGGGCCAAGTTAATATTAAGGCAACGCCTTTCAAACTTTAATGAGTGTTCACTAACAAGGGAACCTCCCCATCGCACCCCCCTCAGATTAGGTTATAAGTTGGCACAGTGGTTAGACCTTGAAAAACTGAACACAGATCAATCGACAAAACAGGAAGAAGTTGTGTGGAACCGTGAAAAAAAAATAGTTAAATATACAAACTGAGTAGTCCATATGCAACATAGGCAATATCAAGGCGAATGCGAGCTAAGCAGAACTGTGGTCCCGTAGTTAGCGTGAGTAGCTGCTGAGCGAGAGGTCCTGGGTTCAAGTCTTCCCTCGACTGAAAATTTTACTTTCTTTATTTTCGCAAAGTTATGATCTATCCGTTCGTTCATTGACGTTTCTGTTCACTGCAATAAGTTTAGTGTCTGTATTCTGCGACCGCACCGCAAAACCGTGCGATTAGTAGACGAAAGGACGTGCCTCTCCAATGGGAACCAAAAACATTTGATCGCAAGGTCATAGGTCAACCGATTCCTCCACGGGAAAACACGTCTGATATATTCTATACGACCCTGGTGACGGCATGTGCGTCACATGTCAGGAATATGTTGTCGACCCACCTAACTTGTACACTTAGCGAATGGGTAAAAAGATTCCTCTACCTTGCCCGATTTAGGTTTTCTTGTAGATGTGATAATCACTCCCAAAATAGTGATGAAAACATAAGAGTTTGTCACATAAACTGAAAATAAAAAATTAAAATTTTCACTCGAAGGAAGACTTGAACCTAGGTCCTTCCGTTCCGTAGCTGCTCTCGCTAACCACAGGACCACGGCACACCTGGCCTCCCAGTGTCCTTGATGTTACGTACCTTCGCATGGACTACTCAGTTTGTATATTTTACTAATTTTTTTCATAGTTCCACACAACTTCTTCCTGTTTTCTCGATTGATCTGTGTTCAGTTTTTCAAGGTCTATCCACTGTGCCAACTTATAACTAAATCTGAGGGGGGTGCGATGGGGAGGTTCCCTTGTAAGATGTCGATGGCCTTCAGCGAGGCGCCTTCACCAAACTGGTGGTGACCGTCAAAGGGATTCCTTAACTTCAAGAAAGACTCCGGGATACCTTCCCTGGGAGGTAGTTTTGCGTGTAGGACCATCCGGGTAATGGTAACTTAATACTTGTGCCAGTGACGTAGCCTTTACGACCAGATATAGAGAACACCTTTTGCGGAAAAATGGCACTAGCCCCCAAAATTCTGCTTTTGCCGACTATCTACTGATTACAGGTCACACGCCTAAAGCTATTTACGATATCAACATTTTGCATACGAAGAAGAAAGTGCGTAGATTAGATATTCTCGAAGAATTAGAGATTTTCAAACATCTTTCTCGAAATGATGGCCTAATTCTCAATGAGCAGCTGCAGCTGCGTAATAAAAATTTCTCCAACGGTATGAAACCGTTACTTGACATTTAGTTTCCAGTCTCCTCGTGCAATTTACCGAAGTGTGTTTCTCCATCTAAGTCAACTCATAATTTTTCATTTATTAAATGGTTTATTGTCTGTATTTCATGTTACATCGTTTTCTACAGGGTGTGTCATTCAACCCTTTTTGTATTTTCTATAATGACGTTTTCATACTTCAAACTACCCTGATAAGTTCTGATGCAGACCAAATGTTACTTAATCTGTCGCTGTTAAACAAAATATTGCCTTTTACATTATGCACTGAATAATATTCGTTACAATTTTCGTCTGCCTACACTTATATGTTAAGTAGCCAAGTTGTACTTGCGGCTATTAGATGGCACTCTCGATACGATGTCACGTCCACCTGCCCACAACTGTTAACGAGGGCGCCTCAGCCCGTTCAAACCTGTGGCTATAAAATGTAAGTAGGCTGTTTATGTTTTCTTATTGACAACGTTATGTAGCGCTCTGTATGAAAATCACTGGCTGTGCTGTGTGCAGTCTGTGGCTGGTTTGCATTGTTGTCGGCTATTGTAGTGTTGGGCAGCTGGATGTGAACAGCGCGTAGCGTTGCGCAATTGGAGGTGAGCCGCCAGCAGTGGTGGATGTGGGGAGAGAAATGGCGGAGTTTTGAAATTTGTAAGACTGGATGTCATGAACTGCCATGTATATTATGATTTTTCAACACTATTAAGGTAAATACATTGTTTGTTCTCTATTAAAATCTTTCATTTGCTAACTATGCCTATCAGTAGTTACTGCCTTCCGTAGTTTGAATCTTTTATTTAGCTGGCAGTAGTGCCGCTCGCTGTATTGCAGTAGTTCGAGTAACGAAGATTTTTGTGAGGTAAGTGATTTGTGAAAGGTATAGGTTAATGTTGGTCAGGGCCATTCTTTTGTAGGGGTTATTGAAAGTCAGATTGTGTTGCGCTAAAAAATATTGTGTGTCAGTTTAAGCACAGTCATGTATAATATTTCTAAGGGGACGTTTCATATGTCGACCCTTAGCCGAGGATGCCTCACTGGAATCTTCTGATTTTTTCTTGTAGGGTGTGTAATTACTGTACATTTTGTTTATTGCTAGCGCGTAATTGTAGAGAGAATCTCCTTTGTAGTTGCAGTCTTTCATTGTTGTACAGTAAAACAGGTGTGGCATGCATGTATATTTGCACCAAGTATTTCGCAGCTGCGCTTGCAATTAACTAGATATTATTTTCAGTGCTATGTTAATGTGTTCTCTTATTTTTGCTCTTCAAATTGTGTTTTCTGTGTTGTCGTGTGAAATATTGTGACAATAATGGCGTGTGAAAAAAGTAATACTAGGCTCCAAAGTAAACTGAGAAATGACAGTGGAGACGAAAGCAGTGTGTTAGCGCCACCATAAAATGAAGTAACTAATGTTCAAAGTAGTAATTTGGTAACTGTGCATAGGGAAATGGAGCGGGCTGCAAATAATGGTGTAGGCAGTGAAACAATTAGTGAACAGGGAAGTATTATCGATCGATTGGTGGGCAACAGCTCGCCTCAGGATTCCGAAATGACAGGACACAATCTTGCAAATACTGTAAATTTAGGTTTTGCGTCCTCACCGTTTTCTCAAATAAATCAGGACACATTTTCTGCTTTTCAAAATGCGAATATTGCCGGTTCAAATGCACTGCCGAATAGCACTGAGGAACATGTTTCAGACACCAGTGCACTTTTATTACAGTTAATGCAACAAATGGGACAAAGGCTACAAAAGTTAGACACAACGCTTGAACAAAATCAGAAACAAATGGGACAAAATCTTCAAAAGTTAGACACAATGGAACAAAATCTTCAAAAGTTAGACACGATGGAACAAAATCAGAGACAAACACAGCAAAAGCTTCAAAAGTTAGACGCAATGGAATAAAATCTTCAAAAGTTAGACACAATGGAACAAAATCTTCGGAAGTTAGGCACCACACTTGAACAAACACGTGAAGATTTAACTGCTGAGCTACATAAAATCGAATCGAAATGTCAAAAAGTCTGTAATGACGTAAAAACACAAATTTGTGAGCATTTCCAACCTATTTTTTCGCGTCATGAAAATGCATTACAGAATCACGAAGCAGCCATAAAAGAACTGCAAACTATTGTTCATGAAAATCACGTCACCTTGCAAGCTAAAATTGACTCAGTTGCATCTACCGATTCGGTTACGCAACTTGCAAAAACTCAGGAAAACTTAAAGGACACAGTAGATACGATTTCAACACAAATGGACACTCTGAAACTTGGTTCAGAAAAACACACAGAGGAAATAATTTCACTATCGGATAAAGTATCCGAACTTTCAGATCAGTTCACTAACTTATCTGCAAAGGTAGATGATGATCTGAATGACACAAGACCTGTAGCCTTCACTGACACTGAAGAGTATGAACAAATTAGGAAATTCAAACAAAATCAAAATCAAATCAATACACAGTACAAAAGAGAAATCCGGGAAGTACAAGGTCAGTTGGCACAAGTAATACAAGAATTACATATTTCAGAGGACACTCGCGCTCCAGTACGGGAAGAGGGACATAGAAATACGGAGCAACCACAAAATAATAACACAGGAAACTTCGGAAATTATGAAAGAAATTGGCAAGGCGCATTGAATTTTGAGATGGAACCGCCGAAACGAAGTAACAATGAGCGATGTGCGACTCGCCGACACGATGACTTTGACTATAAGCTGTTCATTACTACACGTAAATTCCAAACATTTAAGAATTCTGACAACGACATTCATCCACAAGCATGGCTCCATCAATTCTCTCATTGTTTTCCTCCCAACTGGTCGTTAGAACACAGATTAGAATTAATGTGTGGCTACTTAGAGAATGAACCAGCTGTAAGAATGCGATCGGTCATTCACGATTGTCACAGTGAAGGAGAATTTTATCATCCCTTCCTCTCAGCATATTGGTCTCAAGTTACACAAGACCGAGTAAAACATAGCATCATTATGATGAAACGTTTCGAACAATCTGAATTCTCCTGTCTTGTGCAATATTTTGAAGACATGTTGCACAAGAATCAGTACCTGTCAGACCCATACAGCCCCTCAGAACTCATCCGCATTTGCTTAATCAAATTACCTGAACATTTACGACATATTATTTTGGCAGGACGTAGCAAAGACGACATCGAAGCTTTTCAGGGACTCTTACAGGAATTAGAAATTGACACAGACAGTCGCGGGATGCGAAAACAGGAAAACAATCACTACAGGTCACATCCGTCACAATTCCGTGACAACAGAAACAATAACTGGACACGACAAGTCTATTCTTACAACGCAAATCGTGACCAAAACAGAAACCACCTATATAACAACCACTGGCAGAGTAATAATAATTACAGAGAAAGATCGCATTTCCGTAGTAATGAATATGACAGAGATTACCATAGAAACAGACAATATGGGAACAAAAACAATTATTATCAAGGGAGACAGAATAACTTCAGACGCAACAGTTCAGCGCGCAGTTACGATTCCGGGAGAAATTCTCTACCACATGACCGACAAACAAGAAACTATGTAAACTACCGACAAAACGACAGACCTGAATTCCATCATAACTGGCGAGCTTCAAACAGGGCAGGGCCTTCTCGACAAGGTGAATTCGCAAAAGTTAGATCTCCTAATCCTAATGACGACGCACGCCAACAAAGAGAGGCAATGACTCGCACCGCAGGTAGCCACGTGCGCCGGCCGGCTCAGGGAAAAATTACATAGACGCTGACCTTGAGAAAAATTTTAGCATTCTTTACCGATGTACCATATACCGCATGATAATTGCGTTCAAATTGAAACTCTGCGTACCAGGAAGAGTAAAGGTTTACACCACATTTTACATGTAAAACCGTTTATTGAAAGATAATCTGCTTTTTAACTTAGTCTTTGCTACAAAATTTTTCACTTAACATTACTAGTATGCTTTGTCAGACTTAGAATCTGTTAATTGCAACAATGTTTGAAGTTAAATAAACAGTCAAGATCCAAGAGAACGTATTTAAACTGAAATTACGAATGCATTGCTATTGTGAACAGACGACACAGTGTTATTGTGTGTGTACATTCTTGCTTGTTAGTTGCACGATTACGTAACGACTATAAGGCTCACATACTTAGAACATTTACCAGTACTGCTAATGAGATTTTAATGCAACATTTTGGGTTACTTGAAAAGACATTCTTTATTTAAAGTACTTTCTGTGAGATACCAGATGACACAGTGGTTAGTTTATGTGACAGCTACACGATTTTATCACGACGCTACTAATGAGTGACAATTTACAATGTGGCTTTTTCAGTGTAGTTAGTGCCTTCAGTAGTTTGAATCTTTTATTTAGCTGGCGGTAGTGCCGCTCGCTGTATTGCAGTAGCTTGAGTAACGAAGATTTTTGTGAGGTAAGTGATTTGTGAAAGGTATAGGTTAATGTTGGTCAGGGCCATTCTTTTGTAGGGATTATTGAAAGTCAGATTGCGTTGCGCTAAAAAATATTGTGTGTCAGTTTAAGCACAGTCTTGTATAATTGTTCAAAGGGGACGTTTCAACAATACAGGTATGAGCAGCACGTAGTGGCTCGCCTCCATACATTCTTTTTTAAAAAAATTGTGACTAAAGCCCTTTTGGCGTGCTTTTTGTTTTATACGTGACATGTAAGTATTGTCTCTGTCTAATATTGTTAGTCAGTACTACACTTTTAAATAAAAAATTCTCATAAATTTCTAATTAAGTTATGGGCCACTTTAAATGTTTAAATTCTGAGGAAGGCACTCTTAGTAGTGTTGAAACCTAGTTAATGAGACTAAAAATTTTGAGCGGGGGCTCATTTGCTTGAAATTTGATTTATAAACGGCCACTGAAAGAAGCAGCGATGTTTAAAACTTTACGATGGGCTTTTCTCTTGTTAGTGCCACTTGGCCAGCAGGGGCCCAGTCTTCTTGCGACCGTACATTCTCGTATCACCTCTGCCAGCAATCATGTACAGTGGCGATATTCCTGCCAAGTCTTTCCGCAGTATCTCATAGCCCTATTAAACGACCTCGTTCAAACTCAGCGAGCTGTTGATAATCTTTGTTGACTAACATCAACTCACCAAGTCCAATCTCAAACATAACTAACTGACGACCGTTATAGCACTTACTTGAAGGAAACCTGGTTTGTCTCTTCTTAGTGGCACTAAGTGCAAAATTTGAATGGACGTCGCTGTAGAACGACGCCTACCAACTTTCGTTTATTTCTCACAGCTCCTTGGCGTTGCGATTATTTTCCGTCTTTGTAGTATCAAAAACGCGATGTAACCTCTATGCCCGTGTAGCCAAGCAAATGTCTCCTTCGCTTCCCGCCAGGTGGGATGCGGCTCTCTGCCGCGCCTACGTAACGGAGATATGCGTGAGCCCGCGCTTACTCCTTCAGTACTAGTACTAGTTGGATGGCATCAAGAGGAAGTTCTGGCAGTTGTTTGGGACGTTGTGAGCATTTTCCGAGATTGGATATAATTTGGAGTAGCTGTACGGGGTGCCCATTATAGCAGCTTACATGCCGGAGATGCACGTCACTTGGATTCGATGGAAGACTTACCTGGAACTCGATCTGCTTTCGCCGGCCGTCGTGGCCGTGCGGTTACAGGCGCTGCAGTTTGGAGCCGAGCGACCGCTACGGTCGCAGGTTCGAATCCTGCCTCGGGCATGGATGTGTGTTATGTCCTTAGGTTAGTTAGGTTTAATTAGTTCTACGTTCTAGGCGACTGATGACCTCAGAAGTTAAGTCGCATAGTGCTCAGAGCCATTGTTCGATCTACTTTCAGTTGCTACAGGTTTCACTGGTAGAGCGAGATTATTGAGTCGTGCTCATCGGCAGTGGTTTATCATTGTGTGGTGAGTACATAGTGCGTAGAAAGTGTGAACAACATTTGGAGAATACCCCATGCTGCAGGGTTCTTTATATTACATATTTTAGATTTATGATAAGCATCATTTTACTGTAAGAGTTTACCGCCTCCAATTTAGCTACCTTACGTAGCTAGACATTTCTGTCTGTTCAAAAAATGGCTCTGAGCACTATGGGACTTAACTTCTAAGGTCATCAGTCCCCTAGAACTTAGAACTACTTAAAGCTAACTAACCTAAGGACAACACACACATCCATGCCCGAGGCAGGATTCGAACCTGCGACCGTAGCGGTCGCGCGGTTCCAGACTGTAGCGCCTTTAACCGCTTGGCCATCACGGCCGACATCTGTCTGTTCATGTCACAGTAATTTCCGTCCATCGCATGTGACCCCAGTTTGTAATTAAAGAGTATTACTTGCACTCACCTTGCGTAGTTTATTTTTGACCACAGCATTAATTTTACTGCTTGCTGAGTTAGTTATAGCCGCTCTGGCGTTATTGTTTGTGCATTATTTTATAACACTAACATAAGTCATTTGGATCCCACTTAGGAAATCAAACACGGTTCATAATTAATTAATACTGTGATTGACGTTCAGTGAGTACTATAAAACATTTTTTCTCGATCGAATTTTCTCATTTTGACAGACGTGACTCGCTATATGTTTAATTGTTAAAAACCATTAAACAGCCAAGATCGCATAAAATATTTATTCATTAAAGGCAGCCGGTTTCAACAGACAATGCTGTCATCTTCAGGTCTTAAAATCTTTTTGTTGTGAAACATGTTCATTTTACGCCGTCGTCTTGCTCAAGACGTGCTGTTTTCATCCACGTGACATCTTCTGTGTGAGGTCAGCGTCATTGATGTTTTACAATAAAAAAATTTTAAGGTCTGAATATGACAGCATAGTCTGTTGAAATCAGTTGTCCTAAATAAAAGAATATTTAATGCGATCGTAGCTGTTAAACGGTTTTTAACATTAGTTCTCGTTCAGTTTCAGTTGAAAAAATACAGAACTTGCTGTAGGACATGTTGGAATATTCCCGCTTCAGCTCCCTGCAGTTTTATGAAACACTATAAATGGCAGCGCTATACGTAGCCTCCAAAGTGGCGTTTGTAACGGAGATGAGTTCGAAGCAGACAGCTGTCGTTGAGTTCATTTTGGCGGAAAGCCAGAGAATCGTAGATATTCATGAGTGTTTGTAGAATGGCTTCGAAGACGCAGTGAACAGAAGCACGGTAAGTCGGTTGGCGATGTGGGCTGGTTGATTTGGGTCAGGCGACCGAACAGTGAGGTCATCGGTCCCACCGGGTTAGGGGAGGATAGGGAAGGAAGGCGGCCGTGTCGTTTCAAAGAAACCATCCCGGCATTTGCCTGAGGCGATTTAGGGAAATCACGGAAAACCTGGATGCCCGGACGCAGGTATGAACCTCCGTCCTCCCGAATGCGACTCCAATATGCTAACCACTGCGCCATATAACTCGGTCGGTGGGCGATGTGTCTGTTCTCATCGCAACAAGGTCGCGCAAACCTGTCCGATTTTACGCATTCCGCCGGTCACACACAGCTGTGACTTCTGAAATGTTGGAATCTGCGGACACTGTGATTGTGGTCTGTCGATTATCTCGATGCTCAGCTGGATTTGCCTTTAGGGGGTGCTGACACACTGGTCCACCAGTTGGACTTCTCAGAGTTGTGTCCTCACTGAATTCCTTGCCGGCAAACAGAAAACCATGAAGAGCTTCTATCTGTTTCTTCCACTAAAGTATGCACTCTGTGAGAAGCAGTATGTGGATGTTGGGGAATCACTGATGCTGCGACATCGACCAGTAGAAAGTTACCATGTGAGCGGACAGGCCCTCTCAGTAAGGTGGCGTAAAACATTCGCATTGATTGGCGATTATGTTGTAAAATATGGTTTTGTTCGTAAAAGAGTAAGGAATAATATAATGTATTGCAATCTTGAATTAAACCAACTTGATTTCAGTGAAAAGTGTGTTGCATTACTTACTGGACGTGTAAGGGATCCGTGATCGCACGAACATAGATGCTAGTATCCGACGCCCAGGTCGTTAGCAGACAGGAGTCGTTTGTTGAGCGCTGCAGGAGGCAGTGAGACGAGTGTCGAGTGCGGAGTAGTATTGGAGAGTGTCGAGTGAGAAGTAGCACTGGAGTGTGTCGAGTGACAAGTAGTGGGGGAGAGACGGGCAAGAATGGTGGTCGAGTGAGTTGTAAACGGTAAAATTCACCGGAGTATGACGAGTGAGCGCGTCCCCTTGATCGTCGTGGGGTTGACCTTCACTAATACCGATTCGCGAGTGATATGAAACCGAAAGTGACAAGTGCCGAATTAGCTGTTTCGCGTCAACCGCGTCGGCCAGCAACAACCATGGACTGCAGTGATGATTGTTGTGAATGTTAACCATCATCATCGCATGTGACGAAGTACTGAAAATCAGCTACCAATAAAAAGATATAACCCTAATAAGACGTGTAAGGCGAAGGTAGCAACTGCCTCAGAATTTGTGTGTTAGTGGAAAATATACATCAGTTTGTACATCGCAACCTTTGTGGTCCTTAATAATAGACAAACTTTCAATCATTAACTCTTCAGTCTCAGAACAGCCGCAATGGGTTGAAATACCCCCGAAACCACAGCAGAAAAGCCGATAGCCTTTCATCCATTAAGCACACGCTCACATAATCATTATAATTAACTTTTGGTGGCTTCGGTAAATCACACATAACCCAATAAATGAATTTAAACGGCGGTGTTTCAGACGCCCTTCGTACTTGCACTCTCATTTGTAATTTATTTTTGTGCGCTGGATTAATTTTACTCTCATGTGATGAAGTTGAAGCCTTGCGAGTGTTTTGTTTTTACATCATTTTATAGCACTAGCTTCTGTCACTTGGATTCAACTTAAGGATTTCAAGTAATCTATTTCTTAAGCTCATATTTCACATTACTTTACGATAGTTGACCATTGGATATCTTGGTAAGCTGAGCTTCGAGGTGTCATATAATGTATCGACTAAATGTTTAGTGATGACTGGTGCATTTTTCTTCGGAACATGTGCTAAATAAATGTTTTCTGTCTGTTTTAGTAAGACCTGAATCCAAATTGTGCGCTATTCAATGCATTTCAAACAGAATATCAGTACAGCGTGTTTGAAAATTTCCGCTACTCGTGACTTGTAGAGGGAACTAATATTTTGAATATTACCTTTCCCGTTCTACGACGGTTTCAATTCACATGTTTAACACATCCACTTCTGCATGAGAAACTGAATTAAACTTGAAGCAATAGAATTATTAGGTAAATATTGGAAGGGATACATAACGAAACATCCATTTATCACCTACACACATTCGTTTGTATCAACACTTAAAAACTACGTTTCTACTTTATTCCAGAACAAAAAAGAACTCAGCATACAGTACGTACCGAACAGTGCTGGTGCATCACAGCAGTGGAAATCACCAACGTTGTTACAGATATTGTCTCTACGAAGCATGTCCTGGTACACACTTTCCATCCCACCTCGTGCCTCCTCATTTTCTAGTGCAAAGACGTGGACCCTTTACGTGTCTGAATTGAAACCGTCTTAGAAGGGAAATGGTAAGTTTCTGGAAATTGGTTTCTATTCAGAATACTATATGCTCACCTCCCTCGACAAGCACTAGAAGTTGGCAGCGGGAATTTCCGAAAACCTGTATATTTTAATGATGTTAAATCTAACGTGAAACTTCCGCAGTTTATAAATATACATACACCAACAAAAGTTTTGCACCATCTCGTTTCCGAGAGTTCCGGAACCTGTACAGAAAACTGGAATAGATATCAAAATAAACATCATTTCCGCCCTTTTTATTGGTCATGAAAGCCACACATTGCATGTTGTACCACCATACAGCGAGACCTTCCGAGATGGTGGTCCAGATTGCTGTAGACGCCCAGTAGCACGTCTTCTTGCATTGATGCTTGCCTGTATTCGCCGTGGCATACTATCCACAAGTTCATCAAGGCACTGTTGGTCCAGATCGTCCCACAGCTCAAAGGTGATTCGGCCTAGATCCCTCAGAGAGGTTGACGGGTCACGTCGTCCATAAACAGCCTTTTTCAATCTACCCCAGGCATGATCGATAGGGTTCACGCTTGGAGAACATGCTGGCCACTCTAGTCGAGCGATGTCCGTATCCTGAAGGAAGTTATTCACAAGATGTGCACGATGGGTGCGTAAATTGTCGTCCATGATGACGAATGCCTTCCCATAACACCCGGTCTTTACCAATTACACCTCCTCCTCTTGTGATTCTTGAACTTAGTATTCCCCTATTACTAGCTGAAATTTGTTACAGAACTCAATCTTTCTCCTCTCTCATTACTTGAACCAAGCCTACATTCTCCTGTAACCTTTTCTTCTACTCCTTCCTCTGCATTCCAGTCTTCTATTTTTAGATTTTCATCTTCCTTCAAGTACTGTATTACACTTCCAATATCCTCATATACTTTCTCTGTCTTTTCGTCTTCAGCTTGCGACATCGGTATGTATGCCTACACTAACTCTCGGTGTCAGTTTGCTGGACTGTTCACAGTAACATACTCTCTGCCCTACCATCTTATTCATAACGAATCGTACTCCCGTTATACCATTTTCTGCTGCTGTTGACATTACGCTACATTTGTCTGAGCAGAAATCTTTGTCTTCTTTCCATTTCACTCCACTAACACCTACTATATCTAGATTGAGCCTTAGCATTTTCCTGTCATGCTCAAGCTTCTGACATTCCACATTCGTAGAACTTTATCCTTACTTTTGGTACTGAATCTTTTTCTCGCAGGCACCTCCTCTTGGGCAGTCCCCTCCCGGAGATCCGAATGGGGGACTATTCCGGAATCTTTTGCCACTGGGGAGATCATCATGACACATTGTTCAGTTCAGGTTGGCGGATACTCGTTGTGCATCTTTAATGCAGTGGTGTTCATTCTCTTCTGCATCGTCGTGCCTATGATCATTGCTGACTCTTCCGCCTTTAGAGACAGTTTTCCACCCCAAAGACAAGGGAGTGCCCTGAATCTGTCTGCTCCTCCGCAGTCTCTGACCAGGCCGTTTTCAGAATGACTGTTATCATGCCGAATGTCTTCGGCTGGCAATGCCGGTTATTAATTTAAATTTAAGCGATGGTGTGTTTCTAATCCGGGACCGATGTCGCTTTTATTAAAATCAAAGACGCTACCCACCGATTGCGGGGGTCTCGTTTCACAATAATTACAACTACTAGATATTTTACAATTTGTTGCAGTAAAGTGCCTTGAGCCATGTTTTACTGTAACATAGCTGCCACCTAGTAAATAAAAACCAATTCACAGGGATATGCTGAAGTGAATCAATAAAAGTCAGGAAAACACAATAACCTCTCGTAGGTACTGACGCACTTACGAGAAGTTTTTGTGTTTTCTTGACTTTTACCTTAACATCTCAATGTTTTAAACTCTCATTCCCAATTTTTTTTCTTCATTCTCTATTTCTTCTTCTAAACGTCTTCTTGATTTACAATACTAGTTATTGTTTTTCTTTTGTTTTGGTACTGACGAGATGAAACATTCTTAATGAAAGAATTTCTATGTTTTCTGCGACTTAGCTAGTGAAAATAATGTCCTAAATGTCTTGGGAGGTGCAAGTACTTTTCCGTATACTCAAATGTAACACAAGGTGATAAAGAGTTTTTGGTCTCTTAAGGGGATTAGGAAAAGTATCTTTGGTGCAATACAAAGTTATCTCTGTAAAACTTCCTAGCGAGAGTAGCACGATTGGAAGTAATGATTTTGTGGAGCTATGACTTAGTCGCACAATACGCTACAAAATCCAAGATTCAGACTAAAAAAAGATGTAGTAATGTTCAAAAATTAATCGTAATCTGGAAAAAAGGAATCTGAAATGAAAAACAATCTCTGACTAGACAGACAGTATTTGAAACAATCTGGAGCAGTGGTATCATTCCCTTCCGCTAACAGACACCGTTTAGAAGCAATCATATGTAAACTGCTTACTAGGCGTCAGGGAGGGTGTTGCAAAGTGTAATTTCAAGATTTTGGTGACAATCTGGAGACACACGAAGTAATCGTCCTACGTCAGTACAGGGTCAACCAAGAATAATCACTCCTTCGATGAGGAGTACGATGTCTCCACAACAGTTTTCTACAGTGCTATCAGCCACTTTGTTGCTTGCAGGTCTTCAAAAATTTTATATTGGAGTCGAGGTGTGGTTGATGTTTAGGACAGACGTCCGTAAGTACATGACCCACTCAGCTTAGTGCACAGCGGGGAGTCAACACAACAACCGGACTTCGTGTTAATGAGAGAAGGGATCCTCACTAACAAATCCACCTTCAGTTTGTGGAATGATATAGTCGTACATCCATTTGGAGGAATAGTGGTAACCCTTAAACTCACAGGAAGTCGTGGAAAGAGACTACTTCATTGATGCTGGATTCGTAGTGTGAAGATTCCTCAATTTGGGTATGCGTTCGGACAGTGTTTCTTTTGCGGTTGAAAGAACACTGCCAACATGCAGAGCTACGCAGGTTGGACATTGTATTTACGTGTCTTGTTTTTGTGAGGGTTACTTGCTTTAAGCCTTTCCTTCGTGGTAGAAAACGACAGACTGAATCAAACTGCTCTCGATGATAAACTACTCGTAGTGGTCTGTGAAGTCTCGAGATCTAAATACTACAGCTAATTCTTAAGACTCATGGTGAACCTTCAGCTGTACATCATTTTGCACAATTCGTTTTGCTTATAGTTTCGGTCTAACGACCATTATATAGCATATGATGGCAGCAACGGCTGCAAAGGTATACCGTAATAAGAGTAATTTGCTCCTTTGTGCTCATCATGCTTGATAACGATGATTTGGCCGTAACTAGTAGCGAATGACAACTGAAGGTTCACCATGAATTTTAACAATCGTTTGGCGGCTGAATATTCCCACCTACAAACATACTTCCGGTTGATGGCTTCGTCACGTAAACTTTACACTTCGAGCAAGTCATCTGCTTGATCTACATCTACATGTACATCCATACTCCGCAAGCCACCTGACGGTGTGTGGCGGAGGGTACCTTGAGTACCTCTATCGGTTGTCCCTTCTATTCCAGTCCTGTATTGTTCGTGGAAAGAATTATTGTCAGCATGCCTCTGTGTGGACTCTAATCTCTCTGATTTTATCCTCATGGTCTCTTCGCGAGATATACGTAGGAGGGAGCAATATACTGCTTGACTCCTCTGTGAGGTATGTTCTCGAAACTTCAACAAAAGCCTGTACCGAGCTACTGAGCGTCTCTCCTGCAGAGTCTTCCACTGGAGTTTACCTATCATCTCCGTAACGGTTTCGCGATTACTAAATGATCCTGTAACGAAGCGCACTGCTCTCCGTTGGATCTTCTCTATCTCTTCTATCAACCCTATCTGGTACGGATCCCACACTGCTGAGCAGTATTCAAGCAGTGGGCGAACAAACGTACTGTAACCTACCTCCTTTGTTTTCGGATTGCACTTCCTTAGGATTCTTCCAATGAATCTGTCTGGCATCTGCTTTACCGACGATTAATTTTATACGATCATTCCATTTTAAATCACTCTTAATGCGTACTCCCAGATAATTTATGGAATTAACTGCTTCTAGTTGCTGACCTGCTATATTGTAGTTAAATGATAAGGGATCTTTCTTTCTATGTATTCACAGCACATTACACTTGGCTACATTGAGATTCAATTGCCATTCCCTGCACCATGCGTCAATTCGCTGCTGATCCTCCTACATTTCAGTACAATTTTCCAATGTTACAACCTCTCTATATACCACAGCATCATCCGCAAAAAGCCTCAGTGTACTTCCGATGTCATCCACAAGGCCATTTATGTATATTGTGAATAGTAACGGTCCTACGACACTCCCCTGCGGCACACCCGAAATCACTCTTACTTCGGAAGACTTCTCTCCATTGAGAATGACATGCTGCGTTCTGTTACGTAGGAACTCTTCGATCCAATCACACAATTGGTCTGATAGTCCATATGCTCTTACTTTGTTCATTAAACGACTGTGGGGGACTGTATCGAACGCCTTACGGAAGTCAAGAAACACGGCATCTACCTGGGAACCCGTGTCTGTGGCCCTCTGAGTCTCGTGGACGAATATCGTGAGCTGGGTTTCACACGATCGTCTTTTTCGAAACCCATGCTGATTCCTACAGAGTAGATTTCTAGTCTCCAGAAAAGTCATTATACTCGAACATAATACGTGTCCCAAAATTCTACAACTGATCGACGTTAGAGATATAGGTCTATAGCTCTGCACATCTGTTCGACGTCCCTTCTTGAAAATGGGGATGACCTGTGCCCTTTTCCAATCCTTTGGAACGCTACGGTCTTCTAGAGACCTACGGTACACCGCTGCAAGAAGGGGGGCAAGTTCCTTCGCGTACTCTGTGTTAAATCGAACTGGTATCCCATCACGTCCTGCGGCCTTTGCTCTTTTGAGCGATTTTAATTGTTTCTCTATCCCTCTGTCGTCTCTTTCGATATCTACCATTTTGTCATCTGTGCGACAATCTAGAGAAGGAACTACAGTGCAGTCTTCCTCTGTGAAACAGCTTTGGAAAAAGACATTTAGTATTTCGGCCTTTTGTCTGTCATCCTCTGTTTCAGTACCATTTTGGTCACAGAGTGTCTAGACATTTTGTTTTGATCCACTACCGCTTTGACATAAGACCAAACTTTCTTATGATTTTCTGCCAAGTCATTGCATAGAACTTTACTTTCGAATTCATTGAGCGCCTCTCGCGTAGCCCTCCTCACACTACATTTCGCATCGCATAATTTTTGTTTGTCTGCAACGCTTTGGCTACGTTTACGTTTGCTGTGAAGTTCCCTTTACTTCCGCAGCAGTTTTCTAACTCGGTTGTTGTACCACGGTGGCTCTGTTCCATCTCTTACAATCTTGCTTGGCACATACTCATCTAACGCATATTTTACGATGGTTTTGAACTTTGTCCACTGATCCTCAACAATATATGTACTTGAGACAAAACTTTTGTGTTGAGCCATGAAGCTCTCTGAAATCTGCTTTTTGTCACTTTTTCTAAACAGAAAAATCTTCCTACTTTTTTTAATATTTCTATTTACGGCTGAAATCATCGATGCAGTAACCGCTTTATGATCGCCGACATACAAATTCGCATACACGAGACTTGTTATTCACGTGGGACATACCATCCCAGATTTAAACATAGTTCACGTCCCCTCGTTCTGGCCAAGGTTTTTGTGAGGTATGCCTTATTTTTAAGGCAAATGCTAGAACAGGAATCCTATGCCAAATATTCCAATTGGGACTCCCTCAATCTCACTACGCTGCAATGGGTAATTGCTCGAATCTCCTCCAGGGACAGCGAATGAAAACTAATAAAAATCGTAGATAGAAACCTGGAATTCATTGACCATACGAATCTCCGGTCGTTTGCAGCCATCAGTGACTACAAGGTTTCACAAAAATGGGACCGACAACACATACGGCTGTTGTACCAACTCAGTGAGTATCCAGAGTCGCTGTCTTGTTACATGGCGCCTACATGAACCACTATCGCCTGTTACCTTTTCTTTGCTGTGGAATTAATTTACCTCTTTTATATGTGTAATTTGAAGTCAGGAATTCACGTACGTACACGGCTTCGACGCTCTTGTTTGTCAGACATCTTTTAATTAGTGTTCATCGTAAGTTTCTCGGAATCTTGCGCAGTCAATACTCTCACAGTTCTTAGTTGTGCTTGAGCGTGTATTTTGCTATGGCTTTGCATATGTCACAGATCTTATGTTGTTAGAATATTTTAGTAGTTCTTTTCGCGTCGTTAGCATTTCGGAACTATCTAAAATTATTTGACATATCCACATGGTTGGAAACGATAGCTGTTCGTATATCACAAACAACTGCTTTACTCTCTGAACCCTCAATAACATCCTTAAATTTGAGGGACAAAACAACAATGAGTGTCGTTAGACAGTTGCAGTCCTAAAAAGTAACTCCCATCATACCAGTTTCTTTTTATCATTAGATGTATTTAAATTCGCCCCAAAGAGTCAGACGTAGAAGATAGGGATGCTCACATGTCATAAGATTAGAGCGGAAGTATTAGGCTAAATTTAGTATGGCGATGTACGAGCTTTTATTCATTCGTTCGACGTTGTTTCCGTTATATCTTGCGGTAACTTACACGTACTTTCGTCATAGTGTCACTCTGAGACGGCAGCCGACCTCCTTTGCACTTTCCTCTAAATAACAGCATGCCGGAACGCCTGCGTCTTACGAATGGCAGAGTGAAACACTCTCAGCTAGATAGCCGAGAGCGGAAAAATGAGGAATTAGTTTAATGAAGAAAGTGGAGCTGGCTACTGCTAAGAGGCCAACCCTTAAAGAGCTCGCAGAAGTGGCTTTAATTAAGGCGGCGAGTCATCGGGGGGAGCCTAAGTATCTCCCGCGAACAGACGACCAGCGCACTTCTCGCAGAACTCTCTTAATTTCATTCGCAAGTGAGTTGCCGGTTCGTCCTGCTATTGCGGAATGCGTCTGGTCTGCGGGAATAGCATTTGTAGGGAGAATTGGACGTCGGCCAAGACCTGAATTCCGAACCGATATATGGGGAGACAGCGCCGTCGGAGTCCCCATACGCGCGTGCGTGCGTGCACCCTTGTGTGTGTGTTTGTGTGTGTGTGTGTGTGTGTGTGTGTGTGTCCGCTCGTCTGCCGTGGGACGCTAGGAAGATCCAGTGGAGCGGCAAAGCAATCAGCTGCCCTCGTAATTACATTTCCGATCGTCTGCAGCGAAGTTCCCGTATTCATTGAAATCGCAGTCGATACGTTTCTTGGGCACTTCAGTTTCCAATACACTTTAGTGATATTACTAGCTTTATTATATGTTACTGAAAACCTGCTAACAGTTTGGGATTGGGAACGACGTGTACAAATAGAAAGTCTGTATGAAAGACAGTATCTCCCGCAAAAGATCTCTGCCACTCTCTCTCTCTCTCTCTCTCTCTCTCTCTCTCTCTCTCTCTCACACACACACACACACACAGAGTATATGGATAAAAATGGGGAAACACCGTGGGAAAAATAAATGCAAGATGCTAGTGGAGCCTACATGTTGCGCCGTTGTAGTTTACCACTGACTGCATATGTGCAATGCCCTCAATACGTTGCATGTGTCAGTCGAATTCGAAACATTGTTCTGTGTAACTTGAATAGGTATTATGTCGGAGCTAAGTGAATCCGAACGTGGGAAAATATCTGGTCCTCTTATAGTGGGTCTTCTGTAGCCAAGGTAGCCAAAGTTATTGATGAATGAGATTTTCACTCTGCAGCGGAGTGTGCGCTGATATGAAACTTCCTGCGGATTAAAACTGTGTGACGGACCTAGACTCGAACTCGGGACCTTTGTCTTTCACGGGCAAGTGTTCTACCATCTGAACTACCCAAGCACGACTCACGCCCTGTACTGGCGGAAGTAATGCTGTGAGGACGGGGCGTGAGTCGTGCTTGGGTAGCTCAGTTGGTAGAACACTTGCCCGAGACAGACAAAGATCCCGAGCTCGAGTCTCGGTCCGGCACATAGCTTTAATCTGCCAGGAAGTTTCATATCAGTGCACACTCCGCTGCAGAGTGAAAATCTCATTCTGCAGTCATCAGTAATTCAAATGCCCGTAACAAGGAAACGTGGTGTTGAAACCATAATTCCTGGGGAATCGGACAGTGGAAGAAAGATACACTCCTGGAAATTGAAATAAGAACACCGTGAATTCATTGTCCCAGGAAGGGGAAACTTTATTGACACATTCCTGGGGTCAGATACATCACATGATCACACTGACAGAACCACAGGCACATAGACACAGGCAACAGAGCATGCACAATGTCGGCACTAGTACAGTGTATATCCACCTTTCGCAGCAATGCAGGCTGCTATTCTCCCATGGAGACGATCGTAGAGATGCTGGATGTAGTCCTGTGGAACGGCTTGCCATGCCATTTCCACCTGGCGCCTCAGTTGGACCAGCGTTCGTGCTGGACGTGCAGACCGCGTGAGACGACGCTTCATCCAGTCCCAAACATGCTCAATGGGGGACAGATCCGGAGATCTTGCTGGCCAGGGTAGTTGACTTACACCTTCTAGAGCACGTTGGGTGGCACGGGATACATGCGGACGTGCATTGTCCTGTTGGAACAGCAAGTTCCCTTGCCGGTCTAGGAATGGTAGAACGATGGGTTCGATGACGGTTTGGATGTACCGTGCACTATTCAGTGTCCCCTCGACGATCACCAGTGGTGTACGGCCAGTGTAGGAGAGTGCTCCCCACACCATGATGCCGGGTGTTGGCCCTGTGTGCCTCGGTCGTATGCAGTCCTGATTGTGGCGCTCACCTGCACGGCGCCAAACACGCATACGACCATCACTGGCACCAAGGCAGAAGCGACTCTCATCGCTGAAGACGACACGTCTCCATTCGTCCCTCCATTCACGCCTGTCGCGACACCACTGGAGGCGGGCTGCACGATGTTGGGGCGTGAGCGGAAGACGGCCTAACGGTGTGCGGGACCGTAGCCCAGCTTCATGGAGACGGTTGCGAATGGTCCTCGCCGATACTCCAGGAGCAACAGTGTCCCTAATTTGCTGGGAAGTGGCGGTGCGGTCCCCTACGGCACTGCGTAGGATCCTACGGTCTTGGCGTGCATCCGTGCGTCGCTGCGGTCCGGTCCCAGGTCGACGGGCACGTGCACCTTCCGCCGACCACTGGCGACAACATCGATGTACTGTGGAGACCTCACGCCCCACGTGTTGAGCAATTTGGCGGTACGTCCACCCGGCCTCCCGCATGCCCACTATACGCCCTCGCTCAAAGTCCGTCAACTGCACATACGGTTCACGTCCACGCTGTCGCGGCGTGCTACCAGTGTTAAAGACTGCGATGGAGCTCCGTATGCCACGGCAAACTGGCTGACACTGACGGCGGCGGTGCTCAAATGCTGCGCAGCTAGCGCCATTCGACGGCCAACACCGCGGTTCCTGGTGTGTCCGCTGTGCCGTGCGTGTGATCATTGCTTGTACAGCCCTCTCGCAGTGTCCGGAGCAAGTATGGTGGGTCTGACACACCGGTGTCAATGTGTTCTTTTTTCCATTTCCAGGAGTGTATATGTAACTGCAACCTGTCAGACTGACTGTACTTGGATCCCAAGAGACATCATCTCCCACATGTGTTATTACAATCGAAAGTGGGCGACGTTGCCAGACTTCACAGACTTCTAAGTTCTCTCTCTGTGACACATGTATGAACATCATACCAGTTGGATGTACGCCAAGGTGAAATGATACACTGATGGAAATAAAATGGAGGAAATTTTTACGCCATGAAATTGAAGCCATTGCGGTAACATGTCATCATTAATATAATGTGTGACGACCGTGAACCCTCTTGCAACAGAAGAATACATATGAAAGCCCCAAAAATATTACTCTGAGGCGTGGCCTTGCTGTTCTAGGCGCTGCAGTCTGGAACCGCGTGACCGCTACGGTCGCAGGTTCGAATCCTGCCTCGGGCATGGATGTGTGTGATGTCCCTAGGTTAGTTAGGTTTAAGTAGTTGTAAGTTCTAGGCGACTGATGATCTCAGCAGTTAAGTCCCATAGTCCTCAGAGCCATTTGAACTATTTGAACCATTACTCTGACGCAATGTAACTTGTTTACCTGTTGCGAGTATCCTTTATAGAGAACATTGAGAATCTAATTGTGTTCAAATGATGCTGTTCAGATTTCCAAGGCGATTAATGAACTCTCCATTCCATTTTCTCCTCGCCAGTGTCATTACAATAAATCACTATGGGATGCTACAAAAGTCACCCGCAAAGTCATCTGCCAATATGTAAGCAAGAGCAAACTCTTCAAAGCTGTCACCGTTGTTGGTATATCACTTCACTCAGTTTGAATCAAATTAAGGGAAGGAACTCCTCAAATTACTCTCACGCTGTAAGAATCCTTGGCACAAAGAGCGTGATGGGAAGAGATAAACCAATTGTCGATACGATGATCATTCGGACGGAGCACCATTCGTGTCGACCAAGCCTTGGCTCTGTTGATGGCAACATCTCCGCATTCATTTGAAGATACACATAGTAGAAGTTATCGTTTTTTCCACCTTTCACACTTTGTATCGTTGTCTTCTTATATTCCTGTGATAATTCCCGTCGATACAGTTACCACTAGGATTAACGCAGTGGACTCTTATTTGTTACTGACGAGACCCATATCGCGAGTTAGTACAAAGGATGAGACGCTACAGTCGGATTCGAAACATCTGGGGTTCAGATCTCTACTCTAAAATCCCAATTTAAGGTTTTCGTGGATTCCCTAAACACTGGGATGATTCCTCAGAAAAACGCACCGAAAATTGTTTCTCCTCCTCTCCCCTAAAGGCCGATTGGATAAAAAACCGTAATAATTTTTGTTCTTACTGGCAGATATTTAAAGAAGCATTTTTAGCTGGTAGACTCACGTTAGAATCAAGTCATCGTGTGGCCATCAATAGTGAGGTTTCCTGCGGTTTCCCTGTGTCGCTTGAGGAAAACGTCTTGGTGATTCTTTTGAAAAGGACACGATTATTGGTATTCCAATTCGCAAAATCACTTGAACTTATGCCCCGACTACAAATGACTTAATGATCGAAGTAACTTAAATAGTAATGTTCTCATTTCATATCACAAAGAGTATCCAGAAAGAAAAAGCATTCTCTCTCTAAATCACATCAATAGTGATTTGTAAAACCATATGTCCTTTTGTTTAAACAGTCTGTTAAATTTTTCAAAGTATTAGCACCAGCATATAAAAATCTGCTAGTTTTATGATTACTGCTGTGTGACACCAACTAAATTGTGTGCACTTCATTTCATCGGCATTGTTCTGCTTTTTTTTCACAAATTGTGCAGAGCACTAAACACACAGATACTGTGCGCCCACACACTGGTATTATCCTCCAGTAATTACTTTATTGTGTGTTGTATGCAAATAAGTATAACAATTTCACTTTAATTTACAATTTGAAGGATATTTCTCTCGCACTTTACTTGCTCTACTGCAAATTAACGTAGCATTAAGAAAGGTGTAATGGCAAGTGCTTTCGTGTTTAAATGTAATTAGTAACCATCACTAAGATTCATTAGAAGTGGCCTACATGAATTTCAGAAGTGAAACTGCATTAATTGCGTTCGTGTTTAAATTGAAATATTTGTCCCGTGAAATTCGATAGCTGCCGAGAATCATAACCTATGTGCGTTACGTTAAATATTATAGTCCATGGACTGCAATTCAGTTTCGAAATCTCGCTAAAGTATTAATCATTTTTAGATGTATCGTGCCATCAAATGTAGTATGGTGCTTTTGTCTTGATGATAATACAGTGCTCGCAAGGACCAATACTCGTAATATTTGTACCACCACCAAACACCAAGCTTTCTTGATGTAGCCATTATCGTCTCTCGCTATTTCTACCAACTGTTTGCACTTTTTGTATTTCATTTAATTTGTAAGTCTTTGCAATAAAGATATCCCTCGTCCGCAGCTCGTGGTCGTGCGGTAGCGTCCTCGCTTCCCACGCCCGGGTTCCCGGGTTCGATTCCCGTCGGGGTCAGGGATATTCTCTCCCTTGTGATGACTGGGTGTTGTGTGATGTCCTTAGGTTAGTTAGGTTTAAGTAGTTCTAAGTTCTAGGGGACTTATGACCATAGCTGTTAAGTCCCATAGTGCTCAGAGCCATTTGAACAATTTTTGAAACATATCCTGGGCTATCTCTTGCGGCTTTTATTAAACCTGACAATAGTACAGCGAATGACTGCAACAATGTACATGTATTACACTAATACAGATACTAGTGTGACGTGTGCCCGTTACATAGTTGATCAGAAGACAAGCATTTCACGTTTAAGTGCACGTCCACGGCCAATATAAGCATTGAATTACAACAGGAATCATCGCAGCGCCTTTGTTAACAGGTCACATGTAATATAAAGTACAATGAAACAAATAGCATTTGTTGCTCCATTACTAATTTTGCGTTCTACATACAGATGGTTGTCTTCCAAAAGTCTACATACATACTCTTAAAAACAATGAATACCATTTTTTTAGCCAATAAGTTTCGTAAAAAAGTCACACAGCCCTACTAAAACAGCGTCTCACAACGCCGAATCATTACTACATCACTTCATGTGCGACCACCTTGAAATTATGCCCTGTGCTCAAAGTGCGTATGTTCATGTATCTGTAATTCACAACAGGAATCTGTATGAACAGGTACGGAGGACTAATACTGAAATACGGATACTCAAGCATATCACGTACGCTTTATTGGATTTATCATGTTGTTCCAGTACATTCCAGAATCCGTTAAGTCTAAAGTATCAGCAAATCGGTAAAATATCATATATTGTATTGTATTTATGTGAAAATTATTTTAATGCCTTTGGTTCTGCTTTTCATTATTCGTAATATACTGTCTATAAATAAATTGAATATATCTTGAAGGGCGAGAGCTGTCTAAGACCTCTCAG
Source organism: Schistocerca nitens (assembly GCF_023898315.1). Classification (NCBI taxonomy): domain Eukaryota; kingdom Metazoa; phylum Arthropoda; class Insecta; order Orthoptera; family Acrididae; genus Schistocerca; species Schistocerca nitens. Next base: position 259,265,578 of record NC_064620.1, read on the forward strand.
TGTTCCAGCCTCGTTTTAAGTTACATTTGTATCAATTTCTGTACTCTGATTTTTGTATAGATTGAGAACTAGTTCGCTCTCCAGTCTGTTCAATCTGGAAAAGCACCAATTTTCAGCTAATCGCTACTCAGAACAGAAACAAAAATGAAAAATGCTTCGACTAATCTTTCAGCCATGACAAACTACGTAAGACCAATCAACTCGTTGTGAAATCAAAATTCTCTAAGAATAATAATTCACAGAATATACAAGAGAATGCAGCCGTACGAAATACCAAGAAATTTTAAGTAGCTATTTACCTTCTTCCTCTTGGAAGGTAGGTAAAAAACTAATTAGCAGGACGCCATGCTGGATGCAGACCACCATCGAATGTGGGGTTAGCGGCCTCTGTGACGATCATCTCTCTGCTGGGACTAACAACAGCAGCCGCACACAATGCCTCTCAGAGACATCCTACACCAAGGACGGAGCTCACATCCTTGTCTTTCCCTTTTTGCCCTGGCCTCTCAACGTCATGACAAAGAGCCCTATTCTCCCGCTTACATTACCTGTCTTGCAAGAAACTTTATCTCTTTAATGGAATGAAGACACAGAAAGGAACACCTCTCTTTGGAATCACACTAAATGCATGCTGCAATATCAACTACCTTGTAAGCCTGTCTGCACAGAAACTGTAAAAAACACTTGCATTCTAGGTTTCCTGTTTCACGTTTCTTTTGTTGCAACCGCTGTTAAAATGAAGTAGTATATATTAATTCACCTTATTTTACCTCAATAGCAGTTGATACGAATAAATTTGGCTTTAAATAAATTTTAATTCAAGTATTATTAGTGAGAAACAAAAACTGCAACTAGCAACGATATTTTTGATTCAATAGTTTGTTCCTCTGCAACTGGTTTTGGGTATAAACACACTATCAAGATTTCTGGCACAATTTTCGCATGATCTCTTACCTACTAAATGAAGGTCATCAGTCCCTAAGCATACACATTACTTAACCTAAATTATCGTACGGACAATCACTCACATCCATTCCCGAGGGAGGACTCGAACCTCCGCCGGGACCAGCCGCACAGCCCATGACTGCAGCGCATAAGACCGCTCAGCTAATCCCGCGCGTTCCCTACTAACTGAGTACAGGTGATTCTAAAGTTCCCGAAAGGTTATACACCGTGTGCAGTTCTACACTGCAATTAATCAACTCACTCACTAACTTTTACGAGAGGGTACCCAAAAGAAACTGAACTCACTTTTCAACTTATTTATTCACATTTTAAGCGCAGAACTTCTGTCCCCTTCAAAGGCTCTCCACTTCCCCTAATACAATTCTCTAATCTTTTATTCAGTTTTTAAAAACTTTTTTTAACCTCGACTTTGGTGATGCTTCATAGCGCCTCCGTCGTCTCTTTCTTCACTTCAGCAACATCGCGAAACACTTTCCTTTCGTGTGTCATTTCATTTTAGGAAAGAAAAGAAAATCGCATGGGACAATGTCATGTGAGTATGGCGCCACGGGAGGAACAGAATCATACCGCTATTGGTCAAGAATTGACAGCCACAAATCAGACCACTTCCGCCGCACACTGTTTCGCAATCTTTTCAAAACTTCCATGGAAGAAGCCTGGTTAACTGTCTGACCCTGCGGAGCAAACTCTGAATGGACGACTCTTCTCACATCGAAAAAACAAATCAGCACTGTTCTAATGTTTGATTTCACTTAACGAATTTTCTTGGAGCAGGTTGAACTTGGAGTCTTCCACCGGCTTGACTGTTACTTTGATTCCGGATTGTAAACGTACCACCAAGTTTCGTCACCTGTGACAATTTTTGAAAAAACTTGTGGATCATTTCATGACTCTTCCTCCAAATAACAGAATGCTTCCAAGCCTGTGAACATGTACCTCGAAAACGGCGAAGCTCGTCAAATGATCACGTACTGCTCTCGTGAGCATCTACGGAAAGAAATGCGCTAAATGGTTGCACGTCCTAGACTATTTACTGGACCTGGGCTTCGGAAGCTTCTGTGCTCCGTAAAGTAAGATAGATGGTGATCAGTGGCATCTCTGCCAAAAGAACACAGCCAGCCGGAGTGGCCGAGCGGTTAAAGGCGCTACAGTCTGGAACCGCACGACCGCTACGGTCGCAGATTCGAATCCTGCCTCGGGCATGGATGTGTGTGATGTCATTAGGTTAGTTAGGTTTAAGTAGTTCTAAGGTCTAGGGGACTTATGACCACAGCAGTTGAGTCCCGTAGTGCTCAGAGCCATTTGAACCAAAAGAACACAATGTTGGTGCATGCACAAGTGTTTCAGAGAGCACCATTAAACCGAGGCTCCGTACAAAATCACCCCTACATGTTCACATGTTGATCCAATGATATCATCAACTACGATTGCAGTAGGCACGGGACCACATGCTGGTTGGAGCAGTATTATGCTGTGGGAGATATTCCTCAGCGGTTGTATGGAACCTGTCGTGCTAATCGAAATCACGCTGACAGCTACGAAACACTTTCGTCCCTTCATGCTTGGATGTTTTCCCCGTCAGTGAAGTCACCTTTCAGCAATATAACTGTCCGTGCTTCAGTGTTTTGAGAAGTATTATAGCGAACTCATGTTGATGTCCCAGCGATCAAATTCGCCTGATGTAAAGCCTAAGGAACCTATCTGTGCCGTTATAGGGCGCTATCTCCGCATACGCAAATCAGGGCCCGTTATTTACACGAATTACATCACCTGTTCGTAGACTTTTAATGCCACATACCACCACAAACCTACCAACAACCTGTCGGAGCCCTGATAAGCAGAATCAGTAATTTATATACTTCCAAAGACGGACAAACAAGCTTTTAAGTAGATAGTCATAATGTTTTCTCTCATCAGTGTATCGTTATTGTACAGTACTTAAACATGTAGAACACGAAAAATGTACAAACGCTTCACAAAACACAATTTCATGTTTAAAAACAACAAGAAATTTCTTATGGCGATTTCCAGTGCACATTCCTTTATGTGATTCCAAAATGTCACTAGACTGACGATTCGACCTAAAAACACCTTTTTTCTTAGGTATACCACCCTCCGGGTACGACACTCAGCCATATTGCTCGAGTATACGTAACTGTGTGCACGTTGCCTATATTCTAATTGTATTTCCAGATTCTATATAGTAGTTATCACATCTCTAAAGAACAACCACATACGTTCTCATAGCAGACAATACAAACTAACACAGATCACTGGCAAGAGATCAGTGAAAGACGTCAAGGAGCTGTAGTCTCAGAACCCTGCATGCAAGTGAGTCCACTGATGTCTGAAGTTCTTGATCTCATTGAAGCTTATGCTAGTGCTTGTAAGTAAAGTACCCTCTAGGATCTGTTGCAAGTGTACAAATGAATACTATTTCGTCTTGCTTATAGACCTGCCCACAGCCATGAATGAGTTTGTCCGATTGTGTGTGTGTGTGTGTGTGTGTGCGTGTGTGTGTGTGTGTGTGTGTGTGTGTGTGTGTGTGTGATCGAGGACTGTGAGTCTACAAACAGTGATGCACCACTTGTATTCTTTCATGCAGGTCTGAAAAGTTCGGCGGATGGTCTCAGAAAATAAAGAAAACAAGAGTTACAAACAAGATATCCTTTACCGGCCTTAAAGGTACTCCCCATTAGCTACAAGATACGATATCGATTGTGTATAGCTATTGAAAACAGTCAGCAAATACTCCATGTGGTGTCACGTTGCCAGATATTCACATCATTACACGAGATAAGACCACCAATACGATCCGGAGTCCCAGTCAGTGGCATGGTGTCCATCATCTTTCTTGCTTACCAACAAAAGACCGCTAACAAAATTAAAGATTGAGATGATAGTAATCGCCTTTAGCTAGAGCGGAAATTCGATCCATCATAATTACTAACCGAGGCTAGCGTGGAAGATGATGAACACCACACCACCGATAATCGTTTTGTCTACGAATCGTACTGGTAGCACTCGTCTGCAGTGATGTGTATATCCAACGACGCACGACTATGGTGCTTATAAGGTACCCCTTACTTGCGGACAACAGCGCATTGTACTTTATTTCCATGTTTGCTATTTCACTTACGTGAAGGGAATGTATCAGCGCTGCAGTACGAATGGAGTAAGGAGCGAGCAATAGGTTACCAGGCTGGCTAGCAGAGGCAGTTGGCCATCTGAAGCTTTCATAGAGAGTATAAAGGGTTTCCGATGCCGAAATCGCTCATGACTTCAGCAAATAGGTACGTAGGGAAAGTGGGCAAGTACATTTATTCTGGCTCGAATCAGGTCATAGTTATTAATTAGTATTTACTAACAAAAGTTGCCTCTCGTCACTCAACCGTTAGGAGGAGTTTATGAGTCATAAATACAATCCTTCAGCAATTTTACAATCCCAGGAAACTTTGATAATAATAAATAAATGAAAAACTTGGGCATAACCGAAGATGCACGATGTTATGCTGATTGTACGCTGAAGCTACAATCTGTGCGCAATAGCCGGCAGTCTTCGATAGGATGCCTTTCGATGTACTCATTCGGTAGACCATGCTCTCGTACCGTTAATAGTTAGCTTATAATCAGTGTGAACAAGTTCATTTTACGGGGTTTCTTAAAGAAAAGCACCATATTGGCACCCCGTGTAAAACTTATTTGCATAAATATTTTCTTCCCGCTTCATTACACAAAACATAGACAGCAGTCTTGCAATTTCAGAATCCGACGGCTCTGCTACAGCTCTGTAAGTGGATATAAAACTACGACAGGTGGGATGGATTCCTGCAATTCCTATGCAGAGTATCGCTAAGTCAGTTCAAGGACGGACTGGCTTAATTATCACAAAACGGGGCTGGACAGCGTGGCCAGTTAGTTATCTGTACGCTCCTTATACCACTATCTGCGGACTCACCAGCTAAACTGAGACGTTTCTGGAGGTTTCGTACGGGTGGGGTGGGGTTCCTGAATGCTTTGAGCTACTCCACGAGATGCGTTTGCTGACAATTTGGAACAGCTTAACAACGGATGTCTGTCGTGTGTGGTAGTGGACGGTCATTACTTTGAAGGCCAGATAGGTATTTTGTTTGTAACTCTTCTTTCCATTACTTTCTGAGACAATTCACAGTACTTTTCAAGTGCTTCTCGTTTAATAAGGTGTAAGACCAGTGCCGGCCGCGGTGGTCTAGCGGTTCTAGGCGCTCAGTCAGGAACCGCGCGACTGCTATACGGTCGCAGGTTCGAATCCTGCCTCGGCCATGGATGTGTGTCATGTCCTTAGGTTAGTTAGGTTTAAGTAGTTCTAAGTTCTAGGGGACTTATGACCACAGATGTTGAGTCCCATAGTGCTCAGAGCCATTTGAACCATTTTTTGTAAGACCAGTGGTTGTAAGAAAATTAGCTGAGACCCGGCGCGAGCGTCTTCTCGTTGACGACAGTGGGTTTAAACCCGACCTGTATTTACTACTGTAGTGGCAGGTTCCTCGCGATCATTTTCCGAGCGACCACTGTGAAGACAATTGAATGCCACCGATATCTGGAGTCTGCTACCTCCCAAAAGACCATACCTTACGAGCTGCGCTTCTTTTATGGACCAACAGCAAAGAAGCTATATAATAGCTGACAGGCGTGAAGCGTGATCCGACGAGCCACGAGTATGCCGCTTTTTAAATGGTGCATGCGTTAAGTGCACTGAAGGCCCAGTGTGAGGTTTAGTCCTTTGTAGGTAGACAGTGTAGTTGAGGCCGTAGGTGATCGGTCACGATTTAGAGGTCCGTTTCGTAGCGTGACCTATGCCCCTTCATTCAGGTTACTACGTACATGAACCAAGACATTTATTTACAGTTACCTGTTACCAAATGTTGTCCTTTTTTCTACATCTTCATGATGATTATGCGGTGCACACTCCCGTCTTTCAAGATGACCATAGCTGCATTTATGTGCTCCTGTTTAACGAACGAAGGCACCCTATAGCACTTCAGCAGCTCACTATATCAGCCAACCTTAATCTTATAAGATACATATGGAAAAGTTGGTGAAACGTAGCAGGTAACACCCACGCATATCGGTAGTTCTGAGGGAACTAATCATCAACGACTAGGTGCAGGTGTTCGTAGAATATTTGACGAAATTAGTAGACACGCCTCCTCGCCGAACTGAACCCAGTACCGAGGCTATTGGGAATGTTACACGACATCGGCGTGATTTAGTACCCTCGTTGTGGCCACCATAAACGGAGGCATTGGTAAACTTCTTCTCTGTTTCTGCCGCCTTCGCCCGCGTTACCCTTCACTCTGCGCACAACTCAAGGCCCTATTCTTTTTTTAAAAAAGCTGAAGTACTGTCTTCGGTCTTCTTCACGGCGTTTCTCCAAAATTAATGCATGTGGGAAAGTTTCCGTCTGTCAATTAGTAAAGCAAATGCTCCAATTTTATCCCACCTATGCTTCTTTCCGCTGCTCAGTTCGTCAAATTATTTTGTTTTTGCCTCCCTTCATTAACCGTGTTTCATCACTGTCCTAATCCACCCCTTCTCCTCATGTCCATTGTTACTAGCTCTCATTGTTAAGTCAGGCTTCCTGTAACTTGTCTTCATTTATTCGTTCGAACAGTCAGTATATCAATTCCTGCTGGCTGCACCTTCGTTTCATATATTTATATCTCTACTTCAAGCTGTTCGATTTTTCGGGGCTGTTTTTCTTCTTCTTCTTCTTCGTCCTTGAAGACCACTTTCTGAATTTAGTTCCTAATTAAAAACCAGTTATGAGTCATTGAAGGCACCTACTCTCTCTGTGCAAACCACGCTCGCTGCCCTTTCAGCTTCGCGATTTTACTAAAGAGTTTCTCTCACAAGTCTGTCTTCATACACTTTATTGTTGCACTTATCTTGAAGGATTGTGGACTGTTTCTATTTGTTTAATAATGTTGTGTATTAGACGAGATTGCGAGTTTCAAACCCAGTCTAATGACAATTTCCGTCGTACTATGTTACGCGTGCCATTCGGTTTTTAATATCAAACTCCACCATGTGCTTAAAAGTAATCTTGCGTCAGTCAACCACTTTCTATATTAAACGGCTTTGAGTTTCAAATCCTGCAACGTGAATAAATCTATTTCACTTTCTTCATTTGAAACCTTCAACATGGATGCGCCAATTGCAATACTTCGCGCCAATTCACGCCTCTCTCGCTGACTTGCTTGTACGGCGTTACACCAAGCGTCAGTCAGTCATCTGTGAGCTGTAGTTCTGAATATCGAGTGTGTTGACAGCCAAATGGAGAGCACGGGAACTGCTACACAACGTAGTCCAGGCGAAGCGAGGAAATAGCCTCAATAGACAAATCCGAAAGAAATACCAAATATGGGATTCAATGAATCCAAACCTATTATTGCTAAGTGGCAGTCTCGTTGCAGAGGCAAAGGTGGCTGACGTTCATAAGCTGTTGGTAAAGCATTGCGAAGCGAGTGGCCAAATCATACTCGTCTGCAGTACTATAAACGTGAGATGGTAATCAGCAAAATGATTCAAAATGTGGATGACGAAATGTGTGAACAAAGACCTGCAGAAGACAGCTATAACATTGATTTTTGTGGAAAAGTTGAAGCATTAATTTAATGCCAATAACGTTTAAGCACATACATTTTTACATTGCTAATTGAGAGGGTAGAATGAAGCACTTTGTCATTAATTACGACAGGTGAACTTGTTGTAAAAGTTGCCACAGCTCATAGTTCACTATTTCTTTCACTTTGTGTTTCAAAATTGACAACGGGCAAAGAAATAAACAAAACATTATAGGCAATTAAGGCTCCAGATCATCGAATATTCTGGATACTTCTAGGGATCATGAATGACATTTAATTTACAACATTTGAACTTCCTAATATGTTACGTATTTTTCTCATTTTCTTAACAGTTTAAGTAGGCATTTGGAAGATGTTGCAACACACTCCCTCATGTAATTTATAACAGATTTATCGTAATGAATTTAACGTAAACATGTACGTAATGCCCAGTTACATGTGAGACAGGACCTAATGGCTCAAGTCTTGATTTAGTAACGAAAAATAAGCAAAATGGTCTCGCGGTATTGATTAATGTTCGTGTTATGAGCATAAGAGAGCTTGAGGATTGGTAGCAACCGATGTAGCCCATATACCCTAAGTGCCCTATCGTCGCCAAAACTTCAACTTTCAGCTGATTGTGAAAACAACTGGTTATCGCTCTCGTTGAGACTCTGCTTAGTTGGTGCATTGCTCCTGGCGTTTTGATCTGCGAGTGGTTGATTACATTTCAGTAATAAGATAAAACCATAAACACATCCCTTCGGATATGTCACGTCCCCCCAAACTTACGGCAGTCCACTTTACGACGTTCGGCACCGCACGTGTAACCGCTCGAGGTCTCCTTGAATAGTGGGCGGAGGGAGACTGACTGACAGGGTACATTCACGCGTGTTGCGACAGGCCCCAGGGGAGGGGGGGGGGGCGCCAGCATCGCCCACCCCTTCACGCCCCACGCCGCAGGGCTGCCGAAAGGATGAATATTTCAGCAGCCGCTCCTCCGGTGTAACAATCTACATTCTGCAGCCGCGACGTCTGCGCACTCATCTCTTATGCATGGAGCAATTACGGCCACCCTGTGTCTGCACGCACCGCCGGCAGCCGGCAGCCTCCGCCAGCCGTGATTGGATTACCCGCAGCGATTTAACGAGCGCAGTTCGACAGTCTTAGCTGGCCCACACGTCTTCTTCTCCAAAGAGGACCCTTCAAAGCTAAGTTCGCCGTCATTCTCTCACCAAGAGGGCACAACCAGATAGTTTCTTACGGAGCTGTAATGCATCACCCCCAAGAATGCACTACGTTAGAAGAAATGTTAGCCCATTTCTTCTTAGCTAGAGTTCCTTAATCTCATGAACTGAACCTTCTACCATACTTAACTATCAAATCTTAATTTAAATTTAGGTGAATGACAGTGGCAACATCTAATCTACATCTTCCCAGTTTTCCTGTTGCAGTTGCGTATGGTTCGAGGGAAGAACGGTTACTCGTAAGGTTCTGTGTGGGCTCGAATCCCTCTAAATATTTCTTCGATTTCTTTCCGCAACGTTTACGTACGGGGAAGCAATATAGTGATTACTGTTCTAGGAAAGTACGCTCTCGGAAGTTTAAGAGTAGACCAGACTGTGATGTAGATGGCTTCTGTTGAAGCATCTGCCAATGGAGCTGACTGAGAATCTCTCTGACTCTTTCGCCCTCACCTAATGAACTCGTAATGAATGTGCAGCCGTTCTTTGGATCTTCTCTGTTTTCTCTATCAACTCCGTGTGGTACAGTTACTAGACTGGCGAGCAATATTCAAATATTGGTCGAACGAGTGTTTTCTAAGTTACTTCATGATGGACTACATTTACTAACGTCTCTTCCATTGAATCTGTCTTCCATCTGCGTTACCCGTGACTAATTTTCTGTGGTGCTCCAGTTCAAATCGCTCCGTACGCATACGTATTTTTTTGGAAGTAACTGTTTCCATTGATTGTTGTGCAATCGTGTAGTCATGTAGCTATAATTTCCTAGAGTTTCGACTACTCTGTATGCAACTACGTTATGGGCGAAAAGCGTCATGGAACTTCCGACGTTATGGTCCTATAATACTCATTGGGGCACGCCCGAGATTAGTTTCACGTCTGAAGACCTGTCACCGTTCAGGACGACATGCTGTGTTCCATTTGCTGGAAACTCTTCAGTCCAATCACACAGTTGTTCTCATTTCATATTCCGCACGTTCGTATTTTATTCATTAGGTACTGTGTGGAACTGTATCGAAAGGCTTCTGATAGTCAAGGAACACGGCTTGTAATAGGGCGCCTCCGTCTACTACTTTCTGGAACTCGCGGACGAATGGATTGAGCTGTGTTTCACAAGATAGTTGGTCCTGAACACATGTTACTTCCTACAGACGAGATTTTCAGTTTCCAAAAATGTCGTAGTATGCGAGGATAAACCATGTTTCCAAATTCGACATCAGACCGACATCACGTGTATAGGCCCATAGTTTTTTGTGTCTGTCCTCCGAAGACCTACTGTACACCGCTGCTATAAGACGGGCAAGTTCTTTCACATACTCTGTGTATAAGTGAATTTGTGTCCTTTCAGGTTCAGTTGGTTATACTCTGTAGAGAGTTTTCTATTTTCCTCAGCTTTATTATCATGAAACATATTGGGACCACATTTGAGGCATCGCTGACACTTCAATTGGAAAACATATCGAAGTATAATTACATGATTCTTTCAACTTAACACAATGAAAATATTTCCTTGAAGCCTTTCTGCACTGACACTCACGCTTCTTACGGTTACGTATTCACACACAAATGTTTCTCGTGCGTCTTTGTAATACTGTAAAGAAGTTTGCTGTGTCTACCTGAGCCTACGGTTTCTTTATAAGCCATATGACTTCAGTAATAAATTTTTCCACCCCCTTCACTCTTCCCCTTTCAGCTTCTCAGTATGTACTTATGAAGTCACGAACGCTGGTCATTGCAGTTATACGCATACAAGACGCGCTGGAGCGCCACCTAGCAGTGGAGACCATAGGTTAGTGCCACTACTCTTCAGCCAGCCAGCGCATGTCACTGACTCTGTTCGTCGCATACTTATGCTCTGTAGGATTCGATGCCACGATTTATATTTAAGTTTTATACGTATACAAATCCTCCACGTGGCGCACTACACGTTGTTGGATCGATTATCGAATGTGCGCTATTTTAAAACGTTTTAAGACAAAGCTCTACAGTAGAGAGCTACTAATTTAAAATTATGATTAAAAAAATGGTTGAAATGGCTCTGAGCACTATGGGACTTAACATCTGAGGTCATCAGTCCCCTAGAACTTAGAACTACTTAAACCTAACTAACCCAATGGCATCCCACACATCCATGCCCGGGGCAGGATTCGAACCTGTGACCGCAGCAGCAGCGCGGTTCCGGGCTGAAGCGCCTAGAACCGCTCGGCCACTTCGGCCGGCGATTTTTAAAAAGCGGTTATTGTGGTTGAGACGTATATGTACTAGGCAGACTAAACGTCCCACATTCGCCATACACATTATGTGATTCTATGTGAGGATGTTTCACTCAAATTATTATTCGTAAACAATTCCTGTTCTACACGCAACAACGTAATTTTTGTTAACAGATTTAATATATTCTGATGAATACAGTTTTAAAACAGTCGAAAAAATGGTGCACATTTAATAAACCTGTATTTTACAACTGCCTGGCAGTTATTTTCAGTCAATTTAAGCTCTTACATACGCAGCTGCCGAAGCGAAACTATGTTCAGAATCTTAGAACTGAATATTTTATGTGGACATCGATTCTAAAATTCTTTATTTCTCTCATAGAATTAAATTTCTACAATCCTCCCTGTTATAAAACCGTAAGCAAACACAAGAACCGCACCTACCAGCATGCCACAAGAAATTTTTGCCTAGGCACGAAACGTTCAAAGTATTATGTCCATGTAGGCAGAATTTTTGAACTCAGTAAGTGCTGAATAATAATGCACTGGCCTAGTCCCGCCAGGGAACTTAATTACACTGTTCTGTTGATAACAGGCAAATAACAAGCAACGACGTCAACTGATGGTGAAGCAAGTCAAAATCGCAGTCGAAAGCAGAAGTCCGTAATCACAGTGCAGCAGTTCCCAGGATCGATCGCTGAAGGTAGGCGAAATTTAAGGCACACGGGCGAGACCAGAACCGCCTGAAAAAGGATGCAGCAGTGTGGATATTCGCCGATGGCTGCTTGTGGCTGTTTAGCGGTGAGAGGCGTGTATCCGCTTCCAGATGCCCGAACCCTGCGTGGCACTGTGGAAGAAGCGCCTATCTGCTGTCGATATTCCATCGTAAACGCTGGATCTACGGGACACGCCATAAAATTTCTTAAACTAGTGTTGACCCACTGTCACAATGAACCGTCGAACACCGAACGTGGGGTCTGTTATTTTGAACTTGACCGGTAAAAACACTGAAACGAGTATTAGTTAGGTAGTGTATGATGTGCAAACATCGTCATTTTTCTGGCTGATCTATCAGTATCTACAAATGCATTGTAGCCAGGTCTGTGTAACTAAAAAAATTAAATAAACTTTAATATGAAAATAAATAATTTCCGGAGTCATGTCTGTGCCATGTTTTCGTATATTGCAGAGTGGTTTGATAGGTCTGGTAAATTTCCATGAAAGAATGGAACATTTTTGTTGTGCCTTCATGGTTGGTAAGTTTGATTATTCCATAGATCGTATAAGGAATTTCAATAATGTACAGCGTTGACAGCTGTCTCAATTAGGCAGTATGTCACCTGCTATTGAAAACGGAGAAAACCAAGTTTCGATTTTTTATGAAACATTTTTATTTGAAGGGTTGGGCTGGCACACAAATGAAAACAGAACTCATGAGGTTCACGGACACTCTGCAATAATATTGAACTCCATTTACTTTCACATTAAAGAATTTAACGTGGTCGGACAAGCAGATAAAGACTGCTCCACACATTCAATTGAGATCACCAGAAATGAAACCATTGACGAAATCTGTGATATGGTAATGCAAGACCGCGAATAAATATTCATGATGTAGCTGAGGCTACGCATCTCAGCGATATAGTATCCTGCACGAATAATTGGCTCTGAAGGCGTTTACGAGGTTAATGCCGTCATTGCTAGCACTCGACCAAAAACGCAACTCGCACAATAATTCGACACCATATCTGACGATGTTTAATCGCAATCCACAAGACTTTCTGCACAATTTGTGACTGTTGATGAAACCTGGATCCATCATTACACACCAGAGTCAAAACGGCAGTCAAAACAATAGAAAAGCTGGTGAAAGAGCACCGAAGAAGGAAAAGATCATATTGTCAGCCGGTAAGGTGATGGCCACTGTTTTGGGATTACCACGGAATAATCCTCATAGCTTACCACTCGGGAAAAGGCAGAAAGGTAACTGGACCCTGTTATGCTTCGTTGTTGAATCGTTTAAAACTTTCGTTGGCTGTAAAAGTGCTCTTACACCACGATAATGAACCTTTCCACACATCAGTGATAACAATAACGAAAGTGCATGAATTGGGCTTTGAGTTGGTTCTTCATCCGCCCTATTCATCAGACTTAGCCCCAAGTAACTTCCACCTGTTCCCTAACATGAATTTGTCCTAGAGATTTCACAGTACCTTGCTGGGAAGAAACTTTCTTCTAATGAGGAAATGATAGTTGCCGTCTACGAGTATTTTGCAGAATTTGACAGAACCAAAACTTCCCGGCAGATTAAAACTGTGTGCCCGACCGAGACTCGAACTCGGGACCTTTGCCTTTCGCGGGCAAGTGCTCTACCAACTGAGCTACCGAAGCACGACTCACGCCCGGTACTCACAGCTTTACTTCTGCTAAGCCATGTCTCCGCAATATCCTTTCTTTCAGGAGTGCTAGTTCTGCGAGGTTCGCAGGAGAGCTTCTGTAAAGTTTGGAAGGTAGGAGACGAGGTACTGGCAGAAGTAAAGCTGTGAGTACCGGGCGTGAGTCGTGCTTCGGTAGCTCAGTTGGTAGAGCACTTGCCCGCGAAAGGCAAAGGTCCCGAGTTCGAGTCTCGGTCGGGCACACAGTTTTAATCTGCCAGGAAGTTTCATATCAGCGCACACTCCGCTGCAGAGTGAAAATCTCATTCTGTTGACAGAACCAATTTTTCCGATGGGATGCAAAAGTTGTTGGATTGCCTTATTAAGTGTATGGAGTAGTCAGATGAGATGTTTATGAAACAAACATATTTCTTCGTTTTTAACAGATTATCAGACCACTGCAAGTGTCTGGAAAGTGTCCTAGAGGTTTCACCGTACCTTTTGCTACACTTGGTTCAAATGGCTCTGAGCACTATGGGACTTAACATCTATGGTCATCAGTCCCCTAGAACTTAGAACTACTTAAACCTAACTAACCTACGGACATCACGCAACACCCAGTCATCACGAGGCAGAGAAAATCCCTGACCCCGCCGGGAATCGAACCCGGGAACCCGGGCGCGGGAAGCGAGAACGCTACCGCACGACCACGAGCTGCGGACTTTTGCTACACTCTCTACAAGTAATGAGTCTATGTGAAGTGCCAGCCAGCATTAAGCAAAGCGGTGTAGATGAAAAGGAGCCATCGCCAAAGTGAATATTGGTTACTGTGGATGACGGTAACCGCAAGGATGACTGACTAAAGAACTCAGTCTTGAAAAAATGAAAAAGTCGAATGAAGAAATCTCTTGGGTAAAATGAGTATGGTCTCTCTTTGAGTTTCAAAGACGAATGTGATTTTTTTAGTGAAAGTCAAATACTTGTCTTTTCTTGTGAAATCAGACCTGTAAGGCGCAATTTCGAATTCTGTCAGAAGTAGGTGCCACTAGACGGAGAGATTCGAGATTTAATCCACTAGGTCCACAAATCGTCCTTGCTCTGTCGTGTCGCAGATATCAACCATGCGTTTGCTATTGGGCATCAGTGATATCCTCCATATATCATGATATCACTTGAGAGTATGAATTTTGATATCTCTCTGTTTTTTCTCTTAGTATCAGACAATTATTTTCCAGCTGCCCATTCTTCGATCAGCTAGTCAGCATATAGCATGACAATCAGACAATACAAAGCTATTAGTATTCTCTTTCCATGACAGATGTTACCCAAGTCATCAATAGCGCTTTCCAGATATATCGGGAATAGTTTTACTGCTGTAGAAGGTAATCGACGCATTATATTCCGATTAAAATTACTGTGTGATTGACTCACTAACGAGTCGAGTAACAGGGGACAACCGCCACCCAATCGCAATTCTTTTTCGAGTGCCACGTGCTGGTTGTGTTACCTGCTTTGTACGCAGGCGCAGCCCTTGTAAATCGTGGCTGGCTGCAAATCGGCAATACTGCTCCCCGCCGCTGCAATATCACAGTCAGAAAGTAATTTTAATCGGAGTGTAGCATTTTGAAAACCGATCAGAAAGACGATTGATGAGCAACGTGGCAACATCAACGAAGCATCCCTTTTTTTGCCATCAGTATTACTGAAAAGTCTGAAGAAATGAGAGGTGACCAATTAATCATCGATTAGCTTGTGGCAGAGAACTACCTACGATAGCGCCAATGATAAAACAACGAAGTCTGACACGAAGGCGACAGCTCTGACGACGCTTGGTACCACCTCCCTCTAGGTAATCAATGGTTCAAATGGGTCAAATGGCTCTGAACAGTATGGGACACAACATCTGACGTCATCAGTTCCCTAGACTGAGAACTACGTAATTCTAAGTAACCTAAGGACATCATACACATCCATGCCCCAGGCAGGCTTCGAACCTGCGACCGTGGCAGCAGCGCGGGTGTGGACTGAAGCGCCTAGAACAGGTCGGTCATAGTGGCCGCCCAGATAATCAATGGCAGTTTTGTTACGCTTATGAAAGATGATGAAGCCAGCCCTGAAACTTGTAACAGGACATAATAAGTAATACGAAGATTGTATGGTTTGTGTTTTGGTCCTTAAGCCAGGAACGTATGATCCAGCTGAATAGGGACACGAAAGAAATGTCAAAGTCCAATGGAAAGAGCTGTAATAACGAAATTCACTCTTGGGTATCAGAGGAGGCTGCTGAATTATGGGCCTAAATCCATTGCTCTCTCAGTCCACAATTGTGTGTTCGTATGAGAGCGCCTCATATCCTCTCTCTCTCTCTCACACACACACACACACACACACACACGCAAACACAGCATATTGGGAGGGGACGCCGTGTTTTTATTTAGGCCCGAAATACCTTACGCAAGTGAGAATATTCTGTGGTCGTTTGTTCGTTGCCAGCCCGGTGGAAGCGATGTGAGGTCGGTGGTGGAGTGCGGCTGCGTAGGGGAGCATATTGCCGCCAGCGGCTTACTGGACACTCCAGCTTTTATTAATTACGTAGGATGCCACACATGGCCTTGTCTCTCTGCTGCTTAAAACGAATATTCGTCTCTCTCTCTCTCTCTCTCTCTCTCTCTCTCTCTCTCTCTCTCTCTGTCCCCCTCTCCCTCGCATCTGCCTTCCTCCTTCCATCGTCGCTTCACCATTCGGTATGTTTGTGTTTGTGTGTGTGTGTGTGTGTGTGCGCGTGCGTGTGAGGATTGTCACTAAGCAATTAGAGTGAACTGGTCGTGCTGAACATCAGACCTAATTAATCGTAAATGTAAGATTTGACATCTCTTTCAAAAGCCAGTGAATAGTATTGAGTTGATCATTACATTCAACTAAAGCCCGACCCAGAAAGACTTTATTTCGCCTGGAATCAGCACAGCTAAATTCACCCTTTTTTCCAGCTGTTATTGTTCAACGTAGACTATCCTGACAGAGATTATATTGCTGCTTGTAATGAGAGTTGTTGAATTGGCAGTATTATGGAGGCTGATTCAGCTGGTAAAACATTTTTGTGCGTTAGTGGTAGTGCTGGAATACATGCAATCGATCCAAAGTTGAATTCTTTCGTTAATGGCTACTAACCAGATTCTTTGAAATACCGGTTAGTAGATGCTCCTCCATTGCCTCGCCCTCCCTCCTTCCTTCTACGTGTAGAGTGTAAGTTGGTTTGTTATACCTTGTAATATTTGTTCAGTTGCGAGGTAACGGTTTTTATACTTTCCAGTAAAAATTGGTAGCATACTTCATACAGCATAAAAATGCGTTTTGAGAGACACCATGTTGCCGATATTCAATCAATATGACTAAAAAAATTAAGGCAAACAATTCGTGCGTAAAATTAAGCACATTATACTAGTTCTGGAATTTGTGTATTGTACTTTGTTTAGCAGTTTAACGATATGTACCGTATACATCACGTATTGTAATTTTCTTTTCGTGTAAAATCCCATCTCATTATATGTTCTGTGTGTTGTCATGTTAATAAATAGTCGTACATTTATAGAACGACGTAAAACATTCAAAATAAAACTGTATTTCTTATTTAAAAATTTCCAATGAAATCTTTTAAATGTTTCAACTTATGCCCACAAGAGAATATGTAGCTCATTACCGCTGGGCCGCACCATCTGACTGTCTATAATTCTAACTAATGTTCTTCCCTTGTGCTGTTATAAATGGAAGTGTAATGGTTTGACTATTTAAGCAAGCATGCTGGAGTTATTTTGTATTTATAGTGCATTGATTTTGTTTGTTACTTTTATTTTGATACAATTTCGTTACTTCTAATTTACGTTTTTGGTTCAAATGGCTCTGAGCACTATGGGACTTAACATCTATGGTCATCAGTCCCCTAGAACTTAGAACTACTTAAACCTAACTAACCTAAGGACAGCACACAACACCCAGCCATCACGAGGCAGAGAAAATCACTGACCCCGCCGGGAATCGAACCCGGGAACCCGGGCGTGGGAAGCGAGAACGCTACCGCACGACCAGGAGATGCGGGCTTACGTTTTTCTATTTAGCATAAGACACTAGATTTCTAGATGTTGTAAAGCGGCTGAAACTAAGTACTCGGTTACTGACCATCCAGAGCTATGATGAATGAATTCCTCGGTCACAAAATCTGAGTTAGCGAGACAAATATTATTTTATCAGAAATTTTACGTATGGCACTAACGAAATTCAAATCGGGCCAAGTTCAGAGTCATATGTGAGAACGATAAATACAGGGTATTCATAAATACGAGTGTCGTTTAATAAGTAAACTCCACATTTTTTTTCAGAAAACCATTAATATACATAAACAAACGTCCTTGTTGGTGCTTCACATTTGATGTTTCTTCTGTGTGCTGGTGAAGTTTCGAATCGTTATGGCAGATGGAAGAGTCGTAGTGCAGTGTCAAAAAGGCGTCTACATACGACTCACGCTACAAGCAGCGAGCTGTTATTGAATTATTGTGTGCAGAAAAAGAAACCGTGGTGAACATCCATAAAAGTTTTATACAGTGTATGGCGATGCTTCAGTTGATAAGGAGTACAGCTGGGCGATGGGTAAAGTAAGTCATAGCCTCAGTAAATGCAGAAACAGTGATCCATGATCAGCCACCCTCCAGACATCCTGTCACAGCCACTGCTCCACACATGCTGAATCGTGCGGATGCCATTAATCTTGCCGATTAAAGATTCTGTACTGAGAACACACTTTGAAGATGACGAGAGTGTGAGTCATACGGTGAAAACAGGACTACGCATACAGGAGAAGAGCTTTTACCAGCAGGGAATACATGCTCTTCCTCAACGCTGGCGTACGGCCATAGAACGTGATGGAGACTACGTAGAAAAATAAGACATGGACAAGACATGTTGATGTATATTGTCACCGAATTCTGACTGAACAATAAATAGTTTCTGAGAAAAAAAAGTGGGACATTACTTATTGAACGACGCTTGTACATCCGTGTTTTGGGTAGACAACATCGTGAAAACTACAACGCCAGAAAATGACTCGTAGCTTGTCTCCAAGTTTCAATTAGTAGAACCCGCTTTGGTGTTGCTGTAGAGCGCACCACAAGATTTCAGGTTCAAAAATGGTTCAAATGGCTCTGAGCACTATGGGACTTAACATCTGTGGTCATCAGTCCCCTAGAACTTAGAACTACTGAAACCTAACTAACCTAAGGATATCACACACATCCATGCACGAGGCAGGATTTAACGGAGTTAGATATGTGTATGAAACCTAGCCTAGCCTAGAACCGCTAGACCACCGCGGCCGGCAAAGATTTCAGGCATGTAAGAACATGTATCTCTGTCACTTCAAGAAGTTTAGAGTTCCTGTAACTCCATCTTCTATAAATGAAAGCCTGGAACTTTGGTTGGTCGATGACTTGCGAAAAACAGATGTCCAACAGCCGTAAAATTATAGAATAATTTCATTATGGTACCAGTTCGGTGCGACACTCAGGCATCATACTAGTTCAATGACGTTTATGATGTCAAAGCGTTGCCCATTCATGAGAATTTTTTGATTTTGTCATTTTGTGGCAGATTTGTAGTGATAACACGAAGTCTTATCACCTGTGGTAATATTTTACAGAAAATAGTAATGCACGTTTTGCGTTTAATTGAAATTGCAGTAGCCCGCCGGTGTGGCCGAGCGCTTGTGTCTGGAACCGCGCAACAGCTACGGTCGCAGATTCGAATACTGGCTCTGGCAAGGATGTTTGTGATGTCCTTAGGTTAGTTAGGTTTAAGTAGTTTTAAGTTCCAGGTCTCATAGTGCCCAGACCCATGTTTTTTGTAACGAATCTTCGTTCATTTCGTGAAATATAAGTGCATCTTTTGTTCACTGTGTTAATATGTTCGTTGATCATTTCCGCGCGAGCCCAGCATTCATACGGACAGCTGTTGCCACACCAGTCTGTAGCCCACCTCCTCTTACGTCTACCAAGTAGTACTCAGCAGTATCAGTTAGTGAAATTAATGCATGCAGTTGAAAATGTAGCAATTGATGTTGCGTTTGTGGTTTTTAACATGCTTTAATTAAGAAGAAACTACAAATTTTAAGCAGTAGATACCAACAGGAGAGACTAAAAACTGTTTCCTTGGGGTTATTATCCCATTAATCAGTTTAGAGAAGAATGTGCATTATTGTTAAAATAAGTTTTCCAAAAGCTTTTCACATAATCGAAAATATGTATAATGACCACAGGTTTTCAAATATCAGTTGAATAATTTTCTCTAAAGCCTTCTTCTCAGCTGTCCCGAAGTTCTTTGTGTTTGAAGGTATTTCGAAGGGCTGCAGTAGTCATAACCAAAAACTAAGGCAAATCTCTGACTTCTCAAAATGCTTTTGAATCAGCCTTCAGCCGTCTACATTCGTTTCGTTATCAAGTATCAAGTAAGTTACAAGACCTAATTTAAATACCATCGGTTCTCCGTGGGAGAAGATCAAATGTTGACGCTGACCAGTTAGTAAGCGAAGCTGTTGTCAACTTACTGAAGGCAGGACGCCCCGCCCCTCCTGCAGCCTGTGATTTGACGTACTCAGCTACCCAGCCATTCATAGAGATGCCTACAATACAACGTGCACTTTGATACTCGCTGCAACTTATCACATTTACACATCATAGCCAGAGGAGAAATATGCATTAACTCATTGATTGCTCAGTAAGTTTCAAAAACGTTAACCTATGGTTATTTTAAATAATAATGTCTTAGTCATAAGTAACACCATAAAGAGAATATATCCAGCCGTTTCGTTTTCTAAGACGATTGGGGGGTGGGGCACAGGCCATAAAATTACGTGGTATGTTTATGTACAGCAGGTGGTAGTATCGTCTACACAAGGTATAAAAGAAAAAAAGAAATCGCTGGTGGAGCTGTCATTCATGTGGAAAGGTTCTTCGACGTGATTATCGCCGTACATCGGGCATTAACAGACTTTGAACGAATGGTTCAAATGGCTATGAGCACTATGGGACTTAACATCTAACCGACCTAAGGACATCACACACATCCATGCCCGAGGCAGGATTGGAACCTGCGACCGTAGCAGTAGCACGGTTCCAGACTGAAGCACCTAGAACCGCTCGGCCACCGCTGCCGGTCAGACTTTGAACGCGGAATGGTAGTTGGACCTAGACCCATGGGACATTCAGCCTCGGAAATCGTTAGGGAAATCAATAGTCCGAAATCCAAAGGGTCAAGAGTGGGCCGAGAATACCAAATTTCAGGCATTACCATGGATAACACAGTGCCGACGGTCTTCACTTAACCAAAGAGAGTAACGGCGTTTGTGTAGAGTTGTCAGTGCCAACAGACACGCAACGCTGTGTTTAACAGACGCAGAAATCAATGTAGTACGTACGACGAACCTATCCAATAGGACAGTGCGGCCAAATTTGACGTTAATGGGCTACGGTAGCAGATGACCGATGTGGCTGGCTTTGTGAACAGCACGCTATCGCCTGCAGCGCCTCTCCTGGGCTCGTGACCATGTAGGTTGGACCCTAGATAACAGGAGAACCGTGGTCTGGTCACATGAGTCCTGATTTCTCTTGGTAGGAGCTCGAGATACGGTTCGAGTGTGGCGCAGACCCCACTACACCCCGGACCCAAGTAGTCAACAAGTCGCTGTGCAAGCTGATGGTTGCATCATAATGCTGTGAGCTGCATTTACATCCAGCTGAACCTTTCAGTGATCATCTGCCACCATTCATGGACTTCATCTTACCAAAAACCAATGGAACTTTAGTGGATGACAATGTTCCATGTCACCGGTACACTACTGATTGCGATTGGCTTGGAGAACGTCCTGGGAAATTCGAGAGAAAGATTTGGCCAACGTGAATCCTATCGAATATTGGTGGAACACGATAGAGTTGCCAGCTCGTGCACAACATCTTGCACCGGCAACAGTTTCGTAGTTATGGACGGCTACAGAGACAGCTTGACTAAGTATATCTGCTGGAGTCTTCAAACGACTTGAGTTTACCCAACATCGAATTGCACATTACGCTAGGTACAAGGAAGTTCGACAAGATATTAGGAGTTATGCCATGTCTCTTGTCACGATAGTATAAAAGATTATCCATAATTACATCAATGGTTTCAGAAGACGACTGCGCAAAAAGGCGAGACATACGGAGAACACACACATATCAGTGGACAGAGCGTCCCTCCAAGTTTGTAACTCACGCTACAGGTGCTCAATATGGACCTCACTTGTGATGTGGCAAGCGCCAATTTGTGGATGCAAGTCCTTGACCCGATGTGTTCGGGAAGGCACGAAGGTATACCACTCTGGTGTTTGGGTTACCTATTTGCAGATGTGACCATACGGAGACGATGGTCAACAATGAAATTTTAGGACAGAATTCTGGTAAGCATCAGTTGTCCTCCATTTACCAGACGGGCACTTATACACAGCAATAACATGCAGGATGCTCGGGCATACCTTCAAGCGCCGGCGCAACGGCAGGAGCGTCACAGCAGAGAGGGCTTGGAGACGGCATCAGCCAATAGTACGGTGACAGACGCCTATCTAGGACGACGCCGTGATGGTAGCGCCATCTACACGAAGAGGACTTAAGTGGCCCCAGTTGAAGACGAGCCGTCCTGTGAACGCTACAGCAGGAAGTTATGAACTGTATTGTTTTGCTTCCATTGGAATTGTATATAATGAAGGACGTCGATTATTTGCATGTCGCCATTTGCTTGAGACACACCTTTGTGAATACGCAAAGTATGATCATTTGTCTTACTGTAATAAACTTAATTAATACGATTTGCTTGAATCGTTGTCTAGCGATCCGAGAAAGTAGGTTTCTAGGCATCCTATATTAGACGAGTGGGCAGAACACAACTCAGGAAATTCCGACTGATTGTCTGATAGCCTGTCATGGGACACACAGATCCCATTGGTAGCCAAAAGGTTAGGTGGTCTGAACATACTCTAGAACTGACAGAGGACTCAATCCTGTCTTAATTTAGGTATAAAAAAAAGGCGATTGGAAAAATAAAGTACCGATACACCCGAATCAGATATGGTAGATTCTTAATCATCTTGTGCCCTACGTCTTGCAGCAGGGAATTGTGACTAACGATAATTCGTAAAATGATGACATAGGTTGTGCTAGTTCGATTCTGTTTCCCGTGAATCTTATAGTTACCATCGCTGCACACACAGATGATACACGTCTACCGTCGGCAAGGTAACGTCGCAGTTGGCGCGAGGCGCAACCGTAAAAATATTTGCAACACCGAAAATAATCTGCTGTAGTGATCCCTGGCAAGAACATACAGGGTTAACCAAAATAAAGCTCGCTCAGAAAATACATTCTAAGGCAAAAAACCTTACCATGAAGAAATTATCCGAATAGGACGGAAATCGGTACAAGTACACGCAAAGAAATTATTACAATTTCAGAAAAAAATAAGATGACTTATTCAAGAGAAACAGCTTCAGAAATTGAGCAAGCAAATTACGCGTTATTTCGGTTGGCATTGATTGATAGAGGTCTTGAATGTCCTCCTAAGGGATATCGTACCAGATTCCGTCCAATTGGCGAGTTACATCGTCAAAGTCCCGTGCTGGTTGTGGGACGCTGCCCATAATGTTCCAAACATTGTCAACTGGGGAGAGATACGGAGACGTATCTGGCCAAGGTAGGGTTTCGAAAGCTCGAAGACAAGCTATTTAAACTCTCGCCTGGGGCTGGCAGGCATTAGCTCCCTGAAAGGTAAGCCCAGGATGACTTGTCATAAAGGACAACAAAAAGGGATGCAGAATATCATCGACGTACCATTGTGCTGTAAAGGCGCTACGTAGGACAACGAAAGGGGTTCTGCTATGAAGCGGCTATCACACCTGGTTGTCGAGCTTTATTGAGGGTGACAGTCAGGTTGGTATTCCACGGCTGTCCGGGGATCTCCAGAAACATCTTCGCTGGTCATCGGACATCAGTTAGAAGCGGGACTCGGCACTGAAGAAAAATTTTCCCCACCCACTGACATTACAGGGAGAAAACGTCTGTGGAGATATCCCAGACTGTGGTGGGATACAACCTGCCTGTCGCCCGTTATAACGCCTGACAATTTTATTTTCATAGTAGGACTACTTTAAAGGTGCATCCGCGGCATCCTTACAGCGATATTCTACGCTTCCTTTTGTTGCCTTTCATCTCAAGCCATTCTGGAATCACTTTTCACAATGATAAAGCCCGCCCGCACAGGGTGAGCGACTCTACTGCTTGCCTTCTTGCTTGCCAAACACTGTCTCTGGCAGCAACTCGCCGGACCCCTCCCCAACTGAGAACATTTTGAGCATTATAGAGAGGGCAGTCGACCTAGCTCCGGATTTTGACGATCTAGCTCGCCGAATGGAGAGAATTTGGCACGACATCCCTCAGCGGTGCGTCCAACAGCTCTGTCAACGAATGGCAAACCGAATAACAGTTTGAGTATAGGGCAGACGTGGACTATCACGTTACTTATACGATCTTTTTCTGAAGCTCGTTCTCTTGACTAAATCACCCAACTTTTATGTAATTGTAATTATTTGTCTGCACATGCACATGACGTCTACCGATTTCCTTCCGATTCGGAATTATTTTGTGGCGCGTCACTTTTTTGTCTTGGAGTGTATGTGCACTACACGACGCTTATTGTTGTGAAAACCGTTGACGTCTAACAGCTGGAGCGACAGCAGCTGGCCAGGCAGCGAGAAAGCCCGCCATGAGTCTTAACGTCATAAGCGCCTCGAGGATAATGTTGTTTTTCATCATTATCCTACCTAATTTAACAGACTGATTCACGATGAAGGTCTATGTACATAATTTATTACCGCTAGGCCAACCGAGTCGTTCAGCACTTAGTGCTACAAGGCTGAGGCGTATTGTTAGTGGTCCCAAATAACCACTAACAGTCAGTAGCCAAGAATAAAATGGCATAAGTTGCAACATTTCGTGAAGAAATAATTTACATTTAGTTTCGTATTTCGATCTTCCTCCAAAGTTTCCTTTCATTGGCACGCTAATTTGGTTTAAGTACGAATCAACAGGTGTGATGGCGGGAACACAGCCGTAAGTGATTAGAAACTATAAATGAAATAGCCTCAGGCTGCAGTATGGTTTTATAACCTTTTCATTACATGATCGATACCGAGAGTTCCATTCCCATCTTTAGATGATCTCTGGTACATATCTAGTTATTGTTACGTGTTATTCTACAATCACAGCGTGTTGTCAACCGAATGGCAAACGCGCAAGCTCAACATCCAGGACACCACATCAGAACGACGCTTCACTGCTGAGAAAGAGATCACTTACGTGTCGTTGGCAGTAGGTTGACAAATCCTCAAGAACGAGTATCTACCGTATAAGGCATTAACAAGAAACTTAATGCAACATTAAAAAACACAGAAAGTAATTGCACCAGCAGCATTAACAGATAGTTTCAGAAGGAAAGTGTTAATACTATAAGAATTCCAAAATAGTAATGGTTGGAGGACAGCAGCGAAGTGAACTGAAGAAATAAAAACAGACGTGATTGAAAAAAATGGAATAGTACTGGAGAAAAGGAAAAGAGGAAATCAGACGGAATTGAAATTTTTGCATGGTTCCTAGTTGGCAGAAACGGAAGGAAGAAACAATACTAGTAGTAACTAACAAATTGCTGTACATATTTAACTACATACATACCTCGTAAGGCACTATGGTGTGGGTGGCGGAGGGTACCCGATATCGCTGCAACTTGTTCCTTTCCGTGTTCCAGTAGCTAATGGAGTGAGGGATAAACTACTAAAAACTTCCGTAAGAGCCATGATTGCTTTTACACTGACTTCGCGGACCTTACAGGAGCTGTAAGATATTGGCAGTAGCATTGTTCTGCAGTCTTCTCCCTCCTGCGATTCCTGTTTGCCTTCACGAGTAACAGATCTAGCAGCACATGTCTGAATTGCTTCGAGGTCTTCTTTTAGCACTTACTCTACTGAGTGCGCCATAACAGTGCGCACATCCGTGTGCGGTTGGGACGCCCCATGGGATGGCACCCTCTGTGACGGGCATGATATGATGCCTGCTTTGCTTAATCGTTATCATCGTAGGCTCTCCTGTATCTGTTGTCCCCAGTAAGTTCTTATAATAAATTATGCTTTGTGCTTTATTGCTAAAGTTCAAAAAAGTAGACCACAGTACGTAGAAGTACTTTTCATAAAATATGTTTTGTGTGCTATATTTCCAAACAGGCACACCACACAGTCCTACATCACATTCTATATGGCAATAACACGATTTCTTTCCCTTTTCAATCTTGCTCCATGTGATACATCTCCTTAGACGTCCTTGTCGTTTTCACTAACGGTTCAACGGCGTTGGGAAAGAGTCTTTCTCGAAGCCAGAAATGAGTAGCCTTATTTTATGGTTGGATTACCTCATGATGCTTTTCTTCTTATGGCGGCATGTCTCCAAAATCTCATGAACGTTGCTGACGTGAAATATGGTTACTGACATGGGTATGATTCCTGTAAATTGAATGGGAATTTAATACGCATATGTCTAAGAACTGAAAACAACCATTTTGTACCATGCCAGTTTTTGGCGAACATATTCCCTTAAGTGGCATGTCACATTTGTCCATAGCACCCATAGACCCGTAATCGAACACACATATGATTTAATTTTTTCGATATTAGCTTGGCGCTCTATTTCCGCAGCTGATTTCAACAGTAAAGCATGCCGTCATGTACCGTGTGACTCTTCTGTCATGTCACTTTAAACTATCATAGCCTGTTCACCTAAATTCTACCTCTCCTCTATGCAGTTTGGCCCCCGCTTTTGGCGTAACTTTCCTCTTCATGCGAACTGCCATCTACTCCATTTGTTCTTTCCTGCAAGTAGCGTAAGATAGATAGAATTGTGTACGAATTGTCCACATAACGGCAAGGACTTTACAGAGTGCATTTACCAACAATATTTCGAAACATATACAGGGTGTCCCAAAGAACCACCGAAAAGCTTTAGTCCCCTCACCTCTCATTTATTGGAATGCTCCTTTCAATTTCTATCTGACATTGTATTTTGTTGTATCCCTCCCCTATTCTAAGTTAATCCCTACTAGAACTAAAACGTATTTGCTTATATGACCTTCATTGAACCTTGCCATGCCCTTGAATAATGTGTCACTTTATAAGTAAAATTGGCCGCGCTTTTCAAATCTTAAATATCAGGGTTCAAAGTAAAAAAAAATCACTTTCATCTCCAAATTACCTTGAAAATCACTTTCGAGGGGACAGCCGTTATTGACTATGCGAGACCCTCTTTGCCATCAACTACTTTTACCTAAAACATTATGCTGTATCTCATCACTACGCCGAATTATCCCTCATTATGGATTAAAACTATCTACCATGTGTACGTCGATAGCACTGGAATCACTATCTCTTTGTACCAATGTATACGTCAGTAATAGACGGGTTATTCGACCAATTGGGGGACCCGACACACCCCAGCAATATTCAAGAATGGATCTTACAAGTGTTTGTGGATTGTCTCCATTATAAATGAGATACACTTTCTCGAAGTTCTCCCAATAAACCGAAGTTGACAACTCGCCTTCCCTACGTGGTCCGAAGCGTACTCGTTACAATTAATGTTGTTTTGCTATATAAAAACATGAGGCGATAAGATGTCAATTTGCATATAATTATGTCTCGTTTCAGCGAATGTATGGGAACATGGAAAATGTTTTTCAGTGGCTTTCTCATATATGAATATTTCATAATTCTGTCTCATCAGCTATAAGGAAGGAAGCTGTCTTGTCGACAGCGAGGTAGTTTGAAACGAAGCTGAACTTCGGCTAACTATGAAGGACATCGGGCTTGTCGTTTTCTGTCGAACCGACGAGGCATTTTCCATAAGCCATGTAAGGAAAGCAGGAATGACTAAATCTCAGAGGGGATTCGAGCCATCTCTCTCAAATATGGGTGCAGTGTCGTACAGTACGCGTTCTCGCTCGGTGCCACCGGCTATATTCTGATCTCCGTTCAGGTGCAAAATGGATAGAGCTATAATCACAACAGCAAGAAGATTAGCCGTGAATTCTGTGACCTAACTGCACCGTTAGTATGAAGCTTTATTGCATGCTATTTGTGGAGCATCTGTTCCAAGAGTCGTTAACGGAATGAGGGAGAAATACTCATTCCGAGATAACAAAGTGAGGGTGGCCATCTGGTTCCTCTTCTCCCACTCTATTACTCCATAATGTGTGTGTGTGTGTGTGTGTGTGTGTCTGTGTGTGCGTGTGTGTGTGTGTGCATGGTTCGTGTGTGCGTGTATGGTTGGGTTATGTATTAGAGGGAGGGGGGATACATAAAGAGGGTGGACGAAAGTGAGGGACAGATGAGTAAACGCTAGGTTCGCCTCTCAGCTACGGCGTCGGTCATTACCTATAGAGATGACGCCGGAAACTGCGTCCAACTCACGCGATCGGATGGAGTGTAAAGCCTCGGGCGCAGGGCCCGGTCCAACGTCATAAACATTAACTTCGCAGGAGAGCGCTGGAGATGAGGCGATAAAACGTTTAAACTTGGGGAGCGCCCGCAAAGAACGGCTACCTCCACCCCTCCTCCTGCCCCTCTATAGCGCTCTTGGCACGCGTGGTTAGGCGCCTAATGAGCTCGAATTTCTCTCTCGTCTTGCTCCGTATATTGATGGCTCCATAACTCTGTCCAACGCAGTGGCGGCCGGTCGCAGCCGCGAGAACAACGGTGCCTTTTGTCTGCAGAAGTATCCGGGACCGGTTTATCTTCCGGCCATGCATTTTCTGCTATCTCTGATGCCCGGATTTATCCGTTCCGTTAATGGTGCGCGCCGTAATACACACGGAGCGGTCGGCCAGCTAGCTTTTATCTCGACTATGTCTTAATCCGCTGCGGCGCAATGGAGCAGCCGCGTGGCGGAAAAATTTTGTTTTCTCTCCGCTTAATAATCCGCTTAACGATCTCTTTTTCCACTTAGAGAGAGCTGTTTAAAAAAATTGCTTTATAATTAGTACCTGAGGCAATGATAAATCACACGGCTTTGCTAACTGTCTCTTGTGTTTTTGAAACTATGTATCGTCGTCATCATCGTCGGCTGATACTCGTACCCGAGTTTTCATTTTTCTACTTTATTGCATCGCAGATGAAGTGCTGAAATTCCTTTGATGGCTTAACATACAAATGCTGCAGCATGCGACCACATACAATACATGTAATACAGATGGGCATGTCTGGGGCTGGCAAAGTTTGCACCTTCGACGTTTCTAGTTTTCCGGTTCCCGATTTTCCTGCTCAAAATGTGAAAAAAGCAGCTGAAACAGTTGTGCTACAAGATTACAATCATCTGATGTGGTGCAAAAATTACTCGGCTCAGCGTTTGCAGGCTATGGGTTCACCTTGAATTGATACCTAACAGCCTTTTAGAGGAGCACCACGAGGTACCTGTGGTCACTTCTCCGTCCTAACAGGCTTCGTTGGAAGCCTTACCGGTACCGACCTACCGCCGTGTCAAACTCAGCCGACACGTATCACCGGATGCTCATACGGAGGGATGTGGTCAGTACATCGCTCTCCAAAGTCGTTGTCAGCTTTCGTGACCGCAGCCATTATTTCCCAGTGAAGTATCTCCTCAGTTGTCCTCATAAGGGCTGCATATATCTCGCTTGCCAACAGCTCTCGTAGAAAGGGACAGTGCCCATGCAAGTGCTAGCGAATCCCGACAGCGCATAGCTTCGGTGATGTGACGGGAACCGGTGTTACCTTTGCGGCAAGACCATTAGCTTTGTGCTCACTTCACTATACAAAACTTGCCCAGCAAGTCAGTAGTTCCCAATCCATCTGAGTTGGTGACCAATGGCGGTACTTACTACACTGTTCGTTTTTACCTTCTCAAGAACAGTTTTGTGTGATGTGAAATCATCCAATTTGATGTTTCCTAATGTATCTAAGCTTCCGTGGGTTGAAGCGTTTTGCCGGCCGGAGTGGCCGAACGGTTCTAGGCGCTGCAGTCTGGAACCGCGCGATTGCTACGGTCGTAGGTTCGAATCATGCCTCGGGCATGGATGTATGTGATGTCCTCAGGTTAGTTAGCCTTAGGTACGTCCCATAGTGCTCAGAGACATTTGAACCATTTTGAAGCGTTTTTGTTTCTTAAGATCACGACGGTACAGCGTCCAGGGTTCGCAACCATAGAGTAGGGTACAAACAATTGCCGTATGTTTATCCACCAAGAACCAATGTATGAGAAGTTCAAAAGCAACATGGTCAATGTGTATTCTTTACCATACGTCCTTTTCATGTGAGAAATTAGTTGATAATATATTTCCTGAATAAAAGAAGTGATTAACTTGTTCCAAAGGCGTGCTGAAATCCGGGAAATCGGTACCAGGAGCTCACTGTGAGAGTGCTTTAGTTTTTGAGATGTCGATGCTCAGGCCAAATTATTCATACGCACAACTGAAACAATTTACAGACACTTGAATCTCTCCGGGTGTATGAGGCGGAGAAGCGTTGTCGATTCCTTATTGTAGTTTAGTTATGTATGTGACATGTTTGAACCTTTTATAATGGAGCCAGCACTGATTAAATAATATTCTGTCAAATTATTATTCGGAATCTACATCTACGCTGTTTGAAGGCGGTGTCTCATGGCTTCAGGAAGCATTCTTGGTTGAGTTTATTATTAAATAGGAATTTGTCAAATGTTTCACTCTGATTGGACATGTCATCGCGGACATCTTGAATCCAGCAAAGTGTTCAGTGTTTGCGAAAAGACTCATGACGTTACGCAAAGCTTCTCAGGACACCATATATAAGATATATTCTACACCATAGAACACTAATACAGTACTGGCCAATAAAATTGCTACACCACGAAGATGACGTGCTACTGACGCGAAATTTAATCAACAGGAAGAAGATGCTGTGATATACAAATAATTAGCTTTTCAGAGCATTCACACAAGGCTGGCGCCGGTGGTGACACCTACAACATGCTGACTTGAGGAAAGTTTCCAACCGATTTCTCATAGACAAACAGCAGTTGACTGGCGTTGCATGGTGAAACGTTGTTGTGATGCCTCGTGTAAGGAGGAGAAATGCGTACCATCACGTTTCCGACTTTGATAAAGGTCGGATTGTAGCCTATCGCGATTGCGGTTTATCGTATCGTGACAATGCTACTCGCGTAGGTCGAGATCCAATGACTGTTGGCAGAATATGGAATCGTTGGGTTCAGGAGGTTAATACAGAACGCCGTGCTGGAGCCCAACGGCCTCGTATCACTAGCAGTCGCGATGACAGGCATCTTATCCGCATGGCTGTAACGGATCGTGCAACCACGTCTCGATCCCTGAGTCAACAGATGGGGACGTTTCAAGACAACAGCCATCTGCACGAACAGTTCGACGACGATTGCAGCAGCATGGACTATCAGCTCGGAGACCATGGCTGTGGTTACCCTTGACGCTGCATCACAGACAGGTGTACTGAACGACGAACCTGGGTGCACGAATGGCAAAACGTCATTTTTTCGGCTGAATCTAGGTTCAGTTTACAGCATCATGATGGTCGCATCCGTGTTTGGCGACATCGCGGAGAACGCACATTGAAAGCATGTATTCGTCATCGTCATACTGGTGTATCACCCGGCGTGATGGTATGCGGTGCCATTGATTACATGTCTCGGTCACCTCTTGTTCGCATTGACGGCATTTTGAACAGTGGACGTTACATTTCCGATGTGTTACGACCCTTGGCTCTACCCTTCATTCGATCCCTGTGAAACCCTACATTTGAGCGGGATTATACACGACCGTATGCTGCAGGTCCTGCACGGGCCTTTCTGGATACAGAAAATGTTCGACTGGCCAGCACATTCTCCAGATCTCTCACCAACTGAAAACGTCTGGTCAGTGGTGGCCGAGCAACTGGCTCGTCACAATACGAGAGTCACTACTCTTGATGAACTGTGTTACTGTGTTGAAGCCGCATGGTCAGCTGTATCTGTACACGCCATCCAAGCTCTGTTTGACTCAGTAGCCAGTAGTGTAGTTACGTTCGGAACAGGAATCGATGTGGGTGAAAAGTGGCTAGTGGTTTCATAGGCCTAAATCCTGAACAGGTTTTACATGCATGTATTGATCGAAGTCAACAAATCCGAGCGCGTGAGCAAGCTGATCACATGAAAATAACCCAACTCTCAATTTACAAAATACCAGCTGACTTTATGGTACAGCTATGACACTCATCTCCTCCTCAGAAGAAAATCAGTGCTACAATGGTAGGTCACAAAACATACATCATAATGGAGTAACCATGGAAGGACGACAAAAATAACCCTAGTAATCTAATCTTAATCCCTGACATAAAACCTCAAACTGTACACCTCCAATATCCGACACTGTGAAGCGAAACATTTAATTAACAAGACAACGGAACACATTAATAAAAAGCATCTACTAGCTGAGGCACTGCTATGTCAACATACAATCAATGAGATATCGCAGCGCCAAATGGCCGCACAGAGGTGCCATGTCACGGATTGCACGGTTCTTCGCGCCGGAAGTTCGAGTCCTCCTTCGGCTATGGTTGTGTGTGTTGTTCTTAGCATAAGTTTCATTAGTGTGTAAAGCTAGGGACCGATGACTTCAGCAGTTTGGTCCCTTAAGAATTCATACACATTTGAACATTTTTGAATGAGATATCAACGCCGGAGGTAACTTTTATAGAACACAATAAGTGATGAAATACAATTTTTTCTGGGTTTAACACATTATGCCTTACAGCGATCTCTCCGTACACGCAGTGCGATCTCCCGCGCATTTTAAATTTACCGAGCTAGGCACAGTTATCTAAAGGACAAAGGTCTGCACTGAATACGACCTTCTTAGCCTCGTTTCACTGTCCTAGACGGACACACACTGCGGCTGACAACAACTTGTGTTTCGACAGCACCACGTTCCTTAGAGTCACGTAGGCGAGCAGTGGCCGCTCGTGCAGACCGGAACTGATGCCCAGTGTTGACCGTAAGCTACCGCAAGCCGCAACCACAGATTCCACCAGACTACCTCCGCTTCTTCGCTGCATAAACTTCTGGTCCAGCTGGGTGTCCTCTAGTCGCTAGCTGTCATGCCTTCTTGCAGGCCTCCTACATACTCCGTTTTCCGCTGCTGCTCCTGTCTTCCAAGCACACGCTGATTGGCGGCCCTGTGTAGTTCCCTGCACTTATCTTGCAGCTGTCGCATACAGAAGATCTTATCAATAGTACCTCCGGAGAGGCGAAATCCGAACTGAGATTCAGGATGTTCAGTCTCAGAAACAATCTGTAGATGATATAAAGGAATTCTAGCATAAAGTTATCAGCGACTGAGAGCAAGGATGTACATCGACGAAGCAATGACGGTAATAAAAGAAAGAGTCAAGAGTGGGGTTAAAATTCAATGTCAAATGCTATCAATGAAAAGATTCCTTGATGAAAGTGAAGAAGAATTGCAGGATAAGCTGAATAGAAGGACCATCTAATAATTACACAAAATGGAAAGAGAGTAAATCGAAGAGAGAAGAAAGTAATGAGAAGTAGGAAAAATGAGAACAGCATCAAGTTTAACACGAAGTAAACGAAGTTAAGAAATTCTGCTACCCAGGCTCCAAAATAATCTATGATCGACGGAGCAAAGGGGACATACAAAGCAGACTGGCATCGGAAAAAACGGATTCCTAGCTAAGAGAAGTCCACTAGTATTAAACACGGGCCTTAATTTGAGGAAAAAGTTCCAAGAACGTACTTATGGAGCACAGCATCGTGTGGTATTGAAACATGGACTGTGGGAAAACCAGAATTAGGTGTCACTCACACCGACATAGGGAACACAGTGACCAAAGTTTAAAACAGTTTATTGAGCAAGGAGAAAATGTCTGCTTCGACAATAATAACAAATTCACAATTATAGTGTCTCACAGGTATGATGCCCGGGAAACTGTCATGTGCAGCTCTGGCGCCGACCTTTATACCGACTGGCGACGAAACACTCACGCACTATTTTATGGTCACGTGGTGGCAAACTCAAATAGATTCCTTGGAAGTGGCGGTCTCTGCTAGCATTGCCCGTCCGTTACTGTAACGGGGAGAGTTCTCTGCTCTGAGGCATGCAGGGGCATGTAGGCTGCATGCATGCTGGAATTGACCGAAGGGTTGCCGATCGCTTTTGCGAAGATGTTCAGTATAGCACGGAACGGAAGAGAATGGGAGCATTTGAGATGTGATGCTACAGAAGAACGTTGAAAAATTTATAGGCTAAGAAGGCGAGGTATGAGGAAGCTCTCTGCACAATCAGCAAGGAAATGAAGATATGGGAAACAGAGGAAAACTTCTGTGGTACTAGAGGGAACTGTAGACAGTAAAAATTGTGCAGGACAACAGAGATATGGAATACATCCAGCAAATAATTGAGAACATAGGTAGCATTTGCTACTACGAGATGAAAAGTTGGACACAGGAGAGGAATTCGTGGCAGGCCACTTCAAACCAGTTAGAACACTCATGACTAAAAGAAAATTATCGCAGATGCTTCGGCTGTTTTTTTTTTTTTAAAGATGGTGACAATTAAGGAGTTTTTTACATCGTGAGGTGTTACATGCGTTTCCACATTAGAAGGAACTGGAAGAAGAGTTTTGTTTTTCGTGGAAAGCCGCCACTCTTAATGTCTTGAGGTAGGTGTTGTTAGGTACAGGTGTCTGTTTCGGTTTCATGCTCTCCAGAGATTTGCTAAATTCATGAAGTTTAACGCCGAAATATCCAAGGCATCCAGTATTTGTATAAAAAGGTCCCGAGTTCGAGTCTCGGTCCGGCACACAGTTTTAATCTGCCAAGAAGTTTCATATCAGCGCACACTCCGCTGCTGAGTGAAAATCTCATTCTGGAGTATTTGTATAGACTGATTTCTATGGATTCTTCACTGCTGACGGTACAGGCAATCAGTGTTGTGAAGTAGTTCTAAGTATGTTTTCCCAAAACTGTCTTGCGCAAGTACTTCGACAACACATGCCCAATGGAAGTATATTAGACCTTGCGTCTATAAATAGGCTTGACTCTGTCGACAGTGACAGTGATCATCATACGACGATAGTTTCTAAAGTAAATAAATGGTTCAAATGGCTCTGACCACTATGGGACATCTAAGGTCATCAGTTCCCTAGAACTTAGAACTACTTAAACCTAACTAACCTAAGGACATCACACACATCGACGCCCGAGGCAGGATTCGAACCTGCGACCGTAACGGTCACGCGGCTCCAGACTGTAGCGCCTAGACCCGCTAGGCCAGCCCGGTCGGCTAAAGTTAATAAATATATCAAGAAGGCTAATAGAGCATATTTGCTATAAAGGGTAGATAAGCAGTTATTAGCATTCCATTTGGACAATGAATGGACATCATTAAGCTCCAGTATGATAGATAGGAAATACGGGCCAAACTTAAAGAGGATCTACAGGCAAAATTAAGAGAGAGCTTTACATCAGCGCACACTCCGCTGCAGAGTGGAAAAGCCATTCTGGAACGTTTAAACTGATGTAAATCGCATCAGGAGAGATGTGTGACGATGAAGTGCAATAAAGAAGCGAAAAACCGACAGGGATTTAGTAAAAAGATAAGTAAAATATTGAGGAAGCAGAGACAGTTGCACTCTCGGTTCCAAAAAGAACTCACAGATTATGACAAACAAAATTTTGTTTAAATGCGTGCGGCTGCGGAAAGGTCGATGTACGAAATGTACAATTTCCACCTTCATACCTCAGAAAAGTTCTTATCGGGAATCCGTGAAAATACTGGCCCTACGAAAAATCTCTAGGCGTGTCGAAGGCCTCTGTCCACTCAGTCATTGGCGTGGCAGTAGCAGGCTGCAAAAGGGAACCCGAAGCTTTATGTTTCGTGTTTAAGAAATCATTCACCGTCTTTTGAACGCCGCTCAGACTCCCGTATGTAGAACATAGTAATAGGCGTCCCTGGCGGAAAGACGACTGGTTTGATGCGGCCCGCCACACATTCCTCTCCTCTGATAACCTCTTCATCCCAGACTAGCACTTGGTACCTACTACCACTATTTTCTGGATGTACGCCAATCTCTGTTTCCATCTATAGTTTTGCCCTCTACAGCTCACTCTAATGCCACGGAAGTCATTGCGCCATGTCTTAACCGATATCTTACCGTCATCTCACTTCTGACCAGTGTTTTCCACATAACCCTTACATCGCTGATTCTCTGGAGAACACTCTTATTCCTTACCTTACCAGTCCATCTAATTTTCAACATTGGTCTGTAGCAACATATTTCAAATGCTTCTGTTCCATTCTTTTCCGTGTTTCCGTAAGGCCATGTTTCACTACCATACACCGCTATGCTCCAAACTTATATTCTCAGAAATTATTCCTCAAATTAAGGCCTACGTTTTATACTAGTAGAATTCTCTTTGCCGGAAGTGCCCTTTTTGCCAGAGGTAGTCTGCTTTTGATGCCCTCCTTGCTCCGTCCGTCATGGCTTATTTTGCTGCCTAGATAGAAGATTTCCTTAATATCATCTACTTTGTGATCCCTAATCCTGATGTTAACTTTCTCATCATTTTCGTCTTTCTTCGATTTATTTTCAATCCGTATTCTGTACTCATTGAACTGGTCATTCCATTCAACATAATCTGTAATTCTTCTTTTCTTTCACTGAAAACAGCAATTTCATGAGCGAATCGTATCATGGGTATCCTTTTAACTTTAATTTTAAGTCCTCTATTGAACATTTGTCTTTTTCCAACATTGCTTCTTCTATGTGTAGCCTGAAGAGTAGGGGAGAAAGACTACATCCCTGTTTAGACAACAGTCATCTCAAGCTGACGAGAGGACGATTCTACTACGGCCAACGTACATATTGCTAAGAGAAGAGAAATTTGTGCTAGTACGGAGGCCTTGGTGTTTCTCCCACGCGTTTGCAACATGAACAGAAAAGAAAATAACAAGTAGTGGTGCAGGGTACCCTCCGCAAAATGCTCTATGGTAGTTTGCGGAGTAGATATGCAGATGTAAAAATATCAGGGGCACTACCGTCCAAGGTTGATGTTGTGGGTCATGTTTGAGAAAGTCAGCAGCAGTGCAGCTACGGAGCAAGAGAGCGGAAGTACCATTACGAGCGACTCAAGAACTCCTGTGAATGTGGGTGATAGTACAGTCGGCTACTTTCAGCTTTCCTGATGAGGAACGGACAAATCCGTTCATCCCTTTGATTCTAGGGAAAAAAAAACCTCATGTGCCTGGCATATGACAGACTTTAGAGTTCCTTAGCTTGTTGTTGCCGCCAGTTGTTCTTGATTGTCCTTATTTCAGTGTGACCTTTCTGCAAGAGCTATTCTGTGTTGTCTTTAGCGTGGAGTATGGTCTTGAGCCATATATGGGTACGTATCAAGCTTGACACTTATGAGTTGCTTAATCACTCCATTATTGCCCTCAAATTAGTCATTTTTCATCCTTACGTTGAAACCAATGACACCTCTGCTGCAGTCTTTCTGATAGAATTTTCTAAAGCGATCCATTCCTGTTCAATATCCGTTGTGTCAGCTGGCGCTTTGCGGAGTCTGTCCGAAAGGTTTTCTGGCAGCAGAGTGCGAACTCCAGGAAGGGTTTCAGCAGATCTGTGATTTACGATGTACAGGTACCCTCGGATGACTAGCTAGCAGTTTGCTGTCGGTCCAGCAGTCACCGATGTTTCGAGCTTATTTTTGTGATTAAGACGTCATTCTCGGTGCCCTGAATCATATTGTTCATTCTAAATTTCGCTCGCAGATTAGAAGTGACTTTTTGGCTGCTTCTTTTCAGAAAGGTGCAAGTGTGACTAGCATTGTTTAGTCCACATTTTTCTATGGTCTTCCCCATTCAGCGTTGTCCTAAATGGTGCTGCCTATTCGCATATGCAGGACCGGATCCCTGGGTAATCATAAGAGTTCTCAAGCAGGAGACTATAGCACACCAGCTGCCAGTGCATAGGTAATACCAATACCTGCTAGCCTTACTCACGTCTGCTACCACCGTCCTTATCCCATCGCCAAAGGAAAATGTCAGGAGAAACTGCCATTCGCTTGGTTTAGTAAATGGTAAATCACAACTTACAAAGAAGTAACCAACTCGTTAAGATTCCGGAACCATTCATCATGGCACGTCGGTATGGAGGAAAATGTTCGTGCGAAATCTTCCTCTTCTATCAGCCTTATCGCTGGATCCTGGGGTGCTGGGGAAAAGAACTATGGAAAACGATGTGGAAAGAGGTTGGGCGTTGTGCGACACTTTTCGTCAGTTTCAATCGCAGCGCTGCGCGGGGTGGCAGCGTGGTTTGAGGCGCCATACCACGGATTGTGTGGCCCTTCCGTCCGGAAGTTCGAGCCCTCCCTCGGGCACCGGTTTGTGTGTTGTTCTTAGCATAATTTAAGTAGTGTGTAAGTCTAGGGACCGATGACCTCAGCAGTTTGGTCCCTTAGGAATTCACACACATGTGAACATCAATCGCTGCGACGTGACCGGCTTTGGAGATCCGGCCAAGAGCAAGCTACACGCTGACCTCACCACCCGCTCCATTAGTGCTATGCGGTATCCCCTAGAGAGGAAAGTGTGTACACATTATAACTACAGAACACAGTAGAATGTGTGTATACATCATAACTACAGGGGGCTTCTACATTATTGAAGAAGTTTCAGAATATTTCCACCTACTTTGATGTTTTCTTTCTTTTCATCAACAACATTTTCAGGATCAAAAACTTACACTGATCGATACAAGAATATTTTCTGAGCGAACTAACACACATAAGGACATGAAAATATGGTAACATCTAGTTCAACTTAAACCGATGTAAACAATGGGACATTTCCGGCTCTCCCTCTATTGCCACTTCCGCTGCTTAAAACTGGTAGTTCTCAGTGAGCGGTTTCAGGACGGTGTGTGAAGTAAGTATTCGAAAGAGAGCAGTAGAGCAGACACTGTAGATTAATACGTCGTACATTAATTTCAGAAAATTTACGTTATTTTTGTGAGATGTACAGACCTTAAACTTTGTATTTCCTACAATATAAATATTGGCGAAACAAACCATATACACTATATATATGAGAAAGAGAAAGCATATATGAGCGTTAAAGTCTTCTGTACCTCCTACAAAAATCGTTTTATAGGGATTTGTACCACGCATGAATTACATGCTTTTTCTGTTGTGTTGGCGGAAGAGCCAACACCGTGTTACTAGTGGAGGCCGAAATGCACGCGTTTTAGCTCACGCAGGCTGGCGTGAGGAGGGAAGAACTATACTGACGTGAGGTCTGGAACATGAAAAGGAATGAGAATTCAGAAAGCGGACATAATTAGTTTGATAACTTTAATCCATTAATGATGAACGTCGCTGTTGACGGTACATGATTCACAACATTATCTGTTCAGAATACATTCTTGAAGATGAATATGGCGCCTTGCTAGGTCGTAGTAAATGACGTAGATGAAGGCGATGCTAAACTGTCGTCTTTGCAAATGAGAGCGTATGTAGTCAGTGAACCATCGCTAGAAAAGTCGGCTGTACATCTGCGGCGATTGCTAGGGAGTCTCTCTAGACTAGACATGCCGTGTGGCGGCGCTCGGTCTGCAATCACTGATAGTGGCGACACGCGGATCCGACGTGTACTAACGGACCGCGGCCGATTTAAAGGCTACCACCTAGCAAGTGTGGTGTCTGGCGGTGACACCACATTCTTACTGTCTATGAGCAAGTCAAAATTTATTTTTAATTTTAATTATGGCCGGAGTTACGTTACTGAAATTTTTGTTCCCAGGAATGTCTTGAAAATTATGACGTCGTATCTCAAAAACTATTGAACTGAATGGAATCCTGGTATTCTTATTCAATACCAAAATACTTCTCTCGGTAACAGGTCTTTCCAACTAAACGCAATGTAGTACGCAATCTTGGAAAAACCTGCTGTCGAGGCCGGTATTTCGTTATTGAATCAGAAAATAAGGATTTCATTCATTTCTTTAGTTTTCGAGATACGACGTCATAACTTTCAAGAAGTTCCTGGGAGTAAAAATTTCAGTATAATAGGTCCAGATATAATTAAAATATTAAGAATAAATTTTGACATGCTTAGAGATAATAAAAAATATGTAATTCCTCTGTAGTACAGATCTCTATACAGCGACTTTTGCAGAAAGTAGACTTAAAAGCAGTGTCATTTCGCTGCAGATG
The DNA here is from genome assembly GCF_023898315.1 of Schistocerca nitens. Taxonomy (NCBI): domain Eukaryota; kingdom Metazoa; phylum Arthropoda; class Insecta; order Orthoptera; family Acrididae; genus Schistocerca; species Schistocerca nitens. Next base: position 259,305,374 of record NC_064620.1, read on the forward strand.
GCACAGCACTGTGATGTTTCCTCGAGACAGGAATTGTCGTGACAACGTCACAACTTCGGACATTAAATATCAGATGTCAGCCAATTCATATCATGCTACGACACATCTCAGTAAACATCACCAGAAGAAATTTATTCACTCACTTCTTAAATATCAATATTTACGACGGCCAAATCATATAGCTTATGCAACATATCTCGAAAACAGTCTCGAAGTACTAAGGAAATATTTGCCTTTGCTTATAATTGCTAGATGCTATTCATGGTTGGAGCACTAGTGCGGAGTGAGACTTCTGTGGAAAGGGATTTCTGTACATTCTGAGGCTCACGATGCGAGCAGCGGCTTTTCGTCGGTAGCATATAGGTAAACACAACATTTGTTTTGATTGCCTCGTAGCTGCGCCTTCAGCCTGGCAGAATGTAAGGCGAAGACGCTCGGATTCTGTTCCCGCCCGAGTCTGAGGTTTTTTCCGCTCGAGGACTGCGTGTTGTGCTTAAAATGTGTTTCCTATCTACCTGTGTAGTGCAGCGTGCTCTAGCCAACGACACAAAATGTTAATATGTATTAAAAGAAACTGTGACCAGCCACCTTTTATGATAATTTACTTTGACTTTACCAGTTTCAGATATATGGATATATGGATACAGATATATGGATACAGAGGACGTGTGGGATAGACTGGAATGTGTCAGTTTGGTTCTGAATTGGAGAAATCTACGAATGAGGAAGCAAAAACTTGGTAGTCGTGACAGACTGATCTGTAGGTTAGTCCGAGCTCTACGATAGTTTAGCAGGCGATAGCTTCGTTGTGTGTTGGCGAAACCTATGAACGTGAAAGTGAAGAACTACCTAAAGTGTCCCTGTCTCCGCAGAAATGTCAATACATTCCATCTCTGCATACACGTAAGTTCGCACAAATGCCACATAGTCATCTTATTGAACCTCTTTGCTCTTATCGTGTGTCAAATACTTTACACGAGTAGCATACTACAGCCATGTTCGAACACTTCACCGGAAGGCTAGACCGGCAGTGTCTCTGCGCATACTCACTGGAAACGACTCGCTGAAATGTTATGAAAAGGGGAAAGAATGAATTCATACTTCGGATTTAAGTGAGTCCTACTCTGAAGACAGTTGGTGGTAGCAGCAATTTTAGGGTGCTTCAAGAGGATTCATCCGATTTTACACGACTTTGTCTTCTACATGAATGAAGATAGAAAATGCACACATTTCAATTTACGCATAGGTCAACAACGTGTTTGTCTTCGAAAAGAACCACTCAATTTGCAGGGGAGTGAGGGAGCAAGCTAGCTATACGCAATAGGAAACCAGCTACTGGGAAGCACATGAACCGACAGCTGACAAGAGGCAGCAAGGTAAACTGTTAGTTGCAATACGTAAATTGACTGCAAGTTCGCGTGAAATTGGATTAAAACTGAACTCTTGTGTTGGATCCATACACAAATTTGCAGCATCAGTCTAACAACTTTCGTGTCAGACCTCATACGCAACATTTGCCAGTGCGTTTTCACAAGTGTCACTCTTCGCTGTTAACCAGTAAACCTCCATACCTGATTCCCTGAAGAATCGAACTGCCGTGTAGGAAACAGCAATGTATGAAACAGCTTCAAATGTCTTATCACTTTGAAACCTTCCCGTCTCCTCTACATCTCTTTTGTTACGCAACCTTCCCTTTTACAATAAACTATGAAACCTTCCCTTAGGATTTCTACCTCTTGCTTAATAATAACAAAAGAAATGAAATCTTCCCTTTGAAATTAATTCTCTTTCTCAATCTTCGCATACAAATTTAAATGCTGCTTATTAAAAGTTATTTTCTGATTATTTCGATGAAACATAGAATGTGTCGTCGTCGTGGCCCTCAGTCGTTACCTGCAATAACCCAAAACTATTCCTTACCTTTTTTACTGTTACTGGATCGCCATCTGATTACTACATCGAACTGCAACATGAATATACTTACTCTGTTTTACCATACTTTATTAGCTGCTGGTGGTCTGACATAATAAGTGGCTGTATTTATTACCAAAGCTGACGTTATTCTTTAATAGCAAAGCTGACGTTATTCTTTAATTTATTTCACTGAAACTACGTAATTCATAGTTTAACTTTTTCTTGAAAACAATAAAATTTTGCGAAGTTTTACGTTGATGGTTTTTGAGATTGTTTTTAATCAGTAATGCAATATTGCCGGCAAAAATTAATGATTTAACAAACGCCCAAATGGGACTTAACGTTATACAATAATCTTACAACTAACAATGCGCAAACATACCTTTAGTAGTCTTGAGTTTCTCAAAAAATTAATTCAATAGTATTAGTTCCTCTTATGAAAATAGTTAGCTGATATCTCTGTACATCGGTTTATAATCTCTTGTAAATCATAGCTTGTGGTTGGCAGGCAGACCGCTCCTCTCAACGTCTCACTTCAGACCTGCTAACGACTCGCTTCACATCTCGCTTACTACTGACTTCCTAAGAACGCTAAAGTGCGGTCTCTCCTGCCAACAATGCTTCCTGGTGCTGACAATCCCTGCTACCATTACAAAATGTATCAATGCGCGGTCTTTCCCGCTCTTTTCTTAAAATGTATCCATACCCGGTCTCTCCCGCCCTTTTTAAAATTATATCAGTGTGCGGTCTCTCTTGCCCTGCTACCACAATTATTTCCGACATGACAAATATTAATTATTCCTACTTAATCCTATTAATAAAATATAAACATCTTTCATAAATTGTAGTTTGACAATAGACAATAGAAATATACACGTCTTACAACTTTACAAACGGAACAATGTGTTAAATACTTGACGTCAAGTATGTAACCAAGATAAAGGTTAGAAAAGATTAGAAGTTATATTTATTGATTGTTTCAAGTCGCTACCTGCTCATATTAGAAAGCACTTGATCAGTATAGGAGGGATAATCTTCGCTCCATTTTAAGAAAGTTTTAGTTTTTAACTCATCGCAATGTTTATAACGTGATATCGAAATAGAAGAAACGTTCAGAACTGGGATTAAAATTAAATGTGAAAGGATATCAATTATTCGATTCGCTGTTGACATTGCTATCCTGAGAGAAAGTGAAGGAGGATTACATGATCTACTCAACGGAATGAACAGCATAATGAGTAGAGAGTACAGATTGAGAGTAAATGGAATAAAAACGAAAGTAATGAGAAGTAGCAGAAATGAGTACAGCAAGAAATTTAAAATGAGGAAATCCCCCTCAGCAACAATGACGGACGGAGCAACAAGGACACCTAAAGCAGACTAGTACTGGCAAAAGGGGCATTCGTGACCAAGAGAAATCTACTATTATCAAACATAGGCCTTAATTTGATGAAGAAAGTTCTGAGCATGTGCAGTTGGAGCACAGCATTGTAAGGCAGTGAAACATGGACGTGGGAAAACTGGAAACGAAGAATATCGAAGCATTTGAGATGCTACATACGAATTTTGAAAACTATGGACTGATAGGGTGAGGAATGAGGAGGTTCTGCACAGAATCGGAGATTAAAGGAATATGTGGGAAACACTGACAAGGAGTAGGGACAGAATGATACGACATATGTTAAGACATCAGGCAATGACTTCCATGGTACAAGAGGGAACTGTAGAGGGCAAAAACTGTAGAGGAAGATAGAGGCTGGAAAACATCCAGCAAATAATTGAGTTCGTAGTTTGCAAGTGCTGCACTGAGATAAAGAGGTTGGCACAGGAGAGTAATTCTTGGCGGGTCACATCACACCAATTGTAAAACTGATGACTCAAAAAATACTCCTGACTGATAAGTCTTACAGTGATGTCATTTTGCAGGTACATGCAGTGTTGTAAGTGGTTCCCGCCTGCTAAATGTGTTGCAAGTAGAATTGTTAGTAAAGAAGCAATAAACTGAAACGTTTTGGCTGGTGTTATAAGTCTTACTGTATGAGCCGCGAAAATATAGAAAGCGTTGAGTTTTTCACTTTTCATTAAGTAGGAGGAGTGGGGGAAGAAAGTCTACGAAAAAGAGTTTCTTAATGGTTCGAAATTGTGTAGAATATTTATCAGAAGCGGAAGTGCAGGAGAACCAAGCATCCATGGTATATGATGTGCAGTAGAAGCAAAAATAGTAAAAAACGTTAACATCTAGTGCTGCCAATGAACGAATTCCATTTGAATTCTTCTCACTGAAAATAATTGATGGCAGTAGTCTGCGTAATTCAAGCGCCGTTTGCTACGCTACCCAGAGTCATACACACAGTTTCTAATTGTAACACTTCCCTTACTTTGTTACACTTTGGAATGAGTAGATTATGAGAGAATTTAAAATTTTTTAATTCGTTTGATAATTATACGAAAGTAGGCAATAGTATTTACTTATTCCAGTCTTCTATTAGTGAATCTCTTCTTCTCTCCTCTCCCTGTCCATCTCTTCCTTTGCCCTCTCTTCCTCTCTGTCCACCTCTTCCTTCCCCCTGCTCTCTCTGTCCACCTCTTCCTTCCCCCTGCTCTCTCTATCCACCTCCTCATCCCCCCTCTCTCCACCCATCTCCACTCTCTTTATCTACGTCTCCTGCCTCTCTCTCTGTCCATTTCCGCACCCTTGTCGATCAACTCCATCTCCTCCTTCTCTCTGTGCATCTGCACCACACCAATCTGTTTCAACCGCTTCCTCCCACTCTCTGTCCATCTCCTTATGCACATCTCTCTATCCATCTCCTCCTCCCTCTTTCTGTCCTAATCTCTTTTAGGATGAACCATTTACGCGCTGCTTTGCTCGTATATCTACATGTCAAATATAATGCAGATATATTAAACATACGTGACGCTTATTTGTACACATATTTCACCCTTATGACGAGCGAATTTCACCTCGCACTTTCATTTTCACGCGGCTTGTGAAGCTGCGTCTCCTGCGGTACACCCTGTACGATGGTATAATTTTGCAGGTATTTCCAGAGGTACATGTGCCTACTATATGCGAAATGTGAATAGAGTTTATAGTTAAGAAGTAATAAATTAAAACGTCGGGGATCACGCAGCAGTTTCTACCGCATCTTAGTGCTTATGACGTCATATCTTCTGAAGTACTTGTCGTGGCTCAAATGGCTCTGAGCACTATGGGACTCAACATCTGAGATCATCAGTCCCCTAGAACTTAGAACTACTTAAACGTAACCAACCCAAGGACATCACACACATCCATGCCCGAGGCAGGATTCGAAAATGGTTCAAATGGCTCTGAGCACTATGGGAATCAACTTCTCAGGTCATTAGTCCCCTAGAACTTAGAACTAGTTAAACCTAACTAACCTAAGGACATCACACACATCCATGCCCGAGGCAGGATTCGAACCTGCGACCGTAGCGGTCTCGCGGTACCAGACTGCAGCGCCTAGAACCGCAAGGCCACACTGGCCGGCATACTTGTTGTAAGTGACATACTTTTCTACATACATTCAGCAGCTTATGTGAAAACTGTCAGTGAGATATGTTGCGAATACAGCTACAGAAGCAATAAACTGAAATGTTATCCATGATGCGGCAGTGTTTCCTCGCGTCTCAGGATCTGACGTCAAATTTCCTGAGCTATTCGGTGACAAATGTCGATACTGTCTGCGAAAAGTGTTGCGAATCGCGTTAGTAGCAACGAAGTAACTAATTTAAGCACTTCGCCTAATGCGGTAGTTTTTCATGCATTAAGTGTCTAATGTATCGTATCTCCTGACGTAAGGGTCGTGTAACGATGCAATTTTTCTGGTACTTTCAGTTGTGTATGAGAATACTGCAGCAAAATTTCTTACCAATACGTTTAGTAGTAAGGAAGTAATAAATTAAAAGGTCTTGCTTTACATTACGAGAATTTAATAAGCGACAAACGTTTTTCCTTTCATCATTTTGTGGGAATCGTCAGGGAGAAAAAGTTTCGTAAGGGTTTGAAATTGTGTAAATTTGTTGCAAGTCCCTAAATGCTCTCGTTCTCAAATAGTGTTTAACTTGAGGTAAGAAAATTCTACACTGCTTTTTCACGCCCACCCGGTCGGTGTTTCATACCCCCACGGTGACTCTTTCCAGATAGTGAATTATGCAAGCACCAGGCTTGGTCGTAATCAGTCAAGTGTGGAACATACACACATAGTGAAACGTCCCCTTTGAAAAATTATAAATCACTGTCTGGTAAACTTCTACGTTATGTGATTTTCAAACAGCTGAGCAAAACTGAACGTTCTCAGACATTTCTCTCTTTACTTATTCTGATCACCACTAAACTGACACGCAATTTTTTTGAGCGCAACGTAATCTGACTTTCCATAATCCCTACAAAAGAATGGCCCTGACTAACAATAACCTATACCTTTCATGAATCACTTACCTCACAAAAATCTTCGTTCGTCGAACTACTGCCATAAAGCGAGCGCCAATACTGGCAGCTAAATAAAAGATTCTAACTACTGAAGGCAGTAACAACTGATAGGCATAGTTAGCAAATGAAAAATTTTGATAGAGAACAAACCACATTTACCTTAATAATGTTCAAAAGTCATCATATATCTATCAATTTATGACCTCCATCCTTACAAATTTCCTTTTTCTGGCGGACACACGTCAAGGTCGTTCGCGTATAGCAACCTCTCAAAACTCTGGCATCTCTCTCCCCACATCCACCACTGTTGGTAGCTCATCTCCAACTGAGCAACGCTACGCGCTGTTCCCATCCAACTGCACAACACTACAATAGCGAATATTCCAACAATGCCAACCAGCCACAGACTGCACACAGCAGTCTGTGATTTTCATACAGAGCGCTACGTGGCGCTACCAATATAAAAACCTAAATAGCCTAATTACAATACGTAAATTTTTATAATTTGTATGGGTACTGGAAATGAAGATTTTGTTACTTCTGAAAGCCGTTAGATACACAACTTTCAATCGGCATTCTGCTCCGGGTTACGTAGTGTAACGACGTAAGTTTTGTATAAATGATTTTCTTTTGACATATGACAATGTGCAGACTTCGTCACCTACGTCAGTTAGAAAACACTTCAAAATTATTTTAATTTTTTTAAAAGTTGTCTCTGAATGGTTCTTGAACGAAACTGTACTTAAAACATCATCATTTGAGTCGTATGCGCAGAATTACGTCACTCAGTCCAATTTGTTTGCGCAAACTTTTTTCAAGTTAGATTTCGTTTGTTTCTTCTCAGAAATTGTATTAATGCAAGTTATCTGCTTTAATAAATATTAAAACCACATCGAATAAACTTTTAAGACTCAAACACGCGATGAACGTTGTCAAAAATTAATAATCTTGTCAAATAAATCAGTAATACTTCTTCCTTAATATAATTCTTCATAAATAAATTCTCGGAACACGTATTTAAACTCTTGTAGTATACACTAGTTTCTTATCTTCATATATACTACATATAGACGTGAACATGAGCCTAGACAAGATAGGACTGAACATTTACATCATGATTAAACTTTCTATGACGTCATTGTTGTAGAAACATTACAAATTCTTATGTTTTCAGTTTTTAGAAGCACCACGCAACAACTCGGTTTCAGGATCTTCTGTTCTTCTTTGGCTGTCGACCCGCGGCTTATAGTGGCCAGCAATTTTCTCTCTGGTCCCGGAAGTGACGATGCTGTCCCCGTTCGTTGCGCCGCCCTCTCCGTACATGAAACATAAAAATAAATACAAAACTTTATATAATTCACAAACATTACAAATATTACAAAATACATAAACACAACACTAAATTAAACTTATAATCACCTGCAAATTGGGCTGACACTGGTGGATGAGTGACGCTTCAATTTCGCGTCCCACCACAGTTAGCCATTTATTAATGTGGGTTACGATAAAACCTGTATTCGCTTAGAATTGGTTAGTCTTTTGCTTCAGATACGGATGCTTGTCTTTGTAAGTACGTAGAGCGAAAAACCCTGCAGGGCTGTAAGCTAGAGCATGTAGCTGTCGCCCAGGAAATGGGGCCAACGGGCGCTCTTCCACCTGTACATCCCTTGACGCTGCGGCGGTGTAAGTCCCCGGGCGACGCGGCGCGGCGCGGCCGTCTGGCGGAGGCAGTTTTCCGGTCGCTGGCTGCTGTGAAACAAGGCGCGCTCTCTGGCAAACTGCCCCCGCCCGGGGCGCGCGATTATCTGATTCCGATAGCGGTGAGTCCCGGGTTGGCGCGGCCTTACGCTGCGCCACGGGGCCGGCGCTGAACGGGACGCCACTTGCCGAGAGAGGGCAGGCAGCCGGCGGTCTGTGTGGCCACTCTCGTGACCCCAGTCCGGCCCTTGCTGCTTTTCCATCGAGGAGTGGCCTCCACTCACTGCACGAGAAATTGCGGCGGGATCCGCACAATTCAGCCAAACATCTGGGACGCATGCCAGCTGCCAGCTCCAGCTGATATAGGACGATAGCTTTGGAAGCGGAAAGCAAAATAGCTCAAAAAAAGACCACCTCCGCAAGAAAACTCTAGGTGGTCAAGGATTGTTGAACGGCATCTCTGCATTCGTATCTACTTAAGAAATAATATCTACTTTTTGCGAATACACTACTGGCCATTAAAAAATGCTACACCACGAAGATGACGTGCTACAGACGCGAAATTTAAGCGACACGAAGATGATGCGGTGATATGCAAATGATTAGCTTTTCAGAGGATTCACACAAGGCTGGCGCCGGTGGTGACACCTACAACATGCTGACATGAGGAAAGTTTCCAACCGATTTCTCATACACAAACAGCAGTTGACCAGCGTTTCCTGGTGAAACGTTATTGTGATGCCTCGTGTAAGCACGAGAAATGCGTACCATCACGTTTCCGACTTTGATAAAAGTCGGATTGTAGCCTATGGCGATTGTGGTTTATCGTATCGCGACATTGCTGTTCGCGTTGGTCGAGATCGAATGACTGTTAGAAGAATATGGTTCAGGAGTGTAATACGGAACGCCGTGCTAGATCCCAACGGCCTCGTATCACTAGCAGTCGAGATGACAGGCATCTTATCCGCATGGCTGTAACGGTCCGTGCAGCCACGTCTCAATCCCTGAGTCAACAGATGGGGACGTTTCAAGACAACAGCCATCTGCACGAACAGTTCGACGACGATTGCAGCAGCATGGACTATCAGCTCGGAGACCATGGCTGCGGTTACCCTTGACGCTGCATCACACACAGGAGCGCCTGCGATGGTCTACTCAAAGACGAAGCTGGGTGCACGATTGGCAAAACGTCATTTATTCGGATGAATCCAGGTTCTGTTTACAGCATCATGATGGTCGCAATCGTGTTTGCCGACATCGCGGTGAACGCACATTGGAAGCATGTATTCGTCATCGCCATACTGGCGTATCACCCGGCGTGATGGTATGGGGTGCCATTGGTTACACGTCTCGGTCACGTCTTGTTCGCATTGACGGCACTTTGAACAGTGGACGTTACATTTCAGATGTGTTACGACCCGTGGCTCTAACCTTCATTCGATCCATACGAAACCCTACATTTCAGCAGGATAATACACGACCGTATGTTGCAGGTCCTCTAAAGGCCTTTCTGGATACAAAAAATGTTCAACTGCTGCCCTGGCCAGCACATTTACCAGATCTCTCACCAACTGAAACCGTCTGGTCAATGGTGGCCGAGCAAGTGGCTCGTCACAATACTCCAGTCGCTACTCTTGATCAACTGTACCTGTATACGCCATCCAAGCTCTGTTTGACTCAATGCCCAGGCGTATCATGGCCGTTATTACGGCCAGAGGTGGTTGTTTTTGGTACTGATTTCTCAGAATCTATGCACCCAAATTGCGTGAAAATGTAATGACATGTCAGTTCTAATATAATATAATTGTCCAATGAATACCCGTTTATCATCTGCATTTATTCTTGGTCTAGCAATTTTAATGGCCAGTAATGTATTTTATAGCTCTACGCATGTCTGCAGCATGCCGCTGCCATCAGCTGTATTACACTTATGTGTACAGCGCGTTTGGAAATTCGCGTTACAAACTTCAGTGACATGTCGAGTGGAGTGAGAGCATAATAATGTGAATACGAGCTCATGTCAGGAAATATCACCCCAAGACGCTAGAGATCGTCAAAATTACAGGCGCCTGCGCATGTTAATTTATAGATATATAGGGTGTTTCCGTGATGATGTTACAAACTTTCAAGAATCATGGAGAAAGATAAATGTATGGAGGTACGGGATCGTGGTCCAGAAACCTACAAATCGAAGGTTATAAGCGGGGCCCTTCTGATACTTGCGACACTGGAATAAGCGGTTGTGCTATTGCGAAGAATGTAGAGTCGGCAGCTTTCATATGTAGTAGTATGGAACAAAACGAGAAAATGTGTAGTAAGCATTGACTCTAAAGTGCATAACTTAAGAGCTGTGACACGTGTTCAATAGAGGCACACTTGCGAAGATGGACTAGTGCTCATAGCTTCTCAGGTATGCATTTTAGAGCCCATTATTTACACAGTTTTTCCTTATTTTGGTCTGCACTGCCATCTCTGAAAATTGCAGACGCTACGATGCATTCTTAGCAACAATAGTATCGGTACATGTATCCACGCCCAGAGGTATCAAAATTATTTTCACTTGCAACTTTCGACTCGTTTGTTTCCGAACCATTGAGCCTTAACTCTGATACATTTATCCTTCACAATCATCCCGTGTACACGTACATTTACAGGCCCCGGCGCGTGTAACTTTGACTCTCGTTGAAAGACATTTACGAATATGTGTTCCTACTCAAACTAATATGTAATCTCCCTCTACACGACCTCGAACTTCGTAACGGGAATTTCCAAACACCCTGTATGTTAATCCAAAATACGACGAGGATTACTTGTCGTGTGTTGCAGTGAGATTATCTAACGAAATTTAACCCTGTACAGGAAGATTTTTTTTGTGTTTATCTTAAGTGAGCTGTAAATTTAAATCACTTCATTAACTTATTTACGTACATTTTTAGCAAAGAATTTGTCTGGGACAAATAGCACAGTAATAAATACATCTTCATTGCGTAGTACTTTAACGTCAGATATTGACATTCCAAAGACCATTAATTGCTGAGGTGAACTACCGTTACTGACGTATTTCACACAGTTTCAGGGAAGGCCAGAGCCGGCCGAAGTGGCCGTGCGGTTAAAGGCGCTGCAGTCTGGAACCGCAAGACCGCTACGGTCGCAGGTTCGAATCCTGCCTCGGGCATGGATGTTTGTGATGTCCTTAGGTTAGTTAGGTTTAACTAGTTCTAAGTTCTAGGGGACTAATGACCTCAGCAGTTGAGTCCCATAGTGCTCAGAGCCATTTTTTTTTAAGGCCACATGCCCTGCCGGTCACCACTCAATGACATCCGCGATAATTCAAGAGGCCTTTACCATCTAAAAGAGTGGCTAAATTTATTAACACGTATACACAACAAAAACTTTCACTGTTACCGTTAAACCTATTGAGATTAAAACTCATGTAGCACTTTTTGAAAAAGGTAAAAGGACAAAACTTGTCATCCAGTTTGATCGCCATTACACTTTCACAAACAATTTATTTATATCAACTGATTTGGAAAATTAGTGTGTTTGGATCCACATTTGAATCTAGTATTTCTAAGCTATACATTTTTGTTTGTAGAGGAAATTCATGACAGTTATGAATACCAAAAAATAACAATAAAATTAGCAAAAAACACGTCCTCTAATGACAATGAAAAACATGTTATTCTGCATAAAAATTTTGAACAGAAGATTTGGAGATGGTTTAACATATCATATTCCATTTTCTATTTTTCTTTTCTGTTACGTTTTATGTTATTTACTGGGACATACACGTCCCACAAACTACAAATGATGTAATAAACAGCATAATCGTCCCGCAATATAATAGTTTTGGAAAACAATATCTGTCCTTTACTTTAGACGTTCTTGGGATTCAGAAGATGGTGATTCCATTTGATTTTCGCGAAACGGATCCCCTATATCAGTTATAAAACAGATAAATGCATACAGTATATTCTTGTTCGATTTTGCTATGATCTGTGACTTCAGTAGTAGGACGAACCATCTAGCGCGTGTGCAGTTTCAAAACGGAATCACGAACTGAGTCAAAAAGCATATAAAAGCCATTAGAGTTGGAAATCGTACTACTACACATGCAAAGGGCGCGCAACTTAAATGTGGACTCCTGGACTCAGCTAGAAAGCTGAAAACATAGCATGAATGTTGTAAATCCTAACACTGCATCCCATTGTGTGCTTGCCTAAAATATTAGTTTTTCAGCTCGGTTGTAGAGCGAAATACACAGCATCAAATTTGAAAATCGTACAGCTACCAAGCAAGCGTGGGTGCAGCTTGGAAATAGTTAGCATCTCTGTTTAAATTGGAGAACATGGTGGTCTGCTGGTTTTCAGTCTGAAGGCTGTTTTGATGCAACTCTCTAGGCTAGTGTCTCCTGTGAAAACCTTGATCACTTCTTTCAGCCGAGTAGTGCCGCAAATGAGTTCTTTCCCCAATTCGGTTTAGTACCTCCTCATTTTTTACTCATTGTGCTTATCTAACCATCAGCAGTCTTCCATAACACCATATTTCAAAGGCTTCTACGCTCTTCTTTTCTGGGTGGCTTATCGATTGCGTTTCACTTCTATACTGTAAACACCTTCAAAAAATTCCTGTCACTTAAATTTATACCCTCTTTTTAGGAAAAGTTTTCCTTGCTATAGCCAGTGTGCAAATATAGGGGAAGGCGGGGCCAGATGGGGAAGCTAACTTTAAACCCTTACAAAAGGGACCAAAATAAACAAATTCAAGTAGGTTTGATTATCATTTGTTTACTTAACCATTGAATTACAATAGCACGCAAAGACACCTGCATACTTGTTACATTTAGTTAGAAATATCTCGATTTGAAACATAAACTACCAATTCCCCGTCTTGCCCCATTTGCGAGGTAAGACGGGGAACTAGGATGAATTCATCTATAAAGCTTAAATAAGGACTGGAATAACAAAAGCATGTGCCGATAAGGTTTCGAAACATGGTTCTGCGAATTGTACAATCAGGCATTACGTTTTATTTAGGCCTCTTAATTTCACATATACACAAGTGTGGACAGCCCCGTCATCATCACTTTCTATCCCTGCACAAGTGTCGTGGGTCCAGCGTCCGCAGCTAATACACCGTACCCAGCCTCCTTCAGAGAAGTCATAGCAATATAAACATTCTTCACTCTCTTCCTTGTTGTCATTCGACCTCAGTGTATTATCCCTTGGGCATGAAGGGGTGGCTAAGATGTCAGTTACGTTCGCCACTTTTTCGTTGTCATTATGTCCTTTTGGTGGTATCCCAGGTTTATTAAACGTCTTTGAGAAGAGTTTTTGTTTACATGCAGCACGTTTGGGGACTCCTTTTCGTTTAATTTCTTCAGATAGTTCACTCCTATAAGGAGATTCGATGAAAACATCGGGTTTTCCGCGCTTGTTAAATAGTTTCCTTTTGGTTTTTTTATCCACCTTTAGAATAGCTAGCACCATTTCAGTGCTGGTAACCTGAAAGTTAGACGAATCAGAGGATTGATCGTCAGTTGTTAATTGTTCAGGTGTTTTACGTCGTGACAACATCTCTGGTACTTGGTCTTCCGTTTCTGTAACTTCAGATGTGTGAGCTTGATGAATGTCTGTAGTTGAACAGGGAAGGTAATTACTTTCTTGAAACACATTTCTGGTTACAAGCTAAATGCCTGTTTTCCGAAACCAGTACACTGCTGTGGACATTGTAGCTGAATGAATGAAAGCTTTGCCGAATAAACTTGCGATCTGATGCAGCGTAACAACTTTTCCTGGATGGGTGAGAAGCCACGATGTTACTTCATCTTCGTAAAATTTACTGAGAGGTTTCATAAATGCCACGTTCAACGGTTGAAGACGGTGTGAGCAGTGTGGTGGCAAACACAGCAAGACAACCCCATTTTCGCGGGCCACATCTATCAATTCTAAATTCTTGGTGTGCGTTTTGTGGCCGTCCAATATGAGACGTATTGATCTTTCCTTTGACGCTCCAGTAAATGCAATAAACTTCTTAAACCAAATCAAAAATAGTTCTTTCGTCATCCAACCAGTTTCTTGGACTTCTGCCCAGGCACCAGGGGGCAGGCCAGTCTCAAACGCTTGTTTCATTCGTTTTCGAGGATAAATTAACATAGGTGGTACGTAGCACCCCGACGCTGAAACACAGATTTCTGCAGTCACGTCTGGCCTCTTTCTGCTGAAGTAACTGCTCCCACCTGTCTGCGCCCTTTCAAAGCAACCACCTTTGTGTGGCCTTTTGGAATGACTGTTAAATTAGTCTCAACGCAATTGAAAATTCTGTCTCCAGTAAACTTGAATGTGTCTAATTGACTTTCTAACAGATCGAAAAACCGATCCACAGCAACTCGATTAAACCCCATTGCTCGTGCGATTAATGTGGCCTCTGGTTTTCGTATTGTTAAGGTAGGATTCGTCCAAGAAACCCATTGAACCAATCTCTTCCTGCAGGTTTGCCTGCAGTATTAAATGGATGTTTGATGTTGTTTCGTTCTGCAAGCTGAAGAGCAAGTTCACAAAGTTCTTTAAGTGTTAGGCCAAAATACTGTCCTTCCATCTGTGTTAAGCAGTCTTTAAGTTCTGCCTCTTGTTCTGGGGTAAACACACTAGTGATTGGTCCTAACCTTTTCACAACTGTATAGCCAGGATTAGCACGTTTCTTTGCAATATGTCGTTCAATCGTTGTCTGTGGTACGTTGAACTGTCGAGCAGCCCTGAAAGAACCCATATGACCTTCTATAACAACATTTACAGCGCTTTCCATTGACTCCAATGACCAATCTTACCTAGACGTTTGTCGCCGATACTTGCGAACCATCTGAAATAAAATACGTGGAACGTACTATTGAGTCAGATCATTCCTGATAATCAATATTATATAGTAAATACCATATTTCCAATAGTCAGTCGTTAAAGCATAGCAAGAATACTGACCTTGCACGTTTTGTGTATTTTTATTCACCATGTAGCCTAAGGCATACTTTGTAATTAATTAGGAAACGTTGGAATAACGAATACCATTCTATTTACAATTGTATTCAACGTATAATGTACGTGTTCAAAACGCGCAGCGAGGTAAACACATGAGGCGATAAGAACGTAATGGTTGGACAAATAGTAGGGGCGGGATGGGGAAGCTCCCCATCTTGCCCCACCCCGTCTTGCCCCCTACCATGCTGTCTGGTTATGTTACGCCTACATGAACACTATTTAGTGAACATTGACTACTGACACAGCAGTTTACTGTTAATAAGACGTACTATTCAGTGCTATATATACAGTCTGGACCAATGTTCACGAAATACATTTTTTAGGACCTGGAAAAGTGTAAAACATTGCAAATCAGTATAACAATTGAACGTACCTTGCAAAGCTCACAGAAACCGCCGTAAAACTAAGGTACAGCAATGTCAACACACTGGGACCAGTGTATTGATGGTGTTGACGTAGCTGTCCACAGATGGCTTCCCTCTAACTGTAGCTTATAGCCCTTCCCCGTCTTACCCCACCTCCCCGCCTTGCC
This sequence comes from Schistocerca nitens, assembly GCF_023898315.1. Taxonomy (NCBI): domain Eukaryota; kingdom Metazoa; phylum Arthropoda; class Insecta; order Orthoptera; family Acrididae; genus Schistocerca; species Schistocerca nitens. The sequence goes on from NC_064620.1 coordinate 259,321,005, forward strand.
CCGCCTTCCCCTATATCTTCTGTACTCCGCCCATTACTAATTTACTGCCCAAATTGCAAAGCTCAAATACAACTCTTCGTGTCTCATTTCGTAATCTAATTCGCTCAACATAGCCTGATTTAATTCGACTAGATGATGTTAACTTTATTTTATTTCTGTTGATGTTAATTTTATAATGTCTTTTCAAAATACTATCCGCCGGCCGCGGTGGTCTAGCGGTTCTAGGCGCGCAGTCCGGAACCGCGCGACTGCTACGGTCGCAGGTTCGAATCCTGCCTCGGGCATGGATGTGTGTGATGTCCTTAGGTTAGTTAGGTTTAAGTAGTTCTAAGTTCTAGGGGACTGATGACCGCAGATGTTAAGTCCCATAGTGCTCAGAGCCATTTTCAAAATAATATCCGTTCCGGTCAACTGCCGTTCCAAGTCCTTTTCCGTCTCAGAAGGAATTACAATATAATCTGTAAACCTGCGAACTTCTACCCGAAATTTAATTCTACTTCCGAATTTCTACTTACGTCTCTTCACAGCTTGCTCAGTATACAGATGGAATAACATTAGGCATATGGCGCAATCCTATATCTCGGCCTTCTCAACTATGGCTACGTTTTCATGCCATTCGACTCTTATAACTTCAGTCTTGTTTCTGTAGAAGTTATAAATAAATTAGTGTCTGCACATTATGTCCCAGTTACCTTCCAAATTTCCAAGAGTGTATCTTAGACAGTATTTTCAAAAGGTGTATCTAAATCTGTAGATGGTGTAAATGTAGGTTTGCCTTTCTCAACCGATCTTCTAGGATAAGTCGGCGGATCAGTATTGCCACATTTGTTCCTACATTTGACGGAAACAGACACTAAACTTCTCCAAGGTTTGCTTACCAGAGTTTTCTATTCTTCTGTATACAGTACATATAAATATTTTGCTGCCATGACTTGTTAATCTGATGCCTCGGTAGTATTTACACCTTCAGCATTTGTTCTCTTTAAATGTGAAATTACGAGGGATATTCAGAAAGTAAGTTCGGATCGGTCAAGAAATGGAAAACACTGGGGAAATCTAATAAAGCTTTGCACATATATGATTGACAGTGTCTCTAGTATCCCTGTCGGTTGCATCCCTTCGCTCTTTTCAGTTCTGAGCGCATGGTGATCACATAAAGACGCATCGAAAATAGTTTCTTCCGCCAAGTATGAGGTCCTGGTGAGAGCTTCCGCCTGATGTTATGCAGCCCACATTACAGATCTGTCATACGGTTCCTACTTCGTGACAATTCTCGGTCGCAATCTGTAGGGGCTATGAAAATGTTCCTGCAGCGTTTTCGATAGGAAGTGTTTGATCACCCGCACTACAACCGGTAATTGGCTCCCTCTGTATTTCATTTCTGCTCAAGTTAACTACTGGGTATGAAGGCAACATTTTCGCACAGACAACGAGCTGTAGATGAGCGTAGAGAATTGGCGGGAAGCACAGGTGGCTGCCTTCTATGAGGAGGGTATTGGAAAGTTGGTATAACAGTGCGACATGTCCTAGCTGGAGCGGCGACTATGTAGAGAAGTAGCTGGAAGGTGGAGCCAACTGTCGCAAATAAAACATTTCTGATTTTCAGTGTAGTTTCCATTTCACGACTGATCGGAATTTACTTTCTAGGCTAGTCTTGTACTACATTCTTCCTGAAGTCCGAGGGCTTTTCGTCTTTGTCACAGACTACCGGAATATATGTAAAGCTTGCAAGGACTGCGTTTAGTGGTACCAGGTGAGAAGGATCGGGCCACTCATATCACCCAATATGAATCTCGTCAAACATTTATAGGATATAATCGAGAGGTTGGTTCGAGCACAAAATCCTGCACCAACAATACATCCGCAGTTACGGGCGGCTATAGAGGCGGCATATCTCAATATATCTGCAGGGGACTTCCAACAACGTGTTGATTCCATGACACCTCGATCTGCCTCACTACGCTGGACAAAAGGAGGTCCGATAATATGATATGAGGTACTCCATCAATGTTGTCACCTCACTGCATATGTTTAATGTCGTGTGAATGTGTTATCATATAATTCTACGCTGGTGAATTACCTGCCACATCACTTGTCAATAAAATGACGTTAAACTTGAGAGTGTTGCATTTTTTTGCTTCTTTTCGGTGGATATATCTTGAACACCAGTTGGAACATACTATCAAAGTAGAAAACCGTACGGTTATATATCCGATGTGCTTGCAGCGCGAGAATATAATCGCTTGTTCAAATAACTTACGGGTTTGCCGCCGGGTGACGTCGTCGACCACCGCCGATATTTCGACGGGAGCACACCCTGCCATTCTGAAGCACAAATGAAGAAGGAAGCAATGTGCAAAGGAATTTAGTACAGCGGTTCACAGAGGAGAAACAAGGAAGATACCACACACAGAACAAGTATCCACAGAGTCAACACACAACCAAAGATAGCCAACATCTGAAATATCGGTGGTGACTATTAATCAACTGGTGAGGTAGCACTAATGTTGTCCCTCTGTTCTTTGATGACAGACAGAGCCGGATTCCAAGCAACATTTAAACAAAATCCTCCATCTCTGTTTATAAGGTTGCTTGATAGTTTGATTTCAACAGCTTCGTTAATAACGCTATCCCAATAGCTGGACCTGCAAGCCAGACTCTCCGTGTTGTTGTATTCCATAGGATGACCGGTGTCAAGGCAGTGTTCTGCAATAGCGGATCTGCTCGGCTGTTGTAGGCGTGTGTGGCGTTTATATTCAATACAACGGTCTTCCACAGTCCTGATTGTCTGACCAATATATGCCATGCCCGAACTGCAAGGAATACGATAGACACCAACCTTAAGCAAATCAAGATCATCTTTTACGTACGCTAACAGGGTCTTAATATTAGAAGGTGGCCGAAAAACACATTTCACATCATATTTCCTCAAAATACGGCCAATCCTGTAGGAACTGCTTCCTGCGAGGCAAAAAGGCCATAGACTTAGGTGCCACTTCGTTGCTATCGTCACTCACCCGTTGCACAGAAGGCTGATAGCGTAACGCACGTTTCATCTGCCTGTCACTATAACCATTCTGACGAAAGGTGACTTCGAGATGTGATAGCTCAGCTGCCAAACTTTCAGGGTCTGAGATAATGTGGAACCTGTGAACCAATGTACGAAGTATGTAAGCTACTTATGTAAACCGCTAGTTCGCTGGTCTACAGTGGGAGCTATTTCTATTTTGTAGGTGTAAGCTACACGTCGTAACCTTATCGATGATAATGGACTGAATTGAACCATATTAAGTACCGCATCCACACTTGGCAAATATCTGCGATTAAGCTACAATCAAAAGACAATTTTTTTACAATAAAATTTACAGGGTCGCCACCAGCCCAAGCCCTTCTTAACATACAAGAACGACTTAACTGGAATTAATTCAAATTTGGAATTCAATGGATACAAATGAAGTAGCAGGACACACAGTATTATCCTTTACGGCATATTTATTCGTTAATACAGATTTTTGAAATAGCGTGCACATCATATGGGTACACTTAGCTGGTGCCTGAACATGAACTACATTAATTTATTTTCGATAAGTGAAATTATATTGTACAATTTAACTGTTGTGATTAATGGAAAAGGTGAGGAAGGGGAAACTGGAAACATCCTCTGAATCATTCACACGACAGAGAAAGATCACGGGAATTACCGACCACCTTTACAAACATGCACTGATTTGCAAAGAGGTTTATTTCCGTTGCAAGATTTGGTCAGCGTAAGTACATGAGATGAGAAGCCGGGCGCCCACGTGCAAAGAACGCAGTTCACCACGTGGTGAAATGGGTCACACATTTATGGTTTCAAAGCAGAATTTGAGTGGAAAGCACAAATAGAAAGAAGCGTTTCTCTTCTTACGGAACGACTATAAAATGAATTTGTCACTACAACGGAAAACTAAATCACCATGGCAGAAACCGTCCGATGATTCAAGGTACACGTGGTCCGTTAAGAATTAAACCATTACAAAAGTTCGCCTTAATTCACGAAAATCCGATGTTTCAAAGAATTTATCCCCCACGAAACAGATTAATTTAGCATTGGAAAAACCTATCGGTATGCAGTAGGAAGCGCAAACGTACATGGTTTACCAAACCCGTAGTACAATACGAACACAAGCATATACTATCACCAAGAAACCACAAAAATAGAAAAAAAGTTACTCACGCAAAACACACAGTTAGTCTCGAATTGGCACGAGATACAAGTTCACTAGCTGTTCCTAATCATATTCAATAGTGGATGCTCCACACGACGGTGTCCCAAAGGAACAAAGCCAATTTCCTCCACAACTATTGTTAAACACGATCATGGCCTATTATTAACCAATTGTACCACAGTCCGAGCAGAAATTCGTTTCAGTTAGCCTGAAGGACTTAAATATTCCAACGAATTTAACATAGGAAAATCGCGATTAAAACTACCTCCTACTTTGTCATTAGTACTAGAAGCCTTACATAGGAGCTGCGAACCGTTCTCACCAACAGCCTGGAGAAGAGTGCCTGCTACACAAAAGCTCCTAGCAACCCATGGCTGAGACGGAAGCAACCAAAGGGATCGTTTCCGCCGCCAACCTGACAAAGACACAAATCTCTGGACAAAACGGATGAACCTCGGATGAACCTCTTTGCTCAGGTAATTAATTCTAAGTTGGTGAGCCTGTAAACCCTGCCAAACGATAGGCACTCGTCTTCTGCTCCCAGCAGACGACAACCAGCTAGCTTCCACCACAAAACAAGCCTGAAAAGATACGTAAAACACCCATTCACTCACATTCAACCACACGTAAGGTAACATAACGGAGGGGCATGATAAGTATGGCTCATGATAGCACGTAGAACATAAAATTAGAATACAATACATTGAAATACTAGTGCAAGGCACCATTTGCTTGCATTTTACATTGGATATATAATGAATTACTTTCACTTCCACTGCTCAGTCTTTCTGGGAGAGTTAATAAGCATAATCGCAATTACACAGTGGATCGATGTACTCTTTCACGCTGAGCTCCATGGTGACAACTATCAGCTCGCAGATACAAGTCAATGTGAGTAGGCTTCCTATAAACAGAATGTCCCAACGTACCATCAGTCTTCCTTCTGACCAACGCATCAAGGAAGGGACGGCATCCATTCATTTCCAGCTCCATAGTGAACTGAATATCCGGGTGGATTGAATTCAGGTGTTCCAAAAACCGGTTTAAAATCTCACTACCATGAGGCCAAACAACAAACCGAGGTATTAAATTCCCTTGCGCATTGATTCCTCCTTGCGTTTGTGCCTTGAGAATGGCAGGGTGTGCTCCTGTCGAAATATCGGCGGTGGTCGACAACGTCACCCGGCAGCAAACCCGTAAGTTATTTGAACATCCAATTCGCTGGGAAAAGTTAAGTTCCCACATTAGAATCGCTTGTTAAAAGACAGAAAACTTAAAACCTGTACCATAGTTCTGAATTCGACATGTAAATGTGACGTAATCGTTCGCCGTATACCCACCTAAATGGCAGACAGCTGGTCGTTATTTGCAGAGCCGGCGAGTAGAGCTGGTGCAGTCTTGTGCGCGGTGAGGCACCTCTGCCCGTCTATGTGCCGAGGCGACGGTGGCGCAGCCTGCTGCAGCGGACGCTCTGATCCCCGCTGGCTAAGCGCTCCGCCGCGACGCTGATGGCTGCATTAAATCCCGGCGCGGCCGTAAAGCGGCGCTGATCCCGCTCTCATCCAGCCGTGTGACGACGAGGACGACGACGACGCCGCGCGCCGCGACGCCGCCCCGCAGCACCGCTAACACGCTGAGTGATTCCACCATCTCCCAGATAAGAGGCGGTCCCCTTACACGCGCCGCGGGCAGAATACGCCCTCCCGACCAAAAAGACGCCCTGTGGGGTCCCCGCCAGAGTACCGAGCGCTGTGTGAGGAGGCCGTGCTCCTAGTGGCTAGATGGTGGCGTCGTAGCTCCCAAAAAATGTGCTGCTCTCCTTTTTAAAATTCGCAGAGAAGGGAGGAAGAGGGTGAATTTACAGTGCTGTTCCATCCGCAGAGTTGTGCACGCCGTACTCGTAACGACAGTTCGCAGCATTTACTCCACTTTGGAGTACGCGCCGTTTTTAAAGTTTCCATCAAATAACAAACAGTGCGATGGACAAGAATCATCATCATCTTCATCGTTTTCGAGGATTAGACATTTTCCTCTGTTCTGCCTTACAATTGTTAGGTCGTTGCATATCATCGAATGTAGCTGGTATGTCCTCGTAGACATCGTCCTTTGGCATTCCCCGCTAGAGAAAGTCTGCAGGCGTCAAATCTGGGGAACGGGCCGGGCAAGGTACAGATACTCTACGTCCAAAGCAAAGTTATGGTATTATTTCGTGAAGACATTCTGTAGTAGCTCGTGCACTACGCGCTCGATAGCCGTCATGTTGGTATCAGAGGTTCCTCCTAGTCTGTAGAGGTACGTCCTTCAGCATCAGGGGAAGAAGGTCTGTTCGGAGGCTGCGATAATTGTTCGGTGTTCAGTCTACGAAACATGGGCCTACGAGCTGATGATTCACTCTCCTACATTACCCGTTTGCACTACAAGGACGCTGACGTTCCACCTAACCAAGTCAACAAGGACTGTCAACAGACTAATTGTGCACGTTTGAGTGGTCAAGGTGGCCATGGTTGGAAGATGTGGCATCATCTCTAAACAAGATACATGGCGATGGATAGCAATCACGCATCCTTCACTCCAAAGTCGACCTCAGAGGCTCAACCGTATCGAAATCTGGTGACTATTGTGTCCAAAAGAAAATGGTTCAAATGGCTCTGGGCACTATGGGATTTAACATCTGAGGTCATCAGACCTCTAGAACTTATAACTACTTAAACCTAACTAACCTAAGGACATCACACACATCCATGCCCGAGGCAGGATTCGAACCTGCGACCGTAGTAGTCGCGCGGTTCCAGACTGAAGCGCCAAGAACCGCTCAGCCACCCAGGCCGGCTGTGTCCAGGAGAGATGTGACAATTCATCGTCGTGCTCACCAAATCAGACCTCGAGTATGTGAGCTGTGTGAACCGCGGCCGTGTCTGCTTGGAGCACAGCGTCACCATTGAGGAGCGAACATTGCACTACAGGGCGGACCTGAACTGACAAAATGCTCACATAATCCTTCGCAACCGGCCAGGTGGCCGAGCAGTTTTAGGCGCTAGAGTCTGGAACCGCGCGACCGCTACGGTCGCAGGTTCTAATCCTGCCTCGGGCATCGATGTGTGTGATGTCCTTTAGTTAGGTTTAAGTAGTTCTAAGTTCTAGGGTACTGATGACCTCAGAAGCTAAGTCCCATAGTACTCAGAGCCATTTGAACCATGTGAACCAATCCTTCGCAGTAATGAGACCACGCAGAGTAGCCATGGGGCCATGGAATACCATCATACGCCTGCCCAAAATATCACTAAAACCCAGCCACGTTTCACTTTTGGGTCTTAAACTCGGCCATCAGTGGGAAATAGTCTGAAGCAAGATTGATGCGACCAACCGATACTCTTCCAATGTTACATAGTCCAAGTTCAATAGTTTCAGCACTAAATTTTCCTTTTCATGGCATTTGCGTTAGTGATGGGTAGTTTCGAAATTCCAGTTCACCCTGCAATTCCCAGCTTATGGAGCTCCCTCCGTGTTGCTTCGAATCTGACAGAATACGCGAGTCGGTCATTCAGTTCGGCAGTGACTTTTGCAGCTGTCGTCATTTTATTTTCCGCCATAATCCTGTTCAATTCCCGTCTTTCACGATCTCTCAACACATAAGTCGGCGCTATGACTTGCTGATGACGTTTTCTCGGTTTTCCAATATACGGTATAAATCCTCCACACGGTGTCTGGTGAAGCATGAAACACTTCAGCTAATTGGTTACTGAAGCACCCGCTGTACGAGTATCTACAATTTGCAGACGCTCGGTCTCACTTAGCTGCGACGTAATGCATTCAAAAGAACACGGGGCACTATTCACACCAAGAGTCACATGCGCAGCGTATGGATGTCATTGCATAGGTGCCATTCTTTGTGAAATATAGCACTCTCACCTGCAGACTTTCGTTGTGTCTGAATTTTTGGACAAGCTTACATTTCCCGCTGTGTTTCTATATTTTTGTCCATCCCTGTAAACCTATGTGTACTATGAAGTTCGCAATGGGTTTTGCTTTCTGTATGCGAAGAACAATCACAGAAACCACTGTAGAAATTTTTATTCGAATTTCCCTAATACACCTTATCATGAGGAAGATTGTTTGTATCTATACATATTACAAGTTAATGTCGCCTGCTCTCCTTTTCTGTGAAGGAGAATCTCAGTGGCTACTGCTGATAATTTGGTAAGATTTTCCGTAATACATATAATGGTTTAAGAAGAAGCTTTGTGGGGTTGGGTTGCTTGGGGAAGAGACCAAACAGCGAGGTCATCGGTCTGATTGGGTTAGGGAAGGATAGGGAAGGAAGTCGGCCGTGCCCTTTCGAAGGTAACATGCCGGCATTTGCCTGAAGAGATTTAGGGAAATCATGGAAAACTTAGGATGGCCGGACGCGGGATTGAACCGTCGTCCTCCCGAAGAAGCTTTGTGTCTAGATGAAAAGTCTTCCGGCCATAAGTAATGCTACTAGTTCGAAACCATGGCTGGTCGCCAGTTGCGTGTATAAGGGAAGATTATGCGTTCAGAAATCGCATTGGAATCTTAGTTTTTCTGAGAATATTGTGCATACTTCGTTGTAAGAAGAAGAAACGTGCCCTAGCACGTAACGGAATTGGACGGTCACAGGATCGTGGCTTATTGCTGAGATTCATCATTTGGCATTACAGTGTTGGATCTCAATGGTCCGCTGCTACTAGTGCCTGAGGCCGCAGATGTATTGTTCATTCAGCAGTACAGAGTCGTAAGGCCATGTCACGTACATTTAGTCAGGCGAAGGGCTTGTTTTCATCGAGGTAACTACCTACACCTACACCGAGAACACAACGACCTCAAGAGCGCCATAGACTGTCACCACGGCGATCATTGCTGTGATTTCTCTCAACCTGGCAGCAGAGCGTGGTGTGCCCGCAGTGTGCTGCAACCTACGACACTAGAGTGGCAGCGTATCGTTCTTTCGGAAGAGCCCCCAGATCTGTTTGCCAAATCACGTTTGTGTCGTCGGTGTTTAGAGTTTCTGGGAAGGACGAACGTTGCCTGATTGCATTCGTCATCGCCATACAATCCCAGTACCTGACGTGCTGGTCTAGTGTTCCACTGGCTACTCAACACGATCACCATTGACAGATATAGCTGGAAATGTGAACAGCACAGGTTACAGTTCTGAAGTATAAAGGCTGCCGTCTGTGCCTGTCATTTTTTCAAGAGTGTGTTGTGAGACCGCATGTTGCCCTTTCTGTCCTGACCTTCTCTCGAAGCTCTTCAATTCACGCCCACACCAGCACGTTTTCCAGATCTCCCATCAACTGAGAGTATCTGGTCATTGGTTTGCTGAGGGAAAGGTATGTCCACTCCCCAGCCTGTACTTTTGATAAACTCTGGCACAGAATTCAAGCTTCATACAATGACGTACTTGCATTTGTTATTGAAGCTCATTTTTAACTCAGTGCCCCTCTGGATGAATACGTTGTTCTTCCTAGGGGTGGCATCTCTATGTACAAAATTATGCGCTCTGCTCACCAACAAGCCACCTGGAAATTTCATCATCCATTTTCCTTGCTGTACTGTATATACAATATAAGTATAATTTCGTTATTTACTACGCTTTTTCGTGTTGCAAATTTATGGGTCAGCAGTGTGCATTCTCACAGTATAATTATGGGTACAAGGTCAGTCATTAGCAAATAAAAAGTCTTGTTGCAATATTTCTTCTGCTACTCTGAAGCAGAAATCAGTTTTTTTAGATACAGCAGATGACCATACGTATTCCCAAAAAACAAAGGGGGCGATGATTTGTAACGGCCATTTTCCACGTAACAAATACAGTGAGCCCTGTGTAAACCAAACCACTACAGGAATGGTAGGACATTTTCATCTTCCGTGAATTATATGAAATGGAAGTAAGTGTTCGATCCAATATGGCAACTTCATAGTCTTATAAGTGTGTTTTTTTTCCAAAGCTAGACTTACAGTCATGTAACAGAAAAATCGTCTTTCCCTACAAAAGTTAACACAGTGTAACAAAAAGTGGGTACATTACACATTACCTTGTCCTAAGAAAGTAGCTCTCCTTGCGATAACGACACATGTGTGTATCACGAAATTTGAATCAAGGCTGTATTATTCCTTCAATTTAAAGATTTTAATTTATTTTGATATTAACATTGGTTTATGCACACGTTTCAATTACGTTAACGGACAAGTTAAAAATACGTCTGCATCGTTACCATTACTCCGATATTATGAAGGTTAGGTAAAGTTTCAGATATTACAGTCGATACCAAGTATTGCAGTGCATCTTGGATTAGAACATTTCCAATCATTCAGAGCAACCGTTAAATGTGCTGAATGAGTGTGCGTGGTGTATGCACTAACTGATCAAAAGTATCCAGATACCGCCATGTATTGCGGAATTGACGTGTCACGAGAGGCGGCGAGTACAAGAGGGGACGGTGCGTATGGAATAAGATCTTCGCGATTTTGAAGCCGCGTCGATTGAAACAAAATTCACGAGCTTTCTATGGCTGCCTCCACCATTGTCATCAGGAGTAAAGTGACTGGGTGCGAGGGCAAACATATTTTCCCGCTTGTATAGCCTCTGGCACCAATCACAGAGTGCCGAAACAACGCGTGCGAGGGAGGTGGGTTGGGCAGCTCATGGGAACTCCGGCCGGCTGCGGGACCGAGTGACGTCAGGTGGCACGAGGTTCAGCACTACGTTTGAAGGTGCCACTCGTGCCTCCCTACAAACATCAAGCATTCGTTGTTGCTTCTTTTGCAGTTGATTTTATTCGAATGGACGCGTCTTGAAAATCATGAAGATTTTATTTAGACATGCCGCTGCGAAATCCACTGAAGACATGGCGTGTATTGTCAATAGATGAACAGTAAGAGAAGAGTAGGTGAGTCAGAGGAGCTAACTTACTTCGAAAATGAACTGGTTATCGGATGTCAGGTGAATACTTAATTCATCAGCGACATTTCATTTCTAAACCATCAATAGTCAACTATTGATGCAGAGACTGTGAAGTGTAAACGGGAAGAAACAGTTTGCGTCCATCACTTTGGTGACTGATGGAACAAATTGCGTGAAGTCAGCAGAGGAAGTCACTAATAAGTTCGAAGGTGCTGCAGCACTCTGGTTAGCCCAAACACTGCTTAGGGTGTTTAAAAGAATGGGGTCAGTGGTAGAGCATCTACTCATAAGCCACAAAGCGACGCTTGAGGGACGTAAAGAGCGACGCCTTTGTCTAGTGGGTTACTGGAGGCAAATAATGTGGAATGATGAATCTTGTTATGCTGGCGTTACGACATGGGGGGGAGGGGGTGTTTCTGCTTTTCAGCAAACGTTACGCAAGAAAGGCTATGAATGCATTATACGTCACTGTGTACAGCGTACAGTAGAAGAACAGTTCGGAGACGATGATTGTATCAACATGGCAGTGTATTGGCATGACCGTGAACCTTATCACATAGCAGCATGTGTGAGACAATGGTAAGCGGCATCTGAGAGGCAGTAGTGTGTCAGCATAACCTGAACCCAACGGAACATCCTTTGGCTTGTAACCTCCCCACAAGAATTTCTAAGAGAATAATTATTAGAAATGTAGCGAAGTGTAACCTCCCGCAAAAATATTAATGACAAAGACAATTAAATAAAAATTTGCAATCTGACCCAAGTATAAGTTCTCCACACAAAATGTAAGATAATCCCATGACAATGAAACTACAGTGATAATCAAAACTCAACTTAACCGAAATGTCGGTCTTTGGCCCTGTGCAAAAATCAGAATTAATTTCTTACCTTAATATAACTGCATGTCAAAATTCTGCTCTTATTCTGCGCCACAGCTTACAGCAGATGTATCGCAATAACTAAATTTTTTTGAAGTTAATTGAAATTTTTTGTTTAAAGGAAATGGAAGGAAATCGAATGATTCTTTGTTAAAAATTGCTTTTAAAATCAAAATTATTATTGGGGGCGATTCTTACAGAAATTACACTTAATTAACATCATTAGCTGATCGCAATGCTGCTTAATAATATACCTTGTCCTGAATCTCGACCATTGCGGTGCCGACGCCCGCCGACTGCTCTGCGCTACCACTACTGACAGACTCCATCTCGCTACTACTGCTCGGCTACTACTGCTCCTCGAGCGCAACAGCTCTGGTCAGAGATTCTACAATGCCTCATCATCGCTGCTAACGAGTACATACGCCTTTCATAACCCTCCACTGGGGGGGGCAAAAATTTGGCAGCGATGGTGAGTCATTTGGACTTGCCAATCGCGGCAAAATTTTTTCCTTTACTTAGTTAACATTTACAATTTACAAAATATTTAGATGTACCACATGAATTAAATGTTGCGCGCATGCACCGATTACAAAACATTACAGACAAGACAAAATATAAGTATAATGAGTAGAGAGCGTATCAGCAAATCAGAAAAATGTATATACAAATTATTTGATAAATAACAAAGTGCACACGCACTGTAAGATTCTGTAGCATTTTTTTTGAACAAAATCATGTTGATAAAGGACATGAGTGCACATGCACTGCAGTGGAGAATATATCAGCAAAAGACGAAATGTATATACAATGAGGAACAAATGACATAAATCATAAAAGGTATGCAGAATGAACACAAATCATATTGAAAATTGAGAAGAGTGCACAGGCACTGGAGTTCAGTAGAAAACATATTCACATAAGTGCACATGCACTGAAAACTTTTGAACATTTTCATAGCAAATAAACGCAAGGGTAAATAATCAGCAAATCACAAAAAGTATATACAATATAGATGACAAGAGTGCACACATACTGCACTTCAGAACAAATCGAAAATGTCTTTAGTATTTTCACAACAAATATACATAATGGCAAAATCATGTCGACAAGTGACACAAGTGTACTCGCACTGGAGTTCAACAAATCGAAAAAAAATGTATAGGCCATGAACATAAATGATGTTAGCTAAAATGATTTTCACTATTAGGATAGGAAAGGAAAGGATTGCATCATGGTTGTAGCACTTTAGTTTGCACAGAGCTGCACTGAAAGTCCATATCTTTCCACAGAATCACAACACTAAGTGATACAATCTGCAGTTCCGTTCCCAGAAGTATTTATCAGCGTATCAAGACACTGAAACGTCGTAGTAATATTCCATGCTATCATTTGGCAGTATACCAGGTACACCAAACAGTGGGACCATAATAACGTCTTCATCGCTTACAGTGGTGGACAGCATGTCGTGTCAACACCACGCTCTTAAGAGGCGGCACACTAACGTAGAATTAGTGCAAAAACCAAATATAGTGCTCCATGATAATGAGGATGGACAAGACAAATGGATGTTACAATAATTTCAGGTAGTTAGGTCAGAAGGTGAAGGACATGACCCAAATCTTGATTAGTGATTACATAATTAGTTTGTGGCATCCATACTCTAGTCATTGAACATTTCTGTACCATGTATTTTAGTATTACAGAATAATGTTCATAAAATTAAATTATTGTCATCATGGGTAGTCGTAGTACAATAAACAGCGGCAATCTTTGTCCAGTTACAAACCATATTACAGAATAATGTTCATAAGAAGTGTTAATTACATTAATTATTGGCACTCAGTAGCCATTTACTAAAATCATTAATAGCATAGTTTATATAGTTACATTAATTATGGGCATTCAGTGGCCAGCAAGTATTGAATAGTATAAAACATTATTCATCATTCAGTATTATTCATATCATTAAGAAGTCATTATTAAAAAAATCAGTTAATTACAATCATAGCATTAATAATCATGGGTATAATAAGTAGTCTCATTACAATAAACAGTGGCAGTTATTAGACAGTTATAAAATTACAATCATAGCATTAATAATCATGGGCATAATAAGTAGTCTCATTACAATAAACAGTGGCAGTTATTAGCCAGTTACAAAATTACAATCATAGCATTAATAATCATGGGCATTATAAGTAGTCTCATTACAATAAACAGTGGCAGTTATTAGCCAGTTACAAAATTACAATCATAGCATTAATAATCATGGGCATTATAAGTAGTCTCATTACAATAAACAGTGGCAATTATTAGCCAGTTACAAAGCATTATCTTTTATATATATATTTTTTTTATCATTAAGAAGTCATTATTCAAGTGACATAGTATTCAGAGCTGATCAGTATTATTCAGAATTATCATAAACTAGTGACATTATATGAGACTGGTAATACATTTTGTTTTTGTGCTAGCAATGCATTGCTTTGGGTCATTATAAGGGAAAGCAAGAAGAAAAAAAGAGAAAAAATTGCTTCTAGGTTGTTCCTATAAATGAAAAATGTGTAACGTCATTCGTCATGAGTCAGCTGTACCAAGGTTGTGACACAAGGTAGTATATGTGATCACATTTATAAATGATAGACACAAATGGGTAAAAAAATAAAATGCAAGTACTAGAACAGGTATAATAAGTAACAAGTTTAGTAAGTATCATGAAAAGCTTCTCCTGGACAGAATACAAAATGGATTATTGAGCTGAAAGAAGAAACGCAGACTATGCTGAAAAGTAGTGAACTTCGAATTAACAGGTTGTGAAATGTGTATAAAAATGTGTTCCACAGCTGTCCTTTCCAAAACTTTCAGTCATCCTACTATGCAATATAACACCTGCTGCCAAAGCAAACTGCAACAAATACTTAAATAACTACATAGCATAAATACATAACTTCAACATTATCCTCATCTGTAAAGAAAAAACTTCATTATCCATCACTTCATTATCCATATTATCATAACTTCATTATTATCATCACCTGTAAAGAAAAACCTCATTATCCATATTAGTATATTCTTCATCATTACTCTTCATCAGCATTCATAATCATCTGCAAAAAATCACTTCATTATTCATTACACAACTATTCCTTATCTCTAGCATATTTCATCACTTAAAACTAAGATGTGTAGTTCTGTCTGACAGCTTGCATCAATCGCCTTGTATTCTGAAAGAAAAAAAATTAGTTAAGACTGCTATTTTACGATGAGTATAGTATATTCTTGTTAATGCTTGTTAATCCTAATCCATTTACTCTTCCTCATAAAGCTATTGCATCTTCTTTCGTTTATTCCGTAGGTGAAATTCCCATTTCTGTTTAATTTATTTCCTTTACGCATCATTTCTTTCTGAAACTGACGAACAAAGATTAATGTCTTGTATTTAAATCATATACCCATTAGATAATGACTGGTTAATGGTGACACAATTAAGCATACACCATAACATGACAGCAAACGTAATATGTCAAAAGCATAGACAGTGTTCAAAGGCAAAAAGTGTACAGAGAATATCATAATGCAGCAGCAAAAAAAAAGGAAAATGTAAAACAGTCACGATGTTGAGATATCATAGGGCAAAAAAAATGTCAAAGTCAACTGGTGTGTTATACCTTAGCTATTTCATAATGTAAACAAACAAAACAGGGAAACAATCGTACATACATAAGAAAGACAAAATGTGACATTCGTTGTGTTCAGCTTGTATGTAGTGTAGTTAATAGAGGCGATAATTAAAGACTTTAATGGAGAGAGAAATTGATAAAATTAATGTGTCACTACAGAGAATTGCATAATTATTCATAAAATGCGTAAGTTCATCTGGAAATTATGCACGGTCTAGTGTGTAACGACAAGAAGAGCGACCTGCTAACCTTACCTTGCCGGGCACTTGCCAAGAAAAAATACGATAATCATCAATAAGTAGTCATGTGAATATAATTGCAGAAATGTTCATAAAAATTAGCAAATAGCATTACGGCGTGATAAATCATAAAGTATGTTCACTCAATAAAGGGTTTTATATTTGACCAATGGTGGTTGCCTTTCGATTACCTGGTTCTCAGAGTTTCGACGTGTACAACATTGGGGTGAGGAATGCTGCGAATCCGATATGGACTTGCGTACAGAAGTTCAAATTTACTGCACTTACCTTTTAATTTGCTGGATAAATAGTGTGTACGTACTAATATCTTCTGTCCAACGTGAAAGTCTCGGCGTCTACAAACCTGTTTTTGCTGTCTTCTCCGGCGCTCTGCGGCACGTTTGATGTTGTTCAGCGCAATGTCAATTATTTCGTGGTGTCGTAATCGACGAGATGTAGGAAATGTTACTAATTCTTTAATTTTGTTTGGTGGTTCAACGTTTTTCAGTATTACAGACGGAGATAGCATAGTGGATTCATTTGGAATGGAATTAATTACATCTTGGAATGAGTGTGTGTGTGTGTCCCAATTAACATGTCTTTTGTGGCAGTATATTCTACACAGTTTACCAATTTCTTTCATTAATCGTTCACAAGGGTTCGAAGAAGCGTGGTACTTGGATATATAAATCGGAGAAATGTTTCTAGCTCGTAACATGCGTGTCCATATACCAGAACGAAATTGTGAACCATTATCTGAAATTACTTTCATCACATGCCCTACATGAAATAGAAAATGTTTTACAAATGCTTTCGAAACAGTTTTAGCAGTAGCTTTGCGTAACGGAGTGAAAGTAACAAATTTTGAAGTGAGTTCAACAGCGACAAAAATGTAGCAAAAACCTCTATTAGTTCTCGGAATTGGACCAAAAATGTCTACTGCGGCCATATGTCTTAATTTAACAGTTATAATCGGATACAATGGAGGAATATGTGAAGTGGTGTCAGACTTAGCTTTCTGGCAGATTTTACATGACGCTAAAACTCGTCGTATACATTTTTCCATATTTGTAAAATAACAGTTCTGTCTCAATATAAGAAAACATTTTCTGGCTCCGTAATGTGCATAACTTAAATGAGTGTACCAGATTAATTTGTTAACCAGTTCGTCAGGAATGCATAATAACCAATTGTTGCTGTCAGGATGAGAGCGGCGAAACAGAATGTCATTGCGTACAGTGTAGTGGTTCCTAATTGTAACATTATTCTTATCGTGCCAAAGGTGTTTAATTTCTTTCCACACATTGTCTTTACTTTGCTCTTTTGCTATGTCCTGTAATGACGACGAAATAAAATTTTCAAATGCTACTTGCTGAATGTACATAACGCTGAAATTTGCTTTGCAGAAGTTGGTTGCTACGTCTCGCTGATTGTTGCAGAGAGAACGCGAAAGTGCGTCTGCTATAACATTTTGTGTACCGGGAATGTGAACAATCGTAAAATTAAATTCCTGTAAATACAACTTCCATCTACTTAACCTGTCGTGAGTAAATTTAGCTGAAAGTAAGAATTGTATAGCTCTGTGATCTGTGTAAACGGTGGTATGTCTGCCATAAAGGAAGTGCCTAAATCTGGTAAAAGCCCATACAACACATAATGTTTCCAATTCTGTGACGGAATAATTTCGCTCAGCAGGTGACAAAATGCGGCTTGCAAATGCGATGTTTTTGATTACTGTAGACCCATCTTCTTCAATTTCCTGAAAAATGTGTACGCCTAAAGCGGTGTTGGAACTGTCGGTGGCAATGGAAAAATTTCTGGTAAGATCTGGGTGCGATAAAAGTGGAGCATTCAACAAAGCATGTTTCAGGTTCATAAATTCAGAGTGTGCTTGCTTATCCCATGACCAAATAGTGTTTTTACCTGTTAATTGGCATAATCTAGGTGTATCTAACGCAGAGTGATGAATAAATTTACGAAAAAAGTTAATTAAGCCCAAAAAACTGCGTAATTGTTTCTTCGTTGTAGGAACAGTAATGTCACGTAGAGCTTGACGTTTTTCCGGATCAGGCGCAATGCCTTCTGCTGAAATTACATGTCCTAGAAATTTTATAGACGTTTTGCCAAAATGCGATTTACTGAGGTTAACTGTAAGTCCTTGTGCATGAAAAGTTTGCAACAGTCGTTCAAGAATCAGATTGTGTTCACACCAGTTAGCTTCTGCAATAAGAATGTCGTCTACATACGTCGTAATTCTGTCTTTAAGTTCTGTCGGAAGTATAGTGTTCAAACCGCGAATAAAAGCTGCAGAGGAAATTGTTAAGCCGAACGGTAATTTACAAAATTGATAACAGTCGCCAAAACAGAGAAATGCTGTGTACTTTCTGCAATTCGGATGAAGTTGAATTTGCCAAAATCCCGATTTCAAATCTAATGTAGAATAAATAGCAGTACCGTGAAATTTTTGTAGAAGTTCCTCTAAAGTCTGTGGTCGATCTGTTTCATTAATAATAATGTCATTAATGTGACGTGAATCAAGTACAAGGCGAAGTGAGCCATCTTTTTTCTTGACAATATGTAGCGGGTTTATGTACGGACTAACTGCCGGTTCTATAATTCCTTGGTCGAGCATATCCTGCAACTCTTTTTTAACTTGTTCTCTGTGGATATATGGAATGGGATAATGCTTTGCTTTAAATGTGTCATGCTGTTTGACTTGAAATTCGTACATAAATCCGGACATAGTACCAGGAATGTTGTCGAAAACTGGAGCTTGCTGTAAAAGAATTTTATGTAATTGCGTTCGTTCGTCGTCTGTATTTGCACTGCTTTGTTTAACCTTATCGGAAATCATCTGCATTACGTCGTAGTCAGCTTCGTCTGGAGTATTATAGTTATGTACGTACGTGTCTGTGAACAATGCGGGATTACAGTCTATGTTACGTGTTGCGGAAATGACCTCTGTGCGGTTAATTGTTTGTTCTTCCGCAGATAAAGAATGCTGAAACTCTAAAGCTAATTGCACATTTCCATCCTTCAACATTAAATATGAATTCTGAAAATCGACCACTGCGTCGTGTTGTACGAGAAAATTAGTACCTAAAATTACGTCTGTTGTCAATAAAGGAACAATCCAAAAATTTGAGTGAAATGTGTGACCTCCAATACAAAATGATAAATGTGTCTGTAATTTAACGTCTACTCCTTTACTCGATACTGCTCCTTTTACTTTCGTTTTGCCTAATGGTAATATGGGATAAGTATTCTCTTTGTTGCACTCATTAAAAGTTTCCTCATTTATTACTGACATAGGTGATCCGGAATCGATTACTGCCGAAAATTTCGATGAACCAATTTTAATTTCGATAACAGGATGTGAAATGATTTTCTGAATAACTGGTTTTTCCTGCAAAAGAGTGTCTCTGATGTCGTCAAACGTAATTACATTTTCGTGAACAACATTTTGCGTGTCAAAGGTAGTGCTTGTGTTATTGGAAGATGCGTCCTGTACAGTATCTAGTCAGATTCTATCTGACGTGTTATTATTTTCTGGATGATGTTGTGGCATTTCTACAATTTGAACAGTTCTATTACTTCTTCCAGACCTATTACGCTCTGGATGATACCTATTGTCGGGTTCATTCATGAGAATATGTTGTTGCTGATCATTTTGCTGCTGGTAGGACCGACTGTTATTATATGTACGCTGATAATTATGCTCATCGTTTTTACGTCTGTCGTGATAGTCATTCCTATACGGTGCATTGCGATAGGAATTGAAGTACTGTGATCCGGAATCGATTACCGCCGAAAATTTCGATGAACCAATTTTAATTTCGATAACAGGATGTGAAATGATTTTCTGAATAACTGGTTTTTCCTGCAAAAGAGTGTCTCTGATGTCGTCAAACGTAATTACATTTTCGTGAACAACATTTTGCGTGTCAAAGGTAGTGCTTGTGTTATTGGAAGATGCGTCCTGTACAGTATCTAGTCAGATTCTATCTGACGTGTTATTATTTTCTGGATGATGTTGTGGCATTTCTACAATTTGAACAGTTCTATTACTTCTTCCAGACCTATTACGCTCTGGATGATACCTATTGTCGGGTTCATTCATGAGAATATGTTGTTGCTGATCATTTTGCTACTGGTAGGACCGACTGTTATTATATGTACGCTGATAATTATGCTCATCGTTTTTACGTCTGTCGTGATAGTCATTCCTATACGGTGCATTGCGATAGGAATTGAAGTACTGTGATCCGGAATCGATTACTGCCGAAAATTTCGATGAACCAATTTTAATTTCGATAACAGGATGTGAAATGATTTTCTGAGTAACTGGTTTTTCCTGCAAAAGAGTGTCTCTGATGTCGTCAAACGTAATTACATTTTCGTGAACAACATTTTGCGTGTCAAAGGTAGTGCTTGTGTTATTGGAAGATGCGTCCTGTACAGTATCTAGTCAGATTCTATCTGACGTGTTATTATTTTCTGGATGATGTTGTGGCATTTCTACAATTTGAACAGTTCTATTACTTCTTCCAGACCTATTACGCTCTGGATGATACCTACTGTCGGGTTCATTCATGAGAATATGTTGTTGCTGATCATTTTGCTGCTGGTAGGACCGACTGTTATTATATGTACGCTGATAATTATGCTCATCGTTTTTACGTCTGTCGTGATAGTCATTCCTATACGGTGCATTGCGATAGGAATTGAAGTACTGTCTTCTCTGTACGTAGTTATTTCCTTGCTGCCGTGCGTTACTATTTGTTGGATCTGGGACTATACGTGCACGCGGCGAAACATTAAAGTTTGGTTGACCTTGTGCATTACATTGTTGGTTAGGTATTCTAACCGGTTGACTTTCATGCTGCTGTGGTGGAAAACGTCTATTGTTACTAAAAGGCGGTTCCTGTTGCTGAAAATTTTGACGATATTGATAATCAGAATTTTGTCTGTGACTTAAGTTCTGGTAGTTTTCATTCCTAAAGCGTCTGTTATTTTTCCTATTAAAATTACGTGACTGATCATAATTACTGTAAGTTTGTTGACCTTGGTTATTATACGAAAAGTTTTTGTTTACAAAAGAATAATCAGATTGCTGCACTTCTAAAAGCTGCAACAGATCCCTGAATGCCGAAATATTTTCTATTTGTTGACCTGTTAAAAGTGACACTCTTAATGACCGCGGTAATTTAGAGATACATAATTGTATAAGTGCAGATTCACTATACGGTTCACTTAAATACTGATTTTGCTGGACCATGTGCTCAAAAAATTGCGTCACACTGGGAAAATTTGTTTTTTCATAATTTGGCAAACTAATTAGCTGATCTTTAATTCCGCGCTGTGTCGTCTTCGACCAGTACGCTGACAGAAAAGCATTCTGAAATTCCTCTACTGAATAACATTGTCTCGCGATCGGCCTCATACGAGTTGCCGGTTCGCCTTCCAGAAAGCTGCAAATAAATTCCAGTTTGTGCGTTACAGGCCAAGTCGGTGGAAAAGCAAAGCTAAATTGTTGGATCCAATCTAGCGGGTGAATCTGTGTTCTGTCGTTTTTAAACACTTTAAATTTTCTTAGTGACAGAAAATGTTTGTAATCGAAATTATCGTCTCTGTGTGATGGAACAGGTTCAGGATTGTAAGAGAATCTATTGAACTGTGGTTGTTCGGAATCTAAGTCCCGTACTCTCTGTAGATTACTCAAATTACACGCGCTGCGTGAGTCTGGCAAATGTTCGAAAAATGGCGTCTGCTGTGATGTGTTATTAACCGAAATATTTTTTATCTCTGCTATCTCTTGCTGTAAACTTGATAATTTTCTATGCAAGGTCTTATTAGATGAATCGATCTCATTAATCGTCTGCTGTAAATTTTGAAATTCCGGTGTTTGATTAAATGAAATCGGTGTAGTATCGTCTGATTTGCTGTCATTAGTACTTTCGATGACGTCAATACGACTGGCCAATTCATCACATTTTTCAGTCAGTATTTTAACCTGATCATCGGTTTTAGAATCAGTGGCATTGATCTGTTTTTGCAACTTACGTGCAGTTTCGTTCAGTTTTTTAACATCAGCTTTGACGACATCGGAATCCTGTGTTAGTTCTAATTGTTGGAGTCTATCGGTCACTGTTTGAATATCTGCTGTGTGTGTATCTCTTTTTGATTTAAGGTCAGAAATCTCATCACCTAATTCCGCGTTCAACTGTTTGATGGAATTAATTTCGTCGGACACTGTAGCAATATTGTTGTCTACCTATGTTTTTGCCTTCGCAAACATTTTACGTTTGTCTTCCTGTCTCTGTGCTGTGATTGTTTCCATGACTTGACGTTTGACTTTATATTGATCCTCAATAAATTTGCGGAAACGCGTATCACTGTTTTGTATGTGAAGACTGAGACGTTCGTTGATTTGAGAGTTCTGTTGTTCGAATTTCGCGTCAATCTTTTCATCCATTGTGCGCGAAAGTTCTGCTGTCATTGTTTTAAACTCGTCGCGTAATTGTGTAGCTTTTTCAGAGCATTGTTTAGCGACTCCGCTAATTTCGTTTCTGAGTGTTTCTGTTGCAGCTGTTTGCAATTCCCTTAATTCCTTAGCAACAGACTTAATTTCTTCGCTACTTTTTCGTGAACAAGCCTCAATTTCCTCGCGTAACTGTTCCTTAGTGTCATGGCACTGCGCGGCAACGGCTCTAATTTGTTCACTAAGCTGTCTGGAATTGTTGTCTAATTTCTCATTTAACTGTCTGTTTTGTTCACTAAGTTGTTTGAGATCCTCATTATTATTGTCTAGTTTTTCATTCTGTTGTTTGACCTGTTCACTAAGTTCCTTGTGATTTTTGTCTTGTCTTTCATTCTGTTGTTTGTTCTCTTCAAGAATTTGGTTAACTCGTTGCAGCAGTATTGCCATAATTTGATCCGAGCCAAAATTAACATTTCTATTCTCTGTGCTAATTAATGGTGGATCTGGAATTGTCTCATTTTCCGTAACCATTTGGTTATTCTGAGATTCACAAAAAGGTTTGTCAGTCGGATGTACACTGTCAGACATTATTTCGGAATTAAATAAATCCGGCGTACTTTCAGTACGCTGATCATTTTCATTCGAAAACTATGTCTGTACGTTATTTGAATTTTCCAAACCGGGTGTGTTAAGCTGGGCAGCGCTCATTACAATAGAGCTCCCCGCGTCATCGATTGTCGTCAAATTAACAGAGGACATAACCGAGTTCGTTTGTTCATCATTAAGACAAAAATCATCATTATTGGTGGTTGGAACGCACTGATTGTCGGTGAACGCAGGATTGTTATCATTACACTGCGTGTCACAATTACTATCAGTTACGTTGTTAAAGTCGGTAAATTCATTCATAATACCTCGCGATACACTATTCACAGTCTTTCGCGGCGTTTTTACAAGTCACAATTATTCAAAAGAGAAATAAGCACAAATACAAAAGCAACACACAAATACAACAGAGCAACGAATTGCCGATGATATGAGGAGAGAAATTCACAAATTAGTAAAAGCATTGCGCCAAATTCTAATTATATCTAAGCAAATAAGAGCATATATCTGACTGTTTTTCAAAAGATTCTCAACGAAATACGATCCTGGACTGGGTGTCGCCAAGTGTAACCTCCCCACAAGAATTTCTATGAGAATAATTATTAGAAATGTAGCGAAGTGTAACCTCCCGCAAAAATATTAATGACAAAGACAATTAAATAAAAATTTGCAATCTGACCCAAGTATAAGTTCTCCACACAAAATGTAAGATAATCCCATGACAATGAAACTACAGTGATAATCAAAACTCAACTTAACCGAAATGTCGGTCTTTGGCCCTGTGCAAAAATCAGAATTAATTTCTTACCTTAATATAACTGCATGTCAAAAATTCTGCTCTTATTCTGCGCCACAGCTTACAGCAGATGTATCGCAATAACTAAATTTTTTTGAAGTTAATTGAAATTTTTTGTTTAAAGGAAATGGAAGGAAATCGAATGATTCTTTGTTAAAAATTGCTTTTAAAATCAAAATTATTATTGGGGGCGATTCTTACAGAAATTACACTTAATTAACATCATTAGCTGATCGCAATGCTGCTTAATAATATACCTTGTCCTGAATCTCGACCATTGCGGTGCCGACGCCCGCCGACTGCTCTGCGCTACCACTACTGACAGACTCCATCTCGCTACTACTGCTCGGCTACTACTGCTCCTCGAGCGCAACAGCTCTGGTCAGAGATTCTACAATGCCTCATCATCGCTGCTAACGAGTACATACGCCTTTCAGGCTGAGTTAGAACCTCGTATACTCTCCAGACCCCAGCGTCCAACACCACTACGTCCTTTGGTTTCGGCTCTTGAAGAAGATTGGGCTGCCATTCTGCATCTACATATGTACTGCGCAATCCACCGTCTGGTGGATGGCGGAGAGTGCCTTGTGCCACTACTAATCGTTTCCTTTCCTGTTTCACTCGCAGATAGAGCGAAAAAAAGACTGTCCATGTGACATATGAGACAGATCTAATTTCTCTTATCTTCGCTGACGTTTTTCTTCGCTCTTCACAGATATTCAGATACTTCAATGAAAGTGTCCCCCGCAGAATTCAATGAGTCATACGGGCGTGGGGCAAGCTCCATATTGATGTTCGCTAGTAGGTGTCCTGATACGTTTTACGAGACAGCGTATCTACTGATGATAGTAACTGGGGACGGTGTACATGGAGAATGTAGAATTCCGAATGAAGTTTTCGAAATATCATTAAGGGCACACAAGACTCACGCATGAATCAGTTCTGCGAAAGTGGGTAGCCCCGGGGTGGCAGCTAACGATTATCACGGTAGTCCACATTAGTTTTCTGGCTTCTTCGAAGTAATAACAGCGTAGTTGCTCTGTAAGACTATAGGTACAACAATAACGAATAGCTCAGACGTTACAACGTAAAACGTAGGTACAAAGAAAGTGAATCGAAGAACCATGGGTAACAGAAGAAATATCACAATTGATCGATGAAAGAAGGAAGTACAAAAATGTTCAGGAATATCCAGGAATACAGGAATACAAGTCACCGAGGAATGAAATAACCAGGGAATGCAGGGGGCTTCACACGAAATGGCTGCATGAAAAACGTGAAGAAATCAAAAAAGAAGGACTGACTAGGCATAGAAGAAAGTCAAAACAATATTATATGAAATTAAAAGCAATGGCGGCAAAATTAAGAGTGCAGCGGAAATTCCACTGTTAAATGCAGAAGAGAGGGCGGATAGGAGGAAGGAGTATACTGGACGGCTTTATGTGGTGGAAGGTTTGTCTAAGGTGTCAGAAGAAGAGACAGGAAATGATTTAGAAGATATAGGAGATCAAGTATTGGAATCAGAATTTAAGAGAGCTATGGAAGGCTTAAGATCAAGTAAGGAAAAAAGGATAGACAACATTTTAACAGAATTTCTACAATCATTGGTGGAAGTGTAACAAAACGACTGTTCAAAAAATGGTTCAAATGGCTCTGAGCACTTTGGGACTCAACTTCTGAGGTCATCAGTCCCCTTGAACTTGGAACTACTTAAACCTAACTAACCTAAAGACATCACACACATCCATGCCCGAGGCAGGATTCGAACCTGCGACCGTAGCGGTCGCGCGGTTCCAGACTGTGTCGCCTAGAACCGCCTGGCCACCCCGGCCGGCACGACTGTTCACTTTGGTATGTAAAATGTATGAGTCTGGCAACATACCATCTCAATTTCTGAAAAATATCATCCACTAAATTGCGAAGACTGTAAGAGGTGACAAGTGCGAGAATTATTGCACAATCAGTATAACAGTTTACCCATCCAACTAGCTTATGACAATAATATACAGAAGAATTGAAAAGAAAAATGAGGCTTCGTTAGATGACGGTCAGTTTGGCTTTAGAAAAAGAAAAGGCACCTGAGTGGCAATTCTGACGGTGCGGTTGACAGTGGAAGCAAAACTAAAGAAATATCAAGACACGTTCATTTGATTTGTCGACCAGGAAATGCGTTCAACAATGTAAAATGGTGTAAGATGTTCTAAATTCTGGTAAAAATAAGGGTAAGCTATAGGGGCAGACGGGTAATATACAAAATGTGAAAGGGTCAAGAAGCTATAATATGAGTGGACGAAAAGGAACCAATTGATCGGATTAAAAACGGTACTAATTTCTGTTATCTTCGTGGTCGTTTTCCTTCGCACATATTCATATACCTCAATGAGCGTCCCCAGTAGAATTCAAGGCGTCATAAAGGCAGGATTTAGTGTTTCGCTCCTACTGTTCAGTCTATACAGCGAAGAAACAATGAGGGAAATAAACAAAGGCTTAGGAATGGAATCAAAATTCAATGTGAAAGGATGTAAGTGATACGATTCGCTGATGAAGTTGTTATCCTGAGTGAAATTTAAGAATAATTACATAATCTGCTGAATGGAATGGAGAGTCTAATGAGTACATAATACTGACTGAGAGTGAACCGAAGAGAAATGAAAGTAATGAGATACAGTAGAAATGAGGTCAGGGAGAAATTTAACACACGGATTGATGGTCATGAAGTTGATGAAGTTAAGGAATTCTACACCTACGCACCAAAATAACCAATGACGTACGGAGCAAGAAGGACATACAAAGCAGACTAGTACTGGCAAAAAGGGCATTCCTGGCCAGGAGAAGTCTACTAGTATCAAGTACATGCCTTAATTTGAGGAAGAAATTGCTGAGAACGTACGTTTTGAGAACCGTTATCGTACGGCAGTGAAACAATGAGTGTGGGAAAAACGGAACAGAAGAGAATCAAGGTAACTGAAATATAGTGTTGCAGGCGGATGTTGAAAATTATATCTTGTGATAAGGTAAGAAATGAGGCGGTTCTGAGCAGAAACGGAGAGGAAAGGAATATGTGGAAAACACTGACAGCAAGAAGGGAGAGGATAATGAGACATCTGTTAAGACAACAGAAACGACTTACATGGTAGTAGAAGGAGCTGTAGGGGGCAAAACAGTAGAGGAAGACAGAAATTGGAATACATTCATCAAATAATTTTGGACGTAGGTAGCAATGCCATCCTGAGAGGAGAGGAATTCGTGGCGGGCTGCATCAAACCAGTCAGACGACTGATGGAAAACAAAAAAAAAAGGTGGGTCGAGGAGCCTATAGTGACTTACGTCTTTCTTTTTTTTCCTAACTATAATTGCTTTCTCCAGTCTCATCAGCACTTGAAGATTTCGATCAATTGTTTCGTAGAATTGTTGCTCAGTTAGTACCATTTCTGGCGACCATTTTATTCTCTTGCTGTAGCGTTCATAGATTATGCTTAATTTACGCCTTTTGACACGCCTCCATGTAACCTCAAGTTTTTAGCCTTTTACCATCACAAAATTGGTATAGACTGTTGACGGAAGAACATATATTTCCATACTCGTGCTGCGATCTACCTTCTTTTAATGACAAAGGAAGTCCTTACTAGAACCACAAAGCCTTTCTACTAACGTTTCTCATTAGACATTGTGAGTTTTTCCTAGCAATTTTCTAACTATTTCTCCTGTCGGCGAATCACAAATATTTTTCTTCGAAAGAGTCGCTTATTTACTCTGAGGTACTTAAGATATCGAGGTCATGTAACGATACTCAGACAATGAAGCAGAATCGAATGTTGGTAGTGTTAGCAATGAAAGCTTAAACACCTTCGATTGTTTTAATCAAGATACTGTCCGACCTCTACATCTAAACAGCAACTACAGAAATGAACATAAGGTTAAGGAATCTAATAAAAATTGGTGGGTGAAGCGATACCAGTAATAAGATTCACGCAGTGGAAATCAAGACGTAGTACAAGGGGTGTTGATTGGAATGGTCTAAGATCTACAGAACATGGATTGACAGTTACCTGAAAACAGAGAAAGGCAATATTACGAGTAGCTGACAATAAACGATAAGCTTAACATCAAAATTGGGGACCATATAGTAGACTACTTCTTTTGGAGAATGACGGGCTGTAAGAAGCAACCAGCACAAGTAGAGAACAGGTTCTTCGTTAAACGCAAGATTAAATTTGAAGGCAAAGGTTGTCACAGTGTGCTTCTGGAGCGCACCACTTTCTGTAACTCAAACGTAGGCTGTAATAAACCCGTCAGAAAATGTATTGTTACAAGAGAATGCTGTTATTCATGTTGAGTGCTTTTGTTTTCATCACTTACTGTCTGGTTTGATGTGGCCTGCCACGGCTTCCACTTCTGAGTCAACCACCACAGAATAACACTCACACCGAACGTCTTCAAATATTTGATGCGGATCCCACACCGCACAGCAATACTCCAGAATAGGGTGGACAAGCGTGGTGTAAGCAGTCTCTTTGGTAGACCTGTTGCACCTTTTAAGTGTTATGCCAATGAATCGCATTCTTTGATTTGCTCTACCCACAATATTTTCTGTGTGATCGTTCCTGTGTAGGTTATTTGTAATTGTAATCCCTAAGTATTTAGTTGAATTTACAGCCCTCAGGGTTGTGTGACTTATCGCGTAATCGAAATTTAGCTGATTTCTTTTAGTACCCATGTGAATAACTTCACAGTTTTCCTTATTCAGGGTCAATTGCTACTTATCGCACCGTACAGATATCTCATCTAAATCGTTTTGCAAGTCGTTTTGATCATCTGATGACTTTACAAGACGGTAAATGACATTATCATCTGCAAACAATCTACGACGGCTACTAAGATTGTCTCCTATGTCGTTAGTATAGATCAGGAACAACAGAGGGCCTATAACTCTTCCTTGAGGAACGCCGGATATTACTTCTGTTTTACACCATGACTTTCTGTCTATTACTACGAACTGTGACCTTTCTAACAGGAAAGTCAAACTGTTGGTCCTGACAAAATGGAGTGATTCCACACGACTATTCCAATTTTCCCCTCTCTTACATTTTTATTCCTGTTGTGTTTTGCTTGGCATTAAATTCTATCGTTCTCTTTCTCCCTTGTGGTTGTTATTAATGAGTTCGGTCACGTTAACATAAAATGAAAATTTCATGTAACAGATGACGGCAAAGAAATTTCTCCGCTAAAAGCGAGGGGGAGAGAATGCGACGAGCGAGGGCATAAAACTCGGGAAACGTTTACCAGTGCAAGAGTTCCCTCCTCGGACGCTAATTTTCGTTCCGGTGTGGGCTTCATCCCTTTGTAGTCCCCTGGCACTCCATCTCTTCGCTTTGCACGAGGAATTTCTCAAAAGAAGGAAAATTACCTCCGGTTTTCTCCCTGAGGGCAAGCGCGCCACCCTCGCCGCCTCATGTTTCCAAAGGGCAACACACCCCTATCTCGCAGAAACATATTGATCGCCGTCTATGATGTTATAGCCAGCTTTGACTCTGTGCGCGTATTTGACATGATTTTAATTCTACATTTGTGAAGATGTGCAACTAGACTGTATGGTAGTTTAACACTAAAACACCTCATTGGGCCGTGTGTGCACTTAGTACCTTTCGTCATTTTGAATTTGCAAAACGGCTGCTCCTTGGACCAAATTAGGCGTTTTGAGCTACTACACATTTTTAGGTCTTTTGGCCCACTGAAGTCTTGCAGCTACATCTACCGCAGTGAGCGATAACCTATTGCGAGGAAGAAGGCACCTAATGCGAATTATGTCCAGTTCCCTTCTCAATATTCGTTCAGAAACTGATTGAGGTTCACCTGCGTTCTCTAACAGCAGCAACTCGTCTCAGGTTTTGAACCGATTGTCACTGACAAGGCGTGACAATAGTCCCCATCTCTATCGCGTAGGATCTGGTACACCCCAAAATAGTATCACGAGCGAGCACTAATAATGTGTTGAAGTTACTCGCTGGCGACGTCAGAAGTCAAGCCGCATGAGTCAATGATTGGTAAACCACCAGCTAGGTGGAAATGCTGTGCAAGAGGAGGTGAACACGGGAGCGACTGCAAGTGGAACCGGACGAAGCACTGTGGTGACATGGGAACAGTCAGATGCCGTCATACTGGCGATAGAGCAGGGTGTTACAAGGAAGCCCAGTTACAACACAGCAGTAAATATTCAGCCATTGATGCAGTAGAAAAAGGCGTCTGAAAGAGGAAGCCACTTTGTAGATGACCACATTCAAGACCGATAGCAGTTCCACCCAACCTGTGATACAGGGGAGCCTTTCAATCGACCCTCTGAGCAGCTAATCATCTACGACCTTCTACGGAGTCGCAAGTCTCGCTGGAGAGGCTCTGCTACTGCAAGCAGGGTGATCAGTGAGAGAGCGCAAGGACCGCCATAACCTTCGTGGCCTATCAGAGGCCTGATCAGTCGGGTCAAGAAGCTGTTTTTCATCTGCCATCGTGAGGGGTGACACAGCTGCTGCTTATGTTGTTCCTGCAGCGGACACTGATACTGCCGACCTCTAACTGTAAGCGGTGGATCTACTTCTACATGACAATGAGTACTTCAGGGCTCCTGTTTCCAGTGTCAACGAGAGCGCTTTGGAGATCAGCTGACAGAGCTGCTACAAATCGCCATCCTCCTGAGGATACAGATCAGGTGTGACGTCACGTCTATCACATGAGGCCACAAGAAATGTGCCCCACAACGAACTTCTGATATCACATTAATCGCCTTGTGCGCCACACTTCTCGAATACTTGGATCCGTACAGAGCCCACAGGAAGTCAATATGTCAACGAAAAGGTGACCACTCAGGGTCTTAACTTAGTCATGTGCTATCGAGAGCCTGTCTTCATTTAAAAGTGAAATTAAGAATCATTAAACTGGATGCCTGCCAGCTGCCTGTACCCATAAGACCTGCAGTAGCACATGATGTGGCAAACGTGCCACGGCCACTCTTGCTCTTGGGCCTCACGTCAAATGAGCCTTTCTCTGTCCACCAGTACTATCATGTGCACAGCTGTTACTACTGATGTAGCCCACACTCCGCTGGCCCGACTGTGCTGCCAATGCACTGGGAAGTCAATTCTGTATTTTGCATTAGTAAATTTGTCACCGTGAATAACGTTTTCTTTGTCCTCTATACCATAAATGTTCATTGCAAACACGCTGAACACATTGAAATATGAAAAAAACGAAAATTTAGTTCGCGATGTGGTCACGCCCTAACACGATAGCGCTTTCGTCTTATTGCGTCATGTCTCCATGGTGACTCATCTTCATGCTGATTCCAAACAAACGACTCCCAGTGTAAGGAGAAACCAAGAGATATGTTTTCATTGATCTTCGGTACTGATTATCTCGTGCCTGTTGCAATCGTAAACGCTGATGTCATGGGAATAGGTAGGGCCCGTCTTGTACGAAGTTTCATGTTCAACAATGTGCGATGGAAGGTGTGCTCTGAAACGTGCCTCCACCGGCATTGTATTGCGTCATCGTATCTCCCACGTATCGTCATCTGTCGTACTTTACAGGGCGGGCAAGCCCCCGTACTCCACATTCAGTGATGAGGCATGGACGTCCATCGTGTTGTCGCCTACTAGTGTCCTTTGACCACATTTATACAATAGTTGACAACTGTACCATATGAACAGCCAACCAGTTTTGTCGTTTCAGAGACGGTCATTCTCAGGAGCTAGGTAATAACAATCTACCCATTGTCAAAGTCGCTAATATCAGTGAATTTTTCCATCTGCGGCCTTTATCACCACTGAAAGCACTTTCCTGTGCTCCTCTTACATGTTTGTACGACAACACGTGCCCACAACACCACCACGTGGCAGACAATCTCGTGGTGGGCGCTATCATAATATTTTGGTTTGTCGTTGTTATGCATAACTGGCCAATGGCCTTGCCCCAGTGATAACACCACCTTCCATTAGATCACCGATGTTAAACCCTGTCGACCTTGGCTAACACTTGGATGAGTGACCGTCTGGATGAGCCAAGCGCTGTTGGAAAGTGGGGTGTACTCAACCCTTGTGAGACCAGTTGAGAGCTGCTTGACTGAGAAGTAGCGCGTCTCGTCACAAAAGCTGACAACACCCACGAGAGTGGTGTGCCGACCACACGTCGCTCCATACATGTATCAAGTGACGCCCAATGGCTTAGGATGATGCGGCGGTCGGTTGGTACAATTGAGCCATTAGAGGGCTATTCATGTGTATCTTAACGTGTGTGTGTGTGTGTGTGTGTGTGTGTGTGTAGTTTTTCTGGTAGGGTTGTCTATACTTTAAGACTGATTAAAAGCAGGCCGATACCCATCACGTATTTGAGTTCACTGGATGCAGTGGCATATGGACGCTACGTTCAGCTGTTCCTGCACTGATTGCAAACACCTGAGTCATTCAATTGTGCTTCGATATCGACAATAAACTGGAATATCCCCCGTTATGGTTACTGAATTTTACTGTCTTTATCAGTATTGTGAAGATATTTTCACAGAAAGGAAAGTAAATAATAATGACAGCGGAGGCCACGATTAAAGAAAATTTGCCCTGGTAATATATCTCTGAATAACATCAGAAACTTTTCGGTGGAATTCGGCTTCACCCACTATACGCCCACCGTCGGTCCAAAAAATTCCGAGACTGATTTTATTCCTGGCTTATAAGCAAGGTTAGTGCGGTAAGCACAGTGGTAGCTTGAACTATTAACTATAAAGAACAGATGTGCATCCGACCAGTCACCTCTGAGTACGTAGAGCTAAGTAGCTGATGTGCGACCACAGCGTGTCGCAAATCGCAATGGACCAACATCTCTGAATCAAGTGTTCAAGACATACTCTAGAATGTTTTGAAGACGAAGAAAGTGTGTGAGAAGTTTGTCCATGACTCCTTAAAATAACACACAGATGCATTGACGCCTGTCGCAGCTTGACTGAAATACAAAAAAGAGGAGAATGCTTTCCTGAAAAAATCATAGGTGACAAGACTTTGTGTTGTCAATACGTACCTCCCCCAAAACAACAGTGTGCAGCGATTCAAGAGAAGTGTAAATATTTGATGAACCGACATCGAGTCAATACGACGTGAACAGCGTTCCAAAGAAAGATTTTTCTGACAGTTTAGCGTGTGGTTGTATGGATGTTGTATGCGTTGTGGTCACGTGTGGGAAGACTAAGCATTAAATAAACCACCAGCTTTTCATATGTCTTGTAAAATGAAGTCTCGAAAGCTTTTGGACTGAGGGGATATATTTGAGAGAGAGAGAGAGAGAGAGAGAAAGAATGAAAGAAAAAAAGAAAGAAATGGTGAGGCACCTGGTCGGTCAGCGCGGTTCTCTATGTTTAGGTTATCATAGAGCTTAGGTGTGGTGTTTCTGCATCTCTCATGCTGCTGAAACGGTACTGTGATAGACCCTACCCTCTTTTGTCACCAACATAAATTACAGAATTAATTATTTATAGGAAATTATACCTGGTATATAATTATTTAAAAGCAGTGTTGATTCGCAGCCGATGGTAACATCTGCCCGGTTTCCTCCTTTTATTTATGGGTCATCATCAGTCGGTAATAAAAAGGCACAAACCACTTAGAAGTTAAAATCGGATCATTGAAGACGACATTTAAATAATTTTATAACAATAAGATCGCTGTTCTCCGGAAATTTTTATATAAAATTATCATGCCTGTTATATATTTATTATTTCCCTGGTGTGCAGTCACGTTAACCGAACGCATGGTGTTCAATAGGTGACGGTGGTATCACCTCCTTGGTCAGGTGTAATATGTGTGTGCTGTGTAAGACGCCGACTGCAGAGGTTGCGTAACTCCCCATCGCCTTACACGGTCTCGTTCGAAACTGCTTGGCTCGACGATTGGCCTAGCAGCGATGCCAGTGCCGTCGCCCTTGCCATATCGGTAGGCGAGTACCACGGGGTACGGGCTAGATGGGAGCCGTGTTCACAGTGCCCCAAATTGCCTGCGTGATACCCGCCAGCAAACCCCGCTCCAGAAGTGGCAGTTGCTTACCACAAGGGGACCCGATACCCGCACTAAATGACTCCTCGGTAACAGGCTACACCACCATCAGGGAGTAAGCTGTCTAAACACAGAACATTCAGAGATTACAAACAACCAAAATTCAGAGACATTAAGAGTAACATTCAGCACTCAACAGACATTCAGATAATCACCAAAATTACAACAATTAAAAAGTGAAGAATGGTGAGGTGTTTCCGAAAGCCGCATGGCTGTGTGACGGTACTTTATCCGCAACTAACGTTTTCACGTTGCTATGGATGCATCATTAGGTTGATCTGTCAAGAATACGTATCACTGTGTGAAGTTTTGGAAGTGGTGAAAACACAGAATCATAGTGTTGGCACTCAATAAAGAAACAACGACGAGTACCCACAATGGCTATATTTCCATAATGTACTCGTACATGGAAATTATGGAGTCCCAACTTTCGGGAAGTTATCCACGTTAAGTGTCAAACCACATTGGTGGGTTGTCATAACAAACCTGAGTACACCTAAACGAAGCTTGTCAAAGTGTAAAGAGCGTGAGTGCTGAATGAGCCATGTCTAGAAAAAAAGTGCGGGAAAACTAAACAATAAATGAGACATTAGTGTGAAAGTGGGTAAAGTGCCTAAAACTTAACTAAGGTCTGGGGAAAGTACTATAAGTACACGAGAAACGGAAACATCATCTAAAAATAATACTGTAGTATGTAACTGAAACGTCGAGAAACAAACGAAAACTGAGCAATAGCTTGCCGGATAACACCCTGTAGGACATATTTTAAGATACGGTAGTCACCAGCTACATAAAATCAATGTAAGCAAAAGTTAAAATCCCGTATCATGTACATGCCGTATTGCTAAAAGGGCGATGTAGTGTAAGCAGCCCGTGGAGCCCAGCAATAGAATAGAAGGACGAAGGCCACTGTGCCAAAGAGGAAAACAAAGTGAACACAAGAACAATTGCAAGGAGGAACTCATAACTAGGAACACAACCGAAGGCTGGGAGCTGCATTACATAACTTTAAGAAATTCGTAGTTTATTGTATGTAAGAAAATGAAACCAGTACCTCAGTATAGTAAAATTGACAAAGGATTTCAGTATTAAACAGTTGCTAGATTAACGTAAAATGATCCTAGTGGCTACATGCGACAATTCAGACATTCAAAATTCGATATGATACTACAGTGCCTCAATGAAATCTGATTATTCGAAAACGAACCTGAGGCTTCCTTTATTGCCTTCCTGATAGGAATTTCTTCCAAAATATTTCAAACGTTTGCTTTTGTTTACTTAAATGTAACAGATAAATTCTTTTTTATGTTGGAAAATAGTGGCCTGCTTCTTTTAGATGAACTGATATAGCTGATTTGTGGCAGGCGAGGTTTAAGAAAACACAGCAACGTGGTTTTAAAGTGGATAGCTTGTCGAAGACAGGGACTCAGTAATTGTGGAATTATAGCTGTTGAGAGTATTTGCCACTGTTCTACTTTGAATGTCAGCATTACTGTTCTTAAGCAGGAAGGAAAAAGGAATGTATGATCTACGAAAGAAAAACAACCGGAAATAAGTGTCAGTGTATACAATGCAATGTGTAATATGTCAGTTGGTAAATTCGTGAGTAGGTAGTTAACTGAGAATATGGATATCAAGGAATTTACCAGAACACTATGTCGGCTACTATCAAGGCATTACAGATACAGGCGTGCCATCTGAACAACATACCCATGTCAATGAATAAAAGTTGCAGACCCGTGAAGACGACTACCCTTCATGTACCGTCCAAACAATGTAAAGAGGGAAAGACTCACAACATTAACACCATAACAGCAACAAGTGCGGTGTAGCAACCATCATGGTTACACGTCGGGTAATGAAGGTGAACAAGTGAGTATATGAAGGCAACGTTAACTAGTGAAAACACTAGAGAGGTACTAAAACTGAAGGAAATGTATGGTATCACATGAAAAGTAGCTGCACGATAGTAGCGCAACCTAGAAAAACGATATTAAAAGCCTAAGAGGAAATATGTCTGAAGAAATATTCCTGTACATATTGATGAGCAGTGAAAATATTTCTAGTGTACGAAATTGCTAGCGAGACGCATATCTACATCTACATCTACATCCATACTCCGCAAGCCATCTGACGGTGTGTGGCGGAGGGTACCCTGAGTACCTCTATCGGTTCTCCCTTCTAATCCAGTCTCGTATTGTTCGTGGAAAGAAGGATTGTCGGTATGCTTCTGTGTGGGCTCTAATCTCTCTGACTTTATCCTCATGGTCTCTTCGCGAGATATACGTAGGAGGGAGCAATATACTGCTTGACTCTTCGCTGAAGGTATGTTCTCGAAACTTTAACAAAAGCCCGTACCGAGCTACTGAGCGTCTCTCCTGCAGAGTCTTCCACTGGAGTTTATCTATCATCTCCGTAACGCTTTCTCGATTACTAAATGATCCTGTAACGAAGCGCGCTGCTATCCGTTGGATCTTCTCTATTTTTTCTATCAACCCTATCTGGTACGGATCCCACACTGCTGAGCAGTATTCAAGCAGTGGGCTAACAAGCGTACTGTAAGCTACTTCCTTTGTTTTCGGATTGCATTTCCTTAGGATTCTTCCAATGAATCTCAGTCTGGCATCTACTTTACCGATGATCAACTTTATATGATCATTCCATTTTAAATCACTCCTAATGCGTACTCCCAGATAATTTATGGAATTTACTGCTTCCAGTTGCTGACCTGCTATTTTGTAGCTAATTGATAGGGGATCTATCTTTCTATGTATTCGCAGCACATTACACTTGTCTACATTGAGATTCAATTGCCATTCCCTGCACCATGCGTCAATTCGCTGCAGATCCTCCTGAATTTCAGTACAATTTTCCATTGTTACAACCTCTCGATACACCACAGCAACATCTGCAAAAAGCCTCAGTGAACTTCCGATGTCATCCACAAGGTCATTTATGTATATTGTGAATAGCAACGGTCCTATGACAGTCCCCTGCGGCACACCTGAAATCACTCTTACTTCGGAAGACTTCTCTCCATTGAGAATGACATGCTGCGTTCTGTTATCTAGGAACTCTTAAATCCAATCACACAATTGGTCTGATAGTCCATATGCTCTTAGTTTGTTCATTAAACGACTGTGGAGATCTGTATCGAACGCCTTGCGGAAGTCAAGAAACACGGCATCTACATGTGAACCCGTGTCTATGGCCCTCTCAGTCTCGTGGACGAAAAGCGCGAGCTGGGTTTCACACGATCGTCTTTTTCGAAACCCATGCTGATTCCTACAGAGTAGATTTCTAGTCTCCAGAAAAGTCATTATACTCGAACATAATACGTGTTCCAAAATTCTACATCTGATCGACATTAGAGATATAGTCTATAGTTCTGCACATCTTTTCGACGTCCCTTCTTGAAAACGGGGATGACCCGTGCACTTTTCCAATCCTTTGGAACGCTACGCTCTTCTAGAGACCGACGGTACACCGCTGCAAGAAGGGGGGCAAGTTCCTTCGCGTACTCTGTGTAAAATCGAACTGGTATCCCATCACGTCCAGCGGCCTTTCATCTTTTCAGCGATTTTAATTTTTTCTCTATCCCTCTGTCGTCTATTTCGATATCTACCATTTTGTCATCTGTGCGACAATCTATAGAAGGAACTACAGTGCAGTCTTCCTCTGTGAAACAGCTTTGGAAAAAGACATTTAGTATTTCGGCCTTTAGTCTGTCATCCTCTGTTTCAGTACCATTTTGGTCACAGAGTGTCTGGACAGTTTGTTTTGATCCACCTACCGCTTTGATATAAGACCAAAATTTCTTAGGATTTTCTGCCAAGTCAGTACATAGAACTTTACTTTCGAATTCATTGAACGCCTCTCGCATAGCCCTGCTCACACTACATTTCGCTTCGCGTAATTTTTGTTTGTCTGCAAGGCTTTGGCTATGTTTATGTTTGCTGTGAAGTTCCCTTTGCTTCCGCAGCAGTTTTCTAACTCGGTTGTTGTACCACGGTGGCTCTTTTCCATCTCTTACGATCTTGCTTGGCACATACTCATCTAACGCATATTGTACGATGGTTTTGAATTTTGTCCACTGATCCTCAACACTATATGTACTTTAGACAAAACATTTGCAATCTACAGTTATGAATCCCTCGTAAAATAATGTCCCATACATACAGTACACACAAAAGCGTTGAAGTCAGAACCGACTCATAACTAGGAAACTGTTACTCTACTGTAATGTACAGACAAATACATATGTAGAGTAGAAGCCCACTGGAATTCTCAGTGAACTAAATGATCAGCACTGTAAGACTTCCAGTCTTTGTGCTTCATATCCATACTTGGGAAAGGAAACAGACCAACCTTAACAGAAAGAAACATGTTGCACAAGCCACCAACAGTGGTCATTTTTCCTGCAAGGTGACAACAGCTGTGTTCACAAGTCTGCACGTCTGCGTTGTTTGTCTCACATAAACTCAATCGCCCAATCGCCCCTCAAAATGAAGACCAAATTATCCGGTTTCTTTCTACTTCCAATTGGTAGCGACTGTAACTTCCTAAAAGATCAAAACTGTGTGTCAGACTTGGACTCGTCACTGTAACCGTTGCCCTTCATAGGCAACAAATGTACAGACTGAGCAATTCAAGCACGACTCATGAGCCACCCTGACAGCCTCACTTCGAACAGTACATTTCCTGAGGAAAGTGAAATTGTGATCGCGGGTCGCGAGTCGTCCTTTGATAATTCAGTCAGTAGTCATGCCAGCACGATAGATCACCGTGTTCGGCCAGATGGTTAACTGAAAATGGGGAAAGGGAGAGAGGAAGAAAGGAAGAAAGACTGAGTGAAGTATCAAATGATAAGCTTGAATGAGTTTTACATGACGTTCACTCGGACCAAATTACAAGAACAATGAGGAACGGAATGGAAAAAAAAGGAAAATGAAACAGCTGCTAGAGCACGAGTCTGCGGCAGCAAAGGTCCCAGGTTGGAGACCCGGCCTCGCTCAAAGTTTTAATTTGTCCGAAAGTTAGAATTCACCACACGATCCGCTGCAGAGTGAAAATTTATTCTTGGTATGGTTTTTTCGGAAACATAACAGTCAACATCCCCTCAGTTCGATGGCTCTAGGGAACGTAAGTACCAGTGAGGTTCTTCAGCTGGCTGTGGCAATCATAGAGAAAATTGTGACTCTCTCAAAAGATGAATTGAGGTCATTATCACCGCTGTAGACGCTGTTACACGGAAATTCTTTGTCCAGCGTGCGTATTAGACTTTGCACATGATGTGTGATACCTTCTATAATACACACAACTTCAAATAATAAAAATAATAATAATAAATTCAAGCAAAACATTGTTCAATCCTTACTGAGAGCCCAGCAACAGTACGTAAACATGAGGCAGGCATTCTCGGCATTTTAACTTGTGTACGAAGCCATAAAGTTAAAAAAAGTGTATAGATGTAAATCTTATTCAGTGGTGGTTCCGGTTACGTGCATCCACAGACAGCGCTATTGATCCGGGGTCTCATGCTATACCTCGAAGCGAACTCCCCTCTTGCGCACCCTTTCGCATGTGTAACAATCCTCGTGCCATCAGAGCGATGGGAGGGAGCACACAGCCGGTAGTTGTTTATCAACGCTGAGTAAGCCCCAAGGCGGTGGCCAACTGTTACACAGCGGCGCGTTTACTGGATCCGTAGCTCGGTGAACCGGGTGGATATTGCTGTTGCGAGCGTTATATGCAAACAACCCGCTACGATTTGCACACTCCGTCTGCAAACACACAGTAAAATACCGAGGAAAGAATTACGTAGCAGAAATAATGAATTGTCAACAATTATGAAATACGCATTCCGCTGCCAATGCTCTTTTGTCAGACGTGTGCTTTTTGCACGTATCGAAACGGAGAGGTGAAGCACACTGCAAAGAACCTGTAAGTGTAATAGATAACCGAAGGTGGAAATGTTACTTTTCCAGAGAAATACCGGACTGGATCTCCAACATTCTCGTGAAAAAGACAACATACGAACAGTTAATACACAGGAAAATCCTCTTAGAATAAAATTTGCAAGACTCGCAGACAAACAGTGTGCATCGATTCCCGCTTAATCTTACGAGATACTTTTAACTACGCAAAATAATAATTCCTAAATTCAAATGATAAAGATGAAAACACGATTTAATTCGAGGAAAGAGAGAGAGAGAGAGCAGTGTGATTGGACGGATGAAAAAGAGAGAGACGGAGAGAGACAGAGAGAGAGAGATATCTGGCTAGTCTGCGTCACCTACCTTACCAAGTGGCACACCGTTAAATCGATCCTTCTTCGATGGTGGAAGCAAGAGGCAAGAGGTATCGGATTCCTTCTGGTCATCCTGTGGTTCTGTCTCCAGTTTAATAAGTGCTACTCCCCCTTCCTCACCCCCCGAATCAATTTTTTTTAGTTGTGGAGAGTCGCGTGCAACGATGTCCACACTGAAGGATAACGGTCTGATTTTGAGTTGGCGATCCAACGAATTTAAATACGAAATAAAGGTTGTGTTAACTGACCAATCTATAGCAGAAACCAACGTCTGCGTTATTCGTTGGTGGCTGCTCCGTAATCAACACGTGTCATTTTCACAACTGAAGCCAGTTTAATCATTTTCATTATTGTGAAGAATCCATTGTTACCAGAATTCACTCTACGTTAAATAAATAACGAAAACTGTGTGGTAAGTTAGAAATGTAGTATGACACAGTACTGGCGACTGTTATGGTGGATATTCGGCATGTGTACTGTACTTCAAACATAAAAAATTTATCTTGTTAAGAAGCAGAAACTTAGTTCAATTTTCGTGAGAGCGCGGCGTTAGTTCCTGAATCACGTTTTGGTAAACTGTGAAGCGTATTAATTTCCAGTACTGACCATCAAAAGCAGATGTATGTAGTTTTGTGCTGGGGTAAATGTCAGCAGGTAAGTTTTTATTCTTTGAGTAGTAAAATGATTTGACAGTAATGCGTAGGGATACTTTGATGTAATTTAATTTCTTGGACTGAATACAATGGAAAGATAGGTTTAGTTAAAAATCAACTAGTTTTGGAGAATGCAGGATTTTCGATTCAGTGTACGAACTTAAGAATGTCCGAAGTTCTCTGAGGTAGGGTTTATCGGAAGTGGAATACAGTAAACAGATCAGCAATGAAATACTTTCAGAAATGTGTCTCTGTAAGGAAGAGAACGGGTGCAGCTACAACGGCGCAAGAGGGCAGCAATATCACACAGATTCCTTTTTTCTGGATGTTGGTTAACCCACCTGCAAAATCAGAACGGTATTGTAACGGTTAATAAGTGAAACTAGCGTGGAGCGCCAATGAGTACGTTTGACGTGAGGACTGGCCTCTTTATCGTCTAATAGTGCTTGCTAGAGGGCTCGTTCATAAAATTTAATTGCAGCTGAAACTAGCAGCTTGTGCGTTATTAAGGGCGTCTCATTTTAATAATGTGTGCTCAGTTACACACTTTATACATGCAGTTGGCGCTCGTTATCTTAATTCCTTTCATCTTTTCGTAGCTAACGAGAGATTTATAGACTCTCTAATATATTTCGTTATCGCACAGTTGCAAATTTCTCGCATCCTCTCTGCTCCCCCCCAACCACCCGCTCTCCACTCTCTCGCTCTCTCTCTTTCTCTCTCCCTCTCTCTCTTACACCCACACACACGCACACACACACACACACACACACACACACACACACACACACACACACAAACTGGTAAGCGCTGTCATGGCTGCCCCAATGACAGTACCGAAATGAAAAGAATACATCATCAAGTATGAAAATCTTTTCATATTTTCAGAAAGTAAATGTTTTTAGTGAAAAAAACGTCGCTTTGTTGCTAAATGCTTATCAGTGCAAATCAGATGTGACCCAGACTGCCAATTTCTCAACAATTTAATTAACATGAACGTGTACCGGAAGAGGTGTGGATACGAATGATGGCGTCAAAGCATTCCAAAGCTTTCCTTGCGACGACGTGGAACACAATAGGCACTGGGCAAGTAAATCGCCATGATCTTGCATAGCTCGTGGTCGTGCGGTAGCGTTCCCGCTTTCCACGCCCGGGTTCCCGGTTTCGATTCCCGGCGGAGTCAGGGATTTTCTCTGCCTCGTGATGACTGGGTGTTGTGTGATGTCCTTAGTTCTAAGTTCTAGGGGAATGATGACCATAGATGTCAAGTCCCATAGTGCTCAGAGCCATTTGAACCATTTGATATTGCGTAAGAACCATTCCTTGGCTTTGCGGACCTCGGGATTTCAACCATTTCGCGTGTTGTACGTAGCCATCTTCGGCCATTCAGTGGCGAGTGACAGCTGAGTAAGCCTTTCTCAGAAAATAACTATAGGAAACCTGCCGAAGATACAGTGGACATAAAAACGACACCTTTACGCGTCTATACCGTGACACAATGTCTTATGCACTCTCTCTAATTCATGCAGAAGCTTACTGTAGAGGATCACAGTTTGAGGACCGTGTAATCGTGATTTGGAATGACAGATTTTTTTTTTTTTTTCAGTCATCATTCCTCTGCCTGGTTTGATGCAGCTCGCCACGATTTCCTCTCCTGGGCTCTCTCTTTCTGGCAGAACACCACCTGAAACCTACGACTACCATTATTTGCTGGATGAGTTAGAATCTCTGTCGTTCTCGACAGATCTTACCCTCTACATTACCTCTAGTACCATAGAAATTCTTTCCTGACTTCTTAACAGATGTTGTACCACGTTGTTCCTTCTTCTTGTCAGTATTACCAAACACTTTCTCGACGATTCTGCGCAGGCCTTCCTCTTTCCTTTCCTTATCAGTCCACCTAATTTTCAACATTCTTCTCCAGCACCGTATCTAAAATTCTTCGGTCTTTCCACAGCCCAAATTTCACTACCACACAACGCTGTGTTCCACACTTACATTACCGAGCGAGGTGGCGCAGTGGTTAGACACTGGACTCGCATTCGGGAGGACGACGGTTCAATCGCACGTCCGGCCATCCTGATTTTGGTTTTCCGTGATTTCCTTAAATCACTCCAGGCAAATGCCGGGATGATTCCTCTGAAAGGGCACGTCCGACTTCCTTCCCCATCCTTCCCTAATCCGATGAGAGCGATGAACTCGCTGTCTGGTCTCCTTCCCCAAACAACCCAACCCACACTTACATTCTCAGGTATATCTTCCTCACATTAAGGCCCATGTTTGGTACTAGTAGACATCGCTTAGCCCGGAATGCCCTTTTTGACAATGCAAGTCTGCTGCTCCTTGCTCCATCCGGCAATGGTATATTGCTGTTTATGTAGAAAACTTCATGTGCTTTGTGACCATCAGTCCTGATCTCAGTTCGTCGCTCTTCACATTTCTCCTGTATATCATTACTTCCATTTCTTTCGATTTACTCTGAGTCAGTATTCTGTACTCATTAGACTGTTCATTTCATTCAACAATCTTTTAATTCTTCTCCACGTTCACTGAGAATGGCAACATCATCACAGAATCTTATCATTGATATAATTTTACCTTGAATTTTAATTCCATACATGAACCTATCTTTTATTTCCTTAGTTACTGCTTCGATACATAGGTTGAACAGTAGGTGCGAAAGACTACATCTGTCCTACACCCATTTTAATGCGAGCACTTGGTTCTTACTGGTTCATACTTTTCATTGCCTCTTGGCTCTCGTATATATTCTAAATTACCCGTCTCTCCCTACAGCTTTACCCTATTTTCCTCAGAATTTCGAATATCTTGCTCCATCTAAGATTATCGACCACTTTTCCACGTCATTAAATCCTATGAATACGTCTTAATTTTTGTTTAGTCTTGCTACCATTATCGTCTGCTACGTCAGAACACCCTCTCTTGTCCCTTTACATTTCCTGAAGCCAAACTAATTGTCAGCTAACAGATCCTCTATTTTCTTTTCTATTCTTCTGTGTATTATCCTCGTCGGCAACTTGGATGCATGATTCCTTTTTTCTGGTTGTTGGTTAACCCACCTGCAAAATCAGAATGGTATTGTAACGGTTAATAAGTGAAACTAGCGTGGAGCGCCAATGAGTACGTTTGACGTGAGGACTGGCCTCTTTATCGTCTAATAGTGCTTGCTAGAGGGCTCGTTCATAAAATTTAATGAAAACCACACATTCGATATTGTACCACCATACAGCGAGACCTTCAGAGGTGGTGGTCCAGTTTGCTGTACACACCGGTACCTCTAATACCCAGTAGCACGTCCGCTTGCATTGATGCATGTCTGTATTCGTCGCGGCTTACTATCCACAAGTTCATCAAGGCACTGTAAGTCCAAACTGCCCCACTCCACAACGGCGATTCGGCGTGGATCCTTCAGAGTGGTTGCTGAGTCACGTCGTTCATAAACAGCCATTTTCAATCTATCCCAGGGATGTTTGATAGGGTTCATGTCTGGAGAACATGCTTCTCACTCTAGTCGAGCGATGTCGTTATGCTGAAGGAAGTCATTTACAAGAAGTACACGATGGGGGTGCGAATTGTCGACCATGAAGAGGAGCGCCTCGCCAACATGCTGCCGAAATGGTTACTCAATGGGTCGGAGGATGGCATTCACATATCGTACAGATGTTACGGCCCCTTCCATGACCACCA
Source organism: Schistocerca nitens (assembly GCF_023898315.1). Classification (NCBI taxonomy): domain Eukaryota; kingdom Metazoa; phylum Arthropoda; class Insecta; order Orthoptera; family Acrididae; genus Schistocerca; species Schistocerca nitens. Next base: position 259,365,580 of record NC_064620.1, read on the forward strand.
GCGGCGTACGTCGGCCCCACATAATGCCACCCCAAAACAACAGGGAACCTCCATCTTGCTGCACTCACTGTGTCTAACGCGTTAAGCCTGACTGGGTTGTCTACAAACACGTCTCCGACGATTGTCTGGTTGAAGGCAAGTGAGACACTCATCGGTGAAGAGAACGTGATCCAATCCTGAGCGGTCCATTCGGCATGTTTTTGCGCCGATAAGTACTGCGCTGCATGGTGTCATGATTGCCAAGATGGACCCCGCCATGGGCGTCGGGAGTGAAGTTGCGCATCATGTAGCCCACTGCACACAGCTTGAGTCCTAACAAGACGTCCTGTCACTGCAGATGGTGGTGTTGCTGTCAGAGTTTCCTCGAGCCATAATCCGTAATAGCGGTCACCCACTGCATTAGTAGCGCTTGGGCTGCCTGAGCGAGTCCTATCATCGACAGTTCCTGTCTCTCTGTATCTCCTCCATGTACGAACAACATCGTTTGGCTCACTCCGAGACACCTGTACACTTCCCTTATGGAGAACTCTTCCTAGCACAAAGTAACAATGCGGACGCGATCGAAGCGCGGTATTGACCGTCTAGGCATCGTTGAACTACAGACAACACGAGCCGTGCAACTACTTCTTGGTGGAATGACTGGAACCGATCGGGTGTCGGACCCCTACGTCTAATAGGTGCTGCTCATGCGTGGTTGTTTACATCTTTGGACGTGTATAGTGACATCTCTGAACAGTGACCTGTGTCTGTGAAACAATATCGACAGTAACATGTATCGTAAGGAGATCTGGGAACCGGACTGATTCAAAACTTTTTTTCACGTGTGTATATGGACTCCGGTTTCTTATTCTATCATCTCATCAGTCAAGACTTCCCCCCTCATTCAGGCCTTCAGCGTGCTCTTTCCACTTATCCGCTCTATCCTCGGCATTGAACAGTGGAGTTCTCGTTGCACTCTCAGTAATACCACCTTTTTGTTGATTTCTCGAAAGACTATTATGATTTTTCTCTATGCTGAGTCAGTTCTTCCGACAATCATTTCGTTTTCGATTTCTTCACTTGTTCTTTTAATATATTCGCCTAAGCTTCCCTGCACTACTCTTTTATTTTATTTCTATGTGACTTCTATTTAAATCTTTTGAATATCCAATAACATTATTGTGCTTCCAGAGTGAAATGCTTCCTCTGCTACCCATGGGTCTTTGGCAGTTACCTTTTTTTTTACCTATGTTTCTCTCTCCAACTTCTGTAATTGCCATTTTTAGAGGTGTCCATTCCTATTCAACTGAAGTGCCTACTGAGCTATCCCTCACTTGAACCGTAAGTATTTACTCCTAAGTACTTCCGTATCCAACTTCTTTGCGCATTGATTCTTCGTAACAACGCTCTTAAACTTCAGCCTAGAATTCATTAATAAATTGTGATCTGAGTCTATTTCTGCTCCCTGGAAACTTTGCATGAGCATGACTGATCTAACAAGTCTTCCCTTATGTCCCGGCCTTTTCCACGTATATCTCCGCCACTTGTAATTCTTTAACAGAGTGCTCACTATTACTCGCTGATATTTATTGCCGAACTCAATTAGACCTTTCCTCTCTTTCAGTCCTAGTACTGCCCCCATATTCTTCCGTAACCCTTTCTACTAGTCCTTTCCCTACAACTACATTGTAGTCCCCCATGACGATATGATTTTAATCACCTTTTATGTATTTAGTTACGCGTTCAGAATCCTCATATACTTTCTCTATCTCTTCATCTTCGGCATGTACACCTGAACTATATTTCTTGGTGTGGATTTGCTGTCGATTCTGTTGATATTACCCTATAGTCATCTGAACTCAAATTCTTGTCGTTTTTATATTTCACTTCACAGACCTCCATATTTCAAGACTTTAAGAGAAATTTGGCGGCCGCAGGGCGCAAGAAAGTGACAGGAAAGAACTTTTCGTCATTCCCTGTGTCTATGGGTCAAGCCCGTGACCGGGTTATCGGCCTCACATATTTATTTATTTATTTGCGGTTTTCTGTGTTGTCTAGACACAAGAACAGACGAAATGTTGCACTTGAATTGACATGAATATAGCACATAATATATTACATAATTTCAATTATGTTATTATAACTAAGCATTACGGTCTTTGAGGAAGGGTGAAAGTACATAATGAAAAGCAAACGCAATAATTTTAAAATGAAAAAAGAAAACTTATTCATGCCATAGTTTGCCCGCATGGCACACAGACACATGTTCATCCTGAATCCAGAAGGCAAACGCCATTGCTCTATTGTACAATGATGCATTGCTGGATTGCAGACTTTATAAATTATAATTCCACACTGGAATACTACGTAACACTGCACAGCACTACACTACACTACTGTGCTTGGTATAAGAACCAACCTAGGATTCTCATTTATCTCGGTAATTAGTTCCGGCGCGCTTAAGCACAACTCAGGACTCACAGGGACTGTACTACTGTGCCACCCAAAGTGTAGAGATTGGGAGATAGCTGTCACTGTCTCAAGAAATCCTTCCTTGTCTTCCTGGAGGCTCAACTCCTCACTGCTTCTAGAAACTTGTTATGGGTATATCTTCTGCCGTGGTGAATCTCGTTGCCATGATGTGTGGTCTCTTCTAGTTTTTCTCTCACCTACATATGCCTGCAGTTCGCAAGCTGATATTTTAGCTCACACGAGTTCAAAATATTCCACAGTTCCTCATTCCATTTTATGTTATAGACCGTTGTGCTGCCAAAGACAATATCTTGCCTAATAGCACACTCTCAGACGATTGCTTCACATTCACAAATGTCAATGATGCGTCATGGTATTTTCACTAATTAGTTGGGATACGGAGCCTGTCCCGGCAGTCTGTGCATAGCGTCGTGTATACGCCGCTAGTTGGGTGGAAATCTGAAATTCTGGATCTCTCTTTTATATTAGAAAGGAACTAGTACGTTATCACCCCTGCTTGTGCCCTGTCCCAAAGATCTTGCCATTCTCTATCAATACATGCATTTTTTTCCGTACTAGCTGAGAAATAATTGTTGTGGAATGTATGACTCCAGTCCTCTAATATTCATCTCCTTCTTCCCCTCTGTCCGTCTCCTCCATCATCACTTCCCTCTGTCCAGCGCCTCCAGCACCCACAGTCTATCCATTTTCTCCTCTCCTTCTCCCTGTCTGTCTCCTCCTCCTCTCTTGTCCATCTCCTTCTCCCCCTTCCCCTGCTCATCCCGTCACTTCCATTTCCAACTCCCCTTCTCTGCTCCACCTCACGCTCACCCCAGTCTCTATTCATTTCCTCCTCCGCCTCTGTTTTTCGTCTCTTCTTCCGTCCTCTCCACGTTCTCTTTCTCCCCCTTTCTCTCAGTCCATTTCCCCTTGCCTCTCCCTCGGTCCATCTCATCCACCCTCCTTTTCTCTTTTGCTGACTGTCTATCTCCTCCTCCTCTCTCCACGCAATCACTCTCTTAGTAGGAGGCTGGTGGTTGTTACCCCCAAAGCATTTCTTTCCAGATTACAATTAATATTTAGACCAACGATATTCTAGGGGTAGCGTCTTTGATTAGTAATGAAATCGTCCTCGGGCCCAGGTTAAGACGACACCACCGCTTCAGGTTTGAATAAAAATCACCAGCTAAGGCGGTGAAAGATTTCCGCCATAAGAAGTCATCCTCATTCTGCCAACGGTAGAGGAACGGCCAGAGGTTCAGAGCACTCTCTTGTCCTGGGGATGGGAAACGGCCGCTGAAGGCGGAAGAATAGGCAAAGGCGTGAGGATGCCGAAGGCAGTAGAAATCACTGCAGTAAAAGCACATATTGTGTATCCACCAGACAAGTGGGCTGAAGTTGAAAAAGTGTTTAATGATCTCTTCAGTGGCTAAAGATTCCAGAATAGTCACTCATTCGCATCTCCGGGAGGGCACTGTCAAGCGAGAGGTACCACGAGAAAAGAATTCATTAAGCGAAGAAAGATTACCATTCTACGAATCTGGGCGTGGACTATCAGAAGTCTGAACGAGGTAGGGAAGTTAGAATATCCGGAAAGGGTAACTCAAAGACTCAATCTCGATATAGTTCGGATCAGTGAAGTGAAACTGAAAGAAGACAAGAATTTCTGGCCAGATGAATATAGGGTAGTATCAACAGCAGCAGAAAACGGCATACTAGGAGTAGATTTCATTTTGAACAGGACGGAAGGGCAGAGAGTGTGTTATTGTGAGCAGTTAAGTGATAGGACACTTCTCATCAGAATCTACAGTAAACCAACGCCGCTAACGATAGTTCACGTGTACTTGGTAACGTCAAAAGCTGAAGATTAGGGCATAGAGAATGTATATGACGAAATTGAACGGTAATTCAGTACGTAAAGGGAAACGAAAATCTAATGATCATGGGGAGATGGAATGCGGGTGCAGAGGTAAGAGCAAAAGAGATAGTTACAGGAGAATATGGAATTGGGACAAGGAATGACAGAGGAGAAATAATAATTGAGTTCTTCAATAAATTTCAGTTCGTAATAGCGAATGCACTGTTCAACAACCACAATACACGGCGTATACTTAGAAAAGGCCGGGAGATACGCGAAGATTCAGTTAGATTACATAAAAGGTCAGGCGGATTCCGAAATCACATACTGGATTCTAAGGCGTTCCCAGGAGCGCATATAGACTCAGATCACAATATAGTAGTAATGGAGAGTAGGCTAAAGTTTAAGACGAAGGTCAGAAAGAATCAATGCGCAAAGAAGGGGGATACTGAAGTACAGAGAAATGGAGAGATACGCTTGAAGTTCTTTAAGGCTGTACATACTGCGATAAGGAAGAGCTCAGTAGACCATTCAATTGAAGAGGCATGGACATCTCTAGAAAGAGCAATAAAAGAAGCTGAAGAGAGAAACATAGATAGAAGGTAGGTAACTGCGAAGAAACCTTGTGTAACAGAAGAAATTGTTCAGCTGCTCGACGAAAGAAAGATCTGCAAAAATGTTTCGGGGAATTCATGAATACAGAAATACAAGCTTAGGAATGAAGTAAATAAAAATTGCAGGAAAACTAAGGCGAAATGGCTGTAGGAAATATGTGAAGAAATCGAAAAAGAATTGACTTTCGGAAAGACTGGCTCAGCATATAGGAAGGTCCAATTAGCTTTCGGCGAAATTAAAAGGAAGGCTGGTAACATTACGAGTGCGAGGGTAATTCCACTGTTAAATGTACAGTAGAGAGCGGATAAATGAAAAAATTACAATGAAGGCGTGTATGAGGGGGACGACTTTGATGACCTGATAGAAGAAGAACGAGGAGTCGATTTAGAAGAGGTAGGGAGATCCAGTTATACAATCAGAATTTTGAAGAGCCTTGGAAGCATGAAGATCGAATAAAGAAGAAGGGATACATTGCATTCCAGCAAAATGTCTAAAATCATTAGGAGAAGTGGCAACAAAACGACTGTTCACGTTCATGTGTAGAGTGTTTGAGTCTGGCGAATACGATCTGACTTCCTTAAAAATTTCATCCACACAGTTTCTAAGACTGCAATTGTTGGCAAGAGCGAGAATTATCTCAGTCAGCTTCACAGCTCATGCATCCAAGTTGCTGTCAGAAATAATATACAAAGGAGTGGAAAAGAAAACTGAAGCTGTCTTAGATGACGGCTCTGGGAAAGGTAAAGAGACGAGAAAGGCAGTTCCAGCATTGTGGTTGATAATAGAAGCAAGGCTAAAGAAAAATCAAGGCACGTTCAACACAGTTGTCGACCTGGAGAGTTCCGCAATGTCAAATGGTGCAAGACGTTCGAAATTCTGAGGAAAATAGGGATAAAGTACAGCGAGTTATGGTTGCTATACAACATACACAATTACAAGATCCAAGATGGAATAATAAGAGTAGAGGACTAAGAACGAAGTGCCCGGATTTCTAAGCGTGTAAGACAGTGTTACGGTCTTTCGCCCCACTCTAGAAATTACCCGTCGTGAGCCATAATGTTAATAAAAGAAAGGTTCGAGAGTGGAATTAAAATTCAAAGTGAAAGATATCAAAGATAAGATTAGCTGATGAGATTGCTAGCCCCAGTATAAGTGAAAGAGAATTACAGGTTCTGTTGAATGGAATGAACAGTCTAATGAGTACATAATATGGCTTGAGAGTAAATCGAAGAAACACAACAATAATGAGAAGTTGCTGAAATTAGAACAGCGACGAACTTGAGATCAGGATTGGTGATAATGATGTAGCTGAGATTAAGATAATATGCTACCTAGGCAGCAAAATAAACCACGACAGATGGAACAAGGTCAGCAAAGGCAGACTAGCACTAGCAAAAAGTACATTCCTGGCCAAAAGAAGTGTAATAGTATCAAACATAGGCCTTAATTTGAAGAAGAAATTTCTGAGAATGTGTGTTTGGAGCATTGTATGGTAGTAAAACAAGGACTGGGGGGGGAAATGGTAAAGAAGAGAATCGGAGCTTTTGAGATGTGGTGCTACAGAATAATGTTGAAAATTAAGTGTTCAGATACTGTAAGGAATGAGGAGGTTCTGCGCAGAATCAAGAGGAAAGGAACGTGTGGAAAAGTCTGAGAAGAAGAAGGGACAGAATGATAGGATATCGTTTAAGGCATCATGTAATAATTTCCATAGTACTAGAGGGAGATGAAGCGCGTAAAAACTGTTGAGGAAGGCAAAGACTGGAAATACATCCAGCAAATATTTGAGGTCCTAGGTTGCAAGTGGTACTCTCGGATTAAGAGGCTCGCGCAAAAACATGAAAATAAATAAAAAATTAAAAATAAAAGAAATGTGTCCCAAATTTCACTTAAGTTGTTTCAGGAGTTCAGGATGAACTTCTTACCCGTGGCTTTGCCCGCGTAAATATGTCACGTGTAATTGCACACATTTTTCGCTTCTATCTCTGCACTTCGTTTTCATACAGCTTAATATTTACGACGCCATATCTCCAGAACTACGTGCTGTATAACAGTATACACTGAAGCTCGAACGAAACTGGTGCAGGCATGCGAATGACATACAGAGATATGTAAACAGGCAGAATACAGTGCTGTGGTCGGCAACGCCTATATAAGACAAGAAGTGTCTGTAGCAGCAGTAACCGATGCAACAACTGCGCCGATAGCAGGTTATCAAGATTTAAGTGAGTCTGAACGTGGTGTTGTAGTCGGCGCATAATCGGTGGGACACAGCATCTCCAAGTTAGAGATTAAGTGGGGATTTTCCCATACGACGATTTCAGGAGTCTACCGTTATTATCAGGAATTCAATAAAGCATCAAAACCCGACATTGCTGCGGCCGGAAAAAGATCCTGCAAGAACGGGACCAACGAAGAGAATCGTTCAACGTGACAAAGTGCAATAACTAAAACTGCTGCAGATTTCAATGCTCGGCCATCAAAAATGTCAGCGTGCGAACCGTTCAACTATACATCATCGATATGGGCTTTCGGAGCCGAAGGGCCACTCGTGTACTCTTGATGAGACTGCACGTCACAGTGCTTTACGGCCCGCGTAAGCCCGTTAACTTCGACATTGGACTGTTGATGACTGGAAACGTGTTGCCTGGTCGGACGAGTCTTGTTTCAGATTTAATCGAACAGATGGACATTTACGGGTATGGAGACAACCTTATGAATCCACGGACCCTGCATGTCAGCGGGGGACTGTTCAAGCTGGTGGAGGCCCTGCAGTGCTGTAGGGCGTGTGCAGTTAGAGTGATGCCTCTAGATACGACTCTGATAGGTGACACGTACGTAAGCATTCTGCCTGATTACGTGCATCCATTCATGTCCATTGTGCGTTCCGACGGACTTGGGAAATCACAGCAGGACAGTGTGACACTCCACAAGTCCAGAATTGCTGCAGAGTGGCTGAAGGAACACACATCTGAGTTTAAACAGCTCCTCTGACAACCAAACTCCCCTGACATGAACATTTTTGAGTATATCTAGAATGTTCTGCGACATTCTGTTCAGAAGAGACTTCCACCCCCTAGTTCTCCTACGGATTTATTGGCAGCCCTGAAGGATTCATGGTATCAGTTCCTTCCAGCACTACTTGAGACATTAGTTGAGTCCATGCCACGCATTGTTGCGGCACTTCTGCGTGCTCGCGGGGCAGGTGTACCGGTTTCTTTAGCTCTTCAGTGTAACTTTGCTGGTGCAGTCAGTGGTATATTGGTATATTGTACGCTAAACGTTTTACAACTGAAGTTACTAATAAAGACGTAATAAGTTAAAACGTTGTGGATGATGCAGCAGTTTTTCTCACGTCTCTGTATTATTAAATCAGATCTCCTGAAATGTTTGTCATGCAATGATATAAGCTACAGTTAGTGGTATATGTGAATACTTCCTGCAAATTGCTTCGCGAATACAGTTATTATAGGAGAAGCAATAATATAAAACGACATGCTTCATACGGCATTTTTCCTGCATTACAGCGAAAATGTAGTAAGCAACAAACTGTTCCCTTTCATCATTTTGTCAGCGAGAAACAGTTTCGCCAAGGTCTAGAATTATGTGTAAGGTTTGCTGCAAGTCTGTAAGGGCTGTAATTATCGAATACTGTAAAGATTATGGGTATTCTCGCATTGTGAGCTGCACTATTTTTCATGACAGAGCCATTCCTTTTACGGATAAGCTGTTCTTACCCACACAGAGATGATTTCCAGACAGCAAGTGATTTGTGTACCAAGTTTCGTTGAAGTCGGTCCAGTGCTTCAGCAAGAGATGTCGAACACACATACATACACACAAACAGTTCTGTAACATGGATGGTTTCCTGGTGGCTCTTATCCTCGGTATGTCCTTATCATATTCGCCCTTTTTGAGCCAATATTTGACATGTCGCTTTCGAACGGCTAGTTCTGGAGGTAGCCGGCTTACTATCAGTAGCAGCGCCTTAGTGTTGTTCCGTATGCGCCTGTCAGGCATAGTACAGTTCTTTGTACTCGCCGTAGAATCCGCTCTGTCCTTTCCTTCCTGACTCTATGCGTTCAAATTCTCGACCGTAATCCATAACAGTGATTACGACCGCTTTGAGGCACATTCTTATTTCACTTAGTGGCAGCTGGTAACTTCTTTGACTAATTGTTGTTATCCTTGTAGGATTTAATTGCCTCACTGGAAAAGGATTTCTGCATGTGATGAACGTTCTGCTTCTCGTCAATGTTAATTCTAGGGTAACTGTATTGTATTCATTTTCTTTTCACAGGCCGGTCATTTACGCTGATAGTTCTTGATAATATTCCTTTTAGTAACATATAAACTGAAACTTCCTGGCAGATTAAAACTGTGTGCCCGACCGAGACTCGAACTCGGGACCTCTGCCCTTCGCGGGCAAGTGCTCTACCAACTGAGCTACCGAAGCACGACTCACGCCCGGTACTCACAGCTTTACTTCTGCCAGTACCTCGTCTCCTACCTTCCAAACTTTACAGAAGCTCTCCTGCGAACCTGGCAGAAGTAAAGCTGTGAGTACCGGGCGTGAGTCGTGCTTCGGTAGCCCAGTTGGTAGAGCACTTGCCCGCGAAGGGCAGAGGTCCCGAGTTCGAGTCTCGGTCGGGCACACAGTTTTAATCTGCCAGGAAGTTTCATATCAGCGCACACTCCGCTGCAAAGTGAAAATGTCATTCTGCAAACATATAAACTGTTTTGAATAATGCTATCGTTAGTTTTCTACGCACAAGTTACATAGTCTTTCAAGAACTACCATACAATCTTTCTTGTATTGGCAGATACTATAATTAGCAGATCGTCTGCGTAGGCGTTGCAGCCCCTGGTGTTTGTTATACTCTAAAGTTGGTTCACTAATAGTGCTACGCCAACATCCCAGAACTCACGATCACGAACAGAGCACTGTTGGCAGTCCTTCATTAAGGTTTCCAGAATTTTCCTCCTGGGGCATCCTAGTCGCACCTGTCTGTGTCTTCAGTAACCTCGTACGCTGTTGTATAGAGACTTGGGACAGTTTAGCTGCTGCATTTTTTTAAATAGAACAAATCACCCTAAATTATAGAACACCCCAGCTATATTAATCATTATGTCTATAACGTCGTCTTAGGTGTTCACAATATTCGTTGGGTGATTCATCGTATTCTCGGTCTCGTGAAACATTACTGAAAGTATCCTATTACCTGTCTCGTCTCTCAGCGGGACTACAGAATCTTTTCGTGTACTTTGACAAGTGTGTTCACCAAAAAGAGATTTTTGGTTCTCATGGGCCTTTGCCTCCCACCTTTTTTTCTTAGTATAATGATATTAGATTCTGGGCAACCGTCGAAAATGCTTTCATTTAATAACAGAGTTATACATGGTACAATTTGATCCAGTAGCTCTTGCAACACTTCTACCAAAATTCTATCACGTCCTGGTGGTTTCTCTTTCTTTAAATTCGTTATTGTCAGCTTTACTTACTCCAGGCAACATGGATTCATAGTACTATTATTCACATGTTGCTCTAGTAATTCAGACCTTAGGTGCTGTTGATACTACGTATCTTTCATCGTTATATCGTTCGGCAGCAGAGTTCTGTGTAGGTACTGCAATGAAGTCTCCCAATCTGTCGTCATCGTGCCATCGGATCATCTCAGAGCTGATAATACACTGGGGGAATCGAATCATGTTTGTTGCCAAGTTTCTACGGAAAACCCGAAACAATTGTTACATTTTAGTCTTTGACGTATGCCTCGCTTTTTTCTCCTCTTGTTTTATGCAATGTTCTTTATATTGTTGTTTGAAACTGTTGTGTACATAGTTCCGCGTATTCAGCGCGTACACAACTTTCCCACTAGAGCGCGCCCCGCTAAGCACAACAGCGCAGGCGCAGCACTCGTCCGTCTCCGCAATACGAGATGGCGCTGTCACAGAGACGGACCAAATTCTGCTTCCGCCGATCCGCGTATTAATAGGTAACGCAGCCAATGAGATTGCTGCTAACGTAGAACCTTTTCTCCTCGCGGATCACACTCGCGCAGTGATACCTGAACGCGCGAGATATTATAACGAGTGTACAGACCTCCGATTAGTCAGTCTGCATTTGTCTGTACCAGTCTATAGTCAAGTTTCAGTCTGCGCCTAATAAGATTATCATATTCCTGTACATAGCCATGAAGAGAAATGTATAGACACTTTGTCAAGTATCAGAGATGTGAGAATAAGATTAACGTACCAAGACACAAACGAACTTCAGATTGTCAATTGTAAATAGCATCCAGAACCAAGTTAAGTTATTTTATGCTTGTTATTATTTTAATAAATGTGTGTGAAAATTAATCAAGTTCTGTTTAAAGTTGGTCACCGTCAATCTGCTACTCAAAGCGGGTAAGTGGCATTTCTATCGTCTGACCAAACGGCAGAAGATAAACACGCCACGATAAGACCACGAGACGTATTGCTGACACTGGCCTACTTCGCTAAGGCGACAAGTCAAATAATCTGATGGTGTGTGTACCGAAGGTCTTACAGTACGCACACCACAGAAACGGATCCTTTTTTTGCGTTCTGTTTCTCCCGAAGGATATCTGGTAGTATGTTCTCGACTTCCTTGTTCTTTGTCTAATAGACTGCAGGGCGGGACTGCAGGGAATTTCAAACCCTTTGGCGTCCTGACGAATGTTGACATCGTCCTCTGCTGCACCATCTGCAATGCTCGCACCAGTTCGTCGGCTTTGGCGACAACATCAAATCCGCTTCCTTAAAAGGGGTTGTATCTCGAATTCTGCCTGTGAAAGTTCCCATCTCAATTACGCAGGTTTTAGAGTCGCTGCGTGTTAGAGTCTGAGTCATTATTGTGAAGTCAGTGTGAAATAGTGAAATAACTGTGATTATGATCACGTGTTGCCAAGTCCCTCAGTGTGGTCACTGTCGTTCGAGTTTGCGAGTGTGGTAGCTATATTTATTGCCACACCTGGGCTATTTTGGAAAGTATGCCGGTTGAGAGGCCTATTCATGACTTCAAGGGCACGTTCTTCTATAGCGTCCTGAAGGCGTAGTTCTCTCTCATCAGTTACACTGCTTTGTCACAATGTTGATTTCGCGTTTGCTTACATTACGAAACTGTGTCTGTCGTGTCGAACCAGTATTGCTGCTGATTTTAACATTTCGTTTTGTGGTAGTACCTCGAGACTGTAATGAAAATATTGATTAGTTACATAAACTTTTCCTGATGCAAACAGTATATCTATTGTCTCGGCAAGTTTGACACGCGTTTGAAGTTCAAAATGGTTCAAATGGCTCTGGGCACTATGGGACTTAACTGCTGAGGACATCAGTCCCCTAGAACTTAGAACTACTTAAACGTAACTAACCTAAGGACATCACACACATCCATGCCCGGGGCAGGATTCGAAACTGCGACCATAGCGGTCACGCGGTTCCAGGCTGTAGCGCCTAGAACCGGGGGCCACTCCGGCCGGCTGCGATTGAAATATCTTTGTTGTATGTTAATCTATCACCAGAACGACGTTAACTGGATATGCCCTGATTTCATGATCGGTGCTGTAAGGGGCATGTGGGGTAATGCCTTGCTTATGCCAGGAATATGTCTCCTGTACACATACTTTTTGTTGGTCCATCTCCTCTAACACTTTCATGATTTCTTGCATCTCCATAGCACTGCGCATCGCATTTATCTGGCTGACGTTAACAGTCATCGCCCTAACAGCAAGTAGAGGTTGTCGTGGATTTTCCAACCAAGGACTTTGCGACCCATGACATCAACGAGGTGTTTCCGACCAGAGATAATTTAGCCGTGGCTTTCCCATCCGTGATATGAATGTTCAACAGTGCGGAGGCTCTGGTCGAAATAACGCGATGCGAAACTGGTGTTCGCCGTATTTTTTTTCACTATTTTGTTATAAGAACATGCATCGACGTATAATCCAGGCTTATGACCGGCTATACGCATAGCATACGCATAGTGCGTGTTGTTGTTGTTGTCTTCAGTCCTGAGACTGGTTTTATGCAGCTCTCCATGCTACTCTATCCTGTGCAAGCTTCTTCATCTCCCAGTACTTACCACAACCTACATCCTTCTGAATCTGCTTATTGTATTCATCTCTTGGTCTCCCTCTACGATTTTTACCCTCCACGCTGCCCTCCAATGCTAAATTTGTGATCCCTTCAAGCCTCAGAACATGTCCTACCAACCGGTCCCTTCTTCTTGTCAAGTTGTGTCACAAACTCCTCTTCTCCCCAATTCTATTCAAAACCTCCTCATTAGTTATGTGATTTATCCATCTAATCTTCAGCATTCTTCTGTAGCATCACATTTCAAAAGCTTCTATTCTCTTCTTGTCCAAACTATTTATCGTCCATGTTTCACTTCCATACATGGCTACACTCCATACAAATACTTTCAGAAACGACTTCCTGATATTTAAATCTATACCCGATGTTAACAAATTTCTCTTCTTCAGAAACGCTTTCCTTGCCATTGCCAGTCTACATTTTATATCCTCTCTACTTCGACCATCATCAGTTATTTTGCTCCCCAAATAGCAAAACTAATTCCCTCAGCATCACCCGACTTATTTAGACTACAACCCATTATCCTCGTTTTGCTTTTGTTGATGTTCATTTTATATCCTCCTTTCAAGACACTGACCATTCCGTTCAACTGCTCTTCCAAGTCCTTTGCTGTCTCTGACAAAATTACAATGTCATCGGCGAACCTCAACGTTTTTATTTCTTCTCCATGGATTTTAATACCTACTCCGAACTTTTCTTTTGTTTCCTTTACTGCCTGCTCAATATACAGATTGAATAACATCGGGGACAGGTTACAAACCTGTCTCACTCCCATCCCAACCACTGCTTCCCTTTCATACCCCTCGACTCTTATAACTGCCATCTGGTTTCTGTACAAATAGTAAATAGCCTTTCGCACCCTGTATTTTACCCCTGCCATCTTTAGAATTTGAAAGAGAGTATTCCAGTAAACATTGTCAAAAGCTTTCTCTAAGTCTAGAAATTCTAGAAACGTCGGTTTGCCTTTCCTTAGTCTATTTTCTAAGATAAGTCGTAGGGTCAGTATTGCCTTACGTGTTCCAACATAGTCACCTTTAAATGTTTTTTGGTCTATTTGTATTTCTTACCGATTACTTTAATTTTAGTTCTATTATTAATTGTAGTCTGATCAAATAACAAAAGATTGAACTCCCGCGTTCGAAATGAGCAGCGCTGACATTTGTATTCTGGACTTTTTAGCGAATATATTGCGATTACCTCCGGAGTGGTTAGGCAGGAACACAACATAAATTTCTGCGCGTGTAACGGTATAACATCCCGTAGCCAAATCAACGGAAGCTACAAAAGTAGGGAAGGTTCTGGTCGGAAATATCACGGTTCAAAATGGCTCTGAGCACTATGGTACTTAACTTCTGAGGTCATCAGTCCCCTAGAACTTATAACTACTTAAACCTAACTAACCTAAGGACATCACACACATCCATGCCCGAAGCAGGATTCGAACCTGCGACCGTAGTGGTCATGCGGCTCCGAACTGAAGCGCTTAGAACCGCACGGCCACACCGGCCGGCAAATATCACGGTGCAAAACTGGTTGCTACACGTAGAAAAGTTTCGGAAACGACACAGTCGTACAATCGACGTAGTCCGCCCCCCCCCCCCCCCCCCTCCTTACACATCCGACACAGGCATTCTTCCTAGCTGCCTGCTCAGCTATACATGCTGACCAAACGTGAGCAGCTCCGTCTACTGTGCAGTGCAGAGCAGAGAGCCGCAGTCACGTGACACACACTGTAGAGTGCGGAGAGTACCCCGTGGCACGTAGCTGGGCGGCGAATTTACGGCGCGGCGCGCTGCAGAAAGCCGCTTGCACAGAATACGCGACGAGTTGCGAGCGCCTTTTGTAGCGGCCGCTGTTTTGTATATGAACTGGGCGACGCTGCCGGCTTTGTGCTCATAAACTTTGGCTTTTCTGCAGTCTGATGTTAGCGGCTGCGGGCGCGGCGATCTGTCATCTCACTGCACGCAGGCTGCTGGAGAGGGGCTCAAAGTTTCGGCCTTTTTAGAAATAGTTGCACGAGTTGCCTCATATCTGCTGCTCTAGTTAAATACTAGACAGAGTTTTCACTAGTTTCATACTTTAAAATTGCGGTCTCTTTTAAAGCAGCGCCCCATAACTTTTTCTTTTAATTAAGTTATTGTGCCGGCCGCGGTGGTCTCGCGGTTCTAGGCGCGCAGTCCGGAACCGTGCGACTGCTTCGGTCGCAGGTTCGAATCCTGCCTCGGGCATGGATGTGTGTGATGTCCTTAGGTTGGTTAGGTTTAAGTAGTTCTAAGTTCTAGGGGACTTATGACCACAGCAGTTGAGTCCCATAGTGCTCAGAGCCGTTTGAACCATTTTTTAAGTTATTGTGTGCGCTGATGAACCAACACCTGCTTAATAGCATGTTGATACACTTTTAGAACAAAATAGATTCTGCTTGAGATGGTGTAAACAAGACCTTGGTAAGTTTCCAAAGAGGCTATTTTTTTCCCTTTATCATCATTTTTCTGACTGGTTTGATGCGGTCCGCCACGAATTCCTCTTCTGTGCCGACGTCTTCATCTCAGAGAAGGATTTCCAACCTACGTCCTCAATTATCTCCGATTCTGCGCAGAACCTCCTCATTCCTTACCTTATCAATCCTCAACATTCATCTGTACCAACAAGTCTAAAATATTTCGATTCTCATCTATTCCGATTTCTCACAGTCCATGTTTCACTACATTACAGCGCTGCGCTCCAAACGTACGCTCTCAGAAATTTATCCTTCATATTATTGCCTACGTTTGATACTCGTAGGCTTCTCTTGGCCAGGAATGCCCTCTTTGCTTTTGATGTTCTTGCTCCTTCCGTCAGTGGTTACGTTGCTGGCTAGATGGTATAATTTCTTAACTTGATCTACTTTGTGACCACTTCAGTGTTCTCATTTCTGCTACTTCTCATTACTTTCATCTTTCTTAGATTTATTCTGAATCCATATTCAGTACTCATCAGACTGTTCATTACATTCATCACATCATTAAATTATTCTTCAATTTCTCTCAGGATAGCAATGTCATCAGATAATCGTATCATTGACATCCTTCCACCGTGAATATAAATTACACTGAATTTAAATTTCACTCCCAAACCTTTCTTTTATTTCCATCATTGTTCTTCGATATCTAAGATGAACAGTAGGGGCGAAAGATTATATCCCCGTCTTACACACATTTTAGACCGAGCACTTCGTTCTTGGTCTTCCACTCTTATTATTTCCTCTTTGCTCTTGTACATGCTTGTATATTCCCGCATCTCCCTGCAGCTTACCTCTATTTTCCTTAGAATTTAAAAACATCTAGCACCATTTTACATGGCCGAACGCTTTTTCCAGGTCGGCAAATCCTATGAACGTGTTCTGATTTTTCTTTAGCGTTCCATTGTCAGCCGCAACGTCAGAATTCTCCGTTGTCTTTATCTCCCAGAAAGCCAAACTGATGGCCATCTAACACATACTCAATATTTTTTCTCCATTCTTCTGTATATTTTTCTAGTAACCAACTTTAATTCTTGAGCTTATTGTCTGATAATTCTCGCACTTGTCTGCTCTGTCAGTCTTCGGAATTGTGTGGATGATATTTTTCCGAAAGTTATATGATAAGTCGCCATAGATTCTACATACCAACTTCAGTAGTTGTTTTGTAGCCACTTCCCCTAATGATTTTAGAAATTCTGGTGGAAAGTTATTTATACATTCTGCCCAAAGCTCTTTTAAATCCTGATTCTAATACTGGATCCCTTATCTCTTCTAAATCGACTACTGTTCCCTATTCTATCACAGCATACAAATCCTCCTCCTCATACAGGTCTTCAATGTACTCTTTCCAACCATCCGCTCTCTCCTCTGCATTTAACTGTGGAATTCTCGTTGCCATGTTAACGTTACCACCCTGGCTTTTAATTTCACCGACGGTTGTTTTGACTTTCCCATATGCTGATTCATCCCTTCCGATAATAATTCTTTTTCGCTTTCTTCATATTATTCATGCAGCCATTACCGTTTTATTTCATTCATCAACGACTTCTGTATCTGTGTTCTGAATTTTCTTGAACGTTTTTGTACTTTCTTCTTTAATCGATCAACTGAAGTATTTCTTCTGTTACGCGTTAGTTCTTCACAGTTAACCTTCTTTGTGCCTGTGTTTCCTTTTTCTACTTCTGAGACTACCCCTTTTAGAGATGTTCATTCCGCTTCAACTGTACTGCCTACCGAGCTATTCCTTATTGCTGTATATGTAGCCTTAGCGAACTTCAAGTGTGTGACGTCATTTCTTAGTACTTCTGAGTCCTATTTGTTTGAGTATTGATACTTCCTGATTAATCTCTTCCGCGTTCTCTTCATCATTACTACATTGTGATTTGAGTCTATATCTGCTCGTGGGTAAGCCTTACAATCCACTATCTGTTTTCGGAATCTATGTCTGATCGTGATGAAATCTTCCCGTATCACTCGGTTTTTTCCAAGTACATCTCTTCCTCTTGTGACTCTTGAACAATGTATTCGCGATTGTTAGCTGAAATTTATTGCAGAACTCAATTAGTCTTCCTCCTCGCTCACCCCTTGTCCCAAGCTCATATTCACCCGCAACCTTTTCTTCTATTCCTTCCCCTACAACTGCATTCCAGTCCCCCGTGACCATCAGATTTTCATCTCCCTGTACGTGCTGTATTACATTTCAGTACCCCTCTATACTTTATCTCTTCATCTTCAGCTTGCGACGTCGACGTGTATAACTGAACTGTCGTTGTTGAGGGTTGGTTTGCTGTTGATTATGATAAGAATAACCATATCACTGAACTGTTCACAGTAACGCACTCTATGCTCTACCTTCCTATTCATAACGAATCCTGCCGGTACACCATTTTCTGATTCCTTTGCTGTTGCCCTATACTGATCTGTCCAGAAATCCTTGTCTTCTTTCCATTTCACTTCACTGACAACTAGTATATCTATATTGAGTTTTTGAGCCTTTGCATTTCAAATTTCATAGTTTATAGCTTTCCTGACGCGTTCAAGCTTCTGACACTCGACACTCCGAATCGTAGAAACTTATCCTTTTGTTAGTTACTGAATCTTTTTCTCATGTTCAACTCCCCCTTGTCAGTCCCTTCCCGGAGGTCCTAATGGGGGACTATCCTGGAAATTTTTGCCAATGGAGAGATGATAATGACAGTTTTTCCATTACACGCCAGATGTCCTATGGATACATGTTATGTGCCTTTAATGCAGTGGTTTCCATTTCCTTCTGCATCCTCATGCCGTTGATCATTGCTGGTTCTTCCTCCTTTAGGAAGTTTCCCACCCCAAGTACAAGAAAGTGCCCTGGACCTCTGTCCGCTCCTTCGCCCTCTTTGATGATGTCGTTGGATGAGGGGAGACTTCATATACCGGAAGTTTTCGGCATCAATGCTGAAAATTAATCAAAAATTAAGTGGTGGTGGGTTTAGAACCCGGAACCAAGGACGTCTTGGTTACCAATCAAAGACGCTATCGCTAGCCCACGAGCTACGAGACACGAAGATATGTGACACCAAGTAACTGTGCACAGTTCACAGACTTCTCGTAAATTATGGGCCAGTGCTTCTTGAATGCCGAGCTGTAGTCGACGGACTCACAGGTAGGTTTCTTCTGGTTTAGATAAGGCGAATGACATGGCCAAGTCATCAACGTCAGTTCAATATTGTGATCCTCACAAGGGAACCTCCCCATCGCACCCCCCTCAGATTTAGTTACAAGTTGGCACAGTGGATAGGCCTTGAAAAACCGAACACAGATCAATTGAGAAAACAGGAAGAAGTTGTGTTGAACTGTGAAAAAATAAGCAAAATATACAAACTGAGTAGTTCATGGGACGATAGGCAATATCAAGGACACAGAGACCAATGGAGCGTCGTGGTCTCGTGGTAACGTGAGCAGCTGCGGAACGAAAGGTCCTTGGTTCAAATCTTACATCGAGTGAAAACTTTAATTTTTTATTTTCAGTTTATGTGACAAACTCTTATGTTTTCTTCACTTTTTTGGGAGTGATTATCACATCCACAAGAAAACCTAAATCGGGCAAGGTAGAAGAATCTTTTTACCCATTCGCCAAGTGTACAAGTTAGGTGGGTCGACAACATATTCCTGTCATGTGACGCACATGCCGTCACCAGTGTCGTATAGAATATTTCAGACGTGTTTTCCTGTGGAGGAATCGGTTGACCTATGAATTTGCGATCAAATGTTTTCGGTTCCTATTGGAGAGGCACGTCCTTTCGTCTACTAATCGCACGGTTTTGCGATGCGGTCGCAAAACACAGACACTAAACTTATTACAGTGAACAGAGACGTCAGTGACCGAACGGACAGATAATAACCATGCAAAAATAAAGAAAGTAAAATTTTCACTCGTGGGAAGACTTGAACCAAGGACCTCTCTTTCTGCAGCTGCTCACGCTACCACGGGACCACGGCACTGCTGAGCTTACGTCCTTATTGATGTTGCCTATGTGTCCCATGGACTACTCAGTTTGTATATTTTGCTTATTTTTTCACAGTTCCACACAACTTCTTCCTGTTTTCTCAATTGATCTGTGTTCAGTTTATCAAGGCCTATCCACTGTGCCAAGTTATAACTAAATCTGAGGGGGGTGCGATGGGGAGGTTCCCTTGTCAGAACGCTGTAGCAATATTCTGGCCTCGTAAAATGGACAAATATCTTCATGGAAGATGCCGCCCCGTTCAGGGAAGATGTCGACACAGGGACACAGGAGATCTGCAATGTAGTTCACGAAATCCATAGCTGTGACGATGCCTTTGATTACTAACACAGGTCCCATGGAACCCCAGGTGAATGTTCGTCGGTGCTTAATACTGCCTGACTGGATTACCTCTGTGGAATGTTGCATGTTTAGAGCACATACTTCGCTTCAAATGACGGATCTAAACACGACCATCGACTGAGATCAAAATGAAACATGAATCATCCAACATGTTTCCATTAATACGAAGTCCATCCTAGGTTGCCTTAACACCACGGCAAACGCAATTTACGATGTCGGTTTCATCTTGGCTCATTGTTCTTCGGGAACATCATGAATGGCTGGAAATGGTCTTCACATAGCTGTACACGACCATTTGCAGTTAATGATCGGTTTGGTTGGACCATGTAAACACGGCCACATTATTATGAAGCCACCACCAGCTTGCACAGTGCCTTGTTGACAACTAGGATCCATGGCTTCACGGTCTCTGCGCCACACTCGAAGCCTACCATCAGCTTATACAATCGAAAACCGGGACTAATCTGAAAGGCCAAGATCTTAGTCATCTACGTTCCAACCAACATGGCAACAAGGCCACGAGAGGCGCTGCAGGTGGTTTTGTACTTACAGCGAAGGCGCTCAAGTCAGTCGCCTGCTGCCGTAGCTCATTAACGCCCAGTTTCGCCCCTCTGTCCTAACGGATCGTTGGTTCCACATTGATTTCTGCACTTATTTCACTCAGTGTTGCTTGTCTGTTAGTACTGATAACTCTATGCAAACACCGCTGATCTCGTTCGTTAAGTGAAGCTGTCGGCCACTGCGTTGGCCGTGGTGAAATGTTTATTTCGTTTTATCTACCAGACAGTGACAAAATTAAAGTAATGAAATCGAGAAAACACACCACTCTTGGTTAACATCCCCATTAACAGCTTTTTCAGAATTAGACAGCAACAATTTGATTTGTCACGCAACAAAAAGTTTTATGAACTTTGATGGGTTAATAGATTCTTTCGGAGAAAGGAAAGCACATAATCTAAAACTGTAGCAAAAACAGAGAGGGAAAAAGAAAAAGCTGTGACCTAAGGATTGAAGAAATGTGTACTGTCTTCCTTGTCTCTTCTCTTTACTGGTTATATGTTTTCCATATTTATTTTCATGTCACACGAAAGAGAGAGGCTGATAGGCAAGAGAGAGTGAAAATTTTCTGAGATGTTCTTATTCTCCTGATCATAAATGACCCCATCCAATATAAATCGTGAATATTTTTGAGGTGGTAGGATGTCAAACCTGCCGACTGGGAGCAGGAGAGGCAGCGCAGGATATTTTAATTTCCACTGTCCTAAATACACGTTTGATGGTTTCCATTAAAAAAACACTCACGCTAGAATTCCACAGAGCGAAATACAGACGGTACAATAGAAGAACACTGGGTGAAGAATCGTGGCACTGCACTTCAGCACACTTAAAACTGAATAATATATGTTATATTTCCTCAAACGTATAGGCTCCATACATCACACTCTTCAGAAAGATGTGCGCTAAAAAGCGAACATATTTCTGAAAAATCTTTTTTTGTTTTAATTTTTTGACGTCCTGTGTCAAACGCTCGCGTGCGAGGGGAGAGAGCCCAACAATCGGGCTTTTGTAATAGTTCTGAAATATCGTAGATCAGGGGCTGGTTTTACTGTTGAGAAAATGGTATCAGTGGAAACATCGACAGGAGCTGTATTTACTTGGCGTCTTGTATGGGACCACTGAAACAACTATCATCACAACTGATTCATAGTGAACAAGTTATGTGGTAGCAGAAATACAGATTGTAACTACAGAATGCATTACATTAATCTCATATATCTTCCATTGTCTTAAAATGAGAGGTGATAATGAAGCTGAAGTACCATAGCTGAGAAGAATTTGAAAATCGTATTTCATTATGTGAGAAGAAATTTTCAAAGCTATCTCATCTCTGTCTGATAATAGGCTTGCATAGAACACTCCAAGTCCACTGTATGCTGCTCATCGAAACTCAGGAATTCTTGTATGTCAATGACAGTGATGTGGAGAAAATGCACATTTCACAATATTGTTGGCAAATTCTAGTGAAGTTTCAGTTTGCGTCCTAAATACACTGGACACAGCGCTTATTATTCAGAAAGCACATTCTGTTAATCGCTGTGGTCTGGAAAAGAGTTTGTTGAAATATTGATTCCATGGTTCTAAAACACATTGGATGTCATATAAGATAAATTTCTCTCCTTCATTCAAAAAGCGAAATACACTAGGAGAATAAAATCTACCAAATTCCCTTCCATTTCCATATCCCCCAAGATCGATTACAACAGATTTCACTTGGGGATCTGCAACTGCTTGTAGTAAGACTGAATTAAAAGTTTTGTAACTATTAAAAGTGGTACCAGATTATTCTGGGCATTTTAGACGAAATTGTTTTATGTGAACATCACCGACTACAGTTGGGAACTTCTGTATGTCATATAAATCATTTACAGAACTTAGAAAAACACACCTGTATGTTGTGAGGCTGGAGGCAATCCCGCAATATTTTGGTTCCTGACTCCACAATAGTTACAACGATCGTGAATCTTGTTGTGAATGTCAGACCCATGCTCCGAAAACTTCTTCTGGTTTCTAGGAACCTGCAACAACACACGTATCATCTTCTATCTATGGCCTCAAAAACGATGTTATTTCATTGGAAAAATCTGTAGTAGCTTGAATATCAATTAGATATGGAATTTTCATCTATTAAGCATATGGAAAACTATCCTTCTCTTTGTATACTATTATTTGTCAAAATCTAGTTACGATACCTCTAACCGTTTATGAGATAAGACGAATGTTACAAATATTTCATTCTGGCTTTCCCGCCGTCGTGTAAGTTCTGGAATAAGCACTTTATATATAATCTATGAAGTGCAAAATGGCTAAGCAGGGATGGCTAGAGGACAAATGTAAGGATGTAGAAGCTTATCTCACTAGGGGTAACATAGATACTGCCTACAGAAAATTAAAGAGACCTTTGAAGAAAAGAGAACCACTTGTATGAATATCAAGAGCTCAGATGGAAACCCAGTTCTAAGCAAAGAAGGGAAAGCAGAAAGGTGGAAGGAGTATATAGAGGGTCCATACAAGGGCGATGTACTTGAGGACAATATTATGAAAATGGAAGAGGATGTAGATGAAAATGAAATGGAAGATACGATCCTGCGTGAAGAGTTTGACAGAGCACTGAAAGACCTGAGTCGAAACAAGGCCCCGGGAGTAGACAACATTCCATTAGAACTACTGACGGCCTTGGGAGAGCCAGCCCCGACAAAACTCTGCCATCTGGTGAGCAAGATTTACGAGACAGGCGAAATACCCTCAGACTTCAAGAAGAATATAATAATTCCAATCCCGAAGAAAGCAGGTGTTGACAGATGTGAAAATTACCGAACTATCAGTTTAATAAGTCACAGCTGCAAAATACTAACGCGGATTCTTTACAGACGAATGAAAAACTGGTAGAAGCCGACCTCTGGGAAGGTCAGTTTGGATTCCGTAGAGATGTTGGAACACATTAGGCAATATTGACCCTACGACTTATCTTAGAAGAAACATTAAGGAAAGGCAAACATACGTTTCTAGCATTTGTAGACTTAGAGAAAGCATTTGACAATGTTGATTGGAATACGCTCTTTCAAATTCTGAAGGTGGCAGTGGTAAAATACAGGGAGCGAAAGACTATTTACAATTTGTACACAAAGCAGATGGCTGTTATCAGAGTCGAGGGATATGAAAGGGAAGCAGTGGTTGGGAAGGGAGTGAGACCGTGTTGTAGCCTATCCACGATGTTACTCAATTTGTATATTGAGCAAGCAATAAAGGAAACAAAAGAAAAGTTCGGAGTAGGTATTAAAATCCATGGAGAAGAAATAAAAACTTTGTTCGCCGATGACATTGTAATTCTGTCAGAGACAGCAAAGGACTTGGAAGAGCAGTTGAACGGAATGGACAGTGTCTTGAAAGGAGGGTATAAGATGAACATCAACGAAAGCCAAACGAAGATAATGGAATGTAGTCGAATTATGTCGGGTGATGCTGAGGGAATTAGATTAGGAAATGAGACACTTAAAGTAGTAAAGGAGTTTTGCTCTTTGGGGAGCAAAATAACTGATGATGGTCGAAGTAGAGAGGATATAAAATGTAGACTTACAATGGCAAGGAAAGCGTTTCTGAAGAAGAAAAATATGTTAACATCGAGTATAGATTTAAATGTCAGGAAGTCGTTTCTGAAAGTATTTGTATGGAGTGTAGCCATGTATGGAAGTGAAACATGGACGATAAATAGTTTGGACAAGAAAAGAATAGAAGCTTTCGAAATGTGGTGCTACAGAAGAATGCTGGAGATTAGATGGGTAGATCGCATAATTAATGAGGAGGTATTGAATAGAATTGGGGAGAAGAGGAGTTTGTGGCACAACTTGACTGGAAGAAGGGATTGGTTGGCAGGACATGTTCTGAGACATCGAGGGATCACCAATTTAGTATTGGAGGGCAGCGTGGAGGGTAAAAATCGTAGAGGGAGACCAAGAGATGAATACATTAAGCAGATTCAGAAGGATGTAGGCTGCAGTAGGTACTGGGAGATGAAGAAGCTTGCACAGGATAGAGTACCATGGAGAGCTGCATCAAACCAGTCTCCGGACTGAAGACCACAACAACAACAACAACAACAACAACATATAATCTATTTTCTTCAGATTGGTGATGTATTGCGATACCCTTCTATCTTTAAAGATTAATTCACTGTGTTAGCTACATTTCACACGCAAAAAACATATGTGTCATCATGCACTAAAGGCAAATTCATAGCGAGACCTACTTTCCAAAGCAAACTTTTCGAAATTCTTGCAGTAGGTGATTTAATTTCGAAATATGGTTCAAATGGTTCAAATGGCTCTGAGCACTATGGGACTCAACTGCTGAGGTCATTAGTCCCCTAGAACTTAGAACTAATTAAACCCAACTAACCTAAGGACATCACAAACATCCATGCCCGAGGCAGGACTCGAACCTGCGACCGTAGCGGTCTTGCGGTTCCAGACTGCAGCGCCTTTAACCGCACGGCCACTTCGGCCGGCAATTTCGAAATATCACCATTACTATGACCATTAACGAAATGCTAGGCAGTTCATCATAAAGCTGACAACTAAATGTATGAGACGCATGAGAATAACATTTTTTCACCCAGTGATCGCTTTAAAATCGTTTGAGAGAGACTGCAGATTGTTTGTCATCCATGCAGTGAAGCGAGCCTACCGGATGCCACATCGCTGCCTGTCCCATTCCATAACTGTGCGTGAAGCAGCCGTGTGGCAGCTGCCCAAAGCACAGCTCCGCTCTGCGTTGTCACTCCGCTTTACTGTTACCAGGAACTTAAGAGGAGAAGACAGGCCTCCCGACCTCTAAATTACGCGCTGAGGTCGAGGCGTAAGACTTCTCGCTTGGTGAAGAAGGACGGTGGGGCCATGCGCAGTGGTGTGCACGTAAGAACACGAATGGCGGAGCTGTCTCCAGTAGCAAGAAGCTGTGTACTCGTGATATTCCAGTCAAAAGTGTCATTCTGCCGCCACTGCCTTAAGCATACGCTCGGGATGCTCGTAGAACATTTAACGTTGATTTCCATTTTAGTTCGGATACAGCGAGTTTACTCTGCCACTACAGAATGCATTGTGGAGTGAGCAGGTGTAGCTCTCATCCGTGCGTTTCCAGTTATCAAAGTAAGCAAGAGCAGCAGCTCGAGTCTGAGGAGTTGACAGAGAAAGAGAGAACACCGGAGCCGCTGCTGAGTATTCTCTGTCTCTCTCTGCGCAGGAGACGCTGCGCTTCCTCCTTTGTATCTGCACTCCGTTATAATGGCTTCACCGTCCTTCAACCACTTTCCATACACGCTCGCGACAGTAGCATGCAAACAGCCGGACGTGTTTGCCATTTCCGAGATGATCTATCCCAAGTACTGGGCCGTAACAATTTACCCTATGTACGAGTAGAATTCGCTGACATCAGTGCATTTCAACATTTGCAGTCGGTTTTGTCACTACAGTGATTCCCCATAAGTCTCTCCTCCTCTAATATACTATCTTTATGGCCTCAGATGCTCCCAACAACTCCAGGTGGGACTCAGTATCGCTTTGTACCGCTATTATAATGTTTTGGTTATTCCGTCTAAAGTCCGCCCCCGGTAGCTGAGTGGTCAGAGCGACAGAATGTCAATCCTAAGGGCCCGGGTTCGATTCCTGGCTGGGTCGGAGATTTTCTCCGTTCAAGGCCTTGGTGTTGTGTTGTCCTAAACGTCATCATTTCATCCCTATCACGCGCAAGTCGCCGACGTGGCGTCAAATCCAAAGACTTGCTCCCGACGAACGGTCTACCCGACGGTAGGCCCTAGTCACACGACATTTATCATACCACCATAAGTATGCTAAAATCTGTTTCCTTCTGTAGCTAGTTTCGACTGTATGTCTTCGTGCTTTGTTTTGTAATATGTTATATTGTATTGTATTGAACTGGGGACCTAGAAACGACGGGGAGGATTCGTCCCCGCGGTAGCCCTCAGTGGTTCACAACCCCACAGCAGGCTACAGCAGTCCACTCACCACATCGCCGCCCCACACCGAACCCAGGCAGGGTTATTGTGAGGTTCGGGACACCCAGTAGAGCCCCCCTCCCCTCCCCCCTACCCTCAAGAACGCCTCATACCAGACGAGTATAATGCCAAATGTTTGCGTGGTAGAGTAATTATGGTGTATACGTAAGTGGAGACAGTGTTTGCGCAGCAATCACCGACATAGTGTAACTGAGGTGGAATAAGGGGAACAAGATCGCATTCGTAGAATCAAGGCTTTCACGACCGGATGACATAGCTACCGGTAAACCTACCGGGATGTGAGAGAAACTTTCTTGTACCACGACCTCACATCCCGAAAGGTTTACCAGCAGCCCGCATTCGCCGAGGCAGATGAAAAACTGCCTTAAAACCAGCCCCAGACAGGTCGGCACACCAGACCGCGACACTAATCCGCCGGGCGGATTCATGCCGGGGAGCAGCATGCCTTCCCGCCCGGAATATGTTATATATCTACTTAGTGCAATGACGACGAGAGTTTTGTTCTGGGGAAGACATTTATCATTTACCACAGGTTCGCCTTCACTGTATTACATAAACATTATTATATTATGAAGATGTGGTATACACTATTTTTCTACACCAAACTGAATAGGTATGTGTGGTAATGGAAATGGATAATTGCTTGAATAATTGGAAAAATTGATTGAAGAGAATAGTTGAAAGAAATTTTGAGGGCTATTTATGAATCCATGCACAATCCTGGGTGGACTTTAACATATACTAACATCAGCAACTTTTAATATCAGTATAGTCCAGGTTAATAAATATAATTTGCATTATGTACTACTTCACATTAATTCCACTGTATCGTTTGTCATCCACGCAGTGAAGCGAGCCTACCGGATGCCACATCGCTGCCTGTCCCATTCCATAACTGTGCGTGAAGCAGCCGTGTGGCAGCTGCCCAAAGCAGAGCTCCGCTCTGCGTTGTCACTCCGCTTCACTGTTACCCGGAATGTCAATCCTAAGGGCCCGGGTTCGATTCCTGGCTGGGTCGGAGATTTTCTCCGTTCAGGGCCTTGGTACAGGTTTCGTATGTTCTTTCGCTTCGTTTATAAGCGTCATTCATATAGTAGATTGTTCAAATGGCTCTGAGCACTATGGGACTCAACTGCTGAGGTCATTAGT
Source organism: Schistocerca nitens (assembly GCF_023898315.1). NCBI lineage: Eukaryota > Metazoa > Arthropoda > Insecta > Orthoptera > Acrididae > Schistocerca > Schistocerca nitens. The sequence continues at coordinate 259,393,200 of NC_064620.1, forward strand.
CCCCTAGAACTTAGAACTAGTTAAACCTAACTAACCTAAGGACATCACAAACATCCATGCCCGAGGCACGATTCGAACCTGCAACCGTAGCGGTCTTGCGGTTCCAGACTGCAGCGCCTTTAACCGTCATATAGTAGAATTACATAAAGTTCCTGTAGTGTCCTTTCCACATATTGTACACAAAACATAATAAAATAAAAATACAGTTACAATTACAAAATACACTTATCCTGCTCATTTGATGAAAAACCATTATCGTCGCTCATATACATTATAGTCTTCAACATATTTCCTCCCCTTTTTATATATGGGGTCACTACTAGTCATGTGGTTTTAGTACATTAGTACATTTTTTGATTTAATTTTCGTTACATTATTCGAGTCGAATTATATGAGAACACATTTTACTCTCGTTTGGTAATACTCGCTTCATATATCATTCATAAAATTTTAGATTCTGTTTTCATTTATAGCATAAATTGACATACATGTCATTTCCATTTAAAATGACTTCTTGTTGGAACGTAGTTATCAATTCAGAAGTAATCAAAGAAGTAAACAATTGTCGCTACAATTGATACTATACGCTGCCCAGATACCTACGCATGGCCTCGCCCCTCTCGCATTCTTCAGGAAGGATCTACACACTACAGGGTTGTGGAAATTCCACGGAAAGGCATTTATATGGTCAGTTACATCTCATTAGCAGAATTAACTGCAATCCACAAAGACAAAATAGTTGGTTGTTTCTAAGCACAACTCAAATCTGACGATACCAATCGTATCAAATACACTACTGGCCATTAAAACTACTACACCACGAAGATGAGGGTGCTACAGACGCGAAATTTAACCGACAGGAAGAAGATGCTGTGATATGTAAATGATTACCTTTTCAGAGCATTCACACAGGATTGGCACCGGTGGCGACACCTACAACGTTCTGACATGAGGAACGTTTACAAACGATTTCTCATACACAAACAGCAGTTGACCGGCGTTGCCTGGTGAAACGTTGTTGTGATGCCTCGTGTAAGGAGGTGAAATGCGTACCATCACGTATCCGACTTTGTTAAAGGTCGGATTGTAGCCTATCGCGATTGCGGTTTATCGTATCGCGACATTTCTGCTCGAGTTGGTCGAGATCCAATGACTGTTAGCAGAATATGGAATCGGTGGGTTCAGGAGGGTAATACGGAACGCCGTGCTGGATCCCAGCAGCCTCGTATCACTAGCAGTCGAGATGACAGGCATCTTATTCGCATGGCTGTAACGGATCGTGCAGCCACGTCTCGATGCCTGAGTCAAAAAAGGGGACGTTTGCAAGACAACAACCATCTTCACGAACATTTCGACGACGTTTACAGCAGCATGGACTATCAGCTCGGAGACCATGGCTGCGGTTACCCTTGACGCTGCATCACAGACAGGAGCGCCTGCGATGGTGTATTCAACGACGAACCTGGGTGCACGAATGGAAAAACGTAATTTTTCCTGATGAATCCAGGTTCTGTTTACAGCATCATCATGGTCGCATCCGTGTTTGGCGCCATCGCGATGAACGCACATTGGAAGCGTGTATTCGTCATCGCCATACTGGCGTCTCACCCGGCGTGATGGTATGGGGTGCCTCTTGTTCACATTGACGGCACTTTGAACAGTGGAAGTTACATTTCAGATATATTACGATCCGTGACTCTACCCTTCATTCGACCCCTGCGAAACCCTACATTTCAGCAGGATAGTGCACGACCGCATGTTGCAGGTCCTGTACGGGCCTTTCTGGATACAGAAAATGTTCGTCTGCTGCCCTGGCCAGCACATTCTCCAGATCTCTCACCAACTGAAAACGTCTGGTCAATGGTGGCCGAGCAAGTGGCTCGTCACAGTACGCCAGTCACTACTCTTGATGAACTGTGGTATCTCGTTGAAGCTGCAAGGATCGCTGTACCTGAACACGCTATCCAAGCTCTGTTTGACTTAATGCCCATGCGTATCAAGGCCGTTATTACGGCCAGAGGTCGTTGTTCTGGGTACTGATTTCTCAGGATCTTTGCACCCAAATTGCGTGAAAATGTAATCACATGTCAGTTCTAGTATAATATATTTGTCCAATGAATACTCGTTTATCATCTGCATTTCATCTTGGTGTAGCGATTTTAATGGCCACTAGTGTACTTGTTCAGTGTTTATAAAGGCAGCTCAGTATTTACTTGTCATCTTCACCGTACAAAGGACAACAATTTCATGTGTTGTGGTTCACAGAGTTGTAGCATCAATTCGATATGTTACGCATAATGAGTTTGAAACAATGTTCACATAGGTTACAAACGCGCATAAGTGTTTCAAAGTAATTCAGATGTTTGACGCTTTCATCGGCAGTCGACGTTCACAGTAGTTAGGTTTCGACCCCTTGATAATTTGGTAGTACTCAACCGTAGTTCAGCATAGTGATATGTGACGTACTGCAACTGTTTTCTTCTTCACATACTTTTACACTACCACATCCATATTTATGTTCTTCCACCTATATTTACTTGCGTTGTGGCTCTTTCTTATGTTTGTAAGTTACCTACACTACAATCATCTTTTTTCACTTTAGGGCGTGTCGACGCATCGTTTCCTGGAAGAAAATACTTAATACTAACTTAAAAATAAATCTTCATAGATAAGGACATAGTGGCTCGATAGCTACTAATGCCCTATTCATATATTAAAAAATGTATTCATTCACTTCCGTGTGCAGTCGTGTTATCACAAAACTTATTTCGTGTCATGTGTGCGTCTTTACTTACCATGTAAATCTGAAATATAAGGTGTATTACAGACATGGTGCAACATCTTATTCAGTTTGCCACTTACAGTGTACTCGCTTGTTTACCTGCAGCAAGACTTTTCTCGTCTATCAGGTATTACTAGTGCATGGACTTTCAGATATAATGTGTGTAGTAGCGTAGCTTAAGTAAATACCGCGTAGCTGAGGGTCCCTTTCCTGTGTATATAGTCCCTTAGCTTGTCTTTGTATGTGTATATTGTATAGATATTCGTAGTTGCAGTGTAGATTCTGGTAAACCTTTCGGGATGTAAGGTCGTGGTCCAAGAAACTCTTCTTCTCCTGACGCTTCGTCCAGGACTGCGCTGAACATCCTCAGAGGCGCTCCTCCGCTGAGTCTTGCCGAGTGTACCATTCATTATGGCGTCTGTAACGGAGGTACGTTCTGCGCAGAGAGCTGACAGTGATTTTCTATAGGCGGAGAATCAGAGGATCGCAGATACTCATAGGCGCTTTGCGATTGTCTACGGAGGCTAGGCAATGAGCAAAAGCATGTTATCAGAAGGACGTTCCGGGAATGGCGCAGGTTAAGGCCTTGCAGTTCACTGGAGTTTCTAGTGTAGTGTCAAGACTGGGACGTGGGCACATCACAGGTACTACACATATGATCTCTTGTGACACTGGGTCTCCATCAGCGGCCGCTTTAAGACTCAGAAGTGGAAAGAGAACGAACGCTATTTTTAGCAGCGTCCAGGAAGGCGCTATTGTGCACAAAACGTAGAAAGCTATGTTTGTCTGAAACATTCCAGACTCTGAACGTAACACATACAAAATGGAGCGGAAACTCAAAGATTGGGGCGTTTTTTAAAGCGTGGGATGCCGCCCTACTTTTTCACTAAAACTAAAACGTTTACGTGGCGTAAGAAGGGTCAGGGTTAACTAATTTCAATAAATTGGAAGTTAGGGTGAGATACTCGACTGTGCTGCTGATGACCCACTTTGTAGGCTTCAGAGAGAGACAGAGACTTTCTTTTTTTCCAACGCTAAATGGTAGGACACGTATTACTGTCTAATAGCCTGAAGAAGACTCAGGGAAGGGGATCGGCTTCTTCTAATGAATGTTTTTACTGATCCCAACCAATCTGAACAGGGTAAAGACTGCAAAACGCAGATATCCGAGTTTTCCTTTTAGTAAGCATTTGTTATAGAATCACTTCATCTCTTGACCTCTGCGAACCTCCACCGTCAAGCTTTACGTACGCCGGCCTCCGACGCTGGCAGAGTAGATAGCTGAGGGACCTTGAAAGATTTTGGGCGGACTCGAATTTAGCCGATGGCGAGAGTCTTTGGTATCGCCAATGACTGATTCTGCAGCCGCTTCAGCCACCATTTACATTTTGATATACTGAGATCGGACCCCGAAGGTGAGATGACGCAAAGGGACAGTGACATAATTTTTATAGAATTTCAGTAACCTAACACTTCACTCTGAAGTCTTGCTTTCTGATTCGAGTGCCCAATTCGCTCCCAGCTCCGACGACAGATGCAATGTATTCTTCTCTCTAGCACCATGTGACTCTTACAGGGTGTTTCAAAAATGACCGGTATATTTGAAACGGCAATAAAAACAAAACGAGCAGCGATAGAAATACACCGTTTGTTGCAATATGCTTGGGACAACAGTACATTTTCAAGCGGACAAACTTTCGTAATTACAGTAGTTACAATTTTCAACAACAGATGGCGCTGCAAGTGATGTGAAAGATATAGAAGACAACGCAGTCTGTGGGTGCGCCATTCTGTACGTCGTCTTGCTGCTGTAAGCGTGTGCTGTTCACAACGTGCAAGTGTGCTGTAGACAACATGGTTTATTCCTTAGAACAGAGGATTTTTCTGGTGTTGGAATTCCACCGCCTAGAACACAGTGTTGTTGCAACAAGACGAAGTTTTCAGCGGAGGTTTAATGTAACCAAAGGACCGAAAAGCGATACAATAAAGGATCTGTTTGAAAAATTTCAACGGACTGGGAACGTGACGGATGAACGTGCTGGAAAGGTAGGGCGACCGCGTACGGTAACCACAGAGGGCAACGCGCAGCTAGTGCAGCAGGTGATCCAACAGCGGCCTCGGGTTTCCGTTCGCCGTGTTGCAGCTGCGGTCCAAATGACGCCAACGTCCACGTATCGTCTCATGCGCCAGAGTTTACACCTCTATCCATACAAAATTCAAACGCGGCAACTCCTCAACGCCGCTACCATTGCTGCACGAGAGACATTCGCTAACGATATAGTGCACAGGATTGATGACGGCGATATGCATGTGGGCAGCATTTGGTTTACTGACGAAGCTTATTTTTACCTGGACGGCTTCGTCAATAAACAGAACTGGCGCATATGGGGAACCGAAAAGCTCCATGTTGCAGTCCCATCGTCCCTGCATCCTCAAAAAGTACTGGTCTGGGCCACCATTTCTTCCAAAGGAATCATTGGCCCATTTTTCAGATCCGAAACGATTACTGCATCACGCTATCTGGACATTCTTCGTGAATTTGTGGCGGTACAAACTGCCTTAGACGACACTGCGAACACCTCGTGGTTTATGCAGGATGGTGCCCGGCCACATCGCACGGCCGACGTCTTTAATTTCCTGAATGAATATTTCGATGATCGTGTGATTGCTTTGGGCTATCCGAAACATACAGGAGGCGGCGTGGATTGGCCTCCCTATTCGCCAGACATGAACCCCTGTGACTTCTTTCTGTGGGGACACTTGAAAGACCAGGTGTACCGCCAGAATCCAGAAACAATTGAACAGCTGAAGCGGTACATCTCATCTGCATGTGAAGCCATTCCGCCAGACACGTTGTCAAAGATTTCGGGTAATTTCATTCAGAGACTACGCCATATTATTGCTACGCATGGTGGATATGTGGAAAATATCGCTGTAGAGTTTCCCAGACCGCAGCGCCATCTGTTGTTGAAAATTGTAACTACTGTAATTTCGAAAGTTTGTCTGCCTGAAAATGTACTGTTGTCCCAAGCATATTGCAACAAACGGTGTATTTCTATCGCTGCTCGTTTAGTTTTTATTGCCGTTTCAAATATACCGGTCATTTTTGAAACACCCTGTATATTAAAAACAAAAAATCGCAGTACAGCTTTACAACTACTATTTTTTAATTTTATACGTGATTACTTACCCCAGATCCTTTTATCAGAGGTGCAAAGTTGTATCTGAGTATTATTATTGCTTGTCAGATGATTTGTGACTCACTTTATAGTAACAAACCAAAGAAATTGTGATCCTTATTTCATTCAGTAATCATTGAATTCACAGTTCATTATTTTGGAGGGTATCCAATTAATTCATTTCACATCATAAGAGCAATTAGCATACTCCCAGATAAGACGAAACGCGACCGTACAGAATGCTTCCTGTTTCCTGTTTCACGTATTTAGATCCTGTAAGGGTACCTTTGCTTCTGCAAATACTTCGTCTGCTGCAAGCTGACAAAATACTTGTATCGTGATGAAAGTTTGTGTGATGGAAGTATATTGTCGTACTTACAGGCAGCACAACAAACTTCCGTACCGTTGTAAACCTTTATCACACACTAAAAATTCCCGACACTAATGGTCAACATATTGCACCTTTTAAGCACAAATTCATCAGAACTTCAGTATTTTCTACAGCTGTTCATTATGTGGTCTCGATAACAGCTGACTAATACAACTGTTAACTGCTGGTTTATGCCTGTCGTTTGCTTTTGTAACCTCTTTTTTCACAAATCGGTGCTTGCAGTTCATGTCTTTGTTTTATACATAATGTTCCTCATTGTTGTTTCAGGTGCGTGCTCGAGCTCTACTATGCTGAAACGTACTACCGTTTGTTCTGTGAAGATGTAACGTATTCAGGTATGGTAGTAAGCCTTACATAATAATTTTTTTGTGTTAGACTAACAACAGCGCTGGAAAGCGTCTTCCTTCATCAGACAAACAAGTTCATGTACTATGAATGCTCTATGACGTGGGAAATTCCTCTAGAACTGACTTAGTTTCATTTTTTCTAGGAGTCATCAGTAGTGTTCATCTTTAAGGTTTTCGTTATTATTTCTATAATTGTAAACTAATGATATCAGAATTACTGTTTTCGCTCCGCTGCAAAATGAGAGCTGTTGTGAAACTCCTAACACACTAAAATATCTTGTTGAAGCGGGACTCGAATCAGAATTCTACTCAAGACATTCCGTAACAGAGAACAATCCGTTGATAAGTGACAAATAGTTTGTATAAAGGCACTTTATGCTGTTACAAGTCAATATCTGCGACATCTACAGCACCGTTGATGCGAGCACTGCTGTCAAAGACAAATGTCTGCGTTCACTTACTCAAAACATTTCACACCCTGTAAGCTTATCGTGGACACACAGTACGATGTTCTGATTTTCTAGATATGTTCCTAATGAAGATATCTTTCCGCGTTTCTGTGTCTGATTTTCGGAATTAAAATATTTTCTTGATATTTGAGTGTTACAGATTTTATTTGTTTTCTCCTTCTAGTTTTTTTCTGTCTTTGTTGTGACTGCTTAGTAGAAGACAAGGAATAAAAGATTAGAGGAGGATTAGACATTCGCTTTCGTGGGCCTTTTGCTGAGCAGCGGTTTCGACGTTAGCTATAGGACCTGTCTGAGCATCTATCTTAGGATTCGATTGAAGTGACCTGTGGAGAAAATGTGACCAATCAGAAAGTTCTCGAAGATAACGATAGATCAGTTTCGTGAGCTACAACCATATTAATGGCCAGACGTCAGAAGACTGACCAGAGTAAGAGAGTGTAGTGAGTCTCTCTGTGTCAGACCAGAAGACATGAAAGCAGTTCGCCAGACAATGACGTCCTAGGAGGGCTCAAGTGCACTGTACGTACAGTAGGAGCTGAGCTTCTTGTTTTTAATGCACAATAGACGATTCAGAGGACAAGAAAATTTTTGCGATACCCTAGGACACTGAGTTATTAGGTACCACCAAATCAGTAGTTACGCAGGAATGGTACTAGAAGCATGCGTTTTCGAACCACCTTGTATTTCTTTCAGTGGGTAAAGAGTACGTCGTGCTAAACTATCATATGTTCCTAACGATTTGTGGTCCGAATGCTCAGAAATTAAGAAATTGCTAGGAGAGAGAGGCACTGCTACTGTGCCGCATTTTGCTTATAGGCCTACGGTGAGGTACATCATGACACTACTGCGAGATTACACGAGACTTGTTCTGAGAGTAAGCTGTGGCTATGATCAGTCACTGGCAGTAAATGCCTGGCCCAGATTAATCCACCACACCCCCTCAACCAACAACGCCATTTTGAAACATAACGAGTCCTTGTTGAGAACAGACGATACACACACCACTTCGTAATGAAATGCACCAAGTCAACAAAGTAAATGCACACCTGCCATTCTTCTGTTTGTTTCAGAGCAGTAACGAACACCGAACAAAGAGACCCTCAGATAACTATCAACACAGTGGTTTCTTCACTAACTGGTGTGTTCTATTAGTTTGAAGATGACCAGAAACCAGTCTGAAATTTCTGGAGAAAACAGTATCAAATCACCAAAAACATGAGATTATCTGGCTGAGTGGAAAAACGGTCATTAATATGTTACTGAGTAGACACTGGGTTCAAATGGCTCTGAGCACTATGAGACTTAAGTTCTTTGGTCATCAGTCCCCTAGAATTTAGAACTACTTAAACCTAACTAACCTAAGGACATCACACACATCCATGCCCGAAGCAGGATTCGAACCCGCGACCGGAGCGGTCGCGCGGTTCCAGACTGAAGCGCCTAGAACCGCTCGGCCACATTGGCCGGCGTAGACACTAGGTCTCCCTTACTGTCCTGTCTCGTAAGCTTATGCACATTGTGCTGTGTTAATAGGTTGTATCTCGAAGCGTGGTAGCAGGGAACAATTTCGTAAGATTCTCTGAGATCTGGAGGAGCTCTTGCGACAAGCAGCCTACACTTCACGGCTAGTCCAGCGCCCGTGCTAGCGGTCCTGAGTTTCAACTTTGCCGCAAAGTTGAGTCTGTTGATTACCTAGTCATGAGCTAGAGATTACTATGCATGCTGAGACTGGCTAAGGCATGATTTCTCTGCAGCGTAACTACGGAGCAAGACGGAGAGAGGTGCTGAAGACTTCTACACTGTGCCACTGCAGAGGAGTCTGCAGTTGTATGATTCGTACGTGAAATACTTTGAGTTACTGACATGCGACAATATTAATTTATTATTGCGTATTCAAATTTCTTTTTTTCACGTCGCATTTGTCTACACATGGAATAAGATGCTACTATACTGCATGGCAAAAGCAGAATATTAAGGTTAATGCTGAGACAAATGAATCCGGTAATAAACTGCATGTCATTGTCATGACCAGACGCTTAGTTCCATTTAGTTCACGCTATGTGGTTTTTACTGGATAGTAAGTTTCGCATGACAGCTCATGTGTAACATGCCCATTCTCTCACGGTATGCAAATCACTATTTACACGAGTCAGAAGGCATACAGAACTCTGCATCAAATAACGGTTCAGTATTATTGGATACTATTGAAATAATAGACTACATAAATTACAACCCACGTAGGTTGGACGAAAAGAGTCCTATAAAAACGGGCACCAAGGAGTTCATATCTGAACAGGAAATCGTCGAGGAGGAAGTTTTGCTTGAGGTCAGCCTAGCTTTTCCTTAGAACTGGATGTCGGTACAACGGTCTCCCGCGACTTCAATAGATGCCCCTCCAATTCCGGAACGACAGTACTAGTTTACTTCGTTTATCACAGGAAGGAGGACAATATAGAGCAAGTTACTGCTGTAAATGGCAACAGCAACTAGCTATGAAATGGTTCAAATGGTTCTGAGCAGTATGGGACTTAACATCTGTGGTCATCAGTCCCCTAGAACGTAGAACTACTTAAACCTAACTAACCTAAGGACATCACACACATCCATGCCCGAGGCAGGATTCGAACCTGCGACCGTAGCAGTCGCGCGGTTCCGGACTGCGCGCCTAGAACCGCTAGACCACCGCGGCCGGCGCTAGCTATGAGTATTAATGAATAATAACCAAATCATTTCTAAGCAAGGCTGTGCTTGGTGGCGAGATTCAGAAATTTGACGGCCCTGATGTGATGCCAAAAGCTGACACGTTCCCCACTCAGATGGTTTTGTAAGGGAAGAGGTAACCAATGAGGTGGGCACAGTAGGTAAAAATTATATATTTGATTCAGGACAGGGCAAACGGTGTCACAAGCACCAAAAAGATAAAGTAAGTTCTGCTTTGAAGAAGCTGGTATGAGTTGCAGAATATTTAGAATAATGTCGAAATACTTAAAAATATTGTAGGTGTAATATCTCTAAATGGACGGTGATACATTGTTTGCATTTTCTTGCACATAATAACCATGTTGTTGTTGTTGTGGTCTTCATTCCTGAGACTGGTTTGATGCAGCTCTCCATGCTACTCTATCCTGTGCAAGCTTCTTCATCACCCAGTACCTACTGCAACCTACATCCTTCTGAATCTGCTTAGTGTATTCATCTCTTGGTCTCCCTCTACGATTTTTACCCTCCACGCTGCCCTCCAATGCTAAATTTGTGATCCCTTGATGCCTCAAAACATGTCCTACCAACCGATCCCTTCCTCTAGTCAAGTTGTGCCACAAACTTCTCTTCTCCCCAATCCTATTCAATACCTCCTCATTAGTTACGTGATCTACCCACCTTATATTCAGCATTCTTCTGAAACACCACATTTCGAAAGCTTCTATTCTCTTCTTGTCCAAACTAGTTATCGTCCATGTTTCACTTCCATACATGGCTACACTCCATACAAATACTTTCAGAAACGACTTCCTGACACTTAAATCTATACTCGACGTTAACAAATTTCTCTTCTTCAGAAACGATTTCCTTGCCATTGCCAGTCTACATTTTATATCCTCTCTACTTCGACCATCATCAGTTATTTTACTCACTAAATAGCAAAACTCCTTTACTACTTTAAGTGTCTCATTTCCTAATTTAATTCCCTCAGCATCACCCGATTTAATTTGACTACATTCCATTATCCTCGTTTTGCTTTTGTTGATGTCCAACTTATATCCTCCTTTCAATACACTGTCCATTCCGTTCAACTGCTCTCCCAAGTCCTTTGCTGTCTCTGACAGAATTACAATGTCATCGGCGAACCTCAAAGTTTTTACTTCTTCTTCATGAATTTTAATACCTACACCAAATTTTTCTTTTGTTTCCTTTACTGCTTGCTCAATATACAGACTGAATAACATCGGGGAGAGGCTACAACCCTGTCTCACTCCTTTCTCAACCAATGCTTCCCTTTCATGCCCCTCGACTTTTATAACTGCCATCTGGTTTCTGTACAAATTGTAAATAGCCTTTCGCTCCCTGTATTTTACCCCTGCCACCTTCAGAATTTGAAAGAGAGTATTCCAGTTAACATTGTCAAAAGCTTTCTCTAAGTCTACAAATGCTAGAAACGTAGGTTTGCCTTTTCTTAATCTTTCTTCTAAGATAAGTCGTAAGGTTAGTATTGCCTCACGTGTTCCAACATTTCTACGGAATCCAAACTGATCTTCCCCGAGGTCCGCTTCTACCAGTTTTTCCATTCGTCTGTAAAGAATTCGCGTTAGTATTTTGCAGCCATGACTTATTAAACTGATAGTTCGGTAATTTTCACATCTGTCAACACCTCCTTTCTTTGGGATTGGAATTATTATATTCTTCTTGAAGTCTGAGGGTATTTTGCCTGTCTCATACATCTTGCTCACCAGATGGTAGAGTTTTGTCATGACTGGCTCTCCCAAGGCCATCAGTAGTTCTAATGGAATGTTGTCTACTCCCGGGGCCTTGTTTCGACTCAGGTCTTTCAGTGCTCTGTCAAACTCTTCACGCAGTTTCTTATCTCCCATTTCGTCTTCATCTACATCCTCTTCCATTTCCATAATATTGTCCTCAAGTACATCGCCCTTGTATAAACCCTCTATATACTCCTTCCACCTTTCCGCCTTCCCTTCTTCGCTTAGAACTGGGTTGCCATCTGAGCTCTTAATATTTATACAAGTGGTTCTCTTCTCTCCAAAGGTCTCTTTAATTTTCCTGTAGGCAGTATCTATCTTACCCCTAGTGAGGCAAGCCTCTACATCCTTACATTTGTCCTCTAGCCATCCCTGCTTAGCCATTTTGCACTTCCTGTCGATCTCATTTTTGAGACGTTTGTATTCCTTTTTGCCTGCTTCATTTACTGCATTTTTATATTTTCTCCTTTCATCAATTAAATTCAATATTTCTTCTGTTACCCAAGGATTTCTATTAGCCCTCGTCTTTTTACCTACTTGATCCTCTGCTGCCTTCACTACTTCATCCCTTAGAGTTACCCATTCTTCTTCTACTGTATTTCTTTCCCCCATTCCTGACAATTGTTCCCTTATGCTCTCCCTGAAACTCTCTACAACCTCTGGTGCTTTCAGTTTATCCAGGTCCAATCTCCTTAAATTCCCACCTTTTTGCAGTTTATTCAGTTTCAATCTGCAGTTCATAACCAATAGATTGTGGTCAGAGTCCACATCTGCCCCTGGAAATGTCTTACAATTTAAAACCTGGTTCCTAAATCTCTGTCTTACCATTATATAATCTATCTGATACCTTTTAGTATCTCCAGGATTCTTCCAGGTATACGACCTTCTTTTATGATTCTTGAACCAAGTGTTAGCTGTGATTAAGTCATGCTCTGTGCAAAATTCTACAAGGCGGCTTACTCTTTCATTTCTTCCCCCCAATCCATATTCACCTACTATGTTTCCTTCTCTCCCTTTTCCTACTGACGAATTCCAGTCACCCATGACTATTAAATTTTCGTCTCCCTTCACTACCTGAATAATTTCTTTTATCTCGTCATACATTTCATCAATTTCTTCATCATCTGCAGAGCTAGTTGGCATATAAACTTGTACTACTGTAGTAGGCATGGGCTTTGTGTCTATCTTGGCCACAATAATGCGTTAACTGTGCTGTTTGTAGTAGCTAACCCGCACTCCTATTTTTTTATTCATTATTAAACCTACTCCTGCATTACTCCTATTTGATTTTGTATTTACAACCCTGTATTCACCTGACCAAAAGTCTTGTTCCTACTGCCACCGAACTTCACTAATTCCCACTATATCTAAGTTTAACCTTTTTAAATTTTCTAACCTACCTGCCCGATTAAGGGATCTGACATTCCACGCTCCGATCCGCAGAACGCCAGTTTTCTTTCTCCTGATAACGACGTCCTCTTGAGTAATCCCCGCCCGGAGATCCGAATGGGGGACTATTTTACCTCCGGAATATTTTACCCAAGAGGACGCCATCATCATTTAATCCTACAGTAAAGCTGCATGTCCTCGGGAAAAATTACGGCTGTAGTTTCCCCTTGCTTTCAGCCGTTCGCAGTGCCAGCACAGCAAAGCCGTTTAGGTTAATGTTACAAGGCCAGATCAGTCAATCATCCAGACTGTTGCCCCTGCAACTACTGAAAAGGCTGCTGCCCCTCTTCAGGAACCACATGTTTGTCTGGCCTGTTAATAGATACCCCTCCGTTGTGGTTGCACCTACGGTACGGCCATCTGTATCGCTGAGGCACGCAAGCCTCCCCACCAACGGCAAGGTCCATGGTTCATGGAGGGGTATAATAACCATATGAATATTAAAATCATTTCGAATAGTACGGCATAAAGAAGATAGAAAATTGAAACGCCGGCCGGTGTGGCCGTCCGGTTAAAGGCGCTTCAGTCTGGAACCGCGTGACCGCTACGGTCGCAGGTTCGAATCTTGCCTCGGGCATGGATGTGCGTGATGTCCTTAGGTTAGCTAGGTTTAATTAGTTCTAAGTTATAGGCGACTGATGACCTCAGCAGTTAAGTCGCATAGTGCTCAGAGCCATTTGAACCATTTTTTAGAAAATTGAAACACTTAAAATTTTCTCAGGGTATTTTCCAATTTAAACATTATTTTCGCTTCAGTATAGAGGGCGTTGCATCTGTGGTGACGTGAGTCGGCTCCATCTTCGGTTGTCATGGAGACACTTGGAAAGCCCTCTCATCAGAGATTGTTTTGTTTTGAAACGAGAGCCGCAACTTTCCAATCCAGGGTAGAGCTCGGATGGGCAGGCTGGTTTTGCGGATGGAGTGCAACGATGTATTCGTTGTTAGGACACAAATCGAGAGTAGCCAAGTATTTTGTCAAGATAATTATAGTAAGCAAATCGGGTGAATTCACTTTTCTGCTCAGAAACTTTTTATGGTCGTCGTCTACGGTAACTACAAATGTCAAAACATATCTTGCATATATACAAAGTTTACTCGTTCTTGGCGCAAGTACATGTTCTTGTCATGACCGGACGTTTAGTTCCATTTGGTTCACGCTATGTGCTTTTTACTAGATAGAAAGTTCCGCACGACAGATCATGTGTAACATGTCCATTCTCCCTCGGTATGCAAGCAACTATTTACACGAGTCAGAAGGCATACAGAACTCTACATCAAGTAACCGTCCACTATTATTGGATACTATTGAAACAACAGACTACATAAATTACAACCCACGCATGTTACACAATGAACCAGATGGTCTTCGCCCAGAACTGGGCAACAGCAACTGCATCGCCTTTAGCCTTCGTCGGCTCTTCATCACTGCATGATTCAGGGCAGCATGGACTGTGGCCCAGGTGATACATTGTCAGGTATCCTCCGTGTTCATTATGTGTCGGTCCTTTGGTAAGTTTCCATATGACAAGCTTGTCCCCGGATTTGCTAGAGTGATCGCTTCTGGATATGAAAGGAATAGCCGCCACAAAATGTTCAGTCATTTCTAACGTTGCCCAGCATACGCTTTTGGGGAGGTTCCTTTCACGTACCACTGCCGCTGCAAAACGCCATTCATTAGATTCTGTGTCAGAGGCAGTATTACAGCCGACAGGAATTATTCTCTTTGAAAAGCACATTTTTTAACATTACCGTTGACACACTTGACATCAGATGTCACGCTCGCAAATGTTGGACCTATTCACGTAAGTACAATGGCAACAGTCCTGTTTTGGTACGTGATGCAGCGAACGTACGACATCAGTTCAAATAACTTACGAGAATGCAGTCGGGTGATGTCTCGACTGCCGCCGATATTTCGAATGGCGCACACCCTGTCATGTTCAAGACATAACTGCAGCAAGTAACCGCTATGGAACGCCCTGATATTTACAGAACGTGAGAGTGTGTGTGTGTGTGTGTGTGTGTGTGTGTGTGTGTGTGTGTGTGTGTGTGTGTGTGTTTTATCTTTCGGAGTTTCTCTGAAAACCAAGGTTTTAAATTCCCTGGTCTTGCACATACTTGCGATAGTTTTGTCCTCAAAATGACGGGGTGTGATCCACGACGTCACCTACCTACATTCCCGTAGTATTTGATCGTTGTAGACGCCGGGAGAAACTCAGGTCTCACATATGGCAGCAGTACAGCAAGTATTTTATTACTCTATGCAAATGTAAGATATCTACTGTGCACAGATCCGTTTTTTAGCTGAATGTTTCCTTTACATTCAGTTACTTTGTAGATGATACACCGCTAGCCTAGTGATTAAATTTGGGTTCTTTTTGCATGCATATGTGTAGTGCACACGCTTGCTGACCGCCGAACTGTGTTTTTAGTGAGTTTCTGATATAAATGTTCTCGTTATGTAACCTGAAGGGGGTAGGGGGAGGGAGAAAGGAGGGAAAGAGAAGGAAGATGTCAGCTGCATGAGGATTTTATGTCGAACCAGCAGCGACGAGTGAAAATATGTGCCGATCTGAGATTCGAACGTGAGATCACGTTCTTACTGGGCGGTTGCGTTACACAATGCGCCATCCGGACTCAGTGTGCATCTCAATTGCGCGATACATTTCGGGAAGCCACCCGGCTGAAGGACATTCCCACCTAGCTCCACCTATCCGTAGTCCCCGTCCATGTCCTTCGTGCCCACTACCTTGAGATTCCCGGAAGAGGTCGAACGGAATTGTGCATCCTCAGTGAAGGTGGTAGATTCATTCCCTATCGATGTGAATCAGTTACGTGAATGTGTGGCGCCCGTTCTTTCGGCCATGCCCACAGCTCTTGACAGGGATATGACGCTTTACGTACTAACGTATCCTACTAAGTCTCTATTATAATGTATTTTTGCATGAGAACTGTACGCGGTTCTGCACATTACTGTCATGATTTTCATTCCAGTAGAAATAATTGTACACGTCCATTTTTCTTGTTGTATTCTCTCCGTTTCAAAGGTCAACTTTAAAATGGCACTTCCTGCCGAAACTTGTCTTCAGTAAAACGTTATTCTCTAAAAATAGCTTGCGGAGGTAATACGATTTTCTCCAAATATAAAAATGTCTTCGAGTCAGCACCAAAGGTCACTTTTAAGTCTCTATAAAGCTGCCATGAGGTGTTCTAATGTGACTATCAGGTATTTATCTACAAATGCACCCAAAAAGGAGTTTATGTTTCTACTTACTTGCGCGTGATAAGTCTTACCTCAAAATACCTGCCCTTCTGCCTTTGGTTGTGTAAAAGATTTAAGATACGACTGTATTACAGAAACACAGAAACTGATCTCGAGGGAGATGTGTGTGCGTTATGTAGACATACAACGGCGCACGAGGCAATAATGACTTGTGAACGGCAAACCTACGTTTATAGAATTTCCGGATTTAAGGAAAGCTGTTGGTTGAACTACACTCTCTGCCATTCTGAAGATAGTGGGGATTAAATACTGGGAATAAATATTACTAAGAATTTGAATAAAAAACAGGACGTTAAAAATAGGCAGTAGTTGAGAATGGAGTGAGAAACTGTTGTCCTTCTTTTCCATGTTACCCAATTTGCACAGTGAGCAAGAAGTAAAGGAAACCACCCGCAAATTAGGAAAGGAGACTATAGTCAACAAAGAAAAATCTAAAACTTGATGACTTCCTGGTGACATCGTAACCAGAGACTGTAAAGCGGAATGGGATGGCTAGTGTATTGAAAAAGAAAGGGTGTAAGATGAATGCAAAAGAAGTGAAACAACGGCAACGGGTTGTTATAGAATAAATCAGACGATACTAAGGGAAATAGGGAATGAGACAGTGAAAGTACTAAAAGAGTTCTACTTTTGGGAAGCTGCAAAACAACTGAAAAATGCCGCGATAGATAAGATATAAAATGTACAGGAAGAAAACATTTTAAAAAATTCAGAAATCTGTTAACACAGAATATAATTTAAGTGTTAGAAAGCCTTTTCTGAAGTAATTTATTGCGAATGTAGCCATACATCCAAGTGAAAAGGGGACCATAAAGAGTTTAGACAAGAATAGCTTTTAAAGTGTAATGCTATAATGCTATGGAAAACTGCTGGAGATAATTCGATAACTAAAGCATATAACGGAGGATAGAAGAAATTTATGGCAGATCTTGACTAAAAGAAAGGTTCTGTTAACATGACCCATCCTGAGGCATGAAGAGAGCATCAATTTGGTGACAGAGAGTAGTGCTGGAGGTAAAATTTGTTGAAGGAAACCGTGGTATGATTACCGTAAGTAGCTCCAAATGAATATTTTTTTGTGTTTGTTATGCAGGGATGGAGATTTGTACAGAATGCACTAATGTGGAGAGCTGTACCAAACCACGTTTCGAAGCGAAGACATCAACAAGAACGTATTATTTGTCTGTGAAAATGCGAAGTATAAACAAATGTTACGTACGAAATGGAGCTAATGTAGGCTCAAGACAAATGTTTTGTTACTAACGTGTGACTAGACAGAAGTCCAATTCTTTAATAACATGCACAGTTGGTAGCAAATGGTAACTGAAATAACAGCAAAGCAGAGAATACAAACTCTGCTACCCGCATCCATGTAGTACGTAGGTGCTAAAGGTGATAACAAGCATATTGATTCGTTTCGTGTCTCTTTGTACCGAACCACTTTTTAACAAGGCCACGTTTGCTCAGCGTCCATCACTAAACCGCTAAAAATGAGTTTTGTCGCATAATTCCGTAGTCCGTATAAAAGGATCATACCTGTTGCAGCATTCAGGCATTAATCACTAAATAATGGAAGAGTACAGGGATGTGTTAACATGGAAGCAGAGCTTATAAAATATGCAGAAGATAAATTGTGTGATCGTGTGATGGAATTATTCAAAAGGGCGACGATGAGGCGGAAATGCCACAAAACAAGCTCGTAATAATACAACATCCACAAAAAGCAGACATATGTTGACGTACCTTACGAGCCTGCACTTATGCCGCATTGATAGGATGAATGATAGCTGTTTCTAAAAAACCACGCCCTGCGGTCAGCGGGGAGTAGTTGTGGAGGGCTAAGGTATCGTCATAAGCAGAGCACAATCAAAATATTCTTGAACTTGCGTGCCAATAGGTCACTGCTCTTTAACACAGACTGGTTTCGCTTCTACACAATGACACTATGAAATTCCCTCGACTATTTTTCCGAAAATAATTCATTTCAGATCGTTAAATCACACTACGACGGTTTTGTTTGAGTCCAGTCGGCGAGTAGCGACGTCCGACTAAGGGAAGTTGCCGATATATCGTGTAAAGAAAAAAATGATATAGCTGTAATCCCTTAAACTAATTTGGTAGTAGTTTTCAACGTATATAAAGAAACTTTTTTATTTCGTTTCAGGACGCCTAAAGACCACGTAAAGACCATTACTTATTTCTCTTTTCCTTCAACCTTCTCCAGTTTTCATCCATTTTCTCAGAATGAGCATATTTTTTCTCATCTGGTCACTACACTTGTTTTTTTATAGCCCTGAATGCCTTGAATTTCTTGACTTCGAGGCTGAATATGTCTTTGGTCCGTAGGTCTTGTTCGGCCTGTATTTCTTCTAAGTCCTTTCCTGCCCTGCCTCCTTCTTTGTCTGTTTTGCTGTTTTGAACGAATGTGTGCATCTTTGTTAACCTGCCTTCCTTCATTCTCTCTAGATATCTCTAGAGCATAACTCGTCTTTTCCCGATGTCATCTGTTTTTTAAGACAGATTGGGGATATTTCCATTTTTAGTTATTATAAACCTAGCAGTATTTTATGTTTGACGAAATACGTCCTTGAGGAGATTTCCTTTTCATTCAAATTTCCAACATGTGTAGGCCGTTAATGGGCAAACACAGCAAAGCAACCTGAAAGCTTGGCTATCATCTGCATTTACGTTGAAGCAAGCACTTCAGCCGGTGTTGTCACATCCTTATCCTACCCCCGTAACTATGAAATGATATTCTGGAACACGTACTTATTTCGGACCACCTTCTATTAACTGCACCAGCGTCTGATCTGCAATAGCTCCAGCTAAGGGTAGCATCTTAAAAGTTAACTGCTGAAAAAACTATTTTGAGGCAGCTGTGTATCTGCAAATACACAAGGGGTTATACTGGAGGAAATCTGGGAATGATGAAACTACTTAGCCTTATCAAACCACAAACATTGCGTTTAATGTGAAATAAAATAAAAAATAGCTATGGAAACAAGTCTGTTAGAAAGTGAACATCTTAGCAGACCTGTGAAATCAAAATCTGTGCTGGGTGACTACCAACAGCGCGCTGCTTCTCCCCATACACTATAATGAGCTTGGATCCTCTTTGTAAAGGTATCCAGAAGGAGGTCGACACATTGTTGCTCAGACCTGTCCCAGGCCATGACGACAGTCAGTTCTAGCTCCATCGGTGTGTGAGGAGAATCCTCCGTCGATGCATTCCGAGTTTCAACTCGTGCCAAGCAAGGTCGGTCGTATTCTCTTCAGCTGATACAACAGGGATTTGGGATGTTCAATTTACGATAAAGGTTTCATTTAAGGAGCTAGTGACCGAGAGCTGTGACTGAACGACTTATTTTTATAAATTATCAATACAAACAAGCACAGTCAACGACACAGCAGCTTGAGACATAATCAAGTCACACATTTCAGCTAGTAAAGTGACGATTATGACAACAAAGCCAAGCTTAATTATTCCCACTGATTATCTGAGAATCATTAAAAAATGTTTTAATATTAATTCAGATGCCACTATCGCGTTGCGGTGCTCAGAAATTTTGCGAAGACTGGGCAAGATTCTAAAATTGTCGATTTTTGAAATAATAGGTACATAAGTTTGCAAACGTGTAGTATCTCAAGAACCAAATCTGATGACAAGAGCACAAAACTTGTATGTAAAACGAATGATACCTGTTTAGTATTTTTAAGGAAAACTACTATGACATCCAAATAATAACGATATTTCCAACAGTGTATATTAAGTACATCTTTTATTAATATGAATACAGATGTCACCTTTTCTATTCAACGATGTCATATTACAACTTCAAGTTATTAAAGCCGCATTTTCTAACTAGTTACGAAATAAAAGTAGAAAATAATTACAATAAATATATATTAATACTCCCATAAAATTATGTTGAAAGTGCACATTAAAAAGTAGAAGCAGATAAGCAAAAAACGTCGAGAAAATCTGGTTGTATATCAATAAAAATAACCACGTGAAGATACTCCTCGAAGTTGTGATATATACAATCTTTAGGAAAGACGTATCCACCTACAATGCTATCTACAACATTTTGCTTGCAGAACAACGTATGGAGACTTTATTGAAGTTCTTCCATTATTTTCATGCCTTCTAATTTTTGTTCTTTAAAGTACTAACTCTGCCGCCATGTTTATATTCTGCTGAGGATACACAACTCAGGGTGTTGAATCGGTCGCCTTCTGCTCAATAAGAGCTTTACGAGGCAATGCCAGAAGAAAGATAAAATTGAGGGCGCTTTTTCGGCTATGTTATATAAAGGTTCGCTTCGACCTGGAGTGTATTACAGCGCCAAAACCATTGCTGCAGCAGGAAATCGGTATAATGCCCAGTGAACAGCCTCACAACCAAAAACATACAAGATATATTGTGATTGCTAAAGTCACAGTACTTCATGTAAGCCGGCCGCTGTAGCCGAGCGGTTCTAGGCACTTCAGTCCGGAACGCGCTGCTGCTGCGGTCGCAGATTCGAATCCTGCCTCGGGCATGAATGTAAGTGATGTGCATAGGTTAGTTAGGTTTTAGTTCAAATGGTTCAAATGGCTCTGAGCACTATGGGACTCAACTGCTGAGGTCATAAGTCCCCTAGAACTTAGAACTACTTAAACATAACTAACCTAAGGACAACACACACATCCATGCCCGAGGCAGGATTCGAACCTGCGACCGTAGCGGTCGCGCGGTTCCAGACTGTAGCGCCAGAACCGCTCGGCCACCAGCGGCCGGCGTAGGTTTTAGTAATTCTAAGGCTGATGAACTCAGACGTTAAGTCCCATAGTGCTTGGAGCCATTTTTGATTTCACGTCATCCTCGGCAGTATTCAGTAAACAGTTAATACAGTCAGATACACAGGGTTCAGGACGGGGTCAAGTGCATCCTCCAAACATTGTCACAGGGAACCTGCTAGAGGCTCGGATTTTGTGACTCGATAGAATGCGCGCAGCAGGAGAGTCATGGAACTCAGCACTTTGATTAACATCATTTATTAGCAATATGCTGGACTGAAGCCTTATTCAGAACATGAGAAAAAGCAAAGGAGGCAACGGGTTGCGCAGCAGAAGTGGTGCTTTAAACAGTGTGGTTGGCGCTAACAGAAGTAGCGAAGTACAAACTTTGAGAGCAGCGCTCCAAGCGAGAAAAACAGAGTTGTCAGTGCTTACGGAGGCTGGCAACGAGCGACGCGGACTAGGCACTCCAACGATCTCACTGAGAAGTTTTTCTGAATAAAGAAAGATGGGTGTCTAAAGGATTTTGGCGGCGCATTATTTCTGCCTTCCTATAATCGTCCCGCAAATCCACCGGCACTTGACACACTTCGGCCAACCTAACGAGTGGCTCTGGATTTCCAGTGTGCCTCTGGATAGCTACTTTCACATACCTCCCCTTCTCCTACCAGATAGTTAGGGGTGTTGCTGGACTTTAAATTGATAAAGTCCAAGTTGGGCAAGCAGCGTTCAGCTGAAAGGTAAAACTCTCCCCCTTCCTCTTACGGCTAACAGAAACAGCGTCTCACATGTGTAGGGTCCGCTGATGTAGTACTAATGTGTGTAAACCCACTGAAGCTGTGGTTCTCAGGCACAAGTGTGAGGCTTCTAGACAGTGGATTGAGCTACCTGTTAATACTCTCAAGTGAAACTTCTCTCCTGGGACAGCTGCCCAAAGAGTCTGCACTTCACAGGGCTCAGTAGCTACAGATACACTCTGGGAACGTAAATGATAACACTTTTACCTGCTATATGCATTCTTTCTCTGATTTCTTGTCTTGAAGTACCCTTACTGGCTTCCAGAACCCTTAAGCTTTACAAAGTACAAGTCATAACAGTGTCAATATATGACTAAAGCGAGCCATAGTCTTTAATTGAATCTACATATATCTCTATGAAATAAAGGATGGAAAAGTTAAGCGGAAAGATGTGTGAAGTAGCGTGATAATGCAATGGCGAAATTTGAAATTTTATGTCTCGAACCCGGATGTTCTTCTCCTCTAGAACGATTGCCTTAAGTGCCACGACCGTGAGGATACAGATCCTGTCCGATCCAAATTCTCAATTTATCGCAACTGCAACGTTCGCCGAGTAGCCCCCTACTCGAAAATTATTGATTCCTGTTGAAGTTCTGACGATTCTAGTGCAGCCCCACTTAAACGAATGGCAAGCAGAAATTTCAGTGGCGTCTGTTCTGTCCACAGAACAAGGCTGATGGCAGCTCCTGCGGTGATCAACTTGCAAGTATGTGGTCCTTGAACATATTCTCGGTTCGAATATAATAAACATTCCTGAGATTGTGAAGCTTACGTTCACGAATCAGCATGATCTTAGGAAGTGTCGCTCGTGCGAAACTCAGCTTACCCTTGTCTCACATGACCCACCGAGAACTAAGGATGAAGTGCAACAGGCAGATTCCATATTTCTAGATTTCCGGAAAGCATTTGACACGATGCCCCATGGTGAGCTGTTAAGGGGCTCCGGAACGCCCTATACTTGCAATGTTAAAATAACGCTTATAAATTACATCTTTCCTCACAAAGTATTTGAGGTAGGAAGTTGAACTTTTTACAGATTATTTATTGGAATATGGGCTACAACTTAACACAGGGATTTTACAAAATTTTAGTTCAGTTATTAAAGATGATTTTTTTTTCAATTGTAATGAAAATTCACAACATTTTTTTGCAATTTTTTATTTATATATTCAAAAATATACAGTTTTTTGGAAAAAGGCTGTATTAAATTATGCAGAAGGTACTGTGTAACTTTTACTGAAAGTTTGAAACAAATATGTTTGGAAGATCCTTAGAAAACATGTAATTAGTATGAGAAAATAAAAGTTTTGGGAATCGAGCGACAAAGATTGGATTAACTTTTTAGTGCATTCCAGGTCCATAGGATGGATTATCTTCATCCTCTGCAAACTCCTCCTCCAGCTTCCTCTTGTTCCTCCTCCTGTTTACTCTTGCTTGTATTTCTAGACTCTTTACAGCCCTGTCAGCAGCCCGAAGGCGTTCCTTGTCTAAAGCAAGCATCGCTCGTACCATGTTAGAACCTATCTTCATTCCCATATTTCTAAATACCTTGCACCTTACAATGTTGCCATCATTGAAAGTCGCAACAGCATCATACACACCAAAGTGAAGTGTTTCTATTCCAACAAATACAGTCTTGGGGATTCTCAACCATATAACACTATTTACACTTTCATTGGGGTTTTGAGTTTTTCCGTGAATACACTTTTTCAACAGTTCAGGTGCTGCTAAGTCTCTGAAAATAGGGTTTATCACCTCATTGAACCAAGCTTCTTCTGTGAAGTATTTTCTTTCCCACTTTGACTGCTATTGGCAGGTGTACTTGAGAGGTTAGGTTCACTCACTTAGTTATCATTTTTATTGTTTACAGTAATAACACATACCTTTGCCTTTCCAACATTTCTCCTTTTCTTAAAAGCCTTCAGAGGATTTCTAATAACTTTACTTTTACTCATTATTATACTTCAACAAAACAGAGACTCAAGAAACAGAATTAATTACGAATATTTTCGAGATAACGACAGAGTAAATAAACATGAAACAATCGACAATCACACCAGCGATATATATTGAACCATCACAGGTTAGCCACAACACATACTTTATCTCACATCACTAAAATGTACCTGATGAACACGGACGTTAATAATAACACCATTTGACAGCAGTTTAACAGCGCCACAGTGGGTCACGCCCATGTAGAACACATTTCAAAAAAAATTTAAAAATAGTTGTAGTCTTCGGAATTGAATAAATTATATATCTATTAAAAGGTAATAGTCTGCAGATTCAGAAAACGCAAAAAAGTAAAAATTGAACTTTTCATGATTTTGAGCCTTTCCGGAGCCCCTTAAAGGAGGTACGAGAGTGAGACGTGAGAGGCTCGATGGCTTCTAACGTAATAGAACCCAGTATGTTGTCCTCGACGTCGAGTATTCATCAGACACAAGGGCATCGTTAGTATTGCTCCAGGGAAGCTTTTTCTGTGTACATAAATGATTTGGCGGACAGATTGGACAGCAGTCTGCGGTCGTTTGCTGATGGTGCTGTGGTGTAGGGCAAGGCGTTGAAGTTGGTTCACAGTAGAAAGACATAAGACGATTTAGACATAATTTCTAGCTGTGCGATGAATGACAGCTAGCTCTGAGTATGGAAAAATGTAAGTTCACTTGGACAAGAGGGAAGAACAAAACTGTTATGTTCGGATAATGTATTAGTAGTGTCCTGCATGACATAGTCACGCCGTTTAAATCTCTAGGCGTAATGTTGCAAAGCGATATGAAATGTAACGAACATTTGAGGGCAATGGTAGGGAAAGGGAAAGGTCAACTTCGGTTTATTGGGAGAATTGTAGAAAGTATGGTTTATCTGTAAAATTGCCGCATATAGGACAATGGTGTGACCTATTCTTGTATACTTTTGGGATGCCTACTGGGTCGGACTGAAGGTAGATATCGAAGCAATTCAGAGGTGGGCTGCTAGATTTTTTACTGTTAGGTTCGAACAACACGGAGTGCTACAGAGACTCTTTGGGAACTCGAATGACAATCCCTGCAGGGGGAGTTGGCGTTCTTTTCGAGAAACACTGTTGAGAAAATGTAGACATTTTAAGCTGACTGCGAAACAATTCTGCTGCCACCATCATCCATTGCGGCTAAGGGCAACAAAGATAAAGTAGGACTCATAGTAAGGCGTTTAGGCAGTCGTAAGTTCGTTCGTTCGTTCGTTCGTTCAGTGACTAGTTGTGGTACAGGGTGCTCTGCGCCACGAGTCGTTCGGTAGCTTGCTGAGTATCTGTATAAATATATGTTAATGGATGAGTTGAGAATTTGGGCTAGATGGAAAGCGTGTTCCTGTGGCCAAAGTGGTTATGACAACCTTCTAGAGAAGCGGAGCATCCGGGTTGGCACAAATATTCAGTTTTCACCATTGCGTTACCACAGTGCTCTGAGAGGCTGGAAGTCACGAGCTGCTCACCCATCCTTTTCCTTCACTTCACCGTCCGAGAGAACAGACACAACTCAGATACATAAATCATTGAGTCGACACAGCCACACTGGTCATCGCCGACGTTAAGTGTGGGCTCGTGCTGTGGGTTCTGCTTAGCTTAAATGAGAATCTGGGTCCAAGAGTCCCATGGAGACCGCGCTTTACCTCGACCGTTAATAGTTTTCAAATATGTTTGTTCGTTTTCTAAGTGTCATCCTTCGCAGCCTTCGGCAGCGGTTCACGAAATCTGAAACGTGCAGTGAGCGTGAGAAAGGGAGAGTGGAGATCTGGGTGTTAACGACTGAGGAAGTTCAGGGGGGACGCTAAATGTTATTGTAAATTTCTTTTTCCTTACCTTTAATACTTTTCTCCTCAAAAGCCCATAAATAGTATGCTAGATGTGGCGCCCATTCAGACTCCCGATATCCATTCATTGACCTAGTGACGGAAACAAAAATTTACTTAAGCATTGGCATAAAGTTTAAACGACAACCCTTAAAAAGTTCTGCTTTCTTCTTTATTATTGTGCATTCCGTTTTATATTGTCATAAAAGTAAACTAGCACTGCATTAATGACAATCGGGTCACAGTAAATTTGAAAACTTAAAATAAAACACACAGACTGGACACCAATAAACATTCACAACCAAAAATAACATTTCTCCACATGCCCAATTTATTATGCAAATTAGTACACATAACACGAGCGTCTAAGGCGCTGCAGTCATGGATTGTGCGGCTGATCCCGGCGGAGGTTCGATTCCTCCCTCGGGCATGGGTGTGTGTGTTTGTCCCTAGGATAATTTAGGTTAAGTAGTGTGTAAGCTTAGGGACTGATGACCTTAGCAGTTAAGTCCCATAAGATTTCACACACATTTGAACATTTTTAGTACACATAACAAACATTGGGCGCTGTAAGTCAAAAACAAGGTTACTCGAACTCAGAATGAGTACTTCAGATGGCTTGACGCCCCTTAGGACTAGGCCCTTATAGCAAACCATGTGTGCTCTTACTGGACTTCTGTTCTAGGTGCAGACTTAACCCGTTTAAAACTAAACAGGCACTAGTGAAACTTAAAATCACATAAATAGAAAAACGCGCCTTAGGCTACTCAGCACAACCAAGTGAGTGTAATTCTTCAATGGTTCAAATGGCTCTGAGCACTATGGGACTCAACTGCTGAGGTCATTAGTCCCCTAGAACTTAGAACTAGTTAAACCTAACTAACCTAAGGACATCACAAACATCCATGCCCGAGGCAGGATTCGAACCTGCGACCGTAGCGGTCTTGCGGTTCCAGACTGCAGCGCCTTTAACCGCACGGCCACTTCGGCCGGCTGTAATTCTTCGTGTAGGACTCCACCAAAGAAACGTAAGAGCCGCCACTGAGAGACTAGAACGACGGCAACAACAAACACACCACAACTATTCTTTAGTACAACACGAGGTCAGCTATATAACTGGGGAAGACACCGATAACACACAACATGGACGCGGATATTACTTATTCACTCTACGAGCCACAGAGTCCTCGCATTTTTAAAAGTAGTCAGAATTCTCAACAACAGTTCTGAGTCCACACGTTAATCAGACACACGTCATCCCCAATTTACAACGTGTAAAATACGAAACCAGGGAAGGAAACACGAAGGCGACATCGTCATACTTACAGACAGGAACAACGAGATCATAGCGAAATGAAATCCTACCAAACAAATAGAATACTGTGTCAGGAAACGCTCACAAACAACATTTTCAAAGACCACGCCACTGTGAGGACATCCAATGAACAGTGGTACCTAGTCTCAATTTAGAGACTGGTGTTGCTCTGTCCAAGCACATGCGATATTTTCCAGTCATCTTCTCGGAAAAGTGCAAATTATTTTCTCGTCACTAAGTCACTGAAACAGGCAGATTTCAAACAGCAGCTGCATGGTGTTAACACAAGCTAATGCAACACAACAGAGAGCCAATTACATGGCACTATCCTTCACATGGGTCAGCTAGCAAACACACATGTCATACAGGGTGTTTCACTAAATGTGTTTGCCTCTGTAAGTTACGAAGTAATAGGCGACGGAAATATTTATTGCGGTAGGTCACCATAAGAAACGTTACACTGTCTGCGGAGCTATGAACATAGTTTATTTTGTTATTATCCAAAGAGTTACAGCAAAAAGACACAATTTTTTTAAAATTGAACAATAGTTATTTCTATCATGCACTGGAATCAGTAACACAAGCTGTGTATACATCAGTTGAAATTACATTCCTATCACTTTTAGTTCGGGAGCTACAGCCCTTTAAAGTTTCATGGACAGATACCACACGCTGTACATAATACATGTCTGTGTGGTGGGTGATGGATGTTCTAGCGGTGGGAAGTTCATTTAAATGAGATGTTCCAATGTGAGTACATGTCCCTGAATGCACAATGAAATTCGCCTTCTAAAGGATTTCCGGAGGAGATGTAACATCGCCGGTGTCACGGAGCAACATGCGTCCTGGATGCGCCATTTTAGATCATCTGGGGATGTGGGCTCAGTGACATAAACACGATCCTTCAGAGTTCCCCACAAAAAGAAATCTAATGGTGTTAAATAGGGCGACCTTGCGGGCCACGAATGAAGACTTCCTGCTTACCTGTTGCTTAGTTGTTCCACAACAGCACGCGCAGAATGGGCTGGGTGACCATCGTGCTGCATCCACATATGGACTCTCGTGTGTAGACACACATGTTCAAGGAGACCACCCAAACTGTCGACTATAAACGCGCGATATAACTCACCTGTCAATGTACCTGGGAAGTAGTGTGGACCGATGATTTCATCCCCAAGGATTCCACACCATACATTAATAGACCACCTACATTGACGGTCGACAGGTGGTACCCACCGAGGATTTTCTGCGGCCCAGTAGTGCACGTTATGGCGATTCACTGCACCATAATTTGTGAACGTCGACTCATCAGAGAACATAACACCTTGTAAAGACTCCAGCGTGAAATTACACATGGCCTATTCATAGAATGTAACTCTCGCATGTAAATCGTTCCCATGTAGCTCCTGGGTTAGTGATAGGCGGTACGGGTGAAATCTGTGACAGTGTACTATACGCCACACAGATGTGAGACTGACACCAGCAACTGCAGCATCGGCTCGTAAGCTGACATTGGTATCGTGGTGTACTGCAACTAAAACAAACACCTCCGTCTCTTCAAGTCTTGCTGATCTTCGTCTGTTCCTGCGGCGCATTACCAAGCTGCCTGTTTCCCGGAGTCGTTGTTCGGCACGTAAGAACGTAAGGGCTGCCGGAGATCTTCGCCTAGGATGTCTCACGGCGTACGCGATGGCTGCTTCAGTGGCATCATGTCGGCACTCGCCGAGCAACAGCAACATGTCAACGTACTCGTTGTTCGTGTATGCCGTCTTCATCCGATGTCAGTAACTGTGGTATATTGAGCCCCGTTCGTTTGTGTGGCTCGAACTGTCGGGTATACGGCCGTGTGTGGCGACAGTCGGCAGTCTAACAGAGCGTCGAGGAAGCTTCTCACTTCGTGACACCGGCGACGTTACAACTCGGCCGCACCACATTTAGAAGGCGCATTGCGTTGTGCTCAGCGTGTGTGGTATCTGCCCCTGACACTTTGAAGGGTTGTAACTCCCAAACTGAAGGTAATAAGAATGTAATTTAAATTGATGTATACTGTGGTGTCACCGCTAGACACCACACTTGCTAGGTGGTAGCTTAAATCGGCCGCGGTCCATTAGTACATGTCGGACCCGCGTGTCGCCACTGTGTGATCGCAGACCGAGCGCCACCACACGGCAGGTCTAGAGAGACGTACGAGCACTCGCCCCAGTTGTACGGACGACATTGCTAGCGACTACACGTACGAAGCCTTTCTCTCAATTGCCAAGAGACAGTTAGAATAGCCTTCAGCTAAGTCCATGGCTACGACCTAGCAAGGCGCAGTTAACCATATCTGGAGAGAGTCTCACTTGTATTATCAAGAGCAATGTACAACAAGAAATTAAAGTTAAGTATACGAGAAGCTCCGTTCTTTTCTTTATAGCTTTCATCACGTATCCTGTTTCAGACTTAACGCAAGACGGCGTGAGTTGACGCGTGCCCTTTCGGCTACTTCTCAGTGTGGCGTAGCTAGCTTGTTACGCCACAACATATACACTGCTGGTGTTACTGATTCCAGTGCATGATAGAAACAACTATTGTTCTATTTAAAAAACTGTATCTTTTTGCTGTAACTCCTTGGATAATAACGCATGATCATAGCTCCGTAGACATTGTAACGTTTCTTATGGTGACCTACCGCAACAAATATTTCCTCACCTATTTCTTCGTAACTTTCAGAGACAAACATATTTAGTTAAACAGCTTGTATGTGCCTCATTATCCATCACACGACCACAATGAAACTTCTCTCAGTGGAGCTACAACCGATTCCCGAACGTGCGGTTCCAACAAAATCGCACAAACTAATGTCACTATAAACCTGCTCTGACAACAGCTTGTGAGTGCCGACCGATGGAAGCGTACCAATCGTTGGATTACCAACGAACACCCAACGTGTGTAACTAATCCGTCCTCGCATCTCACAGCGGTACCACTTCCCATTGAGCTACGCTCAATTCCCGAACGCTCGATGCAAAGTAAAGTAGAAACACACAGGGCTTTTACCCTTCCTAGAAAAGCACACTGACAATTGCATGCGAGTTGCCAGCCACCCGCAACGCTGTAATCTGCTACTGGTACAAACTAAACGAGGCTTCACAGTACTTCCACATTTTAGATTAAGTCCATAAATAATGCGACAGCTTACACAACAATTCAAAATCACTTCAACTTTCAACGGCGTACTGTGCCGCTGATGCATAACTTTCAGGACTAGACGAACTCTGAGAACGGCGAGTATAAACAGACAATAAAATTCCAACCGACCACTTCGAACACCTGAAAGTGAGAAGCATGACTGGAGAACTAAACATTTAGCTGACCTTAGCTACTAAGAACAATACTAAACGTATACAAATTCACTACAAAAAGTGACCATAAAGACGTTATATCATCCCTGTCACGTGAGCAGTTAAATACAGCACCACTGCATCGGCGACACAACGAGGAAAACAAGATCGGGCCGCACGAGGCGGCAAAGACTACCAGCTAAATCCGTACCGAGGCACGTTGCGCGACAGAAGGTCTCCTTCCCACGCCCCCCTGCACGCGTGAGGTCGCGCAAACATTCGCCCGCGAACGTCAGACTGACAGATAATCAGTCGCCCCGCATGGAAGATGGCGGGATTTTTCAAACGCACACGAGGCTGGGCCGCATGGCTGAAAAACAATGACTTAATTCGTGCCTGGTCAGTCAAGGAAGCACAGGATAGTGTCAGATGTAGCGAACAATAGTTCGACTGGGTTGTTATTAATGCTAAACAAGGTTCAGTTCTACAAATCAGAGCAATAATTAATGTATTCGTAACACAGAACAGTCCAACTGTCTATCAACGATTTCGTTCTTTTAGAAGGGTTGAATATGAACAGAAGGGGAATACGAACCCCATTGTACCGAAAATGACGTCCGGTTTGGTAAATGCGAGCTCTGAAGCGAGCTGGGAAAGATATCTTGAAGTTCCAACTATAATAATCTGCCTACACATAGCCTATACGTAATTACGTATCATATGCACGGCGTAAGGCAACCTCCATATAAGTGGTTCTATCGAAATGAATGACCTTTAATTAGAAACTCAAGTGAAATCAGTCAATAAAGAAAAGTCCACTGGAACCAATAGGATACCAGTACTATTCTAAGTAGAGTACGCGGAAGAACTTTCTCATCTTCGAGCAGCAGTACACCTCGGAACATAGACCATTGGAAGAACGAAAGGTGCCTTGTGACCGGAAAAAGAGCGGCACATTGTCATTCTCAAGAAGGGCAGTCGAACAGACGCGCAAACCTTTAGACCAACACAGATCTGTTGCAGCATTTTGCAACATGGTTTATGCTCGCGTCAATGTCGGACGTACGATGAACGTATCCGTTCGGAAAGTGTGCCGAAATTTGGCGTTCATGGGCTGTGGCAGCATACGCCGATGCGAGTGCCTCTGTTAACAGCCTGCTGTGCTTCTCGTGAGATCGTGACTATGTCAGTTGGACCATAACAAATGGAAAACCGTGGACTGATCAGACAAGCCACGATTTCTGTTGGTAAGTGCTACCGATAGGCTTCCCTCAAGCCATGGTCCCAAGATGTCATCAAGGCAATGCGCAAGCTGGTGGTGGCCGCTCAATGGTGTAGGTAGTGTTTACATGGAATGGATTGGGTCCACTGGATCACTGACAGGAAGTTGTTATGTGCCAATAGCACTTTCAGCCATTCATTGGCTTCATGTTCCCGAACAACGATGAAACGTTTGTGGATGACAATTTACCCTGTCACCGGGCCACAATTGTTCGCTATAGGTTTGAAGTACTTTCTGGACAGTTCGAGCGAATGATTTCGCCATCAAGACCATCAGACATGAATCCCATCGATGATTTATGGGACATAACTGTAAGATCAGTTGGTACACAACGTCCTGCACCGGCAACACTTTCGCAGATACGGACAGCTACAGGGCCTACAGGGTTCATTGTTTCTGAAGGGGACTTTCAACAACTTGAGCCCAAGCCACGTAGAGCTGCTGCGCTACCCCGGGCAGAAGGATGGTAAGTCACGATATTAGGAGGTATCCCATGACTTTTTTCGCCTTAATATATGAAAAGCCCTGAAATCTCATTTTTACGAATTAACACAGGTTTCGAACTAGCGACCGTGTGGATCTTAGATCTTTAACGAAATCGTCGGAATATGAATGGAATTGATTGATTTTTCGTTAAAGAATAATAATAAATTTTATCTTTTGCTTTTAAGTTAATCTTCTTTCGTGCGAACTTTGTTGTAGAACCACTCTCTTATTTTCGTGTGGTAATAAAAAATTTTACTTTCTTAAGAATTACGTACATTTAAAGAAAAAATATTTACGTGAACTCATATGAACTGGTTAAGAATATTTAGTTGAGAATTGAGTCCTTTAAATCATTCGGCCTTGGCATACACTTTCCAGATGCAGTGGGTTTTTTTGTTAAATATTTTTACTGAATTTTATCCCGGCACTAGCCATAGAACACAAGATTATCTCTATCAGCAGAAAATGTTTTAATTATTGCCAAGCCGATCTTTATCACTGATCAAACCTACTTTACTATGCATTTGAGTTATTTTAAAGAACCGAACTGTTTAAATTTCAATGTTAACTAACATTAACTCTCCGCCTACGAATGCACAAACGTATAATTAATTCAAATTTTATCAGCCACGGGATCACTGAAAAGGAAAACAATTTCTTAATTCACTATTGATTTTTATGCATCTGTTCCCGATTTACGGGTTTGATAATTTTTTAAATGTGCCGCCTCTTCAGATCTGCGATTGTTGGTCGCGGCACAGCGCAGCAACACCGCTAAAAAATGCTGAAAAATTCTTAAAGAAATTTTATAGATGACGTGGGCAAGCTAATTTACATAAATAATTCACACTTCTGATAAATACTGATATATTTAGCTCAAACAACAATTCAACTCACATTAATTCGTAACGCATCGTCTAATGGCGACTAAGTCCAGACAGAGACAAAAGAAGTCTACACATTCGTTAAAAGCTTCTTCACAGTGTCCTACCTCGATAACTTCTGAACAGAGAAGACCAAAGAATACATAATGCTTAGTGCTTATATAGCGTTTGCCGACTATTAACATTTCTTTGTAAATTGACGATATTATTCTCTTCTGGCAAATTTTTATATCTCTGATACCGCAAATACTGACACATTTTACAATCACATAATAAATACAGAAAAATTCCTATCCTAAATACAGAGAAATATTACAACAAAAAATATAATGAGAATAACTAATGTATTTTATACCACATTCAGTAATATTTTTGTTCAATAATTACGATATATACAACTTGCCCAGAGCGGCGTATATGGTACAAATACACTCTTGTTGTTTAATAACGTGAAAATGCCAGGGAACGTTACAGATCCCCTTTTTCATCCATGAGACCTAGAAAGCAGTGGATGCCTGCGCCCAGCGTGATGACGTAGTCCTTGCACTCTAGGCGTTTGACGCATGTCCGCACTGCCGCCTAATGAACAAAATATGAGAATGGGGAATGTCAAACTAGCTGCGAGACTGGACTGAAGAGTTTTCAGAATTCAGAAAAAATATAATTATCAACAAAGAGAATTCTTCAGACATGGTATGTAACTGGGGTGCAGTCCAAAGGACTGTTGTAAGACTTCTACATTTTACAATACACATTTCGCGGATGTTTCTGTTGGATATAAAGAAGTCAGTAAAGACAGGAAGACCTGCAGAGGAGCGATTCATGGTAATTCTCCCTATACATAAACGTAACGAATTGAAGTGAAATATGGAGAAATACCAGTTAGTATGTGATTAAGAGATCGCAAAACAGTCACTGGGATCAGTTACCTTCACAAAATAACTAGGAGGTCGTGAACGGAGTAATTTTAACAGGAACGATAGCATAAAACTAAACGCAGGGAAGGCAGATGCCAGAGTAAGGTTTATTGGAAGAATTGTTATGAGCAGTAGTCGACCCACCAAGGAGATGAATTGCAAAACCCTCGATCGACCAATGCTTGAAAATTGCTCGTCGATCTGAAATCTCTACAAGAGAGGACTGATAGAGGAAATCAAAAGAAGAACACAGCGTTTCATTACGGATTCATTTACTGAGTGCTGAAGTGTCATGAAGATGCTATGCCAACTACAGTGACACACGCTGCTAGTGATGTGCTCTGCATCGCTGTGTTGTTTAATTTTAAAATTAGATTCCGCGAGAAAACCACGAAGCTAAAAGCAAAAAGCTCCTACGGGGCTTATCAACAACCGTTCTTTCCCACCTGGACTAACGTACCCGCCGCCAAACACTAAAAAGTTTCTTTCGAAGTATAAATGTAGATGTAGGACGCTATGATACATTAAACTGCTGGAGGTTAGTGTAATACATTGATTTATAATGAAGATAATCCTACTTGTGTAACACTATTTTGCTGCAAAGCGTCAATCGTAAACGCAGATCGCAAAGTAAGTACTGTGGCAGTTTTGTAGTCCAGTGCGTGAAAACACTAGAGGGACAATAAAGGACGGTAGAGGTAGTAACTTTAATTTCGTATCTGCAGTAAAACTTGTCCCAACTTTTTTATGGCTCTGGGGCGCTTAACTCTCTGGAAAGTTTTGTAGTCTGTCACCTGTCAATGTATTTATGAGCGCGATGATCAGAAGTTTCCGACCGAGAACTTAGTTCCTTTCGTGCATTTATCATAGGATCGTACTTGAGCTGTCTCCAACAGTTCTCAGGCTGAATAATCCATTATCTCGTGCAATACAAAAATTTTGATATTGTTTTTGTACTCATTCAAAGCTGAAACAGAACTGTTCATCCCTATATATATGTTATTGTATAGAGTGAAATACACCCTGGTAATTTCATTCTGGCACGAGGAGGAAGGCCTCTATCGTTTACAGACGAAACACTTTAATCTTCTAAGTTCACTTTAAGTGAATTCTGTATGGGAAAAATGCTCACCGTATCTGTCGCATTGTTAGCCGCATGTGTCTCCTAGGCCCTATCAAATGGTGAGCACTTCTACGAACATGGACATCATTCGCTGGGTGTGAATGTGGCAAACAAGAGGTACATGGGCTGATCACTAGTCACCAATCCTCTGCAGCCTTAGGCGCCATGCGTGCTTGACTTACCACCATGCTGTGCCATAGTGATACACTGTTAACTGGAAGCAGTGGTGAATTTTACTTAACTGCTCAAATTTCAAGGGTGATACACACGTCTATGAACACCAGACGTCAAAATACGCTTCCTCCAGAAGCGTGAATGTTTGCAGAGGCGAAACTGTCGTTAGCGGACACATGCCGCACCACTGATCTATAAAGCTTTCCGAGGCTATACGGGCTGTCTGAAACAATTGTTATTACCATGGGAACCCGTGGGGCATCAGTTGAGATGCCTAGCTCTGTAAACGAGAATCCCAGTACACTGAAGTTACAATTAATCAGCGCTCACAATCAAATTGATAGGAAAGTTCCTAATAAGCATAAAGAAACATACATGAAACGTGGGACTTACGGAAAGCAGGGAAAGATGTGGGCGGGGCCTAATCAGTTACCGTTGGTCGCGCAGTAAACACGTACAGTTTATTTAAGAAATTAATTTTTTTAAACAATCACTTTAAAAAAATTCACTAACACAAGTTACACTAACGTCTGAAGGCCTTCATACGAAAGAATTCCAAATTATTTGTCGGCTGAAGGTCACAGGCAACACTTCAGAACAATTAGCGGCTGAAGGCCTGAATTAAAAATGAGGAAGACAATTACACGATAAAAATACCATCATAAATATTTAAAACAATCATTTAAAAAAAAATTGACTGTAACACAAGCTACACTGACGGCTGAAGGCTTTATTAAGAAGAATTAAAATTATTTATCGGCTGAAGGCCACAAACAATAGGAATAATTTAAACAAAATATTATTTTTAAACAATTGACACAATCAGACCAAATAAGGAATGGAGTGATCCACAGACAGTGCTCCAATGATCGACCTAAAAAGAGTCCCTACAGCTGCGTAAGCGGTGAGACAGGCAGCCAAGAGTTATACTGACTTAACGGAATGACAAGTCAAACTAGGGACAGCTTAAACGCCGACCAGCACACTCGTAAACTCCACCTAAGATGCGATAAGCAATACCATGGTAGAATAACAGTTAACATCGTCTAATGACAAGCACTTAATCACTTAAGTTGTCTCTACCAAATCCTAGTACTCACAGGATTAAGACAATCCCGGCGGCGTCAGGGACTTTCTCTGCCTCGTGATGACTGGGTGTTGTGTGGTGTCCTTAGGTTACTTAGGTTTAAGTAGTTCTAAGTTCTGGGGGACTGATGACCATAGATGTTAAGTCCCATAGTGCTCAGAGCCATTTTTTGATTAAGACAAACTGCCTACTCTAAATCTGACTAGAATGCACATGGAACCGCAAAAGGAAATTCCACGAACAACTCAAACAATGCTAAAACAGTCACTATACAGCATCAAGACGAATTGCAAGTAGACATGAACGCTAAGAACACAGAAACGGTCAAAAGACCAGATACACGTCGTCCACTGAGATGACCGACCAAATGCCCAATCATCGGTCGTTGCCAATCAAGTCAGGCAAGGGAATAGTCGGAGTATAAAACCGCCAACTGACAGCCTGAAGGCAAGAGGTCGAATATAATAACGATCCATTCAACCTAAACTCGCTGAATCCAGACCTCGACGTGGTCGTGCACTCTCGCGACCACATCCTTCCATCGGGCAGTGCATATATGTCGCCAGCTCCTTTGGCGAGTACTGGCGCTGTCGGATCTCACTGCTGCTCCGTCCCCACTGAACTGCCCTGACACACCACGACACGGAAAACTAGAGGTCGCTCCGAAGATAGTACCACAGTACTCGCTATCGATAAACGCCGCTGCTGCCACTCACGGACAGAGAAAGCGAGCAAACGTAGTGGCGCCAGTGAACAGACTGAGAAAACGAAAGGTGACAATCCCAATATAAGACGCCAACCTGTGAATGTGAGCCGGAGTACGGCTCAATACATTTACATCAAAATGTGATCTAGTGATAAAAAGAGAAGGGATATAGCTTCAGAAAGAGCATATGTATCATGAATCAAGAGTTCACTAGTGTCCTTTTTTTTAAGGGATCGCGATATCATGCTGTGGGTACCTTGTGTTACTCGAAGAAATTAGGAAACGGATGTCTTCAGTCAAAAACTGCCTACAGGCTATTACAGCCTTTTAGCCTTCTGCATTTGCAACATCCTTCACCTTAACAGCAAAAAATGAAATGTCAGATTTGATGTCTCCATTCTCAAGCACACAGGTAAAGTCAGTACGAATTGGCTGTGTCTTCACATACCTACTTCTTACAAGAGAAACCAACGGAAGACCCACAGGAAAAAAGGCTAACAGTGTAAACA
Source organism: Schistocerca nitens (assembly GCF_023898315.1). Taxonomy (NCBI): domain Eukaryota; kingdom Metazoa; phylum Arthropoda; class Insecta; order Orthoptera; family Acrididae; genus Schistocerca; species Schistocerca nitens. The sequence continues at coordinate 259,430,789 of NC_064620.1, forward strand.
TCCATCTCAGTAAGTCAGCGAATGTGGATGCCAGTATTACACACTGAGCAACAACAATATCATCATTCAAAAAGATATGGAGAGATAAATAATATAAACCGAGGATGATAGGTCCAAAGCCTTCAGTAGCACGATACCCAAATTTTCTGGAGACTCATGAGCAACTTGAGTACGCTATGGAACTGGGGATTTGTCAGACTGAGAAGGAGAAGGAGAAGGAGAAAAGCGTCTAACGTCCCGTCGGCAACGAGGTCTTAGAGACAGAGCACAAGCTCGTATTAGGGAAGGATTGACAAGGAAATCGGTAGTGCCCTTTCAGAGGAACCATCCCGGCATTTGTCTGAAGTGATTTAGGAAAATCAGGATGGCCGGGCGATCGTTTGAACCGTCGTCCTTCCGAATGGGAGTCCAGTGTGCTAATGACTGCGCCATCTCTCTCTGTCTTTGTCTAAGCGCTCTAAAACGCTCTTGACCGTTGATCTAGTTTTCTACACCTATAAATCCATGTTATCATTTTATTGATTCTTGCTACTATTTGTAACTGTTTTATTTTATTAAGTTGTTTGATGCTGTTGCGCTTAAACTAAGGATTTCCTATTCCTAAACTTTCATGTGTCTATGTGTTGTAATGTGAAACTTGCCAGTGGTGTGGTTACGTAAACGCTACCTGGTGAAATGAATGGCCAAATCCATCTGAAACTGTGTAACTCCATTGCAATTAACTCTTACTAAAAATAAGCAGACAACGTAAAACCTTATCCTAAAGAGGCTGTCCTGTAAATTCTGTACTGCGCAGTGCAGTGAAAGTGAAAATGCCCTGGATATCTATGTCAGCAATATGATTAAATAAAGTTCCAAAAACTAAAAGATACGTAGTTGAATGTACCAGTACAGTATAGGAGCAAAAATGTCTGCATAAGAAATGAGATCTTAACAGAACCTTACTGAAGTGAATCTGATAAATACAGGGTGATTCAAAAAGAATACGACAACTATAGGAATTTAAAACTCTGCAACGACAAAAGGCAGAGCTAAGCACTATCTGTCGGCGAATTAAGGGAGCTATAAAGTTTCATTTAGTTGTACATTTGTTTGCTTGAGGCGCTGTTGACTAGGCGTCAGCGTCAGTTGATGCTAAGATGGCGACCGCTCAACAGAAAGCTTTTTGTGTTATTGAGTACGGCAGAAGTGAATCGACGACAGTTGTTCAGCGTGCATTTCGAACGAAGTATGGTGTTAAACCTCCTGATAGGTAGTGTATTAAACGTTGGTATAAACAGCTTACAGAGGATGGGTGTTTGTGCAAAGGGAAAAGTTCTGGACGGCCGAGAACGAGTGATGAAAATGTAGCACGCATCCAGCAAGCATTTGTTCGCAGCCCAGGAAAATCGACTCGCAGAGCTAGCAGAGAGCTGCAAATTCCACAATCAACTGTATGGAGAGTCCTACGAAAAAGGTTAGTTATGAAACCTTATCGTCTGAAATTGGTTCAAGCACTGTCTGCAGCTGATAAGATTAAAAGAATCGATTTCTGTGATTTTATCCTTGTTCAAATGGAAACAGATGAATCTTTCGTTTCAAAGATTGTGTTTAGTGATGAAGCAACTTTCCACACTAACGGGAAAGTCAACCGTCATAATGTCGGTATATGGGGCACTGAAAATCCGCGGGAAACAACTCAGTATGAACGTGACTCGCCTAAGGTGAACGTTTTCTGTGCCATTTCATCCAATAAAGTTTTTGGTCCCTTTTTCTTCGAAGGTGCTACTGTAACTGGACTACAGTATCTGGAGATGTTAGAGAATTGGCTGTTCCCTCAGCTCGAAAAAGAAGCACAACAATTCATATTTCAGCAGGATGGAGCGCCACCACATTGGCACTTATCTGTCCGTAACTACCTGAACGTCAACTACCCGAGGCGATGGATCGGCCGCCAGGCAGCCCGTGACAGAGCACTTCATCACTGGCCTCCAAGAAGCCCTGATCTTACCCCCTGCGATTTTTTCTTATGGGGGTATGTTAAGGATATGGTGTTTCGGCCACCTCTCCCAGCCACCATTGATGATTTGAAACGAGAAATAACAGCAGCTATCCAAACTGTTACGCCTGATATGCTACAGAGAGTGTGGAACGAGTTGGAGTATCGGGTTGATATTGCTCGAGTGTCTGGAGGGGGCCATATTGAACATCTCTGAACTTGTTTTTGAGTGAAAAAAAACCTTTTTAAATACTCTTTGTAATGATGTACAACAGAAGGTTATATTATGTTTCTTTCATTAAATACACATTTTTAAAGTGGTATTCTTTTTGAATCACCCTGTATTTTGAAATGCAAGGTTTGACTATGAACGATTTTACTATGTCCTGACTGGCCCTAACAAACTCTCATGACTTGCCTTGTGGCAACGGAAACTCGATACTGCTCGAAAGTGACGAATATCAAAATACAGTGTCGTAGCAAAATCACCTAAAGAAAAAGCTTGCCACGGAAAAACAGCTCTGCTGATCGCATCTTGCTTTGCTCTGAGTAACTGTGTTCTGCTGAGTGCAGCGCGGTGACAAACAACTAAAAACTAAATTTTCTTCAGGAGACAATAGAAGAGACCAAATTTACTGAATGATTTAAGAGAGATCAGCTTTCAGAACTATATTACGAATCCGTACCTTAATAATTACAGCGATCGTTACAAAAATAGCTTCTTAGAAGATTGTGACACTTCTATGAAGTCAATTGATGAAATGGTAGACGAGTCATGAATCTATAACTATTAGTCCAATTCAGGTGTATAGACAACATCGTTAAATCACGACCCGACAATCAGACTAAATGATTCGAAAAATAAATAAAAAATCGTGTTAAATATTTGCCTTTCTCAAACTCATGATTAATTACGTGCGAGCAAGCAGTGTAGCGACAACATTACCTGAATCGCGTCACACTTCTCAAATATTGTCTTTCCAAAGAGCGACATCCGCTGCGTTTCTAGCTCTGTGTTCTGCTAATTATTTCCAGACAACTCAACAGCGTGACCAGTACCCTACACACGTCCCACTGAATGGCAACGACAATGCTACCAACAAACAAAGATCACATTGCTTGTCCTCTGAGCCTCTGTGACGTAACATGGTTCAAATGGCTCTGAGCACTATGCGTCTTAACTTCTGAGGTCATCAGTCGCCTAGAACTTAGAACTAATTAAACCTAACTAACGTAAGGACATCACACACATCCATGCCCGAAGCAGGATTTGAACCTGCGACCGTAGCGGTCGCTCGGTTCCAGACTGTAGCGCCTAGAACCGCACGATGATGTAACAAATGGACTACGGGGACGTATTTTGAAAAGTATCAAGTGCACAAATACGAAGTACGACACATCGAATAAAAAGTGAGCTCACATCACATTTATTGAATGGCAGAAGTAAGCGAAAGTTCTTACATACTTTAATGTTTACAATGGTTATTCAAGTGTTGAATTGTTTCGATGTTGTTCTTTCTCGAAGTTATTACTGCCTACACACTTTTCAGATATACATCTCATTGTGCACTGCAGTGGCAAAAGTCATGTGATATCTCCTAATATCGTGTGAGACACTCTTTTTCCCGGTGTAATGTAGCATCTCGACATGGCATAGACTCGACAAGTCACTGGAAGTCCCCTGCTGATATAATGAGCCGCTGTTTCTCTGTAGCTGTCCCTTACGAAAGTGTTGCCTATGCAAAAATTTTTGCACGAACTGACGTCCTGAGAGGCCATATTATTCTCTCGAATTGTCCAGAGTGTTCTTCAAGCAAGTCGCTAACAAATGGGGCCCGGTGACATGATGCGATATCATCCATGAAAATTCCATCGGTATTTGGGTACATGAACTCCATGAATGGCTAAAATTGGTCTCCAAGTAGCCGAACATAACAATTTCCAGTCTCGGTTCTGTTGGACCATTCCACGTAAACACATAATTATGGAGTCACCGCCATCTTGCACAGTGCCTTGTTGACAACTTGGGTCCATGGCTACAAGGGGTGTGCGCCACTCTCGAATACTGCTCCAGCTCTTACCAACTGAAATCGCGACTCATCTGACTACGCCACGGTCTTCCAGTCGTCTAGAGTCCGACAGATATGGTCACTGGCCCAGAAGAGGAGCAGCAGGCGATGTCGTGCTGTTAGCAGAATCACTTGCGTCCGTCGTCTGCTGCCATACTCCATTGGCGCAAAACTTCGCTGCGTTGTCCAAACGGATACGTTCATTGTACGTTCCACATCGATTTCCGCGCTCATTTTACGGAGTGTTGCTTGTCTGTTGGCACTGACAACAGTACGCAAATGCTTCTGCACTCGGTCCTTAAGAGAAGGGGTCGGCCGCTGCGTTAACCCGAAATTTGCTATTCTCGGTACACTCTTGACACTGTGGATCTCCAAATATTGAGTCCTCTAACGATATACGAAGTGCAATGGGCCATACATCTAGTTGCAACTACCATTGCACGCTCAGAATCTGTTAACTCCTGTCGTGTGGCCATAATCAGTTCGGAAACCTTTTCATACGAAGCGCTTGAGTACAAATAACAGCTCCGCCAATGCAGAGGCCTTTTACATCTGTCTACGCGATACTACCGCGATCTGTGTATATGCTGCCCCATGACATTTGTCACCTCAATTTTACGCGGTACAAGGTGAGGCAGGAAATGACTCACATTCATGATGAGCAACCATAGAGATTAAGAGATTTCGTTCTTTCTTTAAATAGAATGGGCCGGATGCTGAGTTTGTTGTTTAACGTGCTCTTGCGTCCCACCTATTGAGACTTCGTCGTCGGTGATATGCTGATTCCCAGCTTCCGTTTCTTTTTTACCTTAGTATGGGAACCGAATTTTCTCACTATACGAAGTGATAGTTAGCCCCAGAAAGAGCTCACTGGTCAATATAGAGCGCTGTAAAAGGTGTAGAACTGGTACCATGTAATCTATCACTGGCTGCAGCTCCGTAGTGAAGCACTGTGTATTTGTCTGCCGGGTGTACGGAATCAGTGCAGTGAGATGGGGGATACGTCAGAGAGATACGGCACTTGCACTTACTCTATATTGACTAGTGTGCTCTTTCCGGGGCTAAATATCACTTCGTATAGTGAGCAAACTCGAATGAAGTTGCCCAACTTGGTGGCGTAACAAGCAGGACTTTCCGACGTGTCCACTCCAAACAATGTGACTCGTCGTGTAAACAGTGATCGTAAAATGATCTTTACCGACAGTGACTGGAGACGATTGTCACCACTTGTCAGTGACAGTCTGTTACAATTAGGACAGGAACTGACTTCTTCAAGGAACGCAGGTTCTACTCGAACACCTTTCCAGCGTACATTGCGAAGGGAGCTTCTGGTACTGGATATTTGGAGTCTGGTACCTCGACAAAGGGCAATGTTCACAGCCGCACTTGAGATTGCAGGTCTTCATTGGGAGAAAAAACAAAGAAAATGCCAAGTAAGTAACTGGTGGGTAGTGCAGTGTGGTCCATATGGTCTCCATTTAGCGCCTTTTCATCTGATAGAAGGAAGGAGGAGGAAATTAGTGTTTAACGTCCCGTCGACAACGAGGTCATTAGAGACGGAGCGCAAGCTCGGGTGAGGGAAGGATGGGGAAGGAAATCGGCCGTGCCCTTTCAAAGGAACCATCCCGGCATTTGCCTGAAGCGATTTAGGGAAATCACGGAAAACCTAAATCAGGATGGCCGGAGACGGGATTGAACCGTCGTCCTCCCGAATGCCATCTGATAGAAGACAACGAATGCAGCGTCGGCCCAATCAGGCGCAAACCCGCATTGTATCGACGGCTGAGTTCAGGCCGGATGTGATTCAGTGGTGTTTCGGACACGTTTTCCTTATCATAACTTTTGCCCACCGATAATGCCGATAATTTGTACCAGGATGCTTATTTCAACATTCTCGGCAAGCAAGTGCTGCCCTCAGTTCTACCTCTTCATGATGAGTGGACTGTTTACAATCCCAGCTTCCTTCCTGGTTTGATCAACGTGCATGCATCCTATCGCATCCCGACTGACCAACTAAAGTCCTATAGAAAATAAGTGGTACTTAGGAACAGCGGGTAAAACGCAGCAACTTTACTGCAGTTTTTAGGCTCTGTGTGAACTGATCATTATTGAATGGCTTCATCTGAATGTGACATACCTGTAAGAACTTGTGGAGACACTTTCTCGCCGAATTGCATCCACTATCAGCACTAGAGGGGTTGTTACATGGTGTTAGCCTGATTTCGCCTGGGTATAACTCACAGTTTTGTCCCGGGTGTATACTTTCAACTATGCTTATACATGTCTTCCTGTACGGGGCTCGTAAAATCTCTTACAGTATACGATGTAGACGAAAGCAACGGCTTAGGGAAGTCTACATCGGTCCTGGGAGCTTTCTCAGGTGTCCTATGCGGTCAAGGCAAACAACCGCTCACGAAAGCGTGGAAGATGCGGGCTCGTTTCTGGGAACGGCACAAATTATTTCCACCAACGCATAGCGCAATCAAAGTTCAATCACAACCGCAAATGTGATTATGATTCTCGTATTTATTGGGAGTCTGTAAATGCTCTCATTATCAAATTCTGGATGAGTATATTCCGGGTAATTGTCTCCCCGTTTTAAGGTTGGTTGGTTGGTTTTTGGGGGTAGAGACCAAACAGCGAGGTCATCGGTCTCATCGGATTAGGGAAGGAAGTCGGCCGTGCCCTTTCCGAGGAACCATTCCGGCATTTCCCTGGAGCGATTTAGGGAAATCACGGAAAACCTAAATAAGGATGGCCGGACGCGGGATTGAACCGTCCCCGTTTTAAGGAAATGCTTTTTGATGCATCTCAACATTTATGACAACGTATCTCCTGAACTGTGAGTCGGACACTGATATAATTTTGCAGGTACATTCGCTGATATATATGTAGATATTGTCTTCTATGTGCGTTGCGAACGGAGTTAGTTATAAAGAAATTGTAAATTAAAACGTCACGCCTGATATCCAAATTTTATAGTGCGCCATTTGAAGCAAAAACTATCTTGTGATTCTTGAGTTTCTCCCGGCGTATTTGATAATCAAAATATCCACGGGTGTACTGCCGGTCTACAGTGTCCAACGGGCACAATATTTCGGCGATCATACATGTCGCCATCATGTTCCCAAGCCTTGCTAAGATTATAGCCACAGGCCTGGGAACCAGCGATTGGGTTAATCAAGAGTAAATCGAGCAAATGTATAGTTGTGACGACCACGGCGGACAGGGCCATCACACCGACGTCATCTCAGACGCCGTCGCAATCTGTTCCATCGCGCGACCGTGGCGCGGGGCGCGGACGGCGGAGTGAGCGCGCCGCGGGCGGAGGGTATTTAAATCGGCCGCCGCCGCGACCGAACCCAGTTCCCCCTGAGCAGCCAGTGTGCGGATCTCCGTGCCGGCACGTTCACAGGAGCTCAGTCCGTCAGTTCACCTGATGATGGCGACATGTATGATCGCCGAAATATTGTGCCCGTTGGACACTGTAGACCGGCAGTACACCCGTGGATATTTTGAAAAACTATCTTGTCACACATATAAATGTTTATCATGTTATATCTCGTGAACTATGTCTCGTACAATGGTATAATTTTGCCTGTAGGTTCAGTGGTATATGCGGATACTGTATCCAGACATTGTTACGAATAGTCACCAGTAAAGAAGCAATAAATTAAAACTTGATGCCTGATGCTACGGTTTTACGGCGTCAACAGCAAACCTGTGGCAGAAACCATCCTTCCTTTTATCATTCTGCAGATGGTATCTGATTGAAAAAAAAATTGTAAAGTGTTGATATTATGTGTAAGTTTTATTGGAAATCGCTAAGTGCTCTAATCCTAAACTACTGGATGAATCATGTCCTGGTATTTGCTCCCCGTCCAATGTAAACACACAGTTTAGAATGTAAAATAGTGAATTGAATTAAACTTTCAACGTAAGATTATCCCACTTTTTGCGTGGATTATGGTAACATTTTAAATTTTTAATTCGGTCAATAATTAAGCTAAATATTAAGAAACAAAATTTTGTTGCCCTTGCAAGCCACGACATGGGCTACCTACAAATGGTACCGCATTCCGGGACAGCGATTTAGTAACAGATTTACAATATCCTCAGGCAGGAGTAGTATCTGAACTTAGACTAAGGTAAGTGACGTTCTCAAGAAAAAATAGATCCAAACACCAACACTTCACTAACATAACGGAAAGGAAAGCACTGACATTGAAAATATAGGGAAAATATCTTTGTTTTATGTGGTTCTTTTAGTTCAGTATCCAATAAAATTTCCCGCTTCCTGTCAACAATCAATGAAATTGCTACGCGTGCTGGAATTTTGAAATCAGTAGTACAACGAGAATCAGAGCTTGAAAACTGTTTTCGCCCTTAAATACCTTTCTGGAACGTTTCGTTGCGTGGTTTCACTTACTCGTCCGGCGTTGAGTCAGCCGTCGCCGCCAAATTTCTCTCAGCGTGCCGTTTATTGCAGGACCTACATTTGCATTCCAATTTGGGCAAGCCGATGGATGCAAATCAGGTCCGCTGTTTGCTGTTTGCCTGCGAATAATAGCCAGGAAAAAAATACCCGTGCATTCGAGAGGACAGCAGTTATCGGACAGAATGCAATCAGCAACGACGGCGGAGGCGAACGGCGATTTTATGGCCGGAAGTTGGTGGGCTAACGCTTATGAATATTCCCGTGGATAAAGCTAAAGCTGGATGACTATTAGCTGAATGGTCTCCGCGTAGAGTTATCTCACGGTTCTTGAAACCAGAGGGATATTTATCTTGGTACTAAAAGTTTGAACTTCCTGCCGTCATATAACTTAGAGATCAGTGTTTTAGCAGAGAAAATTCAATATTTAGGAAAATGATACGATCATTTGAGGAAAGAATTCTCGTATGAACATAGGCTCTGTTACGAATGGTGTGCACTGCTGTTTATTTTCAATATTACTATATACAAGGGCCGTTCAGAAAGTAACCTCCGGTTGATTTAAAAAAATACACCAAGTTAAATAAAAATATTTTAATATATACATCTTACAACTACATCTTTGCACTATTTTTCTACATAAAAAAATACACCAAGTTAAATAAAAATATTTTAATATATACATCTTACAACTACATCTTTGCACTATTTTTCTACATAGTCTCCATAGCGATTGACGCACTTATCGTATCTCTTCACAAGCTTTGAATTTCCTTCTGCATAAAAATCACCCGTTTCGTGCCTGGAGCCAGCCTGTGACCGCATCTTTGAGCTCTTCGTCGTCATCAAACCGCTGTGACCCGAGCCATTTCTTCAAATGCATGAAGTGATAATCACTTGGCGCCAGGTCTGGGCTGTAAGGTGGATGGTTGATAACGTCCCACTTGAAGGACTCAAGAAGGGCCGTTGTTCTGCGAGCAGAGTGAGGACGGGCGTTATCGTGCAAAAAAACGATACCGGAAGTCAGCATACCACGGCGTTTGTTCTGTATAGCCCGTCGTAACTTTTTTATTGTTTCACAGTACACGTCTTGATTAATGGTCGTACCACGTTCCATGAATTCAACCAACAACACCCCTTTGGCATCCCAAAACACCGTTGCCATCAGTTTTCTGGCAGAAAAATCTTGCGAGGATTTTCTTGGTTTGGTAGGCGAATTTGAATGTGCCCACATCTTTGATTGTTCTTTTGTCTCAGGGTTCACGTACTTAATCCAGGTTTCGTCACCGGTCACGATTCTGTTTAACAATGGTTCTCCTTCGTCCTCATAACGTGACAGAAAGTCTAATGCAGAGGCCATTCTTTGAGTTTTGTGGTGGTCGGTAAGAATTTTGGGCACCCATCGTGCACAGAACTTACGGTAACCCAATCTTGCTGTCACTATCTCGTACAAGAGAGTCTTAGAAATCTGTGGAAAACCAGTAGACAACTCCGACATTGAGAAACGTCGATTTTCACGAACTTTTGCATCAACTGTCTGAACGAGTTCGTCAGTTACCAATGATGGTCTACCACTCCTCTCTTCATCATGAACGTTTTCTCGTCCACTTTTAAATAAACGTACCCATTCACGGACAACTCCTTCACTCGTAACTCTTGGTCCGTACACGGCACAAAGCTCACGATGAATAGCTGCTGCAGAATATCCTTTGGCTGTAAAAAACCTTATGACAGCACGCACTTCACATTTGGTGGGGTTTTCTATTGCAGCACACATTTCAAACTGCCACAAAAACTAAACTAGCGCAGGTACGACGTTCACTCGACCACGGCTTGATGCCGACTGACCTGTTGAGTGCGCAAACGCACAGATGGCGTCGCTACTCCCCCCACAACCCGCACTGTGACCAATCGGAGGTTACTTTCTGAACCGCCCTCGTACATTGTCAAGTTTAGACATGTACACATGTACAGTAGTTAGTAACTATCAAAAGAGCCGTTTTACAAAGTATCAGTTGATAAATGTTTCTTTTAAAACATTCGCCAGACACTTGCAGAAAGTTGCTGTGTACTAGGAGTGGGACTGTGCTGCACAATTTCGACAATGTGCTTCTGATTCTGCGCAGTTTGTTAATTACACTTTCAGAAGACAAATGGTAACTTGATAGAAAACATGTTTCACACAATGTGCTGGAGTTTTCGGTCAACACTCAACGGACAGGATTACAGCATATCGGAAAGCACCGAAGGTATTCCTTGACAGCAGCAGGAGTACTGTCATTCGCATATCTGAATATTCTTCATCAGCATTTTAGCCAGCGCGTGTCCAAACACACTTGACTGATGCCTTTATCTGGTACACTCTCAATCCATCGCTCTACTTCATCCACAACACACGATTGGCAACCGCACGTTCAGCGGGATACTTTAACGGCAGTAAAACACCCCGAGAAAACAGGTTCAAAGCCACTGCGCAGAATGGACTAGAATAAAACATTAAAGACGTAGTGTGGGCAAGGCACATACATGCGCACCGATAGTCTAGAAACAAATGTACATGAAATATGTTCAGTCTCGGAAATCATTCGGAATAGAGAACATGTCCATATGAAATACCTTGCTTCAAAAGAGCGTTCCTGCCATATTTCAGAATATTCACCATTCCTTCTGGAAAACAGTTGCATAAGCCATTTAGTCGACTGAATGTGAACAGCAGTATTGTTTCAGATTGCACTGTTTCCTTGTCCATCCGATAGAAAAGTATGAGCAATACTTTGTAGATGCGAAGGGTTGGAGAAGAAAGCAGTAGTGCCTTTCAGTAACTATTCTCATCCTAGAATTCGTAGTGTTCTCTGCTTTAAGTAGAAAATAAACTAGATATAGAACAAAACGTATGCTGTGTATTAGCAGTGGGACTGCGCTGCACTATTTCGACAATGTGCTTGTGTTTCTGCACAGTTTGTTAATCACACTTTCAGAAGAAAAATGGTAACTTGAAAGAATACATGTCTGACGCTATTTTAATATCGATGATCGATAGCTAATTCGCGACGCTATTCAGATGCTCTTTTAATTTTATGTGCCATTAGCACACCTTTTTGAAAAGGATGATTCAACACAGCCCTTAAAAGTTTTCGACTTCGATGAAAGGGAAGACCGCAGTCCGCAATGGAAAAAATATTGAATATCTCGAAATAATTTCTGTAGAGCTCAGCCGATTTCGAAGTATATTATTTTCATTAGAAAGTTCACTTGTACGACAAGGGATATACAGGGCTATTACAAATGATTGAAGCGATTTCATAAATTCACTGTAGCTCCATTCATTGACATATGGTCACGACACACTACAGATACGTAGAAAAACTCCTAAAGTTTTGTTCGGCTGAAGCCGCATTTCAGGTTTCTGCCGCCAGAGCGTTCGGGAGCGCAGTGAGACAAAATGGGAACAGGAGCCGAGAAAGCGTATGTCGTGCTTGAAATGCACTCACATCAGTCAGTCATAACAGTGCAACGACACTTCAGGACGAAGTTCAACAAAGATCCACCAACTGCTAACTCCATTCGGCGATGGTATGCGCAGTTTAAAGCTTCTGGATGCCTCTGTAAGGGGAAATCAACGGGTCGGCCTGCAGTGAGCGAAGAAACGGCTGAACGCGTGCGGGCGAGTTTCACGCTTAGCCCGCGGAAGTCGACGAATAAAGCAAGCAGGGAGCTAAACGTACCACAGCCGACGGTTTGGAAAATCTTACGTAAAAGGCTAAAGCAGAAGCCTTACCGTTTACAATTGCTACAAGCCCTGACACCCGATGACAAAGTCAACCGCTTTGAATTTCCGGCGCGGTTGCAACAGCTCATGGAAGAGGATGCGTTCAGTGCGAAACTTGTTTTCAGTGATGAAGCAACATTTTTTCTTAATGATGAAGTGAACAGATACAATGTGCGAATCTGGGCGGTAGAGAATCCTCACGCATTCGTGCCGCAAATTCGCAATTCACCAAAAGTTAGCGTGTTTTGTGCAATCTCACGGTTTAAAGTTTACGGCCCCTTTTTCTTCTGCGAAAAAAAAAAAAAAACGTTACAGGACACGTGTATCGCCCGCAGCTCGTGGTCGTGCGGTAGCGTTCTCGCTTCCCACGCTCGGGTTCCCGGGTTCGATTCCCGGCGGGGTCTGGGATTTTCTCTGCCTCGTGATGGCTGGGTGTTGTGTGATGTCCTTAGGTTAGTTAGGTTTAAGTAGTTCTAGGGGACTGATGACCATATATGTTAAGTCCCATAGTGCTCAGAGCCATTTGAACCATTTTTTGACACGTGTATCTGGACATGCTGGAAAATTGGCTCATGCCTCAACTGGAGACCGACAGCGCCGACTTCATCTTTCTACAGGATGGTGCTCCACCGCACTTCCATCATGATGCTCGGCATTTCTTAAACAGGAGATTGGAAAACCGATGGATCGGTCGTGGTGGAGATCATGATCAGCAATTCATGTCATGGCCTCCACGCTCTCCCGACTTAACCCCATGCGATTTCTTTCTGTGGGGTTATGTGAAAGATTCAGTGTTTAAAACTCCTCTACCAAGAAACGTTCCAGAACTGCGAGCTCGCATCACCGATGCTTTCAAACTCATTGATTGCGACATGCTGCGCCGATTGTGGGAGGAACTTGATTATCGGCTTGATGTCTGACGAATCACTAAAGGGGCACATAACGAACATTTGTGAATGCCTAAAAAAACTTTTTGAGTTTTTGTATGTGTGTGCAAAGCATTGTGAAAATATCTCAAATAATAAAGTTATTGTAGAGCTGTGAAATCGCTTCAATCATTTGTAATAACCCTGTATATGTTCATATACACTCCTGGAAATTGAAATAAGAACACCGTGAATTCATTGTCCCAGGAAGGGGAAACTTTATTGACACATTCCTGGGGTCAGATACATCACATGATCACATTGACAGAACCACAGGCACATAGACACAGGCAACAGAGCATGCACAATGTCGGCACTAGTACAGTGTATATCCACCTTTCGCAGCAATGCAGGCTGCTATTCTCCCATGGAGACGATCGTAGAGATGCTGGATGTAGTCCTGTGGAACGGCTTGCCATGCCATTTCCACCTGGCGCCTCAGTTGGACCAGCGTTCGTGCTGGACGTGCAGACCGCGTGAGACGACGCTTCATCCAGTCCCAAACATGCTCAATGGGGGACAGATCCGGAGATCTTGCTGGCCAGGGTAGTTGACTTACACCTTCTAGAGCACGTTGGGTGGCACGGGATACATGCGGACGTGCATTGTCCTGTTGGAACAGCAAGTTCCCTTGCCGGTCTAGGAATGGTAGAACGATGGGTTCGATGACGGTTTGGATGTACCGTGCACTATTCAGTGTCCCCTCGACGATCACCAGTGGTGTACGGCCAGTGTAGGAGATCGCTCCCCACACCATGATGCCGGGTGTTGGCCCTGTGTGCCTCGGTCCTATGCAGTCCTGATTGTGGCGCTCACCTGCACGGCGCCAAACACGCATACGACCATCATTGGCACCAAGGCAGAAGCGACTCTCATCGCTGAAGACGACACGTCTCCATTCGTCCCTCCATTCACGCCTGTCGCGACACCACTGGAGGCGGGCTGCACGATGTTGGGGCGTGAGCGGAAGACGGCCTAACGGTGTGCGGGACCGTAGCCCAGCTTCATGGAGACGGTTGTGAATGGTCCTCGCCGATACCCCAGGAGCAACAGTGTCCCTAATTTGCTGGGAAGTGGCGGTGCGGTCCCGTACGGCACTGCGTAGGATCCCACGGTCTTGGCGTGCATCCGTGCGTCGCTGCGGTCCGGTCCCAGGTCGACGGGCACGTGCACCTTCCGCCGACCACTGGCGACAACATCGATGTACTGTGGAGACCTCACGCCCCACGTGTTGAGCAATTCGGCGGTACGTCCACCCGGCCTCCCGCATGCCCACTATACGCCCTCGCTCAAAGTCCGTCAACTGCACATACGGTTCACGTCCACGCTGTCGCGGCATGCTACCAGTGTTAAAGACTGCGATGGAGCTCCGTATGCCACGGCAAACTGGCTGACACTGACGGCGGCGGTGCACAAATGCTGCGCAGCTAGCGCCATTCGACGGCCAACACCGCGGTTCCTGGTGTGTCCGGTGTGCCGTGCGTGTGATCATTGCTTGTACAGCCCTCTCGCAGTGTCCGGAGCAAGTATGGTGGGTCTGACACACCGGTGTCAATGTGTTCTTTTTTCCATTTCCAGGAGTGTATATTATGGGTTGGATTGATTTGGCGGAGGTGACCAAACTGCGAGGTCATCGGCCTCATCGGATTAGGGAAGGAAGTCGGCCGTGCCCTTTCAAAGGAACCATCCCGGAATTTGCCCGGAGCGATTTAGGGAAATCACGGAAAACGTAGATCAGGATGGCCAGACGCGGGATTGAACCGTCGTTCTCCCGAAAGCGAGTCCAGTGTGCTAACCACTGCGCCATCTCTCTCGGTATGTATATATTATGAATATATGTTCTGTATAAATACATTGTCGGTAACGTTTCTAAAAAAGTTGTCCAATACCCAACAATGACTCAGCGTCAGGATTAAATAGTCACAGACTTCCAGTGATCTAAATTTTTATTCCACTATTTTCGCACTTAATCAAACTCTCAAGTCATCAAGTATAGTTCGGTACGTGCCTGAGATAGATTGAGTTTGCTGTAGTTAGTGAAGCAGTGCTTTTAACGGCAGAGGATAGACACCTATTGTCGTGTAATTGTAATGTCGACTGAATTTTATATTCATGCTGTAAACTTTAATGCAGAAGTCTTGATTTTTGTAAAAGCCTCTCTGGTATAATCTGATGTATATGTATGTGATCTCGCAAGTTCTGCCGGAGTAATTGTGTAATGTGTATATGAAACTTTGAAAGTCATGTTGTAATGTAGGTACTCGAAAGTCTTCATTTTTAATCATCATAAATGAAGACCAGCAACAGCTATTAAATGTTGCTTTATTGAAACGACCTGGTTTCGTAGCTTATAGATTGAAAACTTAATAAACCACGGAATAATGTAGATAGAGACGTAAAAATTGACACCCATGCTTGGAATGACATGGGGTTTCATTAGAAAAAAAAAAAAGAAAAAGTTCACAAAATGTCCGACAGATGACGCTGGACAGCAAAACGTCAGTAACTGCTACCGTGACGGGTGAGAGGTACCCCGATATGTTACAGAACCGCAACATCCCCAGCCTGGCTGACGAACACCAGGTGCAACGTAGGATGTTTATGCAGGATTGCGCTTCACCCATATTGCTAGACGCGTGAAAGATCTCTTGCACGCGTCGTTTGGTGATGATCGTGTGCTCAGCCGCCGCTTTCGTCATGCTTGGCCTCCCAGGTCCCCAGACCTCAGTCCGTGCGATTATTGGCTTTGGAGTTACCTGAAGTCGTAAGTGTATCGTGATCGACTGACATCTCTAGGGATGCTGAAAGACAACATCCGACGCCAATGCTTCACCATAACTTCGGACATTCTTTACAGTGCTGTTCACAACATTATTACTCGACTACATCTATTGTTGAGGAATGATGGTGGACATATTGATCATTTCCTGTAAAGAACATCATCTTTGCTTTGTCTTACTTTGTTATGCTAATTATTGCTATTCTGATCAGATGAAGCGCCATCCTTCGGACATTTTTGAACTTTTGTATTTTTTTGGTTCTAATAAAACACCATATCATTCCAAGCATGTGTGTCAGTTTGTACCTCTCTATCTACATTATTCCGTGATTTATTCAGTTTTCAAATTTATAGTGACTGTTTGATCACCCGGTACATCTGAGTACAAAAGCGGAGAAAAATAAAATAAGCAATGCTGTCTTTACCCCAAGTTAAAATGGGATATAGTAAATAACAGATAGATGGTCACAATTTTGAACCTTATGAAAAAAACGTATATTAGTTACAAAATACTGTGTGCACACGCTTTATTCAACATGTAATCTTCATTACAGATATTCGGATCTAAACTATGACTTATTCGATATGGCTGCCACCATTGGTGATTATGTGGCTCAGTGTATCCCGGAGACAGAATGCAGTCCCCAAAGTGCTCCTCCAGGACGTCATTCTCCTGCTTCTATGGGGTCGAGCTCCGTCTTGCATGAACCACATCTTGTCGAAATCAAGGTCACTTTAGATGATGGAGATGAAATCACCTTCCAAATCCTTTATATACCGTTCGGCAGTCACCGTACCATCAAGGAATATCGCACCGATTATTCCGTGACTGGACTTTGCACACCACACAGTCACCCGTTGAGGGTAAAGAGACTTCTCGATCGCGAAATGCGGTTTCTCAGTCGCATGTGTGCGCCATTTTTGCTTATTGACGAACCCATTTAAATGTAAGTGTGCTTTTTCGCTAAGCCAAACCATACAGGGCATACTAATTCCATCATGCCCCGCGGCCGTCCGTACAGTTTGAACGTTCTAACGCAAATCGTTCAAAAGTTATAACTATTTTATTTCATATATTTATAATTGTTACCCTGTAAGAGTTCTCACAATCAGTTCATATAAAATCCAGACCAGGATTAAGTGGACTACCCAACACTCCCAGCAAAATAAAAAAATACGTCCCTCGAAGGAACAGCTGTCAAGCCATAAAATTAGCAGAACGATTGAGTCGACCACCCCAGATAGCAAGGGTCCTACAACAAAAAAGAAAAACACTGCGTATTTGGCTGTTACTCTTTGTTCACTTTCAGCAATATATTTCTACTTGCCGTTTCTTTGTCAAGCCTAATTAATGTATTCTATATTAGCTGTCATTTCTTAAATGTAATTTTTTTATGTGAATGAAGGACGATGGATAACAGTGTAAGTCATAAAAACCCTATTGTTGTTTGTTTTCTGTAGAACCAGAAAGTCTTATACCTTATTTTAGCTGTATATGCACGAAATTAATCCCAAAAATAAGGTCTCCTATTTTTTTATAAGTACATAGACCTGTTTGTTTCTACAGTGGTTTACGTCAGTTTACAGTTTGAACATTTAACTATTTTTAGACATAATCACCATTTCTGTCGATGCAATTTTGTAGACACTGTGGCAGTTTCTGTGTGCTCAAGTCATACCAGTTCGCCGCTATGCTGTTCAGAAATTTATGAAATTCTTCTTTCACCTCGTCGTCGGAGCTGAATTGCTTTCCGGTCAAATGTTCTTTTAACTTGTGGAACAGGTGAAAGTCACTGGGCGCCAAGTCAGGACTATAGGGTGGGTGGGTGATTATTTTCCACTAAAACTGTTGCAAGAGAGCAACGGTTTGCCGAGCGATGTGTGGGCGAGCGTTGTCATGGAGAAATTGTACGCCCTTGCTCAACATTCCTCTTCTCCGGTTCTGAATTGCCCGTTTGAGTTTCTTCAGAGTCACACAGTACCCGTCAGCGTTAATTGTTGTCCCAGTGGGCATAAAGTCGACTAACAATACCCCTTTCCGATCTCAAAAAACGGTTGTCATAATTTCACCGGCAGACTGGAATTGTTTGAATTTCCGCGGCTTTGGCGAAGAAGGATGCCGCCACTGGCGTGATTGTTGCTTGGTCTCTGGTGTAAAGTAGTATGCCCAGGTTTGTCACCGGTGACAATTGAGTCCGGAAAGTAGTCCTGTTCGGCTGCAAGGCAGTGAAGAAATGCGCGGGAAGCATCAACTCGTTGCCGCTTGTGATCCTCAGTCAGCATGCGTGGCATACATCTTGCGCACACCTTACGGTAGTTCAATGTTTCCGTTAAAAGTCTGTGAGCGGTGCTTCGAGAAACCTCAGGCACCAACGTGCAGAGATCATCCAGGGTGATCCGCCGATCTTCACGCGTGCTTTGCTCAACGTTCAACACTGTCTCCTCAGAAATTGACGGTGTCCCGCTCCTTTGCTCGTCGTGAATTTCGGTCCAACCATCTGCAAACTCTCTACACCACTTACGAACATTTTTGACATCCATCTACGACTTACCATACACTTCCGTCAATTGTAGATGGATTTCAATCGGCGCAGTGCCATTTGCGTTCAAAAACCAAATAACAGCGCGTCACTCGCACTTTGCGGTAACATCCAACGGGAGCTCCATTCTCAACGGCTGTCAAGCCAAGACAGCACCTCAGCGCGGCGTGCGCATGTTTACACACAGCGTGAAGCACTCTTCATATAAGTGTGACCAACTGCCACACAAATATAGTTATGTACTTACAAAAAAAAAAAAAAATAGGAGACCTTCCTTTTGGGATTACCCTCGTAACAGGCAAGGGAAACTGAACACTGTTATATCATGGCTAACACGTGCTCTTGTTAGACAATTTTTTGTCATTCAAAATAGTTTTCAGGTGTCAGACCAAAGTTTTAAAAATTCTACAACATCACCCAATGCGCGATCAACATGAATATTGGCGTCTCTAATCAAATTGTGAGATAAAAACTTCAGTGAGCAATTTACGCTTATGAATAATGGACTTGTGGGAATTTATGAAAGAAGTAACTCATAGCTCACAAATTACAGTCGTCTTCCCAAATAACTAGAAGAATTTTAGGCAGACACACAAGCGCGCAGTCAGTCTCTCTCTCTCTCTCTCTCTCTCTCTCTCTCTCTCACACACACACACACACACACACACGCAAACACGAATGCGCGCCCGCGCGCACACCATTTCCTGGTAGCTTCGCACCAGTAAAACTGTTTTTACACTAAAGTTGGGTTTCTCAATAATGCACAAAGACGATAAAGTACCCTGAAGATTTCTCATAGGCCTTATCAACGTAGGTATAAATAAGTTATCTATTTACTATCGTTAGAAAGATGATTAATTTCGTTCCCAGAATACTAAAACAACATAAAGACGATTTTAAGCCGATAGATATTTACAATAGTTTCATTTTTAATGAGAAATGCTTCGCATTGTTTGATTCGAAGGACGAACTTGTGAAGATATGCATCGTACTAGGTCAGGTAACGTGAGACGTGATGAGCCAGATATAAACCGCAGTTACACGTGTCGACACGTGTCGAAGTGGTGCAAGGTTGCGCACGTGCTGCACGCGCGGTCAAACAGAATATATTTATTCGAGGGAACAAGGGACACAAGCTGTTGTGGGAAGCGGGCGGTGCTACAGCGGGCGCAATCGCACGTGTCATGCACGTGAAGAAGCGCTGCCTGCCCACATGAGGGTAAACAAACAAGGGCGCCCCTCTTGTTGCTGCCATGTGGTGCTCCCTTTAAAGAGAACAATATTCTTTGTCAGCAGTTAAAGCTGAAAACAAGAGTGGTATCTCACAAAACACGTCAAAATAACCCCTCACGGAAATTATACTGGTCTCGTTATGTAGGAAAAGCTCCCATCTTCATTATCTTGCAGAAATACATGATATTTTATCTAAACTCAATAAAAATATGGTTTTGGTATTTTTTCCAATAAGTGCATGACTAAGCATTGAACGTCATCGTAAGTTTCGAAGTATCGTATTCAATATTCAGCTTGTGCTTCTAAGTCATTTAATGCAGTTGTTATTTCTTTGCAG
Organism: Schistocerca nitens; assembly: GCF_023898315.1. NCBI lineage: Eukaryota > Metazoa > Arthropoda > Insecta > Orthoptera > Acrididae > Schistocerca > Schistocerca nitens. The sequence goes on from NC_064620.1 coordinate 259,450,855, forward strand.
AATTAACAGTTAGCTAGCACTGCACGTTTGTACAGCTAAGTTCTTGCTCCACGAGATACTGCAGAGCGCATGACCAAGGGCAGTTCACACAAATGTAAACTACACTTTTTTCTACCCTTTTTTCTCCACAAGTGCCGTACATTCTTAATTTTGATTATCTCATAGTATTCGAAGGAGCTAGCAGCGAATAACCTCGCATTTATCTGCATTTAATGATTGCTCCCATTCTCTTCACCAGGCTAATATTCTAAGTTCCATATTTCCTTGCAATCAACAAGCAACGATCATATAAATAGCAGTGAAGTCATAGGAACTTACTGTTCCTAACTCACTAACACACACGCACACGCATACACACACACACACACACATACACACACACATTATAAAAAATTTGCAATCTCATCAATAATATCTCATCGCTGTTATCCTTTACTCTTTCAAAGAGAAACTATGTATGTAGTATCTCAGGGTAGCTCAAGTGCTTCAGAAGATAATTAAATGTGCCAGATTAATGGTCAGCCTCTCAGTAAGCTTAAGGAGCTTTCAGATGAAATAAATTGATGTTTTACTTATATTTTATATTTCACACAATAAATCAGTTACGAATCATAATTACCGTTTTTACACTTTCACACATACACAAAAAGCACGTCTAATTACGACATTTTAATATAGTCAGTTCTCTACTAGGAATATGTGTAAAATGTTTCAGTTCGTGTCTCTACTTTCAGAATCAACAGTGTCCACGTTGTTCACTCTTTAACAGTGTTGCCATGAGGTCTGGCGCACACGGCGTGGCGTGTTGGTTAGCATCATGGGTTGGCGTGCTGTGTCTCGCTGGTCCAGACGTGACCACCAACAAATATTTCTAATTTCGTGTGCGAAGATCAACAAACTTCTGTTAAAGGTGTACTGATGTTTTTGAATCGAATTGTATTTCCACGACAGAAAATCTGGACACATATGACCTCCGTAACGGGTTAGTACCATAGAGTACTCGGTGTAAAATCTACTAGAAATTGGAGCGGAGAATTATCTTATTGATATGTATGCATGTAAAGCTAGAAAAATGGTCTGAACATTCATCACAGTTATGCTATTCATCTTACGTAGGTCTTCTACTTTACTGTTTGGTGATTCAATTATGGTTTAGAGAAACTGTTAGTTCCTATGTCCTTTTTTCCGTTCATAGTTTTATTCCTCTTATGATGAATATTCAGTCATCTTTGTTTAAGTTTTCTATGGTCTTATTCTCGAATATTTACATTCTCCGCAAGTTATGGAAGAACCTGTCGTTGTCTGCCATATCTTTTACGTGTATTGCGAACAGTGGAGGTATTGTAACACTTCCACGGACACCATTTCCTCGATGAGAACGGTGTATTCAGTTACCCTCATGTTCAAAGAAACCAGAACACCTTGAATGACTAGAGACAAGATGTTCTTATTCACAGGACACGTACATTAGAATGTTCTGCAGAAATGATTAGCATTCGAACCATGTCGGCCGGCAGGCTCAAGGTCAACATCGATACCACGGCGCCGGCCGTGGTAGCCGAGCGGTTCTAGGCACTTCAGTCTGGAACTGCGCGACCACTACTGTCGCAGGTTCGAATCCTGCCTCGGGCATGGATGTGTGTGAAGTCCTTAGGTTAGTTAGGTTTCAGTAGTTCTAGGTTCTAGGGGACTGATGACCTCAGATGTTAAATCCCATTTCGATACCACGGCGCAACACCACCTACCCCTAAAATGTGCCTGCGGCTCTCGTTGTCACTATAAACGGAAGGTAACGGACCAGTGTTTCTTGAGCATACGTGCAGAACGGCTCGCAGATGTGTGAAAAAACTGTACAGTCAAATTATTGAGTTTGAAAGATGACGCGTTATTGGCATGATAGATGTGATACATCCACCAGCAAAATACCTGCCTCGTGTGGGAAAAGTGTTTCGACAGTGTAACTGCAGTGTGCAGAACGGTTCACGGAAGGCCGTAGAACATGACGCCCCTCCCCCCTCCACCCCATCCACGAGAATGTTGACGCCTCATCCAATTGGCGTTGCAGGACAGATCTTCATCCTCCTCGGCTCTTTCACAACAGTGGAACAGTGTAACACATCAGTTTTGACAGTCCATCGCCGTTTATTACGGCATGGGTTACGTGTGCGTCGTGCACTTCCCCGCCTACCTTTGACGAATGAGCAGAATCTTGTTAGACGGCAATGGTGTGCGGAACGACGTCTCTGGAAGAATCCAGGTTCTGTTTATTTGAAAATTATGTCCACATTCTGGCTCGCCGCAGACATGGGGAGCGGATTCATAGTGGCTGTATTCGCACAAGTCATAGAACGCCAACTCGAGACCTTATGGTGTTCGGTGCTGTTGGGTACACCACAATTCAGTTGGTACGTGTACAGGGCACTGTGGCGAGTGTGAACTAAGTGAATCTTTTCCAAATCATTTCGGCAGAACATGCTAATCAATATGTCCTGTGAATATGAACATCGTATCCCTAGCCGTTCAAGGTGTTCTGTCCTTTTTTTTATTTTTTTTAACGTCAATGTATATTAGATCATGTCTCCTGCGTTCGAGAATTCTGTCACGTCTTTAACTATAAATCCCGGCCACTTCCTATATTTTACCATTGTGTAATTTGATAAATGGCTCTGAGCACTATGGGACTTAACATCTGTGGTCATCAGTCCCCTAGAACTTAGAACTACTTAAACCTAACTAACCTAAGGGCATGACATACATCCATGCCCGAGGCAGGATTCGAACCTGCGACCGTAGCAGTCGCGCGGTTCCGGACTGAGTGCCTAGAACCGCTAAACCACCGCGGCCGGCTGTGTAACTTGATAACTGCGTGGGTTGTATGCAGTAATTCCGAAACTGTGAAGGAATAAGTACAAATTAAGAGGGTATTTAAATTCCATTGTGTCAAAAGTTCGTCATTCGGAAAAACAGTAGAAGATATTTACAGAAGCATATTCCAGTTCCTGTATCAGTGTGTGGTGACATGTTAGTTTTCAAAAGATAAATATCTGGAGAAAATTGAGTGGGCAAGGGCACAGATTTCGACGAATCGTATCCTTTGCCTTCCTGTTTTTATGAGCTGCTTCCAAACCAGGCAAGTGGTAGACATGTATGAAAATCGGATATAAATCCTAATCTCCTCATTCCCTTTCCCTTTGTCCATCTCCTCCTTCACCCTCTATCTCCTCCTCGTATCACCTCTCTTTGTCTATCTCCTCCTTCCCCCTCTGCCTGCCTGTTTGTCAATGCTCCACTCCCCTCTCGGCTCATCACCCCGCCCTCTGTCCATCTCTCCTTCATTCTCTGACATAGAGCCTCGTTTATTGATCTTGCTTATCCGTATCCCTTAGTACAATTATAATCATAAACCAATAAGCTATATACACTGCTTTTCTTTCCTTTTGCCTGCCAAAGCCGTCTGCGAGCATGAAAAGAAAACTGTGCAATCTAATGCGTACAAATATATATAATATATAATGGGAAAGAATATACATATATGGGAGAAACACTTTGTCTGACTACGAGAAAGAAAAGAAAATCACACATTTTCACAACTGAGTACATCACATGATTTTCTTTATCGGTTGTTTAGAAAATACATAGCCCATATCCGGTCGGATGTCTATTTTCCAACAACGTTGCCCCTTTACATCGTATGTAAAGTAGTGTATGTCTATCTGAATGTTTCTTAAATTATCATGTAAAAATATGAAGTAAATTGTTAAAGAAATTTTCGAGATTTTAACAACTTTTCCCGTTTATGAAGTACTATCTCTGTCCAAAAACTTGTTGGAGTATTATGTAAAAATTTTCGAGATTTTTGCTAAAAACCTCTCCCCCTTAGATATATATTAAAAGAATATATAGCCTCTGTCCGTCCGGATGTTTATTGAATATTATGTAAAAATCTGAAGTCATTCATTTCGACATTTTTGGTAACAATTTTAAACAATGATTGCCTTCCGTGTTTTTTTTCTTTCTTTCTTTTTTCTTTTTTAAAAAAGAAAGAAGAGAAATTTTAGGCATGAAGCCTCATAACAGATTAAAACTGTATGCCGGTCCGCCGGCCGAAGTGGCCGTGCGGTTAAAGGCGCTACAGTCTGGAACCGCAAGACCGCTACGGTCGCAGATTCGAATCCTGCCTCGGGCATGGATGTTTGTGATGTCCTTAGGTTAGTTAGGTTTAACTAGTTCTAAGTTCTAGGGGACTAATAACCTCAGCAGTTGAGTCCCATAGTGCTCAGAGCCATTTGAACCATTTTTTTGTATGCCGGTCCGCGACTCGAACTCGGAACCTTAGCCTTTCAGGGGCAAGTGCTCTGAGCTACCCAAGCGCGACTCACGCCCAGTCCTCACAGCTGTACTTCCCCCAGTACCTCGTCTCCTATCTTCCAAACTTCACAGAAGCTCTCCTGCGAAACTTGCAGAACTAGCACTCCGAAATATTCTTTCTTTCTTCTTCACCGGTCATCAATATTTACGAAACATGCATTTGTTAAACTGCAATAAAATTACCCTTTAGAGGAATAATTACTCTTGGTGATATGAAATAAAATTAAGAAAAACAATAAAAATCCAGAAATTGCGTACAAAATTCCATCAAGCCAGCTTAGAACCCGAGCTGTGGTACGACATACCACGGAAAAATGAAAGTTCTGCTTTCAGTATGAGACCTCTAAATTCCTTTAATACAGTACAAGAGATTATCCTATTAGTACTCTCCGCACGCCTCGGGAACAGCTCCTCTCGGTTACTCTATTGCTGTTGCTGTTGCGGATACGCGCGAGAAGCAGTGATCTCTGACAAGCAGTTGGGTAGCTACAGGACAATGTTTACCATGTGTTGCCAGAGTACACGCTGTTCACTGATATGACATGCATGATGTTCCACTGTATGACAGCCAAACGTATTAACATGCATGAGCTGTACTCACACGCTTCCGATTACATGCGTACAACAGCTCTCCGTGTTCCAAATTATACACTCTCTCCATTACCACATTCTGCAAACGGTACAAATATTTGCACAAAACAGCCGTAATCGCTTTATCTGTTATGTTTCATTGCACGTCGTTGACAGACGCTATTCAAATTTCTTAGTGGTTGACTGGCTATTGGTGTTAGTTGTTAAAATTCTAGTAAGTTTAGAACGATTACAGTCACACTGGAGAAAATGTGGATTCATTTTCAATGTATAAATTAATAAATAATCACGCGGTCTGAATCATATTTGTCATTCATAGTGAATCTCATTGAAACTTATAAATACTAATGAACATTAATATTATTTATGCAAGGTTATGACATTCAGCTGATTGTTTCGTTTTTAAGATGGAAACTAAAAGGAGTACTGAGATGGTACAAAAAGAATACCTTCAGCCTGGTTGCGTTGGCCATCGTAAAATACAAATTAAATAGAGAAACCATGGGAAAACTATTGCTCACTTTGGAGTTCAGTCATCACACAAACTGGTGAAATGTGTATTCAACTCTTAGCGACTAACATCTGTATTTTAAAGCACTACTTTCATTCAGAAATACGAGGGCTACTCGTAAGTCAACCTCCGGTTTGCTGTTAAAAAAACAAAAATATAGATAAAACTTTACACACAATTTTATTGTATGGTGTACCAGATTTTGTACCTCTTCAAATACTGGAGCGACCTGGTGTTCCAGGCAGTTGTTGACAGCGTCTTTGAGCCCATCGTCAATCGTTAACTGCTGAGTAACCAGCAAGACCATGTTGAGTAATCAAAAAGTCATTTGGTACACATTCTGGACACTGGCTGTCGGGAGATTGTCGAAACATCTCCCAGGAAAAAAGTCTCAGTTTTTCTTCTATTCGCAGTATGAGGTCACACACTACCATGCACAAGAATGGTTTCCTCGGCAATTTTTGGACGCCTTCGGTGTTTCATAAGAGTCTCACAATAAATGTGTGATTCTCGGTACTCTCAAGCGTTACTCCCACCAAATCTGTTGTCACAATTCCTTTGCGATCCGTAAAAGCAGTAACAATCGTTTTGGGCTCGAATTACATTGCCTTATTGGGAAATTCGGTGTGCATCCGCTGTTTGGATTGTTCATAAATTTCAGAACTGATACACTGTACACATTTCTCGCCCCAGTCACGATTATATTCAGAAAAAACTCCTTCACACGTCCCGTTCCTCTTTCGTGGTTAGTGCTGAAGTTATGTCAAGGGCGAACACATTCTTTCAGTACTGTGAACATAGGCATTTTGGCACCCACCTTGCACGAAACTAGTGATAACGTTAACCTTTTTGTGGCATTGTCAAAGAGGGTTGTCCTCGAAACCTGAAGTAAAACTTCAGAAAGTACGGAAATTGTCAACCGACGTCTCGCACGCACGATTTCGTCAACATGTCGCTGAGTCACATCTGTCTTCCTACACCACTTTCATGATGCAGAATTGTGCGGCCAACTTTTTAAGTTTCTGCTAGTCTCCCTTAAAAAAATCTCCCATAACAACACCCCTACTCTCACATGACACAGTCGATGCTGAGTCTCGGTGGCAGTGACTTCTTGTCCTGGCAGGAAGCGAATTGCAGAACGTATCTGGCAACTACCGGGAGAGCTCAACTTGACCTCAAAGCCTCATTCAGCAGCCACAGAAGCCCCATGAAGCTATAATCACTTGTTTAATTTTAACAGCTATTCGCAAGTTAATTTCTGAGTAGTTCTTGTATAAGCAACGTTGGAACGAATGATAAATCCGAGGATACACATGCAAATAATTTTCAAAAGATATTTTGAGATCTAGATCGATATCCCCTAGTTACTCATTAGAAAAATAAAGCCCATTTCGTTCGGGAAGAACATTTATTTAATCTCTAGATTAGGTTCTAACAGCGAACAGATTTTTTTTTTTTTTGCCGGCCGCGGTGGTCTAGTGGTTCCAGGCGCTCAGTCCGGAACCGCGCGACTGCTACAGTCGCAGGTTCGAATCCTGCCTCGGGCATGGATGTGTGTGATGTCCTTAGGTTAGTTAGCTTTAACTAGTTCTAAGTTCTAGGGGACTAATGACCTCAGAAGTTGAGTCCCATAGTGCTCAGAGCCATTTGAATCATTTTTTTCTTGTCTGAAAAGAAATTTTGCAGTAAAAAAAAAATTTATACGGTGATTTTCGTACTGTTGCTATGTCGATCTTAATGACATGGGGCCCGGTAATTTATTCCTTTTCCGTCGATATTGGCGTAAACATTACGTATAATACGCATAGTCAACGTTTTTATCTGTGGAGAATGGCGCCATTCAGACGGCCACCAGAACGGCATAATATCCCAATTTTCAATCTACTTCGCTCCTTAATAGTTAATCACTGACCTTGTCTTAAAAAGATCAACTTTCTGCCGTAAAAAAATCACTACTCCAATTTTTAAGAAAGTGCTACCTTCTTGTTCTTTTCATTTCTAATGTGTCATCAAGTGATGTTCGGTAGAATGATCAGATAGCGCTCTTCGAAGCAACCATTTTCTTGTCGCATGAGAATACAGTTCTTGTAGGACGCCACACTTAGAAGGGGCTTCATGATAAACATACAAAGCGGCGAAGAACGTCATGTGAACTCCGTGTGTGCGAAACATTCAGGAACGTCATAGAAACACGTCGACCGCATTGTACTGTTGACAAATTTATAAATCTACAAAAAAATGGCTCTGAGCACTATGGGACTCCACTGCTGAGGTCATTAGTCCCCTAGAACTTAGAACTAGTTAAACCGAACTAACCTATGGACATCACAAACATCCATGTCCGAGGCAGGATTCGAACCTGCGACCGTAGCGGTCTTGCGGTTCCAGACTGCAATGCCTTTAACCGCACGGCCACTTCGGCCGGCTATAAATCTACAGTTATAACTTTATAAGTATGAACTAAATGTGAAATAATGCCTCGCCGAGGCTAATGCTATCAGGTAATGAGATATACACTCCTGGAAATTGAAATAAGAACACCGTGAATTCATTGTCCCAGGAAGGGGAAACTTTATTGACACATTCCTGGGGTCAGATACATCACATGATCACACTGACAGAACCACAGGCACATAGACACAGGCAACAGAGCATGCACAATGTCGGCACTAGTACAGTGTATATCCACCTTTCTCATCAATGCAGGCTGCTATTCTCCCATGGAGACGATCGTAGAGATGCTGGATGTAGTCCTGTGGAACGGCTTGCCATGCCATTTCCACCTGGCGCCTCAGTTGGACCATCGTTCGTGCTGGACGTGCAGACCGCGTGAGACGACGCTTCATCCAGTCCCAAACATGCTCAATGGGGGACAGATCCGGAGATCTCGCTGGCCAGGGTAGTTGACTTACACCTTCTAGAGCACGTTGGGTGGCACGGGATACATGCGGACGTGCATTGTCCTGTTGGAACAGCAAGTTCCCTTGCCGGTCTAGGAATGGTAGAACGATGGGTTCGATGACGGTTTGGATGTACCGTGCACTATTCAGTGTCCCCTCGACGATCACCAGTGGTGTACGGCCAGTGTAGGAGATCGCTCCCCACACCATGATGCCGGGTGTTGGCCCTGTGTGCCTCGGTCCTATGCAGTCCTGATTGTGGCGCTCACCTGCACGGCGCCAAACACGCATACGACCATCATTGGCACCAAGACAGAAGCGACTCTCATCGCTGAAGACGACACGTCTCCATTCGTCCCTCCATTCACGCCTGTCGCGACACCACTGGAGGCGGGCTGCACGATGTTGGGGCGTGAGCGGAAGACGGCCTAACGGTGTGCGGGACCGTAGCCCAGCTTCATGGAGACGGTTGCGAATGGTCCTCGCCGATACCCCAGGAGCAACAGTGTCCCTAATTTGCTGGGAAGTGGCGGTGCGGTCCCCTACGGCACTGCGTAGGATCCTACGGTCTTGGCGTGCATCCGTGCGTCGCTGCGGTCCGGTCCCAGGTCGACGGGCACGTGCACCTTCCGCCGACCACTGGCGACAACATCGATGTACTGTGGAGACCTCACGCCCCACGTGTTGAGCAATTCGGCGGTACGTCCACCCGGCCTCCCGCATGCCCACTATACGCCCTCGCTCAAAGTCCGTCAACTGCACATACGGTTCACGTCCACGCTGTCGCGGCATGCTACCAGTGTTAAAGACTGCGATGGAGCTCCGTATGCCACGGCAAACTGGCTGACACTGACGGCGGAGGTGCACAAATGCTGCGCAGCTAGCGCCATTCGACGGCCAACACCGCGGTTCCTGGTGTGTCCGGTGTGCCGTGCGTGTGATCATTGCTTGTACAGCCCTCTCGCAGTGTCCGGAGCAAGTATGGTGGGTCTGACACACCGGTGTCAATGTGTTCTTTTTTCCATTTCCAGGAGTGTAATTACGGGTAGAAGACGTCCAGATGAGACTTTAAAAATAGAACAGGACCACGTAATGGGATGCTTCGTACGGAGGTAACTAATACCAGACCATGTCAACAGTGAACATGAGGATCTTAATCGTTGTACAGGATGTCGTCGATGAAATTTTAACGTATTTTGAAGGAGAATTTTAGCAGCGTCTTAAGTCCTTAGGTTTATGGGTAGTGTGTTTGACTAGTGATCTAAACATCCTGGTTCCAAGTTAGAGCCTCGCCAATGCTTAAATTTCGGATAAAAATCATCAGCAATGGCGGACAAACACTTCCGGTATAAGACGTCACCCACGTTCTGCCACCGGCCTTTCAAAGATAGCGCAGGAGCGGACAGCGTTTCGGGACCCTCTCTTGCACTTGAGGATACAAACTGCCTCTAAAAGTTGCAGGCACGAGCAATGCTCAGCGGCATAAGGATGCACAAGGCAATGGAAGCCACTGCCTTAAAGACACATAATGTGTGTGAACAGGACTCTACGCCTATAATTAAAAGGTATCATGATGGTCTCTCCATTGGCAAAAGGTTCCCGGCTAGTTCCCCTTTCGGATCTCCGAGAGGGGACTGCCAATGCGGAGGTGACAATATGGAAACGATAGAATAGTCAAGGAAAGGACAACGTTCTACGAGGTAGGGCGTAGAATGGCAGAAGATGAACATGGCACGGAAGGTAGGAAACCTGAGAAGGTAACGTGGAGCCTGAATCTATTTATAGGACACGTATATGAAGTGAATTGGAAAGAAGACAAGGATTAAAGACGAGTGTAAGGTAATAAGAAGCAGAAATTGGGAGAACAATTCGTTATGGGTAGGAGAATGGGGCAGAGGAATCTGTGCACCAAGAAATGGGACGCTGAAGTACTAAGAACTGAAGAGGTACTCTTGATTTTATCTAATGGTATAGATACTGCGGTAGTGAATAGCTCTTTAGCGAGTTCAGTGTAAGAGGAATGGACAGCTCTAAAAATGGCAGTCACAGATGTTGAAGAGAAAAATATAGGTACAAGGAAGGCAACGACAGAGAAACCATGGTAACTGAAGGAATACTTCAATTGATCGACGATGGAAGGAAGTGCAAAAATGTTGAAGAAAATCGAGGAATACAGAAATACAAGTCACTGAGGTGAGAAATAAACGTCACGTGCAGATAAGTTAAGGTGAAATGATTAGAAGAAAAATATGAAGAAACGAAAAAGAAGTGATTGACGATGGAATTGAGTCAGCTTTTATAGGAAAGTTAAAATAGCCTGTAATGTTGTTGCATTAATTTGTTATGAAAGCGGTGCTGATAGACAATAAAAGCGGGTTAAAAGCTGTGAGCTGTCTGGGGAAGTTAACCTTGCATTACTGAGCACCTGTTTCACAGGTATCCAGTCTAGCTTACCAAATTCCCAACCAGACTAACATTAATTATAATCTTTTAATAGTCATACGACAACCGGTGATTTATACATAAAAAAGAGAATTTAAATAAAAAGAAATAAATCAGTTTATATTTGGAAATTTATTTTAACATTGATCATTGAAATTTCAGCATATTAAACTTGAATCATAACTAAACTGATGCCTTATTTAGGATTGTGAAAATGTGAGTTTGTAATCTTACAGAACACATCAAATATGGAGCCAAGATTGGGAGACTGCATACAACACTGCATTCATAAAATAACACACAAAGAACGTTGAAACATACGCAAGAGGAAATTAACCACAACCAACCGATTCAATTTTCACCCAAAGAAGTTACGTTCGTAGCGCAATCCTGTCCGTCATGAAATTACCACACACTGGTATACTAAATTCATACTAACTCTCTGTGAAATCTTCCCGAAAAGAATAGCTGAGGGCTACTTTGATGCTTTCACCACATGCTTCACGTGGTCAACTTGGTTTACACAAAGAGTGTAACTCCACAATAATTTTGGTAATTTAAATAAATGACATCGAAACGCAATTTACTAAACAAAAACCTCGAACTGGTTACTATCGTCTTACTATTAACCTGATTGGTCAAACAATTGTATAAGCACGTGCTACTGGTCTCACAAAGTACACCCCACGTGGGTTGAACACAAAGAAAAGTTGCTATATTGAAAAATATTGTGAAGACGAGACATTATAATCACACGAGCATTCGCATTTAAGATTGATGATCTTAGTTAGAGTTACCGATCAACACGTGGTTCCACTTTACTCACAAAGTAGTGACAAAGCAACTACCGGGAGATATTCTGAACTTCACACGCGAATTACACTGTGTTGCAATTTAAGATAACATTAGATATTTTAGAGCTAAACCTGAAATAAAGGTGATTAAATTTTCAGTTAGGCTGAACTTAAGAAATCCATTGTCCTACGGACTTAGCAGACACGCGCTTAGCCGTAGATCTTACCACTACAGACGCTCGCCGCGCACAGACTGACCTGGGCTCCTACCTGAGGGGTGGCTCACAAATACAAACAGAAGTGACCAGAGAGGCAATTTACTATACCAACATGACAAGGGACAGACAGGACCATACTAAGGATAGAAACCTCTTTGCTTTTAGAAAGCATAGCTACCTGTTCCGACGTTGGTCCTACTGTTCTCTAGCAGACAGGCTTGTCTGCTACCATCCCGCATGCAACTAGAAATACATTTGCTCATTCATCCTCTCACACAGAAGGGAAGGGGGATGACAGTATCTTATCATATACAGTATATAAAAGAAAGCGGATGTAGGTTCCGTATGAGACTGTGTGACATGAATTACATATAAACTGTGTTTTAAAGTGTAGTAGTGTGACAGATCGTTCTTGTTTATGTGTAAAAGTAACACGTTTCACTGCTCAATCTCCTCCCAGATAGTCAGACACCCCAGTAAATTTAGAAGAGGAATTTATGTCGTAAATGAAAACATATTTAAGAAATTAACATGAAAGGAATCCAACAGAGACCTTTCAAACCTTCAGTGAAATTAAAAACTATAAGAACTACGCTGTTAAATGAAGAGGAGACATCGGATATGTGGAAGAATTGAAATTAAGCGGGGCGAGGGAAGGGGAGAAGAGGGGAAGAGGCCTTCTCTGATGACGTGCTTGGTGACGAACCGAAATCGATTGGAAAGAGATAGGGGGATCCAAAATTATAATAAGAATTTAGGAGAGCTTTGGACGACTTAATATCAAATAAGGCAAAAGGGATAGACAACAGGTAGACAGCAAAAAGACTATTCTTGTTGGCTAGTAGAATTATTATGGGACTGGTAGTACACCACTAGGCGTTCCGGAAGCCATCTTCCACACAGTTATGAAGGTAATAAGAGCAGAGAAGTGCGAAAAAAATCGCACAATCAGCTGAACAGCTCATGCATTCATGGTCCTGACAGAAATAATATACAAAATATTGGAAAAGAAAACTGCGAATCCTTTAGATGATGAACAGTTTGGTTTTAAGGAAAGACGGAGGCAGTTCTGACGTTCTGGTTGGTAATGGAAGCAAGACTGAAGAGAAATCAAGACACTTTCACAGAATTTGTCAGGCTGGAAAAAATTTTCGACTATGTACAAACGTGCAAGTGGTTAGAAATTCTGAGCTGCGGAAAGGAGGATAATATACAATATTTACTAGGAACAACAATTGAAGCCATGCGCGGAAGAACGGGCTGACCCTTTAATGTAAAATCTTAGAGATAAGGGTTTCCATGTCTCTCTGGGTACGAGAACTATCAAAATTGACACTGATCTCACTCCTGAAGATCACTTAGGGGTAAGAAAAATGTCAATTTTGATAGTTCCTGCACCCAGCAACATATGGCAACACTTACCTCTAAGCTTTTCCATTTGAGCATTAGCTCGTCTTTCCACGCATGTCTTCAATTAGAGCGGAAGACAAAGATCGAGGAGCTCGGATTAAAGAGTGTAAGACAAGGATGTAATTGTTCGCCCACAACTGTTCAGTCTAAATATCGAAGAAGCAACGTCGTAAATAAAGTAATGATTCAAGATTGGGGATTAAAATTCAATGTAAAAGATATCAATGACAATATTCGCTGATGGAACTGCTATCGTTAGTGAAAGTGAAGAAGAATTACAGGATATGTTGAACTGAATGAACACTGTAATAAATATAGAATATGGATAGAGAGTAATGAAAAGAAGCAGAAATGAAAACAGCGAGTAACGTAACATCAGTTTTGGGGACCACAAAGTTAAGGACTTCTGCAATCTAGGTGCAAAATAATCCATGATGGACAGAGCAACGCAGACACCAAAAGCGGACTGGTACTCCCAAAGCGGAAATTCCTGACCAAGAGAAGTGTAGCAGCAATAAACGCTTGTCTTACTTAAGGAATATATTTCTTTGTACATTTGGAGCACAGCACTGTATGGTTATGAAACAAGTACTATGAGAAAACTGTAACAGAAGAGAATCAAAGCATTAAATATTCGCTGCTACTGAAGAACTTTGAAAATTAGGTGGATTGATAACTTGAGAAATTAGGAAGTTGTCCGCGGAAAGTGAGAGTAAATGAATACATGGAAAACTCTAACAAGAAAATAGTGCCGGCTGACAGCACTTAGTTATGTCAGGCGACAGGGAATAATTTCTAAGGTACTAGAGGGAGCAGCAGAGGGTAAAAGCTGCAGAGGGAGGGAGGGATTGGAATAAATAACTGAGGAGGTAAATAAAATCTCCTTGGTCTTCCAGCCACGTCAGGTGGCTACAACCCTCAAGCTTTCGTCCGAGCTCACCCCGGCCATTGTCAAGTGGTAAATGATTGCCGCATCGCTGAGGCCTTCCCGTTAAATAGCGGCTCTACTGGCTATGACGGCAAGGGCGCGCTCTGCCATGAAAATTGCGCTAATGTTTTTGTCCCGCATCCGTCGCGCCCTCTTCAACCTCCAAGGCTGTGCTGTGCTACAACTGCAGTCCTTGTTAATAGCGCTTTAACATCTTTTTTAATTTCTACAACTTCTTTTATGATGATATTTCTCAATCCCTTCGTCCTAATGATGACAAATGTTTCTTCAAACAAAGTTCCGTGTCACATTTCTGAAGCGTATTCAGAGAGGGCTGATTTTTCGGGATATCATAGGTGTTAGATTAGATTAGATTACATTAGATTAATACTAGTTCCATGGATCATGAATACGATATTTCTTAATGATGTGGAACGAGTCAAATTTTCCAATACATGACATAATTAAGTTTATTTAACAACATAATTAAGTTAATATAACGCCTTTTTTTCTTTTTTTTCTTTTTGTTCTTAATTTATATCTAAAAATTCCTCTATGGAGTAGAAGGAGTTGTCATTCAGAAATTCTTTTAATTTCTTCTTAAATACTTGTTGGTTATCTGTCAGACTTTTGATACTATTTGATAAGTGACCAAAGACTTTAGTGGCAGTATAATTCACCCCTTTCTGTGCCAAAGTTAAATTTAATCTTGAATAGTGAAGATCATCCTTTCTCGTAGTATTGTAGTTATGCACACTGCTATTACTTTTGAATTGGGTTTGGTTGTTAATAACAAATTTCATAAGAGAGTATATATACTGAGAAGCTACTGTGAATATCCCTAGATCCTTAAATAAATGTCTGCAGGATGATCTTGGGTGGACTCCAGCTATTATTCTGATTACACGCTTTTGTGCAATAAATAATTTATTCCTCAGTGATGAATTACCCCAAAATATGATGCCATATGCAAGCAATGAGTGAAAACAGGCGTAGTTAGCTAATTTACTAAGATGTTTATCACCAAAATTTGCAATGACCCTTATTGCATAAGTAGCTGAACTCAAACGTTTCAGCAGATCATCAATGTGTTTCTTCCAATTTAATCTCTCATCAATGGACACACCTAAAAATTTTGAATATTCTACCTCAGCTATATGCTTCTGATTAAGGTCTATATTTATTAATGGCATCATACCATTTACTGTACGTAACTGTATATACTGTGTCTTATCAAAATTCAGTGAGAGTCCGTTTACAAGGAATATAGAATGGTAAGTCATTAATATATATTGAGAACAACAAAGGACCCAAGACCGACCCTTGTGGAACCCCATTCTTGATAGCTCCCCAGTTTGAGGAATGTACTGATCTTTGCATATTATGAGAACTGCTTATTTCAACTTTCTGCACTGTTCCAGTTAGGTACGAATTGAACCATTTGTGCACTGTCCCACTCATGCCACAATACTTGAGCTTGTCTAGCAGAATTTCATGATTTACACAATCAAAAGCCTTTGAGAGATCACAAAAAATCCCAATGGGTTGTGTTCGGTTAATCAGATCATTCAAAATTTGATTGGTGAAAGCATATATGGCATTTTCTGTAGAAAAATCTTTCTGGAAACCAAACTGCCATTTTGTTAGTATTTCATTTTTACAGATATGTGAAGCTACTCTTGAATACATTACTTTCTCAAAACTTTTGGATAAAGCTGCTAGAAGGGAGATTGGATGGTAATTGTTGACATTAGATCTATCCCTTTTTTATGCAAAGGTATAACAATAGCATATTTCAGTCTATCAGGGAAAATGCCCTGTTCCAGAGAGCTATTACGCAGGTGGCTGAGAATCTTACTTATCTGTTGAGAACAAGCTTTTCGTATTTTGCTGGAAATGCCATCAATTCCATGTGAGTTTTTGCTTTTAAGCAAGTTTATTATTTTCCTAATTTCAGAGGGAGAAGTGGGTGAGATTTCAATTGTATCAAATTTCATAGGTATGGCCTCTTCCATTAACAGCCTAGCATCTTCTATTGAACACCTACTATATCCACAACATTTAGAAAATGTGTAAGAGGTATGCGCTGCCTGCGATATGAGAATCGCTGACCAGAGAGCAGTGTTGACTGCAGTACGAACTGTGTGACTGTAGCAGTAGTTGTTGCTAGTCTCTAGTCTGAGGTTGTCTGCGCTTGTCTCGAGTCTGCTCTGGTCGGGAGTCCGGAGCTTGAGTATTATTGTATAAGGTAAAAAGCAGCCTCGCGCATATCTAGTAATGTATCTGAACTGTCATCCAAATGTTTTAAAAAAATGTCCTAATAATAATTTTTTCAATATAAAGTAATTTTTTTTTTAAAAAAAAGCATTCATTTCTAAAAAATCAGTTGCTTCCTTTCACAAATCACAAATGTATAGGCCAGCATTGCACGGAGCTGTGCCGGAAAAATGTTAAGCAAGAGCAGATATATTCGCCGTTTTTATTGAGGTAAGAATTTTTGCTTTTTATTCAGAATGATCTTACAGGGCCACGACACAGCACTGGGGTCGTCCAAATTTTATCAGGTTACTGAATTTATTTTTTATTACGAGGATTAGGAATTTTTCTGTTTCGAGCTTACATTAAATGGGAAACAAATTTTGTGTGGAGGTTAAATGTGAATGAATTTCTGTAGAGAGGTTACACTAAATTAGATTCACATTCATTATTCATATTTAAATACATTTAATTATTTCGTGTGGGGAGGTTACAAATGATTATTAAAAATATTTCCAACTTCTGACTTTTTGTTCGTAAAGTTTTCAATCAATTTAATGGTAATACCGTCTTCCTGTGCTCTTGGTTGACCTGTTTCTCTTTTAATAATATTCCAAATTGTTTTAATTTTATTATCAGAGTTGCTGATTTCAGACATGATACACATACTTCTGGATTTTTTAATTACTTTTCTTAATATAACACAGTAGTTTTTATAACTACTGTGTTTTTATAACCCCCCCATGAACCATGGACCTTGCCGTTGGTGGGGAGGCTTGCGTTCCTCAGCGATACAGATGGCCATACCGTAGGTGCAACCACAATGGAGGGGTATCTGTTGAGAGGCCAGACAAACATGTGGTTCCTGAATAGGGGCAGCAGCCTTTTCAGTAGTTGCAGGGGCAACAGTCTGGATGATTGACTGATCTGGCCTTGTAACATTAACCAAAACGGCCTTGCTGTGCTGGTACTGCGAACGGCTGAAAGCAAGGGGAAATTACAGCCGTAATGTTTCCCGAGGACATGCAACTTTACTATATGATTAAATGATGATGGCGTCCTCTTGGGTAAAATATTCCGGAGGTAAAATAGTCCCCCATTCGGATCTCCGGGCGGGGACTACTCAAGAGGACGTCGTTATCAGGAGAAAGAAAACTGGCATTCTACGGATCGGAGCGTGGAATGTCAGATCCCTTAATCGGGCAGGTAGGTGAGAAAATTTAAAAATGGAAATGGATAGGTTAAAGTTAGATACAGTGGGAATTAGTGAAGTTCGGTGGCAGGAGGAACAAGACTTTTGGTCAGGTGATTACAGGGTTATAAATACAAAATCAAATAGGGGTAAGGCAGGAGTAGGTTTAATAATGAATAAAAAAATAGGAGTGCGGGTTAGCTACTACAAACAGCATAGTGAACGCATTATTGTGGCCAAGATAAACACAAAGCCCATGCCTACTACAGTAGTACAAGTTTATATGCCAACTAGCTCTACAGATGATGACGAAATTGATTAAATGTATGACGAGATAAAAGAAATTATTCAGGTAGTGAAGGGAGACGAAAATTTAATAGTCATGGGTGACTGGAATTCGTCAGTAGGAAAAGGGAGAGAAGGAAACATAGTAGGTGAATATGGATTGGGGGGAAGAAATGAAAGAGGAAGCCGCCTTGTAGAATTTTGCAAAGAGCGTAACTTAATCATAGCTAACACTTGGTTCAAGAATCATAAAAGGAGGTTGTATACCTGGAAGAATCCTAGAGATACTAAAAGGTATCAGATAGATTATATAATGGTAAGACAGAGATTTAGGAACCAGGTTTTAAATTGTAAGACATTTCCAGGGGCAGATGTGGATTCTGACCACAATCTATTGGTTATGAACTGCAGATTAAAACTGAAGAAACTGCAAAAGGGTGGGAATTTAAGGAGATGGGACCTGTATAAACCAAAAGAACCAGAGGTTGTAGAGAGTTTCAGGGAGAGCATAAGGGAACAATTGACAGGAATGGGGGAAAGAAATACAGTAGAAGAAGAATGGGTAGCTCTGAGGGATGAAGTAGGGAAGGCAGCAGACGATCAAGTAGGTAAAAAGACGAGGGCTAATAGAAATCCTTGGGTAACATAAGAAATATTGAATTTAATTGATGAAAGGAGAAAATATAAAAATGCAGTAAATGAAGCAGGCAAAAAGGAATACAAACGTCTCAAAAATGAAATCGATAGGAAGTGTAAAATGGCTAAGCAGGGATGGCTAGAGGAAAAATGTAAGGATGTAGAGGCTTGTCTCACTAGGGGTAAGATAGATATTGCCTACAGGAAAATTAAAGAGACCTTTGGAGAGAAGAGAACCACTTGTATGAATATCAAGAGCGCAGATGGCAACCCAGTTCTAAGCAAAGAAGGGAAGGCAGAAAGGTGGAAGGAGTATATAGAGGGTTTATACAAGGGCGATGTACTTGAAGACAATATTATGGAAATGGAAGAGGATGTAGATGAAGATGAAATGGGAGATAAGATACTGCGTGGAGAGTTTGACAAAGCACTGAAAGACCTGAGTCGAAACAAGGCCCCAGGAGTAGACAACATTCCATTAGAACTACTGATGGCCTTGGGTGAGCCAGTCATGACAAAACTCTACCATCTGGTGAGCAAGATGTATGAGACAGGCGAAATACCCACAGACATCAAGAAGAATATAATAATTCCAATCCCAAAGAAAGCAGGTGTTGACAGATCTGAAAATTACCGAACTATCAGTTTAATAAGTCACAGCTGCAAAATACTAACGAGAATTCTTTACAGACGAATGGAAAAACTGGTAGAAGCGGACCTCGGGGAAGATCAGTTTGGATTCCGTAGAAATGTTGGAACACGTGAGGCAATACTAATCTTACGACTTATCTTAGAAGAAAGATTAAGAAAAGGCAAACCTACGTTTCTAGCATTTGTAGACTTAGAGAAAGCTTTTGACAACGTTAACTGGAATACTCTCTTTCAAATTCTGAAGTTTACAGGGGTAAAATACAGGGAGCGAAAGGCTATTTACAATTTGTACAGAAACCAGATCGCAGTTATAAGAGTCGAGGGGCATGAAAGGGAAGCAGTGTTTGGGAAAGGAGTGAGACAGGGCTGTAGTCTCTCCCCGATGTTATTCAATCTGTATATTGAGCAAGCAGTAAAGGAAACAAAAGAAAAATTCGGAGTAGGTATTAAAATTCATGGAGAAGAAGTAAAAACTTTGAGGTTCGCCGATGACATTGTAATTCTGTCAGAGACAGCAAAGGACTTGGAAGAGCAGTTGAAAGGAATGGACAGTGTCTTGAAAGGAGGATATAAGATGAACATCAACAAAAGCAAAACGAGGATAATGGAATGTAGTCAAATTAAATCGGGTGATGCCGAGGGGATTAGATTAGGAAATGAGACACTTAAAGTAGTAAAGAAGGTTTGCTATTTAGGGATCAAAATAACTGATGATGGTCGAAGTAGAGAGGATATAAAATGTAGACTGGCAATGGCAAGGAAATCGTTTCTGAAGAAGAGAAATTTGTTAACATCGAGTATAGATTTGTCAGGAAGGCGTTTCTGAAAGTATTTGTATGGAGTGTAGCCAAGTGAAACATGGACGATAACTAGTTTGGACAAGAAGAGAATAGAAGCTTTCGAAATGTGGTGCTACAGAAGAATGCTGAAGATAAGGTGGGTAGATCACGTAACTAATGAGGAGGTAATGAGTAGGATTGGGGAGAAGAGAAGTTTGTGGCACAACTTGACTAGAAGAAGGGATCGGTTGGTAGGACATGTTTTGAGGCATAAAGGGATCACAAATTTAGCATTGGAGGGCAGCGTGGAGGGTAAAAATCGTAGAGGGAGACCAAGAGATGAATACACTGAGCAGATTCAGAAGGATGTAGGTTGCAGTAGGTACTGGGAGATGAAGGAGCTTGCACAAGATAGAGCAGCATGGAGAGCTGCATCAAACCAGTATCAGGACTGAAGACCACAACAACAACAACAGTTATTATAATGTTTGATAGTTTCTGGGTCACTACTCTTTCTTGCTGTCGGATACATTTCCCTTTTCCGGTTACAAGATATTTTTATATCCTTAGTAAGCCATGGTTAGTTACATGGTTTCTTGTTAGACTTCTCACGTTCCGTTCAGCGCTCCCCACAGTGCGTACTGTTTTGCCGACTTAGTAGCAGCCACTCTGAAATGATATTTTTTCACTCCACGCTTTCTAACCCCTAGATCTTCCTAAATAGGCGTCATGAGCTGTCGTACTTGTGCGGAAGGACTTAACACTGATGAAATGTTGTGCCTCTGCAGGAGCCAGTTAGTCTTTCCCCACTCTGTGCCCAATAAAGCAAAATGTCCTCCTCATTTTTATGGTGCATTGCGCTTCCTTGACATCCTCATTCACAATATAACCAATAGACATCTGGGCCTTAAAGAACATTACCAGCTTTTCCTTGGCGATGGACATCTCACGCGTATAAGAGCCGCATGCAGATCATACGCCGATTTTCCTTGTTTAGCGAAATTGTTTGCTGCTCGAACCGCTGACACAGTTCATATTGTCAAGCAGACGGAAACATGACTCAAATTCAATGGAGTTCGATACATAAATACCTTGTGATGAATCCAAGGCTAGATCTGCCAGCCAGTTTAAAAGTTGCAATGACACCAGTGGCACGTGCCCAACGTTATTCACGACATGGACTGTCCAACATGTCTACAAGTCTTCAGTGGACCAAACAACATAGATACTAGGCAGTAGGTAACTAGAGCATATAATATGGTCCGACAGTTCACGATTTTTTCTCACTTTAAATGATGCGAGGGACTGAGTATACAAACAACCCAATGAGTCATTTAACCCGCAGTGCCTGGAGGGTACAGTTCAGGGCGGAGGTGGTTCAGTAATTTTTGGTAATGTTATTCGTACCATGACTTGCACCTACTGGTCCAGGTTATTGTGCAAAGAACTGGGATTTTTTGTTCAACATTCTCGGTGACCATGTGTTGGCCTTTCTTCCACATCTCATAATGAATATGCCGTGGACGCTCACATCTTTAACAATGACAAAACCGTTTTCATATAGCGCCAGCTTATGTTCCTTAGATGAATGCAGGCACCCTATGACACTTGGACTAGTGGCCTAAAATAACCGATCTAAACCACACAGAACGAGTGGAAGTATCTGGATCAGTGAACGAATCGTAGCAATGAACGTCCGAGCAATTGAGAAGTGCTATGGCACGTAATCGTGAATGAATGGCTTCAGCTGCTGGCGGTGGTACACAGCTTTAGCATGGTGACTCCTTGGTGTGAGATACTATTGACCAGTGTGCTTACGTTCCAATGAAAACCATAAGTAAGTGAAATACTCTCATTAGTGCGCTTCAGTAACAGCGGATGTGTCAGTGAATCACGTATATCACAGGTCGTGAGTACTCCTTCCACCCAGAAGCCGTCTGCCCACCAACAAAAACGCACCGACCACTGAGTCGAGTCCACTGCGCTCTTCCCTCAAGTTTCTCCGTTTTCTTCATCTCTGTTCTTTCGTCATAGAATTGGGCCACATCCCATCTGCTTGGGTGCAGAGATCCAGCGACGGCCAGCCATTAGCGCTTCTAGCATTTTTGCTGGCCGGATACACTGGTTGAAAACATTTTCTACGTTCTTACCTCCACAGCATCTCTCTGTGTACATGTGGCTTACGTACATCTAGGCTTGAATACTTCATTCACCATCTCACCGATTCAGATCAGTATTAGCACAACCATACATTTCTGGAAACTTCCCCCAGGCAGCGGCTAAGCCATGTCTTCGCAATATCCTTTCTTCCATGTGTGCTAGTCCTGCAATGTTCTGTGGACTTTGGAAGGTAAGAAACGAAGTACTGGCGGAATTGTTGCTGTCAGAACGGGTTGTGAGTCGTGCTGGCGTAGCTCAGTTGGTAGACCACTTTCTAGTCAAAGGCAAAGGTCCCGAGTTCGAGTCTGTCCGGCATCTCAGAACACATTCCGCAGCAGAGCGATAATTTCATTTTGGATCCAGTAACTTGTTCCTCCAAACCTGTAATAAATTTAGACTTTAATTCTTACCAGAAATCTACAATGAGCTAAACGTTGGTAATATTTACAAGTATTGTCACAATTTTTTGAAACATAAAATTTAATTTTTAAATCACATGTTTCATAAAACGCAATCAATACCAATGTTAGCTACGCAAAAGTGTACACCATTTTTTCTCCAGACACAGATTAGGTTATCCTTTTATATTTTAACTCTTAGTGAAACAATGACTTCCCATCAATGAGTAATCACATAATGAACAAAGAACCAAATAAATAAGATACATGACTAAAGAGAAATACTGACATTAGGTGCAGTTGGGAATTGAAATAAATCCAATGAACATTAGTGAAAATTTGTGTCGCACTGGGGTTCGAACTCAGATTTCCTGCTTATCGCGAGTTTTTGCCTTAACGACTTCGCGCTATCCGAGCACGCTTCCTGTCCAACAGAAACTTCCGTATCTCGCACGCTGCAATCATACTGATCCTCGCAATCGGTCGACCGAAGAATGCATCCGTACTGAATGTATCGTTATTTGCCGTCAAGGCGCATATATTTGTGTGTGTCCTTTCGAGGAAATCCGACTTTCAATAAGAGAACGGTGAAATAACCTATAAGACGACAAAATCCGTTTCACACTTACAGCATTTGTTGATGTGCATACGTAAACTCGAAGCAAGTAAATGAACAAATAATGAATGTCGCAACCATCATAGAAACGTCAAGTAAATAAACAAATACTGAATGTGCAACCATCACAGAAACGTCATTTTTGTGTAAATTCAAATCTGGAACCACTTACTTACTTCCAATACCGCTCAAGTTGACAACATGTTTTCAGTTTCACGTACTCTTCAAGGTAAAAAGTGGCTTCCTTCCGTGAAGCTTTGCCGCTTACGAAGTTTTAACATTGAGAAAAGTAGGCTTTGATGTACTGCATGTGCGAATTGTAGATACATAACTCCGCTCCTAGTTGTATATTCCCCTATCCATGTGCAACGCTGATGGGTATTTTCTACCAATATTAGCAAATATTTTTTGGTACTTTCTGCAGTGATAAAAAGGACTGAAGAGATATATTTCCGTACAGAACATTGTCTCTGTGAAATCTCGTTATCCTCGTAAGAAATACACGATACTGGCGATGGTTGACAGCAGAATTTCAGCACATTCTATTATAAATCCATTTTCACTTTACACAAGAATTTCTTTCTCTCAACGATTCTCGTTTTATTACCTTCGGCCGTGAGCTAGACATTGGTTTGAGCCATCTGAAAGTATGCACCACAGCCGTATCGTCCTTTACTCAATGAGGAACTATTCGTTAATTTATTACGTATGCAGACTAATGACCTCAGCAGTTGAGTCCCATAGTGCTCAGAGCCATTTATTACGTATGCAAAAGACTTGTTATATTGGCATCACTGGCTGGTAGCTACAGGGTGGAGCTTCTGCAGTCGGCATGCCAAAATTTGCACTAGACTTCACATCGATCGCGCACCGTACTCGCCGCTCGTTAGTTCTGTTTTAGCTTGCAAATTGACAGCTCACGTGATTTGGTGGGAAGTTGTTTACATATATCACATATCCACGAAAGGGATTATGTCAGAACTGGCAGCACTTGGTGTGTTGTATATTTACATGGAGGTACAGAGCTCCAGAGCTCCGTGTGGAACTTTTCCTACGTATATCAATACGTGCTACACCATAGCCGATGTGATATTTGATGACTTCGTCTTGCATGACTACAGCATTTATTCACACAGGACTCTTGATGCGTATGAACATTTTCAACAATGAAAAAATTCAATGCGTTGGCAGCCCCATCAACCCGCATGACGTGTCTCAGTCCCTTAGAATATGTACTGGAAGCCGTAGAGAAGTATACTTATTATTTTGTTGTACAGTGTCTGCGTTTACAATTCATATAACTCAATATCTCTTCAGACATGCACGTATGTCGGTGGGAACAGACACTACTGACGATTTATAGCTGCTGATTAAATACAACGAAATTTTATTTCCAAATTGTGAAATTAATTAACTTCAGCTATGTTGTTTATTTGTGACACATCCAAATCTGTGCTGGACCAGAACTCTAACCCAGATTTCCTGCTTATTTCGAACGGTTACGTTACCCGCTTCGGCTACCCATGGATGCCTCGAAGGTATTTAGACAGGTGTGACATTTGGGGGTTTGGGTACATGCTGGAGGCGTGCGCGGATAACCGGAGTGGCTAAAAATTTCGTCATGTCCAGCGAAGTATGTTAACTGGCCATCGTCTTCAGCCTAACTCCTCGATGCAACAATTTTTCTAAAGAGGAATACCATTCAGTTCCACTGGAGCTCATGGTATCATCTTAAACACTGCCAACCTCTCGTTGCGTGCTGTGCTGTTAAGAAGAATTTTTAAATGTGTGTGTGTGTGTGTGTGTGTTGTCCTTAGCGTAATTTAGTTTAAGTTAGATCAAGTAGTGTGTAAGCTTAGGGACCGATGGCCTAAGCAGTTTGGTCCCATAAGATCTTATCACAAATTTCCAGTTTTTTCCATACTGCCTCTATAGCCATCCATAATTGCTGAAGTGATGCTGGCACAAAATGATCTGCACGAACTGACCTCTGCATTTAGTTCTCTAAATGTTCGATGGGATTTATATCGAGCAATGTACGTGGCCAAATCATTCTCTGGAACTGAGCAGAATGTTCTTTAAATAATTTTCCAACAACTATGGTCCCGTGGCATCATTGGGTGAAAACAAGAAATCCGTGAATGCAAATAGTCTCCAAGCAGTCGAACGCAAGCATGACCATTTCCAGACGCGCCCACACCATTCTGGAGCCACCACCAGCCCGCAAAGTGGTTAGATGACAACTTAGATCCATGGATTCATGGTGCCTGCGCCACACTCGATGTCTACCACGGGTTTCCAGTAGTTAGGGTCCCACCGACATGGTCACGATCCCAGGAGAGGCGCTGCGGGCGATGTCTTTCTATTATCAAAGGCACTTACGTCGCTCGTCTGCTGCCACAGCCCTTTAACGCCCAATTTCACCGCCCTGTCCTAATGGAAACGTTATTCGTACGTCCCACATTGACTTCTACGGCTATTTAACGCTGTATTGGGTGTCCATAATAATGTCAACTATACACAAACGCTGCTGCTCTTGATCGTCATCGTCCACTGCGCTGTCAGCTGTGAGAGGTATTGCTTGAAATATTTTATTCTCGGTCCACTCTTGACACTGTGCATATCGGAACGTTGAATTCCCTAACGATTTCTGATATGTAATGTCACATGCGTCTAGCTCCAACTACCGTTTAGCGTTCAAAGTCTGTTAATTCCCGTCGTGCGAGCCTAATAACTTCGGAAACCTTTTCATATGAACCATCTGAGTACAAATTACAGGTTCTTGAATGCACTGCCCCTTTATACCTTCCGTATACGATACTACCGCCATCTGCATATATGCATATCACTGTCTCATGACTTCTGCCACCTCACTGTAATATTTAAGCAGTTTGCAATTCCATCACCAATACTTCATCTGTAGCTGTGTTTCAAACGCTGCTTACCTTGTAAGTAGGATATGTAAGTAGGCTGTTCAGGGTTTATGTTGGTAACGCCACGTAGTGCTGCGCTGTGTGCAATCTGTGGCTGGTTGGATTCATTGTTGGATTATTCGCTTGTGTAGTGGTGGGCTGTTGGATGAAAACAGCGCGTAGCTTTGTGCAGTTGGAGGTGAGCCACCAGCAGCGGTGGATGTAGGCAGAGAGATGCCAGAGTTTTGAGAGCGGACGATCTGGGAGTGTTTCCGTCAGAAAAAGGAAATTTGTAATACTGGATGTCATCAACTGATATATCCAGAGTGTTACAAAAAGGTACGGCCAAACTTTCAGGAAACATCCCTCACACACAAATAAAGAAAAGATGTTATGTAGACACGTGTCCGGAAACGCTTAATTTCCATGTTAGAGCTCATTTTAGTTTCGTCAGTATGTACTGTACATCCTCGATTCACCGCCACTTATTTATTTATTTATTTATGCATTTATTTTACCTGGCAAGATTAGGGCCTTCAGGCCCTCTCTTACACCTAACCAGGCATACTCAGATTCAACAAATTTCAGTTTCTACAGAACATTAAGGACATATTACATGTTATACAGTATTAATGTTAAGAAAAAAAAATAGAGATTATAAACGTAGTACAATGATAACTATAACAATCAAAAATTAATTATAACAATCAAGAATAATAATAATAGTAATAATAATAATGACTATGTATATGAAAGTAAACATATTTTTCTTTTATGAATGTCAGTCCTATTGCTAGTTGGGAATTTTCTCGTTATATTCTTGCAGCTTGTGAGTTATTCTCATCAAGCAGAGACATAAGACGATAGAATGGGGTGAAAGAGATATAGAAGAGGTAGATAGGTTAGAGGAAGAGAAATAGAATGGTAAAATTCGAAGCTATGATGGAGAGGAGAAAGAAAGAGATGAGAGGGGCCCAACAATGGTGGCTATACCGTCCCTAATATGTAAGTCTTGAGTTCACTCTTGAATGTTGAGTGGTTCCGGATAAGACGCAGATCACAGGGGAGCGCGTTCCATAGTCGTATGGCTGAGATGGAGAATGACATGGAGAAAGATTTTGTGTTATGTAAAGGTACAGCCAAGATGCTAGACGTATCCGATCTGGTATTGCGGTTGTGGAATGATGATAGGTGTTTAATGTGAGAAGATAAGTATTGGGGGCACCAGTGGCTAAGAATTCGATGAAGTAAGCACATCGTGTGGAGATCGCGTGCCTTATGTGGGCGTATCCAACCTAGCTGGGAGTATGAAGGACTACCCAATTAAAGGAAGGTAATGTTGACATCGGTGCTTGTGTTGACATGCGACTCATTGCTCTACAGTACTAGCATCAAGCACATCAGTACGTAGCATCAACAGGTTAGTGTTCATCACGAACGTGGTTTTGCAGTCAGTCCAATGTTTACAAATGCGGAGTTGGCAGATGCCCATTTGATGTATGGATTAGCACGGGGCAATAGCCGTGGCGCGGTACGTTTGTATCGAGACAGATTTCCAGAACGAAGGTGTCCCGACAGGAAGACGTTCGAAGCAATTGGTCGGCGTCTTAGGGAGCACGGAACATTCCAGCCTATGACTCGCGACTGGGGAAGACCTAGAACGACGAGGACACCTGCAATGGACGAGGCAATTCTTCGTGCAGTTGACGATAACGCTAATGTCAGCGTCAGAGAAGTTACTGCTGTACAACGTAACGTTGACCACGTCACTGTATGGAGAGTGCTAGGGGAGAACCAGTTGTTTCCGTACCATGTACAACGTGTGCAGGCACTATCAGCAGCTGATTGGCCTCCACGGGTACACTTCTGCGAATGGTTCATCCAACAATGTGTCAATCCTCATTTCAGTGCAAATGTTCTCTTTACGAATGAGGCTTCATTCCAACGTGATCAAATTGTAAATTTTCACAGTCAACATGTGTGGGCTGACGAGAATCCGCACGCAATTGTGCAAGCACGTCATCAACACAGATTTTCTGTGAACGTTTGGGCAGACATTGCTGGTGATGGCATGATTGGGCCCCACGTTCTTCCACCCACGCTCAATGGAGCACGTTATCATGATTTCATACGGGATACTCGACCTGTGCTGCTAGAACATGTGCCTTTACAAGTACGACACAACATGTGGTTCATGCACAATGGAGCTCCTGCACATTTCAGTCGAAGTGTTCGTATGCTTCTCAACAACAGATTCGGTGACCAATGGATTGGTAGAGGCGGACCAATTCCATGGCCTCCCCGCTCTCCTGACCTCAACCCTCTTGACTTTCATTTATGGGGGCATTTGAAAGCTCTTGTCTACGCAACCCCGGTACCAAGAGTAGAGACTCTTCGTGCTCGTATTATGGACGGCTGTGATACAATACTCCATTCCCCAGGGCTGCATCAGCGCATCAGGGATTCCATGCGACACAGGGTGGATGCATGTATCCTCGCTGACGGAGGACATTTTGAACATTTCCTGTAACAAAGTGTTTGAAGTGACGCTGGTACGTTCTGTTGCTGTGTGCTTCCATTCCATGATTAATGTGAGTTGAAGAGAAGTAATAAAATGAGCTTTAACATGGAAAGTAAGCGTTTCCGACCGCATGTCCACATAACATATTTTCTTTCTTTGTGTGTGAGGAATGTTTCCTGAAAGTTTGGCCGAACCTTTTTGTAATAAATGACTTCTGAACGCTGTTAAGGTAAATACATTGCTTGTTCTCTATCAAAATTTTTCATTCGCTATCTATGTCTATCAGTAGTTGGTGGCTTCAGTAGTTAGAATCTTATATTGGCGCTCGCTGTATTGCATTAGTGTCGAGTAACGAAGTTTTTTGTGAGGTAAATGATTCATGAAAGGTATAGGTTATTGTTAGTCAGGGCCATTCTTTTGTAGGGATTAATGAAGGATTGCGTTGCGCTAAAAAATTGTGTGTCAGTTTAGTGAAGATCAGAATAAGTATAGAGAGAAATGTCTGTGTACGTTCAGTTTTGCTCAGCTGTTTGAAAATCAAATAACGTAGAAGTTTACCAGCACAGTCATTCTTAATTTTCTAAGGGGACGTTTCAACATCGTAAGTTCAGTAATCACCGAGGCACTGTATTTAAAAAAAAAATTATGTTACTTGTGTCATTACATGTCAAACGTGCACAACAATGCTCCGTGTAATTTTTAAGACAGCTGTTAAATTACAAAGCATCATTCAGTCACTGTACAATGTTATAAACTCGTTTTAAAAGATAATTAATTTGGCAGAGATGAATCTTTCATATTTGGTCACTTAATAGCATGAATTGAGTTTCCATGTATAAACGCACTTTGGCTGTGATACGATATGGCCCGTTTCAATCTGATGATTTGTTATTTTTCTGTTCTGCCCCGTGTTCCGTAGGGTCACAACAGAACGAGAAAAGAACTAACACAACATTCCAGCAGTGACATCTTGTCATCTTCCACCATGTGAAGGTTCACAATCTCAGAGATACTCCTAGTTGGTTGGATGCAAGCAGAAGTACAACTGGGGACACCGTAAGACGATTTAAAGAGTAGGACCGCACAGAAACTATCGTGATAAAAGTGCAGAGAAGGAAACTAAATGAAAGAGTACAGGCAATTAATCACATAGAAAACAAAGCGCAGTCGTTAAATAATAGCGCCTAAAATTGCAATCGAGCTGGCGAAAAATATGTGGTAACAGTCAGGTGGATTATCCGAGAAGTAGTGTACAGCAGAAGAATGACTAGGGAAAAAGCAGTACGTGGACAAAGTGACCTGAGGCAAAAGGTTCTTTCTCTAGAGATCAAGTCAACGAATGATAAGACTAGTGGAGTGATATTATATTTGTTGATTCGGTGAAAATCATCATCTTTTCGACGGACGTACCTGTGATGTGGCCAAAGTCAAATGACCAGCTGCAGGTTATACATTTCCTACCCTTTGCAAAACACGCCATGGGGTATTCAAAAAGTTTTTCACGATCGTCTCTATTTTTTTATTTTTTGCAGGAGGAGAATGAATTTTTTTTCTGAACATACTGGGAACTTTTAGCTATACATTGTGCCTACTCAGTGTAGCCTCCATCAGCTGGCTCATCGTTTTTCCTGCGTCATAAGGGCTGTATGAGGTTTGGCATTGTCATGGTGTGGTCTGATGAGCTGACTCTGAAGCTGTAGTCTGTCGGTTTTCATGTCAAGTCGCAGCTTGTCCAGTGACAAACAGTAAAGATCCTCGTGAAAATCTTGGTTTCTTCTTCTTCTGAGGGGAATTGGTTTTCCTCTCATGTTCGGGCAAAAACAACCATGTTTGATCCCGGGTAATGACGCCGTCAAAACAGTGTTTCTACTCTACAGTAAAGGTCTTCATGAGACCCTCGCATGCATTCTTCCTCATCGTTTTCATTTCTCTTGTCAATAATCTAGGAACCCAACGTGCACAGATTTTTCTGTACCCTAGTGACTGTACCAGTGATACCACACTGCCCAATGACAAACGAGTCATTTCAGCAAGCTGTCGTGTCGTCACAAATCTGTCATTTTGGATGGTTTGATCAGTGGTCTCCTTATTCACATCACTCACTGCCGTCGATGGTCTACCGCATCGTGGATTGTCCACTACAGAGAAATCACCTTCTTTAAACCTCTGCAACCACCGCTGGATACTGCTGCGATCCAGTGTGTCCTCCCCATAAACAGGGAGCAGCTTTCTGTGAATCGATGTGGCAGAGTCATCGCCGGTCTTGAAGGGGAACTCCATCACCGACCACTAACGCAACCTGACATCTACTTCACGGTCTATTATGGATCACCTGTAAGTGAAAGAGAATACTTTTGTATACCAACTTATAGCTAAATGTTTCAAGTATGTTCACAAAAAATTTCATTCTCCTCCTACAAAAAATGAAAAAATTAGAGACGATTATGCAAAAGTTTTTGAATACCCTTTGTATGTGGCAGTAATTTGTCATCTGGTGCTCGAGACGTTACATGAGACAGCATGTTAAAGAAGAAGGAATATGTGAACATCCAGAAGCAATATTTGCATAGTAGTACATTAGGCCCATATTCAGATTTTTCCAAGATAGTAACACGAAGCAATTATAATACCTTGTAAAGGAATATCTTCTCCATAACTAAACCAAATAATTCAGACACCAGGTCAGTCGCCAGAAACAAACCGCATAGGAAATTTTAAGGACGTATACCATGGTGCATCACAAGAACTAGTCAGCTTTAAGGATGACCTCAAAAAGAAGCTGGAAGATAAATGGTAACAAATTTTATCTGAGTGTAACTCAAAAATCATTCCTTTAAAGTCAGTACCGCCATTAGACTGTTGTTTATTTGCAGTGATACATTTTCACTTAGACAATCATGATTTCGGCTTCCAAGTGCCATTATCAAGTGTTTTAAGTGTTATAAATTGCCTAAGATGGCGTACTGTCGTATTAAAATACACAATGTGTCTACTAGTGTATTTAATACGACGGTATACCATCTTAGGCAAATTATAACACTTGAAAACCTTGATAATGGCACTTTGAAGCTGAAATCATGACTGTGTAAATGTTATACTGCAAATAAACAACAGTCTAATGGCGGTACTGACTTTAAAGGAATATATTATGACTGTGGCCCCGCATTATGAAAAATTACAAAAATCGTTGTTAACATGAATATTAAATTTACTATAGCTTTAATCTATAGTAATTTTATTACCTTTTAAATTAAATGTGAAAGTAGCCATTGTACTGGGTAAAACGCAAAATAATACCTACTGAAAATGGGCGTTTTGTTTTCACTATCTTGATACGGCCTGAAGTGATATCGTTTCCTGCGCCAATTTCTACAATCTCCACATGCCAGATCAGCTCCTAAACCAATATCAATGATATTTTTTATATATTCTAATCTCAATATTCCCTAAATTTTTTGAGTTGCACTGCGACCCCCTCTCTCCTCCCGCTCCCCTTGCCATAGTAACACAGAACGCATTACCTGATGTCGTTGTACATGTCCTATCAGCTTGTACCAGCATCTGCCGCTTTTCACATTTTCCCTTAATCGTATATTCTCTGCAGATCTTCCACATTTTTATCTTATTCCTCCACTTACGTTTTAGCATCCGACTATAACACCACATCTCAGATACGTAGAAATTATTAGCTGGTTGTCACACAATTCATAATTCACTTTCATACAATGGTGTACCTCGGACTAAATTTTAAAAACTCTCTTTTTCAAGCCAGAGCCTATTTTTTTATATCTTTAGATCTTTTGGCGAGAAATGCTTTTTTTACCAGTGGTACTCTGTTTCTCGTATTGTCCTTACTCCGTCCGTCATGTGTTATTTCGCTTCCAAATTAGCAGATTTCTTTCACCTCGTCTACTACATGGTCGCCAGTTGTAAAGTAATTTGTTGACCATCTTATTTCTGGTTCTCCTTAATACTTTCGACTTTCTTGGCTTCACTCGTAGTGCGTATTCTGTGCTTGATAGTCAGTTCTTATTATCTGGCAGGTTACTCAGTTTCACTGAGGATGGCAGTGTCACTAGCGGATCTTGTCATCGACATCCTTTCACCCTGAACGATAAACACACTTCTGAACATTCCTTTTGTTTCCTTCTTTGCTTCCTCGATAACAAGGTCAACATTACACGAGAACAATTTCATCCCTGCGTCAAGTTCCTTTTACTCCGCGAATTCTTCGTTAGTTCATCCATTTTTGTGACTCCTTGTCGGTTCTTGTACAGATTTACATTACACGGTTTTCCTACAAAGTACACTGATAAGCCAAAACATTATTATCACCTACTTAATAGCTTGCTTGTCGGTCTTTGGAGCGAAATACATCAATGATTCTGCATATCATGGACCCGACAGTTTGTTATTGGGTTTGTGGAGGTAGATGTCTACGCATAGGTCATGTAATTCGCGTAAATAACGGGCCGCTGATTTGCGTACGCGGCTATGGCGCCCAACAACAGCATAGATGGGTTTCACTGGATTTACATCAGGCGAATTTGGTCGCTGGGACAACGTGAGTTCACTGTAATGTTACTCAAAGCACTGTACCACAGACACAGACAGTTATACTCCTGAAAGATTATATCGCCGTCGGGGAATACATCGTGTATGAAGGGATTCAGAGGGGTCGCAGCTGTCAGCGTATCTTCGATTGCTGCCACAGGTCCCGTGCAAGCGTACGAGAACCGTAATACTGCTCCTATCAGCCAGCGTCCGTGGAGCACTGCACGTTTTTCTTACTTTTTTCTGATGCCTCAACTAAAATGAAATTAACTGTGAAAATGGATTTGTACAGGTCGGCTTGCATTTATGCCTCTTGTAGATTGGCGCTATGTCATCTGCGAATTAATCCTAAGAATTTGATTAAATAGTAATTAATTGTTAAATTTTGCGACAGTAGTAGTGGTGAATGTGTGTTCTTAGCTTTACAGTCCTGTCGGTTATCTTAGGTATGCGTCGTGTTCTGGTTGTGACTGCACGGACTTATACTGTTTTCACAACCTTTTACAATACATTCTCCCCAGGTCCTACGCGTTTTGATACCAGATTTGGGAAGATACTTGTATCGTCATACTCGTGTAGAGTCACCACATAATTATTCATAGTTTCATTTCTGTACAATTTGTCGCCGATTTTGAAAGTTTGTTGCGAGTTTTTGTGTTGTGTGTGATGGAGGAGGAAACGGGAAACGCCGTGTGGCTGGGGCTTTCCGTCGGGCAGGCCGTTCGCCTGGTGCAAGTCTTTCGAATTGACGCCACTTCGCCGACTTGCGTGTCGATGGGGATGAAATGATGATGATAAGGACAACACAAAACCCAGACCCTGAGCGGAGAAAATCTCCGACCCAGCCGGGAATCGAACCCGGGCCGTTAGGTATGACATTCCGACGCGCTGACCACTCAGCTACCAGGTACAGACATGGGGGAGGAGAAAGGTTGAGAAACTAATGTGGTATGGGTGTAGGTGAGGGTGGAGCGGAAGGAAAGATTATGTGTGCAGATGCGTAAGAGCACGGTGCATGCGTTCAGATGACGATTGAAGTGAAACTACTCGTAAACGTTTTGGAGAGAGTAGAGGCTAGTGGTGTTTGAGATAATAATTTCGTCTAAAGGTACTCACGCCAGAGGTGAAAGAGTACACCTCAGGTAACGAAGTGACTTTGATTTTAGGCTAGGTTAGTGTGAAATATTAAAACAATACAACGACATTAAAATACGTAATTGTAGCAAGACAACTTGAGGTAATTTCACGTTCTTGCAATTCGAGGGACTGAACATGAAAGGGAAGTACGTAATGCTGCCACAAATAATTGTTGATCCATAGCTGGTGTGAAGCAGCGGTTGAGCCTGCTACTAATGTCTTATTTTCGCTGGAGCCAGAAGAAATATGACAATTTTGCACAGCGGTGGCAGCATGACACGTCGTGGAGTTTTCTCTATTTCATCTTCAGGCATGTTCAGTAGGAAAGTCGTCCGAGCGTTGTTACAACACGATCCCTCGATTCGGCTGACAGTCTGACAAGATTTTATCAACGAAATTTGTCAAGAAAGCTTACAATCCAGAAAAACGAAAATATTTTTGTAATATTCTTCATTCATGGGATATGAAAAATTCGCAGTGGTATGCTATCATTCAGCCGTGGAGTGTATGCTATTTCAAATTTTTCTGACAATAAAACAGTGTGCAGAACCGGGACTCCAGCATTGAAACATTTTTACCGAATGAACCCTGCAACATGGCTCACAACCCACCCTCACACCTTCAGTTCTCATCAAACTTAGCGTAAGCTATTATGAAGACCACGCAGAAGTATATTAATTTGAAGAAGGTATCTCAAAGAAATAGCGGAAAATACGAAGGTTGGAACTTATATTGTGGCAACTCTTTACTCACAACCGATGCAAAAGAGTTACATGTTTGCACCATTTACTGTCCTTCAAAGAGTCACCATCGTTGTGTAGAACCCGTTGCCAGCGATGTGGAAGGCGTAGTATACCGTTAGCAGAGCCTGTTCTGTTGATGGTACGAATGGAGCGGTCTGCTGCCTGTCGAATCTCTCGCGCAGTTCTGAAGCGAATGCCACTAAGTGGTTTCTTCATCTTCGGAATCAAATCAAAATCCGGGGAGTATGGTGGATGGTACAGTACTTACCAGTCCCATCGACCGGAAAGAGCATCCACAGCTTCCGCTGCATGCGCCCGCGCATTGTCGTGCAAGGTGAGCAGTCTAAGGCGCTGCTGTCATGGACTGTACGGCTGGTCCCGGCAGAGGTTCGAGTCCTACCACGGGTATGGGTGTGTGTGTTTGTCCTTAGGATAATTTAGGTTAAGTAGTGTGTAAGCTTAGGGACTGATGACCTTACCAGTTAAGTCCCATAATATTTCACACACATTTGAACATTTTTGATTGTCGTGCAAAATGATGGGTAGGTTGACCAGAAGGGGTCGCCGCTTCTTTCGCAAAGCTGGTTGCAGGCAATGCTCCAAAAACGAACAGTAATATTGTGCACTGACGGTCTGCGGTGTTCCGCTGTTCCTGTTTCGAAAACCTGGTGACACCGTTACGTTAGACCGCTCGCTCACTAGTGACTGTGTTTCCCTCGATTGTGCGCAGGCCGGTGACGTGGGACGGGCGAGTCCATTTGCTCGGAGGTAAGTTAGGTATGTCAACAACGTGTGCTAGCGACAACAGCAGATTCTATCTCCACATCAGTGTTGTCACTATTTAAGTTCCAATCTACGTAATTAACGAAAAATCTACATACTCACTCTTCCGATCACTTTTCAGAACCTACTATGCACTTTCAGACAGTTCTAGACATGATGTAATTCCGACGTATGCATTACAGGGTCGTAATATGAGGAGAAGTAGAACAACACCATTACCGATTCTGGATATCATCTGGAGCAATAAGCTATTTATCAGTTATCGACATTCTGAGGAATACATTACATTGACGGAAAGTATTAGACTATGAAGCACCAATCGGATAGTTCTCAAAAATTGCTGAGATGCTCGTCACATTACCAGAATTACATAATGAAAGTTTCATTTAATCTGGAACTAATGTCGAGGAAAAGCATTATTTAGACGTGGGATCCCTGTGGGCACGATTAAACTCACTTAATATGACATGTAATCAGAGAGCTTGAGGAATTTCTTGACAAATTTGAGACACGCGCTGTGTCGGTTCATGAAGGTATTGCCTGGAGCTCGTTATGTACTTATTAGATATCAGAAAAGACCTCCGTATATTCGCTTTAAACTCGCCAACGAATCCTATGATATTTCCGAACTCGCCTCCTCCGCACGCTCGGAGACGCGACTCGAGGGTCGCTGCCACGTCCCATTTTTAACCACGGACTCGTCCGTTGAGTCTTGTCAGGTACACGTGAACTCTAGCAGTGTAGAAAGGTGAGCGAGTCCTAGAAGAGTTCGTTAGTATAAGCGAGGGCGCACGGCATTGCTGCTTCGTTGCGCATGACAATTATTATACACCGAGGTGCCAAAAAGTAACGGGATACCACCCAATACGACGACGAGCGTCCTTTAGCTTGCCGCAGTGCTGCAGCTCCACGTGGCATGGACTCAGCAAGTCGTTGGAAGTCTTCTGCAGAAATATTGAGCCATGCTTCCTCTATAGCCTTCCATAATTGCGAAATTGTTGCTGGTGCAGCGCATTGTGCGTGAAGTAAACTCTCGATTGTGTCCCGTAAAGGTTCTGTCGGAGTCGTGTCGGGCCA
Source organism: Schistocerca nitens (assembly GCF_023898315.1). Lineage (NCBI taxonomy): Eukaryota > Metazoa > Arthropoda > Insecta > Orthoptera > Acrididae > Schistocerca > Schistocerca nitens. The sequence goes on from NC_064620.1 coordinate 259,487,717, forward strand.
AATCATTCGCTCGAAATGTGTAGAATGTTCTTCAAGCCGGTTACGAGCATTTGTGACCCTATGACATGGCACATTGTTATCCATAAATATTTCATCGTTGTTTGGGAACATGGAGCCCATGAAGGCTGGAAGTGCTTACCGAATATTACCATCCCCTATCAGTGATCAAGGGGACCCACTCCATTTATGTAAACACAGCCTACCTCATTGAGGAGCCACCATCAGCCTGCGCAGTGCATTGACGTCAGCTTGAGCCCATGGCTCCGTGTGGTGTTCGCCACATTCCAAACCTATCGTCAGCTCTTAGCAAATGAAATCGGGACTCAGATGACCAGGCCAAAATTTTCTAGTCGTCTAGGGTCAAACCGATACGATCACAAACCCAAAACAGGCGTTGCCGGCGATGTCTTGACGTTAGCAATGGCACTCGAATCGGTCGTCTGCTCCCATAGCTCATTAACGCAAAATTTATCCGGACTGTCCTAACGGATGCGTCGTTGTACGTCCCACATTGATTGCTGCGGTTATTTCACGTTGTGTAGCTTGTCCGTTGGCACTGGCAACTGTCCGCAAACGCCGCCCCTGTCGGTCATTAAGTATAGGCCGCAGGCCACTGCGTTGTCCGTGGTAAGAGGTAATGCCTGACATCTGGTATTTTCGGCACACTCTTGACACTGCGGATCCCTGAATACTGCATTCCCTAACGATCTGTGAAACGTCTACCATTCCGCCCACAAAGTCTCTTAATTTCAGTTTCGCGGCCATAATCAAGTCTGAAACCTTCCTACATAAATCACCTGAGTTCAAATGACAGTTCCGCCAATGCACTGCCCTTTTACGTCTTGGGTACACGATACCGTCACCTGTATTTGTGCATGTCGTTGTTCCATTACGCCCGTCACCTGAATGTGTACCAGCGCAATGACCGGTATGCAGTTACTTTTATGTTTTAACATATGTGTAATATATGTGTATAAATTTTTTTGTACATTGCTATAAATTTTTTAAAACATTTAATCACTTTTCAGAGAACGTCTAAAAATGACATTTGCTTACAGAGACTTTCAACAGGCTACTGAGTCGCTTCTAACAATACCATAAAATAGGGCATGAGGTCGAATTAACAGCAGTATCTGAAAGAGCTGCCGAAATGATCAGCTACGCTACTCGCTGTTAGCCCATAAATGAAAGTTACCTTAACCAAGCTAATGAACAAATAGCGCCCTTTATGGTGACAGGGACGTAAAGTGGCGTTCTGTGCCCTGTGTTCATTCGGCAGAGCACATCGGTTTTCTCGGGGTGTAGGAGTGAGCCGTGTTGAGGCTTGTGTTGTTGCCATTGGTAGGTTGGCATCGTTTAATACGGTAGTGACATATCGTTTTCTTCTCGTGTTTACTGGCGCCACCAAGTTTGCTAGCGTTGCCTGTCCGATAGTGGCAGCAGCAGAGGTTATAGATATATAGTACCCTAGTACTACCTTTGGAAGGGCGTCAAGTGTTTCCCGGATCGCAGCGTGTCAGGTAGTTCGGTTGGGACGGATGAGCTGTGAAGTCAGGCAGCACGCGGACGTGCGGGGACCACTGGCAACACGCAAGCACTGCCGGATGGAGGGGCTGTAGTTGCGAGGGCGACAACCTCGTTCTTCACTGGACCCAGGACGTTTGAGTTAGTGAACATTAACACAGTAGTGAAACCACCGCTATTTTGAGATTACGCTGTTCGCGCATTGCTGCTCGCAGGTTCGTTGAGACGAAGAGCATTGAGTGCATTGTTTGGAGTTGGCCAAATTAAGTAGCTATCCTCCCCCTTTTATTCTTAATCATTGAATTCCTTGTGTTTATTGATGAAGTTCAAATGGTTCAAATGGCTCTGAGCACTATGGGACTTAACATCTATGGTCATCAGTCCCCTAGAACTTAGAACTACTTAAACCTAACTGACCTAAGGACATCACACAACACCCAGTCATCACGAGGCAGAGAAAATCCCTGACCCCGCCGGGAATCGAACCCGAGAAACCAGGATGAAGTTCAACCAGCGGTATTTTTCTGCCTAGTGGCCGCTAACGCCCGAGTTACCTCCCCTGTAGGTTAGCGTATTTTCGCGGCACTGTACCTTTCCTCACCTTGCCGCTGCTGTCCGGTAAGGCGTGTAGTTCAACAGCCTCCTTGATTGTGGTTCGGATATTTGTATCTCTTGTACTACTTCAGTCGTAGTGGGTCCTTTCGCTTCTGGATGTTCTAAACACCGGATTCTGAAGACGCAGTGCTGTCTGCCGGTTCCGGTCCCATAGTGCTCAAGTCCGTGCAGTCACAACCATCGTTGTGTTGGTTACCAGACGTTACGTAGATGTTGCAAGAGTGTTGGCCTGCATTTAAACTGTTTCAGTTGCCATCCGGTTAAGTGATTACAACTCTTGGCTTTCTGTCTCGCGTTTAAGAAGTTGAGCGACTTTCCTAGATGGATCCTTGGAGCACTGTCTGAGGCCCAATTCTTTCTTGATTTGGTCAGTTTGTGATAACTGTCAATAAGGCCTTCAGCCGTGAGTGCAATTTGTCTTAGGAATTTTAAATTAAATATTCTCTCTTAATAGTGAAAATTTGATGATTGTCCTTTTTATAATATTTTAGTATCTCTTGGAGAAGTTTAATTCATTCTTAAAAATTTACTATCCAGGCCTTCAGCCGTAAAATTGTTTATATAGTTATTAGTATTGGGGCCTTCATCTGACAAATAAGAGGAGTTCCTGGTCAATAAGGCCTTCGGCCATGAGTGCAACTTGCTTAAGAAATTTTTTTAGTAGACATTGTATCTTAACAGTCAAATTTGATAATTGTTCGTTATTTTTCTATATCAGGAGGTAGAAATTTATACATTACTTCAACATAAAATTTGTGTAACTTGATTGAGTTGTTTTTATTCAGATTCCTTTTAAATAAAATGCATAGTACCTGGCCGACTACGTTTCTGCGTGCGACTTCATTTACACCTTCTAATCATCCAAAAATATTCACATATTCTTAAAAAAAACTAGCCTGCAAGTCAACCAATAGTCAGGCAGAAGTAATGGGATCTACTGCCAAAACCAAAAGACACGTAAGTTTTTTTTTTTTTTAAAAAAAGGAGACCGTAATCATCGCTTTAGAAATCTACTATCGATAGTTTCAGTACCGGTCGTAGAGCATCAGCCTAGTATCAGTCTGTACTCCACCTGTAACCTCTACCCGGATTTCAGCTAACTCATCCGTCCGTTCGTCAGAGCAAGTCTACAAACCTATGATCCTCTCGAGCTATCGTCCTTTGGGAAGGACCCATGCCGGACTCTTCTTGTACACTGTTGGCCTGAGTCCATGTCGTCATCTCTTTTTCTGCAGTCAATACACTACATTGCACTGTCTGTACAGGTTCCACGTGCACATCGTCCGGGCATTCACTGTTATCACTCAAACTGCGAAGTTGCTGTAACATCATATACAACCAGTTACCATCATGTATTGACCCCATTATTCACCTGTATGAATGGTTCTTGTCCGGTTTGAAAATACTGAAAATAAACTGGCATGTCGATGACATTTTAATCAACATATGCCACAGGCATGGAAATACTTTAGCTTGGTAACGTTCGTCGAGGTGTTCGGCGTCTAACGCTTCTCATTTACGTCGGTATGTTTGATTCCTCTGGGTGAATTTTCCCTGTTGCTACGATGCTTTGTTAAAGGTATATCACGGTTAATTACTAACATGGTGGAGAACACACAGTTCCATTTTTCTACGTAATTTTGTTTCTCTCTTCCGCTGCGAAGATTCTTTGTTAAATGCAAATTAAAAACTTGGATTAGTGGCATCAAGGGAGGCGAATAAAGTGTCTTTAGGCAAATTGCGAGAGTGGCCAGTTCTAAAGGGAAGCCAGCAACTCCCCGTGTTCGGTAGCGACCCGGTAGCCGTCTGAGAGCATACGTCCAATTTCACTAATTCAATTAGCCGGAAAACTCCCAGGCGTATTACCTAAAGAGCGGACTGGGTGCGGGGGCGGTAACAGGCTTTAAGGCCATAACGTAATTAGCACTCCAGTCCGTGCGCTCGAAAGAATAAAGAGGCCAGGAATAGCCGCATCTTAATCTCCGCAAGCTGACGAGGCTCCACACCGCTAACACCAAGAGAGCACTTTAAAAAAAGGAAGGCAAAGATGAAGTACAATAAAGAACGCTGCCTCCAATGCCCGCCGTGTGAGTAGCGACATTGCACTCCGCCGTGTGTTTTTGCCGCCGCTTTTTTCTTTAGCATTATTTCATTGAGAGAGTGAGTAGGCCGTGATGTAAGATAAACTGTTTTTACTTCGTTACTTTGTTCAACTTGTTTCCTGTTTATTTGTTTTTGGTTGCAGATTCTTAGAGAGCCGGTAATGGAGGGTGTGCAGCGTTCAGTGTAAAGTATGTCGAGACTTCGCTGCTCCATTTATCTCTTTATCTCTCTCCCTCCCTCTCTGTATCTGCCTTCCGTGTGCGCATGCTGAATGTTTGTGTACCACCGCCAAACCGCAACGGTGCTCGTGGCATGTCGGGCGCTGTATGCGGTCTGTTCTAATTGGTGGGCGTGTTAATGGCCGCGTCTCTGATTACCAGTGTGCGATGGCTAGTACGCCATGCTCCTGTTTGAATGCTCACACACGCACACACACACACACACACACACACACACACACACCGTCCGTTGACCACCAACAACATCGACAGAGCCGTTGCGGGAGGCGTCAGAAACGTCAGTTGGCTAAATTAACCGAGCAGCTGGGCATCAATTAGACAAATTACGTTTCGATTCGAAACATTTTTACACTGTCCAGTCACTGAGCCGACTTTATATGAACCCACAACCCTACTGAAATTAGGCATTATCGTGAAAATTCGGCATTTTCACGATATTTAGCACCTACCAGAATATATTTTCGAGTCGACCGTAAATTACAGGTTGTTGACATTATAGAAGACAGACGGGAGGCAGTACTGACCCTACGGCTATCTTGAAAGATATGTTGAACAAAGGCAAACCTACGTTTATTGAATTTGTATATTTAGATTGTAGATTTGATTTCAATACACACGTTAAAATATCGGATGTAGCAGAGGTAAAATATAGGGAGCGAAAGGTTACTTCTACGAATACCAGACTGGAATTATAATACTCCAAGACCATGAAATGGAAACCGTAGTTAATGAAATTAGACAGGATTGTATCTTACCCCGAATGGTACTCAATGCGCAAGTTGTAAAATGAACCACTGTAATTTAGGGAAGAATATTAAATTTCGGGAAGGAGAAATAAAAGCTTTGAGATTTTCCGATTACATTTTACGAGGGCGTGCTGAAAAGTAATTTCTCCGAATTTTTTATGTGATATTTAGTCATCATATCTACATATTTATTTCTCAACATAGTCTCCCTGAAAACAAACACTGTTTTGCCAACGAGAGATAATTTTATTGATACCGTCACTGTGGAATCTTTGTTGATGGAGCCACAACCTTACCACTACCTGCACCGCTTCACCACTATCAAAGTGAAATCCTTGAAGGAGTCATTAAGTTTTGGAAACAGATGAAAATAGGATGGGGCCAAGTCGGGACTTTATGGATGATCGATGGCAGTGAACCCAAGGCGTCAGATTGTTGCAGATGTCGTTGCGCTAGTGTGGTTTGGCATTGTCTCACTGCATTAGAGGGTGCTCCATTTGTGTACGAAGTTTTCTGCGGTTATAAATTCGATTACAGTGCTTTGTTTCTACACACCGACATAGTTACGCTACAAATTTGGAGAGACGAAAATTAAAGCTGTAGAACGTTAATAAGGTTTGCATTATTTGAAAAACTTTAAAGGTTAACATATATACAAAATTCGTAGGCATTACTTTTTACCACATCCTCGTAATTCTGACAGATATAGAAGAACAGTTGAACGGATTGCGCAACGCCTTGAAAAGAGATTATGGAATGAAACACAATAAAAGTAAAACAAGGGTATTGAAATCTAATCTAAGTAAATCAGGCAATGCCGAGGCAATTAGATTAGGAAATTAGATGCTGAAGGTAGTAGATAACGTTCGGTAGTAAAATAACTGACGATGAGTGAAGTAGAGACAATATAAAATGCAGCCTGACAAAAGTAGGAATTCTCTTCTGAAGATATTTGTCTGATTTGTCTGGAGTGCAGCAATGCATGAAAGTGAAAAGTGGATGATGAACTGTTCAGACAAGAATAGAATAGATGGTTTTGAAATGTAATGCTATAGAACAAAGTTGAAGATTAGATGGGTAGATCAAATAACTAATGAGAAGTCACTGAATCTAATGGAATAAAAAATAAATTTGTAACAAAACATGACTTATAGGACACAGTCTGAGGCATGAAGAATCGGCAATTTCGTAATGGAAGGAAGTGTGTGTGTGTGTGGGGGGGGGGGGGGGGCTAAGACTTGTAGAGGGAGATCAAGGCTAGAATAAAGCAAACAGCTGCAGATGGATGTAGGTTGAGGTAATTATGTGTAGATGAAGAGGCTCGCACAGGTCAGACTAACGTGCAGTGCTGCAAGAAACCAGTCTTCGAAATGAAGATCACAACAAAAGCAACAACATATATTTAAGGGGCTCCGGAACGCCCTATACTTGCAATGTTAAAATAACGCTTATAAATTACATCTTTCCTCACAAAGTATTTGAGGTAGGAAGTTGAACTTTTTACAGATTATTTATTGGAATATGGGCTACAACTTAACACAGGGATTTTACAAAATTTTAGTTCAGTTATTAAAGATGATTTTTTTTCACTTGTAATGAAAATTCACAACATTTTTTGCAATTTTTTATTTATATATTCAAAAATATACAGTTTTTTGGAAAAAGGCTGTGTTAAATTATGCAGAAGGTACTGTGTAACAGTTACTGAAAGTTTGAAACAAATATGTTTGGAAGATCCTTAGAAAACATGTAATTAGTATGAGAAAATAAAAGTTTTGGGAATCGAGCGACAAAGATTGGATTAACTTTTTAGTGCATTCCAGGTCCATAGGATGGATTATCTTCATCCTCTGCAAACTCCTCCTCCAGCTTCCTCTTGTTCCTCCTCCTGTTTACTCTTGCTTGTATTTCTAGACTCTTTACAGCCCTGTCTGCAGCCCGAAGGCGTTCCTTGTCTAAAGCAAGCATCGCTCGTACCATGTTAGAACCTATCTTCATTCCCATATTTCTAAGTACCTTGCACGTTACAATGTTGCCATCATTGAAAGTCGCAACAGCATCATACACACCAAAGTGAAGTGTTTCTATTCCAACAAATACAGTCTTGGGGATTCTCGACCATATAACACTATTTACACTTTCATTGGGGTTTTGAGTTTTTCCGTGAATACACTTTTTCAACAGTTCAGGTGCTGCTAAGTCTCTGAAAATAGGTTTTATCACCTCCATTATTGCATGAGGCAGACTTTGCTTATGAGTGTACACTTCACCAGTTAGCAATCCTTTGTTATATTTACACCAACTGTCTTCTTCTTTGGGACACAAGCTATGTTGGGGATTTTCATCGTCTTTATTGTTTACAGTAATAACACATACCTTTGGCTTTCCGACATTTCTCCTTTTCTTAAAAGCCTTCAGAGGATTTCTAATAACTTTACTTTTACTCATTATTATACTTCAACAAAACAGAGACTCAAGAAACAGAATTAATTACGAATATTTTCGAGATAACGACAGAGTAAATAAACATGAAACAGTCGACAATCACACCAGCGATATATATTGAACCATCACAGGTTAGCCACAACACATACTTTATCTCACATCACTAAAATGTACCTGATGAACACGGACGTTAATAATAACACCATTTGACAGCAGTTTAACAGCGCCACAGTGGGTCACGCCCATGTAGAACACATTTCAAAAAAAATTTAAAAATAGTTGTAGTCTTCGGAATTGAATAAATTATATATCTATTAAAAGGTAATAGTCTGCAGATTCAGAAAACGCAGAAAAGTAAAAATTGAACTTTTCATGATTTTGAGCCTTTCCGGAGCCCCTTAATACTATCGGGGAATCAATGGCCCTTGTCACATTGAATGGATTCTTAGTGACCACGGAACGCAACGTAAAGATTACATGTCCGCCATACGCTGGTTCAATGATTCAGTTGTTACCTGCTGCTGACCCTGATAGTTCAGTGCAGCAACCTGTATGGCTGGCTATACAGACTATTTGTTTATTTACGGAGAAATTTCGTGTCTGTGGAAAGACGCCACTACCGTCACCGAGATTGCAAACCCTATCTCATACATTTTTTTCAGCTGCGGCTGCCTCAAACGAACTTTCACAGTCAAGGGTCAAACTGTGGAGGACTGGACGCAGTTCCGACTTTAAATGGACGTTTTTCATTCAGTGTAACATAAATCGAGACGACTACTCGTGAATCTGAACACGATGTGAATGTGCTTGCAGTAGACGTCTTCCACATGATGAAGCCGATGATGATGTTGGGTTGTCAGACACTTATCTGCGCAGTCATCAGCACCCGTACGAAGTCCCAATTTTTACACAGTCCAATTGATCCACTGTCATGGATGATGATGATGGAGATGAAACGAAACACAAACACCCAGTCCTCTGCCAGAGAAAATCCCCAATACGGCCGGGAATCGAACCCGGGACCCCGTGATCCGGAGGCAGCAACGCTAACCACTAGACCACGAGCTGCCGATGTCCTCCACTCTGTCATAACTATCACCATTGCAGATGCCACCAGAGCTGCAGAGTTTTGGGAAACATGCAATGTACAACACCTGCCGCAGTGACGCCAAAGCTTCCCACGTTTTTGTAATACTGTTGGTCACTGATCGAATGGTCAGCTGTCGTTAATGTGTACTGGGACGGGCGGGGGCGAAATACTGAGCCCACCGGTTATTGCAAACAGTACGATTACTGCGACGAACCCTTGCCTTGGCTCTCGATGCTATACTTACCCAACCCGTTGTGTCAACGTTTCTAATTTCTTAACCGAATTCTGTGGAATGTTTAATTCATAAACTATTTCAATATTATATTTAGAAACCTGTTATTAGCTGCAGAGGGTACACATAAACGCTACCGGATTTTTAAACCAATCAGCTTTCTTTCAAATTTTCGTACACTGTATTCACTGAGGAATGATCAGCATTCATGGGTATACAGGAGCGACCATTCGAAGCAAAAAGTCCAGAAAACATGGGCTCTGAAATGACTATCTTAAAAGCTATGAGCACTTCTTCATCTTCGTTATCATCAAAAAAATCTTTTCTACTGCAAGCTCCTTGCTTTTCATACTTTGAGACGAGATCTTTTCTACCAAAGCAAGAAAATATTATTTAGTAAACAAAGGCTAAGTACTAAGGGATGACGAGGCATGCTTGAAGTTTTCTGAAGATATAGATACAGCCATAAGGAGTAGTTCAGTAGGCAGTGCAGTTGAAGAGGAGTGGACATATCTGAAAAGTCACATAAGCTGAAAGAGAATCATAGGTACAAAGATGGTAACTGCGAAGAAACCATGGGTAACAGAAGAAATACTTCAGTTTATAGAGGAAAGAAGGAAGTAAAAAATGTTTAGGGAAATCTCGGAATGCAGAAATACAAGTCTCTAAATGAATGAAATAAATAAATAGCGCAGGGAAGCTAAGACGACATGGCTACATGAAAAACCAAAAGAAATTGAAAAAGAAATGATTGTCGGAAGAACTGACTCAGCATGAAGAAAAATAAATCGGCCTTCGGTTACATTAAAAGCAAGGGTAGTAACATTAAGAGTCCAACGAGAATTGCACTGTTAAATGCAGAGGAGAGCGCGGATTGGTGGAAAGAATACATTGAAGGTCCCTATGAGAGGGAAGATTTGTCTGATGTGATAGAAAAAGAAACAGGAGACGATATAGAAGCGATAGGGGATCCAGTACTAACAATTTAAAGGAGTTTCGGAAGACGTAAAATCGAATGAAGTAGAAAGATAGATAGATAGAATTCCATCGGAACTTCTAAATCATTGGGGTGATTGGCAACTAAACGACCACGTTGGAGTGTAGATTGTTTGAGTCTGGCGACATACCATCTGACTTTCGGAAAAATACCATCTACACAATTCCGAAGACTAAAAAGCTAAAAAGTGCGAGAATTATCTTACAATCAGCTTAACAGCTCATGCATCAAAGCTGATGACTAGAATAATACACAGAAGAATGGAAAAAATTGAGGATGTCCTAGATGACGATTAGTTTGGCTTCACAAAAAATAAAAGTACCAGAGAGGCAATTCTGACGTTGAGGTTGATAAAGGAAGCAAGACTAAAGAATAGTCAAGACATATCCATAGGATTTGTCGACCTAGAAAAAGCGGTCGACAATATAAAATGATGCAATTTGTTCGAAATTCTGAGACAAATAATGGTAAGAGTGAAAGACCGAGAAAGAAGTGCTCGGATTAAAAAGGGTGGTGTTTCCGCCTTACTGTTCAATCTTTACATCGAAGAAGAAATGATGGAAATAAAAGGTTCAGGAGTGGAACTACAATTCAAGGTGAAAAGATATGAATGATACTATTAGCTGATGACATTTCTGTCCTGAGTGAAAGCGAAGAAGAATTACATGACCTGCTGAATGCAATAAACAGTCTAATGAGTATCGAATATGGACTGAAAGTAAATCGAAGAAAGACTAAAGTAATGAGAAGCAGCACAAATGAGAACAGCGAAAAACTTGACGTAAGGATTGATGGTCACAAAGTAGATGAAGTTACAGGATTCTGCTACCTAGGCAGCAAAATTACCAATGACGGACTGAGAATGAAGGATGACAAAAGCGACTAGCACTGGCAAAAAGAGCATTCCAGGCCAAAAGAAGTCTACTGATATCAAACATACGCATTAATTTGAGAAAGAAATGTGTGAGGAAGTATGTTTGGAGCACAGCATTGTATGATAGTGAAACATGGACTAAGGAAAAACCGAAGCAGAAGGCAATCATAGCATTTGATATGTGGTGCAGTACGCGAAGAATAAGGTCTACGGATAAAGTAACGAATGAGGAAGTTCAGCGCAGAATTGGAGAGGAAACAAATATATGGAAAACACTGACAAAGAGAACGGATAGGATGAAAGGACATCTACTAAGACATCTGGGAATGACCATGTTATTAGAGGGAGCTGTATGGGGGGGGGGGGGGGGGGGGGGCAAAAACTGTAGAGGAAGATATTGATTGGAATACGTACAGCAAATAATTGAGGATGTAGGTTGCATGTGTTACTCTGAAATGAAGAGGTTGGCTCAGCAGAGGAATTCGTGGCGGGGACTAGTCATAGGACTGATAGACCAAAAAAATGCTCTATGATGCATAGGTTAAGAGCTCTGAACATCTGTTCAGCAGGAGACATGTTTTTACACAGTAGCGATGATCAACAAGTGCTCATGTCTCTTAAGTTATGCACTTTTAGGCCCATGTCTACTGGACATTATTTTTTTCTTGTTTTTATCCTTATTACCACCTCTCAAAATACAGAGAGCCAAGAGAGTATAGTAAAAGAGATTTGTTTCAAGGTACCGAAGATGAGGAAGTGCACATAGCGCTTCATGTATGCGCTTTAGAGCCCAATTTCACTTTTCTGCTTCGAAAAATCTTTCCTATCATGTTGCTGAATATTGGCAATTCGTCCTAGAACATGCTGTATAAAGCCCCAGCACACAAGTTTATTTTTCCTCTTGTGTTGCACAGATTCACTTAAAAGGTTTGTAACATCGGAACACATCTCACATGATGTAAGCTAGCGTGATTGCGTGGGTAATCATGGGTCATAGTGGGGGAGGGGGAGTGCTATTTTATCTCAGATTGCTTTTTATCTATTTTCTCGCACTTCCTCTGTTTTAATCACATTACTTTGCACTGATTTCGTTTGGCCGCTGATAATCTTGTTCGTGGGTTGACTAAAAGGTAACACTGTTATAATTCATACGAGATTATGTTGACAGACTTTCACCGTATTAAGTGCCCTCAATTTAATCGCCCCGACTCTCGATCATCTTCCCCTACACAGATGGAAGCCATCGTAAACCGTCAGCGCGTCCACATCTGTCAATGCCTCGCAAGGACCGCCCTATGCTCAGGGGACGGTTCCTTCATTTAGGCTAACAGTCGTACAACGTGATTCAGAGCTAATACATGCTATCGTAAGCCCAAATAACCATCACTCTGGAGTCAGATGGCTCACTGCGCACGTTCTGTGAGCAAGGAGAAGCAGGGTACTCATTGGGCCGGTCTTGAATAACATCCATGCCATCCCGAAACACTGTCACCCGTCTCGCCATCGTACGATTTGGCAATGTTGCAACCCCACACGCGTTTGAATCTTGTCACTGCATCACACGGGACACTGCCAAAGAGGACTTGCCACTTCATTCTCGATCCACGCACTGTTTTGGTGTATAGTATGCACACTGTTAGGGAGCTTGACATGGCCTACAGCACTTTTAGACAGTACACACAGCGACTGACTCAAACACAGCTGTCACCCCTCACTGCACTGTTTCAGATGGCCCTCTGTTGTCAGCTACAGACAATCGGAATGCCATTGGATGCACATCCTTGACGGTATGGCGCTGTTCCCACTAGTTTTTACGCTGTCCTAGTATTTCAGTGCGCCTAGCATCCCCTCCCTCCCCCCTCCCCCAATTACATGTTTGGCTTTAGTATGTGATACAGCGTTCCGTTAATAAAGGTCTCACTGTAACACTTTTCGTATTCAAATCAAATAGCAAAGCAATTATCATCTATTTTTGTACGAGATGCGTTAAATAAGTAATGCAGCCCATCTTTTTCTTGAAGTAGGTTGGTTTTATTCAGGATTCGTATACACCGTATTATTTCTCATTCTTTTCGCTACAAAAACGAATTTTTCAAGAAAACACAATGCCACAGATGGCCCAGCAGGAACACCACTGTATGAAATGAGGATAGCTGTTTCGAACCTATGGGGCGTCAACGACGCCAGTAAAACATTATTAGAATTCAGATATTTATTCACAAAATTTACAAGACGTCATTCCTGTGCAGCAGCCTCGGCTGTAGCTAACTCACGCCGCGCAGGTAGTGCAGGCCGCGGCTGCCCAGCGCGAAGTGGTTCTCGCGTCGGCTGCAAAGTGTACTCGGTTCCACTCCTAATTCTGCGATGGCCCATGACTACCCACTCGCTATGTACCTGGTGTCGGTAGTCGTGTGTCGGTTGATCTCCTCCTCATCCCTGGTAGGTTTCAGCACCCGAAGTCGCCTAAGAGTCGGACAGGAACATGGTCACCAAAGCGCCCTGTTGCTGGCTTACGCTTTGAAGTCCGGTATTGGCAGCAGTCTGCGATGTGGTACCGTCAGAAGACAGCCACTTTATCAGTAGAAGGTAGGCAGTGAGCGGCGTAAAGTTCTTCCAGTGAAGGCCATCCTCTTGAATACATCTTCGGCATGTTCATATACGAGGGCCGTTCAGAAAGTAACCTCCGGTTGATTTAAAAAAATACACCAAGTTAAATAAAAATATTTTAATATATACATCTTACAACTACATCTTTGCACTATTTTTCTACATAGTCTCCATAGCGATTGAGGCACTTATCGTATCTCTTCACAAGCTTTGAAATTCCTTCTGCATAAAAATCACCCGCTTGTGCCTGGAGCCAGCCTGTGACCGCATCTTTGAGCTCTTCTTACGGTAACCCAATCTTGCTGTCACTATCTCGTACAAGAGAGTCTTAGAAATCTGTGGAAAACCAGTAGACAACTCCGACATTGAGAAACGTCGATTTTCACGAACTTTTGCATCAACTGTCTGAACGAGTTCGTCAGTCACCAATGATGGTCTACCACTCCTCTCTTCATCATGAACGTTTTCTCGTCCACTTTTAAATAAACGAACCCATTCACGGACAACTCCTTCACTCATAACTCTTGGTCCGTACACGGCACAAAGCTCACGATGAATAGCTGCTGCAGAATATCCTTTGGCTGTAAAAAACCTTATGACAGCACGCACTTCACATTTGGCGGGGTTTTCTATTGCAGCACACATTTCAAACTGCCACAAAAACTAAACTAGAGCAGGTACGACGTTCACTCGACCACGGCTTGATGCCGACTGACCTGTTGAGTGCGTGAACGCACAGATGGCGTCACTACTCCCCCCACAACCCGCACTGTGACCAATCGGAGGTTACTTTCTGAACCGCCCTCGTATATTGTGCTGAAGCATCTGGGATATAGATTCATTACAGTTTCGTAATCACAGAATCAAATTGTGTTACTGAGGATCTCATCGATCCCAGTGATCAACATGACAAGACCTGGAGTATTTGAAGAGACCTAGCGGGAGGCTATGACGCAAAGCTCGGTTTGTAATGACCGAAGGTGCCCTCCTTAATCTGCGACATTCACTTATCCGGCTGTTAACTGCTGTTTGCGTCCCTCACTACGTGCCCTTATTAGATATACAGTTTCCTGAAGCATGCCTTAAGAGCTTCTCAATATGCTTGTTTAGTTTCCTGTAGTTTTCTGTCCTATTGTTTTCTGAGTGCTTTTTTTTTCCTTACTCGACAGACAGTTTCGTCGACCTGACCCAACTGTGGCGTAATAGCTCGCTTCCTGCTTACACCTCTGCATCTGGCGTGACTTTAATTTGCCAGAGGCAAAGTGAGTGTTTTAATATGTATTTTTTTCCAATTTCTATCCATTACTATTCTGTGCTGATACAATGCAGCAGCCTTACGCCACCTTACTGAGGGGAGATGTATGCTCGCATGGCCAACTTCGGAACCAATGTCTTGTTCCATCCAGTACTACTTTCCGCCGAGTGCATCCTTCACTGGACCAATCAGATGGAAATAGGGCTGCAACATGGATGAGTAAGTCCAGTGAAGTTCGGTGAGTTCCTCTTGGGTGCGCATACTTATGTAAGGGCTTGCACTGTCTCGGAGAAGGAGAAGCTCGTTTTCATATATGTGACGACGTACACGCGGAAATAGTTTCTAAAGTTCCCTGATTGTAGCACAACACACCTACACCCTTGATTTGATCTCTGCAATAACCCCTTCAGTCGTAGAACATTGCCGTTTTGTGTCTGGTTCGAAGTAATGAGACGTTTATCGCCTGTCACGATTTTCGACAAAAAATTGTCACTATCAGGGCCCCGTACCACACAGTTGGTCCTTCGTTACTCTTTACGGTCTTTTGTTAGGCGGCGAGAAACCTAGCAGGAACACCTTCGATACCACAACTGGTGGATGAGTGTGTCATCACGAACAACAGAGACGTCCAGTTAAGCAGCAAGATTGTGATCTGCCGATCACTTCAAATGAGAGTGTCCACACGTTTCAACATTGCAGGAGTCACAGCTTCGCACGGCCGGCCAGCACGCGAGAGATCGGTTTGCTCGTCCTTGTTGCGATGATGATAGACGCCTCGTCCAACGGCTCACTGTGCCTTAGTTCACTGCCAACTCTCCGTAGACGCCCTGAAAGCGCCCGTGAACATCTGCCATGCCCTGGTTTTCTGCCAGAAGAAACTCAATGACATCTCTCAGCTGGGAACGCATCTGCCTTACAGACGTCATTTTGAAGGCTACTTATAGCGCTGCCACATATCGAACTTCGTGGAACTATACAGGCTGAAGCTGGGACATACCACGATGCCCGACAACAAACTCCAACTGTTTTGAACCAAAAGTGAGCAAGAAAAAAATGGGTTGCATTACTGATTGAACAGATGTGAATAGAGGCGACAATACCCGAAACCATTAATTTTGAAGTAATAAAATGAGAGGTCGTAGATAGAAAATAAGTATATTTTCTACAAGACTTTTTTAAAGTAATAGTCAAACACATGCTAGTCGGTTGTATGTGAAAGGACGAGATTAGTGTTTAACGTCCCGTCGACAACACGGTCTTTAGAGACGGAACACAAGCTCGGATTAGGGATGGAAGGGGAAGTAAATCAGCAGTGCCCTTTCAAAGGAACCATCCCGGCATTTGCCTGAAGCGATTTAGGGAAATCACGGAAAACCTAAATCAAGATGTCCGGACGCGGGTT
This sequence comes from Schistocerca nitens, assembly GCF_023898315.1. NCBI lineage: Eukaryota > Metazoa > Arthropoda > Insecta > Orthoptera > Acrididae > Schistocerca > Schistocerca nitens. The sequence continues at coordinate 259,503,846 of NC_064620.1, forward strand.
TGAACCGTCGTACTCCCGAATGCGAATCCATTGTGCTAACAACTGCGCCATCTCTCACGATTCCACCCTGTGGGAAGTTATCGTTGATAATTCTTTGATAGAGGAGCCCGTATTTTCATGACGTCGTCTTGAAGTACTAGAGAGAATAGGCTACGCACCGGCGCCGAGATTAACCTTTCCCTTCTCTTAATTACCAACCTCTGTCCACTTGCACTCATTAGTCACCTACATTCTCACAGTTAAGATTTGACACTGAGGCTACACTAAGAAAAAGAAGGAGTCCTCCATATAAGAAAAGCGATATAGACGACTGAGTCCCTGGGGAATATAGTAGCCATACGATATTAAAATCTTTATTCTTTATTCGGTTTAAGTGTAACGAATGGGTAGATCTCGATTTTGTTATCCGCATTCCTGACAATGGTAGTTGACAGTGTACAGAAAAATAAACTCGCTTGTTCGTTATGTTTCCTGTACACATATCCACACCAAATCATCCGTCTCCCCTTGCTGCGGATGTTCAGAGCCGCATAATAAACACACAGTCTGTCCCGCAATGAATATTCACCCAGTGCATTCGATGTCGGTCACCACTGCCTGGAGTTGATTTATTAGAATGTAATGTATGCAGATTCCTGCGGCAGTAGTCCAGAATCGAAAGAACGCGTACAAGAACACATTGGAAGTTACCTGTACGTTATTAAGCACGTAGCCTAATCCAATAACATACTAGTTACTGTGTAACAAATTTTGGATTCTGACATTTTACATTGTGTGTGTAATTCATAGTTCGGCATTCCACTTAAACAACTGAATGTATGAGAGCCTTTTATATTGTCCTTTAAGCAGTAATTGTATCATTCCATAGCCACATCATGTGACAATATCATATGTATATTTTAAAATCGACTAATGCTAAGTCGAATATTAATATCAAAAACTGTTAGTTATTAATTCTTCAAACTGGAATATTAACTTTATTTATGATTCCGAGGTCACTGTGAGATGAAGATAATGTAATAATTTTCTCCTATTTTTGGGGTTCAGTACATATTATCGTTAATGAGTACCAACTATCTATAAGCAGCAATTTGCTTTGGAATGGAAGAGAACCTTCTTTCATTTGCAGTGATTCACCTGCAGTGTGAAATTGGAGATAAGAAGCAGAGAGACCCTACAACTTACCATCACAGCAGCTCCTTCAGGACTCACTGAAGATGGTTGGTCGCAACACGGATTTCACTATCGATACTCTATTGTGTTTAAGTAAGACACAGAGAAAGGAGAAAGATCATACGTTCTTTCTGGACCTCACAAAAACCCAAACACGTGCAATCGATACAGACATTAGTCGCCTCAAAATCTACTCTTTTTTTTATACCAATGAATTTCCATTGTTCCATGGAAATGAACTATTTAGTAATACTTACTTATCTTTTGACTATCAGCAGCTATATGAAATACTATCCTAACTCTGAATGCGAATTTAATGACACCAGCTGCAATGTGTTTATCTGTATTACCCATTTGTGACATACGAAAATTTGAGCGGATTTCCCGCTGATTACAGACAATCACCTTAACTACTTCAGCTACCCGCGCACGCCCCAATCGCGTGTAATTTGCAACTATGACAAGCCGAACGGGGTTTACGAAGATAAAAATGGCCTCGATGCTTTGTGATGGTGTCAGTGTACCTGTGCGGAGTTTTAGTAATGTTGTGAGCTTACTGGGACGTGTACATAAGACTACGATATAAGAAGGTTCATGTGAGATACTGGAACGGGCTGAATGGGGGGGGGGGGGGGGCGAGTGGATGGATAGACGAATTTGCAGTCGCCCTTTGGAATGCTAGCGACACGGACGTCTTGTTTACGTCTTCGCCCCGCAGCTTGCGGACATAGTTGTTTAGGTGATTCTGTCGTCTCATTGCGCTACATTTTTTACGCCCACAGATAATCGACACTGTAGAACCGTCACGGCTGAAAGCAGTTGAAATCGAACAGAGATGAAATCAGAGATGAAGATTGTTTGTAATGATCTAGTTGCCATCCATCTGTGTCTAGTGAGCAGTACATGAAGCTGATTAATGAAGAACTATGAGATAGAATTCTACGTGCAGCTAGAAGTGGTATTAAATTCCGTCACTCTGGTGGACACATCGGTGACGTAACTGCGGAACACGCGGTATTTGGACTGTGGATAATCCGTGTATTTGAACTTCCTTTTGAGGTGCCTTCAGAGAAGTTGGTACCTGTGTTCTACACGTATGGGGATTAGATTAGCTACACAGGTGACAAGTAGGCTGAATTTGCAACATACCTGGTTCTCAATGGAGTACGACAGATTTGTGTAGAGCTAACCATCCTGCTTATACGTACATTGGCGAATTCCGTACCATGATTATTTATATTGGCCAGCCAAAGACGTACTCGGAATGTGGTCTAGGACTACAGGCAGGTCATAGAGTCGTCCTCCAGCACATCCTTCACCTCCGATGGTGGCTCGACTGCACCAAGCTTGCTTTGCGCCATTCGATGATGGACTACATTCGCAGCAAAACGCTGTGACGACGACATACCATAACAATATTATTTCACAATTCTCGACGAACTAACTGGCCGTGTTCCCTCGGTTCAAAACAGGCTTAAATTTAACAGATTAAGACGAAGATGATTTCGATTATGCTTCGTCACCTTGAGGGAACAACAGTACGTTTGAGGCGTCAAGACTGGGTACGAGGAGAACCCTCTTCCGTGCAGCATGTTATCCCAGAGAAGCAGCAGTGTTGGGGAACGATGGTCCATGCCCTCGACGTGCCATATGATCACCAATTGATGTCTCAGGATGATATCATAGGCACCATTACAGAGCACTACAAACAGTTCCATACATCCGCGGACCAGAACACTACATTTGTGAATGATGTTCTCCACTCGTTGCAGGAACCCTTGGCAGGGCTGCAGATTCTCATAGCTTAAGGCTGATGGCGTTGCTGATGCTCTTCATAAGAGTTTGGCAAACAGAGCACATGGTGCTGATGGCTTTCTGCTGCAGTTTTACAACGCATTCCACGACATCATGGCTTCTTGCTAGACTGCGACGCATCAACCGCTGACGAACACTTAACTACCACTCCCACATGAATTCGTAGAAGGCCAGGTTATCCCGGTCCCCAGGCCGTCTGCTTCTCAGGAAGTTGGACATTATCGACCGCTGATCATGTTGAATTGTGACGTCAAGATTTTTACCAGGATTCTTGCCGTCAGCCTTCGACGGGTGCTCCTCAAGTCACCTCTGTGGATCAAACAAGCTCTGGTGGTGACGGTAACAATCAGACGGCTCCCAGTGATTTTCGCGACGTCATGGCAGTGGCAGCGACCTGCCACATTAATGCTTAACGCTGCCTTGGTGGCAGCTTACTTCGACCACCCCTTTGATAGAGTGAATCATGATTTCTGGAGGAGGTGCTGCGACGGATGCTCTTCTCCCACACTTTTATACATTTCGTATTGTGACTCCTCCGAGGGGCCTCATCGCAAGTGCTGGTCAATGGCTGCGTGCCCTGTCATGCGGCCGGTCCGCCAGGGATAACCGTAGTGCTGCGACGGATGCCCTTCTCCCACACTTTTATACATTTCGTATTGTGACTCCTCCGAGGGGCCTCATCGCAAGTGCTGGTCAATGGCTGCGTGCCCTGTCATGCGGCCGGTCCGCCAGGGATAACCGTAGTGCTGCGACGGATGCCCTTCTCCAACACTTTTATACATTTCGTATTGTGACTCCTCCGAGGGGCCTCATCGCAAGTGCTGGTCAATGGCTGCATGCCCTGTTACTGTCATGCGGCCGGTCCGCCAGGGATAACCGTAGTGCTGCGACGGATGCCCTTCTCCAACACTTTTATACATTTCGTATTGTGACTCCTCCGAGGGGCCTCATCGCAAGTGCTGGTCAATGGCTGCGTGCCCTGTTACTGTCATGCGGCCGGTCCGCCAGGGATAACCGCAGTCGATGCCTCTTCATGCCATCGAAATTGAGCCAATGCTACGCCGTTTGCGGATTCAGTTGACTGGGATCACAATGAGAGGGCATGTTTTCATCTGCCGTGAGTACGCAGATGGACTGGTGTACTTTTTTCTGTCGCGGAAGGAAGTGCGAGGGGCAATGGAATGGCTGTACCAGTATGGGACTTCTACGGGAAGCCGTATGAATCTGACGAAGTCTGGTGCTGTTTTCGCTGGCAGAGGTCTTCCAGCAGGAAGTGTGGCGCCATTCCCATTACTTAGCAAGCTCAAATGTTTGGGGATAACCTTCACGTGTGATATGCAGCGAACGGCCTTACTTAACTATAAACGCCCCCTTGAAGTGGTCCGCACGAACGTCCGTCGCAACCACTTGCGAGCGTGATTGATACAATCTATGGATTTTGTTAACACTCATCTGGATTCACGACTACCCAATTTGGGACAGATTTCACCGTTGTCAAAGCCAATAGCATACAACTACTTTGTAACTGCGGGTCTTAGCATGAAAGTCCACTACGACACGCTAGCTCTTCCTTCTTGGGAACGTCCATGCAAAAGCAGCTGCCCTTTTTGTAAGAATTATGTTTATATCTCGGACCCACCAGGTGAAACCTGATTATGAACTGGCTCCTCTCTCTCGAGTGGCGTCAGTTGTGGTAGCACAAATTTCTGCCTTCCTCTCACTTGACAGGACCTTCGTCATCGAATACTGTTATGTCCATATAGACTTCCTCTGTATCAGGAACCCTACAGCATATCATATTTATCGCCTAATGATGACAGATAATACACTCCTGGAAATTGAAATAAGAACAACGTGAATTCATTGTCCCAGGATGGGGAAACTTTATTGACACATTCCTGGGGTCAGATACATCACATGATCACACTGACAGAACCACAGGCACATAGACACAGGCAACAGCATGCACAATGTCGGCACTAGTACAGTGTATATCCACCTTTCGCAGCAATGCAGGCTGCTATTCTCCCATGGAGACGATCGTAGAGATGCTGGATGTAGTCCTGTGGAACGGCTTGCCATGCCATTTCCACCTGGCGCCTCAGTTGGACCAGCGTTCGTGCTGGACGTGCAGACCGCGTGAGACGACGCTTCATCCAGTCCCAAACATGCTCAATGGGGGACAGATCCGGAGATCTTGCTGGCCAGGGTAGTTGACTTACACCTTCTAGAGCACGTTGGGTGGCACGGGATACATGCGGACGTGCATTGTCCTGTTGGAACAGCAAGTTCCCTTGCCGGTCTAGGAATGGTAGAACGATGGGTTCGATGACGGTTTGGATGTACCGTGCACTATTCAGTGTCCCCTCGACGATCACCAGTGGTGTACGGCCAGTGTAGGAGATCGCTCCCCACACCATGATGCCGGGTGTTGGCCCTGTGTGCCTCGGTCGTATGCAGTCCTGATTGTGGCGCTCACCTGCACGGCGCCAAACACGCATACGACCATCATTGGCACCAAGGCAGAAGCGACTCTCATCGCTGAAGACGACACGTCTCCATTCGTCCCTCCATTCACGCCTGTCGCGACACCACTGGAGGCGGGCTGCACGATGTTGGGGCGTGAGCGGAAGACGGCCTAACGGTGTGCGGGACCGTAGCCCAGCTTCATGGAGACGGTTGCGAATGGTCCTCGCCGATACACCAGGAGCAACAGTGCCCTAATTTGCTGGGAAGTGGCGGTGCGGTCCCCTACGGTACTGCGTAGGATCCTACGGTCTTGGCGTGCATCCGTGCGTCGCTGCGGTCCGGTCCCAGGTCGACGGGCACGTGCACCTTCCGCCGACCACTGGTGACAACATCGATGTACTGTGGAGACCTCACGCCCCACGTGTTGAGCAATTCGGCGGTACGTCCACCCGGCCTCCCGCATGCCCACTATACGCCCTCGCTCAAAGTCCGTCAACTGCACATACGGTTCACGTCCATGCTGTCGCGGCATGCTACCAGTGTTAAAGACTGCGATGGAGCTCCGTATGCCACGGCAAACTGGCCGACACTGACGGCGGCGGTGCACAAATGCTGCGCAGCTAGCGCCATTCGACGGCCAACACCGCGGTTCCTGGTGTGTCCGCTGTGCCGTGCGTGTGATCATTGCTTGTACAGCCCTCTCGCAGTGTCCGGAGCAAGTATGATGGGTCTGACACACCGGTGTCAATGTGTTCTTTTTTCCATTTCCAGGAGTGTAGTATGTGGTGGAAATCCTACGGTCGGAAGACTGGTGGTCTGTCGTTCTGAGCACCACGTTCTCTTCGACACGGACGCTCTAGCGACCTGTTATCTAGTTGTTAATGGGAAATATATGACACAACTTCGTCTACATGCCATTAACATGACAGACTCACCGCTTTGCCCCGGTGAACACGCTTGACACTGATTGATGTGTAGCTCTTCTGCAGAGATGTGGCATCTGATTCAGAAAATGCATGCATTTCTTCTACGTACGTCAATCCACAACATTTCAGCGAAGACATTTCTGCTACCAGAAGAGACTTATTTTTCACCAACGTGGTGAACTGGAGAAATCCCCTATCGGTCTGTTATTTGTTTCGTGAATGAGAAAAAAATGTTATTGATTTTTGGAGATCCCAGCTAGCATCAATCCTATGCTGACTTCTTGGGTAGTGCCTTCATGAAGTACCACCACCCTGCAGCTGGACTGCCGGCCGAGGTGGCCAAGCGGTTCTAGGCGCTACAGTCTGGAACCGCGCGACCGCTACGGTTGCAGGTTCGAATCCTGCCTCGGGCATGGATGTGTGTGATGTATTTAGGTTAGTTAGGTCTAAGTAGTTCTGCGTTCTAGGGGACTGATAACCTCAGAAGTTGTCCCATAGTGCTCAGAGACATTTGAACCATTTGCAGCTGGACTTTCCCGGATATGAGAAGGTGTTTTCAATCTGAGTGTGTAACATTAGGACTCAGACCAGTGTACTGACAAAATGGAGTATTCTTCGAGAAGACGTGTCCGGAAAACGCCTAATTCACTTGCGATTCTGAGTGCATTTAATCAGACGTTGGCGGCACGCGGATGTCATTCTGTTTGTTTCGCCAGGAGAGCGTTTGTAACTAATTGATGTTTTGTGTGTTACTGATTATAATTACACATCATTATTTTTCGCCTGTATGGCGTCCAATTTGATCTTAATTGTTTGTTATTTTGGTAATGATTACCCATAATGTATGAACCTATTGAGTGCTTTCATCCATACAATCCTTTTTGCGAAAATTAAAAAAGGAGTTAAGGTGAAAAGTAGCGATAAGCTAGAAATCTGTGTTCGAGTTCCAGTCCGGCACAAATTTCCATATGTCACATTTTAGTAGCACATCTAAACCCATACAGGTGATATGAAATTTCCTTTCAGCGAATAAATTTGAACTGTTGTTTGTAATATCTGTAACAGTTATTGTTAATACATAATGTAGTGAAAGTTTAATACTTGTAATGGAAGTAGCAGTAATTAGCGTTTTTTCTATTAATTAATAAATGACTTAACTGAACTATCACTACAGATTGTCCTTCAAATTTAATAGATATTCCTCTCAGAACTTAGGATAACAACTCCTATGAAATCATGCTAGAACTGTATCGTGGATAAAGTTGAAGGTCCGTCGCACTGTGTTTCATTTCATAATCACTTATTTATAGTTCGCAGTTTAAGTCTACAGAGATATTGTTGTGAAACAGTTGGAACCACCCCCAAACATGCTACTGTGGTAACACTCTACCTTCAGAACTAAGCATACAACGAAATGTACACAGTTTTTTTTATCATAATCCTTGCAAGAAATATATCTTGAGATTTTTACTACTGGTTTTCTGTGATATATAACTTGCACTTTACTTTCAGTTACTTAGCAGTAGTATGTATTTACTATAGTATGGTGCAAATATACAAGAATTAGAGAAATTAAAACTTCATATAAAATAAACTGTAATTTACGGTGTCTGTACACAACATTCATGGACACAAAAGTCTTCCAACAACATCAGAAAGATTCCAGTTTCTAATATGAAGAAAACATGGTCAAAATTTACAGACTATGGAAAGATATTGCTCTTACATGAAATACAGTTGTTTAATCAAACGATTAATGAATTTTAGTAAACTTATTTCATCATAGTTCTACCTATAAGAAAGACAATGATGCTTTGCTTGCTCTGATTAGTGCATTAGAAAATATACGATACTGGGACAGTGTTTAATTTAATGCAATTGATGCTTTTGACACATTTCATTGAATTTAATTCTACAAGAACATCATGTTCTCGTCAGAACGAATATGAAACAAAGGACAGTGGAATGAAAGGTAGTTCGCTGAAATGTGTGTTTCACTCTTTGTGTTTCTACATAATAACTACGTGACAAGCAAATAACGTTGTTAATAAGACACCGTATTAATTTAATTAAATTTGAAGGTTAATATGTGGATACTGATCTAGTAATTCAGTATGAAAGATGATAACCTAATAATCATGAGGTATGAGAAGGCAGTAGTAGGAAAATGAACAGGAGGAGGAGTTACGGAAGAATATGGGTTTGGTAGTAGGAATGAGAAAGGAGAAAGACAAAGTTTTACGTTAAATTTCAGGTGATAGTAGCAAGTACTCTTTTCAAGAATCACAAAAGGAGGAGGTACTCTTCGAAAAGGCAAGAAGACACGCATTGGTTCCAGCTGGATGAAAACATAGTCAGAGATTCCGAAATCAGTTACTGGATTGTAAGGCGTACCCCAGATATAAACGCAGATCACAATTTAGTAACTATGAAGAATAGACTGAACTTTAAGAGACTTATCCAGAAGAATCAATGTGCAAAGAAGTACTGAATAATGATGAGAAGCGTCTCACGTTCTCTATGTGAAAACTGCGACAAGGCAGCCTTCAGTTGGTGATAATATCAGATGTTGGGCAGACATAAAGAGGTACAAGGAAGGTAACTGCGAAGAAACCTTGGGTAACTGAAGAAATGCTTAAAGTGAGCGTCACTGAGGAATGAAACAAATAGGACGTGCGGGGAAGCCAAGGCGAAATGGCTGCAGGAAAGATATGAAGAACTCGAAAAAGAAGAGATGATAGGAGTGACTGACTCAACTTATGGAGGAATCAAAACAACCTTCGGTGAAATTAAAAGTTGGGGCAGCAATATTAAAATTGTAATAGGAATTCCACTGTTAAACGCAGAGGAGAGAGCGGGTAGGCAGAGAGAGTAGACTGAGGGCGTCTCTTAGGACGACGGTTTGTCCGATGAGGTGACAGAAGAAATACGCGTCGACGTGGAAGTCGTACGGTAGCTAGTATTACAGTCAGAATTTAACAGAGCTTTGGAAGGCTTGTGATTAAATAAGGAAGAGGGGTTGGGTAACATTCCTTCGGAATTTCTAAAATCATACGTGGACGTGACAACCAAACACCTTCCGTTTGTGTGTAGATACTATGTGAGCGGCGGTATATTGTCAGACATTCGATAAAATTTTCTCCGATAACACAGCATACATCTACGATACTTATAAGAATAATACACAGAAGAATGGAAACGGAAACTGAGGATCTGTTAGATCATCAGTTTGGCTTTAGGGAAGATAAAGGCACAATACACGTTACACTTGTTAACTAGAGTATAACTGTAAAGAAGTCAAGACACGTTTACAGTACTTATCGACTTAGTTTGAGAAAGCTTGAGAAAAAGTCTTGCATGTTCCTGCGTGTACCCTGAAGCAGTTTCTAGGACCATCTCATCACATCAACATGAAGCTTAATCGGACAGGCAGAGGGTAAACTATACCTTCTAAGGGTTCGGGACTGGACTAACAGCCTCTGCGACCTGTGCAGCCTCAATTCGTGACCTTGACGTCTTCCCAAGAGTAAACAATAAAAAAATCATCTAGAGGGATTTACGCCGTGGATCGAATTAAAACACACATCGAAGTTACTTGCGAAAGGGTTAACAATTTCTGCTCGGACCCCTCATCGGAATTTTCTCGAAGTCTGCAAGCATCAGGGTATGGAAGGCTTCTATTATCGGAATCGAACCAGTCTGAAGCCTACTTCATTTGGAATCGGAGACCAGAAAGGCTCTCAGAGTCCACGCAACTGTTTCCGGAGGGGTTGGAAAGAAGGAAAACGTCTCAAACATTTGAATGCCGTCATGACTCACCCATACGGAAATCTGCTAACAAGGGAAAGTCCCATTGTACTCCCTGCAGATTTAGTGGTAAGATGGCCCATTGGACATCCCATCAAAAACTGAACACAAATCAAGCGAGAAAAGGGCATGAAGGTGTACTGAACTGTCAAAAAAAGCAGAACAGGAACAGTGAATGGTCTAAGCACAACAAGAGGGGGTTGCGATGGCGACTTTCCCTTGTAAGAGGGTGAGAACCATTTTACTTCACGAACGAGTGCAACTGCTTAGTCGTCACTTCATAAGAAAATTATTCAAACTTCTTGCGCAGTGGTATATTGTAATGTGTTATTCATCGGTGTCGTGCAATTGCTTCTGTCATTTATGGATGGTGGAAACTGGCATGGCTTGTAGCAAGTCAGGCGGGCTATTGTAGGACTAATTTCAATGTAATTTTAGGACGATAGAGATTCAAATAAGTAATGAAAGATGGAAGCAATGGAAGTAGCAGTATGTGGGCAAGGTTTTAACAATTTTTTACATGTTTTGTTTTCTCAAATAAACGGAGCTGGCTTCCTGTTCGTGAAACCTTCGCGTGTGTCTTCGTTGAAAGTGGTATGATTATGTGAGCGCTATCTGATAGAAAGAATCGCTAGATCCAACTGAAACCTTAAAACTGTATCTGATTTACATTTTAGAAAACGTAAACTGTATCATAAAGAAAGTGTCCTTTGATATTCTGTATTGCGCAGTACAGTGGACTGTGCCACAGTGTATGACGTCACACTGCGTGTCTCCCACGAAACAAAATGAATAAAATTCTACGTAAAATCACAAATAGAATTTTGAAAGAATAACTCTCCAAAATGCTTCTGCGAAAATATACCGTAAATTTACGTATCAAAACTCACTTAATAATCTTCGAATCATTACATGATACACACGTGAATGTAACACTGTACTGCACGAATAAGAATGTTTGACAAACAAGTGAAATCTGAACTGAACTATATCTAAACTGAATTTGATAATAATTCTGAAATGGAATGTTTAACTGTGAATGGTGTGTGTTGTAACTGAAGGTAAATCAGTCCTAATAATTTTTTATGACTTACGTGTGGTAATTGAAATTTGGTACTGCTCAGAAGTGGTGAAAATTGAAATACAGCTAAAAAAGAAGGGCTTGTGCAGTGCGCATCAGAGGCATGGAGCTATTCTATAAGGACCATGCTACAGTTCTAGCCCCTATCGTCCGCAAACTGCAACGCAGTGACACACAATATTACAAAACAAAAATTTCGTGAAGAAGCGGTGGACGATATGGCATATACTGGTTAATTGAAAAGAGCCTTGCATTCAAAAGCTGTATTGAAACTCTAATTCCTTAATATTTGCAACTGTCTTTAGAAATATTACTCACTGTATACATATATACTATGCTATGAATTTGGTTAATAGTTTGGTAAAAGAGTAATGCATCGACAACTCTGAGTGCACGCATCACGACAGATAATTTTACTTGATCTCGTCTCGACAATCAGACTACCTGGCTTATACTAATGAAGAAAAATCACCGAAAATCTGCCTTTCATCAACTCATCATAACTTACGCGCGAACAAGGAATGCAGCGACATCATCAACTGAAAATTTTCTAATTTCTCAAATCAGCCTTTGTCGAATAAAATTTCCAAAATTCAGTATCGTGTACATTTGTATTCTGTGCTCTGGTAGCTATATCCAGACCGGCCAGCGGTGTAATCAATACCTCGACTCTCTCACGTACTTTTCAAAGGTTGCTCAGTGGCAACGGCAATGCTACTGACAACCAAATAGGACATTGCTTGTACTCAGAACCTCTGTAGCGCAACATATCGACTATTGAAGACGTGTGTTAGAAAAATATCCAGTGCTCAAATATGAAGTACTATATATCGAACAAAAATAGATCTCATATCTTTTTCACTGAATACCTTTATAAAAAAAGTGCCTTGAAGAAATCAACAAGTCTGAATTAAGGACATAGTGTTATAGTATGATATTAGTAATGTTTAATCATTAATGTTTAATACAGTCTATTATTGTCCAAAGTATTGTTGCCATTCCAATGTAGAAACTGTATAGTACTAAGAACACAACAACAAAAGCCAATTTTGTTATTAACAGATTTTAACGATTTGTATATTACCACGATCAGATTATTTCTTAAATGCAGCATGATACACTGCAGCTTACGATTTTCAGGATAATAACCTTACATGTCACATAAAACTCTTACGAGTGTTTTTATGCGTATGGAAACGGAGTTTAGCTTTGTAGACAGATATTCCTAGCTCTTCTGTTCACCATTAATGTTGAACTTTTACAACACGCAATTGCGGTAGTAATTTATTTAGATAGGAAATGGTGATGACACATAATGAATGTCTTCTCTCTTTCTCTTCCCCTCCCGCCCTCCTCTCTCTCTCTTTTTCTTTCTCTCTGTCTGTATGCGTTCCTGCATTACGGTCAGTACTATTTAAGTGCATCTATAGCTCTTCACCAGCTCTTAGTAGCCGGTAGTGGTCTTCAAAAAGTAATCGATATTTTCCACAACATTATTGATGGTTAATCGTTTTCCTCCAATTAGAATATCCCCAATACGTATCGAAGTTACTAAAAAGATGTCCCTGTTATCTGGTTACTATTATACGAGATTATCCTCTGTGTCGTGTGTAACTTGCGTCAGTTTGCTTTAAATTCAATAGATTACCCACGATATCTTAAGTGTGGGAAAAACTCAGCAGGCAGCCACTTACTAATTCCATGCGATTTACTCGACTAAACCTGAAAACGCTTGTATTAAAAAGTAGTGTATGACTAAGAGTGAATATCTGACCGAGAAAACAATGACCGTAAGAATGATAAATGCTAGTCAGTAACTGTCGCTCTCTTTCAAACTGCAGTTAATCTGGCAATAATTCATCGGTACTGATTCGTGACGCCTCCGCCTCGGTTTGGGAGGGTCTCTCCCGCGTGTGTGACGTAATCCTCTGGCCATCAACTAAATTGAAGTGCTCATAACAGCCGGCGGGCGTTCGTATTATGTGAGTAAACCTCGCAGCGAAGGCCAGCTGCTGCAGCACTGGACTCGCAGATTTCATTACAATGGTCCGTGGCCCTGATTACACTGCGGAATCTGCTCGCCACGCTTTGAGTGGCTTCCGCATTCAACAAAAAATTTATACGGATGTGATTCTGGCTGCACGAACGCAGTTACATGTGATAGTGCCTGTCATAATCGGGGAACAAATCTGTTATAGGATGGTACGCTGCCGGAAAAAAATGCAGATCCCTCAAGGACAAGGTTAATTTAATGCAAAGTAAGATGAGAGGTAGTTCATCATCGTAGGATACACGACAACAAATTCAGATCTATTAAGACACAAATGTCACTACAGACTGAGCTCAGATAGTCGTATCCGTACCCAGTAAACCCCGCCCCTCCCCTTCCCCTCTGGCGGCCATTGCAGACGTGTGTTCCTGCATGCAGACATTCATAAAGGTGGCGAATGGTATCCTGCGATACACTGTCCAAAGCATCTTGCACCTTTTGTTGCTGTTACCGAATAATACTTGTAGGTCGTGCAGAATGAGGAAGTTACCACTCTATCATGTCTTACACGTGTTCATTTGCCGAAAGAACTCGATGAATAAGAAGAGCCGTATGTGGGCGTGCAATGTTCTGCTGAAGCAACACAACACCTTCCTGTAGAAGATATGGCAGTAGTACGGGGATAACAGCCTGTACAATGTTGCATAAAAACATAACGTGACCGCCAGTTGTAACTTAGGTGAATGCATCCTGGAGTAGGCAACTCAATAGGTCTACGCCATACAAATGTATGTCGATGACTCGTACACAGACAGAAGAGTACAGAGCTCCATTCTAGTCTCCAGGCAACTCTTTCTCGACACCATAGTAGCCATTAGATTAGATTCGATTCGATCAGAACTTGTTCCATAGATCATGAATACGACACTTCGTAATGATGTGGAACTCGTCAGGTTAATAAAAGGTGTCTGTACAAGATATTACATTACACAAAATATTACATGACACTTAATTTTTTTAATTTTTCTATTTTTTTGTGGGGATTGGGGAAATTACTCACTTACTATATCCAAAAATGCATCTAGTGAGTGGAAGGAGTTGCCATTAAGAAATTCTTTTACTTTCCTTTTAAATGCTATACGGCTATCTGTCAGGCTTTTCATGTTATTAGGTAAATGACGAAAGACATTTGTGGCAGCATAATCTACCCCCTTCTGAGGCAAAGTTAGATTTAACATTGAGTAGTGAAGATCTTCCTTTCTCCTACTGTTGTAGCCATGTACACTGCTATTACTTTTGAATTCATTCGGATTGTTAATAACAAATTTCATAACTGAATATATATATATATATATATATATATATATATATATATATATATATATATATATTGCGAGGCTGCAGCGAAGATCTCTAGCTCTTTAAATAAGTGTCTGCAGGATGATCTTGGATGAGCTTCAGCAATTATTCTGATTACACGCTTTTGTGCAATGAACACTCTTTTACTCAATGATGAGTTACCCCAGAATATTATGCCACACGAAGGCAGAGAATAAGCGTGGTAAGCTAATTTACTCAGATATCACCAAAATTTGCAATGACCCTAATAGCATAAGTAGCTAAACTGAAACGTTTCAGCAGATCTTCAGTGTGTTTTTTCCAGTTCAACCCCTCATCAATGCATACACCTAGAAATTTTGAATATTCTACCCTAGCTACCGATTTCTGATCGAAGTCTATATTTATTAATGGTGTCATTCCATTTACTGTGTGGAACTGTATGTACTGTGTTTTGTCAAAGTTTAATGAGAGCCCATTTGCAGAGAACCACTCAATGATTTTCTGATAAACATCGTTTACAATTTCACCAGTTAAATTGCTGTCTGTTGGGTGTGATAGCTACACATGTATCAACGGCAAAAAGCACCAGCTTGCCTGGGTTGTCGTCCTATCACTTTACCGTACCCAGCGACGAATATTATATTTAACAACGAAATTCGCCAACAGCCGTGCAAATTGAGAAATTAATTTCGGCAATTCATTGTGCTATCTTTAGGCCCCATACGCACCTCTAAAAATAAAGGATTTTGAGAGGTGCATTAACGAAACTGGTGGCGAAAACAAAATAAAAGAATTTCTTAATTTGACGGGCAGTTTGGCGAATTTATTCGTTAAATATTTGACCAGCGGCTGTTCCGCGTCCACAATGGGTCAACTGGGACTGTATGTTTAAGGGTGTATACGCCCCGACACAACCGGGAGATCCGGGAAAAACGCGGGAATTTTTTCATCAGGAAGTAAACCGGGAAAAACACGGCAATTTTTTAGTACTCTGGGAATTTTTCAGAGTTTCAGCTTTCAATCACATTTTTGTGATTTTGATTGCTAACAACTGATAGACTAACAGAGAATGTTACTCTACCTCGCTACTGTAGAATTGTATTGCAGCAATAAGACATAAACTAGAGAAAAAAATTAAGTCAAACTTAAGTAGCAAAGGAAATGGGCCATTTACAACAAAACAAACTGCACTCGCACACGTCAGCCAACAGCAAAACGTGTTTAAGATATTAGGACGAAAAACTATGCAATACTTCATAACAGCAAACTGCTTGCGATGAGCGTGACGTCACAATTGTTTCCGTTAGCTTCGTTAGAGTAGACGCCAGTCGCATATGAACAGTACATTCTCCCGCTTCTGGCTACATGAAGTGGGGCCGTAGTGAGCAGGCAGATGCTGCCCGGAAAATATTTTCTGCCACGCATTGTTGACATTTAGTTACTTTCCTGTTTCCTCTTTGTTTACAGATCCCACGTCATATGAAAACAAAAGGGATTTCTGTGGCCGGGAGCCATCAATTCGTAGATTTCATAGATAAAATAGATTCACATAATAATGGAAGGCTAAAATAAGTGATTCGTTTCAGTTTTTTTTTTATTTTAGTTCCAGGTTTTTAACAGTCAAGCATTAATCGCCTAGCAGAACTGTGAAGTTATTTTCGTCGGTTTCCTAAGGAAATTTGGTTGTTAGTAATCTTTACCGCTGAGGCAGTCAATTTATTTGAAATGAAGTGTTTCGTTCCATACTATTGGCTAGTTTCAACTGTTTGCTGGATTTCAAGTGCACGTTTTCGTCTTCTGGAAAATACGGCATTATCAATAAAATGAAATAAGCGTATTTCATTTGACTCCACGATAATAAAGAACCAAACACGAGATAATGCAGAAAATTTACATCCAGAAAAACACACTGAAAAGCTTAATATCAGGTTGGGGCCTATATCGTTGTAAATCTATACATACGAATGTACACTAAGCGGAATTGGGTAGTTTAGTATCGTTTACGAAATTACGATGCTCTTGGATTATCATCTGATGTCCTGTTTCTTTTGTTACGCTATGCAAGTTCTCTTAATGCTTTAAACGTACAAACATACAGACTGCACACGGGCAGTAACAACTGTTTTATGGCGGTCAATGGCAACTGATGAAACGAACCTGTTTCTAATAGCTCGCGGGAAAATATTGCGAATGGTGGTTTGAAAAGAGTCACTGTCAATGAAAGTATCCTTTTACGTAAGATGAATTATGATGCACATGAGAATGTGCGATGAATTTCCTAAATCATAGAGCGTTTGACTCTCGTTTAAAACTTACAATTATCCTGGCGCATTTGTGTGATGTATCTTAAAGTGTAACACATGTAAAAAAGACCACTTTATACATGAAACCTTAGCTTTTCTGGTGGCTAATTGATCTTAGAGACCAGTATTATATGTCAAAGCGTAGCTTCCCTTGCAGCCACACGTGTATATTAATTTAAACCATTAACTTTTTCCACCGAGAGAGGTGACGCAGTGGTTGGCACACTGGATACGCAGCCGGGAGGACGATGGTTCAATTTCGCGTTTGGCCGTCCTGGTTTTGGTTTTCCGTGATTTCCCTACATCGCTTCAGGCAAATGCCGGGAGGGTTCCTTTTACGGGGCACGGCCAACTTCCTTTCCCATCCTTCCCCAGTGCGATGAGACCGATGACCTCGCTGTTTGGTCTCTTCCCCCAAATCAACCCAACCCCATTAACTTTTCCTACGCGTGTTTTGCACTAATTAACAGTGATGTTGCTGTTGACTGACTACATCACGTGTTCTATGCTCTCAATATCTGCTTTCATTGGCTGGCGAGATCACTTGCCTTGAGCTACGTTTGACTTACAAATATGCATCACAATCTCGATTTCAATGCTTCGGAAACTAACGTGCTGGGTTTGGTGGAATTCGTATTTATACTTTTCCAATATGAAAATATGCAGCGTATTTGTGGCTGCATATTACTTTCTTTTCCCGCTCGCTGTTGTTTACTAATATGCCGGGAATTTCAAGCCGGTGCATGAAACCTTAACCCCTCAACGGATTAAAAAGTTGTACAGCTCTGAGGGAAAGTATCCTGTCATTGAACACAGAAAAAGTGTATTTTTAACCGGGAAATCCGGGAAATTTTTTTACTTGTCCGCGTATACATCCAATGTTCTCTTAACCCTGCTGCAAGTAGATGGTTCCAGATGCTCACTGATGAAACATTAGGTGGAACACAAGCCCGGATTTCGTCCCTGGAAGATGTTCGTTTGACAACCGCTGACCATGCATTGCCTCCATCTTCACGTGGTCCTATACAGTGCTGACGTCCAGAACCTAGACTACATGCGTGGGAATGTTCCACATATCTCTGTTGAAAGCAGTGACATATCATCAACACTTGGTGCTCAGCATGTGTAGCAATCCGTCAACACGCCTGTACAGCTTCTTGAAGGTTCACAATGGTACCTCATTCAAATGGCTGAAGCGGTTCAGCAGGAGTACGTACTCTTCGATGTGTCTTGTTTGTACTCTAGAAAGAATATTGCGAGAAGTTTTCATCTCTACATTCAGCACAGTTCCCGCCTGCAGAGTCACATCACTGGGTGAACATACGGGCCTTGTGAGTACCACCTGATTGCCAAAGACATAAATGAATCGCTGAAACTACAACCTGTTAGTATGCACATACGAGTATTACACCCTTGTGCTACTGAACACAGTTCCTGGTGGCAGTGCTTTCTTTCCCAGCAATGCATACGTAAAATACCGAATTTATAGGAACTACGATTAAGGAGCTGAATACGTTCCCAGAAGGTGGAGGCTTAATCTCAGCTCACCCTTTCTGATTTATGTTCCAGACTTCAGCCATTGTGATGCGCCAATGAGTCGCTAAATTTTAACATTCCTGTTTGTTACGGAAATAATCGGGGAGATGTTTTACTACTTTCAAATTATTGAACCGTTCGTCATGCTTATTTGTCAACGTACAGTCAGACACATTATTTGCGAGCACAGAGCGACTGATTATCGTGTGCTGTCGAGCCTTTAGGAAGGTACCCTCCCCACTCGTAATATGAAAATGGAGAACCCTTCACTTGGTATAACGAGAAGTACTCTCTGCCACGCACTTCAGCGCCGTTTACAGTGTGTTGAAGTAGATGTTGATGTAGAAGTCTTCATGTCGAAAGTGTGACGGTAGCCAGTTTTCATGTGCCGTCGTAATGTACATTCACTATATTCGAACTTCATTTGGTCTGTCATTCACAAACGGTGTGAAGGAGAAAGTCGCTACGATTATTTTGGAATTTATGTGTCGAAGGAATCGTCTAGCACAGCTGATGACTGTGGGCGGTGGACAACAGCATGTAATCAGTACGACCTCTGGCTCTTTCCTCACTATGAGCTACAGAATGCACAATCCTACCGTTCACTTTATATTACAAGACTTAAAGACTAAACACACTGCTGCATTGTTGCTCGCTCACAGTAATAAAAGTAAAAGTGTGTCGTATAAGAGTGTCAAAGAGAACGTGAGATCGGTGATGGAGTGGTTCAGGAGGGCAACTCCTACTACCGAGCGAGGTGGGGCAGTGGTTAGCACACTGGACTCGCATTCGGGAGGACGACGGTTCAATCCCGTCTCCAGCCATCCTGATTTAGGTTTTCCGTGATTTCCCTAAATCGTTTCAGGCAAATGCCGGGATGGTTCCTTTGAAAGGGCACGGCCGATTTCCTTCCCAATCCTTCCCTAACCCGAGCTTGCGCTCCGTCTCTAATGACCCCGTTGTCGACGGGACGTTAAACTCTAACCACCACCACCACCGCAACTCCTACTATGACTCGTAGGCCATACAGAACCCTCTAAGATATGTATTCAGTGATTTTTGCCCCAACCTGGAGACTGTTCGTAAGTATTTCTGCTGAATATTAGTATGATCGTATAATGGCAGCGATGTTAAGCAAGAGGGCTATGAAGACTGAAGGAAGGAAAAGACCACATTAGGAAAATATTAGCCGGCCTGGTATGGCACACCAGGATGATACATGTTACACAGTTACCACCTACTGCAGAGTTTAACATTGTGATTGTTGTCGAGACAGGAAGATCACGTCGAGGAATATAATGCAGCTAGGAACAAAATTACGAGAGTTGGAACTGTAATAGTGGCAACAATGTATTACAGCTCGTACAGAAACGATACGTATTTCATAGTTTTACTGACCTTCAAAGTAGTCACCAGCATTGTGTATAACCTGCTGCCAGCGATGTGGAACTCGTAGGATACTCTTAGCAGTGCCAGTTGTGTTGAGAGCTCGAGCGGCGCGGTTTATTACCCGACGAATTTGTAGCAGTTCTGAAGGGAATGCCGTGAAGTGTTTCCTTCAGTTTAGAAATCGAGTTGAACTCACGAGGGCTTAAGCCAGGGGAGTGCAGTAGGGGGTATAGCACTTAGCAGCCCCATCAATGAAACAAATCAGTAATAGCTTGCACTAAACTTGCTTGAGCATTGTCCTGCAGAATGATGGTCAGGCCCTGCAGAAAGTGTCAGCACTTCTGTCTCTTAGCTCATCGTAGGTTGTGTTCCAAAAATGAACAGCATGACATGCAGGGCGAGAGTCGATGAGTGCCTTCCGGAATGACGACATCACTCAGGGAATGCCACGAACACATTCCCCAGACCAAATGTATGCATGGTTTTTGCTTCGAGACATTTCACGCCGTACACGCCAGCGACCGTCTCTCTGATGGAGCGTGATGGAACGTGATTCCCCTGGACAGACCAACTCTCTCTCGCGATCAGTTGTGGTACTACGGTGGAAATTCTAGACTTCGACGCTGATGAGCAGCAGCTAGCACGGGTGCATGAACCAGGCGATTGCTGAAAAGCCCCATACGCAGCAACTTTCGCTGAACCGTCGCTGAGGAGAGACTGTTGGTGGTCCCTTGGTTCACCTGCGACGTCAGTTGCTCAACAGTTGCAATTATATTCGCCCGTACATGCCCCCGCAGCCGTTGTCCACCTCTGTAATCCACGCCATTTTGCCAGACACGGTATACGTTAACAACGACTGCACGCAAACAGTTAACAAACTTAGCCGCTTGGGAAATGCTTCCACCATTGAGCCGAAAGCCAACGATCATGTCCTTGTGGACTTAAGATAAATCGCTCCATTTCCGCATTAGGACAACGACTGATCTGTTTTCCGGGTTCCCATGTGCTAGTGTTGCACATGGTTATAGCACGTTGACGTCGAACCTAGGCAGTGTTGACAGTAATGTGACTGGACCATGAACAGTACTTACAGTGTCTCCCCTCCTCTATTTCGTTAACGTTCATAGCTTGTTATGCAGAAGAAGCACACGAGTGATCTAGCGCCAGACCTGAAGATCCATAGCTACTTCAGCTCGCAGTCACTCCACACCTATCCGTTGGCAATGCCAGGAACGACCACTGCCGGCAAAACTGTGGTCTCCAGGAGCAATACACCACTGCTTGCCGCGGTGAGATAATCGGAGTGTGAGCAGTTAAAGGGACCGCGTTACAGAAAACAAGCGGGACTGTTCAGAGTACATTGTAATAGTAGTTACACTACTGGTCATTAAAATTACTACACCACGAAGATGACGTGCTACATACGCGAAATTTAACTGACAGGAAGAAGATGCTGTGATATTCAAATGATTAGCTTTTCAGAGCATTTACACGAGGTTGGCGCCGGTGGCGACACCTAGCACGTGCTGACATGAGGAAAATTTCCAACCGATTTCTCATACACAAACAGCACTTGACCGGTGTTGCCTGGTGCAACGTTGTTGTGATGCCTCGTGTAAGGAGGAGAAATGCGTACCCTCACGTTTCCAACTTAGATAAACGTCGGATTGTAGCCTATCGCGATTGGGTTTATCGTATCGCGACATTGCTGCTCGCGTTTGTCGAGATACAATGATTGTTAGCAGAATATGGAATCGGTGGTTTCAAGGGGATAATACGGAACGCCCTGCTGGATCCCAACGGCCTCGTATCACTAGCAGCCGAGATGACAGGCATCTTATCCGCATGGCTGTTACGGATCGTGCAGCCACGTCTCGAACCCTGAGTCAACAGATGGGGACGTTTGCAAGACAACAATCATCTGCACGAACAACAGTTCGACGACGTTTGCCGCAGCATGGACTATCAGCTCGGAGACCATGGCTGCGGTTACCCTTGACGCTGCATCACAGACAGGAGCGCCTGCGATGGTGTACTCAGCGATGAACCTGGGTGCACGAATGGCAAAATGTAATTTTTTCGGATCAATCCAGGTTCTGTTTACAGCATCATGATGAACGCACATTGGAAGCATGCATTTGTCATCGCCATACTGGCTTATCATCCGGCGTGATGGTATGGGGTGCCATTGGTTACACGTCTCCGTCACCACTTGTTTGCATTGACGGCAGTTTGAACAGTGGACGTTACATTTCAGATGTGTTACGACCCATTGCTCTACCCTTCATTCGATCTCTGCAAAACCATACATTTCAGGAGGATAATGCACGACCGCATGTTACAGGTCCTGTACGGGCATTTCTGGATACAGAAAATGTTCGACTCCTGCCCTGGCCAGCACATTCTCCAGATCTCTCATCAATTGAAAAGTCTGGTCAATGGTGCCCAAGCAACTTACTCGTCACAATACGCCAGTCACTACTCTTGATGAACTGAGGCATCGTGTTGAAACTGCATGGGCAGCTGTACCTGTACACGCCATCCAAGCTCTGTTTGACTCAATGCCCAGGCGTACCTAGGCCGTTATTACGGCCAGAGGTGGTTGTTCTGGGTACTGATTTCCCAGGATGTATGCACCCAAGTGGCGTGAAAATGTAATCACATGTCAGTTCTAGTATAATATATTTGTCCAATGAATACCCGTTAATCATCTGCATTTCTTCTTGATGTAGCAATTTTAATGGGCAGTAGTGTATTTATCTTATTTAGTGCAGACTAACAATGCCTTTATATTTACGTGAAGTGCACCGTTTATTAAGAATCTGCTGACTGGTCTTTGAATTTAAATTTCAACTGAAATATATTTAACAACATATTCCGGCTTATTATGCCGGTTAGAGTTTATTTCTTGTAGTGACACAACGCTCCATTCCCACCCACGGAGGACACAATAAGTGTGAAAGACTTGTCTGACGGCTTACGGCAGCAGAGACGTAAGTTTTCTGCTTGTCACAATAACTTAAATTAACTGTCATATTGAACTGTTCTCTATTGTTTAATTGTCTGTCTGATAGAGTTGCGTGTGTTTTAATTGAAATGCGTTCCACCCCCAATTGTTTGTTCCAGAGAGCCAACGAAAATTCAGCATAAGTCGAAATCCGATTTTTCATATGAAGAAGTTAACAATGAGGAGCTGGATTTAAGTGTAGGCGTACATTTTTTGAAAATGACACACACCGAAATGGTATTAACGTTCCGGGCAGTTAGTAAATATTCGTTTGCAGTGACAGAGCCTATCCAAAACTGCAATAAAGCAACATGGATGTCGTTCTGCAACAGTCGGTGTATCCTTTACAATCTTTCATAGTCTGACATCAGTTTGTGTGTCACATGTGACACAAAACATGTTCGGTATTACTTCAATAAATCTATCAACGGTGCTTCTAAATTTACTTATAACTGGACAATTATCATTATATAATGTAAAGGTTTTCCAATATGACGATAATATTTAACATAATTTTATTTGATATTTCATTTTTTGCGGTAACGTTCTGATTGAAATTTTACAAAATCCATGTTAGCTAAATTACGTGGTCAGCTCGAGGAGGCGAAACTTCAGGAAAACCACAAAATGCCACTAGGATTCTGGCGTACATAAAGGGTAAATGTGATGTATTGTACTAAATTCCAAATTCCATTGTCCGCCGGAGCAGATACAGAAGCGGATAAAAGACCTGAGACGCGGATATGTGTGTGGATATCAGACTTGCATACGCTGACGGCATATCCTTATCCATGCAGGCATCTACCTAGTCACTTACACATTTTTCTGGCCAGGGTATGGCGACAGGGATAGGCGAGCTTCACAGTAAAGAAAAAAGGAGAAATAATGATGCTCCAGGACGTGACTAGCCCAGAAAACCTGTCAAATTCCAAGTCATCAAATAAAAAATAGAGATAATTAAAGAAATACAATTAAATTCTACAGGATGCTACAAAATGCCGTCAATATATGTTACGTAGATCCCATTAAAATACATAATTTGTACGGTATTTCGATAAATATAAAAGTTAGGAGTGTCAACGGTCACGAAATTACATATTTTTAAGAATCACGTGTTGCTAATATTGTGTATACACCATGAAATGTTTGTGAAATAAAAGTAATGGGGCTATCTACATCACAAGCTTTACATAGGGTCTTCTGAAAATGACCTCTCAAACACCTGGGACACTCACAGGTCGGCAGGAAGGAAAGAACGGGGGATACCACGTCTAGAGATAATGTTTTTCCGAACTAAAAGAGCAAATATCTAAAACAATGAGGTCTGCTCTGCTACACTTTCTGGATGTAAGAGCGAGAATAATGCATTACGCCTGTCAGCCACGAAGTAAAGTGGTAAAGCATACTGCTAAGCAATACACAATGTGTATACATCGACACCTCACTTTATGCATGGATTTTTTTTTACTGCCGATAGTCTCGGTTCTGTGTTAGATAGGGAGTTAACAAATTTGCCACGTTAGTTGACAACAAACGTAGCGGAAGACAGAATCACTGCGAATTAATTTGGTACTTCATCGAGTAGACATGAAAAAGTGGCAGTCAGTTTTCTTCCTTTATTCCTGCGACATACGTTTATGTCTCAAGCATTATACAGGGTGATCCACTAAAATATGCAAATATTTTAATATGTTATTCTAGAAGTAAAACTAAAGGAAAATTGTTCACACAAACATAGGTCTGCAATTTTTTAGTTACGGAGTTACAGATAATAAAAGATTTTGCTTGAAATTTAGCAACTTCGCTAATATAAATCCATGCAAAACTGTACGAGGTTAAAGTAAAGCACGATTTTCATTTAATTTGCTGTTATTTGTGTGGTGAATCTAATAAAATATGTCCCAGACGTGTATCTGCAGTACTTTTTCAGAACATCTAGAGAAGCAAAGATTATTACTCAAGTAAATTTGTTTACTTTCCATTATGAATATAGAAACTTTTATGTCATTGTTGGCAACCATCAGTGAGTTGTTTCAGTCGTTTGTTAACCTTGAAACGAGTTAGTTTTCTGTATTGTTCAGTGAAAGAACATAATAACAACAGTGTATTTAAGTGAAACCACAAAGTAAGCGTCGTAGTTTGCAGATTATTTATGAAATAGGGAAGCCTTTCAAATTTACGATAGAGTAATACACAGATATGGTGTTTATTTGTGGCAAATGTGATCGTAATGCTACGGCCGCAGGTAACGATTGTCGGGTACGTTATCCAACTCTGAGGATGTACGAACCATTAGTTTAGTATTTCAAATGTTACGGGAGACAGGTTCTCTAGTTAGCGCTCATAATCTGGATATTCTGGAGAATTAATGCAGATGCACGTCTGGGACATGCAGATACACGTCTGGGACATATTTTATTAGACTCACCAGATCAATAGCAACGAAATAAATAGAAATCGTGCTTTACTTTAAGCTCGTATATCTTTGCGATGACTTTATATTAGCGAAGTTGCTGAATTTCAGGCAAAGTCATTTATTAGCAGTAACATTTGCCGTCCTATGTTTATGTGAACCTTTTTTTTAGGTTTACTTGCAGAGTAACATACTAAAATATTTGCACATCCTCTAGGATCACCTTGTATATTAATGCCCGGTATGCATCATAGCTGAACGGAGAACAGCGATATTCTGTTTGTATACTGCAGTAGTAAAAAGAGCGTGTAACTAGCTTATAGTGGAAAGCGAGTAG
Source organism: Schistocerca nitens (assembly GCF_023898315.1). NCBI lineage: Eukaryota > Metazoa > Arthropoda > Insecta > Orthoptera > Acrididae > Schistocerca > Schistocerca nitens. The sequence goes on from NC_064620.1 coordinate 259,529,433, forward strand.
CATGAGTATGAATAAGGCGACGTTGCATCGAGCTCATAAGGAATACGTTTTGTTTACCTTTCGAGACGTGCGACAACTAACTCGTGTTTTAAGAGGCAGCTACAATGCTACGCTGTATCACAAAATTGTTCTCATTTCTTGGTTACTTATTTTTCACTGTCCACCCAGCGCTTACGCGTTCCTCAAAACTATCGATCCCTTCCGTAGTAGCCATACTCCCCCAAATTGCCTTTTTATACCTGCACTGTCCCCAGCGGCGACGCAGCGGGGAAGCCCCGTGCAGTCGTTAACTCTTACGACCAGGCTCCGGGGAACCCCTTGCGGCGCCTCCGACAGTCGTGCCACCTAAACGGCGCGAGCGACGGCTGGGGTTGGGAGGCTCGGCAATCGTTACTACTGCCTCCCTGCCGCACATCCCGTCGGAGCCCGCACCCGCGGCGAACACAGCCGTCTCCAAACAATTACACGCAGCTTTATAAGCTCTGTCGCTTATCTGCCGGGAGTACGGACCACTGCCGGCGAAACGGCACGGCAAATAACGTACCTTTCTTTTTTAATCTCCCTCCAGCTCTTTTTTTTCCCTCTCCCTCCCCTTCCCGCCCTCCTTTTCTGAAACGCTCATTTTCTCCGACAAGGGGAGGGGGAAAAGGGGGTGGAAGAGGAATAAAGAAGCGGCAGGAAGGACAAGAAAGATGTGGGCGGAACGGAAATTTGTTAGAGAGCACAAAATGCAAACAAGGAAGCACTTCCCCCTTTCTCGATGTGCTGCCATAATGCTTCAGAGCGAAAGGATGGCACTGCAGAGGCAGGGAGAGTAGTTTGCCGGAAGCGGGTACGTCGGCCGGATATCCTCTCCACGCAGAAGTTGGCGGCACTGTTTAACTTGGCTCAAGCGGGCCTCTAATAATCCCCACGCCAGAGCGCTGCCACTGCCGGGCGACACCACACCTGAATTCTCCCCGCACCCCTCCCTCAGCCCGTGGCCAATCTCCTCCGTGACCCACAAGTTTGTACATTAAACACGTCTTCACCTCTCCCCCTACGAGCTCGGCTACACGTCACCCTCTGCCCCGAGCAGCGAGATCGCTCGCTTGTTAGGTAATGAGGGGCGCTGTCTGCCGTTGTAATGAAACTCGCCTTCGGCAAGAAACAACCCCAGAAATTTCTCACAAATTACGCAGCTTTAGCCAAGGAGAGGATTTCGCTTGGGAGTGGAGCCAAAGTTCACAATCTTCGCGCTAATATTTCCAACGCTAATACAACTCCCAGACATTCATATTCTGGCGTAATTAAAGAAATTTGCAGTACACCGTGCAGTTTGGGACTTAGAGCTCACGTTGTCCCGAAGGAATTCCAGTTACCTGACTTACCTAAAGCGAATATAAACACTTAATTAATTGATAATTAAATGGACACCCAAGCTGCAAGCAGGCGTTGATACACTTCGTTGGGGACGTGTTGAAAATGTGTGCCCCGACCGGGACTCGAACCCGGGATCTCCTGCTTACATGGCAGACGCTCTATCCATCTGAGCCACCGCGGGCACAGAGGATAGTGCGTCTGCAGGGACTTATCCCTTGCACGCTCCCCGTGAGATCCACATTCCCAACATGTCCACAACACTACATTCGTAGTGCGCATAATAGATGTTTGCCCATCATACTCATTACTCGTGGCAGATTAATCTACCAAGTCCCGTACGAGTTCGGGCATAGCGTGTGCGTTCGCACAAGAAGGTCAAAGGCCGGGAACCCATATTTTTTAACTATATATGACCATGCAGCTTTGCTAGAAATGAAATGATAAATGGACACCCAAGCTGCAAGCAGGCGTTGATACACTTCGTTGGGGACGTGTTGAAAATGTGTGCCCCGACCGGGACTCGAACCCGGGATCTCCTGCTTACATGGCAGACGCTCTATCCATCTGAGCCACCGCGGGCACAGAGGATAGTGCGTCTGCAGGGACTTATCCCTTGCACGCTCCCCGTGAGATCCACATTCCCAACATGTCCACAACACTACATTCGTAGTGCGCCTAATAGATGTTTGCCCATCATATTCATTACTCGTGGCAGATTAATCTACCAAGTCCCGTACGAGTTCGGGCATAGCGTGTGCGTTCGCACAAGAAGGTCAAAGGCCGGGAACCCATATTTTTTAACTATATATGACCATCATTTCATTTCTAGCAAAGCTGCATGGTCATATATAGTTAACTTAATTAATTATTGGCTTATGTGTCCAAACTCAATTCCAAAGCAATTGCATGTGGAGATACTCTGCCATCAGGCAAACACATGATATTACAACGCAGTATGTCTTGCCATTTCGTTTCACTTCACATCGCTCCATACGTCTATTCTATAATGTTTATGAAAGTAAGTGCTTTTAATGGCTATTCTGCACTTGTGTGGTCATACTGTAAAGACTGTTTCTGTCTGTGTATTCGCAATACGTTTCATTTGCTTATGGTGAGGGCCACTGCGTTTCCCTGCGCGGCGACTCTCTGCATTTTGCTATGTATCGCCACGACTTCTGTGTATACAACAAGCATCACCTGCACAAAGCGTCATGCAGCTTCCGGAGTTATGTGGTAAGTCATTTTTATGCGGGACCTTGCTGGAAACTGACGCCTCTGAATTTTGTATTCAGTTCTAAATATCAGTTGAGGTATCACATGTAATCCATATTACTAGGTCAACTTTCCGGCATCGTTGACGGAAGTTGTAACCTTCCGCCACTAGAGGGCTGCCAACGGCAGCGTGTAAAATACCTGTGTACGCGTAACTGTGTCGGTGCGTCAGAAACAGCATGCTGTAATCGAGTTTCCAACCGTAGTAAAGTTGGTACACACATGGAGCGCATTCTTTTAGCATGACAATGACAGACTACACCCGAGCACCGCTAGCTCACTAACAATGGGACGCCTTGTGTCCACTGTCATCGATCTCTCTCCGTACAGTCCCGATTTGGTCCTACCCGATTCACATCTGTTTTCAAAACTTAAAGTACACTCTCGAGTTCTTCACTTTGATATTGATGAAAAGGTGTAAGCAGAGGTGAAGTTCTGGCTTCGTCAACAGAGTCATATTTTCTACTGTGACTGTGTCTGAAAACTGGTCTCTAGTTGGGAGAAATGTATTCGTCGCCAGGGTGACTATATTGAGAATATATGGATGCGAATAATAAAGATGTAGAACTTTAATAGAGTTTGTTTTATTTAAAAAGGTTTAAGAGTATTAAGATAAAAAATTCGGAAGCGTTGCTTTTCAGCACGCCGTCGTACGTTGTGTATCTTGCAGGGCACGCATGTTATGTTGAGATTACATCAGAAACTCCATCATCATCATCATCATCATCATTTAAGACTGATTATGCCTTTCAGTGTTCAGTCTGGAGCATAGTCCCCCTTATAAAATTCCTCCATGATCCCCTATTCAGTGCTAACATTGGTGCTTGTTCTGATGTTAAGCAAATTACTTCAAAATCATTCTTAACCGAATCCAGGTACCTTCAAAATGGTTCAAATGGCTCTGAGCACTATGGGACTCAACTGCTGTGGTCATTAGTCCCCTAGAACTTAGAACTACTTAAATCTAACTAACCTAAGGACATCACACACATCCATGCCCGAGGCAGGATTCGAACCTGCGACCGTAGCAGTCGCACGGTTGCGGACTGCGCACCTAGAACCGCGAGACCACCGCGGCCGGCACAGGTACCTTCTCCTTGGTCTACCCCGACTCCTCCTACCCTCTACTGCTGAACCCATGAGTCTCTTGGGTAACCTTGCTTCTCCCATGCGTGTAACATGACTCCAACATCTAAGCCTGTTCGCCCTGACTGCTACATCTATAAAGTTCATTCCCAGTTTTTCTTTGATTTCCTCATTTTGGACACCCTCCTGCCATTGTTCCCATCTACTAGTACCTGCAATCATCCTAGCTACTTTCATATCCGTAACCTCAACCTTATTGATAAGGTAACCTGAATCCACCCAGCTTTCGCTCCCATACAACAAAGTTGGTCGAAAGATTGAACGGTGCACAGATAACTTAGTCTTGGTAATGACTTCTTTCTTGCAGAAGAGAGTAGATCGTAGCTGAGCGCTCACTGCATTAGCTTTGCTACACCTCGCTTCCAGTTCTTTCACTATGTTGCCATCCTGTGAGAATATGCATCCTAAGTACTTCTAACTTTGGCACTAAATCAGCTTATATCTCTTTCCCACTATTACTTTCGTTTTGGAGATTCTAATCTTCATACCATGGTCCTTAGATTTCTGATCTAGCTCTGAAATATTAGTTTGCAAAGTTTCAGTCGAATCTTCCATCAGAACTAAGTCATCCACATATGCGAGACAGCTTATTTTGTGTTCACATATCTTAATCTCACCCAGCCAGTCTATTAGTTTCAACATATGATCCATAAATAATATGAACAACAGTGGAGACAGGTTGCTGCCTTGTCTTACCCCTGAAACTGTTCTGAACCATGAACTCGATTTACCGTCAACTCTAACTGCTGCCTGACTATCTATGTAAAGACCTTCAATTGCTTGCAAAAGTTTCCCTCCTATTCCTTAATCTCGTAGAACAGACAATAACTTCCTCCTAGGAACCCGGTCATATGCCTTTTCTAGATCTATAAAGCATAGATACAATTCCCTGTTCCACTCGTAACACTTCTACATTATTTGCCGTAAGCTAAAGATCTGGTCCTGACAACCTCTAAGAGGCCTAAACCCACACTGATTTTTATCCAATTTGTGCTCAACTAATACTCGCACTTTCCTTTCAACAATTCCTGAGAAGATTTTACCCACAACGCTGATTAAAGAGATACCTCTGTAGTTGTTACAATCTTTTCTGTTTCCATGTTTAAAGATTGGTGTGATTACTGCTTTCGTCCATTCTGATGGGACCTGTCCCGACTCCCACGCCATTTCAATTATTCTGTATAGCCATTTAAGACCTGACATTCCACTGTATTTGATGAGTTCCGACTTAATTTCATCCATCCCAGTCGCTTTATTGCACTGCAATCTATTGACAATTTTCTCCACTTCCTCAAATGTGATCCTATTTCCATCATCATTCCTATCCCATTGTACATCGAAATCTAACCATTACTGATCGTAATGTAACTCAGAAACTGAGACATGAAATTGTAAGCACATTGAAACCAGGACATAATGAAGCTCATTGGGAAGAAACAAGGTTCACTTGACACAAGAACTGATATACCATTGTGAGTTAACGAGCATTGCGCTCTCATTAAAATATATGGCTGAAGGAGTCCGCCTACAGGAATTGTGAAACGAACCCTGTCGTCCAGGATCGCGTGACACAAAGGGCGCAAATTCACCACGAGGTGGAGAAAGTCAAAGGCGTTTATTGTCTATTGACGCCTAAGCACTGCAGAGTGCGAGTGAGACACACGTCAACCTACGTCATAGGGAAACCCAGTAGAGGGTTTTGTGGCCACGGAGACGTAGCAGTGTTAAATATGTCGGACCTAATATTCTGTAGTAGAGCAAGGAATGAAGCCACAGTAATTTTAATGTACAATCCTTCATAAAATTTCATGGTGATCCTAATGAAACTTGAATATAGATCATATCTATAATAGTTTAAGATTTGAAACTTCCTGGCAGATTAAAACCATGTGCCCGACCGAGACTCGAACTCGGGACCTTTGCTTTTCGCGGGCAAGTGCTCTACCATTTTGCAATTTTGTTCGTTGCTGATCGTTGTGTCAGAGACCAACCAGCTCTCTGGCTGAACACGCTGAGCTACCGTGCTACGCCCGGTACTCACAGCTTTACTTCTGCCAGTATCTCGTCTCCTACCTTCCAGACTTTACAAAAGCTCTTCTGCGAACCTAGAAGAATTAGCACTCCTGAAAGAAAGGAGAGATCAAGTCTGGCTTTAGCTGTTGCAGCGGTCGCACGCTCCTCAAGTTTGCTCCGTGAACGTTCAGTATTTACGCCAGTGTTTTCGTGTTTCGTGATCGTTTATTTGCGTTTTGCACGTGAATTAAGCGTTATCCATTTAGCATTTGGTCTTCGTTCTTGTCGTCTTTCTACGTAGTGCCGTTGGGATTTCGGCGTTGTCCGAGATTTCTTCGCTGCAGAACACCATGGCAAACTCCGTGAGAAAAAACACCGTGATTTTCACCTTCGACAAGTACACCCGTCGAGTACAGCCCTCTGCACTTCAAATACACTACTGGATTACCGAGGTAATTGGCCTTCATTCTGAATCTGTTCATACCATGCAGCTAGACTCTGATGAACACTGCATTTTTGTAAATATTAACGATTCCGTGAGTGTAGACCGCTTTCTGGAAAAATTTGGTTATGAAACGGAATTTATACACCGTGATGATACTAAAAGTACTGTAAAACTCCGGAATTCCGAGTCTGTAATTAGGAATGTTAGGGTTTTGAATATTCCCACAGAAGTAGACAACTCGAAAATTAAAGATGTCCTTTCAAAGTATGTGGTTGTCAGGCAAATAGTCAACGAAAGGTGGGCTTCGCATTTCAAGCTGCAGTGCTTTAACGCATTCGCTCCGTGGAGATGGAAGTGAACGCAAACATTCCCTCCCACATCTTTGTTGACGGGCACAAGGCGCATGTTATGTACTCAGGGCAAACCCCTACATCTCATGTATGTAACGAGTCTGGTCACCTCCGTCAGGACTGCCCTTGCCGTGTTTTTGTGCTAACAAATAACCTTACGCAACGCCGGAAATTAACACTCAACGATTTGTTGCCAGCCAGTAATACAACAGAGCCCGCGGCTGTTGTGGATCCTGTTACTTCCTCTGAAAATGTTGCACTTAATGTTAATGACTTTCCGTCTTTAAAACCTGCATTAACTGCTGAAATTCCGTCCCACTAAAAAGCGTCCTCTAGAGGATACTGAAAAAAATGTTGATGAGGACTCTTCCTGTGAAACACCCGTTACCAGGAAGCCGAAGCCCAGTCCTGAAGATCTGTTGGAAGTGGAAAAAGGAGATGAAATGCAGGTCGATGTGGCTCCCATTTCCGCACTAGGGCTTATACCGCCACGAACAGATAGTGACGCAGCTAGTAGTGACCTTTCACGGAAATGTGACCCTGAGCCTGAGGTCACAGCTGCAATAACCGCATCAAGTGCACAGCCCATACAGTGCGAACAGTACGAGGAAGTACCAAGTAAACAACCTGCTGACTCCGAAGCGCAACGCGGCGCCGAAGGAGGAAATAAACAAGCATCACCGCCTCGCCAGCAAGACAACACAACAGACACCACGCCGGAACCAAATATTGACGACTCGCAAGCCACCGCCGTTGCGCCAGACGGCCACCGTCGGCGGCTGCGACCGAAACCGAGTCTTGCTGTCACGCGTCAAGTGAAAGCCACACCAGAGAAGAAAGACATCAAGGAAAAGAATATTAAATATGAAGTCATCAGGGCCAACACTGAAGAGGAGACAGAAGAGGGCCACAGTGACTCATAGCAATGCATTGTCAGGATTTCAGGATATTTTTCATCTCAAGCACTTTCTTTAAAAGCAGTGAAAATTTTTCTAGGAAGTTAGTACATATAATGGGCACACAGCTTGTAAAGATCTTGACTTGTAGCGAAGCACGTTGCTGCTACAATCATACCGATCCTCATCCAAAATAGCTTCTTCTGGTATGTCTGTGATGCAAGCTTATAGCATTACTACTATTAGCATTAATAAAATACAGTCACCCTTGAAATTGGCAGCACTAAAAGAATTCTTGTACCAGTCTGGGACAGATACCGCGTTGCTACAAGAAGTTGCGATAACGGAATTTCGGATCCCGTGCTTTTTTGAAATTGTTAATGTTTCTACGGAATCCAATATCGGTACAGCCATTCTTATAAGGGAAGGCATTCCGGTGACTGAAATCGAACGACTAGAATCAGGAAGAGCCATAGGCATAAAAATTTTCGATGTGACAGTGCTTAACCTTTACGCCCCATCAGGAAATTCCCACAAATTGCATCGTGCGAAGTTTTTTTCAAGATGAACTGATTTATTTATTGAGGAAAACTCCGTGTTCTCTTATAATAGGCGGCGATTTTAACTGTGTTTTAAACCACAAAGATCTACAACCCAATTTCAACTACTCGCCACAGCTAAAAAGTTAGTAAGTGATCTACACCTTAAGGATGTGTGGGCACTTCAGCACCCGACGTCAGTCGGTTTCACGTATATAACCAGCCACTCCCGCAGCAGACTAGATAGAATTTACGTGTCACCAAATTTGCAAAATTATTTATTAAACGTTGAAACTATTTCCGTGTATTTTAGCGATCACAATACACTTTTAACTTGCTTTAATTTAAGTGTACAGCCAACCCGTCGATTCAGAGGCCAATGGAATTTAAATATCTCTGTTTTAACTGACGAAGAACTGGAACAGGAAATAAGAGCAGCGTGGACTATGTGCCTCCGCACAGTAGACAAGCACCCAACAGTCATTGACTGGTGGACTAGGAGGACTAAACCAAGGCTGCGGAAAGTTGTCATGCAGTTTAGTGCAGCGAGGCACAGGGAGTTGAGGAATGCGAGTTTTATTATAAAGTTTTAAGAGACTTATATCAACAGGCCCATGATGACGTAATTCGCCTGAATGATATTAAAAAAAATAAAAGCCAAGTTATTAAGCATTAAACGGCGGTTCAATCCCGCGTCCGGCCATCCTGATTTAGGTTTTCCGTGATTTCCCTAAATCGCTCCAGGCAAATGCCGGGATGGTTCCTTTGAAAGGGCACGGCCGACTTCCTTCCCTAACCCTATGAGACCGATAACCTCGCTGTTTGGTCTCTTCCCCCAAACAACCAACCAACCATTAAACGGCAACAGATGTAGGGACTAAAAATTAAATCGAAAGCCACATCAGTCGTAGCAGATGAAACAGCTTCTCTGTATCACTTGGTGCGGCATGCTAAAAGCAGACGTTAAAGTTTTACTGATGAAGTCCAGACGCATACTGGTATGAGGCTCACATGCCAGAAAGAAATACTGGACGAAGTCCACAGGTACTATGAAACCTTATATGCCCCTACCACAGTGGAAGATGCAGCTCTCGAGACTTTCTCACTATTTTAGGTCCACAATTGTCGGGAACAGACAACGTTGACATCCTGTCACCTATTACTAAAGATGAAGTGCATGAGGCAGTGCGTAACTCACATCTCAAAAAATCTTCGGGACTTGATGGCCTCCCTGTGGAGTTTTATGCCCGCTACTGGTCTATAATTGGGGACAAGACCACTTGCATGGCAAATGAGGTCCTGAACGGAAAAACGGTCCCTGCAGAGTTTAAGGAAAGTAAAATAGTACTGATTCCTAAGAGTAAAGGCAAAACCAACAAAAACAGTTTTCTGCCTCTTTCGCTACTAAATTCTGATTACAAAATAATTTCGCGTATTATCAACAAAAGACTCTCTGCCTTTTCCAACAAAATATTGAGTCATCATCAATCAGTCATCATCAATCTTGTTCTCCAACCAGAACGATATTAGAAAGTTTATCTGCATACAGAGACGTCATTGCAGTTACCTCAGTGACAAGTATAAAATGTGCTTTAATCTTTATAGATTTCAACAAAGCTTTTGACCGCGTTAGTCATAGATACCTCTTTGCGACGCTGTCAAGAATGGCTTTTCACCCTCAGATTGTCAACATGCTAAGAAATATTGCAACAGATATAAATGCCAAAATAGCAATCAATGGCCAAACTTCTAAACCCATACAGATAAGGCGAGGGGTTCCACAGGGCAGTCCCTTATCTATGTTTTTATTTTCCGTATCTTTAGAGCCCTTCCTCCACACTGTCCAAGAAAGATTAACAGGCATAACATTGAGTGGTGAGAAAACTGTCATACGAGCGTATGCTGATGACATGGGCGCTGTCATAAGGAATAAGGAGGAGACAGTTACACTGGAAAGAGAAATCCAAAGGTATTGTCTAGCGTCGGGAGCGACAACAAATGAAAACAAAAGTAAAATATTGAATCTACGGGGCCTACATCACGTCCGACTTCATGGGCAAAACAAGATAACAAACATAAAACTTTGGGAATAGCCTTAATGGCATGTCCGATGAGGATGGCTGCTTTTAACTGGGCGGAAACTAGGAGAAAAGTTAATGGTGCTGTAATGGAGAACATCCATCGAACTATGGACCTGGTGCAAAAAGTCAGATTCATCAACTCCTGCGTTTTGTCTAAAGCGTATTTTTCACTGCGCAGGTATTTCCAATCCCTAAACTAGTAGCGAAAGGGATCATGTCCACTGTTACCAATTATTTATGGCGAGGAGACATATTCAGGGTTCGTGCGACTTACGTTATACTGGATGTCAGAAACGGGGGCCTCGGTTTGGTGGATATTCGCAATAAAGCGTCTGCTCTGTTCCTCAAACGGACTTTCCTTATACTCAGAGAACTTCCACAATGAATAACCGCAAAGCTCTTTGAGGCTGTGACACCCCATAACCTGCAAGCACCGATTGATGTGCTAAGGATTAATGCCCGTGTGCAGTATGTGAAGAACTTTTTCCTCGAAGCAAGTTATCTTAGTGACGAAATCAGAAGCAACACATGTATCACAGCGCGCGACATCATATTTGAAAGGAAGTTAAATGAGGGCAGAAACAAAATTGAAACGAAATTCCCAAATTGTGACTGGAAAGCTGTAAGTCGGAACATCAACTATGCCGGCCTATCTACAGACGCTATTTCCGCTTGGTACAAAACAGTTAACAATGTCATCAGCACCAACGAGAGACTATATGGGATCGGTTTAAACCAGACACACCTTTGTGGAGAATGTAATCTGGTGGATACACTCATCCACAGATTCACCTGTGGTGGCAATGTGCATAAGTGGAATTGGATCAGGCAACAAATCACCTTTCTCACCAGATCCGCTACGGAATATATAACACCATCGCTCCTCCTGAGACCAGACATGACATACTTTCCGAAATTAAAAACCAACGCCATTAGCTGGTTATTGGGAAAATACGTTAGTTATGTCATCCACAAACTTGGGTCGGACAACGAGATAGAATTCCGCGTTTACATGAAGTGTGAATATGCAAAAATCAGCACGTATTGCAACCACAAGAAGCATTACGGCAACATGCTGAAGATCATTTTTGAAAGAATGGGTGTTGTTTAAATATGTGGAACCACTACAACACCTTGAACGAGAACGAAGAAAATTACAAGTCACTTGGTTTCTTATTATTATTTACTATTACTTTGCTTCCGGAACATCTATGATACACGATTTTTTTTTCAAAAAATTTTGTTCAGAATTACTCGTGTTCGACTTCCAAAGTATTTGTGTGATTCAAGAAGAATTGTTAAGTTTTTATCAGTGTTCAGTTTCTACTCGGAGAAGAGGTTTCTTTGTCTTTCTTACATCGGAGAATGGGAATTTTGTGTTACGATTTCTGCATACTTAGTGCTATGACCCAACAGGGGACATGAAAAAAGGGGTGGGAGGGGTTTGGGGATCGACGCACTGGCAGTGCCGTGAAGAGACCCCACTGCTAGTGCGGCGTGTACCATGCCCTGGCTATCCTAAAAATAAAAAAAAAGTCGTAACAATCGTGCAATCTAAACTTCCAGTCGCCTGTTTGCGTCCAACTGTTTTTTTTTTTACCACATTTCGGTTTTCGGTCTAAAGTTATGAGAAAAAAAAAGATGGTATAGCACTTGCCCGCGAAAGGCAAAGGTCCCGAGTTCGAGTCTCGGTCGGGCACACAGTTTTAATGTGCCAGGAAGTTTCATATCAGCGCACACTCCGCTGCAGAGCGAAATTCTCATTCTGGAGTTTAAGATTTACTGTTAAAGTGCAATTATCAATTTTTGTAACAAAGACCTGAATGCTTTGGTCGATCTTAACGAGCGGCATTTCATATAGAAGGGCATCATTAAAATTATAAACGTTGTAAATATCAACTCTGTAACTTTATTTGTTTAGAAGAAATAGAAAATTTAAATTATCAGTATTTTCAGTTAAGCATCAGATCATCATTTCCTCCACACAAAACACATTGAACGATGACGACATGACACCTTATTCAATCAATAGGTAATAGAATATTTGTTATATAGTTTAGTGCATAATAGTTACTTTTGTTCTTTATTTATGTATCAGAAAGCACATTGATGCAAGACTACTGGCCGTGGCATACAAAGCTAAGAAGCAAATTGTATTGGCTTTATCTAAAAGAATTTAACGTTTATTATGTAATGGAAGTTACTGTTACTTTATTTAGAACATGAAAGTGGTCAAGCTTGGACATATTTAAATATGTTAATATGTAAAATAATGTAGAATAAGCTGTAGACAATCAGATGGACGGCTTCAGTAAAGGAAACTGCCCTAGTCAGTTGAACGATGATGCTCGGCAAGCCGGAAACGCGGCCGGGGATGGGCAGAGACAGTTCGGATGGAGACGCGAAAGCAGGCAGTCGGTCTTTAGGCAGCTAGGAAGTGAGACGACTTAGAAAATTTCGCGTTGTGTGGCCTCGTGACAATTAGTCTCTGGGCGGTGAGCAGCCGCGCGCCTGGTGTGAACTCTAACTTTTCGTGTGGAGTATCGGACTTGTGTTTCGCGATGAGATTGTTAATGATCAAACTGTGTCAAATAGATATGCGCTCGAGTGTAACAGTAACTCTAAATACGACCACTTTCGCTATTAGTTTGCTTTCTGAATAAACATTCTAATCAAATCGAAACTGTGTTCCCTGCATCATTTATGGGTCCTTAATTTAGTTCCCGTTATTATTATTACTGGTAATATATGTTACATTAATTTTGTATTTGGCAAACTTCCAATCAGCCAGACAATTTCACCAAAGGGTCGCAAGTGTCTAATTTAGGGCGAGTAATGCGACGCGTGCGGTTTGCTCCGAGATATTTCGACGAAGAGGAACCGCATGTGAGACCGAACCTCTCAGGGATGTTAGCTCACACCATGTTATTCATAATATCTTATGGTATTTACGGATATTTTAGTATGCAAAGAAGATCACGACCGAAATATTCTTCTGTATAGCTCTGTTTTTGCCACAAAATACTATTTTGTGCAATGAAAATCTCCTGCTTATGCCATACGATACCGCGGGGAGTTCGGAAACATTGCATACCTGAGGTGAATCTATTGATAGTATCATTGATTTTACCAGAAAAACGGAAACAGTATTTTGTAAAAAGCATCTCTCTGTAGCGCGTGAGTGATATTATAAGACAATTTGCTGATGAACACATTTATTAATACATGAAAGATAAACACATTTAGTAATTTTTGTAGTTACATAGTGAATGATAGGCCGGCCAGTGTGGCCGAGCGGTTTTAGGTGCTTCAGTCTGGAACCGCGCAACCGCTACGGTCGCAGGTTCGAATCCTGCCTCGGGCATGGATGTGTGTGATGTCCTTAGGTTAGTTAAGTTTAAGTAGGTCTAATTTCTAGGGGACTGATGACCTCAGATTTTAAGCCCTCTAGTGCTGAGAGCCATTTGAATCATTTAATGAATAATAAGATCAAAATGGGTTAAGAAAAGGGAAAGATATCTAGAAGTCGGGATAAATAAGGAAGTACTTGAAGACACGAAAGCTTATAGACGAAATTTAGAATGTTTCCAAACTTAAAGGCTTCAAGAAGGAACCTAAGCAACTGGACTACGGAATAAAAGAAAGAGAACTTGGAACACATGGAGTACTTCAGAACGTGTAAGGAGAACTTACTACATATTGTGTGGTTCTTAGTTGGCTCGAAACGAAACAAGAAGACGAACCTTAGCTGGAATTTGTAAACTGCAAGGTGTTAGAAAAAAATGGAAGGTTTCAGTTTCTTCTTGACAACGATGTCAGTAGAGACCAATAAGTAGCTTCATTTAAACTACATTGACGAAAGTCGTGTTGTTATATAAGGAATCGTCCCGACGCTTTCCTAGAATGATATCGGGAAACCACAGACAACAAACGCTGGGTGGTAGGCCGAGGGTTAGAAACAGTCTCATATGTACGCGTAACCAGGGCCAGAGAAGCTGCTATCCCTCAGTTGGCAGATTTGAGTAACGACTGCAAAAGAGTCGAGGGACTAGCGATACTCGTTTGTTTTATCAGTAAGAAAACGTAGTATACATGTTTAAAACCAATCGACCTGAAAGATTTTCCTGTTTTAAGCAAGACTGAGTATTTGTGATTTCCCAACGATTAGCTGAGGCTAGGGCCCATTTTCAGGCAGTTGCCAGCTATGCTAACGATTACTTCCATTAGTGTGTTGCTGTGGTTGAACTTTTCATAAATTATGAAGAATGAGCAAAACCCTGGTCGTTCGTAAAGTACTTCGGAGCCAAAGTTGGTTTCGCAATGGACTATCTGCAGTGAGATTCACCCCCGCTCTCTCTCTCCTTTCTCTCTCTCTCTCTCTCTCTCTCTCTCTCTCTCTCTCTCTCTCCAATCTCTGTCTTTTAATAATAGCCTGTTCTCGAAAACGGTATAGAAAAGCATTCATTGCATAAAAAGGCAACTATACATTCTTCACTGTATAAAAATGCACATGTCAACTGCCAAATGTTGTATAAAACGTGAAAGGATGAAGTCGATTGTGTGAGGTGGATGCTTAACAGAAGTTTTCAGAATACCTGCGTGGTTGAAATGGAAATAGAAAATAATGGAATGCAAGTATAATTTTCAAGCTCGGATTGCCTGTTCTAGTCCAAACGGCAAAGGCCTGTAACTCATTGCTAATAATGCTACATTTGCACTACTGCCAAATAGTGAACCATTAAATTCTTCATTAGTGTGGCCATTGTGTCCGTAGTTGTTTTACAATTCTTGAGGGTATTTTTGTTCCTCATAGTGCTGCAGAACTACTAAAAATTAGACAAAAATTATCAGTGTCTTATCGCAGAAAAACCAGGATGTGCTAGCAGACGGGATTTTCCGATGTAAGCGACAAATCAATCGAAAATCACTGTACGTTTAAATCAGCTTATTCCTAACGAACTGTTTTTAGACCTAAAAGCAAATCGAAAGTAAATAACTTAATTACATACCACTGGTGATGCTTTACTTCAATAAAGCGAAAAGCGACTGGTGAAAAAAAGAAGGAAATGGTGAAAAAATTACGTATTTCTGTAGTTGTAACGACTGAACAAAATTACCCTCAAGAAAGTGAACTATTAGTTTTTTAATAAACGCAAACTTCTTGGAAAAAGTAAGGATCGTACACGGAAGAAAGGTTTTATTTTCCGCCGTTGATCGTAAGTAACTATTGTTTTGATCAGAGATATCGATATACAATAACCATCTCTGTATGAAAAATGTCAATAAGATGGTTTTTCAAAACGGAATCCTTTCTATCCTTTACCATCCAAAATCTGTCTAATGCTAATTACGTACCGAAAGCATGATTCAAAATATTGTATGGTGATTGATATTTTGGACTTTTCCGAAAGAGCAGCCACCATTCTTGATCCTGCACCCTTACATGTACACGATGAAATAATAATTCTGATATCGGCGTCAACTGTGCACTGAAATACATTCAATGGCGACAAGTGAAAGTTAGTGCCAGACCAGGACTCGAACTGGACTTCCCGCCTTGCGCGAGCAGTCGCTGTAACAAATTAGGCTAGCTGAGCACACTGTCCGTCCGACCCCATTCCCAACTTGTCCCACACTACTTTTGTACACCCTGTCTGCCATACATCTCGCTCCCTCAGCGTACTAAAGGCCGTCTAGGCGTGAATATTCATATATATGGTGTATGTTCTTTCGGTGCATATATATGCGCCTTGAAGGCCTGTAAAAACCATTTCCGTGCGGACGCTTTCTCTCTCTCTCTCTCTCTCTGTTTCTCTTTCTCTTTCTCTTTCTCTTGCTGGAATCTGTGTGAGACTGCGAGCAATGGGAATGGTAGGCGGCGGGTGCTACATAAGTATGTCCTACACAAATATTCACTAGTGATCAATGAAATCATTTCATTGACCGATTGCAACCAATGTCAGAACTTCTATTTCATCATTCAAAATTATGTTTACTCGCAAACAAAAGAGCAGAATAAAAGTTTTCAGCCCTTTTCATCCGTTCAGACTAATAAAAGACTTATAACCTCAAGACTCGTGTTTTACAAATACCTCACTCCCATCTGTGGTTAACACTCATGGGAAATTTCATAGAACTGTAGTCATGGTTCATACATATAAATAGCGCAATAAAATTGTATTGATTGGCACAGTATGCTCTGTATAATCGTAGTAACTAACGATGTAGACCATATCGAGAAATAGTTTTCCGTCATCTTCTTCAATAGGTTTTCTTTCAGAATTGCCCAGTATCTTCTTCACTCGTTCTGATCTTTGTCATTCCTCATCTGTAAATGCCTTTTATTTTCTGTTGTGTGTTTTTGGTATGACTCTTATTTTTTTATGTTTTTCAGTTTCTTTTAATTTTCTGTTTTGTTTAGCCAATTGCCTTGGGATAATCCTAGCTCTTTCATACCCTCCAAGATTTCCTTTACACGCCCTACTTGTTGCTTCGTGTACCACATTATTTTTATAATTTTTCTAGATAATCTGTTTTTGGTGATCTTATAATGTGCCAAACCACATAGTCTCTATAATGGGCTCCAGCTCGCTGTACATCACATCATTTGGCACTATCCAGCATTGTACATCTTTTTTATATTTGGCATTTATGCATGTTCTACCTATTATTCTCTGAAATTCTGTGATTTTACCCATTCTGCTTATCTGGGCGACTTTGAACGCTTGTTTCTCTCCGGTATGCCACCTCTGGTTTGATCACCTTCATGTAACGTTTTAATTAAGTTTCCATTGCTAGACATTTCTTACTTAATGAAGACCATATTAATTATTGAGCATTTATCACTTTGTTCATTCTCATTTGCCATGCAGTTTTCTCGTCCAAGTTGTATGTTAACATTTCTCCTAGATATTGAAACTGTATCACTATTTTTACTTTCACGTTGTTTACTGTTATGTGGTTCATTAGTCGAGGATCTGCTAGCTTTTTCGAATGATATCTGGAGTCCTAATTTTTCCTATATTTTTTAAACTTGTTATTTAATTTCTGTCCCCCTGAACGTTATAGCTAGTAACGCTAAGCCATCTGCAAATCATAAGAAATTTAAATTTATTGCATCTTTCTTGATTCCAGTTGTATGCTTCTAGGATTTTCCCTGTACCATTCCTTCGTTACATACTCGTGCTGAGTTGAAAAGTAACAACGATAACGATCTCTCTGCCTCAAACTTGTTTTATTCGTAATTGGCTCAACTATTTCTCCTCTGTACTTTACATTAGATTTAGTATTTGTTAATTTGGGATGGGGATCGTAGTTCCTTACCAAGCTGTCTTCATTGGAGATCTATGGATACAATCATAAACTTTTCTGAAGTGTACAAAGGTTGTAACTTCTTTCCGTCTTCTTTTGTAGTAACCGTCATCAATTTAGAAGTGATTACCTGTTCTGGGCAGCTTCTCCAGAGTCTTAATCCTCCTTGGTATTATCCTAATTCCAGTTCAAATTGATGTTTACAACGAACGTATAGAATCATTGACACGACTTTATACGTGATATCTAAAAGGGAAATTTCTGTATAGTTGTTCTGGTGGTTCTTCTTTGTTCCAAATTCTCACAGTGCATTGTTGTAATAATATCTTCACTGGTTCCACTGCGTATTCCTGTAGTTCCGTAAATGTTTTATGATCTCTACTTGCTTTGTAGTGTTTGAGCTCTTTCACAGCTTCGTAGACTTCAAGGATTGCAGCTTGGTTCATACTTTCTGCTGGTGTTTGAATAGGAGTATTATATTTGTATGTAGTGGTGTTGGAGGATTTTGGCGATTTAGTAATTTTTAATATGTTTCTGCTAAAATTTCTGTATTCTATCTAATGCAATGAGCCATCTTATTATTCTTATCCTTTGACATTAATATTGGAGGGATATATCTTTTATTGGACTGCTAAATATTTTGTATTATTGTTTTGAATTTTTTTCTCGCTGTTTGTTTCTATCATTAGAAGGATATGTTTTCCATATAACCCTCCTTATTATTTTTTGGGTTACTGTGTGAGTTCCAAACGTGATTCTTCTGTTTGATCACTGATACCTTAATCGGGCATGGTATTTATCTACCACTGTTTTATCGTTCCACTGCTGGCACTTTTTCCTTGCATTTTCTGGGGCTACCTGTTCAGCTACTAGTTTCAACGGAAAACTATTTCCTGTAGATCATTTCTTACTTTTATATTCCTTATTTGTACTCCATATCCCTTTTACTTACCAGTTTATACGGGTCGTATGTTC
Organism: Schistocerca nitens; assembly: GCF_023898315.1. Classification (NCBI taxonomy): domain Eukaryota; kingdom Metazoa; phylum Arthropoda; class Insecta; order Orthoptera; family Acrididae; genus Schistocerca; species Schistocerca nitens. The sequence continues at coordinate 259,547,823 of NC_064620.1, forward strand.
TGTTTGGAGTGGGATTTTTCTTTGTAAACTGTGTGAATTTCATTTTTATTTTTGTCACTTAGTGATCTGATCCAGTATTTGTCATCTTCAGAACATTCACATATTGTAATTCCCTTGTTGTAATATTTATCTATACACACATGATCCAGTTGCCGTTCTCACTATTTTCCGACTGGATATTTGTAACTTTTGAGCTGATTTGGTCTTCTCTTGGTATATGTTGACTTTGAAATTGCAGAATTCCACCAGTCTCATCTTATTAATTTTATCACTAGTTGGGGCTTGGGAATTTATCATTGTATGCATATTTTTGCAGTTTTTATAGTTAGAATTGATAGCCTGGGAGACAGTGATTTGGATCCTACTACCGAATCAGTCGTTTTGAGATTGACCACCAATCCTATTCCAAATGGTAGACATTGCTTTATTCCTCATCTTCCTGGTATTCCCTTATAAATTCTACATTATTTTGTTTCTGTTGGTTCCTGATTAACGTTCATTTCTTCAAGTTCATTTACTAGAACCTATTTCGTCTGTCAAAATTTTAGATGTCCCTTGGTGTATCATGGAGTTTACGTTGTGTGTTGTTGTGTAGCTCGTCTCTCCTGTCTTTAGTCTGAATTTTGATCTTTCGTCAGTCTTGTGTATTTTCAGAGGCTCCGACTCATATAAATTATCTTTCAAGTGACTTCGTACGGTTTTCGAGTGCAGTCTCCTTTGACCAGTGACAAGCGGTGGATCTTTCCTTAAAAGATTTCCTTTCATGTTTGTATTTCAAAGCCATGCATGGAGGAAGCTACGACTTACAGCCACGGTTGATAACCGTAGAGGCTGTTTTGTGGTTGGTCCGTGAGAGCTATTTTGTTTCTCTCATATCCACCAACAAGCCAGTAAGGGCTTCTCCACTATCCGCCACCTGGCACGTGCCACGTTTGAGTGCACCTCGCCGCCTTCCACGATAGCGTACTAGATTCGTGGGAAATAAGTAGTTATTTCCCTTTATTAAACTAAACATATCAGTCCATACATTTGCATCGTGCCAATAAAATGTACGAAAAATGACAAGGATTCCATGGGATTGCGGATAATTGGGACCCCTGGGTGGGAGAGAGGTGATGTGCATAATCCAGTTGTTGCAGCTACAAACCTACGTTTAAAAAAACATACGAAGGATAGATATTGAACAACATCGGTATCACTAACGATACATTAACCAATAATAATAGCGATTAGTAAAATACCACATAATTGCATACAAGTTTACGACATTTACAAACCGTGAAACGTAAATGAAGTTGTATGTCAAATTCTAGTTGTACCATTGCTGTAGTTTGTGATGAAAACAGAAAAAAATGTAATAAAACTGTCAATTACGAGGCTTGAAAATTGTACGTTTCATTAAATAAATATATGGAAAGTAAAAGTACAATTTCTCTACCAGCTGCTTCTTTAGTTCCAATGTTGAGTCAAAGTTCCTACAAAAGGAAGAAGGAAGCTTTAAGATTATCGTCCCATAATACCACACCAAGACAGATACGTCCTAACGGGTGGGAGCTTACTGGAGCTGGACTGCCATACTTGGGTTGTTGCCTATCTGGCAGTGTCAGTTGCGCACAAAGGCTACATTTTTTTCCGGCAGTAGGGTTGCAGATAATTTACAGAGTAATGACGTTTCTAGAAACAGATGAGGAGTGGAAAAGTAGACTGGACATAGCAGTTGCAAATATTGGAAGCAACGTAGCATTGCTTTCAGAGAAAACGTTTTTTGGAGGGCGTGTGTGTGTGCGGGGGGGGGGGGGGCGGTGGGGTGGGGGGGGGGGGGGTTGCCCGGCACCGGTACCTAAGTGGTCACGCGACGGAATGTCCATCCTAAGGGCTCGGGTTCGATTCCCGGCTGGGTCGGAGGTTTTCTCCGCTCAGGGACTGGGTGTTGTGTTGTCCTAATCATCATCATTTCATCCCGATCGACGCGCAAGTCGCCGAAATGGCGTCAAATCTAAAAACTTGCACCCGACAAACGGTCTACCCGACGGGAGGCCTCAGTCACTCGACAATTACATTTTACTTTATTGTGAGGATAGAGGGCATTAGGGCATTACAGAACATTTGCAAAAGTTGTTCAGTAATTACATTGATGAGAATAGTGGTCCATGATGGGCAGTTGGATGTGTAGATGCTCTCTGTAGATTTTGCAGAGCGACAGAAATATGATTCAAATGGCTCTAAGCACTATAGGATTTAACATCTGAGGTCTTCAGTCCCCTAGACTTAGAACTAATTAAACCTAACTAACCTAAGGACATCACACACATCCATGCCCGAGGCAGGATTCGAACCTGCGACCATAGCAGCCGCGCGGTTCCAGACTGAAGCGCCTATAACCGCTCGGCCACAGCGGCCGGCTGCAGAGCGACAGGGGAGGGAAATTTCAGCACTGCTTCACTCAGCATTTTGGTTTGAAATGCACTGATGACTAGTGTGAATAATAAATCAACAGACAGCCAATTTCCCCCGTGCAGTTCCGGCCACTGCCACGTGATATGTAACGCCCACCAGCTCTATGCAGCAGTCCAACGGAGAGGTGGAAAGGGCAGGAGGGAAGGGGTGGGGGGGGGCTTGATGGAGGGAGGACGAGAAGGTTGTTGGCTGGATGTTGGAAGGATAAGAGAGAGATAAGGTGAGGCGAATACCAGCTGACAACCGCGCGCACTCAGATACACTGCTGGGTAATGACATGGACTTCAACACTCCCTCCACACCCCACTTCTAATGATCCATTTTCCTCCATTTTTATACGGACTTCACAAATGGAAAGAGACACTGTGAGAATTTCATCAATGAAAGAGGCATGCATACGAGGTGTGGTCAAAAACTATCTGGAATTTTTGTAACTTCGCTGGCTGTATGCATCCGATTTTCAATTTTTTTTTTTTTTGTTAGTACACATGTTCCTAGTGTAGGTTGGCACTTTCAGCAGTTTTGAATATTTAGTTTTTTGCTGACAGTCGAAAATATCGTGTTTTCGAGTGTTCAGCGAATGTTTACTTTCGAAAAAGATCAAAGAATTTGCATTATATTTTGCTTGAAAAATGGAATAAAGTGCAGCACCGAGTTCGAAATGTTGGCTGTGGGTTTTGACGAATCTGCTATGAGCAAGACAGGACCTTACGAGTAGTATAAAGGAGAAGACGTTGAAGACGACGACCGACCTGGACGCTCAGCACGTCAATTAATTATGACGATTTGGAAGAAGTAAAGAAAATGTTAGTTGAACATCGCCGAATCACTATGAGTGACGTTGCTGATGATGATGGCATATCGTTTGCCTCATTTCAAGCAGTTTTTTGGAAGATGTGGGCCCGAAACGTGTAGCAGAAAAGTTTGTTCCGAAATAGTTGAACATCGACCAAAAACGACGTCGTGTACACTTAACTTTGCATATTGACAAAGATAGGTGCCGGCCGCGGTGGCCTCACGGTTCTAGGCGCGCAGTCCGGAACCGTGGGACTTCTACGGTCGCAGGTTCGAATCCTGCCTCGGGCATGGATGTGTGTGATGTCCTTAGGTTAGTTAGGTTTAAGTAGTTCTAAGTTCTAGGGGACTGATAACCACAGCAGTTGAGTCCCATAGTGCTCAGAGCCATTTGAACCATTTTTTTTTTTTTTTTGACAAAGATAGGTGGCAAGCAAATGGCGACAGGCAAATAGTCAATGTTTTTGAGTATATACAATTTCAATGCAAGCAAAACAAAACAGTTCATAAGTCACTGCTAAAGAGTCCATTTCCCGCGGCTATGCAGAGCGTCGCTTATATTCTCTTGGCCTAGATGTCGCTCCTATAATGGTGTCGTCCTAGTCAGCATAACGTTCCAGGCCGAAGTGCCGGCGCTTTATGTTACTCTGGAACAGTATAGATATCGTCCGCCCCCGGTAGCTGAATGGTCAGCGTGACGGATTGTCAATCCTCTGGGCCCGGGTTCGATTCCCAGCTGGGTCATTTTCTCCGCCCAGGGACTGGGTGTTGTGCTGTCCTCATCATCTTGCTAATCATCCTCATCGACTGCAAGTCGCCGAAGTGGCGTCAAATTGAAAGACCGGTACCCAGCGAACGGTCTGCCCTACGGGGGCCCTAGTCATACGATTAAATAAAATAAGTGTTGATAGCGCTCTGGAAATGGTATATAATGTCGACAACTATCCAGAACTCCTAAGAAAGGTTGTGATCAGTGGCGTAACATGGATGTACGGTCATTACGTTGGTACAAAAAGATCCAGCCGTCCCAACGGAAACCGCCTGAAAAGCCACGACCGAAAAAACTCGCCAAGTTCAATCACATGTGTAGTTTCTTCTCACTGCTTTCTTCGTTTGCAATGGGATAGTGCATAATTATTTGCTGCCTTCTGGTTCTACGGTCAATAAGGATTAATACCTGGAAGTTGTGCGCCCTTTGCGTAAAGGTATCCGAAGAAAACGACCAGAATTTTGGCAAAACCACGTGTGGAAATTGCGTCACAATAATTCTCCCACTCACTCCTCAATACAGGGCTATTACAAATGATTGAAGCGATTTCATAAATTCACTGTAGCTCCATTCATTGACATATGGTCACGGCACACTACAGATACGTAGAAAAACTCATAAAGTTCTGTTCGGCTGAAGCCGCACTTCAGGTTTCTGCCGCCAGAGCGCTCAAGAGCGCAGTGAGACAAAATGGGAACAGGAGCCGAGAAAGCGTATGTCGTGCTTGAAATGCACTCACATCAGTCAGTCATAACAGCGCAACGACACTTCAGGACGAAGTTCAACAAAGATCCACCAACTGCTAACTCCATTCGGCGATGGTATGCGCAGTTTAAAGCTTCTGGATGCCTCTGTAAGGGGAAATCAACGGGTCGGCCTGCAGTGAGCGAAGAAACGGTTGAACGCGTGCGGGCAAGTTTCACGCGTAGCCCGCGGAAGTCGACGAATAAAGCAAGCAGAGAGCTAAACGTACCACAGCCGACGCTTTAGAAAATCTTACGGAAAAGGCTAAAGCAGAAGCCTTACCGTTTACAATTGCTACAAGCCCTGACACCCGATGACAAAGTCAAACGCTTTGAGTTTTCGGCGCGGTGGAGATCATGATCAGCAATTCATGTCATGGCCTCCACGCTCTCCCGACCTAACCCAATGCGATTTCTTTCTGTGGGGTTATGTGAAAGATTCAGTGTTTAAACCTCCTCTACCAAGAAACGTGCCAGAACTGCGAGCTCGCATCAACGATGCTTTCGAACTCATTGATGGGGACATGCTGCGCCGAGTGGGGGAAGAACTTGATTATCGGCTTGATGTCTGCCGAATCACTAAAGGGGCACATATCGAATATTTGTGAATGCCTAAAAAAAGTTTTTGAGTTTTTGTATGTGTATGCAAAGCATTGAGAAAATATCTCAAATAATAAAGTTATTGTAGAGCTGTGAAATCGCTTCAATCATTTGTAATAACCCTGTATTTGTTCGTGATTTTTTAGCAAATAAACGGAACGGGGGATGATGTCTCTGCCAGACAATGCTGCCTGCAACATCCCTTTATTCCCGAGGTTGAAGAGAACCGTGAAAGGACGTCCTTTTGCCACCACTGATAAAAACAGTCCCTAATGGAACTGAAAACCAAAACGAAAAGTGAGTTCCAGAAGTGCTTCCAGTACAGGAAAAAGAGCTGGCAGAAGTGGGTTATATCTGAGGGGGATTACTTTTTGACAAAGCTGATGTTTCCAGAATGAGATTTTCACTCTGTAGCTGAGTGTGCGGAGATATGAAAGTTCCTGGAAGATTAAAACTGTGTGCCGGACCGAGACTCGAACTCGGGACCTTTGCCTATCGCAGGCAAGTGCTTTACCAACTGAGCTACCCAAGCACGACTCACACCCGTCCTCACAGCTTTACTTCCGGCAGTACCTCGCCTCCTACCTTCCAAACTTTACAGAAGCTCTCCTGCGAACCTTGCAGAAATAGCTCTCTTGAATGAAAGGATATTGCGGAGACATGGCTTAGCCGCAGCCTGGGGAATGTTTCGAGAATGAGAAACATCCAGAATGGAAACATCCCCCAGGTTGTGGCTAAGCCATGTCACCGCTATATCCTCTCTTTCAGGAGTGCTAGTTCTGCAAGGTTCGCAGGAGAGCTTCCGTAAAGTACGGTAGGTAAGAGCCGAGGTATTGGCGGAAGTAAAGCTGTGAGGACGGGGCGTGAGTCGTGCTTGGGTAGCTCAGTTGGTGGAGCACTTGCCCGCGAAAGGCAAAGGTCCCGAGTTCGAGTCTCGGTCCGGCACACAGTTTTAATCTGCCAGGAAGTTTCAAAGCTGATGTTGATGTTTCTTTAAAAAAAAACAAAAATTCCGTTACTTTCTGATCACATTGATCTTATATTTTTATTAATAATTGTTGTGATGAAATGACATTATTTTTTGACAACAGTCTTGCGCAGAGAACAACTGAATTTAATGGTTTGGCCCAGGCTCACTATTCTGTGAAAGTGGATGATTGTAACGTACATATTCTTGCAGCTGGCGCACCAGCTCTTCACCTTACCGTTGATTTGTAAATTCCAAACTGAAGTACAATTATATCAAATTCACAAATGTGAATAAATTCCTCTACCACGAAAATGCTGCCTCGTTTGACTTCTTCATAATTTCACATACATATTTGTAGAGTTCCCCAGTTTCTTGACGTCGTTCAGCAAGTGTTTAAAGCAACCGTTTTAATGTGTGAATACTGATGTCATACGTGTGAGTAGAAAATTTATCACAGTCGTATTTGGTCGGATGGAGAACAAATCCATCTTTCTGCCGGCGTCCCAGATATGCTAACAGACGGTTTCATTATAGAGTAACTCTTCTTTGGCTATGAGAATTTACTGAGTGTGAGGGCAGAAGAAATAATCGCTCCTTGTTACTGAGTCCTGTTGTTGTATAGGACCATTACATAATACTACTCGGAGAGGGGACTGAGCCGATGCAACTGAGAAAGGCACTTTTTTTTAACGGATTAGCTTAATAAGCGCAAGAGATTCTCAAAGATGTATGTGAAACTCCAGTGGTAAACTCTGAAAGAGAGTAGTTGTGCTTCCCCAGATGGTCTATACATAACACGTTGAGAAATTTAACTTCATACGGAGGTTTGTAGGTAGTCGTTTTTCCCGCACAGGCTTGGCGAATGGAACAGGAAAGTGACAGTGGTACCTGTGCCTCCACCAATCACTGTAAGATGGCTTTTGGAGAAAAAATAAAACGTAAATGTCACTCAGAACCTTCTGTTTTCACCAAAACAGTAACGTTAATCTATAAAGAAAACATCCACGTGATAGGAGAATGGTACTTCTAGAAGAAATTGTTTCGTTTCAGTTTATCTTCTACATTACACCTTTACAAATTACTTGATGAAAATTTGCCCTGAATTTGAACCACTTAATGAGATCGGAAATTCGCATTTATTTGCTCATAAACAACAAGATATAACGGAATTGTGATGCAGGATGGTGTTTATGCTCTATGTACATTGTACACTCATTGCTACAGTTACCAGTGAACTAGATGCAACATGGCATTCGAGTTAGTTACAGATTTTTGTCCGACAACCTTCATTTAAATATCACATGGAGTGCTATATATTAGTCATAGCATAATGTCGTGGCAAATTTAGGGTATAAATATTTTCAATGAGGTATGTCCCAAATATAGATACGAATTCTGTGCTACAGTTTTCTGGTCCTCCCTGGGTATCAGTCATAAGCTTTGTCACTACGGGGATTGGTATTGTACCAAACATTTGTCAACGTAATCAACTGTTACCGGAGCAACGAAATGGAGCTGATATTTTCGTCTCAATGCTGTAATGAAATTGAAATATATCGGTAGAACAATTTTATATCCAGACAGTATTAGTCTTCTTCTTCTTCAGCTTCGTTAGAAACCTTCAGGATCACGTGTGGCTTGTTTTGCACGTCTTCTTTCTTCCCAATACCTCTTCATTCTCTCGCTTGTTCGGTTTCTTTCATCATCCGTTAAGACAACTTTTATTTTGGTGTCCAGCCACCTGTGACCATCCATTAATCTTTTATACTTTTCCATGTCCTGTACTACTGCCTGCAGATTCCTTTATTTTTTATTCCTACAGTCTTCCAGTAATCTCTGACTTCCTTCACTCAGTTCTTTCCCTTATGACATGTTGCATCCATATCTTCTTAGTCAACCAACAAATCGAAAACTTCTCTTCCGTACCTTGCTCGATATGTGTTCAATATTTTCATACAGTACCTGTCGTGTTGTGTGTATCCAGATATCCCCCCTTTTTTGTGCCCCATATGTCTTCCAAACTTTCCGCACCCCCTTCTCCAACTGTATACAAACTCTCTTGCCGAGTGTGACCGTTTCTAATGCATACGGAGCAGCATTTCTTACAGTTGTTGTGTAATGTCGCAATTTGGCATTCCGTGAGAGTTCTTTCTAGCCATGTGTTGTTTTCACCGGATACCGAAGATTCTGCAGTAGACGTGCCCTGTCTACTGCTCTACTGTTGCTCTGCATGCCACCAGTTATATCCTCTCCCAAATAACGAAAACTGTTAACTTTCTCAACCACTTGGCCATCTATCTTCCAGTCAGACTCAGTGTTCAGTGTCTTGGTCAGACAATATCAGTAGCTATCATTCACAAGTAATTTAAGTTTGGAAACATTTATTTGTGCTTACACCACTCTATTCTTCTCTGGAATGATGAGAAAAGTACATTTAATCTGTGCACGATTGATGCTTATATTAATATGGGAGACGAATCATCACAGAGTGCGTCCTCGTGTACGAAGACGACGTTTGTCTCTGTAATTAGATTTTAGCGAGCATGGCCAGGGAAAACAGACTCACGGTTTTCTCAACAAGGGTACACTTCCGTCTTAACGTCGTGTAACACGACTTCATTCTAGACAAAGGAGTGATCAGCGGCGTCGGAAACACGAGCGTCTTCCAACTGGAGCGTAATTACGCTAATGCATTGCAGCTTCATCCGCCTGGGGTGAATAATGGAACACTCTGATGTAAGCTGACTCACTTAGTGTACTTTGCAACTTCATTTGTAATTCAGTCTCCACTAGTGAATTATTCATGTGTTAAAAACGAAGCGTTGTATTTAATTCACATGCTTTGCTTGTATCGACTCTTTTTTCAGAATAATGTATAAGAACGTATCAGGTGGTCTACGACTGATAGCTCGTCAGACTTTAGAGAAAGAAAGCTATAAACATTATCATACCGGGAGGGGGGGGGATGTGTCTGATCTACCTGTTTTTTACAGTTCGAATGAAGTAATAGACAACTCCAGTAGCGATTGCGAGCTTACTACATTATAGAGTCCTTTGTTTCATCACCTTCCTAGAACAATACGAGGTGCGGCTAGAAAAAAACCGGACTGATGCTGGAAAAAACATTTATTTACAATTATTTACAATTTCATGTTATCTCCTTCAATGTACTCTCCTCCTCGGTCTCTACACCACTCCATATGAATTTTCCACTGTTCATAGCAATGCTGCAGATCATTTTCGGTAAGTCCATACATTACTTCCGTCGCTTTTTCTTTTACTGCTTCAACAGTCTCAAATCTAGTTCCTTTCAAAGCTGACTTGACTTTAGGGAAAAGAAAAACGTCACAGGGGGCCAAATCAGGTGAGTAGGGTAGATGATCTGAGATGGGAATGTTGTGTTTTGCCAAAAACGTCTTCACTGACAACGCACTGTGAGCTGGGGCATTGTCTTGGTGAAGGATCCATGACTTTTTTCTCCACAAATCGTTCCGTTTTCTCCGTACTCGCTCACGTAGGGTAGCCAGGACGCTAATGTAGTAATGCTGATTCACTGTTTGTCCCTCTGGTACCCAATCAATGTGCACAATCCCTTTGATGTCAAAAAAAAAAAAAAACAATCATCATTGCCTTGAATTTCGATTTTGACATTCGTGCTTTTTTTGTCGTGGAGAACCAGGAGTTTTCCAATGCGTAGTTTCGGGATCGTAAGTAAAAAACCACGATTCATCGCAAGTAATAACATTTTGTAAGAAGGTTGGATCACTTTCAATGTTTTCCAGGATGTCAGAACAAATCATTCTTCGGCGTTCCTTCTGTTCAATTGTGAGACACTTTGGAACCATTTTTGAACACACTTTGTTCATGTTGAAACTTTCATGAAGAATCTGCCTAACACTTTCCTTGTCAACTCCTGTTAACTCAGACACTGCTCTGATTGTTAAACGGCGATCTTGTCGAACAAGTTTACCGATTTTTTCAATGTTTGCATCAGTTTTTGCTGACAATGGTCTGCCAGTGCGAGTGTCATCACTGGTGTCTTCGCGGCCATCTTTAAATCGTTTAAACCACTCAAACACTTGTGTTCGCGATAAACAATCATCGCCGTACACTTGTTGTAACATTACAAACGTTTCAATTGCAGATTTTCCTAGTTTGAAACAAAATTTGATGTTAACACGCTGTTCTTTCTGTACACTCAACATTTTCCGACGCACAGACAAAACGTCAACTACTTAAAACAGACGCCACGGGAAGACTGAGTGCAGGAGGCAGATGAAACTCGAGCAGTAGGCGGAGCGAGAGTCACGTGACAGGCCACGCGACTTTCAGCCTTATTGCATTCGTTTTATTGTTTCACCAGTACTAGTCCGGTTTTTTTCTAGCCACACCTCGTATATCCTATTACTGCGTTTTAAGGGTCCCTGGCAACGCGAACTAGATATTATTAAGAGCTTGTGGCAAATAGTTAATCAGCCGAAGAGGTCACGAGCATATGTAAGGTATGCCCCCAGTCATTGCCGGCCGCTGGTGGCCGAGCGGTTCTGGCGCTACAGTCTGGAACCGCGCGACCGCTACGGTCGCAGGTTCAAATCCTGCCTCGGGCATGGATGTGTGTGTTGTCCTTAGGTTAGTTAGGTTTAAGTAGTTCTAAGTTCTAGGGGACTTATGACCTCAGCAGTTGAGTCCCATAGTGCTCAGAGCCATTTGAACCCCCAGTCATTTCAAAAGGTTTCGAGACTGGATTAATTAAAATGTAGAAACGTTAAGAAGGTAGTTTTAATGTTTCAAGTGTTTTTCACTTTAGTACAACGCACATAATGTGCATAGAATCTGTGAAACTGTTTTTTGAATGTAGTTCAGCTCGTTCGTATGTGAGTCAAAGCGTTGATCTTTCACTTGAATTTCTGCTCTTTGTCGTTTTGTGGTAGGCTCATATCGATAACACCAAGTCACTGGATAATTTTCTTACTGGAAAAAATTGTCATCCTCTTGCATTTCAGTCACGTCGCGGCCGCCATCCAAGCGACGTTTCTCTCTCTCTCTCTCTCTCTCTCTCTCTTTCTCTCTCTCTCGGTCAGGAGTCAAAGTGTGCCGGACAAACTTTTCACAAAACTTACTCTTCTTCAACATCCGGTTTTAATGTGAAAGCCAATCGACCATGTTATAGTAGCACGGAATATTTCATTAATTATGAAATTTCTGGCCGCGAAGTTTACATTTTACAATTACAACAGCGCTTACACGTTACGGCCGCACGGTCATTACTTAACACTGCTACCATACATGGTACTGGTCTGCTGCACATATATTGATCACAGCTGTTAGTTCAAACTGCCGTTGCATTTACTGCGCAGTCCTCACTTATGCTCCAAGAATGATATCAGACTGGGAACGTTATGGGCGGAGGGTACATTAAGAAGACACTAACGCTACTGATTCTCGAAATAAAAAAAAGAGTCAGGATCTTGGTACTCAAGAGATTTATGTAGTATAAAATTGATAGAGGCCTAATACTACCATTCTTAAGCAATGAATAGTTGCGGCAAGATTAAAATATTCCTTGTGTTCTGAAGACACTGATACTAGGGGACTTTGAAAATGAAGTTAAACGTCATTATGGCAGAGAAAATAACGCAGATAAAATGCATTACTTTTCAACATAGTCATGAAGTGTGTGTAAACAACTACCGGAACGTTATATTAGTCGTTCCTGAGATCGACTCCTTGCCCACGAGGTGCCGGCCGCGGTGGTCTCGCGGTTCTAGGCGCGCAGTCCGGAACTGCGCGACTGCTACGGTCGCAGGTTCGAATCCTGCCTCGGGCATGGATGTGTGTGATGTCCTTAGGTTAGTTAGGTTTAAGTTGTTCTAAGTTCTAGGGGACTGATGACCACAGCTGTTAAGTCCCATAGTGCTCAGAGCCATTTGAACCATTTGAACCTTGCCCACGAGGCCATATGAGAACCGCTGTGGGAACGCCCACATCGTTGGAAAATCTCTCTTCCTCTGCCTTGATTGTCTCAGTATTGTCCTCTGCAGTCAATGTCGATGGCCTTCCTCCCCGAACAGCATCACCCAGATATGTGCGACATTCGCATCATTTCAAAACGGCTGGATGCAACATCGAATTTGGTCCATATACCGACAGAGTCTCACGGCAAAAGTATGAGCAGTTTAGACGTTTTGCTCACAATAATCGCACTGTCGAGTGTGCTTTCGAGCGCTTTGCCAGTTACCGCGTCCCGTTTTTCGCACACTGTGACTCACGTTTTAAGCATTCTGCAGCAGAACTGTATCTGCAGGAAACGGAACTCTCGCACAATGCGCCACTAACGCTACACAGACGTCTTAGCGTGGAACAAAAGGTGTAACTCACTTACTCGGAACCCTACGTAAACCCGCTTTTTCAAGTGAAACTAGTGTCCGATGTTACAAAGAACACGTAATTACTGGATGTATAGTTTCCGCCTTTTATGCATAAACAGCTTTTTTTCTTGTTACAAAAATATGTTTCGACACCTCTGTGCTATTTTCAGTGCGTTTTTCTTACTGAAAACTGTAAAAAGTGAATATATCTTAGATCGTAACAGAACTAAGTTAGGCCTAAAAAAGTTTTTGTTCCTTTTCTCCTTACAGTGATTTTACTTTATTTGGTTTCGCAAGACCATTTGTATGGTGTCCTATACTGATATCTAGTCATCTGCAAAACAAACTATGTAAATGTGAATTTCTTGGGTGAGTTAACACCCCCCTTGATTTTTAGAAAAAAACATGATTTTGATGCAGAAAAATGTTTTGCTTATATATTTGTTATTAAGCACTTTTTTGCGACTGATCCTTTTTCTTTTGTTTTCTGAGGGCACTGCACACACATTGATGTAGTTAGTGTAATTGCGTTTTTGTAAACCCTTTTTTACTTTGCAAAACGCGGTGAGCACTATGTTGTTTTGTTTCCTAACCCCGTCGGCTTTCATTGCTCTCAAGAGAGTTAGGTGCCGAATTTGAATTTTGTTTACTTTTTCTCTCTCTTCCTGTGTGTGTGTGTGTGTGTGTGTGTGTGTGTGTAAGCTCCTTTAGCTGTATGTTCCTGTAATTCCATTAATGTGTTAAAAAATGTATCTTTACAGAGCGTTGTGTTTTCATTTAAAACTACTTTGTCTTCTACTATTAAACTCTGTATGCGAAAGTTCTCTTCTATTGTCAGATTCTGGTGTAGGCTGTGGCTGGATTTCCGTACTTTTAAATCTGTTGCTATTGTACTTGGGTGGTGGTTATGGGCTATAAGATATTCCGAAAATGTGGCATGTGTGCTGTTACTTTGTAGGACTGTGAGGTGTTCTGAGTACCTTGTTTTAAAGTTCCTGAATACCTGTCCTATGTATACTGATTGATAGGAGTTGCAAGTGAGTTCATTTATTCTTGATATGTTGTTTTTGTCTGTGGGTGGCCCCTGTGTTCTGAGTTTTTTCTGTATTGTGTTCTGTGTCCTGTGTCCTATCTGAAGTCCCTGTTCCTTCAATATCTTGCCTATTCTGTGAACAATTTTGTTATTGTACCTGGGTATGTGCCATTTTGTTTTGTGTGTGTATTGTTGCGCTGTTGTGTATGCCATGTGGTCATTGTTTGTATGTTGTGTTGATCTGTGTTGGGTAAGGTTTTGTGTTTGTGTGTGTGTGTGTGTGTGTGTGTGTGTGTGTTGTGCGTTCATTCCTTTTCTGTTTAAAGATTTGTTGGTTTTATTTGTCTATGACGTGGGGCTTGTAACCATTTTCCTCTCCTATCTGTTTTATCGCGGTCAGCTCCTGTGTGTAATTCTGATTGCTTATGGGTGTTCTGTTCAATTTGTGGAGCATGGATCTGAAGCTTGCCTGATTGTGCGCCACAGGATGGTTCGACAAATTGTGAATGGCAATGCTCGTGGTTATTGGTTTCCTGAATATTGTGAAATCATGGTTGTTCTTTGTTTTTCGTATGGTGCGATCCAGAAAATAAGAGCCGGAACCTATATCCAATAATTTAACTGCAAACAGAGAAAGGAAGACAAGAGTGTCAGATCCAAAAGAGAACTCATAAACCTGTCGAGACGACAAATTTAGGAATCCATACAACTAGAATTAAACGTGCGGTAATTCCTGTAGGAACTTTATGCACAAGCCATGTGAAGATCCCACCTGAATTTTGTATAAATAAAAACCTAAACATTTGCTCACAAGTGAAAGGTTTCACACATCACACTCTGTGTCACCTTCTAAATTTTTAAAATATTTTGTAAGATAATTTAGCGATGTCGTCCAGCGAACGTTATCGTCCCTTCTGAAAGGCGAGTCCATAGTGGAAAGACAGTTGACTTGACATTGAGAGGACGGCAATTTGATCCTCCACCGACAATTCAAATTTAAGTTTGTAGAGATATCCATAAGATGTGTATTATTCTTATGAAACGAACACGGTAGATTTACTTCCCCAGCTTTTCTCCAGTCTGCGCTTGTATTAAGTCGGCAGTGACTTCGTAGTCTACGGGACGTTAAGCTTTAATCTTCCTTACTTCAAACAAGAGTTGTACAAGTGATTCTATTGGTGCTAATGACTTTAATTTTAGAGGATTTAGAGTCATTTGCCATCAACGCTACGCGTGTGAAAACCTCGCTTTTTACTTTAGCTGATGCCTTCAAAAGAGGTAATCCCCTCGTTCCGTCAGCGGACTCACTTATGGGCTCAACGTGGACGCGTTTGGGAAACTTTTAACATTAGAGAAAAAAATCCAGCTGCTTGAATCAAAATCTGAATGGAGAACTGATCAGGAGAGACTGACGAAAGGATACGTAGCAAGGTCTGTCCGAAGAGCACGTAGCACCACTGATCTCACGACAGCCGCTATAATCGTGAAAACCATCGACAGTAAAAGAGGGTTATTAAATGGATGTTGTGAGTACAGCTATTATTTTACGGTAATAAATGTAGCATTGAGTAACTCTGATTTTGGACTAACGATTGATGTACCTTAGGAACCATTTTCAGTGAAATGGGTCTAAGCACTATAGGACTTAACATCTGAGGTCATCAGTCACCTAGAACTTAGAACTACTTAAACGTAACTAACCCAACGACATCACACACATCCATGCCCGAGGCAGGATTCGAACCTGCGATCGTAGCAGCAGCGCGGTTGCAGACTGAAGCGCCTAGAACCGCTCGGCCACATCCACCGGTATTTGTAGTCAATGTCGCCAAATTTACTGCTCTGTTTTACGACAAAAAAAGACAAAAAAGGAAAACACGTTGGTTGTTAAATTTACAAAAACGCAGGCCCTACAACTGGAACTCTGCCCTGATCTAAAAATGGTTTTTCTTCGGAAATCTTGGATATAGTGCAGCATGAATTCCTCTGTTGTGCGAACCCCTTCATCTCAGAATAGCAGTAGCATCCTATATCCTCAATTATGTGTTGACTTTAATCCTGTCTCTGTATTCCAACTCTGTATTTACAGCTCTCTCCATTGCAATCTAAGTTATTCCCTGACGACTTAACATATGTCCTGTCATCTTGCCCCTTCTTCTAGTTACTGTTTTCCTTACCTTCGTTTCTTCATCCATTGTGCGAAGAACCTCTTCAGTTCTTGTCAGTCATGCTAATTTTCGTCCGCCTGCTTAGCTGCGTGATAACGTGCTTGCCTCACATGCACTGGGCCCGAGTTCGATTCCCAGTCGGCATGGAGATATTCTCCACTCGTGAACTGGGTGATGTGTTGTCCTCATCATCATTTCATACTCATTATCGGCCGCAAGTCGCCCAATGTGGTGGCGAACTGAAATAATATTTGCACTTTGCGGCCAAACGAATGGGACATCCCGGCGACCGATGCCATATGATCATTTCATTTCATCCTAATTTACATATTCTTCTGTAGCACCACATTTCAAACGCTTCTATTATTTCTTCTCCGGTTTTACCAAAGTCCATGAGTCACCACCATACACTGCTACTTCGTTGCTGAACACTTCTCTTGTCTAGGAACGCTGTCTTTGCCAACCATAATGTGTTTTTATGTCTTTTTTGCTTTGTTCGTCATGTGGTACTTTGTTTCCAAGTTAGCCAAATTCCTTAAATTCGTCTATTTCCCATTGATGTTATCATTTCTACTACTCCTCACTACTTACGTTTTTCTTCTGTTTACTCTCAATACATATCCTGTACTCATTGGACTGTTTATTCCATCAACACATTATGTAACTCTTCTTCAGTTTCAGGAAGGAAATGTTATCAATGAATCTTCTTATTAATATCCTTTCACTGTATATTTTTATCCTACTCTTGAACTTTTCTCTTATTTTCATCATACCTACTTCGATGTATGTATTAAACAGTAGGGCTAAAAGCATATATCCCTCTCGTACACCGTTTTTAATCAGAGCCTTTCGTCCCATTCCTATTTTTCCCTCTTGATGCTTGTACCTATTGTATATTATCACTCTTTCCTTGTAGTTTACTCACATTTTTCTCAGATTTTCTAACATTTTGTCCAATTTTACATTGTTATCATCAGAGAACTTCAAACCTGTCCCATCCTTCCACCGCACTTCAGTGCAGCAATTCTTTGTAAGTTGGTTCTTCCACACAAGTGTCCTTATCTTACTTATCATTAAAAATTTGTGATCCGCGTAATATCTGTTCCTGGGGGAGCCTTACATATTTCTACAAGTCCGAAAATCATCAACAACATCCAGTCCTTGACTCGGTTTTTTGATTAATTAGTAGGTTATCAGTATTCTTCCTAATTTCCCACTAAAAGGAAAAAAAAATCAACGCTATGATGATGTGCAACACTGAGACAACACAAATGACATAGAGCACACAAAGACCCAAAATATCGATCGAAATGTTACTCAACAAGGGAATCAAATCCAGACTGTAGTGGCGTAGCAAGACAGCCAAGTCACTCGGAGGTAGCCGAAAGGCACGCGTTAAGCTCACGCAGATTGGCGTGAGGTCTGGAACAGTTAAATGTAATTAATATAGCCAATAAGGTACGCTGTTGCTGGAATACTTAACTTTAATCCATAATCGGTGTACATCGCTCATGACGATACAAAAGAATAATTTCAATATTAACTGGTAATGGCGCCTTGCTAGGTCGTAGCAAATGACGTAGCTGAAGGCTATGCTAACTATCGTCTCGGCAAAAGAGAGCGTAATTTGTCAGTGAACCCTTGCTATGAACGTCGGCTGTACAACTGGGGCGAGTGCTAGGAAGTCTCTCTAGACCTGCCGTGTGGTGGCGCTCGGTCTGCAATCACTGACAGTGGCGACACGCGGGTCCGACGTATACTAATGGACCGCGGCCGATTTAAAGGCTACCACCTAGCAAGTGTGGTGTCTGGCGGTGACACCACACAGACAACAAACAGCGTGCACTCTGTAAGTCAAACGTTAAGGTGGTTGCCACTTTTCCCTGCCTCGTGATGACTGGTTGTTCTGTGGTGTCCTTAGGTTAGTTAGGTTTAAGTAGTTCTAAGTTCTAGGGGACTGATGACGATAGATGTTAAGTCCCATAGTGCTCAGAGCCATTTGTGGTTGCCACGCTAGTTGATTGTTCCGTTAATTAATGTTAATTCCAGACAAAATCGTTTGTCATTTAGTCACAGTTAACACGTTCCACATCCTTTAGAAACATAAATAATTAATTACTAATTTTTTGTAAAGTATATGAAATGTGTTACCTGTGGCTAAGTGTGTAGAGTGCAGTGAAATTAACGTTACTGGGAAACATTCATCATGTTTTCCAGAATACTGTGTACACCAGCATCCAAGCAACAAATACTAATCACTCTACACGACTTCCACACTGTTGCAGACAACATATAACTATATACCATCAGATGATGAATCATTTGGGGCTTCTAAACCGGTAATGGAATAATATAAAAAATTGAAGAACAAAACAAAATGCGACTGGTTGCAGTAATTTCAAGAAACCTTTATTCATCAGAGTCGCAGTGTTCCTCATACTTAATGGGTAAAAGTTTTAAAGAAAAGAGTTTTGGACCCCTGCTATAACTAAAAACTTAACGAACTACTATTTTCTTTCCATAACCACTAACGAAATAATATGATAGTGTGCTTATCAACAATAAAAAGGTTGTCAGAATCGTTACCAATGTTTTTAATGGTATTTGCTAAGAGACAAACGGAAATGGCACGTTGGCATTCGCAGGAGTATGTAGTGCAGGTCATTTCCGGTGGAGTGGTTCGGCCGCTGATGGCGCGGTTGAAAGCACATTACAGGTTCATTTATGCTGGAGCCTAGCCGCTGGCAGCTCGCTGATGGCCACTGGCACATTTCATCTCGCTGCCCTTCTGGAGCGGTAGAGCAATCTGGTGCCTCGGAGGTCGTGCAGGCATCTCGCTTCTAACTGGGAACTTCGTTGCCTGCAGCTGTCCGCTTCGCTAGTTGAGACTACTACTGACATTGTGCGAGCAAAAACTGTGTTGCATGCATCGTCTGACAACAATAATGGTCATTCGTTCACACCAAGATTTGTGGTTATCGACAACAAGAACGAAGAAGAGGTATGGAGGCATCTTTTGAATGTAGATCATCCATACTACAGATGTTTTCACCGCATCTCACATCTGCTCGGAAGTTATCCATAGCATTTTTCAGACAGTTACGAATGTCGTAATAAATTTTTCAGTTTACTTTAAATATTGTTCAAATAGAGCAGAGCAGATATGACGATCTGACCCACATCTGCTAACGTATATCTACTCACGCTGAGGTAACATTTCGTCAGTTTTTACCCCGCATGTACTTCACCTATTGCATCTGTCAATTGAAGTTTTTGGGATGGTATTCTAATGAAAAAAATAAGTCAATAAACGAGGAAGTACGAGAAGCAGAGGAACTAATTTCCAAAAATCATTACACCTAATGCTATCCATCACAAAGCGGTTATGGTGATCTCTAGGCCGCTGGTCCCACATTAAGTACTTGAAACAAGTACTATTTAAAATCGTCATTTTTACTTCTCATAACAGTATTGTCTGAGTATGGTGATTTACTTGGTAGGGTATTGAGAAAACGCACTCAGTCCACAAACGACACTGCCAGCATAACACTCACGAGACTCGTCCTAGAATGTAGCTCAAGCGTGTGCGAGCAACACGAAATAAGACTGTCAACAGACATTGAAAGTTATAAAGACATTTTTTAACAATCCATAGCCATTTGACTGTACATTTCTGTATATTTCCTATGCAAAATCTAGATTTGGATTTCAAGACGATATCGAGTACTCTTAGCTGAAAATATTAAGGTATTTTGCTGTGTACTGTGTAGGCTATATTATTTCACTCCATTGTCGAGTACTGTGTACTTTCCAAGTAAGAAACACCAATCGTTACGAGTTTGTTTCATCATAAGAGCTATGAATGGCAGAAAACGTGAGCTGGAAGATGCTTCCTGTTAGACGCAAATTATTTCTCTGAAGAGTACTTAGAACGTTTCAAGCATCGTTATGAAGTGAAGAATCCAGAAATTACTATAGCTCCATACTTATCGATCTTGAAGTGATCGGGAAGATTAATGTAACTGACGTAACGTTTAAGAAGCCGTTTTTCTCGTGCTTCATATCTTAATATACATTCTCAGATAAGAAGGAAGCCGTATCAAGAAGGAATTGCCGGCGCGGGTTGCCGAGCGGTTCTAGGTGCTACAGTCTGGAACCACTGGAACCGCGCGACCGCTACGGTCGCAAGTTGGAATCCTGCCTCGGGCATAAATGTATGTGATGTCCTTAGGTTAGTTAGGTTTAAGTAGTTCTAAGCTCTAGGGGACTGATGACCTCAGAAGTTAAGTCTCATAGTGCTCAGAGCCATTTGAACCATTTGAAGAAGGAATTATCCGAATGGGACGGAAGTTCATAGATGTGATATACATGTACAAACAAATAATTGCAGTTCCAGACAAAGCGGGTGATTTACTCAGAAGAAAGAGCTTCGCAAATTTTAGCAAGTCAGTAAGCCGTTCGTCCATCTCTGACCCTTATGACACCATGTATTCTGCTTGGCATTGATTGATAAGAGTTGTTGATATCCTCCTGAGCGATATCGTCCCAAATTCTGTCTAACTGGCGCGTTAGATCGTCAAAATCCTCGAGCTGTTTTTTTTTTTTTTTTTTTTTGTGGGGGGGGGGGGGGGGGGGAGGGGGGGCACCGATAACGCTCGAAGTGTTCGCAACTGGGGACAGTTCTACTGACTTTAGTGGCCAATGTAGGGTTTGGGTAGCACGAAGACAAGCAGTAGAAACTCGTGACATATGCGGGCCAGAATTTTATTGACTGGAGCAGAATTGCGTTCAATGATGAGTCCCAACTGGAACTGAACACTGATGACCAGCGAAGATGGTCCCCTGTGGATCCGGGGGTTAGAATAGTCCTGAGGTATTCCTGCCTGTCGTAAGAAGAGACTAAAAGGAGTCACACGTTTCGGCCTTTATGTGGTGGTGTACTGTAGAGTTTGACCATTCTTCCAAATTTTCCCGAAGAGCGAGCCAAATGGGGAAGGACGCCTTACATTGTGCCCATCATACTCTGAGACCTCTCGCATTCTTCGTCGACGTGGACCTGCACTTCCGCTCATTCTCCAGGTGTTGGGCGAGGTCACACTCCTGGGTGCGTTTTCCTCCATCCTCTTTGCAGTACCACTTTCTGCGTTGTCGGCTGCAATGGACTTCTTAGCTCGTTTGCGCCTGATACCCTGCACGGTAACCAGCCCGTTGTGTTGGGGCCGCCATGTACCCTGTTGGTTGTAGCCCCCTGACCACACTATGCTGATGCCTGCGCCATTAACTCCCCACGTACGTCAAGGAGTAGATGCCTGCCACCCTGGGGCATCGGGACTCCCAGCAATGGCTATCCTGCTAGGTGGCCTTTGCAGCGGCTGGATGGCGCCCGTGGGGAGGGCCTCTGGTCGGATTCGGTAATATCATGGTAGATGACACGCCATGAAACATAGTACGTCATCTCTTGCTGGTGGTCAACCAGCAGTCCTAAGCGGTCAAGGTCTAGCTTCAATGCTAAGAAATAATACCCCAAATCGTTCTGCCCCCCTCCCCCCTGGCCACACCATGGGAAGAACAACAGCTAAGGATGCCAGTGAAGCTTATTCACCCTCGTAACCCATATGTCAATTTTAGTGTTTGTCGCCCTTCTGCCATTCTTCTGGTTTTCTCCTTTCTTCCAGCTGTATTTTGTATGTCTCGATTATTTTACTTCCACCCTTGTGGAATTGTTTTAATCGGAACGAGAGACCAATTACCTAGCAGTTTGGTCCATCCCCCCCCCCTTTTAAACGAACTAACCAGCGAAGATGGGTTTGGACATGCCCCGTTTTGTAGCATTTCATGCCAAGTGATCCTGAGATTACATTTCAGTAATATAATGCCCTTCTGCACACTGCGATAGTTTCAACTGCTTTTCTTCCCGTTCGCCGAAGTCGCCGGATCTCTCAACAGTTGAGAAATTTTGAGGCATTATGGGTAGGACCTTATGACCAGCCCGGGACTTTGACAACGTAACTTGCCAATTGGACAAAATTTCGAACATTATCCGTCAGGAGGACACCCAACAGCCCCGTCAAACATTGCCAAGCCGAATAGCTGCTTACATAAGGATCAGAGGTGGACCAATGCGTTATTGACTTGCTCAATTTGGAAGCTCTTTGTCTTGAATAAATAATCCAACTTTTCTGAAATTATAATTATCTTTTGTTTGCCTGTACATGTACGTCACAGCTAACTATTTACACCCAATTTCGATAATACCAGCGTGGCGCATCGTTAGAATGTACGTACGTGTTTGGCCACAGATTGATGTCCGGCATTGCCGGCAGTGTCACTCAGAAGCCAATTCTCTTAAAGGCAATCGTCGAATTCCCTGCTCACCTTCTGGGCTGATCCTAGGACACAGAGCAACGGATGGGAGAGCGCCCTCTCTCTCGCGGCCTCTGGTGCCAAGCTGCAAAGGCGCCTGTGGCTCTGGCGGCAGTTGGCTTTGTATTTGGGCTGAGAGCTGGGCGGCCCCTATATCCGATATATTGCGACCATCTACTTTTAATGTCCGAAACGGGAAGTTGGACAGCGATTACTTTCTTTTGAGATTCGTCATCGAATGATAACGCTAATTGACGGACCACCGGGCTCACGTCGTAGAGCGCCCCACAAACCAAACATTGACGGACTACACGGTCGATCTTAACATTTCGTATAAGTATTGAACATCCGCTACATTTAATAACAGCTCGGCAGTTGGAGGTAATAGTAGTTGACTTAGTCGTAAACTAATGACAGTTATGACGAAATCGAAGGCTGTCATTAGTTTTTCGAAATATAAGTGTAAGTGCTGTCCGCTGATTGGACACCGTGAATTCAATTACATATTGCAAGGGGACCGCTCCTACTGTTCATCACCGATTCGTCCTCATTTGTGGGTTATGATGGGCTTGCCCAGAAATGAAAATGGCAGAAGCGGGAGCTCCAGATGGACAAGCAAATGTGGGAACTCCAGATGGGAGGCAAGAGTCACTTGCGCTGAAGAGCCAAAGAAACTGGTACACCTGCCTAATATTGTGTAGGGCACCCGCGAGCACAAAGAAGTGTCGCAACTTGACGTGGCATGGATTCGACTAATGTCTGAAGTAGCGCTGGAGGGAATTGACACCGTGAATCCAGCAGGGATGTCCATAAATCTATATAACGGGGTGAACATCTCTTCTGAACAACACGTTGCAAGTCATCCCAGATATGCTCAATAATGTACATGTCTGGCGAGTTTGGTGGTTAGCGGAAGTCTCTTAACTCAGATAAGTGTTTCAGGAGCCACTCTGTAGCACTTCTGGACGTTTGGGCCGTCGCATTGTTCTGCTGGAAAAAGGCAAGTCCGTAGGAATGAAAAATGGACATGAATGTATGCGGGTGACCAGACAGGATGCTTACGTACGTGTCACCTGTCAGAATCGTGTCAAAACGTATCAGGGGTCCCTATCACTCCAAACTGCACACACCCCCAACCATTACTGGTTCTCCACCAGCTTGAACAGTCCCTTGCTGACATGCAGGGTCCATGGATTCGTGAGGCTGTCTCTATACTCGTACATGTCCATCTGCGCGATACTATTTGCAACGAAACTCGTTCGACCAGGCGACATGTTTACTTTCATCAACAGTCCATTGTCGGTGGTGATGGGTCCAGCGAGGCGTAGAGCTTTGTGTCGTGCAGTCATCAAGGATACAGGAGAGGACCTTCAACTCGAAAGCCAATATCCTTTATGTTTCGTTGAATGGTTCGCACGCTGACATACGAGGGGCGTTCAGAAAGTAAGCTCCGATCGGTCGCGAAATGGAAACGACTATGAAAATCCGATAAAGCTTTGCACAGATGTGTTGGGTAGTGTCTCTAGTATAACCCCAGTTAGCATCACGTCGCTCTTCTCATTTCTGAGCTCGCAGTGAGTGCGTAAAGATGTCTAGAAAATAGTGTCTGCCGCCAAGTACGAGGGCCTGGTGAGAAATTTCGCCTGAAGCTATGCAGCTAACATTACATAACTGTCGTGCTGTTTCGTCTTCAAGACAATTCTCAGCCGCATTCTGCAGGGGCAATGAAGATGCTCCTGCATCGTTTGCAAATGGAAATGTTAGATTACCCACAATACAGTCCGCAATTGTCTCCCCCTGAGTTTCATCTCTGGTCACATGAACCGCTGTCTTTGACGACAACATTTTGACACAGACAACGAGGTGTAGGCCAGCGTGGAGAATTGGCGGAAAGCACTGGCGGCTGCCTTCTATGATGAGGCTATTGAAAAGTTGGTACAACGCTATGACAAAAGTCTAAGTCAGAACGGCGACTACGTAGAGAAGTAGCTGAAAGGTGTAGCTAATTGTTACAAGTAAAACATTTCTGATGTTCACTGTGGTTTCAATTTGGCAATCAATCGGAGCTTACTTTCTGAACAGGCCTTGTATATTGTAGGCCCAGCACTGAAATCTGCAGCAATTTGCGTAAGGGCCGCACTTCTTCAGTCGTCATTGGTCCCGTTCATGCAGGATCTTTTTCCGGCCGCAACGATGTCGAAGATTTAATGTTTTACCAGATTCCTGATATTCCCGGTACAATCGTGAAATGGTCGTAATGGAAAATCCCTACTTCATCGCTACTTCGGAGATGCTGTGTCCCATCGGTAATGCGCCGACTATAACACCACGTTCACTCTCACATTAAATCTTGACAACCTGCCATTGTAGCAGCAGTAACCGATCTGACATTTGCGCCAGACACTTGTTGCCTTACATAGGCGTTGCCGACCGCAGCGCCGTATTCTGCCTGTTTACATTTCTCTGTATTTGAATACGCATGACTATACCAGTTTCTTTGTCGTTTCAGTGTGTGTTAGCGTAATTAGCAGGTAGTGGTTGGTGCAGCAGAAATACGTAGAACGGTTATCCGATGGTCGTTGGATCGAGTCTTAAGCGGAAACATCATTTACTTTTAATTTTTACGTTACCTACATTACAGGTAAACCGAAATAACACTCACTATATTGTACTTTTTTATTTACCTTTCTTATAAAAGTAGGAGCTAAGGAAAATTTCTGATTGTAAGGCGTACATGACAACCTAATATTTAGAATTAGATACTTTTAATATTTTACAGTTGGTTATTTACACATGCTAGTGCAGTATTCATAGTACAAACAATGAAAGAAATAATTTTCACGGCATCTCGCCCACTTTATAAATACATTTTTACAACTACACAATTGTTTTGACTTTTATATACAAGACAACTTTGTTTATATTCATAAACGGGTTCTCTCTCATCGCACACTTTGACATAAAAAAACGCATAGCGCATCATTTCACCAAATATTGACGAAGATAGCTTGTTATGTACAATGGAATATATTTTGATGCAATCTTCTCGGGATTTGATTTCTTTTCCTCTTTCGACGATATGAGAGCATTTTTGAAGCTCTTTTTATCATATTCTTTAGCTTACGATAAAATTGGACTTCGTAGCGATTTCGCTGGGTGAGGGGGGGGGGGGGGTGAGAGGGGGAAATGGGTGCACTAGCGGAGTGCAGTTGGAGGGAATGGGGGAGGTAGGGCAAATAATCACTTTAATACTGCAGGATGACAATGTTTTATCGAATCAAAGAAAATATATTGAGCATTATCTCGGTTTATTTGTACTGTAATTAATGCAAAAATTGAAAATAACGTAAACTTTTCTTATAGCGGTCGTTCTTACGAACCTCGGAATACCGTTCTATGCCCTTTTCGCGCCATCAACAATTGTGTTGGAAACTAAATGAGTCATTCCTCGGCAAACCCACTATTTCTTTCTAAAAGCTTGCCCATTTGGAGTTCACATTTCTGTAACTTTCGTTTCTGGTCAATCCCTGTGTATACCATAAATATGGACAAAATCAGTGATGAGGTGTAGGCTCCCTTGTTAGTATGGAGACAACTGGACTCAGCCGTGTCCGGTAGTTATAGGGGAAACAGCTTGGTAGGTGGATGGGGAAGAGGGATGTGCTAGAAGCGCATGCTATAACAAACTGCGTATCGCTGTTTTTATAACCAAATACTGGAGAAACAAGTAAGTATATGATGTTCGAAATGGAGAAAATGGAAGGACTGACGTCATCCACTTATGAAGTTTTTCTAAGTGTGAAGTACGAAACTCAACGGTTGGTATCGGGGTAGAGCATTGGACTGGCAATTCCGTGGGTTCAACAGTGTCATGGTTCCCCGACTCTCACTACTTAAATTTTGAATAAATTATTAGCAGAGGCTACCGAAGACTTTCAGTATACAAAATCACCTTCGGTCCGCTGATGACCTTGTCGTAGAGGGAGGAGGAGTAGAAATAGCGCAAGGCATCATCTTGCCTTTGTGTTGAAAAACTTCCATTAAAAGACGGGTGAATCAACAGTTATTTACGGCATTAGGATACAGAAGACAATGAAAACCACTTCAATAAACACACACAAGGTGCAACTACAGCAAATGTGGCATATAATTGGAGAAAAGTATCATTATGAGATATCCATTGACACAGAATTCCCGATTGGTTCCTCATCGCATTGCTTCCTCATCGCATCTTCGGGAGGTAATCTGCGATAGGGAGGTGGCCATAAGACAAAAACTTAATAAGCAACACACTGTTAAAAGTCTGCCAATTGCAGCGTCAAATGTTTGCATGTGGTAGAGAAGCTAGAAAATCTAAAAAGGGAAATGCAAAGTGCCTTCAAGATACAGTGGGAGCCAGTGAAACGAAGCGAAACGGAAAAGCAGATACGGATTTTTGGTAAGCCGAATGTACGGTAACAATATAAGTGGAAAGTGGCATAAAGGGAGTAGAATTCGTTATGAGTAGGAAGGAAGGGAAGAGAGTGCGTTACGGCGAACATTCCACCGATATGGTCGTTCTTATCAGAATCGACAACCAACCAACAACAACAACAACAAAAATAATTCAAGTATACATGCGAATTTCATACGCAAAAGATGACAAGGCAGAGAAAGTATATGACGACATTGAGCTGGTAATTAGGGTATATAATGGCAGATAAAACTGTATCAGTCAAGGAAGATTGGAACGCCGAAATAGGGAAAGTAATAGAAGACAGATTGATGGGTTAATATGTGCTTGGCATTAGCAACGAGGATGCTGAATAATTCAGTTCTGTAGCAAATTCCAGCTAGTTATAGCGAATACATAGTTCATAAATCACAAGGGAAAGAGGTACACTTGGTCAAAAGCTGGAGACGGGGGAAGATTCCATGGATTACAACAAGGTGAGACAGATATTCCGAAGTCGGATGTAAGATTGTAAGGAGTATCCTGACGCAGATATACACTCACATGACAATTTAATAATGATGAAAAGGATCGTCCAGAAGAATGAACGTGGGATGAAGTAATATGCCGACGTATTCTACATCTAGATCTACATCCATACTCACCAAGCCACCTGACGGTGTGTGGCGGAGGGTACCCTGAGTACCTCTATCGGTTCTCCCTTCTATTCCAGTCTCGTATTGTTCGTGGAAAGAAGGATTGTCGGTATGCTTCTGTGTGGGCTGTAATCTCTCTGACTTTATCCTCATGGTCTCTTCGCGAGATATACGTAGGAGGGAGCAATATACTGCTTGACTCTTCGGTGAAGGTATGTTCTCGAAACTTTAACAAAAGCCCGTACCGAGCTACTGAGCGTCTCTCCTGCAGAGTCTTCCACTGGAGTTTATCTATCATCTCCGTAACGCTTTCGCGATTACTAAATGATCCTGTAACGAAGCGCGCTGCTCTCCGATGGAACTTCTCTATTTCTATCAGCCCTATCTGGTACGGATCCCACACTGCTGAGCAGTATTCAAGCAGTGGGCGAACAAGCGTACTGTAACCTACTTCCTTTGTTTTCGGATTGCATTTCCTTAGGATTCTTCAATGAATCTCAGTCTGGCATCTGCTTTACCGACGATCAACTTTATATGATCATTCCATTTTAAATCACTCCCAAAGCGTACTCCCAGATAAATTATGGAATTAACTGCTTCCAGTTGCTCACCTGCTATTTTGTAGCGAAATGATAAGGGATCTATCTTTCTAAGTATTCGCAGCACATTACACTTGTCTACTTTGAGATTCAATTGCCATTCCCTGCACCATGCGTCAATTCGCTGCAGATCCTGCAGCATTTCAGTACAATTTTCCATTGTTACAACCTCTCGATACACCACAGCATAATCTGCAAAAAGCCTCAGTGAACTTCCGATGTCATCCACAAGGTCATTTATGTATATTGTGACTAGCGACGGTCCTATGACACTCCCCTGCGGCACACCTGAAATCACTCTTACTTCGGAAGACTTTTCTCCATTGAGAATGACATGCTGCGTTCTGTTATCTAGGATGCCAATCACACAATTGGTCTGATAGTCCATATGCTCTTACTTTGTTCATTAAACGACTGTGGGGAACTGTATCGAACGCCTTGCGGAAGTCAAGAAACACGGCATCTACCCGTGAACCCGTGTCTATGGCCCTCTCAGTATCGTGGACGAATAGTGCGAGCTGGGTTTCACACGACCGTCATTTTCGAAACCCATGCTGATTCCTACAGAGTAGATTCCTAGTCCTAGTCTCCTGAAAAGTCATTATACTCGAACATAATACGTGTTCCAAAATTCTACAACTGATCCACGTTAGAGATGTAGGTCTATAGTTCTGCACATCTGTTCGACGTCCCTTCTTGAAAACGGGGATGACCTGTGCCCTTTTCCAATCCTTTGGAACGCTACGCTCTTCTAGAGACCTACGGTACACCGCTGCAAGAGGGGGACAAGTTCCTTCGCGTACTCTGTGTAAAATCGAACTGGTATCCCATCAGGTCCATCCGCCTTTCCTCTTTTGAGCGATTTTAATTGTTTCTCTATCCCTCTGTCGTCTATTTCGATACCTGCCTTTTGTCATCTGTGCGACAATCTAGAGAAGGAACTACAGTGCAGTCTTCCTCTGTGAAACAGCTTGGGAAAAAGACATTTAGTATTTCGGCCTTTAGTCTGTCATCCTTTGTTTCAGTACCATTTTGGTCACAGAGTGTCTGGACAGTTTGTTTTGATCCACCTACCGCTTTGACATAAGACCAAAATTTCTTAGGATTTTCTGCCAAGTCGGTACATAGAACTTTTCTTTCGAATTCATTGAACGCCTCTCGCATAGCCCTCCTCACACTACATTTCGCTTCGCGTAATTTTTGTTTGTCTGCAAGGCTTTGGCTATGTTTATGTTTGCTGTGAAGTTCCATTTGCTTCCGCAGCAGTTTTCTAACTCGGTTGTTGTATCACGGTGGCTCTTTTCCATCTCTTACGATCTTGCTTGGCACATACTAATCTAACGCATATTGTACGATGGTTTTGAACTTTGTCCACTGATCCTCAACACTATCTGTACTTGAGACAAAACTTTTGTGTTGAGCTATCAGGTACTCTGTAATCTACTTTTTGTCACTTTTGCTAAACAGCAAAATCTTCCTACCTTTTTTATTATTTCCATTTACGGCTGAAATCATCGATGCAGTAACCGCATTATGATCGCTGATTCCCTGTTCTGCGTTAACTGTTTCAAATAGTTCGGGTCTGTTTGTCACCAGAAGGTCTAATGTGTTATCGCCACGAGTCGGTTCTCTGTTTAACTGCTCAAGGTAGTTTTCAGAAAAAGCACTTTAAAAAATTTCACTCGATTCTTATCCCTGCCACCCGTTATGAACGATTGAGTCTCCCAGTCTATATCCGGCAAATTAAAATCTCCACCCAGAACTATAACATGGTGGGGAAATCTACTCGAAATACTCTCTAAATTATCCTTCAGGTGCTCAGCCACAACAGCTCCTGAGCCAGGGGGCCTATAGAGACATCCAATTACCATGTCTGAGCCTGCTTTAACCGTGACCTTCACCCAAATTATTTCACATTTCGGATCTCCGTCAATTTCCTCCGATACTATTGCACTTCTTATCTCTATAAACACGCCTCCCCCTTCACTGTCCAGCCTGTCTCTGCGTATACATTCCAATCTGAGTTTAGGATTTCATTACTGTTTGCGTCTGGTTTCAGCCAACTTTCTGTCCCTAGTACTATATGGGCGTTGTGACCGTTTATTAATGAGAGCAGTTCTGGGACCTTTCTATAGACGCTCCTGCAGTTTACTATTAGCATATTAATATTGTTATCCCTGTTGCATTTTGCCTACTCCTACCTTGCCGCGTCTCAGGAGGCGTCTTGTCGGGCCTAGGGAGGGAATTCTCTAACCTAAAAACCCCCATGTGCACTCCACACGTACTCCGCTACCCTTGTAGCCGCTTCCGGCGTGTAGTGCACGCCTGACCTATTCAGGTATTGAGGAAATATGATACATTTTTAAACTGTCTTAAGGCTGTAGATACTGCTATTCTGAACATATACAAGTAAGCAGATCAGTTGAATAATGTGTTATTATATAAAGTTCAGTCGCTAAAGTCGTATGGAGAAAAATAGGTACAACAAATGACTTTGAGGAAACTTTTGGTAAGAGAAGAAATACTTCAATCGACCTATGGGAGAAGAAAGTCACGAAAGTTCAGGTAAAGACTGCGATACAGTAACATGTCATTTATAAACGAAATAAGAAGGAAGTACAGGGAAACCAAGGTGAATTGGATGAAGGAAAATTGTGAAGAAATGAAAATCAGATTGTTGTCTGCAGACCGGATTCAGCATTTAGAGAATCCGAAACAAACATTGGTGAAATTAAAATCAAAAGTCGAAACAAGTATCGGTAAAGCTAAAAGCAAGGCAATAAGTTTGCAATGGGAAAACGACAATTCAACGCAGACGAGAGAGCGGGTAGATGGAAATGCTCACATAGGGTCTCTACGAGGTAAAGTGGTGGGAAGGGGATTTGTATGACGACGCGATCAACATGGAAGACATAAAAAAATCCAGTACTACAAGTTAACAGAGCTTTAGAAAACATTCGATCATATGAGACAACAGAGATTGAAAACATTGGGAGCAAGTGACAAGCAAACGTCTGTTCTAATTGGTATGCGTAATCTACGAGATTTGAGACGTATCATTTGGCATTTGGAAAAATACTATGCACCCAATACCGAAGATACCAAGAACACATAGGTGCTAGAAATACGGCACAATCAGCTTAACAATTAATGCATCCAAGTCGCTCACTCACTCACACCTTCCTAAGTGACAGTACTAACTTTCACAAAGCTGTTCAGCGTAACTGCAATTTACAAGAGTAGAGGAAAAATTCGAGATATTTTAGATGTCGATGTGTTTGGTTTCCTGAAAGGTAAAGACACCGGAGAGGTAGTCCTGATGTTGTGCTTGGCACTGGAAGTAAGATTTCAGAAGAATAAGATTCGTTCATAGGATTCGTCGATCTAGAAAAAGGCTCTGGGCAATATAAAATGGTGCAAGATATTCGCAACTGAGAAAAAACGGGTGTAAGTTACTGGGGAAGATGCGTAGTATACGATATGTAGGACCATGACGAAATAAGAATCGAAGACCAAGAGCGAAGCGCTTGGATTAAATGTGGTGTTAAACAGCGCTGCATTCTTCGTCTCAGCTGCTGAATGTATACATCGATGGAGCAATGACAGAAATAAAAGAAAGGCTCAGGAGTGAGATTAAAATTGAGAGACAGAGGTCATCAACGGTAATATTCACCGATAACACCGCTGTCTTCAGTGGAAGTAAAGAAGTAGTACAGGACATGTTAAGCGGAATGAACAGTCTAATGGTGTTGAATATTGATTAAAACTAAACCGAACACAGGTGAAGTGAAGGAATCCTGCGACTATGGAAGCAAAACAACGTATGACGAACGAAGTAAGGGGGGGGGGGAGGGGGGGCATATAAAGTAGACCAGCACGGGGCAGAAAAGGCATTCCTCAGCAAGAGAAGTCTACAGGTATCAAAAGGATCCCTTAATTTGAGGAAAGAATTTCTGAGAATGTACGTTCAGAAGGACAGCATTGTGAGGTAGTGAGTAGTGAACTATCGGATAACCTGAAAGGAATAGGATCCAAGCGATTGAGATGTGGTGCTGCTGAGCAATGTTGAAAATTAGCTGGACTGATAAGATAAAAATTGTGGAGGCCCTGCAGAGCGTCAGCCAGTCAAGGCACATATAGATAACATTGAGAAAAAGAAGGGACAGAGAGTTTGTTAAGAAATCACAGAGTAGCCTCTAGAGGATAGAAATTGGGACGACAGAGATTGAAGAAAGCCTGCGAAAAATATATGACGCTGAGTGTGTTACTTCGAGATCAAGAGGCTGATATATGGGAATAATTATTGATGGACTCCGTCGTACCAGACAGAAGACTGATGATTCGAAAAAGGCAAGGTAGAAACCTTTATAATTACAAGTGGCCATAAAAATTTTTAGGACGCTTTTTTCTGTGTAATAATTATTCGCATGTTAGTCATCTGTGAGTTACAACATACACTCCTGGAAATTGAAATAAGAACACCGTGAATTCATTGTCCCAGGAAGGGGAAACTTTATTGACACATTCCTGGGGTCAGATACATCACATGATCACACTGACAGAACCACAGGCACATAGACACAGGCAACAGAGCATGCACAATGTCGGCACTAGTACAGTGTATATCCACCTTTCGCAGCAATGCAGGCTGCTATTCTCCCATGGAGACGATCGTAGAGATGCTGGATGTAGTCCTGTGGAACGGCTTGCCATGCCATTTCCACCTGGCGCCTCAGTTGGACCAGCGTTCGTGCTGGACGTGCAGACCGCGTGAGACGACGCTTCATCCAGTCCCAAACATGCTCAATGGGGGACAGATCCGGAGATCTTGCTGGCCGGGGTAGTTGACTTACACCTTCTAGAGCACGTTGGGTGGCACGGGATACATGCGGACGTGCATTGTCCTGTTGGAACAGCAAGTTCCCTTGCCGGTCTAGGTATGGTAGAACGATGGGTTCGATGACGGTTTGGATGTACCGTGCACTATTCAGTGTCCCCTCGACGATCACCAGTGGTGTACGGCCAGTGTAGGAGATCGCTCCCCACACCATGATGCCGGGTGTTGGCCCTGTGTGCCTCGGTCGTATGCAGTCCTGATTGTGGCGCTCACCTGCACGGCGCCAAACACGCATACGACCATCATTGGCACCAAGGCAGAAGCGACTCTCATCGCTGAAGACGACACGTCTCCATTCGTCCCTCCATTCACGCCTGTCGCGACACCACTGGAGGCGGGCTGCACGATGTTGGGGCGTGAGCGGAAGACGGCCTAACGGTGTGCGGGACCGTAGCCCAGCTTCATGGAGACGGTTGCGAATGGTCCTCGCCGATACCCCAGGAGCAACAGTGGCCCTAATTTGCTGGGAAGTGGCGGTGGGGTCCCCTACGGCACTGCGTAGGATCCTACGGTCTTGGCGTGCATCCGTGCGTCGCTGCGGTCCGGTTCCAGGTCGACGGGCACGTGCACCTTCCGCCGACCACTGGCGACAACATCGATGTACTGTGGAGACCTCACGCCCCACGTGTTGAGCAATTCGGCGGTACGTCCACCCGGCCTCCCGCATGCCCACTATACGCCGTCGCTCAAAGTCCGTCAACTGCACATACGGTTCACGTCCACGCTGTCGCGGCATGCTACCAGTGTTAAAGACTGCGATGGAGCTCCGTATGCCACGGCAAACTGGCTGACACTGACGGCGGCGGTGCACAAATGCTGCGCAGCTAGCGCCATTCGACGGCCAACACCGCGGTTCCTGGTGTGTCCGCTGTGCCGTGCGTGTGATCATTGCTTGTACAGCCCTCTCGCAGTGTCCGGAGCAAGTATGGTGGGTCTGACACACCGGTGTCAATGTGTTCTTTTTTCCATTTCCAGGAGTGTATTTTTAAATTACAAAAATTTGGCTCTGAGCACTATGGGACTATACTGCTGTGGTCATAAGTCCCCTAGAACTTAGAACTACTTAAACCTAACTAACCTAAGGACAGCACACAACACCCAGCCATCACGAGGCTGAGAAAATCCCAGACCCCGCCGGGAATCGAACCCGGGAACCCGGGCGTGGGAAGCGAGAACGCTACCGCACGACCACGAGATGCGGGCTTTTAAATTACAGCCATATATGAAAGGCTTATTTCAATAGTGGTACAAGTCCATTTTTGTTCATCTTGAGATACAGAGTCCTAAAGTTAAATGAACCCTGAAAAATCCGCAGTTGAGATACCATAAATATTCAATCATATGGCTTCTTGACACCCTTTCTTTCTGTTTGTTTGGATCATTAATTTCAGAAGCATTATAGGCAGAAAAGTGGAGATAATGGACTTGTACCACTATTTAAATAAGCTCTTCATATGTTAGCCTGAGAAGCTACAGGTATCGCCTTTAATTGCAAGATAACGACAAATTTCATGTTGTCGAAAATTTAATATATTTTAACTCTGACCGCCTCAGTTGCAAGAATATACAATTTTTTGCTGCGTTTGTTACCGATTTCGGAGAAACATGGCGCCAAAAGGCACGAATAGCTTTGTACAATAAAATCAAACTGTGAGAACAAATATTCTTGTTGACAAGACAGAATATGTGTTTACTGTTTCACATAAATGACTTTGTGATGCAAAACTCTTCCGCTGCAAGCTCCTTGGTTCAAATGGTTCAAATGGCTCTGAGCACTATGGGACTTAACATCTGTGGTCATCAGTCCCCTAGAACTTAGAACTACTTAAACCTAACTAACCTAAAGACATCACACACATCCATGCCCGAGGCAGGATTCGAACCTGCGACCGTAGCGGTCACGCGGTTCCAAACTGAAGCGCGTAGAACCGCACGGCCACACGGGCCGGCCAAGCTCCTTGATTTCCATATTTTGGTAAGAAGTTTTGAGGACAAAACAAGAAAAAATTGTCTGTTAAACATGGGCTCTAAAACAACATCATCGAAAGTAAAGTACAGATCATAGCTCTTGAGGTACGCATTTACTAGACATTTTTGCTTCCAATAATCATTCGTGTCTTATCACTGAAGAGTGTCCATTCCTCCTGGGATATCCTGTATATGCTCGCACATCAGCAGCATAAATTTAGTATGATATTTAACGTCAACAGACCAATTAAACAGTTAAGAAATATGACAGAGGCTTCGTATTGCGTGCTTTGTTCCTGTTAGACAGCCCAGTTTCCTATCCGATGGACAGGTCGATATGAAGTGTGCTTTAATTTTAATTCTTGTGCATCATTCATGAGAGACAAAAGTGATGCAATCATTGAGTCCTTCAAGGTAATTATTTCCATCAGACAACGCTCACTACATCCCACAAATCCACGATGAAAACTTTTCATTCGGGACTCATGCAGCTCTATAACGGTTACCTTTACACTCGCCTCGAAACGTCGTCGAGCTCTCTGGAAACCTCCTCCTGTGTCTTGCGTCAAAGATACTGTTTCCGTCAGAACCCTGAACCACGTAGTGCGTCTTTGTAGCAAAGGAACGTTTGCCGCAGTGGCAGGGAGATATAACGCCACCGCTGTTTCGCTTGGTTTGCAAGATGGCTTCAGCTGCTGCGCTTCGTTGACGTTAACAGCCACTAACATGGCTTTAATTGCGTTGGCAGCGGGGGTATCGCCATCATTACATAGCGTTCCAATTAAAGGACAGCCACACTTCGTGACACGGAAAGGCATAAAATCTCATTCGATGTATGGAGTGTTTATACTTGTAAGGGCGTACTGTTTCAGAAAATGAACCGCTAATCGAAGAAAAATGAGCCCTGATTTAGTAACACTAACTTTGTTATAAAAAAATTGCCTGTTATTTTCGTAAAAGTATCTGACTTAGGAGAAAACGGCAAGAGAATCAAATGAGCAGCTCACGCTTAAAGAGTGACAGCCATATTAGCATGAAAAGCTTCGTAAGATACTACAGCAGTTATTTCAGTTTAATACAGATCAACTGATATTCGACCATTTCTCAGTGGGGATGTAAACACTCTCCTATATTTAGTCAAATACAAAAAATGACTAACTGCTAATACTGTATCTCAGAGTCATTTGAATAACGTGCAGTTCGAAAGATGTGAAAAAGTATGTTTCATCAAGTACGTAAAGCTTCCTACTTCGACTTAACACTCTCTGAAATTATGTTGTATAACACGAAAAAATTCACTTTACAGCGTCCACCACATAATATCTGCACCCAGAACCCGTAGTAGTTAAGACGTACCTTAATTGCTGAAAATATAATGTATTGCCGTAAGTATGGGAAAATATCTGAGAACTGAAATACTTTTCGAACTTTGTCATGTGGAACCGTAGTTAGGAAAAGGTGACGCCTAGCAACAAGTGAAATCGACAAAAAAAAAAAAAAAAAAAAAAAAAAAAGTTCAAGTGGCTCTGAGCACTATGGGACTTAACATCTGAGGTCATCAGTCCCCTAGACTTAGAACTACTTAAACCTAAGGACATCGCATGCATCCGTGTCCGAGGCAGGATTCGAACCTGCGACCGTAGCAGCAGTGCAGATCCGGATTGAAGCGCCTAGAGCCGCTCGGCTAGAACGACCAGCTGAAAACGACCAGGCGATAGATAAGACACACTCCAATATACTCATAAATATTCAGTAAATGATTCAGGAAGTCTGAAATGAAAAGAAATGTCTGTTACTAGATTACACAGTTGGTTGTAAATTAAGTGAACACAACGTACAAGCCACCTGACATTCTAAAAACACGTACACCCAACTCGGAAGTACCAGCAACCACAAAGACACACAAATATGTACACGACCACAACAAAACCATAGAGTGAGCTAAACTGATGACTATAAATTTTTTATTAAGTGACAAGATTCTGTAACCACCTTCAATCCTACTGAATTCACAAAGGCACCTAACCAATACGAGAACGCAGTTCAATTACGCAGTTAATGGGAGGTGTAGCACACGAAGTTAAATAAATGTAGCCATGAGATGCGAATCACACGAATGAATTAACAGGAAATCTTGAATATGCGTAACGACTTCGAACAGCTGTAAAGAAAGGCAACCTTCTCACCGATACCATGGACACTTTGCCACCACATACAACGCTAGCCAAACCTTCCAACCATAGCAATTGTCCCCGAACGAGTGTGTATTTCAAAGTTATTAACAAACCAGGTCTCTCAACCACCGGCCGATCACCCAGAAATTCGTGACTGATAGCTTTTGCCCACCATATCAGAGGGAGAGCCTTACGAATCTACACTGCAATATCGATACTGGTAACCGAAACATCTTGGCAAAGCATCAGCAAAGATAACTTCGCGAGGTTCTGATATCATAATACTGAGGAACTGAAATCGGCCATTTAACAGGCAGCTTTCACAGTTAGAGTTTTTAGGAAATTTGAGGTAAGGTCTTATGGGACCAAACTGTTGAGGTCATCGGTTCCTAAGCTTACACACTCCTTAATCTAACTTAAACTAACTTACGCTAAGGACGACACACACACACACACACACACACACACACACACACACACATACACACACACACACACGCGCGCGCGCCCGAGGGATGACTCGACCTCCGACGGGGGAAGCCGAGCGGACCGTGACAAGATGCCTCTGACCGCGTGGCTACCTCGTGCGGCTTTACAGTTAGTCCTGGTATAGAATGTGACTTTTCTATTGAGTCAAACATTGCATTGCCGTAACTGTAGATTTGAGATGGTACGTCATAATTTGGCCTAGCTAGGTTTCTTTCTGTTAGTCACTTGCCTTTCGTTTGGCTGGGTAACGTCCTCTAGACCGATCCAAGTGACACAGTAGTCAAATTAGTCATATCGAATCAAGAACAGCTCAGTTCGGATCCCGGTCTGGTCACTTAAGATTTCGGTTTTCCTTACTTTCACCGGCCGCGGTGGCCGAGCGGTTCTAGGAGCTGCAGTCTGGAACCGCGCGACTGCTACGGTTGCAGGTTCGAGTCCTGCCTAGGGCATGGATGTGTGTGGTGTCCTTAGGTCAGTTAGGTTTAAGTAGTTCTAAGTTCTAGGGTACTGATGACCTGAGTTGTTAAGTCCCATAGTGCTCAGAGCCATTTCCTTACTTTCCCAAAATCCACTAGGGAAAAGGCCCATCCCTGCAAAATTGGAACTCGTGGTCACTCCGTAACGACCCCTAAGTCAGCGGGTACTCAGTCTTAACCTTTCTTCTGTTTCCCATCTTTAATCTTTCCGTAATGTGTGCTCTACATCGAAATTTTATCCATATGCCAATCATAGTCTGGCCACTGAAAGCAGTTTCTGATTGCTGACCTAAACTATGTGGTTGTATAGAACGAAATAATTAACAAAATTATATACCCATATCAGGGAATGTACAGTTCTTACATTCATACACTATATTGAATTTTTCAGTCACACTTAAAAGTTGCTTAAAACAGTTTATCAATATGCTCTTGACTTCCGAGATGGTAGTTTTTCATCGGATATCACTTTTTAACTAAATTTTTGATAAAAAGAAATTGCTAAGTAATTCCACGTATCTATTGAAAATGAAACTGCATTGACAGTGCAGTTCGGCAGAGTACACTGCAGCTAGAATCCTGAAAGGCACATTATGGCCCATCTACACAGTTCAGCCTGTTGACATTTCGAGCATTGAGTAAAAGCCCAATGTCACTTCTCCACCAGAAGGGTTGCCAGTACGGTATAGGGCATGGGTGTGTCTGTTGTGTTTAGCGTAACTTAGTTTGAACTCAACAGTTTGATCCCATAGGAACTCACACACATTTGAACATTTAGTACAGTATATTGACGGCTGTATTTGCGTACACCACGGTGCTGTCACTCGAACAATCAGCTGCTGTCGTGACGCACAAACAGTTTAGAATTTCCTCGTTGTGGTCGCTACATCACCGCTATTTACAAACGGTGGCTCGTAGATACCCCGAGAGGAATACATCAGAACTACAGGAGGTGGGCAAAAATTTGGCAACAGCGCAAAAAAAACATAGGTTTGTTGATTTGTTGAAGGCCATTGGTCTCATCGGATTAGAGGAAGAATGGGGAAGGAAGACGGGTGTATCGTTTCAAAGGAGCGGGCATTTGCCTGAAGTGGTTTAGGAAAATCCCAGAAAACCTTAATCAGGATGGCCGGACGTGGTTTAGGCGAATGCGAATCCCCTATGCTAACCTGGGACTTCGTACGGGCGCTGATGACCGCGCAGCTGAGCGCCCCACAAACCAACATCATCATCATCCGTATGCTAACCACTGCGCCACCTCATTTGGTCCAAGAAAAAAAAAATATTGGATCGTATGCGTATTGCTTGTATCTTCGATTCTGGGACCGTGCTTTACTGGGAGCATGTTTTATTTAGTGTCACCGCATATAATGAAACGGCTGGAATAGTGAATATAAGAGTTGCAAGCCCGAATATTTGAGCAGTAGAAGCAATGTCCACATCACAGAATCAGGTTTCTGTTGATGCAGTTGGAGATTGTGAATCTGTGCAGAAAATAATCCCAAGATGAGCGCTAAAGAGTGACTTAGCTTATGTATACTAGCTTTTGGCCAGTTTGCCTCTTTGAGAAACGACTACGGAGCTTATCCGATCTAAACCACTGCTGTTGCATTTGCGCACGGCTGGCCCATTAGCCTCCGAGAGCTCTAGAAACCTCTGCCGCAACCAGACAACTGGTCTTCTGCGATTCTCACGTACCTCGCCGGTGCTCACTTCCGCTAAGCCGTACAAGAGCAAACGCGGACGAAGCGCGCAGTGTGTGTGTGCCAGACAGGGCGAGCGCGGTCGCAGCCGGCATTTCATTAATGTTTCCGGCTTCCGTTTGTGTTCCGCTGGCGCCCCCTTTGTGCCCCGTGGCAACAGAAAGCTACCACTACCACGCTGCGCCGCGCAGCGTATATCAAATGTTTATCTTGGGGGGGCAGGCCTGTTTTTCTTAGCCTGTGTGGTCCTCTCCCCTGCCTCCACAGGCAGGCCGCGAAGAAAACAGGTCACATGGGGGGGGGGGGGGGCGGGTTGGCTGCGGGTTTGTTGGTGGCCTCTTGCACCACTTTCGCCAGCAGACACCGGAGCTGTTTCGGCGAAGGAAGCACCTATATTGACTTCCAGAACACAGTCTACTACGAATCCCTGTTACTCGGTATGTTTTATGGTAGATTACGCATCTCCATTGTACAGCCAATTACAGACGCGTCTCGTAGTCAAAGACCTAGAGACGCAGTCGTTCCAAAATATCTTTCAGTAATGTATTACTTAATTTCAGTCATTGTATTTTACACACAGATTTAAACAACAGTAGTCGACGGATTTAGAGCTGTTGATACCAACAGATGTTCTTCAAGTAGGTTTAAGTCTTAAGACTATGCCTTGAAATTTTGGTTAGTTCCCTGTAGCAGCTGGCTGGTGTGGTCGTGCGGTTCTAAGCGCTTCACTTTGGAACCGCGTGACCGCTATGGTCGCAGGTTCGAATCCTGCCTCGGGCATGGATGTGTGTGATGTCCTCAGGTTAGTTAGTTTAAAGTAGTTCTAAGTTCTAGGGGACTGATGACCTCAGAAGTTAAGTCCCATAGTGCTAAGATCCATTTGAACCAACCCTGTAGCAGATTTTTTTTTTGGGGGGGGGGGGGGGCTAGGGCATCGGGCATGGGGCATGGGTATTTTACTTCCAATGGTCTCCTGTAAGGCTAGTAAACTGAGCCAGAGGGGGTCGTTTCGGTCTCCATACGATCACTTTCCGCTGTTTACAATGAATGCGGATCAGCAGAGTGGTTGAATTCTGCACTCGACTTGTTGTCTCTTTACCTCGCTATTATGATTGGATGCTTTCTATCAATAATAGTAAAGGCCTGCTAAGTTTGCAAATGTCTTTCTAGAGGGTATCAATGAGATTCGCTGATGGCATTACAACACCAGTAAAAGCGAGGATAATTTGTGGAACTTCATCATTGCTGTTATTATTTTGCGTCATCTGTCTTCTAACTGGCAGGGATTACTCTCCTGTGCCACCCTTATTATTCTCAGAATAATTCTTGCATCCTATCTGCCGAGTTACTTGCTGGATGTTTTCCCATCTCCATCTTCAGTTTTTTTCCTTCTACAGCAGAAGTTATTCCCTGATATCTCAACAAGTGTCATGTAACCCTGTCCGTTCTCCTTGTCAGGATTATACACCTCTTTCTTGACCAGTTCTTGGATAA
Source organism: Schistocerca nitens (assembly GCF_023898315.1). Taxonomy (NCBI): domain Eukaryota; kingdom Metazoa; phylum Arthropoda; class Insecta; order Orthoptera; family Acrididae; genus Schistocerca; species Schistocerca nitens. The sequence goes on from NC_064620.1 coordinate 259,588,977, forward strand.
CATTAAACTGATGCGGAGCTATGATTTGGTAGCAGTAAGATTCTGATGGAGAGTAAAATAATGTCTGGAAGAAAATTATTTGTTTACATACCACCGAGGCCGGGTTTTAAGCCGGCCGATGTGACCGAGCGGTTCTAGGAGCTTCAATCTGAAACCACGCGATCGCTACGGTCGCAGGTTCGAATCCTGCCTCGGGCATGGACTTGTGTGATGTCCTTAGGTTAGTTAGGTTTAAGTAAATCTGAGTTCTAGGAGACTGATGACCTCAGGTGTTAAGTCATATTGAAGCGGTTTTTAATTTATGAAATCAAAAACATTAGTTCTTAGCCTTATGTTATTAAAGGTTTCTCAAACAACAGTTTCTGTAATATACATCAGTACATATACGTCTGTGACAGACAGAATAGACTGTAGCACCTATAAAGACCAAAACCCATCGATGAAAGGATTAACAGCAGTGAATTTATGTGCACGACCGTGAAGCAGTCGGCGGAACTTTATCGCGCTAAAATGTACAGTAACAACAATTTCTGTGATATACATTAACGGGTACTTGAAACTTTATAAACTATACACGTCTGTGAAACGGACCGAGCAGGCTGTAACACTAATAATTATCAAATAGAATTAATAGTATAAATTAGAAGCGCAAGAACACGCGTACCTGCAAATCAACCACAGGGGATTGTTCTCCCAGTAGTTTGTACAATCATGTACAAAATTAAAATGTCCATTTCTGTGCAGCAAACTTTTACATCAAGAAATATGAATAGCTTAGATGAGAAAATTAATTCAAAAAATTATTTTAAAATTTTTAATGCTCGGCTCTGAAGCAGCCAAAGAGAATTAATATTTCAGTAATGAGCGTAATAGAAGGAAACTGATAATTTGAAATAATATACACTCCTATTTACCAAATTTTTGTATTAAAAAACATCAGTGATATAGATGAGAAAATTAGTATTAAAAAGCCTTAAATTCATATACACCGTTGCGAAGCAGCCAACAGGAACTATTATTTCAGTAATATCCATAACCATAGAAAGAACAAATTTTAAAATAATGTTCACGTCAAGCAGACTTTTGCATCAACAAATATCAGTCACTTAGATGAGAAAATTAGTATTAAAAACCTTATCTTCACACGCACATCTGTAAAGCATCCAGTAGGAAATACTATGTCACTAATATGCGTAATCACAGAAAACAGAAAATTTAAAGTAACATATACTACTGTAAAGCAGACTGAGAGCGTTACCAACCACTTCTATGAGCAAAAAGATCACGAGCAACAGAAGGGCATAGACCACATGAATTAGTCAATTTTATTAACAGCTCAATTTTGGCCCACCTCCCAGAGAGTTGTTCGACAACTTCTAAAACAAACACAAGGAATACTTACTTACTTATACTGGCCACACGAACCGCAGCCGGTCCTTGGCCTCACTCAGTCCAGTCTTACACCCTTTCCCGTCATCTGCATCTTCATCTCCCAGCCCCAGTATCTGCATGTCTCCCATGGTATTATCCCTCCATCTTATTCTCGGCCGTTCCAGTGGTCTCTTTCCTTCAGCTTCTCCATCCATTACGGAATTTATTACCGTGTTCTCCCTTCTCCTTCTCACGTGTCCGTATCATCTTTGTCTTAATTTTCACACTCGCTACGACGTCAGGCAGTGTGTATAATGGTCTGCGTTCTCTGTTTTTCCTTATTCTCCACTGTTCATTTTGCTTTCACTGGTCCACAAATTTTTCTCAGTACTTTATTTTCAAAAGTGATAAGTTTTTTCTCTTTGTCAGGGTCCATGTTTCACTTGCATACAACACTATTGGCTTGATGATAGTCTGATATAATCTTATTTTTGCCTGCCTAGATAGTAACTTCAATCTTACGATTTTATGCATAGCTCTTAGACGTCTTCCTCCAACTTGAATTCTTGTTACTAACTCTTGTTCTATCGGGTTTTGTTGGTTAATCGAGGTTTAAATGGCTCTGAGCACTATGGGATTTAACAACTATGGTCATCAGTCCCATAGAACTTAGAACTACTTAAATCCAACTAATCTAAGGACATCACACAACACCCAGTCATCACGAGGCAGAGAAAATCCCTGACTCCGCCGGGAATCGAACCCGGGAACCCGGGTGCGGGAAGCGAGAACGCTACCGCACGACCACGAGCTGCGGACTTGTTGGTTGGTGTTGACACCGAGGTACGTGAATGTGTCTGACTTCTGCGTTGTTAGATTTCCAATTTTTAGATGGTTTGATCCCAAATGAGCTGTTCTTCCTCCTACCATGAAATTTGTTTTACTTTGGTTTAAACTTAGACCAACTTTCTTTACTTCTTCCATTAGCAAAGCCCCCGGTTTCTCGAGTTCTTCCATGTCTTTTCCTATCAGCACAATATCGTCAGCAAAATCCAGGACATTTATCTTTTTCCTTATGGTGACTCCTGCACTTTGACATGCTACTCTCCTAAGGGTGTTGTTGAGGGCCAAATTGAACTGGGTTGGTGGTGATATAATATCTCACTGCCTCACTCCCGTTTTTACTTCAAATGCTTCTGAGGACTCCCTCTGTACTTCACACATAGATTCCATCACACAGATTTTAGTTAGCGTTATCAGCTTGTCAGGTATCCCATACTCTGCCATTAACCCCCTCATTTCCTCTCTCACTATACTGTCATATGCTTTGTTGATATCTATAAACAGGTAAAAGGTATCACGGTTGTGCTCACAGTTCTTGTCTAATACACCACTGGCCATTCAAATTGCTACACCAAGAAGAATTGCATATGTAAACGGGTATTCATTGGTCAAATATACTCGTATTATACTAGAACTGACATGTGATTACATTTTCACGCAGTTTGGGTGCATATCCCTGAGAAATCAGTAACCAGAACAGACACCTCTGGTCGTAATAACGTCCTTGATACGCCTGGGCATTGAGTCAAACAGAGCTTGGATGGCGGGTACAGGTACAGCTGCTCGTGCAGCTTCAACACGATACCACAGTTCATCAAGAGTTGTGACTGGCGTATTGTGACGAGACAGTTGCTCGGCCACCATTGACCAGACGTTCTCAATTGGTGAGAGATCTGGAGAATGTGCTGGCCAGGGCAGCAGTCGAACATTTTCTGTATCCAGGAAGGCCCGTACAGGACCTGCAACATGCGGTCGTGGATTATCCTGCTGAAATGTAGGGTTTCGCTGGGATCGAATGAAGGGTGGAGCTACGGGTCGTAAAACACCAGAAATGTAACGTCCACTGTTCAAAGTGCCGTCAGTGCTAACAAGAGGTGTCCGAGACGTGTATCCACTAGAACCCCATACCATCACGCCTGGTGATACGCTTGTGTGACGATGACGAATACATGCTTCCAATGTGCGTTCACCGCCATGACCCAAAACACGGATGCAACCATCATGATGCTGTCAACAGAACCTGAATTCATCCCAAAAAATGACGTTTTGCCATTCTTGTACCCAGGTTTGTCGTTGAGTACACCGTCGCAGGCACTCCTGTCTGTGATGCAGCGTCAAGGGTAACCGCAGCTATGGTCTCCGAGCTGATAGTCCATGCTGCTGCAAACGTCGTCGAACTGTTCGTGCAGATGGTTGTTGTCTTGCAAACGTCCTCTTTTGTTGACTCAGGCATCGAGACGTGGCTGCACAATCCGTTACAGCCATGCGAATAAGATGCCTGTCATCTCGAGTGTTAGTGATACGAGGCCGTTAGGATCCAGCAAGGCGTTCCGTATTCCCCTCTTGAACCCACCGATTCCATATTCTGCTAATAGTCATTGGATCTCGACCAACGCGAGCAGCAATGTCGCGATACGGTAAACCGCAATCGCGATAGGCTACAATACGACCTTTATCAAAGTCGGAAACGTGATGGTACGCATTTTTCCTCCTTACACGAGGCATCACAACAACCTTTCTCGAGCCGACGCCTGTCAACTGCTGTTTGTGTATGAGAAATCGGTTGGAAACTTTCCCCATGTCAGCACGTTGTAGGTGTCGCCACTGGCGCCAAACTTGTGTGAATGCTCCGAAAAGCTAACCATTTGCATATCACAGCATCCTCTTCCTGTCGGTTAAATTTCGCTTCTGTAGCACGTCATCTTCGTGGTGTAGCAATTTTAATGTCAAATAGCGTACTTTCACTACAGAGACTAAGGAACAAGTCCCATTTCAGTCTTGCTACTGAAAGAAGCTAGCTTCATTGTACAGAGCAGTGATGGAGGGAGAGACTGGTATGACTCGAGGAGAAAGCCAAAGGATTTGTACGATACTGTTTGGGAATAGAAATTATACGCCATAAAAAACTTAAGGGTAGGAAAACTTGCTCAAGAAAGAGGCCATGGCCGAAGTTAATGAGACTCGTGCTCAACAAACACGTCGAGGCAGCACAGCAGTGTAAAGGATGAAACAGTGACTTAGGTTAGCAAGAATCTCCGACATGTAATGTGAATGACGTTGTGTGTCGATGGCTGGCGGAGCCTGTAAGGCGTACAACTATTGACGGTAGTATGCCGTAGTAAATCGTACGCATTATGCGTCGCTGGTTGTAAATGCTAGATATTATAAGACTTTGTTAACGTGATGAATTATGAGTTGGGAACCATTACGTTGATCGATATGGTATGTACAAATACATGATGAAAGACCACCAGGATGCCGCTAACGTAATATACATTTAAGAACAAAGCAAAAATGAAACGCCGATCGAGGCAGATGCATTAGCAAATACATTAATTACGAATGCGCGGTAAGGTGCAGAAAAAAGAAAACATTTTATCATTCAATTTTTGTACAGTTGTTTTTGGTTTTAAGAGAAACAGTCAGAATTTCAAGTATGTAGCAGGACGGCGTACTGTGATAGCAATGTATTCTATTGAATGAGTGAATAATACAAGGTTAAAGAGTTAAAGGGTGGAGGGAAACGATGAAAGTGGATTGATTTTGTGACCACAACAAGCGACGGTATCCCGGGAGTCCTCTGTTGCCTGCACCTTTAACAACGAGCGAAGTTCTATATTCAAGAAGAAATTAAGATAAGCACAAATATATATATATATATATATATATATATATATATATCCGGTTCACTCACGGAAGGTGAAATCAGTGGATGAAACAGTACCATCGTTCTTAGTCAGTACCTTCTGTGGGAGCAACAACCATTATTTCAACAGTTATAAAAAGCCTACTGTGGACTGTTATAGTGAAAGATTGATTCGAAAAAAAATACAACAGTTGCAAACATCAGAGTGAAAGTAGAATACATGTCACCGTTGACACAGATTCGGTTGGTTCTAGGTACTGCTATGAAGTGTATTACTAGCAAAAAGTCAGTCAAGGAAGTAAAATGATCTCTACTGCCATCCTTTCAAAGCAACATTTTTCCATCTAAAATCGTAGGCAACTGTGATGAAGTAAAGAGACACGTTTTCGTATTAGGCAACAGAGTCAAATTTATTTTGCTGTTCTCTATGTTAAAAATATTCCACCACTTCCGATAACCACAAAATTACAATAACAGGTGGTGAGGAGGTTACAGCTGCACTCGTATCAAGGAACAGTCAGGAGATTGATGTGTTCGGAATTAGCACTTCATTTTTTTCGTAGTTGTCACCTCACTGTTAAATAGCGCACCTGAAGACATAAATTACATCTATCAAATAGTAATACTAGCAAATATATTTGTTATCCTAAAAGTAGGTCATGGTAGTTAAGAAGTTGTGAAACATATGCAAAGACATTTGGCTCCATTTAAATTTTTTACAGTTATATTCTTACCTGAAGTGTCTCTATTATCAAATAAGCAAAGGTAAGTTTTGTTTCACTTTTTTACGACTTAACGCTTTGTTATATAGTAGGCCTCAATACACATGTAACTTGATTAAGTACGTCTCTTGCGATGAAATCGTCCATTACCCAGTTTTGAAGACGTTACTGCTTCCGCCCTGTTTTCAGAGGAAGCTCAAGTTTCCTTGTGCAGCCGTTGTTGCTAATTTGAGTTTTCTGAGAGAACTTTGTGCCCGCCTTGAGCTCACATTACGCATTTCTGCGAGTGGACCAAATTTCCCCAAACTTTCTTGAGTTTGTTTACCTCTCGAAGACAGGATGATTTATTTTTAAAACGGTCGCCAGTGTAGCACGTTTATGCAAAGTACAAGACAAATTTTTATTTCATGGAACCTAGCCTGAGATACTTTGATCTCAGTGTTACACTGAGGCAACGCGTATGTATTTTCCTTTTATAGGAAAACGACTTCTCAAATGGAATAGTTCACTCAATTTCCAGAAATTACTAAACGATTGTTGCCGCATTTTAGTAAGTGTTCTCTCTCCATATTTCCAAGGGATTAGTCAGTCGTATGGGATTTGCTGTTTTCCATGATATGACAAACTGATTTTGTTTCGTATGTGAGACCGGATGCACGCCTATAGCCTGTGGTATTTCCTCTGTGGTTGTGTTTAAAAAATCGAACTGTTGATGTACACCGAGATATACGGCTAGTTAATATCTCTCCTCCATATTGCAGCTGTCATCATCAAAATATGTTCGACGTATGAGACCAGAGAATATATCTATTCCCATTTCTTGTTTTGCAAATATATCAGTTGATGGGTAATGTACAACAGCTATCACGCCATACAGGAATATCGCTGGTAATGTTATTTATCAGGACTGTCATTATAATCGTTTAGCAGACTGCTTTATATATACAATTAAATGATTCGTTTTCTAATCACAGTTGTTTCGCGAGAAGTAGATATTTTAGGCTCGAATAAAACATTTCACATAACATGCCTCCAATTTGGTCTAAACAGATACAGCTGGTTACATTCATATAAACTTCATTTCACATGTTAGTACTCTCTTTGCTGCGGATTTGTTCATCGTTTGTAATTTTAGTTTCGAAGTTATAATGTTGTGTTCGAGTTTCATAATAACATTTTTCAACTATGGTAGTTGTTTGCTGTCTAATTCTCCAGTAATTATGCAATGAACGTATTTACAAATGCTCAGTGTGGCGCAATGATATTTATGCAGGAATTGTGTATTGTGTATTGCTGCTGTGCGTGTAGAAAATAAAACAGACGATCTCCTAATCACAGAGTACCACATTCAGTTGTGCTCATGATTTCCATTCCGCAGCTCGTGGTCGTGCGGTAGCGTTCTCGCTTCCCGCGCCCGGGTTTCCGGGTTCGATTCCCGGCGGGGTCAGGGAATTTCTCTGCCTCGTGATGACTGGGTGTTGTGTGATGTCCTTAGGTTAGTTAGGTTTAATTAGTTCTAAGTTCTAGGGGACTGATGACCTTAGATGTTAAGTCCCATAGCGCTCAGAGCCATTTGAATCAATACAGATACCAATATCAGCCAGGAAGTTTTCTTTGCTACGGTCGCAGGTTCGAATCCTGCCTCGGGCATAGATGTGCGTGATGTCCTTAAGTTAGTTAGGTTTAACTAGTTCTAAGTTCAAGGGGACTGATGACCTAAGATGTTAAGTCCCATAGTGCTCAGAGCCATTTTTGAAGTTTTCTTTAGCCCCAGGCCAGCCGAAGTGGCCGAGCGGTTCTAGGCGCTTCAGTCTGGAACCACGCGACCGCTACGGTCGCAGGTTCGAATCCTGCCTTGGGCATGGATGTGTGTGATGTTCTTACGTTAGCTAGTTTTAAGTAGTTCTAAGTCTAGTGGACTGATGACCTCAGAAGTAAAGTCCCATAGTGCTCAGAGCCATTTGAACCATTTTAGCCCCAGTGTGGCGTGTGTGGGAATAGTAGGTTACGTCTATCAGTACCACGGCTAGTATAGAATCAAGAGAACTCTCCTTCTTTTTCTTGTACCTTTGTACCGCTTCGGCGCAGTATCAGCATTGTTATTATCGGAAATGGAATGGTTAGTACAAAGGGGGGTGCCACATTTTCAATGTGTCGTCATCCCTTTAACCCCCTGTGAAAAGCTGTGTGTACAGCTGTTGTATTTGTGTAGTATTATTCACGTGAAGTTTTCGAAATATAGGCTAATCGTTTAACTGAGGCGAGACTTGGATACTGGCCCAGTATTCTCCTAATCAGTTGTGGGAAAAAATCTGAAAACCACACCCAGACTCGCCGTCACACCGACACTCCTCGTCAATCCGGCGGTCGGGTTCGATCCTGGGTCGGTGCGTCTCCTCGTTCCGGAAGCGGCGCTTTAATGCGCGTGACTATCTGGGCGGATCAGTGTCAGAAGAGCTCAGTCATCCTTCATTCTGCATGACTTTCTCACAAGAGATCGATGTCAGTGTCCTGGCAGCGTGTGTGGTCAGCGAGGTAGTGGTGTGCTACATCAGCGTAGCTCGCTGGTGGCAAGCTGGCGGTGGGTATGTACGCTAGGCACATGGGTGCCTACCGCAGCGGAGCCGCAGCGGCTGACGATCAGCCTAGCTGATGTAGGCATGGCATCATACCGGCAGTCGGCAAGCTTATGTTGGACTTCTACCTGGCTCGATAACGCAGCCGGTGCCGTACCCAAGACCTTCGAAGTCGATCAGATGACGAATGCCTTGAGCTGACCTCCCCTTGGCAATACTGGCTCGAAACACAGGACCATTAGATTTAGCTAATGGCTCCACAATAGACCATCGCAAGCATGGCGTCAGCTACAGTCCGAAGTTCAGCGACACACGTCAGTCCAAGGACGTAGACAGAGTTTTGTCAAAGGGGCGACTGGGAGGTTTGGGGGTAGGGTCCGATTTGATAGAGAGTATCTTAACAAGATACATGTTTTCCATTCTTCAGATTTTCATAAAAAAAAACTCTAAACTGTTTTATCCAACAATGATATCGGAGTTTTCACCAAGTGAAGATACACTATGTAATCAAAAGTATCCGGACACCAGGCTGAAAATGACTTACAAGTTCGTGGCGCCCTCCATCGGTAATGCTGGAATTCAGTTTGGTGCTGGCCCCACCCTTAGCCTTGATGACAGCTTCCACTCTCACAGCCCATTCTTCGCGGAGTGCTGCACTGAGGTGAGGTATCGATGTCGATCGGTGAGGCCTGGCACGAAGTCGGCGTACCCAAACAGTCCAAAGGTGTTCTGTAGGATTCAGGTCAGGACACTGTGCAGGCCAGTCCATTGAAGGGATGTTATTGTCGTTTAACCACTCCGCCACAGGCCGTGCGTTATGAACAGGTGCTCGATCGTGATAAAAGATACAATCTCAATCCCCGAATTGCTCTTCAACAGTGGTAAGCAAGAAAGAGCTTAACACATCAATGTAGGCCTGTGCTGAGATAGTGCCACGCAAAACCACAAGGGGCACAAGCTCCATCCACGACAAACACGACCACACCACAACACCACCGCCTCCGAATTCTGCTGTTGGCACTACACACGCTGGCAGATGTTCACCGGGCATTCGCCATACCCACACCCTGCCTTCGGATCGCCACATTGTGTACCGTGATTCGTCACCCCACACAACTTTTTTCCACTGTTCAGTTGTCCAATGTTTACGCCACTTACACCAAGCGAGGCGTCGTTTAGCATTTACCGGCGTGATGTATGGCTTATGAGCAGCCGCTCGACCACGAAATCAGTTTTCTCACCTCCCGCCTAACTGTCATAGTAATTGCAGTGGATCCTGTGTGATGGTATGGATAGATGTCTGCCTATTACACATTACGACCCTCTTCAACCGTCGGCGGTCTGTCAGTCAACAGACGAGGTTGGCCTGTACGCTTTTGTGCTGTATGTGTACCTTCACGTTTCCCCTTACTGTTACATTGGAAACAGTGGAACTAGGGATGTTTAGGAGTGTGGAAATCTCGCTTACAGGCGTGTGACACAAGTGACACCCAATCACCTGACCACATTCGAAGTCCTAGAGTTCCGCGAAGCGTCCCATTTTCTCACTATGTCTAATGACTACTGAGGTCGCTGATATGGAGTACCTGGCAGTAGGTGGCAGCACAATGCACCTATTATGAAAAACGTATGTTTTTGGGGGTGTCCGGATACTTTTGATTACGTAGTGTATCATCTCGATAGGATTGTTGTATTTTGACGAAGCACTAAGAAGGAGTCATGCTCCCAACTCCCTTCATCCAGTAAGATCATTTTACACTCTTCTTTCAGTCTGGATTTGAGAGGAAGTGATCAGGAACGGACGAGCGCTAAGTTATTGGGACACGGTGATTGTTAGCAGCAGAACTTTTCGAATAAGATATCTCTGTTCGAAAGAGAAGCTAGAACAATTTTTGCAGGAGAAAATGCAATGGACCCAGAATTACTCAACCTTACACTTCCCAGATTTCCTCATTTAAATATGCATTCTCACTTCTTGCAATGGAAGAAACGTCATTTCCCGCGTTAAAGAATGCTGCGGCAGAGGAATGCATGAACCTAAATGAGGAGAATTAAGATTATTATTTATTTATCATAAAGATCTTAGCGCCAGGAACTTCCGAAGAGATGCTTGACTCACCTTCGATGCAGCACCTATCATATATACAATCGGGGTTCACCTTTAACGGAATTGGAATCTGTTAGGAAAGAAAAGTAGTCCGAAAGATCTGGCTTTGGCCTATAGCAAGGGATGAACCCCCGTATTACCCTGCATTGAAAATGAGATACCACAGAAAACAGTTTTCAAGGTAACCAGCGGATGGACTCAAAACCACTTCGCCTACCGAATCCAGGGATTGCTAGCTCAGTGGTCCAACAGGCAGAGCTACCCCAAAAGCAATTTTGAGAGAACTTGTTGCCCACTGTTTCAAAAGCAAATAAAATCCGCACGACCAAATACTGAATTCTGACATTGCACGTTTTCCTTTCATTGTGCAAGTTTAGTCATTCGATAGTATGCGTATCTTAAGATTTAATTGTGCATGGAACTGCTGGCTTCAGTTATTATAGTATTACGAGAGTAGATATTGGACTAAAGGGAGAGGACGGATACAAGGCTGGGGCAGCTAGGACGAATACAAGGAACCCGCTGAAAAACCCTTTTAGAAACGAACGCCTTCATTCCATAACCCTTCGGCTTTCCACAAACTTCTCCCAGTAGTTTCCGTACCGGACTGATTTTCATAAATGGGTACCATCCAGGTGACGATATTGGACGATATTTTGCCGTTTGGGCTACTAGTAATAGAATATTGAGCAACTTTTTTAAAGAAATGCAACCTTCACCTCTTGGGCGATATTTCTGTTGATGAACGCGATTTTCGGGTTGCACGGGCAAATCCATGAATATTTTTTGGCACTGATTTGTTCAAATGGCTCTGAGCACTATGGGACTCAACATCTTAGGTCATAAGTCCCCTAGAACTTAGAACTACTTAAACCTAACTAACCTAAGGACATCACATACAACCATGCCCGAGGCAGGATTCGAACCTGCGACCGTAGCAGCCCCGCGGTTCCGGACTGCAGCGCCAGAACCGCATGGCCACCGCGGCCGGCGGCACTGATTTGAAGTTAATGTTGTTTGTAATTATATTTACCGCTCCACTGCCTCGTGAAATACTGAAATACTAATATACTGCAACCCCAATGTCCTACCTGTCACCAAATAACGAATCCAGTGCTAACGTTAAACTGCTGTAGGTAGGTAATTATGCTGTTACAGTAGTGGGTGCATATATATGACTTACCACAACGGTAGTGGATGAATCAAAATCGGTTTTTCTCTTATTTCTTGTTATAAACTTAGCCATAATTAGAAACTACGACAAAAGCATACAAAAAAAAACATTAAGCGGCAACACCTACACTAAATGGAACTAGTAGTAAGAACTGGGGTGATTAACGAAATAACGGCTAAGCTCAAACAACACCAACAACTGGTCTTGGCTAAAACAGTGATGGACGCTAACTAATAGTACTATGGATGTACAGATGGTTTAAATGTATAGTCGGTCTTGCAAATGATCGATAGTGCGCATTGCTTTTTCGTCGTGTGACTGAAAATCAAAATATCTTTGAATTTCACTATACGGAAATTAGGTTATGTGTAATTTCGTTTAGGTGATAGAGTGTACGGACGCCGCTAACTCTGGACTCCCCCTTCATTTGGCCGTTTGGCTACGGCCTTGATCAGTCCATTGCTGAACTGGTTGTTTATCATTCTTAATTGATTTAAAGGCGTTACTATCTGAATTATTTTCCCCTCAAGCAACATACACTACTGGCCACTATAATTACTACACCACGAAGATGACGTGCTACAGACGCGAAATTTAACCGACAGGAAGAAAATGGTTCAATGGCTCTGAGCACTATGGGACTTAACTTCTGAGGTCATCAGTCCCCTAGAATTTAGAACTACTTAAACCTAACTAACCTAAGGACATCACACACACCCATGCCCGAGGCAGGATTCGAACCTGCGACCGTAGCGGTCGCACGGTTCCAGACTTTAGCGCCTACAACCGTTCGGCCACCGTGGCCGGCACAGCAAGAAGATGCTGTGATATGCAAATGATTAGCTTTTCAGAGCATTCACACACGGTTGGTTCCGGTGGCGACATATATAACGTGCTGACACGAGAAAAATTTCCAACCGATTTCTCAAACACAAACAGCAGTTGACCGGCGTTACCTGGTGAAACGTTGTTATGATGCCTCGTGTAAGGAGGAAAAAGCCTACTCGCTTTGGTCAGGATCCGATGACTCTTAGCACAATATGAAATACGTGGGTTCATGACGGTAATACGAAACGCCGTGCTGGATCCCAACGGCCTTGTATCACTAGCAGTCGAGATGACAGGCATCTTATCCGCATAGCTGTAACGGATCGTACAACCACGTCTCGATCCCTGAGTCAACAGATGGGGACCTTTGCAATACAACAACTAACTGCACGAACAGATCGACGACGTTTCCAGCAGCATGGACTATCAGCTCGGAGACCATGGCTGCGGTTACCCTCGACGCTGCATCACAGACAGGACCCCCTATGATGGTGTACTCAACGACAAACCTCGGTGCACGAATGGCAAAACGTCATTTTTTCGGATGAATCCAGGTTCTGTTTACAGCATCATGATGGTCGCATCCGTGTTTGGCGACATCGCGGTGAACGCACACTGGAAGCGTGTATTCGTCATCTTCATACTGGCGTATCACCCGGCGTGATGGTATGGGGTGCCATTGGTTACACGTCTCGGTCACCTCTTGTTCGCATTGACGGCATTTTGAACAGTGGGCGTTACATTTCAGATATGTTACGACCCGTTGTTGTACCCTTCATTCGATCCCTACGGAACCCAACATTTGAGCAGGATAATGCCCAACCGCATATTGCAGGTCCTGTACGGGCCTTTCTGGATACAGAAAATGTTCGACTGCTGCCCTGGCCAGCTCATTATCCAGTCCTCTCACCAATTGAAAACGTCTGGTCAATGGTGGCCGAGCAAGAGGCTCTCACAAACGCGTCACTACTCTTGATGAACTGTGGTATCGTGTTGAAGCTGCATGGGTAGCTGTACCTGTACACGCCATGCAAGCTCTGTTTTACTCAATGCCCAAGCGTATCAAGGCCGTTATTATGGCCAAAGGTGCTTGTTCTGGGTACTGATTTCTCAGGATGTATGCACCCAAATTGCGTGAAAAAGTAATCACATGTCAGTTCTAGTATAATATACTTGTCCAATGAATACCCGTTTATCATCTGCATTTCTTCTTTGTGTAGCAATTTTATGGTCAGTAGAGTACTTAACGTTTGTAACAAGTAATGTCAGTAATTGGTAGTGTTAAGACATATTCTTTTACATTAATTACTTCTGTTTATTAGTAGCTTTTTGCATCTGATATTTTCTTTAGTTTCGCAGGATCGATGATGAGCCAGGGTCTGGAGGGAGCCCCACGGCAGTGACTCCAGGAAGATTTGGCTAGGGTTGCAGAAGAGAAAGGGAGTGGAATGAGGCAAAGCGTCTGCATGTGTCAGGGACATGCTCGAACCCAAGCACTGTTTGGGCCAGGTTTCTGGACACGTTATGCACCCGGCGCAATATGGGGCCCAGGCCTACATTGAATAGCAGTCGTATAATGTAGTGGGATGGCCACTTGCGCTGACACAGAATCTACATTTTTACAAACAGTGCCATGTGGCTAAAGCACTTTTCAAAGGAACTTCGTTTTGTGTCGACTGGCCGTCTTGCGAGAACTCTGTGCAGAGAGAAGCAAGTGACTCGAGATATCTGCATTTCTCGAGAAGATATGGAACTGCCTTGTGGACAGGATTTATTTTCTCTTTGTAAAGCGACGACCCAACATTCAGGCGCCACCTGATGCGGTGTGAACAACTTTATGTCTAAAAGTTGAGAGAGGGCTCCTCATTGGTTTATCTTTAAAGAAATAGCAGGAGAGACTGTTGTCTTGTTAGCTATAATATCATTGGCCAGAATGTTGCAGAGCTTTTTTCATTGACGCATGGATATTGCGTGAGCCAATAGGAAGGAGAAGGAATTCGTGCTGGTTGTGGACACAGAATAATTTGATTGACCACGAAGCAACTGAGGCGCAAGTACAAGTGCTCCTAATAACTTAGTTGCGGGTATTTATAGTTGGTCTACCCAGCCATTGTGTGGCAGCCGCCCACCTCCTGCCGTGTTGTTGGCTATAGAAGTGCGGAATTGTGCCATGGCATCTAAAACCCAGCCCACCATTATGGTACACTGCTATGTTGCAGTGTGCCACGCCAACAGTATTTTAGCTCCGAACAGCAGGACTGTACAGGCAGCTAACTTACAGAATTAACAACTGCTGCCGGTAAAGCTTCTGTTCCATAGTACGACTTCATATTCGAATTTTGATGATGACAGTTGCCTAACTTTGGGTGAAAAATATTATGTTGACTGAATCTGGTGATGGAGTGCGCCATACATAAAATTTCATCCTGTCTTAATTTTTTTCGATACAACCATTCACGAATTCCTACCTTGTACCAAACACTTCACATCAGAGTAGCACTTGCACTCAACATCCTTTATTATTTGGTAGATATATTGAGATCCCTGTCTTCCCCTGTGGTATTTCCATCTACTGCTACCTCAAGTACCACAAAAGATATTACTTGATGTCTTGAACAAGTAATATCATCTTGTCCCTTTATCTTGTCATTGTTTTACCACGTATTTCTTTCCTCAGCAATTCTGTAGACAAATTCCGCATTTATTTTATTAGCTATCTCATTTTCAACATTTTAAACGCTCCAACTCCCTTTTTTCTGGAATTCGCAGAAATTTCTTTTTCAAATTAACGTAGATATAAAATACTTCTTTTGGCCTTGGCTACCCTCTTCAGTTGTGCCGTCTTCTTTCATTTCCTTCCTTCTCCGGCTTATTTCTGCTATTTCATCTTCTTTCAATCTAGCCTCAAACCTCATTATATTGTTCATCCCAGATATAGCAGTTCTTCTTCACTTACACTGATGACTGAATTGTCGTCACTAAATGCTATAATTGATATCCTTTCATCCTGAATTTTGATCTCAGTCCTAAGCCTTTCTTTTATTTTGAAGTATAGGTTGAACAGCAGCGGTAGAAGCTGCATCCTTGTCCTACACCATTTTTAATTTAAGCGTTTCTTCCATTCTTATTGTTCCCTGTAAATTTTTATACGTGCATTATTTTGCCCGTCATTCCATATAGGTTTCATCTATTTTTTATGAGAATTTCGAATATTTTGCACTACTTTACAGGTTTTCGGTCGATGGGTCCTCTGTTTTCTATTCTATTTTTGATCTATTATTCTTGTTGAGGTGTTAACATGACTGTCGCACTTAGCAGCTTTTGGTGTCTTCGGGATTATGTGGATGTAATTTTTCCAACAGTCTGACGAAATATCTCCCCTACAATAGATTCTGCATTTCAACTTGAATAATCGTTTTCTTGCCACATTCCCTAATGATGTAGAAATTCCAAAGGAGTTCTACTTTGGTCTCACTCGACTGCAAGTCTTCTAAAGCTGTGTGAAACTATGACGCTAATCCTAATTCCCCTATGTCTTCACTGTCGGCTTCCATTTCTTCTTCTGTCCCCTCATCAGAAAGTCCTCCGAATTCAGACACATTGCAGTGTGCTACCTCCACCCACCCGTTCTCTCCTCCTGTATTTGATAGTGGAATTCCCTTTGCTATTTTACTGTTAGACCGTTTGCTTCTCAATGTTTTGACTTTAATAATACTATCCATCCGACAATATTTTTTTCGAATTCTTCACATTTGCCTACAGTCACATAGAATTGGCCTCCACGCACTTCCTATTTACTTTAATTCTAAGTTTACTGGATCCTGTATTGCTGTATTTCTGTCTTTTCATGAACGTTTTTCTACTTCCTTGTTTCATCGGTCAGTTGAAGCAGTTATTCTGTGAACCAATGTGTCATCGTAGTTACCTTAAATTTACCCATATTTCTTGGTCCAAGAGGTTTTCCTTTTTAGAAATTTCCAATCATCTGCAACTTCACCGCTACCTGTGATATTCATTACCGCAGTATCAACAACTTCAGAGAACTTCAAACATGTATCGTCATACCTCATAAGTTCACTATTCGACTTCATACCGCACTGATTGTTCTGAACGATACGCTTAAACTTCAGCCTACTCTTCATCATTACTAAATTGCTTCTCAGAGGATATCCGCTCAGGATATGCCCTACATTCCCATATATGACTTGGGAATCTATGTCTTATCGTGATGTACTCGAGCTGGAATTATCTCGTGTCTGCAGGTCTTTTCTTAGGATGTCAGCTTCAATTATGATTTTTCAACTATGTATTCCGTGTTACCATATTGCAGAGCTCCATTAGCCTTTCTCCTGTCTCATCCCTTCTTACTAGAAGGGATTCTCCAGTAAGTTGGTTTTCCACTCTTTCGCATACTACTGCATCTCAATCATCACCCACGGGTATTAGTTATTCCCCACCCATAGCATACTTAATCTCATGTTAAATATCTTCGTACACTGTCTCTGTCTCTTCATATTCTGGTATGACGTCGACATGTATACCATAAATATCGATGTTTACATTGGTTTGCTGTCGATTAGGATGAAAAATTTCTAACACGGAACTATCCGTAGTAACTCACTTTCTTCCGTAAGTTTCCGTTGTTGAGATATCCTATTACGGTTGCACCGTTCTCTGATGCCGTTCACATTTCTCGAGTTCCGCCTGACTAAAATTAGTTACTTCCATTCCATATTATTTCACTGACAGCCACTGCATCAAGACTGAGCCCTTGCATTTTACTTTACAGATCTTATGACTTCCATACTGCAATTAAACTTCTGAAATGCCACAATCCGACTCGTTGAAATGTTACCCTGTTGTTACCTATTTGATCTTATTTTAATAGTCACGTCCTTCTTGGTAGTCTACCCTCGGTGATACGAATGGGAGACTAATCCGAGTTCTTTTTCATGTGGAGAGATCATCATGGCTTTGGAGAACATCATGACACTTTTTGAATTACCTGCCACATATGCTGTGGATACACGCCATATGTCGTTTCCTTATACCGTTTATCATCGCCGATTCTTTCGCGCTCGAGGCCCAGTTTGACCACCCGC
This sequence comes from Schistocerca nitens, assembly GCF_023898315.1. Lineage (NCBI taxonomy): Eukaryota > Metazoa > Arthropoda > Insecta > Orthoptera > Acrididae > Schistocerca > Schistocerca nitens. The sequence continues at coordinate 259,606,566 of NC_064620.1, forward strand.
ATGGCCAGAGGGCGTCGTGAACTTTGCCACACATCCGAATCTTTGACAAGGTCGATCGCAGAACAATGCAGAGTCCTTATACAGGAGTCTCCGGCCGCCACTGCTGATGGTTTTTACTCAAAATTAGCTGAGAAACCCAGCGCAGCCCAAGTGTTTATTTATAGTTGTGCGTCCACGCCCTTACCACGCAGCGTCTGCCTTTGTGTTTAATGTTTATGGCGTCATGTCTCCTGAACTATGTGTCCTAGAATGATTTAATTTTGCTGGTATATTCAGCGCCGTATGCGGATGCTGTCTGTGAAATATGTTGCGCGAGGAGTTATTAGCAAAGAATTCATAAATTTAAACCTCATATGGCAGTTTTTCAAGCATCTGTTTATGCCGTTGTAGCTCCTGAACGGTTGTCGTTCGACAATATAATTTTGAATTTACATTCAGTGCTACATGTCCGTACAGTCTGCAAAATGTGTCGCGAAAACAGTTAGTAGTAAAGAAATAATAAATTATAACGTCAAGCCTCATGCCTTACTTTTTACTGGATGAACGATGGAAAACTAGTAAGCGATAAACTTGGCTCTTTTTATCGTTTTGCAGGGTTTGTCAACGAGAAAATATTTCGCCAAAGTTTCAAACTATTTGTAAAGTTTGTTGCAATTTGCAAAATGCTCTAATTGTCAAATACTGGGTGAGTAAAATCTGGGAATTCATGTGTCGCGACCTACGCTTCTTTTTCATCTAAATTTTTATAATATGTATGGATGTTAGGAACGTCAGGATTGAAATTCAGAACATTGCCCCTACACCACAGGCTTAATAGTATTCTCCAACTGCCTCGCACTTCCCCTTAAACATAACCTCCGAAAGCTTAATCCTTGACACTACCCATCCATGTACCTGTCGTGAGACGTCATAATATCAAGTATTGTTCTTTTTTGTATCTCACTAACAATATTTTATCCTGTTCATGTCTTCCGAAAACGACGTACGCCAGCACTGCAATAAAGCTGACCCTTGGAACTTACAGAGATCTACTTTTACGTGACAGTGAACACTTTAATTTCTTGTAGGTAATTAGATACACTCAGAAAATTTAGTGCAATTACATTAGGTGTTGCGTGAAATTCTGGTTGATGCAACCACTTACTAAACTCAAAAGCTTTCACTGAAATACAAAAAAAAAGATATTTTCGTAAATTTTGTAATCTCGTTATACTAATAAAACGAAATGCTGTAATACTGCGATAGTAAGTGTTGTTTAAAAATGTCAGTTTCAATTTCCTTCACTTGTTAATCCTGCGTCGAGTAAGGTACTGTCACGTGATATTTTCATACACCTCAGTGCACAGTAAATAAAATACTGCGTGATTTTTAATTATGTAGAAATAACTCACGAATGCCGGCCGTTGGTGGCCGAGCGGTTCTAGGCGCTACAGTCTGGAACCGCGCGACCGCTACGGTCGCAGGTTCGAATCCTGCCTCTGGCATGGATGTGTGTGATGTCCTTAGGTTAGTTAGATTTAAGTAGTTCTAAGTTCGAGGGGACTGATGACCTGAGATGTAAAGTCCCATAGTGCTCAGAGCCAGCCGTAACTCACGAATATATTACAAATTGTTTAGTGTTAGCTACTAAAGGTTAATTTGAGTGTTTCACTGTTTGCCCTTTATTTTCATGCTTGGTGCTTATAGTTTCTCTAGAGGTTACATGGTGAAATAAACCGGGAAATATTTTATTCCACATAAATTCAAAGCAGAATTCTGTTGCTGTTGAGTGTGGCAATATAGAATTAAATTAATGAAACTGTTTATATGGTATGCACGTCTACACTCTTCACTAAAAATGTGTATACCATTATAGAGGTACATGTCTTACGCAGACAGACTCTATCTAGAAAAACAATGCGATCATTTCTTTTTTAATTAATTGCTGGCTTTCAAGATCATAATCCAGTCTAAGCGATTACTGGTGACGTTCTATTTAGCAAACAGCACTAGTGGAAGATTCACAGATGATATACGAAAATAGCGGAATTATTTGTATAGTTATACTGATGCATTGTAAAGGCTCTGAAGATTATATGATGATTAACTCAGGTACTCTGATAAAACATAACATATATTTGTGACATTTAATTGAGCTGTTAGTGATCCTAATTTATTCTTCAGTCAATTCATATTACTTGTTAACACTAATAAGCAGAATAAGCAGAAATGTCGCTACAAATAGGAAAAATTTGTAGTAAATATCACGCGTTAGTAAAGAAGGAATCATGCAATGAATTATTTCTTTACAATTAAAACAATTTGGTCTCAGAGTTACCATTGAGAATTATGGAAAACATTTTAATTAATAATTTCTTGAGTTAAATTTAGTTGTGTCAATTTATGTCTACTGTTTGTAAGAAGTAGATGGATGACAGTGATCTATAATGTAATTTAACAATATATTAATTTTTGCTATTATAATACTTTACATGTTTAAATTATACTGAATTAACAATGAGTATTTCTCTTGGATGAAGTTTCTTTTCCTTAGATTGGTGTCTTTCTGTATATGACTCTTTATTAATTTCCTTACTATTTTCCCTAAGCTCACACCGCGGGCCCCACTAGACAAGCAGATACGAGAAGAGTGAGTTTCAATATGTACAACATATGTTCTTTCTGTCTTCTAGATACCTACCATACACCTCAGAAGCATACTACAGCGTGCGGACGATAATGAATCCCGACACCAACTAACGTAAGTAAAAGATCGAAGCAGAGAGTTGGTTAATGCATGGATAGGATATTGCTTGGTTATCTTGTTGAGTTGCTTACAGGTCCCAACGGCCAATTCTTCTTGTTTCCTTATGGCACGATTATGATATGGTGATATGGCGAATGTCGGAAGAGATGCCATCCGCAGTCGCTTTGGTGTTGTCCATCTCTCTTTTTTTCCAGTATCAGCATTCCTTTTCTAACTAATGCAGTTTTGTGCACATACATACAATATAGCATTACCTTCACAACAAACGTACGTCGAGCCTGTAGGCGAACGACCGTTTAAATAACGAAGATGGAAGATACAAATTGTTAATATTTCCTAATGCTGTATATTATTGCGGTTTGCTGCTCCTGCATTTGCCGTGTGTCCACTTAAAGATTTTGAATATAGGGCCCTTCTGTCATGCAAAACACTGTTGCTTTCGTATGACCCAGACATTTTTCAGCATCCTTGTGCCATCAACAAATGGTTTCCTTTAGTTAAATCTATGAGATGTGCACATATTTTCAGTCACAACTAGCCTACGAAAATGACACTTAAAGGCAGTGATTATGTGTTGTTGACGTTGCCTTAATTTTACATTACACAGTTATGCAGGACCCTTTGTGCTTTACCATGCCTATATAACTTGTCGTCTGGAACAACATGATATTATTCTAAATTTGGTTGGCGCGTTAACAAATCAGTTTGTATCTGAACCTAATTTCGTTGTGTCAGGATATTTCTCAACCATTATGCTACCAATCACGTTTTCCGTTAGCAAATCCTGCTTCATTTGCGTTCTCATTCTGGAAACATCCCCCAGGATGTGGCTAAGCCATGTCTCCGCAATATCCTTTCTTCCAAGAGTGCTAGATCTGCAAGGTTTGCAGAAGATCATCTGTGAAGTTTGAAGGTAGGAGACGAGGTACTGGCGGAATTAAAACTGTGTGGACGGATCGTGATTGGGTAGCTTAGTTGGTAGAGCTCTTGTCCACGAAATTCATAGGTTCCGAGTTCGGGTCTCGGTCCGGCACACAGTTTTAATCTGCCAGGAAGTCTTTGGAAACCACACAAAAATAGTTCTCATGTTTGTAAAATTTCGTTTGTAATTCCGAATTATTGAAACCAAAATAGAAAGACCCAAAGCACCTTCACAAACAGATAAAACTAAAAAAATAACAGGAAAGAAATAATCGCAATCAAATTTAATAAGAAAAACAATAATTAATATAAATAAAGAAAGAACAATATACTCCAATCTCAGAAGAACCATTAATAAATGCTTACTATTAGAAGAAAAAACATGAACACCAGCAAAATATACCAACAAAGCAAACAGAGAATATAAACATTAGTTTTAATAGTTTAAAAAAAACCACCGGTCTTGTAAACTGGAAATAAGTCTAGGCCCGCTTTTAAAACTTCAGAGGTGGAAAGCTTCCATAATTCATGCTCATCATTTCGCAAAAACACATTTTAAACGTTCCGGTGTGTGTCCATTCCTAGTTCGTACTCACTTGTTCTCAAGGGAATTTACTTTCGGTCTCTCTCTCTCTCTCTCTCTCTCTCTCTCTCTCTCTGTGTGTGTGTGTGTGTGTGTGTGTGTGTGTCTAGGAGGTCAGGTGCTCTTTTTAAATGCTTGTGTCGTCCTGTAATGTTTCTTTTATGTGTTAAATAGTGTCCCTCTGCACAGAAGAGATACATTTATAATAAGTTTTCCTTCTGCTAAAGCCCTCTGTCGTCAGTTTATGTTCTATTTCTAATTATTTAATGGTAATATTTGATTTCAGATTTAACTGATAACATAAAGGTCTCTGTAATTCAATTTATGAAGCACCAGTGAATGAAATTTTAATTCATTCTGATTGTGCGTTGATACTTTATACAACTGTTAATAGTGAGAGCTGACATCTTACTGTACAGAGAAAGCAAAAGGGTTCCAGTGAACGTGAGACCACGGTAAAATCTTTTCGGGGTACAAGCCGTGTCACTTCGAACATAATACTCGATTTTTCGATATCTCTCTCTGCCGCTGTTTCCAGGAGTTAAAATCACTGACTGCCGGGGCTGGCACAGTGTTCCCCTTACACAGATGACATCATCTGGAACCTTTCAGAGGCAGCAAACTGGGCAGCTCCTTCCCTCCGCGGGACCGACCGCCGTCAGATGGAGCGCGACGCTAGCGCCACCTTTGAAAGCGCCACTTGCGCTTCCACACAAGCGTCAAACATTCGTCTTTGTTTTCGTTCAATGTCCAGAGCCTACCCCATGCGCTACTAAGTGTGTACTCCTGATTTCTGTTCAAATCATTGCTGTTTATTCTAATTTGTTTGTAGACAACTTGTGTACAAGCCTATATTTATTTCTACCCTGATCAGGAGACCTCACTACCCGTGAGGCCATTTTCTAGGATGGCCTTCGGCTGTGCGTCTGAGGTATGACTTGTGAGGATCTCTTACCGAGGCTCTAATAATTATACCACAAAGGCCTATAACGGCCCTGTCTAAAATCAAAGTACCTATTAGCACACCTTATACCGTTAGGCATAAAAACACATTCAAGAACGGAGGATCACCATCACTCTCCAGCTCTACAGTAAATTTAATGTTGGGATAGACACCGTTCATGTGATCGACGAACTGCTGCAGTGCATTTTCACCATGAGATCTTAAACCCAGTACCTTAATGTTTGTTTGAGTTTGTAGTTTCCTGGCAGTGATGAAATGAAATATGATGCATAGCTCATCCAGGGTGCCACCGTCATTCAAACTGCCACAACTCCACAAAGGAAATTTCCATTCACTGGAAAGGGAGATGGTGACATGGTTACGATAATTTTCTCATTCAGTTTAATATGCACTTTTGTATGAGACTAAATTACCCCAGCTGATTGCCACGATTATACACGGGCTTCTTGTTGAGAGGCCAAATCGTACACAGTATGTTTTGTAGAAGGCCTCATGGGGTAAGCAATAAAATAGACCTACATTATGTCCTATAAAACAGGAATCTTAGCTGATGTCTGTTTCCAAGTCAAAATTTCAGAGTATCACGAAATATTAGCATGTGCTGTGATGACACAATAGTTTTCACTGTCATTGGCGTATCTTAAAAAGTAAGCACAACTTGATGCGTACAACCTACACTCTATCCAGTCTCTCGTGCTCTCCATAGGTGAGACGCTCTAGAAAAGTTTTAAATTTAGTCGTAGTAAACTGTTCAAGATCTGGTGATCATGAAACTTCGTCACTGTCTCTTCCTTGCCGGTAAAACTTATTCAAACTCTAGGGTTTCACAAGCAGAATCCATGAAAACTACAAACATAAAGAAAAATGACACATAGCTTCGGAAAGAGCATTTCTCCAAGTTTCTTTTCGTAATAAACACCGTGACGTGGTTTCGTAACGCGCCACTAAGGGGCAGGCGTGTAGGCAAATCACCCGTTCTGTATTGTCGCATCGAATTAGTTAGCACGTGCAGATAGGCAACACAGCAAGCAGCTTTCCAACCTAGTCTGTTGTCGTTGCCCCCTTGCTGACTTCTATGAACTTCAGTGCGTTGCACAAAATGTATTGACATTTGTCGCGTCACAAACCATGTCCGTATCGAGCATCTGTAATGTGAGATAAGAACTTGAAAAAAAGCTGTATCACTACGTCATTTTTGCGGGCGTCTTGTCGCTTACGCGCATTCGTCTTCTAAAGCCACGGAGTTGTTTGTGAATAACCCAGTACTGAAGGTGAAAATTTCTCCCCGGAATGAGATTCTGTCCGGCTACCCCAGAGTGTAGTACTACGACACAAGCGTGCACGCTGCCTGGCTCTTTAGTCACCTTCTAGTCGTGTGACTGTAGTATGTGCGATACACTGTGAAATATTCATACGACGAGCAACTGGTCATAATAAAGTGATTGTTACGTGAATGTGTGGTGGCTGTTGTTTCGGACGCCGGCCGGAGTGGCCGTGCGGTTCTAGGCGCTACAGTCTGGAGCCGAGTGACCGCTCCGGTCGCAGGTTCGAATCCTGCCTCTGGCATGGATGTGTGTGATGTCCTTAGGTTAGTTACGTTTAATTAGTTCTAAGTTCTAGGCGACTGATGACCTCCGAAATTAAGTCGAATAGTGCTCAGAGCCATTTTAACCATTTTGTTGTTTCGGACGTGTCTGAAAGAACACACAGCACGTGGGTACCGCGGCTGTGAGACTTTTCTGGTAGATTAAAACTGTGTGCCGGACTGGAATTCAGGACCTTTGCCTTTCGCGGGCAAGTGCTGTACCAGCTGATGTACCCAAGCACAACTCACGACCCGTCCTCAAAGAGTTCCATTTCTGCCAGTACATTGTCAGCTGCCTTCCAAGCTCACAGAAGCTCTTCTGCGAACCTTGCCTGCGAAGGTCAAAAGTCGCGAGGTCGAGTCTCGGTCTGTCACAAAGTTTTAATCTGACTGAAAAGCTTTATCTCGGTACGCCTCACGGCCGACCCACATTCCCACCTACCACCAACTTGTTGCAGTTCCCATCCATGTCCTCCAAGTACACTAATTTTAGATTGCTTCTAGTGGTCGACAGTAAATACGTATCAAGACTGAAGTTTGTGGATTCATTACGCATCGAGACGAATCAATTACACGCACAACAAAAAAAAAAATTGCATCATCTCAGTTCCGAGAGTTCCGGAACCTGTACTGAAAACTGCAATAGAGATCAACATAAACATCATTTCCGCTCTTTTTATTGCTCATGAAAACCACACATTGAATGTTGTATCACCATGCAGCGAGACCTTTAGAACTGGTGGTAGAGATTATTGTACACACTGGTATCTCTAATACCGCGTAGCACGTCCTCATTCGTTGAAGCATGCCTGTATTCATCGTGGCTTACTATCCACAAGTTCATCAAGGCACTGTTGGTCAAGGTTGTCCCACTCCTCACCGGCGATTCGGCGTGAATCCCTCAGAGTGGGTGGTGGGTCACGTCGTCTATAAACAGCCCTTTTCAATCAATCCCAGGCATGTTCGATAGAATTCATGTCTGAAGAACATGCTGGCCAACCTAATTGAGCGATGTCCTTATCCTGAAAGAAGTAAATGTAAATTTGGAAAATGAGAGGTAAGATATTACGGGACCAAACTGCTGAGGTCATCGGTCCCTAGGCTTATACACTACATAATCCAACTAATTTATGATAAGGACAACATACATAGACACCCATCCCCAAGGGAGGACTCGAACATCCGACAGAGGGAGCCTGAAGGAAGTCGATCACAAGATGTGCATGATAGAGGCGCGAATTGTCGTCAAAGACAACGAATGCCTCCCCAATATGCTGCGATAGGGTTGCAATAACGATCGGAGGGTGGCATTCACATATGTTACAGCCATTACGGCGCCTCACATGATCACCAGCGGCGTACCTCGGCCCCACATAACGCCACCCCAGAACAGCAGGGAACGTCCACAAAATGGTTCAAATGGCTCTGAACACTATGGGACTTAACATCTAAGGTCATCAGTCCCCTAGAAATTAGAACTACTTAAACCTAACTAACCTAAGGACATCACACACATCCATGCCCGAGGCAGGATTCGAACCTGCGACCGTAGCGGTTGCGCGGTTCCAGACTGTAGCGCCTAGAACCGCTCGGCCACCCCGGCCGGCGAACGTCCACCTTGCTGCACTCTCTGGACAGTGTGTCTAAGGAGTTCAGACTGACCGGGTTGCTTCCAAACACGTCTCCGACGATTGTCTGGTTGAAGGCATATGCGACACTCATCGGTGAAGAGAACGTGATGCCAACCCTGAGCGGTCCATTCCGCATGTTTTTTGACCCATCTGTACCGCCTGCATGATGTAGTGGCTGCAAAGATCGACTTCACCATGGACGTCGAGATGAAGTAGCGCATCATGCAGCCTATTGTGAAAACTTTGAGTCTTAACACGACGTCCTGTCACTACACGAAAATCATTATTCAACATCGTGGCGTATCTTTCAGGGTTCCTCCGAGTCATAATCCGTAGTTAGCGATCATCCACTGCAGTACTAGCCCTTGGGCGGCCTGAGCGAGGCATGTCATCGACAGTGTCTGTTACTCTGTATCTCCTGCACGTCCGAACAACATCGCTTTGGTTCACTCCGAGACGCCCGGACACTTCCCTTGTTGAGAGCCCTTCCTGGTACAAGCAAAGCGGACGCGATCGAACCGCGGTATTGACCGTCCAGGCATGGTTGAACTACAGACAACACGAGCGGTGTACGTCCTCCGTGGTGGAATGACTGGAAGTGATCGGCTGTCGGACCCCCTCCGTCTAATAGGCGCTTCTCATGCATGGTTGTTTACGTCTTCGGGCAGGTTTAGTGAGATCTCTGAGCAGTCAAAGGGACTGTGTCTGTGATACAATATCCACAGTCAACGTCTATCTTTAGGAGGTCTGGGAACCGGAGTGATGCAAAACTTTTTTTGATGTGTGCATATGAATGCATGGTGCCTTTTCTTCCACCTACAGTAGGGATCTAAAATTAGTGAGCGTGAAGGAGATGGGAGGGAGACTGCTGCAAGGTGGCTCTAGGTGTGTTTATGGGCCAGATAGTTAAGTTGCGATGAACACTGCGTCCAGCTGGCGCAGTGGTTAACGCATATGCCTATTAATCACGAGATCCTGTTTTCGCATCCCCTCAGACATACATGTTCACCCCCCACCCACCCCCCTCCTGATTCCGCACAAAGTCTCGATGCAGCTGATGACATCATTACTTCCTTCCCTTTATTTTCCCTTCTATCACCCACCCTCCCTTCAATTTACGTAAGTGACGGTATCCCGCGGAAGGGAGCCCAAATCTGTGGCCTGCTTATCGGAAGATGATTAGCGTAACAGGCTCATTGAGTGGCTCCACAGTACATCCTTACATGCTGACGAGCAGAACGAACGCTAGCGGCGTGGGCGCATGCGAACAGCGCGCCCTTTGGTGGGCCGTGCTGCTAGCGCGCGCGCGACACGTCCGCGGCCGGTAACGAAGCCGCCAATTAAATACGCGACACAGGCGATCCGCCAGGCGACGCCGCTTCCGGAAGTGTCCGGGGGCGCAGATATCGACCTGTGCGCCGACCCACTCGCCGCCCCCAATCCCTGACACCGGCCGGGGCTGAGGCCGGTTCGGGGGGGGGGGGGGCGTAATTGAATATCGCCCGCGGCGGAACGAATGGCGCGGCCGCTCGCGCGCTTACATACGCGCGGACGTGACGTAACGCGGCGGTGCGTGCGCGCCGGCAAATTGCTGGAAGCCGCCCCCAGGTGCGGCAGGCCTGCCTCCGCCGACTTCAAAAGTATCGCTAAAGTTACGTGCCTGCTCCCGGAAGGTAGTTCCTTCAGCGCCGACGTGGTCGCGGACCAGTGCTTCTTAAACAAATTATTTTCATACGGGATATCAAGCGAAATTTCCGACTGGACTGAGGAGTTTTTGGTACAGTCGACGCAGCAAGTTTTCTTGGATAAAGTATCATCCGTAGATGTAGTAGTTGACGAAAAATCGTAGTTGCACAGGGCTTTATGATACATATTTAACACAACTAGTTTCAATCATTGACCATCTTCAGGAGTCTATACACAAAAAAAGACCAAGATATATCACAGTGAGTCTGAACCGTGAATTTACTTTCAAAACTTTTTCCTTAAGAACTTACTTTATTTACTACCGATTCATCAAGAACATTAACACATTGGAACACACTATGTGAGCGTGGAAGTAGTTGCAAAATGGTAACTGATGAAATAAATAAATTTTTTTAATAAATGCAAATTTTTTGTAAAACAGTTTTAAAATTATAATCAGAAAACATCCTGTAAACATCAAGTTACAATTTATTCAGAGGCAGAAAAATTCAATTTTTTTTATAGTATGAGCTTTCGGGCTGAGAACCTTGCCGCTCCCTTTTAACACGGCCGTAGTCCCGACCGCTCACAACAACCTCAGAAAGACTACACTGGTGCAAATCTGCAACACACCACATTACATTAAACTAAAAATTTTAACAACTCACACAAACAATGCACCCCGTAAGAGGGATGGAGATGGTACAAAACACTCACATTAAAAAATTATTTGCCACCGAAAGTGCAACTTGTTTTTAAAAGAACTCTTACGGTGGAAGGTTGGCAACTTTATATACTAAAATGACCATTTAAATGAAACCCATGAAATGCAGACTTACATAAAATGTACATACATGCTCTACATTACACATATACCGCCTCTCAAGATGATATGCAAAATAAAAATATATTCCAGGAATTCGGCCATTACACCTTAAGCAATAAATTCGTTAACACCGAATCCGAAAAATATGACAGAGTCAGCTATTAACGTACGGCAGACCGACAGACAGACAGACACTAACTGCCTAACAAATGCGGACGAGAGACAAACGAGCAAGCTGGGGACGAGATACTGAGAAAGAAGACAAGTAGAATTTAACAAGTAAATGAAACAACATATCACCAATCATTTAACTTATAATAAACTGCGATTTCTGGAGAATACCTGGCGCAGCACCCCCAAATCGCTCTCCCGAACCGTCCGCTGCCAGCCGCTTCAACGGGCGTAGGAAGGCGCGCCGATCCCCCGTCTCAAGGCGTCGCAGCTCGCCCCGGCCAGACCGACGTTGGGTTGACTCCTGTTGCTCTCGTGTCGGCCGCGAAGCCACTATCCCTCGCTATATGGCGCGGCCAACTGGACTCACGTGGCAACCTCACATGCGCCGACGCTCAAGGCGGACAAGTCATCTCGTGTCTCAGAGCGCGACCGACCAACCGATCGATCCAACCGCCAATGACCATTGCACGAGCAACTCGAGCAGACTGGCGGCCTAACACATACTAGCACTCCGGACGACAGACAGACACTCACTGCTCCACACTGACCCGGCTGACCAACAGACTAGACTCGCCGAGACTGACAGACTGACCCCCTACCTCCGACTGACTGACTCTCTGAGCTCATAGAGCCCCTTAAATGCACGTGAACAGGCAACTTTTCCCCTTTCCCACCAGAGGGAGACACCAAAGCTGCGATTGCCACAGCGGCGCCACCGCTAGAAATGGAGGGCGACTGCTTTACACAACGCGCTGCGGCGCACTCTTCAATACAGCAAATTTTAACACGGCTCAGAGTCATTACAAATAACAGTCGTAAATATAGTACTCAAAATTTATAACCCATTGAGAACTTACATTGTAGAATCGTATTCAGATATGAGAAACTCATAATATCAAACATCATGGCACAAGCCAACCCATCCTTCACATGATCTTTTGTAGGCGGAGTATGTCAAGAAAATCCACTTGATGGGAAAATTAAAAGAACTGTTTTATAAGAAAAAATATCAGCAAATAAGAAGAGGAGGAGGAGGAGGAGGAGGAGGAGGAGGAGGAGGAGGCGATTACTGTTTAACGTCCCCTCGCCAACGAGGTCATTAAAGATGAACACGAGCTCGGATTGAGGAAGAATGGAAATGGAAATCTGCCCTGTCCCTTCAAAGGAACCAATCAAGCACTGCATTAAGTGATTTAAGAAAATCACCGAAAACTTAAATCAGGATGGTCGGACGAATGTTTAAAACGCCATCTTCCCGACTGGAAGACCAGTGTGCTAACCATGCGCCACCTCGCTCAGTCGGGAAATAAGAAAGTCTGCTCATACGAACTAGTAGTTTATGAGCTGTTTGACTGTTGTACACATTACCTCTTACTTGAATACAAATGCATAAAATATTACGGACATTTAAAATGTGAAAACGCCCACCCCTTTAAAAAAATATTGGTTTCATACGAAGAAGACACAGAACAAAAAGAAGATATTTGGATACATTAGTGAAATCTGTTTGAAAAAACTACTCCAAGTTACAGAAAATGAACATAATCCTTTTAAACTTGCAAAAGGAACGTATCGAAATATTAGAAAAGGTACACAAAAATCAAGTCTCTTGACTTGTGATGAACTGTTAGTCATCATCATATGCTCCACTACTGTCAGTAGTCCTGCTCAAAACTTCCTCGTAGAGTTCCATATAATCACTTGGAATGTACGGTTGTATTTTTTTCTGTCTCTAGTTTTTATACCTTTACTGGAACCCGCCCTGTTGGGTAGGCGGAGTTATTTGGTGGAAAGAAAAGGTCCTAGCTGATGTGCCATGAAGAATGTGTGACTGGCTAACCCATTGACACACGTCGAATCATTGATGAACACAACTCTGGCAGTCCAGAACACACAGTTAAAGAAACTACTCATTGCAGAGCTATAACTGTCACATCTTGCATTGTTCCTTCTTTCTTCAGGAACTGTCGCCTTCTTATAATATTTTGTCCGCGAGCTCGTAAAGTCCAGGACGTTAGAAAGTCAACTTCTATAAGTATAAATTTTCTATGTTTTGTCTACTTTGTAGAATGCGCTGTCTTATTTGATTAATAGTGAATGTCCTGTCATACTGTCGAAGCTTCTTTGAAAGGATACTAAAGTGTCTATCGCACGGTAAGAAGCTGTGTTCTTTTACTGGGAAATACTGTTGAATAAGTTTGAAATATCCAGAACCTGTCAGTGAGAGTAGAAATGTAGACAGTGTTTGGTTTTAGTTCTGTCCCGTGCAGTTATAGCAGAGTAGTAGAAACTATCTGACATTTTCGGGGATAGATTTTAGATGATCAAATAAAAAGGAGCAGATTTCATTGGCACACTTTCCACTGGTACCTTCATGACAACCATACGAAATGCTTGACACCTTATTTACGTACTGTATCTTTGTAGTCACCGGACCATTTTTAGTTTTAAAAAGATACATGTCAGTGACGTAAGTCCAATTAAAACAAAATGTAATTTTCAGTTCCACGTTAAAGGCCAACCGAGCATGCTACAGACGCCCTTTAAAACATAAAAGATAGATCTACTCCCACAACATATGAAGAACTAATAAACGACGTAACCAAAGAACTGGCTTACACCCTTTTAAAAAAGACCGATGCTTTTAATTATAAATTGGCTGTACAGCAACTGACAATTCTGTAGAGATGCGCTTCACAAACCTAACGTAACACACGCTTCTCACTAGTGAATACAACATCAAATATGTTAGACGGGTAGGATGAAATACAACATAGATCTGAATAGCACTCTATAATTTTAAATCACAGCTCCTACTTGATATGTCGTACATTAATATCATTGACTCAGTGACAAAATAAAGACGTATTTATCCTATGACCTATAGTAGATTACAACACCGTACAACACATAATGTTATAATGCTCTAGAAAACACTGTACAACGTACAATGGTCAAGGAGAATGAACAAAATATCTAGACAACAAAGTAACAACCTTTCGTAAAGAAAGCTTACAATGCATCATAGTGTCTTACTTCGTCACACGTATATATAAAGGGAGTAAATGGAAAAAAAGTCATCAGTACACAAGCACAACGGTTAAACATGCCATGATGCCAAAAACTTAAAAATATTTTTCATTCGACCTATTATCAGTGCAATGTATTCAATATGATATTCAGGAAAACTGAACATACCATTTTGACAACCTACTGATATCCTTTAGTTAGTGACCATACATAAAATGCTAAATAGTTCATGTTTTACAATTTTCCTCTTTACCTTGTTGTTGAGTCAATGATATTAAGAAACGCTTAGGTCGAGTGCTACATGCGATTTAAAATTATATAGCGCTCTTTGCATCAGTCTGAAATCTTTGACACTGTATTCAATACTAATACTACAGAATGCTTCGCCACAGAATTACTGGACGCTGCGTAGCTCCCGATTTAGTTAAATGGAGATGTTGGCCTGTGCCATGATGACGGATTGTGAGTATGAATCGACCGACATCCCATTACGATTTCACAGTGTCTCAGTAGGCTATAAATTATGAATATTGTATTTCGATCGTTTTATAATCTACATCTACATCTATACTCCGCGAGCCACCTTACGGTGTGTGGCGGAGGGTACTTATTGTACCACTATCTGATCCCCCTTCCCTGTTCCATTCACGAATTGTGCGTGGGAAGAACGACTGCTTGTAAGTCTCCGTATTTGCTCTAATTTCTCGGATCTTTTCGTTGTGATCATTACGCGAGATATATGTGGGCGGTAGTAATATGTTGCCCATCTCTTCCCGGAATGTGCTCTCTCGTAATTTCGATAATAAACCTCTCCGTATTGCGTAACGCCTTTCTTGAAGTGTCCGCCACTGGAGCTTGTTCAGCATCTCCGTAACGCTCTCGCGCTGACTAAATGTCCCCATGACGAATCGCGCTGCTTTTCGCTGGATTATGTCTATCTCTTCTATTAATCCAACCTGGTAAGGGTCCCATACTGATGAGCAATACTCAAGAATCGGACGAACAAGCGTTTTGTAAGCTACTTCTTTCGTCGATGAGTCACATTTTCTTAGAATTCTTCCTATGAATCTCAACCTGGCGCCTGCTTTTCCCACTATTTGTTTTATGTGATCATTCCACTTCAGATCACTCCGGATAGTAACTCCTAAGTATTTTACGGTCGTTACCGCTTCCAATGATTTACCACCTATGGCATAATCGTACAGGAATGGATTTCTGCCCCTATGTATGCGCATTATATTACATTTATCTACGTTTAGGGAAAGCTGCCAGCTGTCGCACCATTCATTAATCCTCTGCAGGTCTTCCTGGAGTACGTACGAGTCTTCTGATGTTGCTACTTTCTTGTAGACAACCGTGTCATCTGCAAATAGCCTCACGGAGCTACCGATGTTGTCAACTAAGTCATTTATGTATATTGTAAACAATAAAGGTCCTATCACGCTTCCTTGCGGTACTCCCGAAATTACCTCTACATCTGCAGATTTTGAACCGTTAAGAATGACATGTTGTGTTCTTTCTTCTAGGAAATCCTGAATCCAATCACAAACCTGGTCCGATATTCCGTAAGCTCGTATTTTTTTCACTAAACGTAAGTGCGGAACCGTATCAAATGCCTTCCTGAAGTCCAGGAATACGGCATCAATCTGCTCGCCAGTGTCTACGGCACTGTGAATTTCTTGGACAAATAGGGCGAGCTGACTCATAGTGCCTTATACTAATCTCAAAAAGTTTGGAATGTCAGAGAGTTTAATACAGTGACATCTTATAGAAACCCATTGAGGTCTGTACAACATCTTATTAACAAAATAAACATATTTCCTTCTGAAAACATAAACGATTTTGGTTACTTACAAAATTTCATTCTTAAATAAAGCAGGCTCTCACCTAAGTACACATCTTGAAAACAAAAACAGCGAAAACATTTGTCTCATGATAAGAATTATCAGTCTTTAGTAGTAGTAGTTTTTCGTCATGCCGCACATGGATGAGATCATCCACTCTACGAGACTTGATCTGGGTATGATCATCAAATTTGGCTGGGATATCATGTCCAACTGCTCAAAGGCAGCTTCAGTGACGCGCTGAACATTGAGAGGGGGTTCGGATCCTGTGCAATGGCCACGTCAACAGGACGCATGCATGATCAATTGCTCAATTACACTCAAGTATGAGGACTGTCTGGTCAATGAATTCGGATGATGTTGCATCTTTGAAGATACTGAGCCACTGCTAGAGTACAGTGAGGTCTTGCATTGTCATCGACTTGAATAAAGTTGTCTCAAACTTCACGTATGAAGCGTCTTACAATCTTTTTAGGATCTGTTGGAAGTAATCGCCTTAGATTGTAATTAGAGAGAACCTCCGTCCCATCATTATTGCTACCCAGCACATTATACTTTCACTTGAAAACGGATAGACGTCCTGAACATAACGGTGTTTCTTGTGTCATCTAGATCTTCTGCAAATAATAACACGTCTAGTTCTGGTCTCGTCAGCAAACATGACGTGTGCAAGAGTCCTGGTCCTTCTATTGCATCGGTTTCGTTGGTTCAGTGCAAAATTTCTCAAATGGCTCTGAGCACTATAGGACTTTACTTCTGAGGTCATCAGTCCCCTAGAACTTAGAACTACTTACACCTAACTAACCTAAGGACATCACACACATCCATGCCCGAGGCAGGATTCGAACCCGCGACCGTAGCGGTCGCTGCAGTTCCAGACTGTAGCGCCTAGAACCGCTCGGCCACCCACGGCCGGCAAAATTTCTCAGCCGGCAGGGGTGACCTACCGGTTCTAGGCCCTACAGTCTGGAACCGCGTGACCACTACGGTCGCGGGTTCGAATCCTGCCTCGGTCATGGATGTGTGTGATGCCCTTGGGTAGTTAGGTTTAAATAGTTCTAAGTTCTAGGGGACTGATGACCTCAGAAGTTAAGTCCCATAGTTCTCAGAGCCAAAATTTCTCATTGGTCTTCTGGAATGAAGACCACCCTGATGCAATCTTCTGCCCAAGAGAAGTCATTTCCAATATATCTGGCAGAATATATCTGCTGCGAGCCTACACTTGGAGGAAACGATGATGTTGTCGTACCAGAGTTATTACTGCGAGGCACATTGGTCAGATTTCCCGTCTCCTCTACCTTCTCCACACCTTAGATACACCACTTTGAGTGACATGTAACCGATCTTCAACTTCTTACTGTGTATGACATCCTGAAAGTAAGGCCACTACCCTGACTCTATCAAAGTGTTGTAATCCTCTACGTGGCATTCAACACTGCAGTGCTGAACAGAAACTGAATGTAGCTGATGTTGATATTGGAATGCTTGCGGTGTGCCGCTGCGGCACACACGGTCCAGTGTATTGGGTGTAACTGTATAATGCATGAAGTGCTTAGGTCAGTGACACCGCTAGTATCGTAGACTACATTTTACGATAATACTAGAGACTTTTGTTGAGCAGTGTATATTGTGTGTAGACATGAAGATCGTCAGTTAATGACTGCAACTGGTCGTGTAATAAATTGCTTAATAGAGCTGGGTGCAACAAAGATTTTTCAACGAATTTTAAAAACTGCAAATGGCCGCTTTCTCAAAATAGTGACATAGGTGCTGAAGTAACTTCTGCCGGCCCCAAGAATGTATGTTTGGACCATTAATGTACGTGCTGTTTATTAATGACGTTCCAAACAATATTAACAGAAACCTCAGCCGTTTTCCACATTATACAGTTATGCATAAATTACATACTGATAAAAGCTGCACAAATATTGAGTCCAATTGATGAGGATAACGGTTGGGTTAGGTCTTTAGTTAGGTCTGTAGCTCCTCTTCTAAGATTCCGTGAGATTCCGTGAGTGGCAGAAAAATGGGAAAGTTTTGAGATAACTGGCGACACCAGAAGGTCCTGAAGAAGAACCCAGAAGAGGGATCGAAACGCACATTGTGTAAGGAAAACAGAAGAGTAGAATTAGGTGCCTTAACAACCTTAAAGGTTTTACATTGAATGACAACAGCCCCGAAAGCATACAGAATTACTAGGAACAACTAAACTTGAACAACAATTGAAATGTAAAACCGATGCATACACACACACACACACACACACACACACACACATATATATATATATATATATATATATATATATATATATATAGAGAGAGAGAGAGAGAGAGAGAGAGAGAGAGTGGGAGGGGGAAGGAGGGAGGGAGTGGGAGGGGGGAGGGATGGGGCGGGGATAGAGAAAGAAGAGAGTCAAATGGTTCAAATGGCTCCGAGCACTATGGGACCCAACTGCTGTGATCATAAGTCCCCTACTTAAACCTAACTAACCTAAGGACAGCACACAACACCCAGCCATCACGAGGCAGAGAAAATCCCTGACCCGCCGGGAATCGAACCCGGGAACCCGGGCGTGGGAAGCGAGAACGCTACCGCACGACCACGAGATGCGGGCAAAGAAGAGAGTCATACAGTTGTTGTTATTATTATTGTATTTTTCCGAAAGACTGATTTGATGCCTCTCTTCAAGTTATCCTTAGAAGGCATTTGAAAGTATGCAGCTCCTTCGGTAATTAATGCATTAGCTAATTAACATTATAAGCGATATGTGGATTATATGCTTACATTGTTAGATGGAACAAAAGGGGAACTAGATTGTTTTGCAAAACGAACTGTATAATATAAAATTCACATCAGAACATGAAACGGACAACGCCATAAAATTACTTGTAACAACGATGGCAAATATAAATTAATTACACGAAGAAATCCAATTACAACTTATGTTACAATAAATAGCAATTCAAGTAATCCCGAGTAACAGGAGACGGCAAAGCTCAACAAAAAAAGGGATGCAGATTAGTTTTTCTTATTTTCTCCTAAAACAATAAATTGTAAGATAAACTTAACTGGCAATCCAAATTTCAAAAATGAACGACTCAACACAGCTGGTATTTAAAAACTGAATTGCTCTGTGCGCCATAGAACTCATATTCGTCAAACTGGTAGGAAACGCAGAAAACACATGGATACGCTCAACCTAAAAACTCATATAAATCTGCTTTCGTTGCACACAGAGAATAGCATTCCAGAAAAATTAGAATTACATTTTGGTGCGAAAGTACAGATGAATTTGTCGGCAGAAATAAATATGAAGCCAGCTTCACAAAACATGGAACTGTATCATGATTCACCCAAATGTGCATTTAAGAAAGGAGAAGAACTTATAAAATTTCCTCCAGCGTCTGTGAAGCTGCACAGAGGGAAAATGTATAATGCCATATTTACCAAAAAACAAAAAAAAGTCTTCACATAAATTCTTTCGGTTTCTATATCCATTGATTTTTAAAAAGTTAAATATGTAGCGTTCATCCCGATCTCGCCTAACAAATAGAATCTTTGCAACATATATACACTAAAGAGCCAAAGGTAAACATGCCTTCATCGTGTAGGGCATCGTGAGCACTCAGACGTGCCGCAACACGACGTGGCATGGACTCGACTAATGTCCGAAGTAGTGCTGGAGGGAACTGACACCATGAATCCTGCAGGGCTGTCCATAAATCCGTAAGACTACGAGGGGATGGAGATCTCTTGTGAACAGTACGTTGGAAGGTATCCCAGATATGCTCAATAATGTTCAGTCTGAGGAGTTTTGTGGGCAGCGGAAGTGTTTAAACTGAGAAGTGTTCCTGGAGCCACTCTGTAGCAATTCAGGACGAATAGGGTGTCGCATTGACCTGCTGGAGTTGTCCAAGTCCATAGGAATGCACAGTGAACGTGAACGGGTGCAGGTGATCAGAAAGGGTGCTTGCGTACGTGTCACCCATCAGAGTCGTACCTAGGCGTATCAGGGGTCCAATATCACTCCAACTACCCACGCCACACGCCGTTATAGAGCCTCCACTAGCTTGAACAGACCCCTGCTGACATGAAACAAATTGCATGGATTCATGAGGTGGTCTCCGTACCCGTTCACGCCCGGCTGTTCGATACAATTTGAAACGAGACTCGTCCGACCAGGCAAAATATTTCCAGTCATCAACCTCCAATGTAATTGTTGACGAGCTTAGGCCAGATGTGAAAGTTTGCGTTGTGCTGTTATCGAGGGTGCCCGAGTGGGCCTTCGGCTCCGAAAGCCCCAATCGATGATGTTTCGTTGAATGGTTCGCAAGCTTGTTGATGCCCCAGCACTGAAATCTGCAGCAATTAGCTGAAGCGCTGCACTTCTGTCACGTTGAACGATTCTCTTCAATCGTTGTTGTTCCCATTGTTGCAGGATCTTTTTCTGGTACCAGCGATGTCGGAGAGCTGATGTTTCACCGGATTCCTGATATTTACGGAACAGTCGTGAAATGGTCGTACGGGAAATTCCCCACTTCATCGCTACCTCGGAGATGCTGTGTCCCATCGCTCGTGCGCCGACTATAACCCCACGTTCAAACTCACTTAAATCTTGATAACCTACCATTTTAGCAGCAGTAACCCATCGAATAACTGCCTACCGCAGGCCCATGTTCCGCCTGTTTGCATATTTCTCTATTTGAATACGCATGCATATACCAGTTTCTTTGGTGCTTCTGTGTACATCATAGCGGTAGAAGTAAGCAATTTATGCATCATATCATTTTTTGATATAACCAATTAAATCACCAACTAACGTGACGTTAGTTGTAAGCACACGCGTCCATCATCATCTTTTTTGTCAAGCCTGCGTTCAGCATGCTCCTTATAAATGGCGCAGACCACGTGTGTTTTCCTCGAGTGAGTTAAATGTAATGACCTTGTACAAAATGTAAAAAAAAAAAAATGTATTTAAGGAATTCGTAAATATTCTCTCATATTGTAGAGGAAAAATAATATGAAATTTCTACAAGAAACCCTCGCTGTCGTCTGACGATAATCTCAGGTCGGAAATTAATTACGGAGATGTGAAGCATTAATTAAAATATGTGGCTTATTGCAGCTTTTTCCTGCACTGATTTAACCATGAAGTATTTTTATCTTGTCCCTGATCTTTAATTTCGTCTCCAAATTTCTCCTCGCGTGCTTTGTGTTCAGACTGCATTATGTCGGGGATAGGTTACAATCCTGTCTCACTCCTTTATCGACCACTGCTTCCCGTTAACGTCCTCCGACTGCAGTCTAATTGCAGTACAGGTCGAAAATTACCTTTCGATCCCTGTATTTTCTCTACATCTTCATATCTATACTTCACAAGCCACGTTACGGTGTGTATCGGAGAATACTTTGTGTACCCTTTCCACTTCCCCATATTTCTTGTTCCAGTGGCGAATAGTTTGCGGGAAGAACAATTGCTGGTAAGCCTCCGCGTGGGCTCGAACGTCTCTGATTTTATTTTCATGGATGCACGTTGGAGGAAGCAATATATTGGTTGACACTCCTAGGGAAACATAGTCTTGGACTTATAGCAATAGGTCATATTGTGATGCTGAACGCCTCTCTTGCAGTGTCTGCCGCTGGAATTATAAGCTATTACCTTCATAACTGCAAAGAGTGTATTCCAGCCAACATTGTTAAAAGCTCCCTAACTCCACAAATTCTGTAGAACTACGTTTGCCTTTCTTTAACTTTTCTTCTATTATAAATCATGGTGTCAGCATTGTATCACTTATTTCTACATTTCTCCCGAACCCACAGATCTTGACGAAGCACGCCTGATAGTACCCAAAATTCGCTTAAATGTCCAGAACTTGACTCGACAGTTCAAAAAAACGAAGAACACGTCATCCTATGAGTGCAGTATCCACGATTCACAGCTGGAAGTAGTCAGATAAAATAATTTGTATTAATTGCTTCATTCTAATATTTCTTTTAAAGCCTACATATGCTCATTTGTGTTGCATTTTATTTCTAAAAGAAGCGCGCCCGTAACCTGGATGCAACTGTTTGTTTATTGACGACGCTTGTAGTAAATACATATTTTGCATTATGGTTTGGTTTGGGGGTGGGGGGGGGGGAGGCAGGTTTCGAGATGTACTGCTTTTTCATGCCTTGTACGTCACCTTCCTTTGTAACAAAAATAGCGTTTTTCCAGTTTTGAGGAACTGGCCGCTGCAGACACTTGTAGCACTACTTCGCAGGTGCCTTTTTTGATACTGACCGCTTAATATAAATACTTTCTAACTGTGCGGTGTATCAGATATTAGCAGGGACGTGTTAGCCCTGTATGAGAGATGATACGTCACAAATATATCCATTACATGCTTACTAGATTTTTGAGACTCGACAGAAATAGAGTTTTCTTCCATTTCACTTGAGCCCTACGTGGATTACAGTTAGCTCAGAAGTCAGCAGACTATAGATTAGAAGCGTCCGTATCCTTAGATCCGTGGATTGCTAAGGCTGTCTCCGAGGACATAATAAGAACGAACAGTGTCTGAATCTCTAAACAGAATGAGAAAATGAAAGATCCTAGTAAATGGTAAGAAACTGTGCTTCCCGTGTGCGACGACACGGCGTGCTTGTAACGTAATTATTGTATTACGTACCTACAGTGTCTCATATGGAAAATAGTTTGCGCAAGAACAAATGTCCCCGGCTTTCCTACAAAGGATACTAAGAGTTGCAGAAGATGTCTCTTTTAGTCATTATGTTTGTCTGAGAAGTAACTATTTAATTAAATTTGTGTACTCGTATATACAGGTGAGAAAAGTCACGCACTCGGACTTCGCAACGCGATCCCTCACATACTAGCAATACAAAAATGTCTCTCACAAAATTTCGTCCTGTTCTTATGTCCGCCCCCCCTCCCCCCATAAACGTTAATCTGCCAACACTGTAATCACATGTACATTAATTAAGTCTGTCAGCAAATGCAGTTGGTGCAGTGGATAGCGTTTTGGTTTAGCGTGCAGGAGGTCGAGGGTTCGATTCTGAGTCGAGGTGTATTTATTTTATTTGCCAATTACATTCTACCATTTAATATTATAATATACACCGTTCCATAAGCTACAGTCATTCGACATTTACATATCACAGTGTTTTGTAACGATGAGCGTAGCAAAAACGTGGTCAGATATGTCAGAAGTAGAGAGCTGAAACAAATTACCTGTCATAGAATGCCTGCAAAAATTATATCAGAGGCCATACAACTGGACCTCCCTGTCCGAGCCATTTCCTGGGAATTTTCTTTCTAAATACTGTCGCACGTTAATTCCAAAGTGTGGACGTGCTTCATCATGTTGGAACCATAACCTCTGCCGAACACTAAATCGAACATCTTGCACGCGTCAGGCAAATAGTTTGACAGCACTGCAGTCAACCAGTCTGGCAACAAGTAGCGACCTAAACTCCTGTCTCCTAGTATTCCCGTCCAATCGCTCCACAGCGTACTTGATATCCACGGTCTTTGGAGACGTGCGGGTTGCCGGCTGGGGTGGCCGAGCGGCTCTAGGCGCTACAGTCTGGAACCGCGCGACCGCTACTGTCGTAGGTT
Source organism: Schistocerca nitens (assembly GCF_023898315.1). Lineage (NCBI taxonomy): Eukaryota > Metazoa > Arthropoda > Insecta > Orthoptera > Acrididae > Schistocerca > Schistocerca nitens. The sequence goes on from NC_064620.1 coordinate 259,630,177, forward strand.
CGAATCCTGCCTCGGGCATGGATGCGTGTGATGTCCTTAGGTTAGTTACGTTTAAATAGTTCTAAGGCTAAGGGACTGGTGTCTCAGATGTTAAGTCCCGTAGTGCTTAGAGCCATTTGAACCATTTCCAAATAGTTTGTGTATGTCATACGTCAGCCACACGTTGTTTTAGAATAACAGAAGAAGAAATTAAGATATGTGCCTGTCACTGACGCGTTCCTCCGCTAGCAACTAGTCTGATGAATAACGCTACAGTATAAACATATCATTAGTTGCAAGGGGCTGTTACACCTACCGCGCATCACCTGGCTTACAGTTCTTGACCTGCATGATTCATCCCGACACGGGTAATTGTGATACGTTCGTTATCGAATTACACTGTTTCCCTAAAGTTAATAGTCGTGATTTTTCCATATGTCGATCAATAATAATAAAAATAGTAATAATTATAGTAAAACATAGAGATACTACACAGCATGCGCTTCTCAGACGCAATGTTGAAAAGCATAATTAATGATTTCGTGGTGATGCTACATACATATGGTAACCGAATTTGGATATTATTTGCACAGCACTACTGGTAAGGTAAGGCTAGAATGAGATGTAGTGGGAATGAATGTGGAAAGAATAATAGCTGGTACTAATTAATGGGATCAGTGGGGGAGGGTGCCAGAAACCAGGTTTGCAATCTAGTAGATGCAGTTGTGCGAAACAATTCGCTTCCACGACGTGCAAAAGACGTCCTTAAAAGATGACCAATGGCAACGATTCTACTTTCATTTCTGTGTTCGCGGTACATAATTGCAAATAGTTTGTAGAAGATCCACTGTAATCTCTGTATGACGATTAAGACGCCAGATATTGTACCAAGCAGACTACATTCAGAAAATAAAAACAATTACACCTAGATCCAGAATCGAACCATCGATCTCCATCTATGTTAACCCAAACTGCTAGCACTACACCAACGGCACAGCACTTCTATCTGGTTCAAATGGCTCTGAGCACTATGGGACTCAACTGCTGTGGTCATAAGTCCCCTAGAACTTAGAACTACTTAAACCTAACTAACCTAAGGACAACACACACATCCATTCCCGAGGCAGGATTCGAACCTGCGACCGTAGCGGTCGCGCGGTTCCAGACTGTAGCGCCAGAACCGCTCGGCCACCATCGGCCGGCACTTCTGCTATCCGCTGACAGGGGTAGTTTCGGGGGTGTGATTGCAGTATTGCCAGATTACCAATCTTAAAAGTCCACTTACTGCCGGAAGTATGCGCAGGACGAAAGTTCGTGTGAGACATTTTCCTATCGCTAGTGCGAATTTTTCTTCATCATCTATAGTTTTACATTGTTGCCAATGGGCTGTAACGTACGTCTTGTTACAAAATTGCTGCAGGGAAACTACGTCGTCTCTTACTAAAGTACGAAAATATACATAAGGTGAGAAAATTGGTCTAAGTCATGAAACCTAGGTTTTATCTGGTTACTGCCTTTCTCTTCAACGTACTGTAGCTTTGATCACCAAGAGCTAGCCATTATTTTCAGTTCGAGGTCCATTCCATTTTTCTTCTTTCATTACAGTGTTACTGAATCTCACATTTAAGCCACCAAGTTCGAATAATGTTTACTCCAATGCTTAAGCTGTCTTCTGCTGTTTCTTTTCTTCCTTTTTTCCCCAGACTGTTTTGCGTGGAGAACCTTTTCGCTTTTTAATTCTGTTCCTACATTTTGTTTTTCTGCGTACATAAGCCCATTCCTTTTGTATTCGTGCACTTTCCTTAGACTTCCTGGATTTAAAACCAATCGAGTACCTTTGGGACCATCTCCATCGGGCTGTTCGCACCATGCATCCTCAATCGAGAAACCTAGCACAGCTTGCCAAGGCGCTGGAGGTGGTATGGCTGGCTCAACATCCCTGTCGGTACCTTCGAAAACTTCATTGACTCTCTTCCTGCACATCTCATACTGCGAGAGGCGGTTGTTCAGGCTTTTGACAAGTAGTCACAGTAAACGTGACTGTAAGGTTAATCAGCTTTCTGACGGTAAATATTGCCACTTTTATCCTTTATTCTTTGATTACTTTTTTATGTACACAGTTAAACAAGACTGCAAATAGCCCATCGCCTTTTCTAAGTCTTCCCGTCACATCAAGCATTTTAAAATCTTCGTCAACGCAATCAACGCTCCGTACAACAAAATTCTAATGTCGAATTCGTAAGAGCAACATGACGGATCGTGCCACAGTTTCTGCCTCCGTTGCGAAACTTTGTCTCCTCGCCGTATTCCTCCTGATATCTTAAGAGACCGCCTAAACGGATTTCGCTTCATCTCTCCGGCCGGTGCCAAATTGCGGCCTCCATAATTCTGCTGGCACAGCTCCGGAGACGTTTTTGTTCGCTAATATGCGCTAGCAGGCGAGGTCGGCTGCCCAAAATAGCGGACAATGGCGGCGCACTGCCTACGCGGTATTAAGCCAGTCTCTGACGGTGAGGTCTGTGTCCCGCTGTGCGACCTTCACAATACGGCCTTGTGCACTATTGTTGGATTTCATTCGTCTTCAGATACAACGGCTAAAGGGGAGGTGACCAACACCTGAGAATCTGCCGCACCACCTTTTCGTCTTCTGACAATGCGAGCGCCGCTGAAAGAACATTTTCATACACGCAAATTTGTTGCGTGACATAATTTACTACCGATACACCTCTTAAATTTAAACAACACCTTACTACTCTTTGTTTTAGCATTTCATGGAAATTACGTGAACAGTAATTGCAAAACCGTTGACAGGTAATATAGACTTGGTAGTGGCAAACTAATGGCAGTATACGGTAACAGAATCCGAAGTTTATGACGGTTGCAAAAAAATAAATAAATAAATAAATAAATAAATAAAAATAAAATAAAAAAAATAAAAAAATGAGTTCAAATGTGTGTGAAATCTTATGGGACTTAAATGCTAAGGTCATCAGTCCCTAAGCTTACACACTACTTAACCTAAATTATCCTAAGGACAAACACACACACCCATGCCCGAGGGAGGACTCGAATCCGCACTGACGGAATGTTACGTGATACCACGTACTTATACGTTTGTGACTATTACAGCGCCATCTATCACAATGCGAAAAAAGTGGTCTAACTAAAACATTCATATTACTTTACGTACTACACGAATATGTAATAAAAATGGGGGTTCCTATTCAAAAAAACCCAGTTAATATCCGTTTGACCTATGGGGCCGATCACTATCAACGGACCACCCTGTATATATATATATATATATATATATATATATATATATATATATATATATATATATATATATATGTGTGTGTGTGTGTGTGTGTGTGTGTGTGTGTGTGTGTATGGCAAAGCCTAGAACGCCTTTTGTGTGAATAAATAAATACTATACTGCAATTGAATCAGGCAGTGATGCAGATAACAATCTTGCTATTCATTTGTCCACCTTCCGTGGTATGTGTCATAAAATTGAACAAACTTACACCACATTCACAAAACATATAATATTACATACTTCTATCAAATTAGTAAGAACTTCCAGGAACCTTCTAGAAAACACGAAGGTGAATTAAAAAATTTTCAGAAATAGTGGAACGCGAACTACCTACACATTCCTTCAAAACTCTGCACCTGTATCCATTCGTTGCACTAAACGTCTGTAACATACGACCAAATATTTGTTTTATGATCTCCGGATATGTTATTAATTTAATTACAGCAAATGGCTCCAAGAGTAATACGTTTGTGCTGAATCTTCAAAGTACTATTGCCTTGAAATAGCATACATTCTTAGCTCGCAAGCCATAATTCTTTAAGCACTAGTATACTGTTTTCCGTCATTTTGTTACAACAAATTGTGCCGATAATGAGGCGTTTCCCAGAGATCTTGAATGTGTTGGTGTTCTGAAGCGGCATATCTTCATAAGACGTGAAGGTACAATGTAACATCCACCGACTACGAACTTCGTCTGCAAACGACTAAATACAATATGAAGTCTCGCAAATTCTGCTTGTCACGTACAGAGCCTTCTTATCTCTTATTGGTCAAACGTTTCGTTACACGTTTCCGAGATATCGGAGGACTTGTTTTGTGTTTCACTCACAGTAATGCTATCTCAGTGTGCAATAACAGAAACTGACGTTACTAAACTCCTACAGCTCCATGTCCACATCAGTTTTTGCATTCTATGTGAGTACGGCTAAACGCCGCAGTCGTGTCGGTGCCTACCGTTGATGTCAACAACGTGCTCCATCTGAAAGCGTGGCTGTAATTGTTGCATGTAGCAGTGAATTTTCGAGTTAAAGCGGCAATGGCAAACAAGTGGAATGAGCAAATTCATCTGTGACTGCAAACAAAATGTTTACAAGACATGAAGACTGAGGTAACAAGCATGGCTTGTTGTTAACAATAGGTTAGGCGTACATACTGTGTGTAGTTCTTAAACTCCTTTACACTGTAACATACCGAACGTACTCTGGAAGGCATCAAGTACAGGAATGTTTCGTTAGTTTATCTGTTTCTGAAGAATTCTGTACTTATTGTGGTGCACTAGGTTATAAATTTCTATCCCTTCTGGGATATCTGTGTGAGTACTCTTTTCCTTTTTGTGAAAAATAATAGATCATTGGCAGTGTAGGTAACGCTGAGTCCTTCTGTGATTACGTGGCAAGCAATGGTGGATTTATCTTCTGCGTCTTCTTCTTCCTGTTTGAGTGTGTTCATTGTATCTTGTTTTCGCTATTGAACCTTTTTTGCAAGTATAAAATGCTTCGGACTTAGTACAGCAGATTTTACATGCGAATGTCGTTGCAGATTTGTAATTCTTAATGTAAATATTACGCATCTAATGTACTTACAGCACTTGCGGAAACGTATGCCATTCCACTTGCTGCATAAGAAATCGTGTTACGTAAACATTATCAGCTTTCAAGTACGTTTGCCGTATTGTTGACGATAACGATTACCCACGATGGGATTATTTTGAAGGCCTCGAGCATCTACGGACGTGGTGCTGTCGTGTTAGATATTAAAGCACCAGAAAATATACACTCAGTAATAATATTTGATGTGTAGCTGAACTTCGTTATCGTCTAGTGGAGACTACAGTCGTCCCCGTTCCGACTACAGCGCACGGCCTCGTTGACAGGAATCGGTGCTACATAGAAGTTGTTAATTGTATATATCAGGACGAAACATATTATGTTAAATGCATTTAACAGCTAAGGTGAATAATACAAACTAATTGTCCTCAGAACATGACAACAATTAGCTTAGGTACGATGACTATACTCCGTACACTGCGAAAATTTACATGCTTTTCTTCTGGTCTCACAAGGGAAACTTGTGTGCTCTACAGGACTCCACGCCATGGGCAATGTTTCGAATATTCGTCGTCATGTTCTACGTGAAGAAGGACATTGAAGAAGGACTTTCTGTTCGAACTCGAGACTGCGGCGCATCCTTGGAGCACCACACTCAACCCTCCCAATTGCCGACATAACAGTTTCTCATAGCCATTTTTGCAGTCAGACGAAAATGGTGTGAGATGTCATAATGACAACAGGGACAATTGGCGGCGCCCTCTCCTCAAACTGTTTTCTTATAGTGAAGCGGAAGGTCTGTAAATGATCCGATCTTCAAACTTACTTTACATTGGAAGGTGAAATTTAAGACTTGGGTTCCTGGTCAATACATTATCTACTAAACCTCCTGTATAGTCTCCAGAAGCCTGCTTTATGAATTCTTAAACAGCATCTAAACACAGTCAATATTTGTCTCGATACAGAGGTCTGCCTGGTGTACTAGTAATACAAGTTGTGAATGTGGCAAGTCGACAGATGCTTTTCATCGAACCATACCGAAACAGCGCTCCGTGGAGAAAGGGGATTCGAGGAAGAATTATTTCGTCACCCCTTCACTACGGCAATGCGGTTGATAATTGAAGCAAGACTGAAGAAAAATCAAGAAATGACCATGGGATTTGTCGACACGAAAAATGTGTCCGACAGTGTAAAATGGTACAGTATATTCAAATTCTGAAAAAAATAGGGGGAAAGCTATCGAGAAAGACAGGTGATATATGTTATGTACAATAATCAAGAGGGAACAATACTAGTGAAAGACCAAGAACGAAGCACTCGGATTAAAATGGGTATAAAACTGGAATGTAGTCATCGCATCTACCGTTCAATCCATACGTCGAAGAAGCACTGACGGAAACAGAAGAAAGGTTCAGGAGTGGGATTAAAATACAAACTGAAAGGATATCATTGATATGACTCGCTGATGACATTGCTATCCTCAGTGAAAGTGAATAATTGCTCGATCTTCTGAATGGAATGAACACTCTAATGATTAAGGTATATGGACTGACACTAAATGGAAGAAAGTCCAAAGTATGAGAAGTAGCAGAAATGAGAACAACTAGAGTCTTAAAATCAAAACGAATGGTTGCGAAGTAAATGTAGTTAAGGAGTTCTGCTACTTATACAGGGTGGTCCATTGATAGTCACCGGGCCAAATATCTCACGAAATAAGCATCAAACGAAAAATCTACAAAGGACTAAACTCGTCTGGCTTGTAGAGGGAAACCAGATGGCGGTATGGGTGGCCCGCTAGATGGCGCTGCCATAGGTCAAACGGATGTCAAATGCGTGTTTTTAAATAGGAACCACCATTTTGTATTACATATTAGTGTAGTACGTAAATAAATATGAATGTTTTAGTTTGACCACTTTTTTCGCTTTGTGACAGTTTGGCGCTGTAACTGACACAAACGAATAAGTACATGGTATCACGTAACATTCCGCAAATGCGGACGGTATTTGCTTCGTAATACATAACCCGTGTTGAAATTGACGGTTTGCCAATTGCGGAAAAGGTCTATATCGTGTTAATGTATGGCTATTGTGGTCAAAATGCCCAACGGGCGTGTGCTATGTATGCTGCTCGGTGTCCTGGACGACATCATCCAAGTGTCCGGACCGTTCGCCGGATAGTTACGTTATTTAACGAAACAGGAATGGTTCAACCACATGTGAAACGTCAACCGCGACCTGCAACAAATGATGAAGCCCAAGTAGGTGTTTTAGCTGCTGTCACGGCTAATCCGCACATCGGTAGCAGACAATTGCACGAGGATCGGGAATCTTTAATACGTCGGCGTTGAGAATGCTACATCAACATTGATTGCACCAGTACCATATTTCTATGCACCAGGAATTACATGGCGACAACATTGAACAACGTGTACAGTTCTGCCACTGGGCACAAGAGAAATTACGGGGCGATGACAGATTTTTTGCACGCATTCTATTTAGCGACGAAGTGTAATTCACCAACAGCGGTAACGTAAGCCGGTATAATATCTACGATGGCTGCGACAAGTGGAACATCAGCGACCTTGGTGGGTTAATGTATGGTGCAGCACTATGGGAGGAAGGTAAATGGCTCCCATTTTATCGATGGCAATCTAAATGGTGCAATCTATGCTGATTTCCTACGTAATGTTCTACCGATGTTACTACAAGATGTTTAACTGCATGACAGAATGGCTATGTATTTCCAAAACGATGGATCTCCGACACATAGCTCGCGTGCGGTTGAAGCGGTATTGAATAGCATATTTCATGACAGGTGGATTGGCCGTCGAAGTACCATACCATGGTCCGCACGTTCACCGGCTCTGACGTCGCCGGATTTCTTTCTGTGGGGAAAGTTGAAGACATTCGCTATCGTGGTCCACCGACAATGCCTGACAACATGCGTCAGCGTATTGTCAATGCATGTGCAAACAATCCGGAAGGCGAACTACTCGCTGCTGAGAGGAATGTCGTTACACGTATTGCCAAATGCATTGAGGTTGACGGACATCATTTTAAGCATTTATTACATTAGTGTGGTATGTACAGGTAATCGCGCTGTAACAGCATGCGTTCTCACAATTGATAAGTTCACAAAGGTACGTGTATCACATCGGAACAGCCGAAATAAAATGTTCAAACGTACCTGCGTTCCGCATTTTAATTTAAAGAACCTACCTGTTACCAGCTGTTCGTCTAAAATTGTGAGCCATATGTTTGTGGCTATTACCGCGCCATCTATCACAAAGCGAAAAAAGTGGTCCAACTAAGACATTCATATTTATTTACGTACTACACGAATATGTAATAAAAATGGCGGTTCCCATTTTAAAAAACGCAGTTGAGACCCGTTGACCGATGGCAGCGCCATCTAGCGGGCCGGTCATAACGCCATCTGGTTTTCCCCTTCAAGCTAGACAAGTTTCGTTCTTTGTAATTTTTCGTTTGACGCTTATTTCGTGAGATATCTGGCTCGGTCACGATCAATGGACCACCCTGTAGAGCAAAATTGCCCATGACGGCCGGAGCAAGGAGGATGTAAAAGCAGATTGACACTGTCAAAAAGGACTCCTTGGCCAAGAGCAGTCTACTTGTATTAAACATAGGACTTCATTTAAGGAGTAAATTTTCTGTGAATGCACGTTTGGAGTACAGCATTGTATGGTAGTGAAACGCGTACTTTGAAAAAATCAGTACAGATGAAAATTGTAGCCTATGAGACGTGGTGCTGCAGAAGAATGTTGGAAATTAAGGGGACTCATAAGACAGGAGGAAGTTCTCCGTACAATCGCCGAGGAAAGGAATATATGGAAAACAGTGACAAGAAGAAGGGACATTATGATAGGACGTCTGTTAATATATCATGGATAAGTTTCCATAGGACTAGAGGCAACTGTAAAAGATAAAAACGGCAGAGGAAGACACAGATAGAATACATCCAGCAAATAATTTAGGGCGTTGGCTGCGAGTGCTGCTCTGAGGTAAAGAGGTTGGCACAGGAGAGGAATTCTTGGCGGGCCATATCAAACCAGTCAAAAGACTGATAACTCAAAAATCAACGTAAGAATAATTTTTAGAATTATTTCTCGTGCCGTGGTAGTTTATGTCAACCATTTTGAGTAACAATTTGCTTCTGGATGATGTCGTTTCATGGGTAATAAATTAACCTATTCCATCTCAAAGCTACATAGCAAGTTTGCTATAAACACTTGTCAGTCTAGATCGGCAGAGATGTAAGTTTCGAACTCTTCAGTAGCACCGCCACAAATCAGGATTTCGGTCGTTTAATACAAATTTACCATCGCAACATCGTGAATGGAAATTCTTTACAGAAGCCAGATGACTGTCGATCTATGTGGAGAAATTGTGTCCCCGCTCCATTCTCCTCCCCTCCCCTTTTCCTAGTCGCAGAGCTGCTAGTACTTCAGTTTGCGAAGGAGCTGCAGCATTTGGAAGATTCATGTGAGGGCGGCACATTCCATTATCGGAGATCGCTCCGCATGCAGGGCTTTCAAAGCGTCCACTCGATAAGCAAATCTCTCTTTCCGTCCCCCTCGCTGCCTATAAATTCCTGGGAGCCTAATTGTCAGATTAGATTGAGAATGGGAAGCGAACTCCATTTATAAAGAATTTTTCATTTTCACGAACGGCACAACGGGACAAATTGGACAATATATTTCAAAAAGTTTTGCACAAGGGCGACGGATCTTTATCGGCCGTTCTGACCTATTTCCCCCTTTCGTATTGGAAACACATTTCTCAAAAATTTACTTTCTGAAGGCAATACTACATCCAGCACATTTAATAAAGCACGGATAGGTTTGAGTTTTCTGGTGAATTGACGTCACTTGGGAGTACTTCACAACGTGTATCTCTCTGAGCAATTGCCAGAGAAGTTAGGATATTTCGTTTCCACTGACAATGAATGAGTTATTAGTTTGTTTTCATTTTGTCGTCTCGTTTATCACTGCAGTGTGCTCGCGACATCCGATGTGCTTATAAAATCTTAGTATCATTAGAAAAAAATCTTTGTTACGGAAAGCAAAATAACATTGCAAACCGGTTTCTGGTATGTTGTACCTAATAGCTTTTTCAAGAATACATATGATCCCAAACGCTACGTATAACCATATCTCTGTGCATAGAAATAGACGACGCTTAGTGAAGGTAATGAGACTTGCGGCCGGAGTGGCCGAGCGGTTCTAGGCGCTACAGTCTGGAACTGCTCGACCGCTACGGTCGCAGTTTCGAGTCCTGCCTCGGGCATGGATGTGTGTGATGTCCTTAGGTTAGTTAGGTTTAAGTAGTTCTAAGTTCTAGGGGACTGATGACCTCAGAAGTTAAGTCCCGAAGTGCTCAGAGCCATTTGAACCACTAATCTTGTGGCCAGCACGGGAGGAAGTTGCAGAGTAAGCACTGCAGTCCCAGATGATCACAAACCCTAACAAGAACGATGTTCCGCCTTTTGTAGTGTCCAGGGGCAAATCATAAGTCACGGTTACTTCAGTGTAATTACTGTCTTTCAATAAAACTGTCAGTTTTGTTTGACACACTGTGGGATTAGTAAAGAGGGTTCCATTCCTCTACCAGCCTGGTCGGTAATTACTGGATGATCGTTGGTGAATGTGAACGTACTGCAGTATGTCTCCCCAACGGATACCATACCTGCTCGACAGGGTTTAAGCTGGAGTATGACCTAGGAGGCCATTCGCCCAACATCCAGTCGTTCCAAGGATTCATCCACCTGAGGTGTTCGATACTGTATGCATTTTTATTCATAAAATGAAGTCAGGGCCGTATGGATCGCTAAAAAGATGAGGTTGTGGAAGGAGTTCAACGACGAAATAACGCTGACCGGCGAATGTACCGTGTCAACCGATTTGAAGGTTAGTACGCCTACGCAGCATTATTCCTCACCACACCATAACATATGGACCACCAAAACTGTCACATGAACATGTTACTGTAACGGTAAGATAATTGGTAAATCCTAGAATTAACCGGTTTGGTAAAAGTCCGAAATTTCTCTTTGTATGCTTAGATTTCGAACTTCACCAAGAGACAATGGTAAATCTTAGGCTTTACTAATGCAATCTGTTAAAAGCTGGCTCGAAGACTTTGTGTTCGGATAAGTTTTCTTTGTTGACAATTATGAGATAACCCGTGGTCTAGGAGCAGTCCGGCTTTCCCCGCCGTGCAGTGCGGACGCGTTGTTGATTCCGCCTGCGGAGCGCGCGCGCTCGCTGTTGTTTACATTTCAGCGGCCGTCACTTACGTGTCGCTTACGTGCACTAGAACCATGGCCAACCGTTTTCGAAAATCAACTTTACGATTCAACTTCTGCAACGACTACTCACGACCAAAGGCCTTGGAAGTGGAACGCTTCCTACGCGACGTTGCTAAGATCCCAGCTTTTGACATCTTGGGCATCCATTTGTCCATATTAAGCAGTACTGTGTACGTCAAAGTCGTCAATGACGCGGTATGTGAAAGAATACTTCGTGACACCAACCATGGATTACGCTTTTGCCACGCCGACGGCAATGTCGGAGCGGTCACAGTCGACCATGCCGGCTTAGGAATGCGCACCATACGAGATTTCGAACTCACGTTCGAGCTTCCGGCGGAAGACGTTATCGCGGCTTTCCGCCCCTATGGCACTGTACATGGCCACACTGCCGAACGCTGGGCGCAATTCCAAACATACCCCGTTCTTAACGGTGTACGGCAGTTCACCATCGACCTCCATCGCCACGTGCCATCTTACCTGCAAATTAGCGGGTGCCGCGCGGTTGTCATATACGACGGCCAACCCAAGACCTGTTCCGGGTGCGGCAAAGAAAGCCACCTCAGATCTGAGTGTCTTCAGCGACGAATCACCCAATTGCCAGCCGCTACCGTGGCACCTCCGGCTCCGACGACGGTTTTACCGATCACCTACGCATCGGCGCTCTCTTCTCCTCCCACCGGCCGCCGCCCATCGGACCACGTACCGGTGACCCTTCCAGCTGCTACGGATACCGCCGGGGCCGACACGTCGCGCTCAAAGCCTGACGCTACTCCGGCGCCACTACCAACAGCGACGACTTCCAAACACCCACCCGCCTGAACATATGGACGCCCCTTCATTTGACGTTCCCGCGACGGCCTTCCTCTCAGAGCGACGCGACTCCCTTCCGTCTTCCGACACGGAGGGACGAACCCGCAAACAACGTTCACCTAAGAGACGCAAGAGGAGGCGCCGTATGGTCTCGGAACGAGACGGATCACCTCCCCCTGATGCTCCAGAGGCCGCCCGACCCGACGAGGCCTCGGAGAACCTACACGACGATATGAATGACGACAACATGACGCCGACTGCGGAAGCGTCGATGCCTACTCTACTGGCTCGCTCAGGTGCTCCTGAACCAATGGACTCCACCGATGCGACTGCCGCCGAGACGTCCTCCGCCCCTACGACCGAAGTGGAACGTACGACCATCACAACGACAACGCTTTCAATGGTGTGGAGTGAGGACGTCGATGAGGACCCGGACCACACGCTGGTGACAGAGTTACCCCAGACGGAAGCATCGTTATGCCGCTGATAACGCCGTCAGGTGGCGTACGGCACAACTCGCCGTTGCCTCGCCCCTCTTCATCCTCCGCCGGTGGAGTTCCCCTCCACGGCGTGGTACGGCTCCAAACCTACCGAATAGCGACGATCAACACTAACACCATTAGCTCACCCGTGAAACTTCAACTGCTGCGAGAGATGATATGGGCGTCGGACGTCGATATCGCACTACTACAGGAAGTACACTTGGCCACACTTCCAGACGTCTCGGGATATAACACTTATCCTTCTCCTGGTGACCACCTGGGACGCGGCGTAGCCATCTATGCCAGAGAAGGCATTCCAGGGGCCGATATCACATACCTTCCATCTGCCAGAGGCATGGCCGTCACCGTCATGGGGACACGTATCGTCAACATTTACGCTCCGTCAGGCTCCACCCGCAGACGCGACAGGGCACTCTTCTATTCAGAAGAAATCGCTCCTTTGTTTCTTGGACGCTGCGACCATTACTTGCTTGGGGGTGATTTTAATTGTGTCTTGCACCCTAAAGATCAAGTGCCCCACTACAACACCTGTCAAGAACTGCGTCTTACCGGCCGTGGTGGCCGAGCGGTTTTAGGTGCTTCAGCCCGGAACCGCGCTGCTGTTACGGTCGCAGGTTCGAATCCTGCCTCGGGCATGGATGTGTGTGATGTCCTTAGGTTAGTTAGGCTTAAGTAGTTCTAAGCTCTAGGGGACTGATGACCTAAGATGTTAAGTCCCATAGTGCTCAGAGCCATTTGAACCATTTTTGAACTGCGTCTTGTCGTCCGAGACCTGTTGCTCCGCGACACTTGGGATGTTCGGCACAGCAACGCGCCTGGACATACTTACCAGACGAGTCACTCCGCGAGCCGCCTTGATAGAATTTACGTCTCTCGGGAACTCACACCTGCAGTCCAAGGTGCAGAACTTTGGCCCCTGGCCTTTTCGGACCACTGTGCCTACATCTGCAACATTCTCTTCCCCAAGCAAGTGGTCTGGCATAGTCGTGCACCGTGGAAGCTAAACACCTCCCATCTTCATGATCCCGAATGTCTTCAACGTGTTACCGAGACATGGGCCACCTGTGAACGTCGCTTACCTAAATACTGCACGACCTTGACCTGGTGGCTGGAATGTGCCAAATCTGCCATTCGACGTACTTTGATTCAGTATGGAAAGGAAGTTGCTGTGGCGCCGGCACACTACCGACTATTTCTACGCCGTTCTCCGCGACCTGGACGCCCAACCGGCCACCCCCGACACCCAGAGGGAACGCAGCAGGATTAAGGCGCAAATTGCAACTTTGACATGCCGTAGACTGCAGGGGGCTATGGTGCGAACCCGATGTCAAGATTCGGCGGAACAAGAACATCCGACCATGCATCATATCGCCTCTGAAAGGAAACATCGACGACAACAACTCATCACCGAGATCACCACCTGTCGCGGCCAGCACGTCACTTGCCAGGCCGAAATCGTCAGTGCCTTTGTCGACCACTACCGCACAATGTACCAGGAGGAGACTACCAACAACCACGGTGAGGAGTCTGTGTTACCACACGTAACTCGCACCCTCACCAGCGACGAAGCGGACGAGCTGATGGAGCCCATTACGCGTGACGAAATCCACAATGCAATCAAAAAAGGTGCTCTGAATAAGTCACCTGGTGTCGACGGATTGCCGATAGAATTTTATCGCGCTTTCTTCACACTAATGGCGTCACGGTGGACAACGATGTTTCATGAACTGCTGACGATGGGGAACGCCGTACCGCCGTTCTTCGTCACGGGAATTATTACACCCATCCAAAAACCGACACTAGGTGTGACGACAGCACATTACCGTCCCCTGACTGCTTAACGCAGACTGTAAAATTTTTACACGCCTACTGGCAACGCGATGCCGCAAGATCCTGCCTAGCATTCTATCCCCGGAACTGACAACTCAGGGCGGCTCAGTTAATATACAAACGGCCACAGGAGAATGTTGCGATTTAATTGCACTGGCAGCGGCGTGCAGACTCCGCGCCGCAGTGGTTGCTATTGATTTTGACAGCGTATTCGACAAAGTGCGGCATCCTTTTCTGTTCTCAGTGATGAACCGCATGGGTTTTCCACCAGCCTTTATCGACGTGATCCGGCGCCTGTACGGCACCGCCGAATCGCTGATTCAGGTTAATGGCCTTGAGGCGGGACCATTGGCGATCCGGCGTTCCGTACGGCAAGGCTGCCCACTTTCGACCCTACTCTATGCCATAAGCCTGGAGCCACTCATCGGGATTCTGACGAGCCACCTTTCTGGTCTCACTTTGCGACAGCACAGTTTTCGATGTCGTGCGTATGCAGACGACCTCCTCCTCTTGATCCGCTCACGGAGTGAAACGCACACGGTATTTGATTTGATATCAACGTACGGCACTGCAGCGGGCAGTAACATGAATGTGGCTAAATCCGCGGCGATGCCCATTGGACGCGGCCTCTCACACGACGACTTAGCACCTTTCCCGTGTATACAAAAACTACGATACCTTGGTATCATTTTCACCTCCACCGTGCGCCGCTCCGCTGCCATCAATTTTCGGCGTGCACTCCAAACTATCCGCACGACGGTGCGACAAAATCTTCTCCGACGACTCGATTCTTTACAACGTGTCCAATACCTCAATCAACATGTGGCGTCCAGAATGGTCCACATCGCACAGGTCCTCCCGCTGCCATCAACTATTGGACGCAGCCACCAGGCTGCCTTCGGATACTTCCTTACGGCGGGTACGCTAAGGTCCGCTACGACACGCTCACCATTCCCCTGCGAGCGGGGGGCCTCGGCCTTGTCAATGTGTGACTCCGCGCGTCGTCCTTGTACATGTCCACCATGAATAAGCAGTGGCACGGGGGCACCTCCCTTACGCGCAGCTTGCTGGAAATTATTGTGCCCGCGACCATAACACCACCAGTACCAGACGGACACATCAAGCACCATCTGACGCACATTTCTGACTTCATCGTCGACTTCAGTAATGCTCACACACACACTTACCGACCACGCGTTCTCCTCGACCCAAAGATTTTTACACCCCATTCCTTCGTTCCATATCCAGCAACAATATCGAACTGAGACATCCGTCCACGCGGTGGCCAACGGTTTGGCGTCACGTCCACCAGCCTTTTCTTTCCTCCGACGTCCGGGCAACATGGTACCAAGTCGCAAACGAAAAATTCGCCACAAATCATCGTCTTCACGCCATCGGACTAAAGGACTCTCCATTTTGTTCCATTTGCCACCTCGTGGATGACGGTCCATCAACTGACTTGTGCTGCCACCAGTGACGTCTGGAAACTTGCCCGACAGTTCGTTGCCTGTTACCTCCGCGTTCCGCCGGACTCGATTGACCCATGGACTTTTATCCATCCTGAGAACACTTATTTCCCCGCCACCAAAAATCCTGCGATTGTATGGGTCAAGGGATGGACGATCACCTACATGTATAATGATGGCGACAAATCACGCCTTGATTTCTGGCAGTACTTACAAACCGCCCACAGTGAAGTCGAACACCGACCGCGCTACCGCGCCTTCTTCGCCAATTACCTACATGCGATCTTTACGTCACCCCCGCTCAGTTGGATGGTGCCACACGCCGACAGCACTCCCCCCCCCCCCCCCCCCCCCTTGCTGACATCTGAGACTCCCCGCGCCATTTTCTACATTGGTAACCCACAGTGGAGTAAGCGCATGGACACGCGCCTCCTTTCTTTTATGCACTACACCAGAAAACACTGGTCTTTCCCTCACTCCACTGTATATTGCTTCACACCTCTTAGATTACATCAGAATTATTATTCTTTTTTTTCCTACACCTTGTACATGAAAAAATTGCTCCCCTTGTACGAGTATAATGTCTTGTGTTATTTTCGCCGGAAGCATGGCATTTCTGTTGTATTTAAGTTTGTACAGTAGGCAGTACAGTTGAAGAGGAATGGACATCTCTAAAAAGGGCCATCACAGAGTTTGGGAAGGAAAACATGGGTACAAAGAAGGTAGCTGCGAAGAAACCATGGGTAACAGAAGAAATACTTCAGTTGATTGGTGAAAGGAGGAAGTACAAACATGTTCCGGGAAAATCAGGAATACAGAAGTACAAGTCGCTGAGGAATGAAATAAATAGGAAGTGCAGGGAAGCTAAGAAGAAATGGCTGCAGGAAAAATGTGAAGACATCGAAAAAGATATGATTGTCGGAAGGACAGACTCAGCATACAGGAAAGTCAAAACAACCTTAGGTGACATTAAAAGCAACGGTGGTAACATTAAGAGTGCAACGGGAATTCCACTGTTAAATGCAGAGGAGAGAGCAGATAGGTGGAAAGAATACATTGAAAGCCTCTATGAGGGTGAAAATTTGTCTGTGTGATAGAAGATGAAACAGGAGTCGATTTAGAAGAGATAGGGGATCCAGTATTAGAATCGGAATTTAAAGGAGCTTTGGAGGACTTACGGTCAAATAAGGCAGAAGGGATAGATAGCATTCCATCAGAATTTCTTAAATCATCGGGGGAAGTGGCAACAAAACGACTATTCACGTTGGTGTGTAGAATATATGAGTCTGGCGACATACCATCTGACTTTCGGAAAAGCATCATCCACACAATTCCGAAGACGGCAAGAGCTGACAAGTGCGAGAATTATCGCACAATCAGCTTAACAGCTCATGCATCGAAGCTGCTTACAAGAATAATATTCAGAAAAATGGAAAAGAAAATTGAGAATGCGCTATGTGACGATCAGTTTGGCTTTAGGAAAAGTAAAGGGACGAGAGAGGCAATTCTGGCGTTACGGCTAATAATGGAAGCAATTCTAAAGAAAAATCAAGACACTTTCATAGGATTTGTCGACCTGGAAAAAAGCGTTCGACGATATAAAATGGTGCAAGCTGTTCGAGATTCTGAAAAAAGTAGGGGTAAGCTATAGGGAGAGACGGGTCATATACAATATGTACAACAACCAAGAGGGAATAATAAGAGTGGGCGATCAAGAACGAAGTTCTTGGATTAAGAAGGGTGTAAGACAAGGCTGTAGCCTTTCGCCCCTACTCTTCAATCTGTACATCGAGGAAGCAATGATGGAAATAAAGGAAAGGTTCAGGAGTGGAATTATAATACAGGGTGAAAGGATATCAATGATGATGATATTGCTATCCTGAGTGAAAGTGAAGAAGAATTAAATGATCTGCTGAACGGAATGAACAGTCAAATGAGTACACAGTATGGTTTGAGAGTAAATCGGAGAAAGACGAAGGTAATGAGAAGTAGTAGAAATGAGAACAGCGAGAAACTTAACATCAGGGTTGATGGTCACGAAGTAATTGAAGTTAAGGAATTCTGCTACCTAGGCAGTAAAATAACCAATGACGGACGGAGCAAGGAGGACATCAAAAGCAGACTCGCTATGGCAAAAAAGGCATTTCTGGCCAAGAGAAGTCTACTAATATCAAATACCGGCCTTAATTTGAGGAAGAAATTTCTGAGGATGTACGTCTGGAGTACAGCATTGTATGGTAGTGAAACATGGACTGTGGGAAAACCGGAACAGAAAAGAATCGAAGCATTTGAGATGTGGTGCTATAGACGAATGTTGAAAATGAGGTGGACTGATAAGGTAAGGAATGAGGAGGTTCTATGCAAAATCGGAGAGGAAAGGAATATGTTAAAAACACTGATAAGGAGAAGGGACAGGATGATAGGACATCTGCTAAGACATGAGGGAATGACTTCCATGGTACTAGAGGGAGCTGTAGAGGGCAAAAACTGTAGAGGAAGACAGAGATTGGAATACGTCAAGCAAATAATTGAGGACGTAGGTTGCAAGTGCTACTCTGAGATGAAGAGGTTAGCACAGGAAAGGAATTCGTGGCGGGCCGCATCAAACCAGTCAGTAGACTGATGACCAAAAAAAAAAAAAAAGAAAAAAAAAAAAAGAGTCCTCAGTCCGCTCACATCTGTGTAGTTTGTCAGTGTCAAGCATCGTGCATGCGGTCATCTTTACGATTCGTTTTAGTGTTGTTTCTTCTGCAGCTTTGCATCCGAATGAGTGATGTCATGCGTAAAACATTTAACGAACTTTTAAGAGGATCAGTGAATAAGAATGAGGACAACAAGTTTTATTTAACTGCTGAGCAATATTATATTCGGTTAAGTGAAGTGAAAAATGCAAAAACAGTTTCCAACAAAAATTCTGTTCGCTACAGACATTTGAAGCAATATGATGTTCTCAGAATCGGAGATGAATAGAAACTCAGAGCCCTTCTGCCTGCTGGAAAAGAAGTAATTCGTTATTACATTCGTTTCGATGAACTGTTTAACGTACTACATGAGACCCACATTGCTACAGGTCATGGCGTCCGAACACGGATGATTGTGGGACTGAATCGCAAGTACAAGAATTTGGCTGTTGAATCAATCGTTACTTATTTGAGATTATGTGAACCATGTCAGAAAAAGCATTAACATTGAAAAGGGGTAAACCTATCATACACAGTGAAACGAATTCACGATGACATATTGACTTTATCGACATGCGGGCAAACCGAGACAATAGATCATATATCATAGTTGCATACCAAGATCAGTAGAGAAAATTTGTTATCCTCCGCACACTAACTTCGAAAGGGGCTGATGAAGTAGCGTATCATATTTTGGACATTTTTACCACCTTTGATGCCCCAAGTATTTTTCATTCTGATAATGGTAGAGAGTTTTGTAATGAAGACATTCAAAGTTTATATGGTTTGTGGAGTGATATAAAGATAGTCCGAGGGAAGCCAAGGCACAGCCAATCTCAGGGATCGGCCGAATGAGCAAATCAAGTTATCGAAAATATATTATCAACTTGGATGGAAACAAATGAAAATGGGCTTTGCAGCCTCAGTTGTTCTACGTGATTTAATAAAAAATATAAACAGTGAAGAATACTTTGACACAGTGTTAAACACCACTTCCACTGACTCATATGAAATAGAAAATGACGGCAAAAGAATTGAGGCCAGTGAATCAAGTACTGGAATAGAAGCAACGGAGGCAGAAGGTGCGGCTGCAGTAGGTCAGGAAGCACCAGAGACACAGGATTTGACGACAGTTAGCAACGAGACATCGGCACCAGCTGATGGTTGTGACAGGACGCTGACAACTTCCGACAGTGTTAATAAAGTGAAACTAATCCGAGAAGCTGCCAAAGAAGGTCTCCAATTGCAGGCGAAGAAAGTGAAAGCAGCCTCAAGTAATAAAATTCCAAGACCTTCAGTTGAACAGAATTTGAGAATTAAAATACCGGGTGTAGACAGGGGAAAAACTGACGCAAATCTCGTAGAAGCAGTGATAAATATTCAGGATGACGTATTTTATCAACTTAGTACCAAAGATGGTAAACTGAGGTCATTGCACACTAGGAATCAATTTCCATTCTGCAAAAAAAATTCTAACTTCGTAGAAGTAGCAAGGGAAAAATTTAGTGTACTGGAAGTGGTTGCCCAAGAGTCTTTCGTTGGAGGGCAAGGGTTCAAAAAGTGCAATTGCTTAAAAAAGTGTTCAACAAAAAATGCTTGTGTAAGCCGTCTTTCTTATTATGTAATTCGAAATGCCACAATGGTCAGCTTTTTTCTAACAAAAATTAACGTTCACAAGGTAAAAACGTGCTTCTCTAATGTGGAATATTTTTCATTATTATCACATTGGAATGCAAAAATGTTTAAAATACATAAATTTACAATAAACAGAAACTATTTCAATAAATTTCTAAGCTGAATTTTTAATGAATACGGTTTTACCAGTTGGTATGGGTGCATCCTATGGTCTACCAACGTCTCTTAGTGAAAGTTCTAAATCTGTGCATATAATAAGAGATTTCGGACTTCTACGACGCCTAGATGGTAGGTGTTAGGTTGCACCAATTACTTCTAGGATTTACCAATCATCTTACTTTTACAGTAAGAGCTACACGTCCAACACTGTCGAAAGTGATCGTTCTGATGGTCAAGCGTTTATGGTGTGGGGATGCATAACCTTGCACATATATACTGTAATCCAAATCTTCGAACACCGCGCACTTAATAGTCAACATTGTTGTGACACTGTACTCCGTACACAAGTGCGTCCCTTCATAGGTGCATTCATTTTAATGGCTGGCATCCAACAGCGCATTGGAAAAGGTCTAGGAACGCGAGGGTGAACGGCGAATGGATTGGCCTGCCCGTTTGCCCAACTCAAATCCCTTCGTGTACGTGTGGGATGCGTTTTGCATTGAGTACCTACAGTAATTTAGCCATTCCTTCTCTGTATGGTTCATGTTTCCTCGAGCTATGGTACTTGGTAGTTATTTTCGAAATTTACCTGTGTCCTTAAGTTTTGCAGACCAGTGTAGCTTTAGTTAGTTCTGGATCCAAATTTATTTATGAAACGTATGTGTATTATTTCGTATCTAGTTGAATGTGAAGTTTGGATACTGTAATTATTTATAACAATGTCAGGAAACTAGATGCTCTAATAGCAAGGAAACAGTATGAAACCTACTTAAAGTAAGTGATCAGACAAGGAGTGTACACTGACGAGGTAAAACATTATGACCACTGCCTACCGTGACGTTGGATGCCGCCTGGTAGCGTAGCGAGCAAGTGACACTGCAATAAAAGCCGAGCAGACGCGGACAGGGTATCATCTTAGCGATGATATGGTCCATTGAGATAAGCGGCTTTGACAAGGAGCAGTTTATTACACGCAGAGCCTGTGATCGGCGAAGCTGATTGGGTGTTCAATTGCTACTGTTATGAGCATCTATTGAAGGAAGTAGAAGAACAGAGAAACTACCACTATGGTTGGACGTCTATGACTCATCACCGAACATGTGGTTTGGAGGCTTCTCTGCTCTGCAAAGCAGGATAGATGATGGTCTGTGGCATATCTGCCGAAGGAGCACAGCGCTGGGGCACGCGCAAATGTTTCGGAACACACCGTTCTTCTTGATGAAGATGGAGATCCACAGCAGACCATCTCTACGTGTTCTCATGTTGACCCAGCGATATCGCCAGTTACGATTGCAGCGGACACGGGTCCTTCGGGACTAGACCGCCGATCAATGGAAACGTGTCGACTCTTCGGGTGAATCACATTTTTACTACACTAGGTCGATGGTGGACTCCAAAAACGCCGTCATCGAGGTGAACGGCGTCTCGAGACGTGCTGCGCGACACGGGCGGAAGCTGGTGGCAGCAGTATCATGCTATGGAAGACATTTTCCTGCACCTGCGTGAGGCCTGTGGTAGTAACCTATGACATGCTAACAGCTGCGAACCGCCTCCATCCCTTTATGCTTGGTGTTCCCCGCCGGCCGTGGTGGCCGAGCGGTTCTAGGCGCTTCAGTCCGGAACCGCGCGACTGCTTCGGTCGCAGGTTCGAATCCTGCCTCGGGCATGGATGTTTGTGATGACCTTAGGTTAGTCAGGTTTAAGTAGTTCTAAGTTCTAGGGGAATGATGACCTCAGATGTTAAGTCCCATAATGCTCAGAGCCATTTGAACCATTTGATGTTCCCCGATAGCGATGTCATCATTCGGGAGTATAATGGTCAAAGTCTCGGCGTCAGAATAGTGCTACAATGGTTTAATAAGCATTATGGTGAACTCATGTTGATGTCTCGGCGACTAAATTCACCTTATGTAAATCCTCTGGAACCTGTCTGGGTCGCTATCGACCGCCATACCACGTACGCAAAATCATCGCACCGTTATTTATGAGAATTATATGAACTGTGCGTAGGCATCTAATGACACAATATTCCACAAACGTAACAACAAACTGTCGGGAGTTAGTGAAGTATTTCGTTCCAAAGACGGACAAACCCGCTGTTAAGCAGGTGTTAATAATGTTTCGGTTCATCAGTGTATGATGAGAAATTAAGCACATTGGAATACTTTAGACGACAAGGTAATTTACTTCATCAGGAGAGTCGTAGTTTGTTATTTCCACAAGTCAGCGGCGCGCAAACAAAGCACAGATTCTAGCCATGAGTCTCCATCGTTTAGCGAGTCCAGATTTGTTATGCTTCAACTTTATGATGGAAAATGTCCATATGGATCAAATTCCACTGTATATTACAACCAGTTTTGACATACGGCGGTGATGCGTGGAGTCATTCACCTGCTCAGGATAAAATCGCACACCGACGCGTAAGCTGCCCATGAGCTCATAAGTCATTGATCTGGACTGTAATTTTCCTTTACAATTTTGTATTCACTAAGACAAACCGCTTTCGTCGTGTATTTTTTTTCATTAGTACTTTACTTCAGCAAACTGAAATACACATAAATGTGAATCTTGTTTTTAGTATTTTGGCCCACTTAGAGTACAGAAGCTGTCGAAGTTTATTGCCACCAAATAATAGCTCCTGCCTCAGTACCGTGACGCTCTATTAACGTGACTGATTCGACTAATGACTAGTTATCAACAGGATTCCCAGAGGTATTCCATTCTTAATGGGTGTGTATGTAATTAGTGTCGTGCTACAGCTGTTGTTTCTGAACTATCTGTTCGTAATTACGTTTAACCGTGCTATCTGTAGATCAAACTGCGTGCATCAGATTCTGTGATTCAGGCAGTAACGCTTTTAAGCCTTGTTATCTGCTTATCACGTCATGATATATACAATTACGAAAATGGTGTTAACGGATTTTTTCCTAATCCTGGAATACTGTTAAGAGCCTCTACGTAGAATTGAATACATTTTAACCCTGTGGTTGGGAGTGGAGGCGGAAGTAGCTAAGTATAGTAAGGAGTGATTTGAAACAAACTTTGTGCGTTTAACTATCATTACAGAGGATAAAATGCTATGAGTGTGAGAGACTTCAAGCAACGCTTCGACAGAGGTTTGGGATGTGAGAAAGTGCTCCTAGATACACGAACGATATTCCACCAACACACCAACAAACCAGAAGCAAAGACCTAGTAAAAGCTGTGGGCGTGATGAGGGAATGGCGTCGGGGAGGGGGGGGGGAGGATGGAGGGGGAGGGGGAGGGGAAGAAGATAGTATGATGAATTTGTTTCGTGTCAGTGAGGAATAAATTTTCAATGAACTTAGGGTCTTTGTTGCAACGGGTATCGTTTAGTCGAAGGGATTTTTTTTTATAAGTTTGGTAATTATTTTTATACATGACCCAAACACGTTTCTGGAGACTGATTCATCGCAACATAGGTAATACACTACTGGCCATTAAAAGTACTACACCAACAAGAAATGCAGATGATAAACGGATATTCATTGGACAAATATATTATACTAGAACTGACATGTGATTACATTTTCACGCAATTTGGGTGCATAGATCCTGAGAAATCAGTACTCAGAACAACCATCTCTGGCCGTAATAACGGCCTTGATCTGCCTGGGCATTGAGTCAAACAGAGCTCGGATGGCGTGTACAGGTACCCATGCAGCTTCAACACGATACCACAGTTCATCAACAGTAGTGACTGGCGTAATGTGAGGAGCCAGTTGCTCGGCCACCATTGACCAGACTTTTTCAATTGGTCAGAGATCTGGAGAATGTGCTGGCCAGGGCAGCAGTCGAATATTTTCTGTACCCAGAGTGCCCGTACAGGACCTGCAACATGCGTTCGTGCATTATCCTGCTGAAATGTAGGGAACGAATGAAGGGTAGAGCCACGGGTCGTAACTCATCTGAAATGTAACGTCCACTGTTCAAAGCGCCATCAATGCGAACAATACCATCACGCAGGGTGATACGTCAGAATGGCGATGACGAATACAAGCTTCCAATGCGCGTTCACCGCGATGTCGCCAAACACCATTATGATGCTTTAAACACAACCTAGATTCATCCGAAAAAATGACGTTGTGCCATTCGTGCACCCAGGTTCGTCGTTCAGTACACCATCGCAGGCGCTCCTGTCTGTGATGCAGCGTCAAGGGTAACCGCAGCCATGGTCACCGAGCTGATAGTCCATACTGTTGCAAACGTCGTCGAACTGTTCGTGCCGATGGTTGTTGTCTTGCAAACGGCACCATCTGTTGACTCAGGGATCGAGACGTGGCAGCACGATCCGTTACAGCCATGCGGATAAGATGCCTGTCATCTCACTGATACGAGGCCGTTGGGATCCAGCACGGCGTTCCGCATTACCCTCCTGAACCCAACGATTCCATATTCTGATAACAGTCATTGGATCTCGACCATCGCGAGCAGCAATGTCGCGGTAAGATAAACCGCAATCGCGATATGCTATAATCCGACCTTTATCAAAGTCGGAAACGTGATGGTACGCAT
Organism: Schistocerca nitens; assembly: GCF_023898315.1. NCBI lineage: Eukaryota > Metazoa > Arthropoda > Insecta > Orthoptera > Acrididae > Schistocerca > Schistocerca nitens. The sequence continues at coordinate 259,654,973 of NC_064620.1, forward strand.
TTCTTTGGAAACTTTTCTCATGTCAGCACGTTGTAGGTGTCGCCACCGGCGCCAACCTTGTGTGAATGCTCTGAAAAGCTAATCATTTGCATATCAGAGCATCTTCTTCCTGTCGTTTAAATTTCGCGTCTGTAGCACGTCATCTTCGTGGTGTAGCTATTTTAATGGCCAGTAGTGTACTTCTACAGAGTTTTTCCGGCTGCTTGGATATAAAATCCCGGGTAAAACGCAACAGATAGTCGATTGTGTCTCACAATAAAATAGAAACCCTGTGAAGAATCTTGATCTAGTCGAGAAAACCTGCTAAGACTAACTGACAATGAGTTTCTTAATATGGCGAAGAAGACATCGGCTGTCTATGTAATACTTTGTGAAATACATGACACCCAAAACCCGACTTAATTTATATTTTATTCCATCCGAATTTGGTCATAAACCACGTTCACGGTCGTCGAAAGTTTATTCTGCAGCCAGCTTTACACATCAATACTAAAAATATTGTTTCTTAGGAACATAACAACTATTATATGTTTGTGGAGAGCAACTATCTGAAGAGAATAAACTCTTTTCAGAGAGAACATAGTTTTAATATTCGAAATGAACAATATTTTTAGTTTTGATGTGTAATTTGGTTGCAGATTAATTTTTCGACGATCGTGAGCATGGTTTATGACCGAAACCGATCGGAGTACAATATAAATGAAGTCGGAATTTGTGTGTGATGCGAGTTCATTTACAAGCTGACAACTGCGCTAATAAAGTGTATTTATTTAATCGCTCTCTACGAGAAAAATTTGCCAAGTTGGGAGTCTGAATGAGGCAAACTTACGAATGATGAACCTTTCATTGCATATTACCCGATACCAGCAAAGGAAAATGGTTCACAAATGTTATACCAAGTGAGAGGACGGTCGATGATACTAGTGGTCATCGACACTGTTGGCAATAAAATTTTAAAAACGACATTCATAAATATGTAAGTACACAGCACGTAGTTAGTTCACTTGTGACACATGCGCCGGCCGGTGTGGCCGTGCGGTTCTAGGCGCTTCAGTCTGGAACCGCGTGACCGCTACGGTCGCAGGTTCGAATCCTGCCTCGGGCATGGATGTGTGTGATGTCCTTAGGTTAGTTAGGTTTAAGTAGTTCTAAGTTATAGGGGACTGATGACCACAGATGTCAAGTCCCATAGTGCTCAGAGCCATTTGAACCATATGACACGTGCAAGCCAGTAAGTTTGTTCTGGAAAGTTGAACAACCTCCTAAGAGTGCGAGGACTGTGTTCCTCGGTGGACACTGCTGCACACCGAGCTTAAAAAGTAGGTTGCTCTAATTCGCTTGGCTGGCCTCTTTTCAGTGATGTATTTTAACTTGTATGTAAAGGTCAGCAGAACCTAATTGCCTGTTTTAAACAGTGTTATATGTGTAGTGTGTATACTTCAAAATAAAAACTGAAATAGTGGTAACGTTCACCGACTTACAAGGCCTCTGTCAGTGCATAGACATGCAACAACCGGGTGGTACCGAGTAGATTAGGTACATTGTTGCCAGAAAGAACGACCAGGAACTGGAATATTCGAAGTCCTTCCGAGATAGTCGTGAGACCATAAGTGTGTGTAGAATAGAACCGAAAGAGAAGTATTTGAATGGGGTTACTTTTTTTTAGTTGGTGATACGTTCATTTTCATTTATTTCTTGTCATTTCATTTAATTACACTCATCGTGGTATGTTAAATATTCTGTTTTTCGACAGGTAACTTTGTGATTTGACAATAATCGATTGTCACTTTACCGCTCATATTTCAAACGACTTGCAACAAAATTTCATGATGTATGTCAAGATGAAATAGCAGTAAATAAATAAAACACATTTTGTTAAAACTAACGCGATAATAAGTAATTATCCACAAACAATAGCCCTGATTCCACCGCCGGCCGAAGCGGCCGTGCGGTTAAAGGCGCTGCAGTCTGGAACCGCAAGACCGCTACGGTCGCAGGTTCGAATCCTGCCTCGGGCATGGATGTTTGTGATGTCCTTAGGTTAGTTAGGTTTAACTAGTTCTAAGTTCTAGGGGACTAATGACCTCAGAAGTTGAGTCCCATAGTGCTCAGAGCCATTTGAACCTGATTCGACCTTCATACGGAAAGATATACGTAAGTCTTCGAGCAGGTATAGCTTTATGTTGACGCGCGTCTCTCAGGTCGCATCTTCGAGGTCTCTTGCGTAAGAGGCTCTCAGGTTGATTAGACTGGTCGACGGGAACGATTTACCCGATACAGACATCAACTGCGCAGCGCTGCTTATTGTGCTGAGGTGGTCAATAGGACGGAGACGATCGATGTGTGAGGAAAAAATGGAGAGAAAAAAAGGCATGCGGCAGCTTCAACGGGGATGGGAAACTCAGATACTAGTATACCAAGTAAATAGTTCGCCAGAACTGTTCTCTATTATTGTCGTTCAGAATTTTTAAGTTTCAGTTTCGTGTAAGTCTGTTTGCTTGGCAATGCTACGAGTGACGTCTGCTACCAACCAACTTTGGTTACCGTAGACACTGTTGTTGTACTTGTGATTATACCGAAATTGCTATCGGAGATTACACAACGACGTTCTGGCTGAGGTGTTTAACAGCTCATCTTATAACGACTGGCTGTTGTGCCTTAGATCTGTTATTTAGGCTAAGCGAATCAGTTTGCTCATAATATCATACTTTAGTGTCCGCCCCCGGTACCTGAGTGGTCAGCGTGACAGACTGTCAATCCTAAGGGCCCGGGTTCGATTCCCGGCTGGGTCGGAGATTTTCTCCGCTCAGGGACTGGGTGTTGTGTTGTCCTAATCATCACCATTTCATCTCCATCGACGCGCAAGTCGCCGAAGTGGCGTCAAATCGAAAGACTTGCACCAGGCGAGCGATCTACCCGACGGGAGGCCCTCGTCACACAACATTTAATTTCATTATCATTCTTTAGCAACTATTGGTCTGCTGTGCCGTGATCTCTAATTCATAACATTCCCTAATTCTACCTTACTATTTTATATAAGTATCTGGTGGCACAAGGATCAAGGTAAAAAATAGGACGTCCAGAATCACAATAGAACAATTAATGCAGTGTCCGTCAAACTTAAACTGTAGTATGGTATTCAGAAGGATAGAAGGGTTTAAACCAATTTAGCGCAGTAGGCTGTTTTTATGTTAATTCATATTAAAAAATTCAGAAAGGAGTGGTATTCAGCATCTAATTTCGCACGGAATTCAGCAGTATAGATAATTTTCACGACGGAACTTTGTCTCTAACCCTGGCAGAAAATCAAAAGAAATTTTGGTCGTATGTAAAGAATGCTAGTGGCAATACACAGTCAATGCCTACTTTGCGCAATAGCAATGGAAATACTATCCACGACAGTGCTGCTAAGTAGAGTTACTAAACACAGACATCCGAGATTCCTTCACCAAAGTAGACGAGGTAAGAACTGGAGTCAAGACTAGCTAGTAGCATGAGTGACGTAGAAGTACAAGAGATATCCTCGGAAAAGTGAAGCTACTTATATCACTTAAAAAAGGCAAGTCTTCCAGTCCAGATTCCTTTGAGAATATTCTGATGCAGTAGCTCCATACTTAATAATCACACACAACAACTCGCCTGACGTAACGTCCGTACACATAGACTAAAAGATTTCCCAGGTCACACCAATATTCTAGAAAGGCAGTAGGAGTAATCAATCAAATTATAGGACCATGTCATTAACGACGACATGTTACAGGGATTTCGAACAAATCTTGTGTTCGAACATTATGAATTACGCCAAAGAGAACGGTCTATTAACTCACAGTCACCAGAGATTTAGAAAACATCGTTCTTGTAAAAAAAAAAAATTAGCTCTTTAATCACGCGAAGTATTGAATGACATTGACACAAGAGATTTCAAATTGATTCCGTATTTCTAGATTTCCAGAAGGCTTTTGAGACCGCGTCTCAGAAGCGGCTTGTAATTAAATTGCGTGCTTACGGAATATCGTTTCAGTTATGCGACTGGATTCGTGATTTCCTGTTGGGAGGACACAGTTCGTAGAAACTGACGGAAAGTCATCCAGGAAACAGAAGTGATTTCTAAAGTTCCCCAAGGTAGTGTTATAGGCCCTTTGTTCTTCTTTAACTTTAAAAACGATTTAGAAGACAATCTGATCTGCCGTCTTATGTTTTTGCAGATGATGCTGGAGTTATGGCCTAGTAAATTCATCAGAAGATCAAAACCAATTGCAAAACGATGTAGATAAGACATTTGTATGGTGAAAAAAATGGTAGCTGACCCTAAAAATGAAAAGTGCGAGTTAATCCACATGAATGGTAAATGAAATCCGCTGAACGTCGGTTACACGATAAATCAGTCACATCTAAAAGCCGTACATTCAACTAATTGCCTTGGAGTTACAACTACGAAGAACGTAAACTGGAAAGAACACACAGAAACCCTTGTGCGGAAGGCGAATCAAAGACTGCTTTTTATTGGCAGAACACTTAGGTACAAGAGACCTATTAAAGAGGCTGCCTGCACAAGCGTGGTGCTCTTCGGGGGTCTTATTTCGCAATGTGGGATCCTTACCAAATAGAATTAACTGAGTACATCGCGAAAGTTCAAAGACGTTCTGCGCATTTTGTGTTATAGAGAAACAGGGGAGAGTGTCACGGACATGACACAGGATTTTGGTTGGAAATCATTAGAACTAAGTCGGTGTTCGTTTCGGAGGGATCTTTTCACGAAATTTCAATCATCAGCTTACTCCTCCGGATGCAAAAATATTTTGTTGTCGCACACCTACGTAGGGAGAAAAGATCATCACAATAAAATAAGGGAAATCAGAACTCGCACGAAAAGTTAAAGACGTTCTTTTTTTACCGCGTTCTGTTCGAGAGTGGAATAATAGCGAGTATGAAGGTGGTTCGATGACCCTTCCCCAGGTACTTACACGTAATTTCCAGAGTATTCTCGTTGATGTGGTTGTAGATGATCATCAGACAGTTTTTACCAAATTCCTTTCACTCGACTAGAGTGGCAAGCATGTTCTACAGACATGAACCCTATCCAACGTGCCTGGGATGGATTGAAAATAGCTGTTTATGGACGACGTGACCCACCGTCCACTCTGAGGGATCGACGCCGAATCGCCGTTGAGGAGTGAGACAGTCTAGACCAACAGTGCCTTTATGAACTTACGTATCGTATGCCACGACGAATAGAGGCATGCATCAATGCGAGACGACGTGCTACTGGGTATTACACACACCGATGTGTACAGCCGTCTGGACCACCTCCTCTAAAAGTCTTGCTGTATGATGGTGCAACATGCAATGTGTGGCTTTCATGAGCAATAGAAAGGGCGGAAATGATGTTTATGTTGATCTCTGTTTCAATTTTCTGTGCAGGTCCCCGAACTTTGTGAATCGAGGTGATACAAAACTTTTTTTGATGTGTGTATTACATGATTTTGTTACCTCTGCATTGATTTACTACTCTCTCTGCTGAGTGCAAGGTCTGATGGTGATCTGAGTACAATAGACGGGAAACGGTCACCACTTTAAATAAAATATTTATGCGATCAAGACAGTTTTTAGCCAATTTTGTTGAATTTACAAGTCATGTTACAAGTTATATTACATGTTAACATACATATCTGTTATGTTGCTAAGGATATTGATTTTTTTTCGTTTCTTGTAATGGCTGATCAAGGACAGAATGCATGACAGCTCTGTTGATGGGCAGCTCTGTCGAATTAAGATATTTGGTCACAAGCCTTAAGGCGTCGTACCTGAAGGCACCGCTCACACATTCTCCCTTCTTTCCGTGAGACATTCATCGACATTCGTAACTTTATGCTCGTGGAATGAGATTGAATATACCAGATTTTTTTGTTCATTTTAGTACGCAAAGATTGCAACATCAATAGATGATTACTGGTAACTGGAAGGTAAACAGTTGCTCTGGATTAGAATCTATTGAATTTCATTGAAGAAACGAAAATTATTTTTGCGGAGGACTTTGTTTCTATTTTTATTCGCGCTGGAGCCTCGAGAGAAGTTTATCGGACGTACAACAAAAGGTTGGTGAATTATTTAATTACATGGAGGTTTTTTTTAAAAAATTTAGAATCAATGCTATGGGCGACAGATACATGAAAAATTTCGTCACAGTCATCACTGCTCTGTTTCATCTTATCCCCGCATATTCCCGCTTCAGTTCTCATCTTTTCTGTTTCTCCCCTTAGTCAATGATATACTACAACAGAATGCTGTGCTCCGAACGTACATTCACAGAGGTTTCTTCCTTAACTTGAGGGCTATGTTGACCGCAGTAGGCTTCTTTTGGCCACGAGTGCATTCCTTGCCTGTGCTATCCTGATTTTTATGTCATCCCTGCTTCGTCCATCATGAGCTATTTTGTATCGAGGGTAGAATTCCTCAGCTTTGTCTCCTTCGTGATCATCAGTTTGATGTTAAGCTTCTCTCTAACCACAGTTCTGCTGCTTTCCGTTACTTTCATATTTCTTCCGTTTATATTTAATAATTTTATATTCGTTAGAACTTTTATTCCATCCGACAAATCCTGTAATTCTCCTTCACTTTCGCTTAGGTCGATAATGTGTCAGCGAATGTTATCTTTGATATCTTTATATCCTGAGTTTTTAATCCCACTCTCAAATACTGCTTTCATTTCCTTCATTATTTCTTCGACCTATAGATTGAACAGCAGGGTAAAAAGACTGCATCCCATTGTTATACCCTATAGATTCTTGCTTCCATTATCAAGCGCAACGTGAGCACTGCCTCTCTGGTGGCAAAACCTTTCCGAAATTCAAACTGTCCGTCTTGTGTCAGATGTTCCGTTTTCTTTTTCATTCTTCTTTATGTTATTCCTGTCAGCTACTTGGTTGTATGAGCCGTTAAACTGATTGTGCGGTAGTTATCAGCCCTACCTATCTTCGGGATTGTATGGGTGATATTTTTCCGGATGTCAGATAGCACGTCTTCATCTCGTAGATTCTACACCAATTAGAATAGCAGCTTGGTTAAATCCTCCCCGAACGCGTACAAAAATTCCGAAGAAATGTTATCTATCCCTTCAGAGATTTTTGACTGATATTTTTCTAGAGATCTGCTGAACGCTGACGCCAATGCTAGATTCCCTATTATTATTATTCTGGATTTACAATGTGAGTACATTTTTCCAGCACCTATTCTAGATTACAGTAAGTCACTAATTATTGTTCTCCACTCTTCTCTATTTGTCCATAAATCTTCAGGAATGTTGTTCTTCCTCACTGCTGACTGAACTCCCTGTATCCATGTAGCAGGTGGTCGTCCCCTTTTTCTTCTTCCAATTGGTACCCAGTCGGTTATGCATTTTGGTAGCCTTTCCTGTTCCATTCGTCTGATGTGTCCATACCATTTAAGTTGTTTGTGCTTGATGAAATCAATAATTGAATTTTTACATTTCATCTTGTCTCTGATTACTTCATTTCTTATTCTTTCTCGTCTTGATATTCTTGCTGAACGTCTCCAGAAATCCATTTCTGTGGCTAATAATTTTGATTTCAGTTGCCATTTTGTTGTCCACACTTCTGAACCATATGTAATAATGCTCCTAACTATTGTTTTAAAAATCCTTATTTTGTTATCAGTTGTTATGTGTTTGTCCCAGAGAATTCCATTCAATAAAGAGATTGTCGTCTTTCCAGAATTTATTCTTGATCTAATTTCTTTGTCCTGTTTCCCATCATTTGTAATTTTCACACCTAAATATTTATATTCCTCAGTAGCTGTTATTGTTCCCATCCCTTCTTCTAATATTAAGTCTCCATTCACTCCACCAATTACCATGTACTTTGTTTTATTCATGTTTACATTTAGACCTGATTTTTTATATTCTTGAATCAATTTTCTGGTCATATACTCTATGTCCTCATAGTCTTGGGCTATAATCAGTTGGTCATCTGCAAATTGTAACGAGTATATTGTTCTATCATTTATTGGTATTCTCACAGCGTGACATTTTTTCTTCCAATTCTATAAAGTTACTTCTGTATATATTTTATACAATGTAGGTGAGATGCTACATCCTTGACGTAATCCTTTTGTGACTTGGAATCCATGTGATAGATATTTACCAATTTTTATTTTTGAAATAGAATTTTTATATAAATTTTGAATTGCTTTAATTATTCTTGGATTTATTCCTATTAATATTAAAGCTTTCCATAAACTGGATAAAGGCACACTATCATAGGCTTTTTCTATATCTATGAATACTAAATGTATAGGCTGTGCCCGAACCATTTTTTTTCAATAATTTGTTGTAGGCAAAAGATATGATCAATTGTTGATCTTCCAGCTCTAAAACCTGCTTGTTCTTCAGCCTCCTTTTCTTTGTATTCTTGTTCTAACAAATATTTAATAATTCTTCCATATAATCTACTGAAGGTATTTGTCACTGTTATTCCCCTCTAATTTTTACACTCATCTTTCGCTCCTTTTTTATGTATCACTGAAATATATCCTACTTTCAAATCATTTGGGACATCTTCCCCATTTAAACATCTTTCGAAAAGGTTTCTTAACATTTCCATTAATTTCTTTGTTCCTATGCTTTATATAGAACAATTCCTTACTCAGCTAGGTCTTGAGACAAATCCTTTACCTCGCAGAGGCATTCAGGGTATTCTTTCCGCCTGCCCGCTCTCTCTGCTGCGTTAAACCGTGTTGATGCCATTCTTCTAATTTCACCGAAGGTTGATTTAACTTTTCAGTATGTTTCATCTGTCCTTTCGAGGACCATTTTACCGATTTCTTCACATTTTTTCTGCAGTCATTTCGCCTTGGGTTCCCTGACTTGCTGTTATTGTTCCTAAATGACTTGAATTTTTGTATTCCTTAACTTCCCTTAGCATTTTCTTTAATCAGTTAATTGTATTTCTTCCGTTACCAAGGTTTCTCAGCAGATACCTTCCATTTATCTATGTTTGTCTCCCTAACTTTAGTGAGTCCATTCCTCTCCAGTTGCATAACTTCCTGTGGTTTTTACTATCGCAATATCTGCAGTCTCAGAGAACTTCAAACGAATCGCATCGTACCTCGGTACTTCAGTTCAAATGGTTCAAATGGCTCTGAGCACTATGGGACTTAACATCTGTGGTCATCAGTCCCCTAGAACTTAGAACAACTTATGTCAGTATTAGCAACTCATCTTGCCACCCCCGCCAACAAAAAATGGCATATTTCAGAACGATGCTACACCGAATTAAAAAATCACCAATGAGTGACACAGACCAACAAAATGAAATCAAGATAATTAAAACAGTTGCTCATAATAATGAATATAAACCCACAATAATAGAAAAACTCCACAAGAAAATGCAGACAAAACCCACAGATCCACCTCACAGCAGTCACTTCAAGCCAAATCAGTGTGCCACTGAAGCCAAACCTAAATATGCTACTCTCCCATACATAGGCCCACTTTCATACCAAATAGAAAACTTATTTAAAAAGAAGAAAAATATCAGAATCAGCTTTTCCACAAATAATAAATTACAACAAAAAGTGATCCATGATGTAAACACCTCCAAGAGTCCCTACCGTAAATCAGGAATATACAAACTCAAATGTGATACATGCCCAAAATTCTACATTGGACAGACAGGCAGAAGTTTTGAAATTAGATATAAAGAACATATTGACGCTCTAAGACTTGGTAACTTGAACAAATCAGCATTTGCAGCCCATATTGCTGAAGAAAACCATTCAGTGGCAAACATTGAGGACAACTTAAAGATTTTACATCTAACAGAAAAAGGGGCCACTATGAATATATTAGAAGAATTAGAAATACACACACACAAAAACAGCACCCCAGACTATATCCTTAACGAACAAACAGAGTTGGCTAACACCCCTTTCCTGAAAAATTTCCAAAAATTACTTTCCAGCCTCCATAGCAAATAATATTAATACACCTATCTGCAGATCAAGTGGAAAATTTATATGTTACTATAATTCTCATGCTGCCAAATGTAATAAAATAATGTACTATTTTACCTATACAGTTCTAAATATATATAAAAAACTTTATAATTAAATTAGCAATAACAGATTTTTAAAAAAAATCTCTTTACTTATGTAAAAGACATTACAGTTTTGTAAAAGAATATATGATTCTTTCCAAACATAGGACATCACCGTCAAATGTTACGATATATCATAGCATCTGTGACACACATATGTTTGTAAGCTCTTTGTATGTACCAAAACATGTGGTGCGTGGTTGGAATGATCTCAGCGACAAATCTAAAGTGTACAGTGAGAACTATTACGTGTGCAACAACGAGGATGCAGTGTGAATGCATTTACATCGATTGGATGATCGTTATGGAAACAAACACTCGAAACCGACGTTTCACGTAAGTCACATGCAACGAGAATCTGCAACGCAACCATCTGTGTGTGGCGTGTTTGTAATTATGTTTTATTTATATTTTAGGACAATTAATCTATAAAAACACACCAAATGTAGAAAGAAAGCGTGTAAACCGTCTGATGATGAATCGCAACGATTCGAAACCGGTAACAGTTTCCTTTGAATAATGAAACTCAAAGTAAATTTCAAAAACAGCCACGGTCTCCAACATGTCATCATATGACAAAATTGCATAGAACAGCTTAAACCTAAATAACCTAAGGACATCACACACATCCATGCCCGAGGCAGCATTCGAACCTGCAACCGTAGCGGTCGCGCGGTTCCACACTGCAGAGCCTAGAACCGCTCGGCCACTCCGGCAAGCGGTACTTCAGTATTCCACTTCTTTGAATACAGGTTCTTCTAGTTGATACTCTTGAACTTCAGTCTACTCTTCGTCATTGGGATCCAAAAATATATTTGCTCCAGGGGACATCCTGTCAATCTGATTCCGGAATCTCTGTCTGATCATAATGAATTCCAGTTGGGAGCTTCCCATACTTTCAGCCCTTTTGCGGGTACATCTGCTCTATATATCGAGCTATATTTTCACTGAGAGAGGTGGTGCAGAGGTTAGTACACGGAGCTCGCAGTTGGAACGACGACCGTTCAAATCCACGTTCAACCACTCAGATTTAGTTTCTCCACTTTTCTCTCCAAATCACTAATCACGGAATGGTTGTCTTGGAAAGAATAGGGCCGACTTCTTTCTTCATCTTTCCATATTTTGACCTTGCGCTCCGCCGGCCGGGGTGGCCGTGCGCTTCTAGGCGCTACAGTCTGGAACCGCGAGACCGCTACGGTCGCAGGTTCGAATCCTGCCTCTGGCATGGATGTGTGTGATGTCCTTAGGTTAGTTAGGTTTAAGTAGTTCTAAGTTCTAGGGGACATGACCTCAGAAGTTAAGTCCCATAGTGCTCAGAGCCATTTGAACAATTTTTTTGACCTTGCGCTCCAATCCAAAGAACCTTGTTGTCGACGAGATATTAAACGATGTTCTTCATTCTTGTTGTTATTATCTTTTCTTTTTCTCCATGTGCAACGACGAACTTGCAATCGAAAAGTGGGAATTAATATTAACAGTCAACGGAGAATTTAAGAGTTCGGAAACGGACAGAAAACTTTGGGATCCTTTCCTCTCTTAGTTGTTATGTGGCATTCAACACTCTTGAAGGAGGTAAAATATAATAAGTAATAATACTGAACGACGATACTACATAGAGTTGTACAAACTGGAACCTTTTACCATCTTAAATCTTTAAGCCATATTCAAGACGGAGAGCAACGCTAAATAATTACGATTTTTACTTACAACTATTCAGCCACTTTTCTCAAACACGGAACTGTTGAGGAACGTCATCAACAGGTGAGTAGTTAATCTTAAATTTAAGAGAAAAATTAGAAAAAATATGGAACTGAAAATATTTGGTAATTTGAAACCGGTTTTTTTAATTTTTATTTCAGTGTTCCTAATTATAGAGATTGCAGTCGCATTTTAATCACATCGTTTACCAAAGAGAAGAGCTCATTAATTTTAAACATGAATAACTCATGTACAGATAAATCGTGAACACGAATATAAACCTTTATTTCTACGTCAGTTAATTGCTGTTTCCAGATTGTAATTATTTTCGAGTACGATTTAATTAATGTCCTTTTCCTGGCTGTTTAAATATTTTCCAGTTTTATACTCTGTTGTTCTACTGAAAGTGAGTAGGGAGAAGAAGTAATAATCACTGCATAGCTAAATTTCTGCTCTGTCAGTAGCAACGAAGACTGCGAAAACGGTTCCAATAAATGAGTGAGTAAATGTGAGTGACATTTAAAGACCATGTCTTAATTGCTACATTCTCCATTCTAGGTAATCCATTAATACGAAGAACATTTGTATACATATTTATACATGTACCCTCCAGGTCTTATAGTTAACTGTTGTTGTTCTTGAGATCTTTTGCCCGAAGACATTTATGCAGTTGTTCGTGGCACTCTATTCTGTGGTAGCCTCTTCACTTACGAGTAAATACTGTAAACTACATCTTTGTGAATCTGCTTGCTGTATTCATCCCTTAGTCTCTCTGTATAATTTTTACCCCACAGACTTCTCTCTACTACGAAACTGACCAACCTATCATGCCTCAAGATGTACCCTGTCAACCGATCCCTTCTTTTAGTCAAGTTGTTCAATAAATCTCTTTTTTTTTTTTCTCAAGTAGATTTAGTACCTCCTTATTATACTCTGCAGCGCAACATTTTAGAAGCTTCTATTCTCTTCTTGTGTCAAACCCTTATAATCAACGGTCCATTTTCATATAAGATTACACACCATAAAATACTGCCAAAAGAGACTTCGTAATATTTAAATTTATTTTAAATCCAAACAAAATATTTTTGAGAAATGCTTCTCATGCTACAACCAATCTACGTTTGATATCCTCTCTACTTCGGCCATCATCACTCATTTTGTTGCCCAAAGAGCAAAACTCATTTACTTCTTTTAGCATCTCCCTCCCTAATGTAAGTTCATCAGCATTACCTGATTTACCTGGACTGCATTCAACTGCCCCTGTTTTGCTCTTGTTATTGCCCATCTCATAATATTTTTTCATTGCGCTACGTATTTGATTCAGTTGATCATCCAAGGTCTTCACTATCTCTGACAGAATTACGGTTCGGCGGCAAACATCAACGTTTTTATTCTCTTACCTGAACTATAATTCCCTCTCCAAACTTTTTCCTTAGTTTTATGTATTGTAGAATATACAGATTGAATAACATCGGGAAAATGCTACAAAGTTATCTCCCTTTCATGTCTTTCGATTCTCATAACAGCAGCCGGTTTGTTGTAAAACTTGTAAATAACCATTCGCTTCTTGCAATTTATGCTTGCTACCTTCAGAATTTCAAAGAATCTATTGCAGTCAACGTTGGCAAAAGCTTTCTCTAAATATACAAATGCCTTAAACATCTGTCTGCCTTTTTTAAACTGTGTTCTAAGATCAGTTGTTGAATCATTAGTGCTTCCCGAGTTCTTACATTACTTCTGAATCCTAACAAATCTTCCACGGAGACAGACAGACAGACAGATAAGAAATTATAACCTTTTTCCGTGTTATTATTTATTTATTCATTTACACGAATTGGCCAACTAAGGACCGCGTTATAAATTTTATTTCATGTCCACTTTTCTCTTTATGTTCTCTCGGACTGCTCTTCTGCCTGCTGCCATTTTTTCCAATGTTCAGCTGTTAGTTTCCTGTTGGTATTCGGTTTTGGAGCATCCTGAAAAACCTCTAATTCAGTTATTGCCTTTCTGTATTTGTCCCTTTTCATTGCGTCCATTTCTGTAAGTCCAAGTTCACCGAGGTCTTTCTTTATTCCTTGCAACCAAGAGTTCGGTGTTTCCTTCGAATTATATTGAAGATTTTCTTCATGAATCTGCCATCATCCATTCTCACTAGATGACCAAAGAACATCAGCCTTCTCTTTCTCATTTCCGTTGTGACTGGTTTAATAAATTGGTATATCTTCTCATTGCTCATCTTTACCCATTTTTCACCAATTATTTT